>NW_027094091.1:3968012-5168012 GCF_029207755.1 Chamaea fasciata | reverse complement strand
TGTTCCTAGCAGATAAAAAAGCCCTGCCCCTAGCAGATAAAAAAGAATTAACATTGATGGTACTAATAAATGCCCATTATTAAATCTCCAGTTCACTGCATCCATCATTATCTTCCCCATGCAATAGCTCCTTTCAGAGAAGTCTCCAGTACATGATGGACCATTTGTTCAGCCTGGCTTGTCTCAATACATTTTTTGGACTCCATATCATGGTTCTGTTCATGCTGAAATCACCGGAGCTGTTTTCTCAACACTGTGGCCCGAAGTCCACCCTCACATGCCCACATGGGAATCTCCATGATGTCACTGAAAACCACTTGAGGTGACCCAGGCCTGTTTCACATAACAGTGCTTTGTTTCCTCCGTGTGCCTAAAACAGCTGCCTTTTGGATCCTCTACAGTTCCCTTACAGTGCTGTAAAAGGTTTTCCTGGACAGAGCAAAGCTCCTGTGCCCCATCCCTAGAAATACAGAACAGGACACTGAGGGCTAAAGGAATTTGATCCTATAAATTGTGTTTCTCAAGCTGACCACGAGCTCAAGGGTAAATACTATACATAGTTCAAGTACTGACCATGTGAAATAGCAAAGAAGCCCAGACTTTTTATAGTGGTGCAGAAGGTATTTCATCATCTTAAAAGCATTAAGATACTAAAGATAGATGGTGCCTGCAGCAAGGATTACTGAATATATCTGGTTTTTCTAACTGTTGGTACACCAACCTGTTTTTACCACTTTGTACATTATAGATGGGGACAAAATGACACATCTCAAGGGAACAGATTCTCCTTACATGAGATTTCATTCCACAATAAATGAAAAAGGAGAGGTAAAACTGGATCTACAATCTTTTCTACTCACAGAAAAGCAATAATGGTAACAAGTCCATCTTCTGTGATGTTTAATTCCTTTTCTTTTTAATTGCTTAAGAAAGTGTGCCTGTACCTCACTACTCAAGGTGTGTGGGGGAGTTGAATGTAAAGCACACTGCAAAGCATGTAAAGTTCATCAGTAGCAGTTTAGTGAAGCCTGAAGAGGATTTTGGAAGCCAGGATTCTGTGATACAGCTTTGACACTTGAGTGCTTTCAGGTACTGCCCACGTTTCTTTTGCCATCGCTGGCCTCCAAATTCATCAAAGGAGAAATATTCTTTCCCTAAGAAGAATGTAAGCCACTGTGCCCCAATTGTGGATGTATTAAAGGTAAATATTATTGTGTATGAAAAAAGAAAATTCTTCAAGTTACAATTGTTTTAAGGTGGAATCAGTAGACATCATAACTGTCTGACTTCTGGCATTAAAGATACAAAAAATATTGTCTAACTATTGACTATGTAGCTAACACTTGGGTAATACATACAGCAATAAAGAGATAAGTGTTATACATTTAAGCCATTTATCAAATCATCAATTTTCTTCCTTAGAAACAAATGAAAAACTTTATTTCAAACTCTGGTCCACATTTCTAATGCCTCTTCCTGAGCTGTGCTTTTTATATTTCCTTCCCCCAAACAATCACATCAGTAAGTTTCAATACCAAGATGGGCAACAACAAGGAAATACCAAGGTTATTTTGTAAGCATTCATGAAGGAGGACAAAGGAAAAGGTTATAAATTTCTGTTCAGAGACTCAAGGTAAGATGTGATGTGCAAGGCCCATCATAACATGGCCTTCTCTCTCTAAATAGACTGCTGGATACTGCCTGCAAAAGTAAAGTAGTCCATGCCAAATAATACATTGCATAATTGGGATTTTGAATTTGTGAAGCGATTCTGAAGAATGGATTGTAAGGACTGCAGAATACTTAATTGTACACGCAACAAAAGCCAAGGAGAAGTGCCAAAATTTAAAACCTTCTTCATTGCAAATAATCAACTATTTCCCATACGTACAGTTATATAACAAAAGCAAACAACTTCATTGTGGTGTAGTTTGAGTTGGATCTGGATGTAAATTAATTCCCTCATTGGATTTAATAAGTGTTGGACCTTGGTCAGTTCTCTAACAGCAAGTGCAAAGATGCAACACTTGAGGGGAAAAAAAACCCAAACAAAGTCATAGCAAAAGTTTGGGAAGACAAATATGATAAACTTGGGAAAATGCATTTAACTGCTTTCCATTTTACATGAGGACTGATTTACACCATGCCCATTTAAAACTTTAATTGCACATGGCATGTGGGCAAGTTTTTTGCGTTGCCTCCTCAAATCAATGATGTGAAGAGAAAGAAGCTTTGGACTGAGTTTATTAGAGAAGCTCTCCTGTTGAGTCATGAGGTGCAGAAAGGACCGCCTGTCCTAAACTCCTTCTCAGAGAGGAGTATGGATGTGGCTGGGTCCAATCCTAGTCCCAGACTTAGTCAAAGGGTTTTACAGATACAATTGAATCTTTTTATGACTTTGTTCAGTGGGATTAAGGATGGTAACCCATATATATTAATAAGATTAATTATTTATTTTATTGATGATTCTAATGATAGTCATTAGAATAAAAGGCACTATTCAGAATTATTTACTGCACAGTATAGATAGTTATAGTTACTAGCATAGTGCACTATTTTCTGAAGCAATATTGAAACAATGATATTAAAGACAGTAAAATAATTATTAAGTAGATACTGGATGTTACTCTCCCATACCAACAACTGTGGGCAAATCTCTTTCACTTGGCCTTGAGGAGCATGCCCACTAATGAGAGAATCTCATAAATGCTCTTAGAAAAGGTTTGTTAGAAGTCCCTGCCACTAAAAAGTGGGATTTTATAGTATAAAATTATTGACTCTCACTTTCTGTGCCAGTTGTGTCAGCTCAGCAGCCTTTAGCTCAGCAGCTTTAGATAAAGAACCAGTACAATCACTGGTTGGTTCCTTTATCAGTAATTTGCCTGCTACATCCTCACTGGTGCCAGTTACTGAGGAAAATTTGTTCTTCTCATCCTCAGAATGTTTAACTTTGGGATTGATAAATCAGGCTGATCCCAGCATTCTTCCACCCCAAAAGCAGTTCAGTGTCCCTTCATTCTCTATCTGCCACTGATAACTTTTGCAAATAGGGCAAAGTTCCAGCTGTTTGAACCCCAAGTAGTCAAAGCAACCTGCTATAATCAGTTGCCATTTAGACCCACAGTTTATTCATTTAAGGTCACCTGACAGCTCATATACATCAAGACAGGAACTTTATCATAAAATTCAGTCTGCAGTTAGCCAGTGTGAGGTTTTCTGGCTGAGACTGGCACATAGTTGGCTGTCTGGATGCCCATATACTCCTACCAGTCACTGACAGCCCGGAGAAAGCATCCAGGCCCTTCTTCCTGGGTCACTGACTGGGTCTGTGGGGAACAGTTCTCCTGGCAAAGTGTTCTGGCACATGGAACCTGGGAGGGTGAGCCATTTCCCTGCACTTGTCACTTCCCTGGGGTGTTCAGCAGGCTGTGCCTGGGCACTAGAACTGCCCTTGGGGCCATCTTTCCTAAAGAAAAAGGCACAGAAACACCTCTGCCTTTCTGCTGGGTCTGTGAGCCAAGTGTTAATGGGGAAAAGGGTTCATATTCTGTAGGAATGGAGATGCCAAATTTAATTTTGCCTGAGGCATTTGGGCTTGGCCCCTTAGGAAGGGTGTTCCCCTGCCCTGAACTGGCTCCCAGCAGCCTTTAATAAAATCCCAGCCTTGTACTGTCTGACATGCATTGCTCACAGCCACCCCTTCACCTTGAGACAGCCATACTGCAGGATTTGGGATGATCCCAGCATAATCCTGGTGTTTTGTTTCCTTGCAAGGAAGGAGCAGATCTAAAATGAAGTTTTCTACTGTGTTACCTCAAAACCACCACTGTGATGAAATTAGATGGGAACCAAGCTGTGAAAGCCTCAAGGTCAGTCACGGAATCTTCCAGGTTATTTGTGCTGACAAATCCAGCAGTCCAGAAGAAGAAATCATGGGATTTACACAAAAAGCATAAGATGAAATTAATACATCCAAATTGGTTCTCTTAATTTTGTGCCAATTTTCATGCTTCAAGTAATGCTAGCTGGAAATTACAGCAGGAAATAGTGCAGAAATTGTATTAAATCTGAAAATCTGATAACTCCAGAGAGCTGAGGTTTGTAATGAATTGCCTTTCATTGTTTCAGTAGATAAAACAGTAGGAAGAGCCCTACCACAAAGACCCTAGCAGCCTGTAGTCAAAGAACTCCACCAACCTCCTCAGAGTTCAGCTACTGATTAATTTACTCTGGTGAATCAAAGGTTGCTTCTACATCACGCCATTCATTACATTTTGATGTAGATTTGGGTGAGTTTGATGTGCCTCATTAAGCACATCAGATACTGGGCTCACTCACACAGATGGCTTCTCAAACACTTCCTGAGGAAGTGACTGTGGAGCTCAAGGGCCCTAGGTGTGATCTCAGAATCAAATAAATTTTGAGATGTTTTGCGAAATTTTGCTTGGAAAGCAAGGCAGGAGAGATGTGGAAGGATACTTAGAGATGAGCAGAGGGAGAGAGACTGAGTGGATGAACTGGCTGGAGCAGTGAGGCAAGATACAATGCTCCAGATCTAGTGCTCTAGAGGTTCTTTCTGTAACAACTGTTTCAGCTCCGCACATCCCAGGAATCAATATGTGCCACCAAAGTACAAACAATAAATCTTGCAAGGTGCTACAATAGGAGCTTGCTTAAAACAACATACATCCATGCTTAATGGCTTTGGAGAATTGGACCTTGAGGGCTCAGCATGCTTTGGGATTCATTGCTTAGTGAGTTTTGCTCTCTGTTTGATGGAGACATTACTCAAGCCATGACAGTATTTTCCATTATATATCCATGTGTTTGGAACCACTGAGAAAAGATCTCCTCCAGATGGAAACGTAGTGTGCAAAGTACCCAAATGCTATTTTTGGAAACAGCACGTGCAGAACAATTGTTTGGGACTTTACAATAGGCCCTGCTGAAAAAGTGACACTCTGGCTGGGAAAGGTTGATGGAAACAGAAGGGCTCCAGCCCATTCCTTGAGGACAAATATTTCAAAAAGATACTTAGAAAAGCAAGCTGGGGGTTTAACTTGAAGAACTTTGGGGGTGAAACATTCAAAGATCAATTTTAATAACTAAAGATATAAGCAAGTGCTGCTATACTCAGCAGCTATCAGGTCTATCCATCAGGAATCTCTGAAGAAGTGGGAAGGGGCAAGGCTTCAGGCTGACTCCTGTCAAACCTGGCATGAATTGCTGGCAACTGGGGCTGGGAAAGTTGTGGAGAGGGGTTGAACAAACCAATAGCTTCCTCAGCTTGCAGATTTCATAGACAGAGAGAGCATTCCTTAGGGTGTCCTTAAAAGGGTCTTCTAGGTACTGAAAATATTGTGGACAAGACAAAAAGGGTCTAGGCAGATCATAGCGGGATTTAAGCTGCGTTAAGATGATATGTTTTCTTGGAAAACAAGTGCTCTTTGTATTATTGTAAGTTAAAATGTTGGCATTTGCACAGCTTAGCTAGAATATAAACAATTTATTTTCTTTATTTTCTGGAAAAGCATGACTAGGCTATTGCCATTTTAGGCCCTGTTTTGGGATGCTGGGAGTGGTCTTCTGGAATGGATTAAGCTGTACTATGAAACAATTCCTTCACGATGCTTTTAAGGTAACTGTAAAGGAATAAGCTCCTTAGTGGAACCAGATATCTGAAATACTAGGAGCTTCCAGACAAAGCATAGAAACCTGTGACTGCACCATAATAAAGCACATGCAAGATCACTCAAGAATTTGAACTGTGTGAGAGGATCTTGAGGCTGTCAAGATCCTGGTTGTCAGTCATAGTCTGGTTTCTTTTTGTTTTAGAGTGATTTGTTTTGTCAGTGTCTTAAGTACATTTGAACCTCTGAGTCTTTCCTGTGCCTGCTGGCTCTTTGGCTGCCACATTTGTGTAGACGACCAGGCAGAAACACTTGCTGACGATTATTTTGTTTTCATGCATTTGTTAGCTTGGTGCAATTTCACACTGCCCCCTGAGTTTTTACTACATTTAAGTCTGAATTTGCTTCTCTTGGAGTTTAAAACCCCATTTTACAAATTTCTAATGGAAAATAGGCAACCAAATCTTTTACCTGTCTTTCCTTTTCCGAGTCTCTTGGAGTTTAAAACCCTATTCTTACAAATTTCTAATGGAAAATAGGCAACCAAATCTTTTACCTGTCTTTCCTTTTCCGAGTCATCTAACTTTATACAGAGGCTCATCACTGTGTGGAACCTGTGAATCTTTGTCTTTCATTGATTTCAGCTTCTTGATCAGCTCTCATCACCAGATTTCAACAGAAATGTAAGTGCTGAGGCTGGAAGTCTGTCACAGTTGTTCAAGGCTGGCTCATTTTTCCCTTTGGGTATTTTCTAGAATATCTTCTTATACATAATGTATCTCTTTTCTCTGAAGGCTTCTGTTTCACAGTTCTCCAAAGCCTTGGCGCTTCCTTGTCAATAAAGGTTGGCACGCTTTCAATCACAGTTCTTTGGAGCTTTATTTCTTTGTGCTGAAACAGTCACTGCTAGAAAATGCCTGAGGAAAGCACAGCTATATGTGATAAGGAAGGTTTATGTCATTAGAAAGGGAAGCTTATCTTAAATAGTGTTCTAATAATTAGGTTTTATTTGGTTTAGTTGTTTCTGCCCAAGAAGATTCTAACAGTGGTGGTAAGGACTGAACTGGAAAATACAAATGGAAGTGCAGAAAAAAAAAGGCATAGGTTTGCTCACCTTGCTGGCAAGGGCATCAAGAAGTTGAAAAAGAAAATTTGGTCAATGTTTTCAGCTTTAGCAACAACTTATGTTTTCATTGAGGAACATGATTTTTCAAATTGACAATGTTATATTGAGTTTCTGCATAAATAATAGTTAATGATCCAAGTTACAGATCATTAATGATCCATTGTGTTTGAGGGGGAATAGAAACACCAGTGGAGGAATGTGCTGCAAGCAATTGAATCCAAGTAACCCAGGTACCCACCTGCTCTTGGAATAGATGGGGAGAACTCAGTGTTCAGGGAACAAAATACCAGGAAG
Source organism: Chamaea fasciata (assembly GCF_029207755.1). Lineage (NCBI taxonomy): Eukaryota > Metazoa > Chordata > Aves > Passeriformes > Sylviidae > Chamaea > Chamaea fasciata. Next base: position 5,160,962 of record NW_027094091.1, on the reverse strand, counting down.
CAGTGGAAGTGATTGGAATTCCTGAGAACTTGTGCTGTTGCTGGGGAACAGAACAGCAGCAGTCGGACAAGTGGAGTCCTGCCCTTCAAGACATTGAGTGGGCATGACTCATCAACCACACTGTTTGTGTATGAATGGCGCTGTCTTAGAAGCTTCAGCTAAACTGGGATACCCACACAAGAGGAGCAGCCTGGAACATATTAAAATCCAGGGGCATGGAGGTAGAAAAGAAAGAATACAGACATCACCGGTGAGTTGTCCCCATGCTGCCAGTGCTCCCAGCACTGGGACGTTGGGGAGGGAAAGGGATACTCCAAGTTCTGTCAGACTTCCACCAGGGTGGAAGCAGCCAGTCAGTGCCATTCTGGGCTCTCCATCCTGTCCCCTGAACACTGACTGTACAAAAGCTGAAGAAAGGAAAAGGAAGAGCTCAGCAATCCTGTGCATCTCTGTCCCTGAGCTTTGCAATATCTTGAGAAAACGAAGGGACCAGCTTCTATAGTTTTAGAAGAGGGAGTTGTCCCCATTGATGGTGAGGAAGGACAGTATTTTATATGCGAATACGTTGGGTTGTTACAGTGCTTCCCCACTACTTATTACCATTGCAGAAAATACACATCTTTTAAGAGCTACTCTATCTATTGCTGTCTGAGAATTGAACTAACTTTATTAGTTCAATTATTTTATTAGACGCTAGCATCCAAAATATGGGGCCTTACAGACACCTAATGCAAACTGCAGGGCTCAGTTCAGATCTTGGTGTGTCAGTTCCTCCGAGGCAAGTGTGGTCAACAATCAGGTTCAGCCTCTCAAAGAAGAATAAGTGGTAGGAAGAGAAAAAAGTGTATTCCTTTGGCCAGCAGTGACCTCTGCAGACATTTAGGAAGCCAGTTGCATTGTTTGACCTTAGTGCTCAGCCTCAGAAAGCCAGCAAGACCAAACCGATGGTCAGGAGGAAATGACAGTAAGTACGTCTGTGTACTTTTGGATCTGCAGGCATCTTTATATAAATGTTCAGCTGGTGGAGGCGTGCAGGGCATTATTTTTGATGGTATTATCTCCTTTGCTTTTCGGATCTGTTAGATTTCCTGCACAAGACATGGGGGGCTGTGTCATGCACTTGGTCCCTGCTTCAGAGCCATTAGCACACTTGGTATAATTATAAATGCACTGAGCCACAGTTCAGACCTTATGATGTTATTTCTTTCACTCTGGCAACCTTTCAGACATGGAAGTACAATACTCAGCCCCACATCAGAACTCATGAGGTGATCACTTTTCTTTTCCTGGCTGGAATGACACTTTCAGCAGGATCTATGTCTCTTCAAGCAAAACAAACAGATTATTGGGTCAATAGCTCTTCAGTTTGCAAATCTCAAACTTTTGCATTTGTTTTAAGAAAGAAAGCTGCACAAACACATATCTCAGCTAATTGCTTACACACCACTGTACTGATATAGCATGCTATCTTGAAGCCAGCCATCAGTTGTAAGTAGATTTTGGCTTACAGGAAAATGTCTGATTTGATCTTTGAACTTCTGCTTCTGGCTCACCAGTATGTGAAACCTTTGGAGTTTTTCCCCCTGAAGTGGTAAAATGGATGGTCAAGGTCTACTTTGTCTTGGATACACTCCTGTTTGCTTTACAAAAACTGTATTTAATGTCCTTTCTCATGATCTGTATTTAATGTCCTTTCTCACCGAGCACTGCAGTGCTATTATAATTCAAGGCCTTTTCTGTACTGCCATCTTTAACCACCAGCTCCACATCTTCCTGTTCCCTGGATAAGGAGTTCTGCTCATTGTGAAGTCAGTGAGTAGAAAGATCCATTCAATGGATGGATTGCTGAACCCATATAAAAACTACACTTCAAATCTGCTGTTTACATTACTTTAATTCTAGGAGGGTTACAGGAAGGCTGCAGCAGAAGACAGGAATGGAAAGATAACACAGTTGATGATTCAGAAGTAAAATTCACCACTACAAAAGATCTGTATGCATTATGTATAGGGCAGGCTGCCACTGCTTCTTAAAATCACTCTGCCCTCATGTTTTGGCTGCTCTTCTGTAAGTCTGCCGAGAAGTGGGAGACAAGATGATGCAGCAGAGGGGACATGTGAGAGTCTGGGCAGAAGGCCATTTAGATGGGTTACATGCATCAAAAGGAATAAACCCTGGATGTTTCGTGTGTATTTCACTGAGTGCCATTTCCCAAGGTTTACCTGAGGTTAGTTAAAAACCTGGTCCCTGCACAGCAGAAATACAGCAGAGCTGGAGAGGTACATTTCTCTCTAAGCAGGAAGGAGCTATGCCTGGTCTCTTGGGATAGGTGTGTCCATAAATTCTTCACACAAGAAGGCCAAGGCTTCTCACTTCTTAACCCAACTTTGTAAGGCTCACTTTCTGTGCCATGAGTTCAACAGCTGCCAAACTCCCTGCTCATCAGCATTTTCACTGAGGTCAGTCCCTTTCCTGCTGGAGGTTCTGTGCATGTGTTGTTAGGGACTTGCTTTGCAGCTCACTTGCTGTGAGAGGCACAGCCTCTGGCTCTCCTAGAAGTATGTACCTGCTATGTACAGTCCATTTAATTTGCCCCTCTGCTTGATTTCTGTTTGAACTCTTGGTGTTGTTGACTTGTAGCAATTACAGAGTTTTCTGCCAATTAGGCAGTGGAGATGAGCAGCCATGGGCTCCCAAACTGCCCTTCTGATACTCTGGCTGCTCAGTGCACTGCTGAGCTGCCGCAGGCTATTGCAGAGCTGTTGGCACTAACATTTTTCTTCTGCTTGCTGAGGGCTTTTGGGTCAGCCTGCAGCCTCACAAAATCTATTCAAGGAAAAATTAGAGTTGAAGCTAGTTCTTGCATAAAAGCAACAGAGAGAAAAAGGCCAAAAACTACTGGTTCTTCTCTAGCAATTGTCAGGAAAGAGGAATTTTCTCTCTACATTAAAAACACCATTATAGTTCACTGGGGAACATGATGTGGTGTTCTTCACTTATGTAGGGCTGACAGATACAGCTTCTGAGCTCATCAGAAGCCAACTCAGCCTCCAGAGCAGTTTTGGCAACACCTGTAATACCCATGTGCCCCACTTCCCAATCAGTTGACTGAAACTCAGATTCCCTTTTTCTAATGCCCTTCCCAGTTTCTCTTGGAAGCAATTTAGGTTAATAGTTGCCCTATCAATTTGCAGTGACCTGTAGGAGGAGGGCACCAGATTTCAGGTTGTAGCAGAAACTTCTGTTTTTAATAATACTAAAAATCACTCTGCTGCAAAACCCAGCATAGACCAGTTTCCTCTGTCTAAATGCCTGAAGTGCTCACACCCAGCAGAACAGAGTACAAGGGGTACCAGCAGCTCTCACAGCTACCAGCAGAGCCCTCTAGCTACCATCTTGCCTGCTCTAGAAAGTGGATGTTAGTGTTGCATATTTATGCTGCCTTCTTTTGATCTGTAGTCCTGTAGAGTCATCTCTCTGTCACCTGACTTGGCCGTGCCTTTTTTTTTTTTTTCCTTTCTTACTTTTCTTCATTTTGGCCACTGTTAATCAAAGTTATGGTAAAGCAGAAGTTTCACAATTCTTCATACTGTTTTGCCATGTCCTGCTGGAGATATCTCTCCTAGATATTAACTGGGTTTTGTGTAGCAAAATACTCACTTTACCCATACTTTGTTATCTGTAATTAAATCTGCAGATAAGCCTTCTTTTATCTACTGATAACTTCTGTCTTGAGACTTGCCTGAAGAAATCTTTGAAGTATAAGCACAAATGAGGGCTGGATTTACTAAGAAAGGGCCCCTCTCATGTAGCTGGCCTTGTATTTTTACAGTTATGATCATGATGTCTTTTATTTAAACATGTCTGAATAAACTGATGTGTCAGTCACCACATACTAAGACTGACAACTTCCCAACAAGGCAGATAAAACAAATTCTCCTCAGTACCAGGATGTGGAAAGAGGAATAGAACCTATAGAGCAGATGGAGGTGTGGTGACCACTGCACACCTTGTGATGCATAACCAAAGTTGACACACATTACAGAACAAGCCAGCAGCAAAACACCTTCTGGAGAGGTTAGGCACAGACTAGGTAGGCTTGTGGTGGCATGGAACCTCACTGTGCACATGCTGCACTCAGAGCAGGGCCTCAGACTTCCTGCTGGCACTGCCCTCAGACAGCAAACTCCATCAACAAAAGGCTGAGCTAAAAATCACCCCAAACACATCTTCTGGATGCTTTTCCTAGCCAGTCAGTACCACTCCAGTCTTATCTGGTGCCATCTCAGCCACCTTGCCTTCTCTGATCAGGCTCTGCTGTCCTGAGTAATCCAAAGAGACAAGCCAGGGAGGCCAGAGAAAATTGAGAGGTAAAACTGTGGGCACTGTGAGAAAGGGCTCCTCAAAAATACCTAAGGTGTGTGCTTAGCACAGGAGAATCTTCTAACACTGCTAGAACTGGTAATGCAAGGGTTCAAGGAAAAAGAACACGTAGCTGGCATCATCCTCCATGAGATAAGCAATGTCAAAATTAAAATAAACAACAATGTCTCTCTAACTTTGTGGCATCTTCTAGTTTGCTTCTAGAAAGACCCTCTTTAAATTTCCTGTCATCCCATAGGCCATTTTCTGATTTATCATGAACAAGAAGTAAATGTAAAGACCTTCTTGATTTCAGTGCTCCCTTCTGGAATTTTAGCACTGACACGGAATTTCAGTGGCATTGCATCTTTTGAGGACATGAGCCTTTTCCAGGCTCCATGATTCAGGTTGGAGGTATTTTGATCAAGGCTGGTCCTTCATCTCACTTATCTCCATAACAGCTCACACTAGTTAAGGCAAAAGTCAAGAAAGCTGGTCCAGACCACTAATCCCCATCTAATGACACTCCTATGATTTTTTTTTCTGGTTCAGCTGGCACTTTTCTAACCTGTGCCAAAGCCTGCCAAAGGGTGAGTATACTCTGCAGGCAGGCTTGTACCTGTGCACACACTTCAATCCACCACAGTGGAAGTGTTTGTTCCTCACTCCATGCTTAAATAATGTCTGAGCTCTCCTGGACCCAAACAGGGTAAATTATCGAGGATAAAGCATATTTGTTAGATGTAAACACTCCATGCAAATAGATATTCCTGCTTACAAGGGCTCTTGGCTTTCTCCCCTACATAGGTAGTTTAATTTCACTCCTTAGAAGACAACAATGAAACGTGATACTAGATTTTTAAGCTTTTATTCATTTTAATTTTCCACAAATGGTTTTCACTGTAACAATCTCTACAGGAACCAATAACACACATAATCACAGGGCCCTTGATAATGATGAAAGTAGAGTCACTGCCAGCAGCTATTATGCTCATTTGGACACTGTGAAAAACACTACACACACTTTTGTTTGGGTGAGATAAAGGGCAGTTTTACCCTGAAAAGGGGATGTAAGGATGGGATTTTCTTATTCAGTGGCTTTGCTCCTTGTTCATGTTAGATGTGCTGATTTTTAGGGAGACAAGTAAAATTGTACTACCTCAGGGTTTTAACTACTGTCTACCTTGCACTGTCAGATACACTCCGTGGTTCATTATCATCCAAACTGGTTCATTACCACTCTCTGCACGGCTCCTCAGACCGGAACTCAGCCCTCAGGAGAAGTCCAGTGGATCAGAGGAGCAGGGAAATTTGGAGTGAATTGTGTCCAGCCAGGCAGCTCTCCCCTGCAGCCAGCACCTCACAAGGGTTAGCGGGGCTGTCGCTTCTCTGCACTGTCACCAGAATGAGTGACTGTCCCCACAAGGGTCAACGACAGCCAGGACAAGGAAGGGCAGCAGTGCTCCCCCGAGAAGCAGAAAATGTGACCCCCTGGACCCTAATGTGCCATTTGGACAAAGTAACGTCTTGGAGGTAGATGAAGGTTATCAGCTGCTGGTTTTCAATATGTACCTAAGAACTGGCGTGGCCCTTGTCATCCCCATTACACAGCTCTCTGAGCCACCTGCTGATTTTCCTCCTGAAACACTGACAGTGGGGGAAGTGCTGGTACTTACGTGAGGAGATTCATCAAAAGTGGTTGACAGGAGAACTGAAAAGTGATCTTAGTCCCAACTTTCTGTCTTCATCATCAAGTTCATCCTTGTAGACCTCTAAAATTAATCTGGAATGTAAACACAATTATACAATATTTACTTGTCTGTAGTGCTCATGGGCCAAAGACATTTTAGGAATAAATAGAAATGAAATGTCAAAGCATTAAAAAACATCCTTTCAAGTAAGTTTTTCATATCTTTATTAATACATCCAAAACCCCATTAATTTTATCATCAGCCAAAAGCAAATTTATTTAATAGCCATAAACTCATCCCTACTCATTAATGATCTGGTTTATTACGTTTGCAATTTCCATTGAATTCACTGGGAATTTTAAAAACTCAGAGCTTCAGAAAGCTCAGAATACCAAATAGTAAACATCTTTACATGTATTTATTTTCTTTTGGCTTTCATTATATAAGGAACGAAGCCTATTAATTCAACATTCTCTGGGGACTGGATCATCAGAGATACAGTAAGGACAAAGGTACATCTAAACTCCTGTCACTTGAAGAGACTGCTTATTTGAAAATTAAAACTTAAGTGAATATACAGTTCTTAACATTGTGTCATTTCAATCACAAAGATAGACAAAATACCACTGTATTTTTGATGTGGAGAAATTCCATAAAACTAAGAAAGAAAATAAAAAGAACAAAGAACGTATAAAACCTTTCCCCCTTTCTCCAGGTCTTTGATAGAATGAAAATTGATCTGCCTTAAAGACAAAGGATCACAGTAAGATAAAATTGGCAGAGGCAGTACCTAATAATACTGTAAAATAAAAGAGGACATTTAGAAAAAAAGTCAGCAGCATCCAAATGCTGTATCTGTATTTGTTTCAATAAACTTCACCCTGCTATTTCACATATGATGACCTAGAAGCAAAGACCACTTCCTTGTGTCTGCCAAGCTTTTGTGTTCAGAGGAGCCTTAAAATGATTTTCACTTCTAATGGCACAAGAGCTCTGAAAACATCCCAGCTCACAGTGTTTTAGAGCCTGAATTCAGGGTCATTAGAACTCTTCTTTTTGAATGAAAACAAGATATTTGCTTGAAATATATAACCTTGAATGATGCTGCAGCCAAAGATGCCCAGCTTACCAAAACAAGTTTGGATCAGGAAAGCCCCCAGAAAAGGTTTGGGTTTTCTAGAGTGCCTGAAGTCCTGCAGCTTCTGATATTACAGCTCTTGTAAAAACATCTTCTCTGAGGTCCTAGAGATGTGTCCATTCACTCTGGTGTCTAAAGGAGCACTGGATACCTATGTGACAGCAGAGATATGGCTAAGCAAGCCTAGAGCAACTTCCTGGGTGTTAGGAGTCACTGTGACCCACTCAGATATGGTCCAAGAGCAGAAGCAGGCAGCAGTCCCTGCAGAGGCAAAGCCTGCTGCTCCTGAGCAAAGATAAAGAGTCCCTGGAGGTCAGGTTTGGTGATGAAGGGACGAAAATCTAATTTCATTTACCCCACATTCTCCTAATTCTGTACACACTCTCCCAGCATGTTGGCTTTGCAACCTCCTGTCCCACAGTTCTGGAACTTACCCTACACTGTGTGTGCTGTTCAGCAGCAACTGCACATCATTATTGACAGCTGTGGTACACAAATAAACCAGCCTGGTAGTGTCTGGAAAATCCATCTGTACAACTCACAAATTCTATTTGGTATTGAGGCCTTGCTATATGTTGCTTGAATTACAAGCTCTCTTTTGAATGTAGGGCAGATCTTACTTTTTTGTCTCTTTGCATCTCTTTATAGAGATATAATAAGTGTCCAGAGGGCATGACACTGCCAGAATTTGGCAGTCACTGAATCTTGACAATCTTCTGATGATAGGGCAGTATCCTTTCTACAACGAGTGACCTCTGAGCAGTCTGAGTGTTACTTGTATTTTCATGCCATCCTCCTTGAAAGCCTAAAATCTCAACCAGAAAGCCACAGGGCACTTGTGATCACCAGGAACCCTCTGAGCTTCCATGCCCACACAACATTAGGTATCACTTTCTCCTGATGGCTGAAAATTGCCATGAATGCCAAGCTAGTACACCCATGTAGTAGAGAGACTCTCTCTTCTTTCTATAATTCAAAGCAAAAACAAAAACCAGCTGCTTTGCTTCAGAGGTGGCTCCAAGTATCCAGCTTTAGACAGCTCCAGAAATGTAAGATGATTTGGGTTCAGCTTCCTAGTGTGAACATCCCTGGCTCAGTGATGCCAAGAATCAAACCAGCATGTCTGCAATAAAACAAATCTAACAAAGACTGCTCCTGGCGATTCTCTGCTGTCACACCAGCACCAAATATCTTTTCCATTATGTTTGAATCAGTCTCATTAATTTAGTCTCAAAAATTTCATTTTTTCAATGCATGGGGTCTTCTTGAAGTAAGACACATTAACTTCATCCTGATTTATTGCCCATGGGTTGGTTTCACTGGTTTGTAAACTGAACTCCTACACATTTTTCCTTCCTTATGGCTGTATTTTCTGTCTTCTTCCCTCCAAGAGCTGCCTGTCTGATCAACCCATGTGCTGTGTAGGCTAGTTAAAGATTAACACAGCCAAACTGTGGCAGTGTAAATCTTGAACATGCACGGAAACACACAAAACAGTTTTGCGAAAAAAGTTACACAAGCACTTCATGAAAAAGGTTTGCTCATAATATTTCTCTTTGTTTCTATTATCAGTCAATGAACAGAGGTGTGGGCTGTTGACAGTTTTACCTTCTTGTAATTCAGTGTTAAACCTAAAACCCACATTGAGAAACTATAATATGCTCTCTCCAGTCATGCCCTGTACAGGAAGTGGGGTGGGGGATGGAGGAATATCTGTGAGAATTTGCCCAACACTAAATTCCAACACTGGTCACTTAAACAGCCCCAGAACACGTTTTGCATTGACCCTCCTGAAGAGGAGGGTCAATCTTTACTCTTTGGGTGTTAGAGAATCAATCCTAAATGGTAAAAGCAAAATCCTTTGGGAAAAGCCTGTGCTTTAGGCTTTAGATAGGACACTTGACAAGGCTGCCACATTTTTAGTGAGGTACAAGCCTGTGAGGACTGTTAACCATGGCACTTGGGCAGCACTTTTGCACAGCCTTGGATAATCCAATTCTTCTCTGTGTTACATCTGTGCAGCAGGAGATACTCACATCTGCCTCAGCAGGAATTCCTCTACAGATGTTAGAAAACTTGGGTGGAAATGAAAAAATCTGATTTTTTTTTTAAGCTTTTCTGTGTTTTATCATCCAGCCATGGTAACGTGTCAGATTTGACTTTGTGCTGGTAACCTCAGAGCAAACATGGCCTGATGGGGTGTCATGTTGAGTCACAGGAGCTGTTTTCAAGACAGCCTCACACATATTCACTCTGTATTTGTTTTACTTATGTTTGCCTGTTCAATGTGTGTCAAGAATTCCCAGTGACGCCAGCATCTAAATACACATTTTTTTCTCCACTGGTGAATTGTCTAAAGTGCACCTGCACTTCTGTGGGGCTGAGTGTTCTGCCTGTAACCACTGGGCTAAAATCTTTTCCACAGATAGAGACTGGGGCAATTGGGGTGAGTCCTATGGATTTATGTCCTACAAGAGCACTGCCAGAACTGGGAGGAGCATCCATGAGAAGGGAATTGGCTGATGCAGGGACAAGTCTGGGTCGGGCTGTTTGCACTGGGTTTGCACTGTGGTGTTACTGAGCTTCAGCTGCTCCAATAAATGTAGGAAAATTCCATAACTACAGATCCAATATAAGAGAACCTGCAGTTTCTACCTTTCTGGAGATGTCATGTGCAGGACAGGACACTGCACCACAGCATCTCCAGCAGTGCTTCATCCTCCTTGGCAGAAGTTGTGGTGGGCATGGATCAAAAGAGATGGCAGGAAAATGGCCCCAACCAATCTCTTACCTCTCCTGGGTCTGGGGCTGCTTACCCTGGAGGTACTTGTCCTTCTGGCCATCTTTCCCCTCCATGGGATTTTCACCACAGTCTCCATGACCCCATCTGGATATCTGCTGCAGAACCAGGCAGTTTTACCAGTGTTGTAAGTTCAACTACACAATCTTCTGCAAATTTCCAGCCTATTATACCAAAAAGCAGGATGCCAGAAGATCTCATTCTCATGGCAGTGGGGATGAGCTGTGCACTACAGAATACACTGCAGAAAAGGAGGGAGGGATTGGGCAGGGATTTCAGTTCCCAAGGGCACAGACTGCCATGAGGCAAGGATAAAATAGCAGTGTACAGAGATGCTAACTCTCTTCAGCACCCAGTTGGGGACGAGGTGAATTGATTTTTCATCATTTCGGGCCCTGTCAGCTACAAACAAAACAGCACAAATGTCAAAATCTTAGTGGAAACCTGCAGCTTTCCAAAAGAAGCCCACAGCCATTTCTCTGACAGCAGCAGAACAAATACAAGTAGTTTTACTGCATGCCAATTTCTTCTTAAATCTCTTGCCTCAGGGAGTGGAGTGCTTAGAAAATATTTAGGGGTACTGGAAGCTTGCCAGATACTCAGCTAATGTAGGTCTCAAAATCTCTGATGATGCTCCAAAGAATGTCGGGCTGCATAGATGGGCCAAGTTCCTTTAGATTAGGCAGAAGATGATGTTTTGGCGAGGAAAATAGAGCTCCAACCAGGTGCCTCTGGAGAAGGAGGATTTTATATTCATGCTGTTTGTCACACAAATCCAGATAGGGTCATCTCCAGAGCTGTGTAAATATTAAATTCAGCCTAAAAGTTGACAGAAGCAGTAAGTGCCTGCAGAGTGGGCAGCTCTCCAGGAGGAGACAATGGTTGGCTTTTAGCACATCCCGCTTTTTTTTTTCCTTAAACAACTTGACTTGTGTGTGCTGCCAGTTGCTTGTACTCAACCCCCTCTTTAGATCCCTGCATCCACTGAGACTCTCCATTCTCAGGCTGGGATGTAGCCGAGGTGGTTTTCCTTTCTCTCCTGCTCTGTCCATATGAGGTAAACTGAGACAGTTAATGATGTTGAACTTCTCAGTTGATGCTTAGGGCCTTTCCCCTCACAAAGGTACTCAGATGCTTTTCAATGCAAAGTTTAAGCAGGGTTGGTTTGATTTTTACATTACAGCTTGCTTGAGTGAGCTGCAGCAAGCAAGTGAAGCTGTGGTGTGGGAGAAATAAGTATATCCAGTGTTTCACACTGGATAAAATGTGTTGTCCCCCTCATATGGCAGAGGTTGGCATCCTTTGACCCCACATAGGAATTTTGCTCCTGACTTGTAAATGTGAGATGTTGTTTCCAGGGTCATTGCTGACAACTCCATCCAAAATATTCTCTGGCTGTTTTGCAGAAGCAAGAGAAACTTGGTGGTAAGACCTGATCCAACTGCCACTGCCCTGAGAAAAGAGCTGCTCTGATTACAGGAAGAAAGAGATATTTGGATTTGAACGGATTTCTGTCTTTGGGTCAGGGTATTTGTCATTTTCACTGCTGTGAGTGCTGTGGTGGACACAGCTGGTCACAGGTGACAAGCAGCTTCTAGAGTGAAATTCAGTCTTTTCAGTAAGGAAAACATGAGATTTTGGTGCCATCCAGGAAAACTAAAGAGCTGCCTGTCTGTTAGCACTCACCTGCTGAACAAGATGGATTTTGTCAGACTGAGAACACTTTTACTTATCTGACTGATGACAGATAAATCAACCCCCTGGTGATAAACCTACTTTGTGGACTTCCTTTTCAGGTATGGCCCCTGCCCCTGTGTTATCTGTCAACATTTTTCTGCTTCCAGCAGACAAATTGCATTGTTTGTCTCTTTTTGCAGTTAGAAAATCAAAGCACAAAGACCTCAGAGTTTAAATCCATTAAGTCACTTAGAGGTCTGATTTTTTTTCTGTGTCTGGAGCTCTGAGTGCTTTACCTGTAGTTATAAAAGAAATATTCTGTTCATAGAGCAACAGCCAGAACAGTGTTTTCTCTTCTGAGCATCCCTCTTCCCTAGACATGAAGGTTCCCACTCCTTTCTCATGCCTGAGAAAGTATGGAGTCTCTGTAATACAAAGACAATTAAATCCAAGCATTTTCTGAGTGGGGTTTTGCTCTTTCCACTGCCTCTTACAGCTCTGAGGTTCAAGGACACCTTGTAGTTTATGCATCAATACTCATTTTAAGCTACCTTCTCTTTTGACACACTTTGTACTCAGCGCAGTCAGCCTGCAATCCTTGCTTGTCGCTTCCCTCTCCTCGTTGCCACCTTTGGTAAGGGAAACCATTTTCAGTGTTTCAGCACTGGTGTTTGCCTCTAAAAGGACGGTGTTGCTTAAATTGAAAAGAATTTCATAACCACAATGATTTCTACAGCTAACAACAAAGCAGGGAAATTCTGGTTTCCAAATCAATGCCCTTGGGCATTGCCGGGATCCGGTGTTGAGGGCCTGAAAGTGAGATGAGCGAGAATCAAAAATGGACCTGACTCGCTGATTTCTATTCTTTAAATAAACAGAAAATCAAACCAGAATGGAAACATCTGCCTTCATTACGCGTTTGGATATTTAAACGGCGCTGCAGAAAACCTGGGCTGGGAAGTGCTTTCGGTGGCCATAGGTATGGCTTAAGGGGCAACCGGGGTCCCTGCAGGCCCGGGGGTCCCTGCATGGCCAGGAGTGCCTTCAGGCCCGGGGGTCCCTGGAGGCCTGGGGGTCCCTGCACGGCCGGGAGTGCCTTCAGGCCCGGGGGTCCCTGGAGGCCTGGGGGTCCCTGCACGGCCGGGAGTGCCTTCAGGCCCGGGGGTCCCTGCAGGCCCGGGGGTCCCTGCAGGCCCGGGGGTCCCTGCACGGCCGGGAGTGCCTGCAGGCCCGGGGGTCCCTGCACGGCCGGGAGTGCCTGCAGGCCCGGGGGTCCCTGCAGGCCCGGGGGTCCCTGCACGGCCGGGAGTCCCTGCCGCTCCCATTCCCCGTCGCTATCCCGGATTTGCTCGGCCCGTGGATCAGCTGCGCCCGCCCGCCGCCGGCCCGGGAGCCGCCCCGCCACCTGCTGGCAGCGGTCGGTACCGCCCGTGCCCCCCGCGCCCTCCGGGCCGAGCGCGGCCCGCCGAGCCCACAGCGCGGTTATCCGCCTCCCCTCACGCTTCTGAGGGCATTTCTTCTTGCTCTTAGGCGGCGTTTCCCTTTCGACGCGGCCCTCAGTTGCCCTCTGCAAGGGCATCCCCTCCACAAAGACTTGCCGGGCTTCAGTTATCGACCTCACAAGGAATTTTTGATCTCGTGGCCGTTTTGCGGCGAGTCAGCTTAATTAATCCTAACAGTCAGTCTCATCTCTAGGCTGTGGATGTTGTATTAGTGAGAGTCCTGCGGACTGGATCACTTAGTCAGCGCTTCCTGATGTCATCCAAAGTCTTCGCTTCATACATTTCAGATGAGGCTCGAAGCCTGCTGGCTTCTCTCTCTTCTGATCTATTTTTAATTAGCAGTTTGGGGCCTCTGCTGTTCCAGCCACAGAAGGTGATCTCGGTGGCACAGTCTCATTTCTCCGTGGATGTGGATGTTGATGCCTGCGCTGAGGGCTGTCACATGTTGTCCAGGCAACAGTGAGCTGGAGAGCAAGGAGTGGGAGCCTACGGACAGCTCTTGGGAAGAGAGCTGCTGGATGCTCCAGCACAAGATGCCAGGATATCTAACTAGAATGGCAGAATGCCTGCAGAAAGAGGACAGGGAGCCAGTAATGGAAAACTTGTTACTTTTTGATGAATTAGCTCCAGATCATGCCAGAAGGACAGTTGTTTTCACTGTCCACAAAATCTGTGCAAAGCATTCAGGAGAACTGCAAGCTGTCAGAACAAGCCCTCCCAAAATGAACTGCTTCATGGCGTGGTATGTATAATTTCCCATTTTTCTTACTACAGGGATGATTTAGTACCCATGCCGTGGTAACAGATTTCATCCGCCTTGACTGTGATACACTTGCAATGCTTCAGGGCCACGTCCTGCAAGGAACTGAAACACACTGAGTGCCTTTGGCTCTCCCCTTGTCATTAAGAGTAGACAAAAAGGCTCAGCTCTTCCCACCAGCATTTTAGCAAGGGCTGGGACAAAGTCATGGAGTCCTCTGGCACTGTGCAGCCCAGAAGGGCACAGAAGAGGACCATGGGGACTGTTCAACCCAGCCAAAATCAGTGCAAAGTCTGGCACTTTTGCTTGCTGTCTTTACAAGACATATTGTCATTATTTATTGATTGTTTTTTTATGTTGCAGTAGCATCTTGGACGGGAACCCTTAGGCCAGGAGCCATACAAAATCAGAATAGAAAGACAGTCCTTGCTCCAAAGGAGCTCACAGTGAGATGAGAGACAACAAATGGCTATTACACACAGTGGCAAGGTAAGGGAACAAGGGACTATTAAGTGGGAAAAAAATTCACAGTTAGATATTGTTGCAAAAAAATCACAAAAAGAATCTAATTTCTTGCCTGTTTTGCCTCCCTAGCTAGATTTTCTGCAAAGCCGGAAACGTGTCTGTTGCTTTCGATGTGCTGGACTTGTAACACATCTTCCTCAGAAAGTTCCTGACCTAAAACACATGGAAAAAGATGGGAGTGTTTTTGCTGGCTTCAGTGGACCTTGGATGAGCCAAAAGTCTTAAATGCAGAATACTTTAGTGGAAATGAGATATTATGTTTGCAGCTGAACTTTTGTCAGCCTAATGCCCCATGCCTCAAAAGATTTATTCAGGGACTTCCTTGTTTACTAGCACTACTAGTTTAGTAGTTCCTCTCATTTTTTCCCTTTAAATGAATGTGTTCCAAAACCAACCCCTGCCACCTAATATTGGGATTGTTTTCTTCTTGAATCAAAATATTTTGGTCTCAGGTGCAGCTTGTGCAGATTCACATACCTTAGGTAAAATGCAAATAATTTCATCTTAATAACACCACCAGTCAGACAAATATTTCACATGATAAATTTTGAAGAATCTTGTTCTCCAGCAACTGTACAGTCTGAGCAAGTATCTGGATACTTCCATAGATGACATGGGTTTGTGCATCAGCAGTAGCAGAGGATACATCAGTTATCTGGTTACCTGTACCTTATTTCTGTTTACAGCTATAGTGGTAGGAATGTAAAAAATTTAGAAATGGAAAAATTTTAGAAATGGAAAAATGTGTGGATCTGATGTATTTTTTTTTTTCTTTTCCAGAAATCTGTCCTCACATATTTTGTTGTAGAACTACACTGTGCTCTGAGATTAAAAACAGAGCTTCACTGCACAGGTTCTTCCCTTTCTTTTTTCTAGCCAACCCAGAAGTCTGTAGGAAAGGTGACTTTAATTGAAAGAGCCGGTGCCCCACTGGTAACTACCTCTGCTTGCTTATCCCCTCTGTTGCTTACTCAAGTTCATGCCCATTACAGCTAGAAAAGCAGCTTTGATGGTGATAAGAAGTAGCAGTAATCCTGCTCTCTGAGCACGCAGGGAGTGAGAACAGACCAGGAACCTGGGAGCAAGGCTGTCATTGTGCCATCAAAAGAAAAAAAAAGGTGGCACAAACCCCACTCCTTTGGAGGAAAAGGCTCATCTTCAAAAACCACTTAGGAGGGGAATAACTTGTGAAAGAAAGGGATAAATCTAACAGGCACTTTCAAGGAGCATCAGGCCAGTTGAGGGCAAGAAGATAAATAAGCAAAGTGAGAAAAATGAAACTCAGAGCAGTATAAACCTTTAGTAAGTGCTGCATTTCTGTGGAAGAAGAAATTATCTCTCTTCAGGTTACCACAAAGAGGCAGAAAGTCACTCTGGCAGCACTTTGGTACTGCCATGTCCAGCAGTTGATTGTAATGACTGAACATGAGATTTCAAATCACATGGGAGTTTTTATTTAATACTTTACTAGCTCCAGCAAAAGGTCTGATTTACCTTGCTCACTGAGTCATTTTTGGAAAAAGCGTCTTTCCAGGCACTCAGCATTCAGTAAACTCTGCAAAGAAGTGTTAAAAATAGTGCTAAACCTAGAAGACTGTGACAGTTGGCATGAGAGGCTGTTTAAGTAATTGATAGGAGTATCTGGAGACAGAGAACAGGATGGGAAATGGAAATTTGTGATCCAGAGAGAGGGACAACACCTTCCTGGACTGGGAGGAGTTATGCCCATTTCTTTTCAAAGTGAGGCACTGGCCATGACAATGAGAGGGCAGTAGGCACAGATCTGTCCCACCAGGATTGTTTTTGTATTCCTCAGGTGGGGTCTGTGAAGATAACTTGATTTAGGCATCCAGGAGTACATTAGTGAAACTCTGCTCCATTGGTGAGTGGAGTTCAAAGCACCATTCAAGCCATCTGTCAGCTGAGAGGGAAATTACATTTTCACAGGTTGAAATTGGGACTTAGATGCACACCTGTAGATCCCTAAATGTGGATGTCATTCTGTGAGCTGAATGTCAACAGTGGAAGCAAACCACCAGAGCTATACCAGTTGGCAGTAGCTATAAATCTGAGCCTATTATTTCCCTGACTTCCAGCATATCTATGTCCTTATTTACATTGACCAAAGTTAGTAGACACAGTTTGCTAACGAATTCACTACTGGCAGCAGGACAGAAATGAACGTATTTTACAGATCCTCATAAAATAGATTGCTAACTGTTCATGAAATATTAAATTCAGGGGCTTATGCCTGGAATATTTAATGCAGTTAATGATGCATCTTTGACCTCCTTTGTGTTTTTGTGGTTTGGCCAAAGTACTCATACATCTGGAATTTGGCTGCTTCATAAAATGTTAAGTAAACGCAAAGTTGTCATCACATACATGAGAAATTACAGAGCTTTAGAAATTTCACCTTCGCTGTGTCTGTACTTTTGAGTAAAATGCAACATTTTAAGTATCTCTTTGGATGTAACAGAACACTTGCTGGTCTCAAGGAATGTAATACTTTTCTTGCTTCGTGTTGAAGCAAGACATTTCCTCTGGCTCTGTAGTGCAATGCACACATCCCCTTAAATGAGCTTGGTTTGCCTGCAAAAACCTCCTGCCGAGCTGTGCAATGGGATGGCAAGTAATAGCTTAAACCTGCTTAGAGCAGCATCTTTAAAAAAAAAAAATTCCAACCAGTGTCACATTTAGTCAGCACAGGAGATGCTGTCAGTGCTCTAGCTGAGACTGCCAAATTTTAGCCTCGAAAATGGTAAGTCAGCCTGGCTCTTGTGTCCTGCACTTCCCACTTCTTGGGGCAAACAGCTGGATTCACACACAACCTGTGTGTGTCGGGACATGCTGAGAAATGGTGAACTGCAGTCAGTGCTGCCTCTGAGGAAGAGCAGCTCTGGCAGGGAAAAATATGCTAAAAATGTGCTAAGACCTGCCATTTGAAGAAGATACTCCAGAGTCTGAAGAAATAAGGAAAACTTGCAATTATTTCTCATAACTGTTTTTCTCACTTCCTACAACAAAACAGAGGGTTTCAAGTAACCTCCTGAGGTAATGATCTGCTTTTCCAAAAGGGTTTTTATGGTTCTTTTCCTGTTTTCTCTGGAGCATGGTTATATGAATTGAAAGTTTATTCACCTGGGCTTTGACACAATTTGTTTTAGAGTTCATCTCTGCTTCCTTGAATGCATTTTCCCCCTTCCCTGATTCATTGTAGGGTATGGGGTTGAGTTCCTTATGCAAGATTTGCTAATGGCTATTTTCTCTTTCCATCTCTTCTTTTTATCAGAGATTTTGCTCAGTGACTCAGGATTTGTATCAGCTATAAGAGTTCGTTTCAGTTCTTGGAGGAATTTGGGGGGAATTGAGCTTGGCATTTTGTAAGTTAGTTGCTTAGCTACCTAGTGTGGTCTAGGAACATCTCTTTTTTTCCCCCTCTATATTTAGCATGTCCACTGTAATCTGAACTTTCTTCTGTGTCTCCTTTCATCTTATACATTAGCAGGCTTTTATAAAGTTTTGCTGGCTAGTTCTGTGAGGGAATGACAGCGCATTTTGTAAGTGCTGTGTTCTTCCTGTTGTTGGTCTTCAGCTGTCATCCGTTTTGAATGGACTTCTATGAGTTTGTGGTTATCATTGTGTGGTTAAATTTCCTTAAGGAGCTGTCAGAATTTCTACTTATACTGACCAACTTAGACTTGGTAAGTCATTTCAATTCTGGCCTGAGTACAAACAACTCCATTGGCTCCACACATAAACATGGAGCAAGTTTTAACAGTGCCTGAAATAGCTGATCTTCTGTATTTGTCACTTAATTCCACTTTGGTTCAGGAAGCAACTATAATTCAAAAGGCACAAACTTGTGAACACATTCACACATCACAGTATCCTGGGCTCACCGTGTAACCTCTCACCAAATTAGGAGCTAATCAACAGGGATGGTGCCTTTGAAAGTTACCAGATCAAAAATACCTGGGCTGCCTTCAGCCTGCGCGTTCCCCATTCCTGCTCCTAAGGCTCCTTCATACAAAGTTTTTGCTCCAACACAGCAGCCCCCTCACTGGAGAGGACAAGCAGTGAATTGACTTTATTGCCTCAAAAAACTAAGGCTTTCCAGGCTTCCCCACCCATCCCAGGGCTGGCTGTGGGACAGAGATGCCTTACCAATCCCACTGGCCTTTCCTAGAGCCACCCACTCAGGGGTCACTCCTTCTCTAGCCAAGTCTGCTGGACATTTTCTTCTTGCTGCACCCTCTGGCTCTCCCTTTCCACTGCTGGCTGCTCCTACTTGTCATCATTTATATGTAAGTATCTGAAGGGAGGATGCCAAGGTGGTGGACCCAGGCTCTTCTAGGAGCAATAGGGCAAGAGGCAGTAGGCAGAAACTGATTCGCAAGAAGTTTCACATGAACATGAGGAAGAACTTCTTTACTGGTCTGAGCACTGGGACAGGCTGCACAGAGAGGGTGTGGGGTCTCCCTGACGGGAAATATTCAAGAACCATCTGGACACAATCCTGTGCCATGTGCCCTGGGATGACCTTGCCTGAGCAGGGCGGTTGGACCAGATGATCCATCTGTGCTCCCTTCCAACCTTTCCTATTCTGTGATTCTCTGATTCTGTGATTTAGTGATTTCAACTCCACCTTGCACCACATGGGACCAAGTCCCCTCTGCTATGCTTGCCTGCGCTGGCAGCTCCAGCAGTGCTCTTTCCAACCTTCCTCATCCAAGATGTCCCTCTGGTTTCAGGCAGCCCAGCTCTCTGAAAGGCCAACAGAAGAAAACTCATTTTTCTTGTCCCAAAAAAGCAGAAATGTAGTTGAAATCCAGACAGTCAAAAAGACTGTTTCTTGCCTCATTCTTTCAGCCTGATGTGGTTTCAGAGCAAAGATGTGACAGCCAATGTGGACACTGCAGATTCTCAAAAATCAAAAGGGAAGGGGCATCAGGGACGCTGATGGACATAACAATCGTTAGTGACAAAAAATACCACAACCTCACCAGCTGCAGCTGGCCAGCCTCATTCCCTCCACTAGGTCTAGCCCTCAGCTGGATTTATTCTAACCAGATTTGTGTCTGCCATAGTTCTGGCTGCAAATCTGGATGCATGAGTGATGGCTACACCAGGAAAATCGGAGTGGGAGGAAGAACACTGTGAAGTGTCTTGAGGCTGTGCCCAATGTTAGATCTCACTCAGAGGCGGTTTCTGGTATTAGCTCATGAATAAAAAAAATGCCACGCACAGTCAACTGCCAGCCACTGGGAGCTGTGGGGACAGGACAAACCATTTTTAATGAGGAAAAGATTCCTCTCATATAATTCCTAGCTGATCTATAGCATGAAATGTTTCTGTTTCTCAGGTCCCCATGCACGGAACAGTTCTATAGCAGCTGAGGTTCTTCTCTGAGATTCAGACTCTCAATAAACAAAGGGGAAAAAAAGAAAAAAAAAAAAAGATAAAATGTCTGGCCTTCATAGCTGTGAATAAAACCTTCCAAGTATGGAAAGAAAGTCAAGGCTTGCCTGTGCATGGAAGCTGATTGCTTTAACCACTTTAAAAGGCAGAATGGAAGGCATTAACCTGGTATAAAGCTATTTTATACCAGTGTAGCTAATCCCATATGGCAGGGAAACATATGGGCACAGCTCTCAGACACTTCTATCCTAGTAGAGGACCAAATATACTAGAGGAGGCATTTTGGCCCATGTTGGCAATCAGGAACAACCTCATTTAGCCCAAGTGATGCAGCTCCTGCAGATGCAGGAATGCCACAGCCACTCAGCACTTGGTTCATACAGAGCCTCCTCTTGCACAGTAATTACACCAACCCAAAACCCAGCTGTAACCTTGCTCTGAGCAAGGCTGCTGTGCTCATATCAGAAGGGATAAGTTCCAGAAATGTCTGACCATATCACAGCATTGTTAGGGCTTTTCTTTTCTTTTTTAATAACAGAAGCCTGCACGCAGACATAACTTGGGTTGCAGGCAAGTCATCTTGCTGGCAGAGCTCAGTGTGCTTGGGAACTGTTCTGACCTTTCAGCAAAAGAAGGATCATTATGTCTGTAGAAACTGAGTTTCCCCTATAAAAGATGGCTGTGAGAGCAGCAAGTACATCTTTGCAACAGAGCACAAGTCTAAATCTGCAGCTGCCCTGAAATGTTTGTTCTGAGACAAGTGGGTGCAGTCATCCTCTTTGTAGGGGGCATGGATCCTAATGAATGTAACATCCCCTTGATGAGCTGTTTCTGAGGAGTGTATCTTCAAGGGGCTTTTTCCAATGCTTTTTCCTGGTTTTTCTGTGACCCTCAAAAATACTTTGTCTGCTTTTCAAACACCTGGAAAAAAAAAGAAAAGAAAAAAAAAAAAAGTCTTCAAATAGTTTCTGTAGCTTATGTGAGCTCCCTGGGGCCTGCAAAAGAAAGTCATTCTGGTCTCTTCCTCCCTTGTCCTCCAGCTCAGCTCTGCAGCTCTCTGTGGCAGATGGCAGAGCCTGATTTGTCCCAGGTAACTGCTTTGTGCCAGCACCTGGAACTGTGCCTGAAGACTCTGGGCCCTCAGGACTCTGCCCTTGGACCTGTGCTTCCTTTGCATAGTCATCTTCTCAAATGGTCTCAGGCTACAAGAACAGCTCGTGTCAGTGCTCCAGCAGCCAGCCATGGGCATGGGCTATGATATAGATTGTCCATATTGTTACCAGTACAGTTCAATAGAGGTGTCATTACAAAACCCAGGTTTGCTTCCAAATTTCTTTCCTGAGCTTTTAGGTTCTAAATCTGCCTTAGTCTGCCTCCAGTGCAACACCAATATTTTTAAGAGAGCTGGAAGGCAGAAGTATATTTGTGAGGACTCTCAAAAAGTTCCTTACCACTTCCAGACTGGGGATGTTAGTTTTACAATGGACCCTTTCATGTGAAATATCTCTATCATACCTTATTCCAGTAAAGCGTTTCCTCTTGTACCACCCTGCAAGAGGTTTCAAAGAGAGAAAACCTCTGGGCTGCCTGATGGAAAATTCTCACTATCTTTTCATTACCTGAAAGGAAAATCCCAAAATCTGTGGTTAGGTATTTAGTGGTGTTTCCCTTCCATCTTTATGCCTGTGGGTTTTGTCTGTGGTTACTTGCACAGCTATAGCTCGTTTTACCATGTGCCGGTCTCTGGAGACTCAATTTTTCTACATTGTTGAAGTAGTATTGTCTGGAGCCACACTGCCTTCAAGATGTGAAAGGGATTCTTTTACCCACTGCTGGGAGATGTCTCTGGCTTTGTTTCTGGCAGATACAGGTCTAAAGACAGTTGTGAAAAGTCACTTCTTGAGGATAAGAGAAATTTATACTCCTGAATAACATCCAATGGTCTTCTCAGTAGCCAGGACACAAAGGCAGTCGGGGGAGTGAAAGACAAGAAAGCAGGGAAAAATTGCTTTCCTCAGAGAATTTTTCTTGACTGTTTGCTAACTGAATGCAAACAGACCAGTGTTTCCCAGCTCTTAACAGATTCACCACAAGCTTCTCCTGTTTTTCTCTGCTGTGCTGCAAAGCAGAGTCTGCCGGCTTTGCTGTGAGGCACACTGTTGGCACATTGCTCAGGAAAACCACCTCCTCATACTCAGGCACATTTCCCAGGTGCCACACTTCACCTGCTACAGCAGGCAGGCCTTTCCCAGTTACCTCAACCTGGGCCAGCCAGGAGTGGCCTCCCTGCTCCCAGTCCCTCCACCTGCAAAACCTCATACATCCAGGGCTGAAACCCATCAGCTGTCCCAGCTCTGTGCCTGTGGCAAACTCTAAGGAAGAGCATGGGGCTGGGTATGACAGCAGCAAGGGATTTCCTTTGCCGTGGCAAACCTCAGTAAGCTGAACAGCCACCTTCCTGCTTCTTTCTAGCATTCCCCATCCCTGAAAATCTTCAAGACCAGGTTGGATGGAGCCCTGAACAACCTGATCTAGTGGGAGTCATCCCTGTCCATGGCAGAAGGGTTGGAACTAGATGATCTGTAAGGTCCTTTCCAACCCAAACCATTCTACGATTCCCTGACTACCCCCTCAAGCCCAGGGTATTCAGCAGCACAGCTGCGGACATGGTCAGTCCTTGCTCTCTCAGGGCTTGTTAAACTCATAGAGTGTGTCTGCTCAGCAGCAGGCGAGGAGCACAGAGGCAAATGCTGACAAAAACAGGCCCAAAGGGACCAATTTCTATAGGAAATGCCAAAAGACTGGAGTGTATGAAGCATAGTTCATGAACTTTGGTGGGAGGGGCAGCAATACCTTGCCAGGTGTAGGATTTTGGAGAGATTTCACACTCAGAAAGGACAGTGGAAATACGCAGAGCAGCTTCCAAAGAAGAATTAGAGGTAAGCTTAGTCTGTGCAATATGGAAGTGAGCTTGGAGCGCAGCACTAGGGCATCTGGAGGATCAGCCTGTCCAGGGAAAATTGAGCTGCTGAGAGGGCTTGAGGTATCCAAAGCCTGGCAGTGTCTTGGAGAGAGGCCTGGTAGCTTGGCAGCCATGCTATTCTGCTCTGAGTTCCAGAAGGACTGAGAGGTTTAATTCAGAGCTGGTATTTGCTCTGTGGTGCTGCTCCTAAAAGCATTAAAAAATGCTTTCCTGTTTCATTTGGCTGATTTATTGTTTTCCCTCTCTTTTCCTTCTCAGCCCTGTGGTAGTGGCTAGGCTTTGTTCTCACATCTAGGACTGTATGCTAGGCAGGAGACCTCTCAGGTGGGACGTGAGTCCAGAGCAGGGACAGCCACTTTCCAGTTTGTTCTAGGTATAGAGACTTTTGTGCCTGGGATCCTTGCAATGTCTCTCTGTGACTGCTTTCAAATTAATCCAGGTGTTATGCTGTAGCATGAAAAATGCCATTAAACACAAGGAAGGAAACCCCCACAGATCCACACATTTGCCTTTGAACAAATGAGGACTCCAAAGACATGGAAATGTAAGGGATGTGCTGCATGCAGACAGTGGGAAGCATTAAAAACACTGGGATTTCTTTGCAAATCCTTTTTCAAAGCAGAAGCAGTAGGGCACAGCCACATCAGACACATCATTTTTCTGTTCACAAATGCTTTTAGACACTTAATCATAGCCTGTGGCATGTTCACAAGAGGATGTGCATTGGAGCAAATCCTTGGTCCATATGCTCTGGAGCAATCCCCAGATCCTCCTCAGTTACAGCCAAAAGTGGCATGAGTTTTGGGAAAATCATCTGTCTTGTTATCATTAGGAGGATGGATGTATTCCCTGCCATATATTATAACCAATGATTTTTTATTATTAATGTTAAAGTGAGACTGTTACTCCCAAATGCAACATCTTCCTTTAATAATGTCAGATTTTCAGAGCTTCTAATCTCTGCATCCAGACAGTATTTTGTTTCAGTCTGTTCTTATCTGCAACACAAATTTTGTCTTCTATTTCTACTGCTTGGAAATCATGTTTTTTCATATGCTGCCACAGATGCTCTGCATGGCCAGACTTCATTCTCCTAATTTTCACCTTCAGCCAAACACTGCTTGCATGAGAATTTTGGCTCTTATTTGGTATGGGGACTTAGCAAGGAGAGGCATATGCCTGCCACTGGCTCATGCCTCCTCTTTTGGAGCTTTAAATTTTCCTCTGTATGTTTTTTGTTTTGTTTTGGTTTGTTTTTTTGTAAAGCTTTATTTAGTAAGAGCCTGGCAGGTCTCTCCAATGTGCTTGAATATCTGGGAGCACAGACCGAATTTCTCCCACACAAGTGATCCCATCAGAATCCAGCTCTGCTACCCAAGACAGAGGGAAGGAAAAATCAAAGGGTCAGAGGAAAAGAGTAATTTATTTCTTAGCAAGGGATAGATCACTGAACAACAAACTTTCAAGTTCAGCAAGCTACTAAGCAAACTTGAACTATGCCAGAGAGTGAGCTGCAAAGAGGAGGAGGAAAAGCCAGTCTCTGGGGATGGGATAACGCATGTCTGACATCCTCACCTGACTTTTCAACAAAAGGCTAGAGGAACACTGCAGCAGATTGCTTGGGGAGGCTGCCTCCTCCCCAGCACAGGATATTTGGAGCAAAAGCCATCAATTAGGAACAGTTGAAGGTACTGCCATACAGTACCTGTACAAAGGTATGACTGCAGGATCTTTCAAGGGCTTTCTTGTATTCTCTTGTCACCCTCCAGCCTTTCCCAGAGAGGTCACTGACAAAATATTTGCCCTCTGTAGGGGCAGGTAGCCAGAATTTGAGTCTGGTACTTACTCAGAAGTTATTGCTGTCCTCTTGGTTGTCAGCCATGGCTCTTCTAACTAGTTTTACATTGTGTCTTGTAATGCACACACCACCTTACCTCTGCCAACAGAGGAAGAAGCTGACTTGGAGCCAAGACAAATGAAATGTTCTCTGCACATTGCCCAAGCTGAGTAAAGCACTGAAAATAAACAAATGTGTGCCTAAAACTGCTTGGATTTACTGTTTTTATATCCCAGGTTCGCTTGGTTCAGTGAAGGATTTTTAGGGACATTTTTAACCTTGGCAACCTAAAAGGGGAAGGATCATGGTGCCTAGCACCCTTCCCAGGGGAAAGGAAATCTTAAAAGCTGTCTATGATCAACAGGTCAGCTTCTCAAACAGCACTACATCTGCTTCAGCCAACAGTGGCCCCTGGAAAGTTGAGGTCCAACGTCTGCCTGCTGGGCCCAGGTGCAGATAAAGCTACCTTTACCCACCTTATATGCTGCAGCGGTTTTGCAGGCAGGTAGTGGAGAGCAAAGCCTGCATTTGGGGAAAAGCTCTTGATGGCTCTAAGTCATTTTGCATGTTTGGTAGCACACAAAGCTGTTTATGTCCTTCTGATGTAGCACAGCACTCAAGCAGGAAAGTGCTTAAAATTATAGAATTTCTTGTAAAGAAATCCATAACCTTCCTGTGCTCATCAGAGTATTGCTCTTAACAAAGGCTTCCCCTAAAGAGAAACTTGCAAGCCAAGGTGATCCTGCTGCTGTCTAGAAGGAAGAGATCCTATTGACTGAGGCAACAACTGAGATCTCCGTGGTGTGCAGACTTGTAAGACATTGTGGGTTGACCCTAACTGGATGCCAAAGCCACTTCATCACTCCCCCTCCTCAAGTGGATGGGGGAGAGAAATCCTAACAAAAATTTTGTGGGTCAAGATAGGACAGGAAGGCTCACTCACCCCTTGGTGTCATGGGGAAAACAGACTCCGCTTGGGAAGAATTATTATATTATCACTTAGATCAGAGTAGCATAATAAGAAATAAAAACTACATCTTAAGACCCTTTCCTCCCATCCTGTCCTTCTTGCTGGGCTTAACTTCACTCCTGATTTTCCCTATCTCCTCCATCCAGCTTGGAGCTGGCTGGCATTGGCTCTGTCAGACATGGGAGAAGCTTCTGGCAGCTTGTCACAAAAACCACCCCTGTAGCCTCCCCACTATCAACACCTTGCTCCATAAACCTACTCTGCCAGGCAAATGGGGGAAGCAGAGCTCAGTCCTTGCAGAACATGAGTGTTGTGAGAGGGTTTGGTGCGCTCTGATGGGCACTGGTGGGAGCCAGACTTTAATGCAGAGCAACGTGATGCTGTGTGGAGCGGAAACAACCACTGTGGGACAGTGGTACCTAAACTGCCCTTCCAGGATCAGACAGCATCACAGCTTTATCCAGGTAGGAGGGGCAGCGTTCTCCTGTGCACAGCATGGGACAAGGCTGGCAAGGAAACGCAAGAGGGAGCAGAGAACAGTGTTTAATAATGAACATCTGGCTCTCAAAGCACAGGCTGAGGGGCTGATTTATCGACACCAAGACAATAGACTATTGTGCTGTGTCACAGGGACCATTCGACTGGCTCTATTCATTCCTACAGATATATGAACTGCCCATCTCTTATAAATGATCTCCTCCTGTCTTAGGTTGTTGCCTTCTCACTTCTTTTCTCTCCTGCTCTTCCTGGAGGGTATTATTGAGCTGTAATATACAAATATTTGACAGCAGCGCATTTTGTTTTTTCCTTGGCTGTGGTCAATGGCAGCATGTAAGAGTTGTCTAAGGGGGATTTTGCTACTTGTAGCAAAACCAGATCCTCTCACTATGGCTTGTTCTGCCCTTTCAAATTCTGGCATGTAATGTGACCAGGCAACCAGTGGTAATTACTACTGTCTGAGGACTAAGACATCAGGTGCTCTGCTGCAAACTGCAGACCTGCTCTTCCCAGGTTCTTTATGAATGATGCCACCAAATATTAGTGAGGCCTTGAAAATCCCTCAGGAAAATGAGTCTGCATTGTTATTGTGTAAATAGGAAAACAAAGGCACAGTCAAGTCCCAACACGAATTATGAACTGTGATTCTGGGACACCCCCGTTCTTGGCTTCCCAGTGGTGATGCCAAGGGCCCCATTTTCTTGTGTTATGAGATCCGTATTTCCCACCAATGTAGAGTGGAAGAGAATTGCTGTTTGAGAATAGAAGGAAGCATTTGCTATCTCTGTTTTGTTTCCATTTCCTTTGGCCCAAATAATGCTGTCAAGTACAAGACTGGAAGAGGGGAAAGTATGTTATAAAAGCAGTCAAAACTTAGCATTCAACTAAGGAAATGTCAGCAGTAATAGTGTTTGTGCAGTCTTAATTCAGACCCCTCCATGCATACGCATTTGAAGACAGATTATGTTTCCTGTAGTCCCTCTTGTTACCTCTAGTCGCTCACCTCATTTAATACTCAGAAAGGATGATGCCCAATTAGTGAACAATTAGTCAATAGTCTCTTCTATCCTTACTTTTGTAGAAGGGTCTGATGTCTTATTTAATGCCTATCTTTAGGTCCTACTCTGAATACAGCATTACTCACTTTCTCCAGGGCATGTCTCTGGGACTCTTTGGTGTTTGGGTACTTGAAAAACACAAGCACTTGTTGTCACAGCCTGCAAGTTAATTAGTGAAACCAAACCCCTTGTACCACTGAGGGAACCAAGACACAGACTTGGTTGGAAACCATTTTTAAATTGGAATGTTCTGTGGAAAGACATTGAGATGTTGGAATATAACAAGAGAAGGGCAACAGAGCTGGGGGAGGGTCTGGAGCACAAGTCTGATGAGGAGCACCTGAGGAAGCTTGGGAGTGTTTTATCTGGAGAAAAGGAGGCTCAGGGGAGACCTTATCACCCTCTGTAACTACCTGAAAGGAGCTTGTAGCCAGGTTGGGGCAGCCTATTCTCCCAGACAACAAGTAATAGGACAAGAGGAAAAGGCTTTAATTTGCATCAGAAGTGGTTAAGATGAGATATTAGGAAAAAGATTTCTTCACTCAAAGAGTGGTCAAACCTTGGAATAGACTGCCCAGGGAGGTAGTACAATCACCATCCCTAGAAGTGTTCAAAATAAGTGTAGATGTGGTGTTTAGGGACATGGTTTAATGGTGGACTTGGCAATGCTGGGTTAGTGGTTGGATTTGATGATATTTAGGGGTCTTTTCCAACCTTAACTAGTCTATGATACCAATGACTCTTTCCTTTGTTTTTAACTGCTTGATCCAAGTTTATGGCAGAATGACTTCAGTTTAGGATTACCACTGTTCAGGTCTTTCCCTACAAAACAGGCATGCAGGCCTCCCTGCTGTTGCCTGTGTTTGAGCTGGGGAGGTGCTGTGCTGGAGCTCTGAGCCTTGGCACTCAGCAGTGACAGGTAGATCAGGCTAGTTAAACATGGAGTAAACCCAACAGATCTGCTCTGGCAGGTCCAGCCAGACAGAGCAGGAGAATGTCTAAACCCTTCTGGCAGAGCTGCCCAGGCAGACTGTGAGCCAGCAGCCTGGGCTTGGACACAAGGACTGTGGTGGGCAGGAGACTGGACACACAGTGCCGGAGCCCGCTCTGGAGGTTGATCTTTCAAAGCAGTACAGACAAAGCTAATATTGCTTTGGCCTCAGGTTTTCGAGATTAAAGGTAGCATCGGTGCTGCTGGAGCCAAGAGGAAGCATCAGTCTTCAGAAAATGTCACCCAAAAACTGCAGGCCAGTCTTAGAAATAATCTGTAAACAATTTGTCCACGGTCATATGGGAAATCTGTGGCAGGCTGGAAATATGATGCAGACATCCACCTCCCAGCCCAGTGTTTTAATAACAAAGCTGTACTTCCCAGATACTCACCCACTTTGTTATTTTTTCCTCTATCAGAAACATTCTTTATACATGTCTATTTATTTTCCTGCAACAGCTTTACAAGGGTGGATCTCTGTTACAGACCATTTTTTCCCCACTGAATACTGAGGGTATTCTAATGAATTTAGTTTGTAGAGGCCTGTGAAAATATTTTTGACAATTAACATTCAAGCACTCCAAATACATTTGCTAGCCTGCAGGAACATACAGCAGTGAGAATTTAATATACCAGTGAGATGCAATGTAGAAGGACCTGGAGCTAAAAGGTATTAGCATTTTTGGAACCACAGTCCAAGGGGAAAAATGCTGTAGTGTGTTGCATTCAAAAATATGAGTGAGTTGGGGTAAACAGAAATGCTGTTCTGTGAAGTGATGCTTAGGGAATAGCTAGTCAAACCTTTCTGCTTTGTGGAATTAATACTTCCAGGCACAAAACTGATCCCTTTGAAACTTTTTTAGTCTTTTAAATCTTTTTGTTAGTGTTTTCTGCAAGTTTAGACAAGACTTAAGCAGCTAATTTCAACTGATACTTAATTTTTGCAGAAACTCTGGATACCTGGTGACTCGGGGTGAGGTCAGTGAAAGGATCAGTCCAAGCCATTGTCCAGGAGATGGGAAGGCCAGAGTATCGCGGTTGTTCTTAACCAAGTTAGTCAAAGCTTGATATATATATCAAAGAAGATGGCACTTCCCTCCACACTTCACTCACCAAACAAAGAAATGCAGTTAGCTGAAAAGGTTACTGTGAGAAGCCCTGTTTAGGTACTCGTTACTGTGTTTCTTTACCTGCATGCCACGGAGATAGTTTAAGAGCAAAGTCATCCTCTCCACAGGGTGCAGAGCTCTATTGGCTATTTTAGGACATAGAGGCAGCAGGAGAGGAAGGACTACTGATGATTTGAGAAATGATAATCACTGTGCAAGGGCAAGATGCACAAGTGCCAGTGACTCAGAAAATTGTGTGCCAGCCGGAGGGAGGACTGCAGGGTGAAGGGGTGGTGGAGGAACAACCTCTGCACAGCCCAGGCTCGGGAAGCTGCTGTTCCTTTCAGGCACAAGCGTGCTGTTGTGACTCAGTTCAAAGCCACATCAGCCAATTGTGAGATATTTCTGAGCTGTGAATTGTGAACAACTTATTTCTTCTAAAGCCTGCATCTACCTCTTTGAAATCACATTGCAGAGATTTTTCTGGTTGCCAGAGTTATGATTTAAGGACAGGTTCTATTTTCATGGCAGGGGAGAAGAAGGGTCATTTCTGGAGAGCTGGTTTTGTAAGCTACAGCGGTGAATTAAGGATTAGATGGGGGAAAGCAAGAAGAAAAAACAAATAGTTAAAACTTTGGATATATTTTGGGTTTTATCCAGATTCTTCCTGGATAAAAGTTGGTTACAAGCACCTAAAGTAGCAGGAGACAAATCTGGTGAAATAACTACACATGGGGAGTCTCCAAGACCATAGAGGGAACATAGCCAGGGTGTCTAACTTGGACATCTAAGGTTTGGTATGCTGCCATGAGATAGAGAATGTGAGATCAAGAGGACCCTGATGAGGTGAAAGTGCATGTCTGTGTTGCACAGAACACAGAAGCCTTTGCAGAAAATGTTAGAGAAAGTATTCAGGAATTCAGATGATAACTGCAGAGATTTCTGGGAAATGCAATAATACTTACGATAAGTCATGACAAGGCTATTGCTAAAATATGGAGGCAGAGACAAAGATGATGAGAAACAAACCCACAGGCTGAAAAATGTTTTCCAGCACTATGAAACACATGGTGTCCTTACAGCAGAAGAGCATGGACCACTTCAATACTACACAAAGAAGTCAATTGCCTAATTGTCCTGTGCAATTCCTCATCTCAGTGGGGGCCTTGCCCTAGGTTCTTCACATCTCACAAATCCTGTCGTTATTAGCAGTATGTGTGGCTTCTGGATCTCAGGATGAATTTGAGGACTAGTGAGACCCCGTGGCTTCTTCATCAGTCTTTCAGCCAGACAGGGACCAACTGGCCTTGGTATGAGCCTGTATCATTGCACATAGTAAAACACAACACTAAAACATGAAGGGCTTTCAAAAAGAATACTTGGGGGTTTTACTGACATATTGTCCACAGGGAATTGGGAGAGAGAGATTTGGAAGAAATGTTAGAGAAGTGTTAAGAAGCTGTCAGTGTAATGCTGTCATGTGTTAATTAATGCAGGGAGAAGATGATTATACTGAAATTATACAAATAGCCTTATCTCAGGTTAGCAGCAATTGACTGGAGTTTAAATCATTCACCAGAATTAATTAAACATTTCATCCAAATGCCTCAGAAATTATCGTGGTGCAAATCATCCCAAAACAATAGCAAGCCTCGCCATTAGTTAGTATGAGTTGGTTTACTCCACTGACTTCAAAATACCTTATCAAACCAGTCAAACAATAGGAAACAATAAGCAAAGGACTTATTTCAACCACTGAACAATTCTAGCAGCAGCTCAGAAAAAGAGAGGATATTGTTATCAATTTTCCCAGCACAATGTCTCAGAGCTAGCTCATGTTATCAGACCAAAAGCCATTACAAAGAAAGAAAAGATATCACAACCTGAGGGGCTGCCTCTCTGCTCCTGGAGAGATACTCAGAAAAAAGCCAAATTTACCACTTTATTCTGAGGCAAACGTAGTCACCATCTCCCCATCCACAGTAGGCCTGTGAATATTTCCCTGTGTGATTATAGGAGCCAGGGAAAATCAACATCATCTGCTCCAAGAGCAGGTGGGTGGACTTAGCTTGAGGTGAGGCTGTCCTCAGATCACTAAGAGAACATAAGTCACAAAGTTTTTGGTGACTTCTGGGCTTCAGTGAGCTTTGGAGATCCCTCAGCTTCAGGGGTGACATAAATGATTCTCCAGAGTTGGTGGGATTGCTCAGGGTGGAGAGCTGTATGTGTGGGAATGTGAATAGTCCAGGAAAGGAGCATTTCTTCCAGCCTGCTGCCTGCTTCCCTTCTTAAACCCCAGGAAGATATGTGAGCAGAAAATTCTTAATCTTACAAGTTAATCTGAAAAGCCTGCTGTAGTTGTAAAAGTAATTCCAAACTGCAGATGTTCACAGCTTGTAAATCTTATAACTGCGTGCAAACCCAAGTAAAAACACAGGAAACCCACGCACCCATCACCAGAGAACAAATTAAATTAACATCTAGCTTGTTACTAGAGTCCTTGTGCTGCAAACTTGTCAAACACTCATCCCAGCAGAGACAGAGGTGCCTTTTGAAGTGGCCCTGTGAGCCACCAGCCAAGCTCATCAGCTCAAATAAGCAAAGCCTTCAATCCTTTGCCTGCCACATCACAAGCATGCCCTTCTCAGCTCATTTGATTGCTCTTGCTGGACTTTTTGACATAAGCTGCCCCTCTCCAGCTACATTTTCCTCAGCAGTGCCTAGGGACTCTCCCGTGACAACTGATGATAAGGTGAATTTGTTCTACACGAATTACAGTTGCTGTTTCTCCCTTCCCCGGGGAGAACAGTGATTATTTCCCTCTCAGGAGCTGTGCTGGGTTTCTGGCATTTGCACTGTCTGGCATGTCACTTGAAGATGGTGCAAACCCACGTGACTTGCAGTGTATCTCTAAGCTGCTGGACTCACAGGCACTGGTCCCCAGTCCTGTGGGTCTGGTCCTCAGCATATTGCAGGATAAGCAACAGCCATCAGTCATCCAATGCCTCTTAATTTTTTTTTTTTAATTGTTACTGTGCAAACAGTGTATTAAAGACAATTTGAGTCAAGGGGAAAAGTCAGGATTACAATGACTTATTTTTTGATACAGGGCATATCCATGGCTGCCATCTGCCTGGGTTCTCTCTGAAGGTGCTTTAGTTTCCCTCTCCTGCTGCACAATGCTTGTGCTGGGTAGCATTTTGGCGACATGGTTTGCTCCCTGTAAAGGACTGTTTGCAAGCTGAGAAGCTTTCCTCCACCTGCTGTGGGGTTCCCCAGGCAGTCCCACTACAAGTCACCCTGTTGGGGGCTACCTGGGAAACCAGGCCCCCTTGCAGTGCTACAGGTGTCTAAAATGCAGCAGTAAGGCCAGGGACTGTCACGTCCTACCACTGACATCTCTGAGGTGCTTTACTCATATCATGGCCATGTATACATCTCTCCAGTACTCAGAACTGGAGTCACAGCCCCAGGGTCTGCCTTACAGGCAGTCAGGAGAGCACCAGGGCAGCTGCTGCCATGCCACTGCATTTCAAAGAGGCACAGGGAGCAGCCAGGGCTCAGTCATCCCATGTGTGCATGTCAAAGTCAACACAGGAAGGCAGCCCTAAGGGAAAAACAACCTTCCTCTTCACCATTCACCTTTGTCACCTCTTCTGCAAGTGATCAAATTCCCAGCTTTGCTCTGGAAATCTTCCAAAACTCCCCTAATCTCTGCAAGTTTTCTGTCTGCCTTTTCCTATCTTTGTAGTAGTTGGCAATTTTCTCATCCAGTTATTAAAAAATGATCCTAATATGCAAGGGGCACCTACAGAAACAACAGCAATAAAACAATGCTTTATGCATAAAGAAATGACTACCATAATCTGGTTGGAGGAAAATGCAAAATTTTAATTGCTATGTGACTGGCACACAGAGAAGGACATGGTTTCCATGTGTGTTCAAGGAACCAACACATTTCTGGTGTAATTACAGAATTAGGCATAAACAGCAGCAGTCAGCAGTGTCAGGAGGTTTAGGAAAAGGAAATGTGATATCTAGATGGCTACAGTTCAGAATAATGCACTAGACAACAGATAATTAAAAAAAAAAAAACCCATATGTACCCAAAAATTGAATAGAGAAAGGAGTAGACAAAGCCACAAGATCATCTGAAATGGAACCAGGTAGGAAAACTGATGAGATCAAAGCCCTCTGAAAATACTTTTGTTTTGGTGCATGCAACTTACTTACCAGGAGGACGAGATTTTTGCAGCAGCCAGCTGATGCAGGATGCCCAGGAGCATTTCTAGCCTCCTAAAATATAGCAGAGCACAAGCCCTCATCTCTACACAATGGGTAGGATGCAAGTTTGAGTGCCAGCCTTGGTCCGGCCTGTCATTTCTGTATCCATAAGGTGAGCAATGGTTTGCTTACACTGTGGACTGCTGTAATTCCTTTCATCAGATGCCAGCCCTTGGCATATCTCATTTTGGTTTGGGTTTGGTTTTTTTGTAGCTGAAAAACTGGAAGAAATTGGATTTTGTGTTTGCTTTGAAATCTCTCCAAATTTTAATGTAAACAAAAAATCTTTGTCCTCTACACTCCTATGGCAAATAAAATTTGTTATTTTTAAATTTATGGTAGGACAAAGGAGTAGAGCAACAGTAAATCTTGTTTCCAATCATACTGGTTAGAGATGCTGTGATGCCAATTATATTTCTTGTGCCTCCAAGGCCTGCTAGTCTGCTGCAGTGTGAGGGACTGGGGGGCTGAATGATGTGAGGAGTCCTGGATGGAGCTTGAATACCTGAGTTTCATTTACAGCACTCCTAAGCTACACAAAGGGCAAAACCAAGGTCTGTTTTCAGCTTTGGTCTTTCTTCTGACCCAGGCTTGGTAGTGGGGTCAGGCATCTCTCCTTGACAGGAAAATGCTGTGGTGAGTTTTTCCAGCAGTCAGTGGTGAGCAGCAGTGGTAAAGGTTTCCATGTCCATGAGGTTCAAGCCTCTCTCAGTAGAATGGATGCAGCATCTGTAAATGAAAGAGAATTACATTGAAAATATTTCTTTGCTGTTGACTCATTTTTCTCTCTTTTGCAAAATATTTCACTTACCATACTGCCTTCATTATTTTATACAGAAACAATTATTTAGCAGGAAATACTGACTTTTCAAACTAGGGGGAGAGGGAAAAGAGAGTCTCTGGGTTCAGAATTTCCAGCAAATTTTCACCTGTCTGCTCAAGCACTATATGGAGCTGTACAGAGTCTTCACTAGCTTGGCCATGGGCAGACTCTCTGGACCAGGCTTTGCTGAAGTTTTTCCTACAAGTAACCCCAGAGGATGTCACTATGGACATGGACAGCAAAGGTTGTTTAAGTTCCCATCTCTGCCTCTGGATGTCTGTTCCCTGTCTCAGGAGTGGGCAAGGAATAAGCTTACATCAGTTTCTCTTCACCAAACATGGAAGCAGCCCCAAACGTAGAGTGCAAATATCCCTCTTTACATGACTTCTGGTATCAGGGGAAAAAAAAAAAAAAAAGCAGCACTCATGACGTCTTGTCTTCTATGTTTCATAATATTGCTTGACCTTTTACCTCAAGTACCCTTTTCAGATTTTTAAGACGATGTGAGAAACGTTTCATTCATCAAGGTACTTGGAAGTTGTTAAGTATTGAAATCACGGGGAGTCTTTTGTTGGCTTAAGGGGAACGCTGGTGAGCCACCTGTGATCCTGCACCTGTGGGACAGCTCTTCCGTCAAGCATCACAGGCTTAGCTGTTATCAAAAGGATTCTTAAGTCTTCAGAAGCAACCAGCAGGTGAACAAGCAGCCTTCTGACCTGGCAGACATTTGAGTGGCTCTATGTCCCTGAGAAGCTTTGGGCGATGGCTTTGTTTCAGTTCTGTGGTGTGCTGTCAAGCAGGAGAAGGCACAGGATGGGTGCATCCCCTGATACAGGGAAGAGTACACAAAGCCTTGTTCATATCTCCAACTTTCTTTGATCCATCTGAAAAGAGACTGAAAGTTGCCTTCTCTGGGATTTACTTCCAACAACCATTAATGGCACTTTGGATTCAGTCTTCCTTGGTCTCCCTTCCTCAGACTTTTCCAATGTGCTGCCCAACACATCTTGCATTTTCTATAGTTTTAGGCAGAGACATGCCTTGGAGGAAGATGTTTTAAGAACAGCTTCCCTGTTTTCTATATCCGTAGCAATAAATCCTGTTCACAGGATAATGTGGTGCCCACTAAGTGCAGGCCATTCTGGAACAGCAGTTTGCTGCAGCCTACAAATGAAATTGATTACTTCAGCTATTTTAAGGTATTTCCAGTCACAGTTATTCCTCAACAACATGGATGGATATTTTTCCAAACTAGGACACAGCTGGTTTATATTATAGCTGCACTCACAGCATCTGAGAAGGAGTCAGATGAGTCATCCCAAAAACCTTTCAGATGTGGGGTGGGAAATCTATTCATGTATTGTCAGAAGCTGATCCAATATCCAACGGTCTGTTACGCAGAGCAGATAAGCAATGGATCTGGTGAGAAAAGCTCTGTTTCTGATGCCCTTTCTCTCTTTCCAAAGAGAGGGAGAAAAAAAAAAAAAAAGACCCAAGCTTGACTGTTCACAGGAGATATTTGATGTATTGCAGGGAGGAACATGGCACAAAGTTAAATCAAACTTTCAGCCACAACAGGCTTTCCGATCTTGTCTGTGGGGGTTGGAAGTGTTAGTGTGGGTGCTGGCAGAGCCAGGTGCTTTTGGGATGTCTGTGTCACACCCTGCAGGGACCTTGCCAGGCCACCTGCCTGGCTTAGGGCTCCAGGACCCTGCTGGGCAGGAGGAGGTGTGAGGCCACCCTGACCAGCACTGGACTCAGCCTCCAGGGAAGAGGGAGATGCAATGGCCACAAATGAGCACTGGAAACCTGGGTGGTGACTTTGACCCTCAGTTGAAGGCCATCAGAGAATGTCACTATCATGGTTATTCATGCACCTAACCTGTAAATAAGAAATTCCCTGTTGCTGCCTTATCTTTCACGTAGGGAGGGGATTTTTGCAGACCTGGGCCTGTCACTGACTGTCTGCAGACCCTTGGGGGAAGAGCTGAGGAGAGCTTGTTAAGTGGGCAGTGCCTCCTTCAGGAATGAGGGGCTTAGTTGGACATAATGTAAAGGCAACCATGCAGATGAGAGTCTCGATGCTGCTCATGTCTTACAGCTACTGTCCACTGCCTGTATGAATGTGGCTGGTAGAAAAAGGGCTTGGCAAACTAACAAGAGAAATGCCATGTTGTAAAAACATAGGCAAGATCTCACCTTGTCTGTATTCAAAGGAGAAAGGTCTCTTGTGGAGGATGTAAATGGCAAGCTCCCATCCCTCAAGGGAATCATGTGTGCCCCTCTGTGCAAACATCTCTTGTTCACTGCTGGCCTAGGTGAAAGCAGCAAAACTTCAGCAGGGACCAGAGCAAAGGGAGCCTCCATGGTTCATGTGTGCAGCCAGGCCAGAGGATGGAAACTCTTCTACATGATGTTACCAGCATGACTAAAGTGGAGATAGTCTAGCACGTCTTCCCTTCCAGCTCCCCTGGAGATTGATTGGGCAAAGGTACTGGAGGAATCACCTACCTGACATTGTATCCTTCTGCATCATGGGATCTGTATCCTCTGGTCCAATGGAAGAAGGTCTTCATTCTTGGTATATTATTGAAAAGTCCTTTTTTTCCTGGATATTTTTATCACACATTACTAATTTTCTAGGCTTCAGAACTTGCATTTTTATCAGCTCTGATCTGCTTCCCCTCTCTTTCTCTGTCATATGGTGCTTTTCTATTTCTGATTGGAGCTTCACTTTGTCACAGAAACTGGAAGGGATTTTAGCCAATATTGTCTTCTTTATTGATTGTGGGAATGTGATTATTTTGATTTGAAAAATTGTTGCTTTCCATTAGCCTTCTGTCTTTGCCTTTCCTCCTGCTTGCTTATAATTTGCTTATAATTTTTTTTAGTCTGGAGGAATTAGCCGTTCTGAATCATCACACTTGTGTGTCATTTATTAAATGGGATTGTCCTCTTTCCCCTGTTAAGCAGTAAGACTGTCACTCAGTGCCTGAGGTTTTGCAACGGGAACAAAACCCCGGGGCATGAATCTCTCCCTGGATGTCAGCAGCACCTTTCTGCTCCCCCTAATTGCAGTCAGACCTTGTAACTGAAATCCCATGGTTTTCATGTCTGAGGACATGAGCTAAGGTGAAGGCCTGCACTGTTGCACAAATATTTCTTAGCTTGAAATTACCTAAGAGATGTCATAACCATGGGGGAAATGTATATTTACTAATTTCAGCCCTAGGGAACTGCTCAGCCCGTGGTACCAGCTCCCAGGTGAGGATATTCACAGGATGCTGCAGCTCCGGAGGAACTTACGGGCCCTGCACAGGCCCTGCATAAGCAGAGGCCACCCCATTTCACAGCCACTGTTTTCCAAACCTCCTGTACCCTCAGGGGCAGAATTTCTCAGTGTTAGAAATTGTAATATGGTCTGTGGGCAGAGCAATTATGCCAAGGCAGAACTGTGTAGTCAGAGCAAAGCAGCTTTATCAAGAATCTGCAGAGCTTCTCCCTTGACCTTGTGCCCAGGGATGTGGTGCTATCCCCACCCTTCTCATCCAAGACAGCTGAGGGTCAGGTAAAGGTTCTAAATGTATCTGCAGTTTACACATAAGAAAACCTCAAACGCATCTGCAGACAGCCAACACTGAAGGTCAAGCATAGAACAAAGGGAGCCTTGCTCAGAGGTGGCCCTGTGGGCACTGAGGGAGAATTGGAAGTTCAGAAGGCCCTCCACAAGACCAATTGGACATGAAGGGGGCACAGATCCTGCAAACAGACTGAAGCTTATGCAGCAAGCAGCCATGTCTGAGCTTGACCCAAGGCTGCTGGAAGTGGGAAGGGTTTCACAGCATCTGCTCGTGGCACCCCTGGCAGCACACTGGGGTTGGCAGAGGTATCACAATCCTCCTCTCTACTGTAAATAAGAGAGGCAAGGATGCTGAGCAGAGCAGGAACAGAAGAGAAACAAACCAGGTCTCACCAGCTCTTATTATTCTCACAAAGCATTGTGTGAACCTGTGGTTTTGCAGCCCGCTTTGGCTGTAGGGCCACAGTGCCGGTGGCACACTGGTGAAGAGGGTTTGTGCACCCAGGAGTTCAGGAAAGACAGTGGCTGAAGGCCAATCACATCCTGGCAGTGAGTACTTGGCTAGACTTTCAGACATGCTGCAAATATTTCAGTCAGACCAAAGTTACAAAGAATGAACTGGGGGGCAAAATCATGGCATATTGTGAATGTCTTGACATATAATGTCTGCAAGCTCTTGATACAATCCCAGCTAAGGGGATGATGAGGAGTGGAAACAGCATGGGCACTGCTGTTTAGCTCATTATTTAGACATATAAATGCCTCATGGTGCCATTGATTGTGCTTATACAGCCTCATTTTTGAGGTAATTAGTTGTTGGATTAAACATAAATCAACTGTGATCTCTCTCAATAGGAGAGGAAGGGAAGATCTTTGCATTGGCCACAGAGAAAGCAGGACTGAACAGGAACAAAGGAGTTGTGCTGTCAGCAGAGCAGACCTGCTAGAAAAATTAATATTTCAGAGAGGACAAAATTTTCATCTTTTTCTTTCTTCGGGGAAGATATGAAGCATACCAAGGTTAGCAAGAACCTTGAACTATTTCTGTGGATACTTTTATCAAAAACATTATTGCAAAGTCTGATTTACTAAATGCTTAATGTGTCAATAGACAAATTTGTGACTAAATAAACATGTTTTTCTAGAAAAAAGGAAAAGAAATTCTTAATAACTCTTCATTTTTTGTAATGATTTTTTTTGTTTCCCCAAGAAAAATAACAAAATTCCCTGAACATTGGGCAGAACTGTGGGAGGCTGAGACTGGAAGCTCTGGAAATAAGTCACCTGCTAAGTCACACTGCTAGGCAAGTATCACTGCCAGGAGAGGGTGAGCAGGGGCATATGGATAAATACCATTATATACTAGGTAGCAAAGCAAAAGAGACACTGGAAGGAGAACAGGAAAATGTTTATTTTGGAAGGGGTGTGAATTTTCTGCTACAGAACCAAAGAACACAGAAAATTCAGTCAAATGCCTGATATATGCATTACCATTACATTTTAAGTACTTTTTGTACATTTTCTCTGGAGTAGAACAAAACTGAGCTAGATCCAAGGATGAAAAAAGAGTTTGTAAGGTCCTGTGCCATTTCTCACAGAGAATCATAGGATCACAGAATAGTTTGGGTTGGAAGGGATCTAAAAGATCACCTTGTTCCAACCCTCCTGCTGTGGGCAGGGACACCTTCCACTAGACCAGGTTCTCACAGCCCCATCCAACCTGGGCTTGAACACTTCCAGGGATGGGATATCTGCAACTTCTTTGGGCAACCTGTTCCAGTGTCTCACCACCCTCAGAGTAAAGTATTTCTTCTTCATACTCAATCTAAACCTTCCTTCTTTCAGTTTAAAGCCATTCCCCTTTGTCCTACCACTACATGTCCTTTTGAAAAGTTCTTCTCCAGCTCTCTTGTAGCTCCCTGATAGTGATTGTATCTCAGCTTATCTCTGATGATAACTCTGTTATGGCAAATTCACCATCTCTGCTGTAAAACTATTTGCATCTGTCAAGTGGAAGACACTTGTGCCCTCTCACCCCACAGATTAGGTAAGGGAGTTTGGTGAGTAAAGAAATAAGTGATTTATAAACATTTGGTTTGTGTTATTTTTCTTCAACTCAGTATCTAGGCAAGGGAGTTTGAACTTTGTATATCTTTGAAAGTCAGTTCCGAGGATCAACCTGCTAATTAGATAGAAATACAACTTCATCATTATTGCAGCAACCAAGGGGACTGTACACTGCTACATTTGGCAGAGAGGGGTTTCTGCTTCATTTTTTCCTTCATGGAGCTACATTGCAGACATAAAAGGTAATATTCTCAACCTGTGAGTTGACATGTGGCTGTGTGAGAGTGAAAGCTCTGTGGTTGCAACCTGGGTCTTCTAAAAGGTAATTAAATCAAGGTTTTTGAGCTCCACTATATTGCACAAAAGCATGACAAGCAAAGGGAAAGTTGAACAGTCAGAGCAGCTAGAGAAGTAATGAGATTTGAAAGCTAAATTTGAATAGAACAATGGATCAGAAAGGTGCCTTGAAATGTAAAGAATTAGTTTGCTTTCTTGGTTCACTTAAAATAAAGTAAAAAATGTGTTCTTTCCCCCAGAAAGATTATTTAAATCCAGTATAATGCCAAATGGCATTAGCAACATGCTGTTTCATTTAATTTCATTTCATTCTGATGCCCTAAATACCTCACCTCAGTCACTGAAAATGTGAAGGAATGGCTCATCCTGGAATTTTGTTCAGCCTTGAGAAGAGATGACTGACAGAGGATCCTATCCATGTCCATAAGCATCTGAAGGGAAGGTGTCAAGAGGATGGAGCCAGGTTCTTCTTTGTGGTTCCAAACAATAGGATGAGAAGCAATGGGTAGAAACTGTAACAGAGGAAGTTCCTCCTGAATGTGAGGAAGAACTTCTTTACTGTGAGGGTGACTAAGCACTGTAACATGTTGCCCAGAGGTGCTGTGGAGTTTCCATCTCTGGTGATCTTTTAAAGATGCCTGGACACAATTGTGAGTGATCTGCACTCAGGGACTCTGTTTGATCAGGCAGGTTGGACTAGAGGGCCTCCAGTGGTCCATTCCAAGCCCAAACATCCCTTGACTCTGTGACTGTCAATCTGTGAGCATACACAGGAAGGAGCCCTCTTCCCAGCACATATCCCTACAATGCTCCAGTCTGATATACCTGGCTCAAAACCCATCACACTGTGACAGAGGAGTGCTGGTGTGCCCAGGTTATTTTCAAGGATGTGGCATGGTGGTACCATCAGGTTTCATGATGACAACAAACATTCCCTACTAGTTGCTTTGATTGTCATCATCTGAAACAAGATACTGAAACACAAGAATTTTGCCATGCTGCACCATTGCCTGGACAAGCCCAAGGAGACTGATGGAAGATGTAGTTCAGCTGATTTTCCAATCCTCCAGATTTTCTCATATGCCAATACAAGCTGGAGGGATGAGATCAGTAAAGGCATTTAAGACACAAGAAGAGAAAACTTGGAAACACAGACAATCAACAGAACTTGATTTTCAGTCAATCACATTTTGGGACAGGATATAAGCCAAGAAAATTATTACAAGAGCATTACAGGGGGAGGATGTTGACATGTACAGAGGATTTGGATGTCAGCCCTCAAATAGTCAGAGAAGTTTACAGTCTGCACTGTCTACAAATGACAAGACCTAAGTGTGGGATCAATACAAGACTGACATAGTAAATCAATGTAAAAGGGTATACCTAAACCAAGTGTCACAAATCACATCTAAGTACAGACACTGAAACATAGAGAGGCAAGTCACAGTGGTTGCACAATTACATTTCAATCTGATCTGTGTTTGCTTATAAAAACATTTGTGCATGTACCTACCTGCTGTCTCAAGTGACAAGTGTGAAGACGAGGTATTTGAAGGCACAGAAAATGAAGCCGAGCAATGGAAGCGTGACATGAGCTGACACAGTAAGTCTGTGACCTCTTTGTGGCCAGTATGGCAATTGCAGCAGATTCCCATGCCCCACCTTCTGCAGATTGAATGGGGCAGAAATTCACTGAAAAGAGTAAGATAAGAGCAGGGTTTTTTCTTAGTAAAAATCCAGAGGTTTTGGAGAAATGCACAGCCCTGGGCACTAAGGGCCAGGCTGAGGGATCTCAGTACCGTGGATAACTAGATTGTGGGAAAAACCTTGGTTAGAAAAGGCCAGAATCTGCCAATTTATCCCTCTGAGGACTGTGTTTGAAGCAAGGATATGGCAACCATGGCCTTGGTATTGGGGCAGCTGAATGCTTGAGACAACACCAAGCATTGGCCCATCAGCCCAGCACAGTGTATGAACACAAACAGCTTCTAACATCAGCCTGAAATTATTGTCCCCCATGAGGGCTTCCTGCACTGTCCAAGCAAGGATGCAGCTCTTCGTTAGCAATTCCTGTCCAGTGGCTAAAAACATGCTGAATGAAGGGTTTAGCTTACTGGCATGTTGGTCCAACAATATAAACATAAAAAATTATAATAATTAGAAAGGGAAAGCTGGGTAGGAAAATACCTATGGCCTGGACTGCACCCAAAGACATTTTCTCCACTTCTGTTATGGTCTTCTGCTTCCAATTCTACACAGTTTTGGCCTCGTAAATACTGTCATTAATTGTTATCTAATCTCCCCTGAGTGCATGGTTCATGGCCTGAGCCTCTCCTGAAGTTGTGATAGCTCAGGGAGAGCCATGCTATGGAGAGCTACTCTGAAGATATTCATAGGGCAGATAAATTCCTATCTGAGAGACAGAGTAACAAGAATAAGACGTCTATTGTTTCACTCACCAAGGGAGGCCAGGCCAGCTGCTCTGCATAAAACCTTCAGCGTACAAGGGGGATAAGCACTGTCTCTTCTGAACAAACACCCACACTTTGCATCCTCTCCATTTTGTATAACATCTGCTGAAATGAGTGTTTGCTGCTTCAGACAGGAAAATGTGCACCCATAAAGAAGGGAGCTAGAAGAGAAATCATTTGCAAGCCAGCAAGAAGTGTTTGCATCCACTTTTCTTTAGCAAAGGTGGGCAAATACCCCTCCAGCTCTGCTCCAGAGCTTAGTGGTACTGTCAAGCTTGCTCGGTCTGGTGGTGCTGTTTCCTTTGGGTATGCTTCACTGTCAGCTGTAACTGATAGAAGCCTGTGAAATAATGCACCATTTATTTCAAGATCAATTTTGAAAGGAATTGTTGGCTTAGTGTTATTGGCTCAAAGGAAATATCTTCTCCAGAGAATGCACTTCCTCAAACCAGGCATCTTGGCACATGACCACCGTGAGACTGACGCTTCATTTTGTGGTAACTGAACACTCAAAAGAAGCCATGACTGGGGATCTGAATGATTTCTTTATTCATTTTAGAGCAGAACCTGGCCGTGTTCAGGCTTCTAAGGAGCTCCAGTTCTGCATGTGCACTGTGCATTTTAGGAGTATGTATTTCAGCTGCATGCTGTGAGGACAGCAGTGTGCCTCAGCGCCAAAGATCTGCAAATGGAAATACAGTCCTAAGGAGGCACATATCCAAAGGCATGTACCTTGTGGAACAGTGCTTTCAGAGGAGCAGAGAGCCCACAATGTCAAGCTTCACCACAGCAGAAACAGGAAGCCTCTGAGAGACTCCCCAGAGTGGCAAGGTAACAATGAAGTATTTAGGAGCATAAAGACCTTTACAGCAGAGTTAAAGGATTTATTAATATCAGTCTGCACCACAGAGAATGCTGGGAAATATTGGCCCCAGATGTATTTTTTCAGGCTCAAATCGTAGACAGTGAGATGTTAAAACATGAGGTGTTGAAGAAGCTAAAGAGCCACAAGCTGCTAGGAGTGAAAGGTATATACCCCAGGAGAACTGGAGGAATTTAAGGAAAGAGGAGCTTAGATGCTAACAAAAATATGCTGTCTCTCATTTATGTCATATCCATGTCTTAGAAAGAGCTGATCCTAGGATGGGGGACCAGCGAGC
The DNA here is from genome assembly GCF_029207755.1 of Chamaea fasciata. Classification (NCBI taxonomy): domain Eukaryota; kingdom Metazoa; phylum Chordata; class Aves; order Passeriformes; family Sylviidae; genus Chamaea; species Chamaea fasciata. The sequence continues at coordinate 5,116,958 of NW_027094091.1, read as the reverse complement.
CCTTCTCCAGTGCCAGCTGCATTGGCTGACACTAATCAAAACCAGAAGTTTAGTTGGATGAACATGACAGAATGGGGACGACTGAGTCTGGATTCACTGAAGGGAAATTGTCTCTAATCTACTAGGTTTTTTTAATGCATTGCCAGAAGAGTGGATGTGACTTTCTTAGACTTCCAAGAGACATAGGACAAAGTCCTCCACAGGAGGCAATCTGGGAAACAAATACCCTGGTATATGAGACCAAATATTGTCACGGACTAGAAATTGCCTAAGAGAAAAGAAAACATCAGTTACAACAGGCCAAAGAATGTACATGAACCTTCCCCTGCAATATCCTAAATAGGACTGATGTTTAGTATTTTTAATAAGGAACTAAAGAATTGACAGAACTGTGAGACATGTTGGATGTGCTGAAGGCTGTGAGGAGGGTCCCACCATTGGGGTGTGCTCTGTCTCCTGCTTAGTGGGGTTTGGAAATGCTCGAGACAGAACAGTGCCACTAAGCAGCTACTTGCAGGTTTATGTGACACCTGTGTTGCAGAGACAACATGCCAGCACAACAGGTTTTGAATCCTTGTTTTCAGTTGCTTTGTAACTGAAGCCGGTTTAAAATAGTTTTTGTCACTTTTCTAGGAATAAATACATCTTGCATTCCTTTCTCAAAACCACTGCTCTGTTAAAATCTCCATGCAGAATTATCTCCACGCAGATTCACCTTTCTTGCAATCCCATTGACATATGTGCAATTATTCCATAAAGGATTGCAGCCCAGTGGGATAGCAGGATCAAGCTGTGATTCAGCTCTTACCCCTTCTGAGCTGCTGTGCAGCATAGTTAACATTACAATTCCTCAGGCTCACTGTGTGGTGCAGGACATTGCATGATACCTCCGCAGCAGAAAAGCGGTCCTTCATCTGAAGTTTTTTGTACTTCTTCCATCTGAAAGATTTTGAGAACCAAGAATTTACAGAGCTGTTGTTTAGGAAGAGGAACCATAATTTAAAAGGACTGGAAAACCTCCAAGATGTGTATCTCCTTATTCAAAATTGCTTATTTTCTCATTAAGTCATCTTTGAGTTGCGTATCAGGTTCAATTTTTTGATAAGGATTCTGCAGACATCATATCTCCTGTTCCCAGACAGTTTTCTCTACACCATGCTATGTGTCTAAAGACCTTTTTCCAGAAAGTATCTTTCTGATAGTACAGAAACAGCCACAATAAGGGTTTTTCAGGTACCGATTCTGTTATCAGCTAACTTTGCCAGTTCTTACAGTCTTCTACTCTTCAGACATACTTTATTATTCCTTTCATGATATCTCCATCTCATCCAGAAGTACTGTAAAATTTAAAAATGGCAGAGAAGGTGAGTAATAAAACAGATGACTACTTTTACCGTGGTTATAAATACATTATTTTAGCAGCTAAACTGCTCTGGAAACTTCTCCTGTGGGGGAAATCTAAGCTTACTGAGCCATTAAGCAAGCAGAAGAGAAAAGTGTATCTTTGTGAAAAAGAAGCCAGATTCCACCAAGTGTTTTATTTGTGAGCTTTGACAGGTCAGTTTATATTCTCACTGAAAACCCCAGCCCTGTAACCACCTGAGTTCTTTAGGCCAAACAACTCCTTTTGTGTCTAAAATACAACTTTACTGACCAACAGTATGTAAATAGAATCATAAAATATTTTGGGTTGGATGTGACCTTTAAGGATCATCTAATCCAACTCTCTTGCAATGAGCAGGGACATCTTCCACTAGATCAGCTTGCTGAGAGCTCAGTCTGATTTTTCAATATAAAATGCGTCTGATGGATGCTTTTAAATGGACCCATGGATGCATTCTCAGCACCTCATCAGCACCAGCATTGTGACTAGCCAGAAAAATACCTTAATATTTTTAAGATATTTTGTTTTCCCTGGCGATCTTCAGTGAGCTCTGATATGCACCACTCACTAGATGACTTCTCAGAAATATTTAAATCAAGTAGATAAAAGAGGAGATTTGGTTTTATTTTGTCTGTTGCTCAGACAAACACACACACACGCACACACACACACACACACACACATACACACACACATTTACAAGTCTTAGGCTCATATACTTAAATTGAGTAAGGCCAGATCAATTTCTGTTGTAGTCCTTCCCTATTAATTCCTCACTCTGTGTCAGTTTACAAGGTACCTTCTTTTTTAAAAAAAACTGAATCATTGATAAAACACTAATCTTGATGAACTCAAGTATTTATTATCAGCATTCATAGGCTTAGGGCACCACCCCTATACTTCCGTGCCTCCTGCAAAAACCTAGACAGTTTTGGGCAATGGAAATAAAACTCATTACAGACACAGAACCCTACACAGCTGGGTTTTCAGTTCTCTTTTGCAGTAGCAGGATTGTACAGGAGCCTTGCGCTCTGATCCCATAACGGGTGGAAATGAGTGGAAGGGCTGTAGTTTTTACATGTATTTATCTCATTATAAAGGGTCACTAATGGTGCAGAAGTGCAAAGGTTTGCTCATCAACCATCACTCTTGAGTTAGCCGAAAGAGCGAAAGAGCACGTTCTCTCTTTTGCTGTCAAACACAAATCATCATGAGAGGGCACTAAAGAGCTGTCAATAGCGACACTCTTTGAGACAAGGGTTGTGGTGAGAGGTAATTGTCAAGTATGAAGTCATCAAATATTTCCACTGAGATCTGAGATTGTGTGATTTCAAAATGTCTTCAAAATACAGGGAAGCTGAAGTTCCCTAAGTCTTTTAAGATCTTGTTCTAAAACCTAAGCCTATGATATATCTGGTCTGTCAAGATGAGAGGGGATTTTTGAAAAGTGGACAAGCTCTTTTAATGATGAATTTCAAATACTTGCTGTTTCAAAAAATATTCTGCTTGGGAGATTAGAGCTATCACGAGGCCTTAGAACACCTGGCAGCACACATGGAAAATGAATGAGTGAAATGCAAATTGGACATCTTGACTAGTAAAGATGGACTATTTTCCTTCAAACGCTGGGTTGTGAATTGAGTGCCAAAGATGGTGCAGTTAGATTCAGCAGAATCAACCCTGACAAATTGTAAAGAATATCCCCTATTTCATAGACAAAACAGATGATTTACAAAATTAAAATGGACTGTTTCACAAGTGACTAGAGAGCATTCCTATGGGACAGTGCTGCTCATAGATGTCCTCAAAATTCTCACAGGCCCCCTTGAAATGGAATGCACATATGGCACAAACTGCAACCAGACACTCGCAGCACACTGATCACTAGACTGATCACTAATTTTGCAATCCTGGTTTAAATCTGAGCAATTGACTCAATGGAACAAGGTCAGCTGACATCTCTCAAATCCCAGGAATGCCAATAAGAATGTATTTGGGATTTAGACAAAGCATAGCAAAACCAATATCTGCTTACTTGCAATTAATTTTCCTTCTTAGACATTTCTTTCCAGGAATATTTGAGGGAATAATATGAAGATGGTTCCAAAACAGGGGCATACAAATACATGTTTGATTAAAATCTAGACTCCAAATTTGTGTCTCTTAAGGCCGGAACATTGTGACCCTAGTCTTCAGTCAAACACCTTCCCAAAGGTGAGATGTGAGTGTTCTAAGAGTTCTATTCCAGCAAGACTGTCTTCTTGAAAAAAAAAAAACTCCTTTGTCTTGCCAAAGATTTTAAAGATTTTAAAGATTTTAAAGACAAGAAACTATGAAATATAGAATATATTTTTTTGTAAACCATTCCTGTTGCCAGTTTCCATCACTGGTAGAAACCTCTGTTCTGAAGTTGCCTGGCCTCAGCTCCTCATAGTTGGACTCCTGCACTTTTGTCCATAAAAAATGAAGTCCTTTGGTGTCAGATTTCTGCTAGACAGTGATCAAAAAACTCAGTCAGCTTCCATTTTTTTCATAAGTCACAGAGATGGTTTTTCTTGTGATTGTTTTTCCAAGCCACATCCTGAGTCAAATTTATTGGCACTTTCTTAGATTCTGGACCCCAAAAAGAAGGACACCAAAGCAAGAGACATCCAGCATGGACATTCAGTCCCATTTGCTTTTCTAATCACTGCATCAACCTATGGGCCATGGCTGGCTAAACAGCTACTGCTGCTTTTTAATGCTTTCCCAAGTCAGTTTTCCAGAGAACTGTGTCTTGGGCTGTGAAAATTTCTTAGAATCTCTCACTCTAAATACAGTATTTGCATTCAGTCGTGGTAAAAGTCATCTTGTCCACCCAGTTTCACTTTTGCTCAATACCTCCACTCTTTGGAAGTGCTTCTCTGGGCAGCTTGTGCCAGTGCCTCACCACCCAATGAGCAATAGAAACACATCATAGCATGGGGACAAGCCCTGTGCAGCCTTGATTAAATTTTACTTCATTAATTATGATTCTTGTAATTCTGAGATTGTCTAGTTTGCCTCCCTTTTAGTGTATGCTGAGTGGATTTTTTTGAATCTCTTAAAACTTTTATAATGATCTTTTGTTTCTATTGTCAATTGAAACTGTGTTTATTCAAAAAAGAACTTGATTTTGCTTCTGAGTAAGGTTTTCAGAAGTTCTGATTCTTGACTGCAGGGTTATCAATATTTTTTGACCATTTTAAGACAAATCTTTTAAAAGCTTGAGCTAGCAATCATATTTTAACATGCTTCTTTCCAAGTTATTTGGATTACCACTGTTTCTATTTGTAAAACACTTCTCTAAGGGATTGAATATATTTATCCGTTCACTACAATAATATTCTGGGCTTCATTTTGCCCGTATACAAGAAATCCAATTAAGTAAAACCATTTGTATCAAAGCCATCACTAAAATTAATTCTGTGGTCAGTTCTTCTGAGACTGTCAAAATGAAGTTTAATACTGAATTTCCTGGATTAGATGTAACAGTTTGAGTAAGGAGATTAACTTCTGTAATTTTCAGAAATTCTAAGGCTGTTTAGTTTTGGTAGAAAAATGCCTCCAGCATGTATTAGAATAAGGATCCCCTCTCTTTCCCTCCAGCTACATTTGATACTTGTGAATTCTCTGTATCTACAAGCGGATAACTTGAGTGTGAATTGCTGTTGTGTAGAAGACACCAACTGTTATTCTCTTTACTCCTTAGGACACAAATCACTGACTGTCGAGGACTTGTTTCTGAGGTGTCAGAAAGATCCCAGCAGTCCTGATCATGTCATTGCCTCTCCTTCTTCTGGCCACTTAATCCTCTTTCAATATAATTCTTCCCTTTGTATCTCTGATAATTTGACTAATTCAATTCTCTGTATTTTGATTTTCTATTAAATGATTGCTGACTCTTTCCTCGCTTCACCCTCTGCTTTTGCGTATTGAGTTTAACAGTTAGTGCAGTCAGACCAGTTCTTGGAAAACTGCTTGTTTTCTTCCTTCAGTCTGTTTTTCAGATGAGGGATTTGCTGCTACAGTCACGTACAGTCAGTACAGATTTCTAACGCTGGCTTGGCGGCTGACTCACTGCCAGTTCTTTTCCATCTTGCATTGTTTACAGGACAGAAAGGCTTTATAACATCTCCAGGTGTTCCTGTCCGTTAAGACCCTTTCAAGTTCCCTGAAGTATTGAGAAAATTTTCTCCCTCCTCTGTTCTGAGGATCTGGGAATTTGGGGTAGTTTTAAAATCCCACTGCTGCCTCCTTTCTGTAGGCTAGAGGGAGTCTAAAACACAGGTGGGAAATAAGTGTGATCTACCAAAAGAGGCCTGTTCCTATAACCACATCATAGAGAAACAAAGTTCAGTTCTACATTTTCCTGTCATCAGGAGTGCCCTCACATCCATGACATTCCCTCAGCAGCACGCCCATTCGTTGATATTAGCTTAGCCCCAAACCACCAAGGGCTTTGTTCTTTGTCTCTTCAGTCTTTTCATTCACAGAGCTAAAATTATAGTTTTGTAACTATGAAAAGTCCCATGAGACAGATTTTGCATGATTTACAGGCACCAAATGAGAGAGTTCGAATGCCTTCACCAGAGCAGGCACACCAGGTGTGGTTCTGAAGATATAATTCTGATTTCTCTGAGTTTTCCAACCTGCTTCCACACGGCCATGATCCATGCTTACTTCACCCATCTGTCTTTGTCTGCTGCCATGTCTTTAGTATCTATTACGACCTCACTTTTCCTTATTCAGTCTTCCTGCTATTTCATAGGGATATAACTCAGAGGAGTCACTGCCAAGGACATTCCGATTTTTATCTATCTCATTATAAAATTATATTTGTCCTATTTTTTTTCTTCTTCTGCACACTTAATATAGAAACTAGTAGAAGAACCTTACAATTAGCAAGGTGAGATGACTGGATTGGTTAAGGCTACAATAACCTATTAGTTTGGTGATGGCTGAATGAAGCTTTATTGTAGATGAGGAATATAGTATGTGCTCAAGACAGGTGGAAGAAGTGGTCAAGCTCTTTTTAAAAAGTGCAAATTAATACAGCCTTTGGGCAGCCAACCCCTACAGCTAAAGTCATCTGTCATCAAATAATGTTGTGCTCCATGGTTGCAAGCCTTTGACTCAAGATTGAATCTAAATGCAGGGAGTTTGGCATTTTTCAGATATTTGAGTGAATGAGGAAGAGAACTAGAGGTGTAAGTCACAGAAGCTGATAGAAAAGGCATAAAAATTAGTTATTTTTAAAACAGTCAGAGAGGCTTTAGAAGGAAATCTAAGAGATGTTAGTGGCAGACTTAAAATCATAGCTTGGGATACTGGCAGCTGGTCTATGTCCAGGGTATTTTGTGTGTTCGTGTGCATTAGCAAGATTATCCCAAAGAAGGTCTATGTTACACCATGGAGAATAGCACTTAGGGTCTCATTTATAAGATATCTGTTTGCATCAACAGAGTCATATTCAAGGAAGAACATTTTAAAACATTACTTGTAATTTTGTCTGGATAATTATTTTCCCCTCTGACACTACATAGTTTCAGTTGTGGTTAGACGGTTGCTGTTTTTCAACCCAAATTACTCCAGCATCATGGTGAATAATTCCCATGAGTGTTGGAAGTGTGTTGGAAGCTTTCCCGATAATGCTACCCCAACTCTTCCCAGGCATTCACCGCTCCCAAATGTCAGAGTAAGGTACAGCAATGACTGAATGTGTGCATACTGCTCTCACAGAAAAGTAACCCAAAGTGTGCATTTGTTTAGGTGTATAGGAGACTCACATTCCAACTTATGTTTTCACCACACATTTCAAACTGCTTCATGAACCCTGTGCAGGTCATGGACCCTGGGTGATTCTCACCTGCTCCAGATTAAAGAAACCAACACTGTAAACCAGAGATTACTATTATTAGCAACACGATTAATTAGTAATGTATGTCATTTCCTTAGTGAGCTTTTCCAAGGGGGTTATAAATGTCCATAGAAGATGGCACACTATCAATCTACATGGCTTCACATATTTTGTCCATGCATATATGATTATCGCCATGCCTCTGGCATGATGTTGATTCTAAAGTTAGCCAGGCATTAAGGAATATAAGGCACAGTAAGATGGAATCAAAGGGAGCAGAACCAGGGTAGTGGGAGAAGAGGCCAGGAAAGAGAGCAGGGAGCATATTTCACATATCAGCATTCGCTTGATCCAATTTAGGAACGAGCATCACCCCGCTGTGGTCATGGTCATGCAGTATTTATAGAATGCCATCTCCTGCCTCACAGACATCTAATGGCAACTAAGCATTTGCTCCAAGAGTAAATTTGAACCAGCTGGCCTTTGGGACCAATGGGATATTTTAGAGAAAATCAAAACAATTTGTTTACTTGTGTGATTACCCCCAAAACCAAGTGTTTAATCTTTTAGAGTCATTAATGGAAAGCTCATAAAAATCAATTTTATTCCCTGGCCCAGGTCCAAAAAGGTACTTAAATGAATGCCAAACTTCATGTATGGAAATAATCCCACTGATGAGTGTTCCTGATGAATTGGGACTTTCATTTTAAAATACTTACCACTTTTTCACTCTATGGTGCTTGTCATAGCATTATTTAAGTCTCAACTTAATTTAGCATGTACATAAAAATACTGCTCTCTATTGCATCTACTCTGTATGATCTTTAGAAGAAAAGGGAATTGTGATTGCATGTAGGTTTTTGTGAAAAGCAACTAGGTGTGCATGTTAAAAATTAATCTTCATCAACATTTGGAAATATAAACCCACCAGATCTGCTAGGCTGGCTCACAGTCCAAGGAGTACATTTCATTTTCAAGCATCCCATCACATTGTTTCTGAACTGCCATTTTCCAAGAATTTTCAGTCTGTGAGAAGCTTCTGACAGCTATAGGTTCAGCACTATAACTTCAAACCACAAACTAATTTCAAGTAAGAACATCGAGGCCATTTACCATATGCTAGAAATTCTGCTTTCACATCTGGTCTGTTATTCCAGGAGCAGCCCAAGGTCTCTGTTAGGGTCAGAGAGACACCCAGTGTGGGACTAAGCATCTTTTACACCTTCTACAGCTAAGTTAACTTTTGGGGTCATACTTGGGGGACACTTGAGGGGGAATTAACTGGGCAGTCTGCACCAGCATTGCTCTGCTTCCTTAGGAGGTGAATACCCAGCCCTGCGCCATTGGACAGGGTGACCCGAGGCTCTGCCAGACCAGTGGCCTTTGCCTGTCAATCAATCAATTCTGTGCCCTGCAGAGAGAATTGAACACCACCTTATGAAGGTGCTGAGCATGCAGCTCTTGTATTTTAGTATTACCTTTTCATAAGTACACATCTTGCCTAACATTTTTGTCCTATTGTTCACCTCCTGTGCTGCTGAGCCACATCTGTGTTGGTCTCCACACCCCTCCTGTAAGGCATGAGGACTGGCTGAAACACAGTCTCCATCCTGGCCTTCCCTTGCATTGGATCTTCAGCTGGCTTTGAGCACACCCCAGGAGCTGCTGCATAAATTAACACCAGTGCAGACCTGAAAAAAGTCTTCATTCTGCCAGAGTGTCCTGTCTCCCAGCAGTGGCACTTCCTTGAAAAAGCTCTGGGACTTGCAGCATAGTGTGGAGCCTGTGTGGAGACACAGGCAACAAAGAGCACATTTAGACAAATGCTGTTGGAGAGACTGTGGTTTTGGTCTGCAAAGGAAAGCAGGAACTAAGGTCCATGCACTTCACAGAAGTTATCCCTGTCTTCTATTAATATCTGTTCTGTAGCTGCTGGATAAAAATATATTGCACTCTGAATATTAAGTGTACCCTCAACCAAACCCACAAATTTGCAGGATAGTCATTGTGGATACAGATACAAGATTTTGTGGAGAAGAACTCCACAGAGAGAAGACTAACAAAGCTACAAAACATAAAATACTAGAAATACTTGTGATCCAATGCAGAACACCAAAATCCAATGCAAAGCAGGATGCCACGTAATGCCTTTGACTGAAAGAGATAATCAATATGATGGAGGTTTTTTTTTAATCTTGTGGAATTACACTGTTGATGCAATATCTGTGTCTACTCTTTAGGAAGCTGACTGGAGGGAGTATAAATATAAGCACAGGCTAAAGGTTTCATACCATCACATAAAATGTTCAGTATCGAATATAGGAGACACAAGCACCAAAATGTTCATGGTTACAGATTTCAAATTATGGCAGCACCTAATTCAAACATTACAAAATCATGAATCAGACTTCTCTAAAGCCTGTCTCAGTGTGACACTGAACAGTTTCTATGGAGGAAATCACATATAATTGCCATTTTACAAGATTTACAAGAGTCTTTTATTTTAAGACTGGCTTCAAAATAATGAGATACAGAAAGAAGCACTCTTCCAATTTATCTTACAGTTCGTAAGCCATTGGGATATTTCAGATCTGTGTTTTAAATTCGCTTTGTAACCCAGAGGACTAGAAACTTATTCTTTTGAATAAAATGTGACTTTCTTATGTAATCAGTTGTCCTTGGAGCAAGATCTTTAAGATAAATGCTGAATTTTTGGAAGCTTCTGATAAGCTCCTAAGAATTGGAGTCTCTAAATCAAAGAATAAAAAATGTAATCACAGGGTCATAATATAGGGTCTGTGAGAACGAATTGAATGATGTTAGAAAATCAAAGAAACAACTTCATCTTGCAAAATGACAATTATGTGTGCTTTCATCCCTACAAATTGTTCAAATGTCACAATGTTGCAACAAGCTTTGGAGGTGTTAAACTGATGCCTTAAGTTTTAGCTTTCATATTTTCCAGATTCTGTACTGCATTAGTATATAACTCTGAATTGCATATAAAGTGTTAGCAAGTTCTCTTCACAGTGTAGTTAGACAAACAATCCTTTTCCAACTTGAGAACCATTGCAGGACATCATTGCAGCTTCAGGCCCAAAAAGTATAAACAACAGCAAATTGAGGAGAGCAATCTGGGAGGATGGGACTTCATAACCTGAAGCTGTAATTGGATAATTAACCCCAATATCCAAACGCACCAAAACTTACAAAAGTGTGAAAATGTGTGACCCATCACCCATCTTGGGTGTAGTCTCAGCCAGGCTCTTGTATTGCCCAAGGTGTATCATCTGAAAGCTTTTTAAATAAATACCTAGTTTCTTCCTTGAACACTGTCTAGCCTCTGCTCTAGGTAGCCTCTCAAGGCATCAAAACGAGTACCACAAAATGTCCTTTTCTAAAAATATTCTAGTGGAGCAATTCTGCCTTGGAAAGAGTGGGTTCAAGAGACCAGTGACAGACTTTTCAAGCCATTTGAGTGATTAAATTATGAATAATCATCATCCATCCATTTATACTGAGGATGTCCTACAGTACAAGCATAGGAGTCTCTCTGCTGTGTCATGGTATACACCTTTTCTGAGAACGGCACCAGAACTACTGATGGTTCATGCTGCAAGGCTGATGACTGTGTCATTCTCTGTTATTTTGCCCAAGAATGAAAAATTGAGATGGCACAATAATTGGTGAGGTTTTCAGCAATCATTCCTGATAGCTGAGAGACTGGGATGAAGGGTGACTGGATGTTTTGGTGTTTTGGTGCCACGCAGAGAGGAGTGCTGACTATTTCAGTTTGCACTGGACAGTCTACTCTTCCTCCCAATGTATTTTCCAGACTTGAAGTTTAGCATGACTGGAGAGGCTAAATTCAGGCAGGCATTATTGAGTGGAAAATACATTCTGGTCAGGTACCACTTTCTTTCCCAGTTAGTTCCACACATACTTAGCTGGTTTCATCATTCTAGTGTGCTGACAGGTCCTCACAGGAGTGAAATTATTTGTCCGATCTAGTGCCTGGGCTGATTAATTGGTTCACTATGCAAAATGGCCCTACTGAGATCTGGCTTTATTGAGAAAGAACAGGAGGCTCATTTTGTTCCTGTTTCTGCAGCAACAGATTTCTACAAACACTATTTGTGGTGTTGGTAGAGAGATTCAGAATGGTATCTGCATAATTCTTGTTGGAACTATTTCCCTGGATGTTTCCTGCACCAAAATGAGTATGTGCAGCACCCTGCTAGGGCCATCAACTCTGTGTTTGTGTACTTCACTGCCTTCACATTATCTTCCCGCCTGGAATGGCAGCTATCGATCACAGCCTAAGGTAGGCACTGCCTCAGTGAGGTTGTAGACACAGCCTCAGAGTGTAAATCCACCTAATACTGAATCTCCCTTTGCTATCTGTTGAGTTTGGTGCTTCAAATAACCTGTGAGGAGAGGCTGATTTTCCCTAAAATAGTATTTTACCTTTTTGTATTTATTCAATAGGAAATTAGGCACCTCCAGAACATAATTCAGTCCACATATATTAGACAGACACATCTTCCTAGGTGTGTCACGAAAATCAGTAGCTTTGAAAGTGCTCCCCTGTGGATATACCAAGGTGGATTGGAGCTGCAGATTCCCATCAATGTGCTGTTGAGAGTTTCTAGTGCCATATCTTCTGGCTATCATTTCCCAAGGAAGTCCTGGAGAGTCTGGAGATGCCAAAACCCTGCTGGTCTTCACAGGGTGAGCCCATCACACAGAGCTGGTGGACGAGGGGTTGTCTCTGTGAGATTAGTTGAATGCACTCAAGATTGAAGGTAATTCAGTCTGAAAGTGACCCCAGGAGGTATCTAGTCCAACCTTCTGCTCAGAACAGGGCCAGCTATGAGGTCAACCTGTTCCTCTGCTGTCCTCATGATAAAAGAATTTCCCCTTTTTCCTGGTCTGAACCTCTCTCATATCAGCTTGCACCTGCTGCATTTCATCCGCCTCACATGCATGGCAAAAAGCATGGATGTAGCTGTTCAGCTAAAAGCTGGCTTTGAAATGTACACAGAGCACAAGGAGAACAAGTAAATGTAATGTATAAGGAAGACATTCAGATATTCAGTGTTTCTTTCTCTGTTTGCACTACTATTAATTGTTTTGTTCGCTAGGGAATGATAAGGTGCTCTCTGTTAGCGACTCATAACAGGCTCAGATGAAAACACTGAACAAACCCAGCATTTTCAAAAATCTGAACGTATTTGCCAAATACAGAAATACACAAAAGTCATAACTGACATTTTAGAACTAATTGACTGTAGTTTGGAAGCAAAATATGACTTCCAGAATTTGAAATATATAAGTGCTTTTCCTAAGCATACAATTTTTTTCATGCTTGAATAACATGTAGTAACTACAACAATTATTCTTGGGAGGACCTCAGACCTAGCTCATTACCTTGGCATGTCTGATGGTCACTGAGCTCCTAACAGAACCTCTATCTCACTCTGTCTCTCTCTCTCACCCGCCTTGTCCTGGTGAGTGGTTGCTCACTGCCCCTTGTGGCAGCCCCGCTCTTGCTGCTGTCTAAAACAATCTGAAATGACAAAGTCTGATTTTCATATGCAAACATCATATGTTTTTAAAAATCACCTGTTTGTATCTAGTGAACCTAACCTGACTGGCTCCATGCTGAGCAAATGACATGGCTTGAAGATTTTGTTCCTAGCTGTTGGGCAAGAAATCTTAGATTGAACTCAAAGAGACAGAGTGGATGTTTGAAAAACAATTCATTTTCTAAAAAATTTAGACCTGAGGATGAAATCTCCATCACTAAAGGGTTTTAGGAGTAGGTTTGACAGCCAGCTGTCAGGAATGTATTAAGTTGCTTTTCTCCTGGGTTTGGATGAGGGTATGGACCCTTCCAGTACACTTCCTTTTGGTTATTCCATTACCATGAGGTAGTGTCTACCTCCTATTTTGCTATAAACAGAGACAAGGAGAGAGTCTCCAAACTTGGGACCATAGTTCAGTGCCTGGAGCTAGATGGGGTGAGCTTAGATTTTAGTTGGTCATCCTGAGCTCATTAGTTAGCGAGTGACTAAATCTGTCACTTGAATAATTTCTGATAGGAACAAAAGCAATGGTGTCTGGTGATGGCCATTCATATGCAGCTCATGCTTGAACTTTTCTGTTTTATGGATGCTGATCCTGCTCATTGGGGTACCCACATGGACCCCAGGCTGTAATTATTCAGCTCTATTATATGAACATATTGGAGGGTAAGTGAAGGCAAGGGAGGAAGAGGACATGATCATCAGCCTTAGTTTCTGCTTTAACTTCATTTTCTGTTAATTCAATAGCTCTCCAATTGATCTCAGAGAGAGCAGACAGAGATCTCGTTTAAGAAAAAGTCCTCTTGCTGATGTTTATGACAAAGTGGAACCTCTGGTGGTTAGTTGTACCCAACCTAAGTAGTTCATCTCTCCACTTCAGAGCAAATCTCAGCTATTTGCAGAGGACATTTTCACCATTCCCTTATGACACAGAAATGACAGGAAGGTTCCTGATATATGTGTCAGAAAGCAAACCCAGCTCCTCTGACAATACTAGATCAATCTTCAGAACACCATATTGATGCTACCTGAATAAGTGTCCTTGCTATATATCAAATTTCTGCAGCCTGCATAACACAAATTGCTGGAAGACTTTAATACTTGAGGAAACCCATCTGATCCTATGGGCAAGCACTTTGTCTGAGATTTCTAAGAGCAGAGAAGCTCTCAACTTTTGCCTCTTTGCACTCACCTAATTACCTGACTTGGTGCACCTAATTAACTTGCAATGCTTTCATCAAGGGAATCCATGATATTTCCAAACAGTTTTGTGGCAGCCGCAGATGAGCTCTCTGTAGAAAAGACACAATCTGCTTTTTAATTGCTGTGTCCGTTTTTCTCTATTCCCCTTCTGTATTTTCTTTCAAAAGAATCAGAAGTGGGGAGAAACAAAATTGAATGAAGGGCAGAAGAAATGCCATGTACTCTTGAGACAGCATTGTGTAACACTGAATCCTAAAGAGACCATATGTACATGAAATGTAGGTTAAATTCCCTTCACCTTTCATTGCAACAAATAGCTTTTTATTATTTAGCGTCCCTTTACATCTGATGGATTTAACCAGGGCATATGAATTTCCACATCCTTTTTCCACCCTTCCAAGGGTGGTTCTTGAGATGATGTTTTCTTGCCTGGCCAAAACATTTCAAAAACAAACTCCACTTGATGTCTTCCAGGACACTTATGGACTCTTGTACTTGAGTATAACACTGGGAGTCAGGAGTTTTGGGAACTATTTCTGTCTCTGGCACTAAATACTGGAGGAGAGACTCAACAAAAGACTCTGACCTTTTAAAAGAGAAAGTTAAACTCAAGTTTTCACCTAGACCTCCTCTGCTGAGAGAAGGAAGATAAATACACTTATGGATGTATCATTCCACACCAAACAAACATGTTTAAGTTAAGTAACTCATCTTCAAGGTAAATACTGGCTATAGTAGTGCCTCTGTACTGCAGTGATATTCTATGTGGAATGGAGACAATGAAGTTTATTAGGTATGATATGAGGGCAACCATGAAATTTTAGCTACTAATTTATGTCATATATTTTTAAAACTCTGTTCAGGAAGGTTAATTGAATTTATTGCCATATTTACCCAATAAAAGAAAAAAGCAACAACCTGTACAAAACTTTTCTCCAGTGAGAGAGATTTCCAGAGGAAAACTACAAGTACCTCTTCTGAGCCCAGACAGTCATTATTCATTTAAACAGGGAGCAGGAGGATGGAGAGTTCTTGTACTTTATGCACAGCTGTGTAGGCTGTTCGCATTCACTTAAAGGTCTCAGTCTTTCCTTGCTCCCATTCATTGGTGTGCACCAGGTGATGTGGTTGGCATTGTAGTCAATCCAAGTGCAATGCCATGTCGTGCTCTCAGAACTTCCCTTTTCCTATTTTCACTTTTTTTAGCATTTTAATTCTGGTGCACTGTTTTTGCTGCTGATGACAATGGCTTAATAAGTGTTTGTTCTGTCTTCTCAGCATTAGCCTGTATTTTTCTGTCTGTCACCTCTTTACCTCTCATACCAATTTGCCTTTTTACTCTCATCATACCATCTTACAACAAGCTGAGCGATAATAAGTCCTGGCAGAACTGGACTCTCAAGTTAATTTTTCTGTGGGTTTGCATTAAATCTCCCAGTCTTGGCTATCCTGAACATTTTGAGCCAAGAGGGCATTTTAGCTCCTGGCTGGGCAGTGGTAAGTAAACACAGCAGCAGTCTGCAATACTGTCCTTGCAGCTACCCATGATTATTCTCTTTCCACACTAAGAATTGGCCATTTGTTCCTACTCTTTGCTCCTTATCTCTTCTCCAGTTTTTAATCCATGACAAGACTTTACCTTTCACCCCTGGCCAAGTTTCTCAATAGGCTCTTGTGCCGGACTTTATCAAAAGCCTTTTGAGAGCCCTCTGAGTCCTCCCTGCGCTGCAGCTTTGTTAACCCTTGCAAGGGATTCAA
Organism: Chamaea fasciata; assembly: GCF_029207755.1. Classification (NCBI taxonomy): domain Eukaryota; kingdom Metazoa; phylum Chordata; class Aves; order Passeriformes; family Sylviidae; genus Chamaea; species Chamaea fasciata. Next base: position 5,101,147 of record NW_027094091.1, on the reverse strand, counting down.
GCTGTAAAACAAGAACATGAGAGAAAGAAGATTATGGCTCACAGGCAGTTTGCTGGTTGGCACATCTCTATCATTTTTGTGTTTTCTTGGCCAAATGGGTTCCAGTTGCAGGAGGGATATGATTTATATGAACCTGCTTTTCTTGGAAGCAGTCTGGCTGCTCCTTCACCACATTTTGGGGGGGAGCAGGGGATGGCCACTTAAAGAGTTTATTTTAAATCGTGGACTTATTTTGGTCTCTAGGTGTTCATGTCAAACTCTGAATTGACTGTTCCAGATCCCCAGCCTTGGAAACAGACTTGTATGGATCCTGTGCCAACTGTGTGTCCAGTTTAAAGGCACAATTTGGCTGCTTGAATGTGGCCCAGCACCATTTAAGATGACCATGAGTAAGCGGTTATGTTCCTCACAGAACAGCTCTGTGGGTAGGTACCAAATGGGCACTGTGGGAGATCTGGGCAGTGCTGGACAGACAGCTGGAAGTGGGCATTTCTCCAGAGCCAGAGTGCACAGCTTGCAGCTTGAGGTTGGGCAAGAGGCCTCCAGAGGTCCCTTACAACTTCACTTTCTTGCCTAGGCTCCGATATAATCTTAGCAACACTTGACACTCCCTGGCTCCTTGCCTTCCCTCCAAACCCTTCTGCAGAGGGCAGCAGCAGCTCCCAGGCCTGCAGGGCACTTCCCATTGTGCAGCCTCAGTGGGTGACTGGTTGGGCTGGCAGAAACCAGGCCCTTTTCTCTGTTCAGAAGCTTCTGTTTGCAGTGACTTGCCGTTTTGCATAATCTGACCAAGCCCCTCCTGCGCCCTATTTCACCACTGCAGTGTGTGTCCTTTACTGTCACAATGTAGACATTCCACTGCTAATGTCTCATTTACTGTCATGTCTCTGCTACCACAGAAGCAGGTCCCTGGTGAAATGTTCCCAACCCTGCATGAACTAAGCCTGATCACATTACTGCTCAGTCTTCAGCCAGCCCTGAACAGGCTTCCCTTCCTGCATGTTTTTACTCCCTCTGTCTGGGCCTTCTGAAGTTTCACCTGGCAAGATGTCTATTAATAAAAGCTGAAAACTCTCAAATCTACAGCGCCTGCACTTCGAAGCAAGATGGGTGCATTCAGTATCTCTCAGGGCATAACTGACTGAAGTCTCCGGCTTTTGTATGGATTAACATCATCACAGCTGGACTTTGTTTTCACTTGATATTATTATCACCATAAAACTGGCAGACAGAAGAGAATATAGGCAGTAAGAGACTCTCAGTAGGTCTCGCTTTGTTTGTGAGAACCGTGACCATTTCCTTTTACCTCTGCAGCCTTGATTCTGCTGCACTTGCTTCCTGAATCCATGCTCCTGGGGGTTCAGTCATACATGCTCCAGAATTATTCCTTCTGTAAAAAAAAAATACCGAAATTGTAAGTGCATCTAGAGAGGAGCTCACTGGATCCTTGGGGCAGACAATGAGAATTTCACCATTTGCTTCCTTGGTTTTTTACCTTATTAATTTTTTATATCTACTCCTGCCTGTAATATGTACATAGGATAATAATAATAATACAAAAAGTACTTTGACTATAAATAAATATGCAGTTTTGCTTTCTGTAGTACTGTCACCTTACAATGAATATAGCAGGAGTTGCAGAGCATGTACTGAAATCTCTGGCTTTCACAAGGCATCCCACAATTCCCAGAAGTAAAAAAGCTTAAAAAAAAAAAAAAAAGGAGAAATACAATAGCATTTTTCAGTCACTACCTGTAATCTTTAGGGACATCAAAAGACTCTGGAGGCATCTGCTATATATACTGAAGAGTCTGAAGAAATACTGTCATCAAGAAATCAATTCCCAGCTTGTAAACAAGCAGATAAAAGTTTACAAAAGAACACCCTCAACAGAGATATATGACAGTCCTACAAAGACACCTACCTCTTCTGAGGCAGCTGCATTAAGAAAGCTTTAACCCTTCAGGCAGTGATCAGAAAACCCAGCCAGTCTTTGGACATGTTTTTGTTGATCATTTTGCCTCCTTAGGAAGTGAACACCACAAACGTGTTTCTTGGGAGAGAGCCAAGGGCTTGCTGAGGACAATGGTTTTATCCCAAAGCTCTTGTTCAGGACTCAAAGAAACATTGATGTTGTGTAAACACCGTTTAAAGTTGCCACAACAAGAACCCTGACAACAACAGATAATATAGTATAATATAATACAATATAATATAATTAATATAATATAAATGCAATGTAATGTAATATAACTGTTTGAAAGGAGGTAAGATGTTCAAATTAGTGATGTCACTGCTCATGCCAGGTTGATTCCCTGAAGAAGAGCAAATCTATTATCATCAGAGCACAGGGAAGTACCCTCTACAACGTGACCTCCTTGTTCCTTCACCTTTGGTCAGAGTTTGACAGCTTTTTACTAAGTTTTGGCACTTAGCTATATTCATGTTACAGCTGCCTTGCCTTTCTGAAACACTGCTGCTGACTAGGGGTACAGGAGGTCATCGATTTTGCAAAATACCTGTATTTTTGGTAGGATTTCTTTACAGGAAGTTTTCTGACAGTTGTAAAAACAAATTGTTCTAATTATGTTCTGTTTTAATTTTTCTAACAGAATCAAAAGGGTTAATACGAAGGAGAAGATTTGAAAGACTGGGAATTCACTTGCATACCTCAGCTTCTTGAAGCCAGGAAAGATTTAAACAACAAGGTATGAAACCTATAATGCTGTACTTACTCTGGCCAGTGAAGGATTAAAAAAAAAGTAGTTAACGTTTTCTGGAAGGGGAAAGGTTTTATACACAATGGGGAAACCAACCATCATTTCCTTAAATGTCAGCAGAGTGAACAATCACATAAAATAAAACTAAAAAAACCCCAAACTCTTCTGCACATGAAAAAATAGAATACTGCTGTGGGATTCCTGCAGTAACCATATGACTTAGGGTTAAATCTGAGTAAATCAGATTTTACTCAGCTCAGCTTCAGAGCATCCAAAGGAAAAATGTGCTGCTTTCTTTTCCATGAAAATACAGCTTTTCTTCTATTTAATTCTGGGACTAACAAAAGGGGAAGATTGTATGAGTCAGAAGTAAATTGCTATAATAGGAAATAATTTTTGTTACTCTCACTCACCTCAACTGTTTTCATTTGGCTTTCTTAAGTGTAGTACAGAGAAACCTTATTCAACCTTGATGCTCTGGTGTCTCAGGGATTATATATCAAGCTCATTTTAAATCACAGATTTAACACATCATGTGTTAGCTTTCAGCACCTGATAAATGTTATGGGTTTCCTAATGAACTTGCAGAATTGGAACCACCAATCCATCGGTTCTCCAACTGTTGTTTGACTATGTGGCATTAAAGGCTGCACATTTTATTAACAAAAGGAAAACCACCCTTAAAATAAAATACTCTACCCAAGAGCCCAACTGCATAATGCTCAACCTCAAATCCAATTTGTTCTCCTAGCTGGCTTCAGAATACACAAACTGGGTAGTTTTAACAACTAAAAAGGTTTTCTAGCAACATACCAAAGATGGATCAGATTCAATCACCTGCTACAATCTAAGGATGCTTTTTTAAACGGAAAATAATCATAGCAAAAGAGTTTCAGAAGCTAAAATAATAAAATGCTGAAACTGAGTGGAAATAACTCTAGAACTGTGGACACAATGGTTGGAAGGGAGTTCTGGAGCCCTCTTGCCCAGCCTCCTGCTCAAAAACAGATGACTACAGCTCTAGATTACATCAGATGTAGCTTTGCTACCCAGATTTTGAAAACCTACAAAGACAGAGGCTGAGCTCCCGTTCTACAACCTGTTTCAGTGCTGCACTATATTCCTTATGAAATTATGTTTTTTACGCTGTCCTTCCCAAGCTGCAGACCGCCCATTCCCCTCTCTTACTGCCCTGTGCTCCTGAGAAGGGTTTGTTTCCATCATTTTTATCACTGTCTATCAAGGAGTTGCGGACAGCTGCTGAATTTCTCCTTTCTTTTTCCACACTATGAGCCCAAAAGGGCAAAAGGTCCCTGACCATGTAACTAGAAATGTGTTTTGATATTGGGGAACTAAAGAAGTTCCCATTTGGAATGCAGCAGACAATACTGGTTTAATGCATGGGCAGAAGAAGGTCCCATAGTCCTTTGGAGACCTGCCCAGGATGGAAACTTCCAACAGACCAAAAATATTGCAGAGCCTTTTCTGCAGAGGAGGGATGAAGTTGCTTAATGGAGAAGGGGAAGAGGAGGGTTTGACAGGGCCATCTCCTCTGGAGAAATTGCCTCCTGCCAAAACTTTCATTCCTCTGAAAGCATCTCAGCCCAATTAGCTTATAATTTAATCTCCTGTGTTTCATCTCAGGGTGTTCCAGCTGCTGTGGGTTTTATTTGCACATACATGGTTTGTAGTTAGAGGGATGCCAGCTCTCTCTCTGAGAGGACTAAGAGAACCAGCTGAACATTAATCTGGTGTGGGCAAGCACCTGCAGCACAATAAATGCATCCCCTGATTTTCTAAAACTCCCTCTTTCACTGCCTGCTCTTTCCTCTTCCCTCACTAAAATTTTTGCATTTATTTTTTTCCTTTTTTTTCCTGGCTCTATGCTCCTCTTTTACAAACAAACACCTCTTTTTCTGCATTCTTGGTTCCTTTCCCCATCCTCTCTGCTCCCTTCCTCCACAGCTGTGCATTAAGTCTTGGTGCCAACATTTGAGCCCAGCGTGCAAACCTGTGCAGCTTCACATCCCAACTGCTCTTGTGAACCAAAGAAAAACTCCCACTCTCTGCAGCAAGCCTGCTAAGCTGGGGTGTATTTATAAGGAAGATCTATGAGACCTAATGACAGAAAGCACTTGCTACATGTACACAAAGCATCACAACAAGGGGAGGCCAGCCAGCTCTCTGTGTTCCTGGGGACATGCTCTCTGTCTCTGCCATGGTGGTGTTTGTGGATTGCAGCACATTTGTCCATAATTTACACATGTCGGGCAGCCTGACTGGGGCGGCTGATCTTACCAGGCAAGCAGATGTCCAGAAATCCTGACATAGCCATGGAGCATGGGAACATCTGTGCTGTAGGGTCAGAGCACTCAGATGGAGTATCCTGGGAAGCCACGTGGGACCCTTGGCTGTGGCAGTAACATCAGCTACTGCGTGACCCAAACATGGAGGGTCTGGAGGGCACATCCCAGTGCTCCTACAGCCTTTTGCAGTTATAACAAGCAGACAGGGTCAGGGCAAAAGAGGAGGCTGAGGAGATTTTGTCTGTGCCAGAGGCTTGTCTTGCTGCTGTGGATGTCACTGCATTTTTCGTGCCTGGATTTGCTACTTTCAGCATGGAGATTGTGTTCCCTTTCTGCTTCTCTATTCAGATGATCAGCAGTGATGCTGAGAATTTTTTGATGTCCCTCAGGCCCAGCAGAGACACAATAGTCAATTGCACATCCCCTGAGTGATGAGGGAAACCTGCAGCACAGTACAGAAGTACATGGCATTCCTTATTTTTTTGGACTGAAAATAAGCAGGTTTATTCATATAAATCTGAGGCTTTTTTAACCATTGTGGAGGAAGAACCATGTCCTAAGCCTAAATTTCACCAGGTCCCAAGTAATTGACACTGAACAGAGACAACATGATACCAAAGCCTCAGGACTGCTGTTAGAGTCAGTGGCACTCGCTCTGCCTGCACCAGCAGCTCCTGGGCAGCAGGATCCTCACTGCCCTCCCAGTCCCTGCACAAAGCACTCTCCCATCTCTAACACCAGAAGGTCAGAAAGGAGTCCTCATCCCCATCCTGTTCTCAGTTTTGACTGAAACTTTCAGATATGGGTGTTAGGATATGAAAATCCCAGCACTGACACTGACACCACATTTACAGGATCTAAGCCAGGGCCAGTCTGCATGGCACTGTGACATATTTACCCAATAGGCACAGTAAAGCAGGGGAATGAATGCATTACCCTGTAGCTTCCTGAGAATAGTCAGGGTAATAATGGTGACATCCTTACAACCACATTTATCTGTTTCCCTGGGGATCCAGGCAGCTAGGAGTAAAACTTCACCATATAGCGGACAACAGACAGGGAGCAATCCCCATCCCAAACTTCCTAAATCCAGCAGCTTTCATCACAATGGCTGCCGCTGGAGGAGGTGGGAGACAGACCATGGCAAGGGCTAGGGGACACTGTTTCAGCCTTGCCAAGTGTTGCCACAGGCCATGTGTATCTCATGCTGTCAACAGATCACAAACCCAGTGCATTACAAAGTAGAGGCTCTGGGTTAGACACATGTCCAGGACAAAGAGAGACTGATCATCTGATGATGATGCCTCTTCCATGATCTCATTACTGTCGACACCATACTCTGAGAAGTCCCTCACTGATTAAAGATCTCCACTCCCATCATCCTTCCCAGGCCAGACGTGGGGAGTCCAGCCTCCTCAGGTTGGTTTCCATGTTTAGTCTTCTACTGCAGTAGAAGAGGCTTTGTCTCCATAAGGGGGCACCGAAGGGAGCCTGGGTGGCTCTCCTCAGGTTGAGAAGCTCCCCAGCAACTCCTAAACCAGGGAGAGCCAAAAAAAATAGCATCTCCAGTTGGGGACAAGCATGCTTCTGTTTTCTTACCTGAGCCTCGCAGACAGGCAGGATGCTTTGCTACTGACATGTAGGATCCAAATCTGATCCAGCTAAAACTCTCTTTTAACTGGCTTAGAGAAAAGGTTGTATTTATTAGAGATATAGATATAGCTATTTTTATTGTAGACAAAAAGTTATATGTAACTTTGCCAATGTGGAAAAGTAAACACGACTTTGCCCATTTTTTTTTTCTCACTGATTTTAATATTCTGCGTTTTTATTCTCTCAGACTCTTGGAAGAAGGGGAGTGGTTGTCCTGCATTGTTTCTGCAGCTTTGTGTGATGGCCTCTTCTGCAGAGTCTTTGGGGGTCCTTGGAGGAAAAGCGTCACATGAAGGAAACCACCTCAGACAGGGCTTTCAGAAAGATAGATGTGCCACTCTTGACAATGTTATAGTAATAAATAGTCCCTTCTCTTCCTAGTCCCAGGGAAGAACTCTTTCCTAGATGGGAATGCAGCTTTCCATGTCACAAGCAGAACATCCGAAATTAGCTGAGGGGTTTGAAGTCTTTGCCAGCCAGTGCTCAAACAGCATTACCTCCTGGCAGGGTGCCTGGCCCCACTCTGTCCCTACTGGAGAGCCACAGTTGGCCGTGGCTATTAACCCTTGAGGCCATCCCCTGAGCCCCCAGCCAGCACAGAAAGCAATGGGGAGCTTTGGCTCGAAAGCTGGTCCGGTGTAAACCTCCTCAAGTTCAACCAAGTGAATGGGAATTCCAAGTTGGGATCTCCCCTGCAAAGACAAGCTGAGAAAGTTGGGGCTGTTCAGCTTGAGAAAAGGAGGTTGCATGGAGATCTCATAGGAACCTTCCAGTACCTGAACAAGGCCTACAGAGAAGCCAGAGAGGGACTTTTCATCAGAAACTGTAGTGATAAGACAAGGAATAATGGATAAAAATTGAAAGAGGGGCAATTTAGGTTAGATATTAGGAAGAAACCACTTAAAATTCTATGATTCCATGTCCTCAGTCAAAGCCAAACCTGCTCAATGAGCCCTGTGGACCAGCCAGCAGCTATTGACATGGTGGAGAGGATTCCACAGACACGCCAGGTCCCAGGAGGCCACACCAGAACTACACATTCCAGCTGCAGTCAGAGAGACCCCAGAGGAGAAGTGGGCCTGTGCTGCATTATGTGCTCTAGAGATGCAGTCCAGGGAATTTGTCATCCCAAAGAGTTTAGCATCCAGGAGGAACTGGATGTACTGTCGGGATCTCAGCTCCACATTTTTTTTTTAAGGATGAGGATTCTCTGTAAGCAGCATAACTTGAGTCATTGAGTACGTCCTCAGCTGCAACTAGAGACTGAAGGAGCAGTGGGAATACCTTTGTTTCTCCCCTTGCAGAGATATGGTAGGGATCTCTGCTGTCCAGCTGTCTTGGCTCAGTCACTGCTCCTGTCCATCCCAAGGGAGAGAGACCCCATCTGGGAGTCTCTCCGTGACTCTTGTGCCTGGCAGGACACAAGGCCTGTGTGCCATGCACAGACTCCCTCCCTGCCTTGTCTCCCGTTCACTGTTCAATAATGCTAAATATTAACTCATCTCAGGAACTGATCTCATTCCATGCTTGACTTCACACCTCAGACCCAGGAGAAGTTCTGCAGGTTTCAGAGCTCATCAGAAATCCATGATCCTTTCAGATGCCTAATAACAAAATGACTGCCTCTGTCTTGTTCCCCGACCAGACATTTTCCTCATGCACCAAAGTTAAATCCTCCCTCTGGATTTAATACATCTTTATGAAATAAACTTCCAAGTGCCACTAGCTCCTAACTCCTCTGTGCTTCTGGTTCCCCCAGCCTTGCTGTCCTCCTCTGATGTCTTCTCCTTTTGCTGCCACAGTCAGAGCAGGCTGGTGGAGGCGTTGGCCTGACACTGCTGGGCAGGCAGGTGGGCTGACACAGACACTTCCTAGCCTCACTCCTGGCTCCTTTTTCCATGCTCATCACAGTGACAGGTTGGTCTGGTGTGGGTGGGCTGGGAGAGAGCAGCACAGATGGGAGACCCAGACAGGCCATTCAGGAGCACAGCAGTAGGGCAAGAAGCAAGAAGATTCCTGAAGAGTGTTGAAGCTGCAGGGGAACAGCAACCACAACAGGCAAACACAAGTGAACTTGCATAAATCACTCCACACACCACATTTATTCCTCTGGTGCACACAGAAATGGCAGAGCCCAGCTACCCTTTGGAATTTATTGGATTGCTGCTGGGCTAACAAGATTCATGGGAAAATTAAAAATTGATCAGATGAGCTAAAAACATTGTGTTCTGCTAGAAAAAACAAGTTGGCTTCAAGTAATTTTGCAAGTTGGAAAAGTGTTTTTAGAACCACACTTGACATTGCTGAACACATACTGTTTTGCAGCTGGAGTGGGGTGACAGGCAATTCCAGCATTGTTGAAATGGAAGTGAAATATTTCAGTTGCACACACTGGAATCTTTCTTCAGGTTTACAGCTGGAAAACACTTTGATGATTGTGGCTTTTCATGGCAACTCATAACAGATTTATTATTCTTTTCTTTGACACCCTAACAAATTTCACAGGGGGAGAAAACCACACTCTGCTGAGGTCTGGCTACACACACTTGGGGGCCAGGCACTGTTATTCAGGGAAGGCTGTAGTGTGTGCAGCTAAAACAAGGGCTACCCAAAGCCCGGTTGTGCAGCTGCCTGTTTAACCCAAACAGTCACAGTAACAGTGAATAATCAGACCAACCGGAGCTGCTCCAGTCTCAAACAATGACATCTTGGAGTTTGGGTGCAAGTGGCCCCACAGGCACTGCCTACCTGCACCAGAGTCTGGTTTTGCAAAGCAGAGCCCACAAGGGCCCTGTTCAGCTGTCCAGGCACACAGCACTACTGAGGGTGCTCTGCGGGCACTGGACCATCTGTAGGGGACTGGTGGCTGTGACAGGGGGGCTGGGACAGGTTCCTGCCCATGCAGAGCAGCTGGAAACCAGGTAGGCTGTGAAATGACATCACCTTCCTCTGTTTAGGCAAGAACACTATACTGTCCTCATCTGCTTAAACATAAAATATTCCCTACCCAAATGTTACTGGGAGAGTGAGATTATGGCCGTGTTCATATCGCTTCCTGTAGAGCTTCTCCCCGCTGCTGAAGCAGGTCTGGTGGGTGGATTCCATCCCTTTCCTGACATTAAGCACCATGATTAAACTGGACACTTAATGTAAGACCTCTAAATTCAGACCAAAGCTCTTGCAGAGCTCCAGCATCTCAACCTTTTAACAGGAGACTTCAGTGGCTGACAACCTGACCTCCCTCACAGGAGCCAAGGCTGGCTCAGGAGGAGAAGCAAAAATTTGCAAAGTGCCTTGGGGTGAGAAGCACGAGCAGTCTTGGCATGTCCCCTGCAATGGTCACCTGCCCCTGGGCTGAGGAGGTGGATGTCCCTGGAGGAAGCTGTACCCAGCATGAAATTTATGAGGATTTACAGCCAGAATTTACAACAGAGATGGCCTCTGGTAGAAAAAACCTGAGCATTATTAGCAGTACCGTAAAATATCCGGGGAGTCTCTGAGGATGAGAGCAGGGCACGAGGGAAGCATGGTGCTGGGTCCTTCAAACGGGTCCTTTTCTGTGAGGAAATTTTGTTTTTAAAATTAACACACTGATATGCATTTTCTCTGATCTGAGTGACTTGCTGGGGTGGGTCAGTTTTGGTTTGATCTGCTGGAAGGGACAGGCAAGCTGGGACAAGCTCTGTTCAGTCTTACTCATCTGGCATCTCACTATCTCACTTCTCTGCTGGCCGGACCAGCTGTTCCCTACAATCAGCCCCTCTGAGATAGCAAAACGAGCTAAACGTGCTGTTCCCAGTGTGTCCTCCAGCCTACAAACACCCTCATGCCTGCCACAAGTGATGGAGGGAAGTCCCTGAGCAGGATGCAGATTCCTCTTGGGGCCTCTGAGACACGCAGGGAATTATCAAAAGCAGAAATGAAGTGAAACGTTTCAAAACTTGTCCTCAGCACTGGGGACCCAGTGGGGCTTCAGTGTAGACCCAACCATAAGGAACCCAAACCTCACCATGGTATGGATGTGGTGTCTGGGGGCTGACTTGCCTTTTGTACTTCTCCTGTCGTCCTTTTCCCAGAAAGTGTGGGACATCTGGCCCAGGTGGCCTTCTGTGACAGCACAGTTACATAAGCTCCCACCTACAGAGAGGAAAGGTAACCTGTGGGAAAAGTCCAAGGGGAGCAGATTTCCACCCTCTTCCTACAGGAAGGGGAGGAAAAGTGTATCCAGGCATGCTCCCTCAGAAAGGCATACTACCAGCCCAGGCTGCCTTGCTCCAGGAATGTTCCACAGGCTTTTGCACTGAGCAAAGACAAAGCAAAAGCCATGAAGGACAGATTCTGCTCCATTTCCTTCCCTGTCCACAGCACCAGAAGCAGCCAAAACCATCAGGAAGCTCAAAGCCAAAGACAGAGGTTGCGTCCTCTCCTGGGAAGCCTCCTGAAGAAGTCAGACCATGGCAATGCCACTGGGAACTAAGGCAGAAATACACTGCACATCACAATGGTTGCAACAAAGAGATGAATCTCTGGGTTTCAGATGGCTGTTGGCTTGTTTAGTCTACAAAAGGAAGCTAAAATGCCAAAAGAGGATAATCATCCAACATGTAAAAGGCTGCTACAGAGCTGGAGATGGTCAGTCATTGTCCCTCAGCTCCTGACAGGAGAACAACAGATAATTGGAGTAATATCCAGCAAAAGTGGCTCAAGCTGGACAAATAACTAAAAGGAGACTTAAACACCAGACAACAAGAACAGAGATCAGGTTACTGAAGAAAGCTTCAGACTCCCCATCTATAAAGGTTTCTAATTAAAGATCAGACTAACTTTGCCCTAGAATAGTATGGATACACTCTGGACATGATGAAGGAAGTCTTCATAAACTCTTCATAAACTTCATAAACCGGAAATGCTGTTTTAGAGGCTGAACGTGGGCAAACAGATGAACAAAAATAAAAAATAAAGCTACTTGGAGAAAACACTGTCCACGAGAGCAAGTCACTCTATGAAATACGACATCCCAATTTCTTTTTTTTTTGCTTACTTCCCATCTCCAGTACTGCACTTATGTATATTGGTCAGTCACTCACCCTGTCTTTCTATTCCCCCCCGCCTTTCCCAAGCCCTGGCCATGCTTTCCCCCAGGGCTGCTACGTATTTAATAGGTATTTTTAGTACATGCATCACCATGGCATCTCCTCCCACCTAACAAAGCTGAAGTCAGTACCTGGTCATGCTGTGATGTGAACCTGTGGTTCCCAAGAGTGTGGGTATGAGCTGCCGAGCTGCACATTCCAAATGACACAATTTACTGAAACTTCAGGGCTAGGCTGATTTACGGATGCTTCCTGAAGCCAGCAGGTATGGCAGTGACCTTGTGCTGGTAGCAAAGGCCAGCTGATCTTTCAAGGTGCTCACACTCGAAACAGGTGGATGAAATCCATCTTCACCCCAGCAGAATAGCTGTGAGCACTGAGCCTGTTTCAAAGTGGCACCCAGTGACCTCCTGGTAGCCAAGTGCTGAACTAGCTGAAAAGGTCAAGAGCATATCATCCAGAACAGCTGGATCTAATAGAAAACGAGTCAAGATGATACATAGCTGGCATTGTAGAAATAACAGATGTCATCTAGGCCAGTTGTACCAGTGTGTTGATGTACTAAAACAACTGAAAAGAGACTCGCATGACCACAGCAAATCACCCTCTTCCCAGCCACTGAAACTGAGATGACCCACAGATATTACACACAGATTCTCTGGAGACCAGGTTTCTGCACATGGCAGATACAAGGCAGACCCTGTGGCAAAACACAGTCTTGAGAAGGGCTATTTACCTTGAGGGATATAGAGATGAAGCAGATTGCAAGGCAATAGAAATCACCTGCAGTTTTGATTTACATTAGGACTCTGAAGTTTTCAGTCCCAAGCAGCATTGCTGCCATCCTGGATCAGGCATACCCAAACCCCACATTTTCCATTTCACCTTCTCTGCTGTAGTTGAAGAGATGGTGACGTTTGCACATTTAAAAATAATAATAGTAATAAAAAGCAGCTGCTTAGCTCAGAGCACCTTTTATTGTCCAAATTAAAAGAGGCTCATGGGGGCAAGGTGAGGAAAGCAGGTTGCAGGGAGTGAGGCTGAGAAGTAAGTCTTTCTGGGGGCCCTGCGATGCTGCACCTCGCTCCCAGAGCTGTAAAAAAGATTAACTTAACAAATTTAGAAAGAAAAAGAAGGCTAAAATAGGAGTCTAAAATAAGAATCAGAATCCCTCTGGTAAATTGCTGAGTTCGCTCCCTGCTGTAGAGAGCCAGTGGTGTCGGGGGGAGTGAGCTATTTTCTGGAGATGTACTGGAAATAGCACAGGGTAGTCAGGGAACAGCAGAGGGTGAGCAGCAGCAAGGGAATTTGTGGACCCTCAAAAGTTTTCCCACCAGGTAGGGCACCCCAGAGTACAGTGGGAGGATACAGCAGGGACGAGGTGGATGTGGGTTGGGATGGGATGGGGAAGGCTGTTGGCTAAGTGCTGCTGATTCAAGGCTCCAACCCTCAGCAAACACAGGACACTGAGCCCCAAGCCTTGGTGTGCCACTCATGGAATGAGTGCACAGCTGAGTGCAGGGGGTGCTGACCCAAAAGCATGGGGCTTCTTGCAGCCCTGTGACTCATGGCACTATCCCAGCATCACATCCCAGCCACTCTGGCCCCTGAGCATGCAGGCAGTGACGAGCAGAGAGTTGTCTGGCAAAGCAATTACTGCCAGGCCCAATATGCCACTGCCAGTACAGAAACTGAATTTTGAAGCAATCAGCAGCACACCACCAGGGAGTGCCAGCAGGTGGACAGGGGACAGCAAGGAAGGAGGTTTTTTCTTACTGGGCTTCAATCCTCACTTGGACATGCTGAAATCAGACACTAAGCCTTGAACTCAAATCCTCTGATCTTCCCTTTTGTGTCCGGCACAGCTCTTGGTTTTTCCCTTATAAAACCTGTTTGTTGCAGCCACACCAGATACCTCACTGGTACCTAAATCATTTGTCCTGAATTTTGAGATGACTCTGCCTCTTGCAGAGGGCACGATGGGAAGGTGATGGACATCAAGAAAGTCAGAAAAAGCCATGGAGGAGACTGGGGCTAAGAAATTAGGCTAAGTAAAACCAGCCATGTGGTACAAAGGGATCACAAAACAAAAAAACCTCAAACCTCATTCCTTGGTCATTGTTAAACCCAGGAAATCACGAAACCCTAGGGGTTTACATTGCTACTTTTTTTTTCTCGCAGGAGCAGCTGACTGGCACGTAGAGAACAACCTTGTAAATGAGTAACCATTCCTTATGGAGGTGTTTACAATAGAGGCACATGAAGAAGTGGTGGTTGTTAGAAGGGTTTTGATGAAATCACATGAAGCTAACGAGTTCAAGCCTTGTGCCTGTCTGGATGAGAACACCAGGAGGGAGGATATCCATGGGAAAGGCCCTCTGCATCTCAGAGATGGAGGGAGTAAAGGGAAAGGGAGGGAGGCACAGAGTTTCTGTGCTGCGACCATTCCTGTAGGTGGGAGGTTATGTGTGATGTTTGCCCCAGTGATCCACTGTAAAAACCCTTAGGGCAGACCTTCTCTGGACCTTCGGTGTTTCCCACTGAGATTTCCTGAGTACTGATCCTTCGCTGTAAGAAAGCATACTGTCAAGAATGGGAAATGAAATCCCTGACCGTCTCACCTGCTCTCAGGTTCCATGTTTCCTGTGCGAGCAGGGGCTGAAAGCAGTTGAGCCCATGCCAGGTCCCAGACCCACGTTAGGACTGTGCAGGTTTATCTGCGTTTCCAGGGACCTGTGCCTGAGAGCACCTTCCCAGAGAGGCTGCAGGCTCTGGGCCGCAGAAGTGAGACAGAGCCCAGGGCTGTCACGGGGCAGTGTCACACAGTGCTTCCCTGCATGGGCACGGTCCTGTCTTCTCCCTGAGACCTGAAGCACAGCCTGCAGTCTCAAAAGTTTTGGGGTCGGTTTTTTTGTTTTGTTTTGTTTTGTTTTTTGTTTGTTTGTTTGTTTGTTTTGGGGTTTTGGTGGGGTTTTTGTTGGGTTTTTTGTGTTTGTTTGTTTGGGTTTTTTAAATTATTATTTATGCTTGAGGCACTGGCCACTGGAGCAGGGAGGAGAGGAGTAACTCTTCCATGTTATTTTGCTTTCCTACAGGACCCCTCACTGTGTAAATGAGCTCTTGTGCACTCGCAGTGTCAGGGGGAGAAGAGGCGCCGCAGACTCGGTCCCCGTCCCTGGGGTGGCAGCGACAGTGACAGTGCCGGTGCCGTGTAGTACTCGGGAGGACCACTGGAGGTCTGCGTGCATTTGCTTTCCCCTGCTCCCTGCACGGCGCTGCACAGTGCGGGATGAGCCCCGCTCGCCATCCCTTAGCCCGGCCAGGACAGTGCGCTCAGCTCCCCAGGCCAGCGCTGTCCCGCGGCTCCGCTCCCCTCCAAGCATCCCAGGGCAGCCTTGGGCTGCCCCGCTCCCTCTGGCTCCGCGGTGGGGCAAAAATCCAAGAGCAAAACCCGAACGTGGGAAGATTAACTCGTCTGGTTCCTCTGCAGCTGAAGCTGCACCGGCTCTCTGTTTCCCAAGGAACAATTTGCACCTTTCCCAAGTTTGGAGTTAATTCAACATCGGGCCAGACCAGCATGAAGCCGTCTACCTTCGGGAGGTGAAAACCTCCTCCCTTTCTCTGGGTGCCTGGCACCATTGACTGGGTGATGTTGGTATTCTCACAGTAAGGCTCCTTCTTTCCAGGGTCACAGGTTGCTATTTTCTGAAGACAGCTGCTGTCATCCAGCCCCTGCAGCTCCAGCCCTGCATCTCTTGCCTGTATCCATCATTGCTTCCCTGGCCCCTGCTGCATCAGTTGCCCTGATTTTGTTTTTAATCAAGTTCAAATTCACTTGTGAGCTGCAGGATAATGGCATGAGTGTGTGTTTGCACAGTGGTTTCAGTCTAGGAAGGTGCTCACCCACTTTCCCAGCTGGACAAACAGACAGGCACAGCAGCTGTCTGACATGGAGCAGTTCAGCGTCAACACTGAGAATGCAGGATCACAGGGGACTCAAGGCTGGCTCACTTTGGCTATTTCAGCCCAATTTTATCCACCCACAATGGCAGGATGGCCTCTTCCCTGCCCAGGCCTCTGCAGGGTGCCAGGCTGTGCTCATTGCTCTGGACTGTGATGCCATGGGAAGACACTGTGTTTTTTGAATTTGCCCAGTGCAATCAACGTAGCAACCTCACCACCATAAAAATGCCACCGGATCTTTCAAACTTCATAAGCTTTTAGGACTTCAGTTTTGAAGGAAATAGGGCACACAAGGATCAAAACATCCCTGCTACAGCAAAATCAGAGCAACACACAGAGAAAACCAAACTGGACTTCTCAGGAGAGCCTAGGCTAAAGCTGCTCTAGCTTTGTCTACACAAGGAAAATGGGGACTCCTGGTTTTCCGGGCAGGTCTGCATCTAACACTGGAAACCAGCCTGTGAAACAGATGTGTGGTTGTGTCCTGCTCCAGCATGTCTGTCCTCCTGCCCCACCAGCGAACTCTGGGGTGGAACCTTCCTTGAGCAGATGTCCCAAATGCCCTTTGTAGGCAGCACATGTGAGCACTGCTGTCTGTGGCCAGCTCAGAGCCTGCCCAGGGCTCCCCTAAAACCTCCTTGTGGATGCTAGCTGATGATGCCCAACACCTGTCCCCATGCTCAAACTGTCCCTGCGGAGGATGCTGGACTCTTGGATCTCTGTAGAGAAGACGACCAAGCATCAGGAAGCTATGGGAAGTGTGATTTTAAGAACTTGAGGTTCCCCAGACAGAGAAGGGAGGATCAGTCAGATGCCTCTCTCTGTGATAGGCATTGCTTCTCCAGAAGGAGCCCAGGTCTCTGTGTCATCTGGAGTGGATGTCCCCCCACCCCATGTACAGGGGGAAAGGGATCTGTGATCTGTGTCTCGAAGCAGTGTTGCCTGGAGGCATCACTGAGCAGGAAAACTGGAAATACCTGAAAATTTGCCTCAGCTCCTTGCTGAGAGGCATTATGAAAGGAAAGGAAAAATCCCAGCCTAGATGAAGTGCTGGAAAAACCAGCACTGTAAAGTCAGTTCTGAAATGAGCCCAACCCATATAGGGGATGATCTATATTGCCTCCCCCAAGGCTACACACCCATTGTTGTTGGAGGAGTTGGGGCATTTGCTGGACCTTGCAAGCAGTTACAGGACAGCCTTGAAGGCCAAGCCGAAAATGTGACTTTCCTTTGCTCAGCAGCAGAGCTGACTCTCAAATGTAGCCAGAAAAACTTCAAGTAACCTTGCCACATCTTTTCTGCTTTATCATTGCAGAGCTCATCTTGAACCAGGGCATTTAGTAGTAGTATTTTGAGATTTTTCTACCTGTGGTTGGTTTGACATCTAATTTTCCTGTCCTTGCTACAGAATATCCTCATACCTTCTCTGCTCCAATTTTCTTCCTGTTTTCCTTTTACCTCCCCTTGGTCCTTTTCAAACTCCTTCCCCCCTGCCTGCTGTCAGGCTGCAGAGCCTGCCATGTGGAAAGTAAATAGGATGCTCCTCATCCAAGTCCCATCATAAAGCTACAGTTGTACTTTGGTGATCGTAAGTTAAAACAATCATTGTTTAAAACACCAGCAAAACAGCTGTCGGTCAAAAGTACAGTCATTAACCTCATGTTCTCCCCTTCTTCCTTAGCAAAGATGGATACACATTGACAGAGTTCTTCATGATACAGCAGATTTTGTAATAGTGCTACCCTGCTGACCCAAGCAGGTAGCCAAAATTCAGGTGGCTGGAGGTTATTTACAGCAGAAGAAGGAACTGACTGTGGAGGAAGGTAATTTTCCAAAGCAGTGCTGCTAGTTTACAGAGAAGGTGCACTGAAGACCCCAAGAAATGAGCATTTCCTGGCTCACACCACCTGTGTTATTCCCGCGTGCTTAAGAGCTCTCCTGCTCTCAGCTTTTCTCAGGACACATGTCTCCTCTCCCCTCCTTCATGGCCTCGTGCTCCCCACACAGCCCCTGGACAGCCTCCCCCACACATCACAGAGCTTGGTCTGCTTGCACAGCTCTGTCACCTACAGCTAACTGAAGTAAAAGTATCTGGCTTGCAGCAAAAATATTATAAGGAAGAAAGATATGTTGTCTCCCTGGGATTTCACCTCCAGCGTCAGAAAATGCTACTCCTTAAATGAAGATGCTTAAAATCTCTATAAAATCATAGAATGGTTTGGATTGGAAGGACCCTAAAGATCATCCAGTTCCAATCCCCATCCATGGGCAAGGACACCTTCCACTAGACCAGGTTGCTTAAAGCCCCATCCACTCTGGCCTTGAACACTTCTTTCCTTGAATGTATTTCTGATGGTTGCACTGAGATTCTCTAGATAAATCTCTAAGTAATTGCTACATAGCTCAGATTTTAATGTTGCTTTGATCTAGAACAAACTGGGGTTTCTTCAACATAGATGTTATTATACATTTAATGTACATGCAAGTTCCAAAATCCCCATTCGACAGAGGATAAAGCCAGCCGTGGGCGTGCACACTGTTTGGGAAACATTCGTATTTAATTCACAACCCACAAAATTTTTTCAGCCCAAAAAAGTTGTAGGAAGAGATTAATCTTCAGAGATCCCCCGGGGAGACTTACACAGCTGAGCTAGTCACCCTGAACTCCCTTTTACATATAAACTCAACTGCTTTTAACACATGATTCATTCGATCTATTTGAGATCCACATTGGGCTGTTGAGGCTCTGTGACTCCAAAGGGGCCTGTTTTCCCACTTTGCTGTGCCCAAAGCAAAAGCCAGCCAGCTCCAACACCAGCAGAGATCTGTGTGTGTCAGCAGATCCCACCTCTGGCCCTGGTTACCAATTCAGGGATTTTTACCAGTTGGAAATAATCCGGCATGTCAGGTTTTATAGTGACTTATTCACAGCACCCAGACACATGGGGAAGGAGGGAGCCCTTCATCACTGCTGTGATGGGTCACAGTGAAAGGCAGGACTGGGGGAACCAGGACGTGTGTGTGGTGGGAGCTGCTGCCAGTGTTGGCTCCTGAGCAGGAGATTTGTGCATCCTCAACCCTGGGGGTCTGTGCAGCAGAAAAAGGGCCAGCAACACGGTCTCAGCAGGAAACCAGCGTCCCTAAGAGAAGGTGCTGCAGAGCTGCTGCAGACAGAAGGAGTGCAATGAGAAAACCTTGGGATGCTAATTAATCCCCCTTTGGGAAGATGTTTATTAGGCAAATGCCTCACATTCATATGCATATCTGCAGTCAAGAAAGAGGCTTTTACTTTTTCCCCAGCCCAGCAAAGCAGGAGGGTGGGAGGTTGCTGTGACCAAACAGCCAGAGGTGCTGGGGGTTCTCGTCTTGCTCCAGGCGCCTTGGGTTGAGCATGGAAAAAAACAGTTGAAACTACCAAGATCCAGGTTAGGTTGAAGCAGAATCTGGAGCCAGTTGAGAAGATCTTTAAACCTGAATATCTTCTCCCCTGCTCACTGATGGAGACATTGCAAAGGACAGGGTGGGAGCCATCCCTGACAGAGAGCCTTATCCTGCTGGGATGAACTGTTTTGAAATCACTGCATTAATATAACCTGGGGCAGCTTTTGCTGTCAACCAGTTAATTGCTGAGGTTGATAGATACAGCCCCCGATGAGCAAAGGATTGTGGCTGCTTGCAGCTTTTGCAGCAGAGCCAGCAGGACTTTTCCAGCAGACACTGAGCAGTGGGTCATGGAGGTTTGTAGGGGACCTGCCTTGGTGTTCCCCACTCCTTAGGTTATAGGTGCTTGAGAAGAGCAACTGCTCTTCCTGAAATGTTTCCCTGATTTGCAATCACACAGATCTCACTGCTTCAAAAGTTACTGTAAAATCTGGTTGGAAGATGTTTCAAGTCATGCAAAGCCCAGGGTTGGACAGATAACCTAAAATTTCAGATGAAGAGCAGGGCATGATTTTGTCAGCAGGGGAATTGGTAATTCTGTTCTGCATTTGCTGGGTGTTTCCTAGGGCTTGTGAGAAGGAGTGACTCCCCTTGACCCAAGATGAGAGCTGCTGATTTGGGAAGGATAAATAATGGCATTTCCAAGCTTACTGGTTTGATGTGCTAATCCAAAGCAAAGTCAGCCTAAAACAGACCTGCTGAAGGCAAAGCATGTTTCTTACTGAAATACTCAAACCTCTTCAGCCCCCAGAGTCACACAGCCTGCCCTCATTATCCCAGGCTTTTTCCCCAACGTACCAATGGATCAAACATCTGTACAATCTCCTGTTTTACACTGAGCAGCGAGAGCTTCTGAGAGCACTGACACGACATTCAAACTTTAAACTGTCCATCTTAATTAAATTAGTTCTATCCGTGAGGTTCAGCAGTCGGTCATGGCATGTGGGAGATTTACCCTCAGGTCCTGAAGGAGCAGAAGTAAACTCAAGAGTAAAATCCTCAGTGACTTGGGATGACAACTGTGTTCTTAAAGAGCAAAAGCTCCTGGCAGAGCAGTTGCCCTGCCAGCAAGCTGCTGTTAACAATATCCTTTTCATTCCAGGGACCCAAATCTGCCGTCTGTGAACCTGACTGGCCTTGGCAATTGATTTCAGAGAGGCCCTTAATTTTCACTGACATTTGCTTCGGTCAGTCACAGTTTTCAGCTCCTCCTTCCCTCCTCCCCACTGTGCAACATCCCTAGAAACTCCCCTTCACCTCCATTTACAGAGGAAGCTGAACCCTGGCTTTGCAATAATAAAGGCAAAGTTTGGCATTCATACAGTGAGGAAAGACTCAGGAAACTTGGCCCAGTGCTTTGTGTCTTCTTTGAGGCATTGCATGATGGTGCACAAATCACTGTGCCCCTCCGTGCCTCAGTTCCCTTGCTGTGGCCAAGGATGATACCCCCTTATCTTGGGGGAACAGAAGATATTAATTACTGCTCATAGGATGCTCAAATGAGGCAGCACAAATAGTAAACAAGTATTTAGTGCTTTTCTAAAGATAACTCATCTGTAAACACTCAGGTCCATAGCCCAGAATTGGGAGCTCCCTCAGCTGTTACATAACTGCAGTAGGTTGTTTATATATATATATATATAATTTTTTTAAGGAATAAGTTGTTTTTATTACTGTAGTAATTTCATAAATAAGGAGTGCATCTGACTAGAAAGGATGAAACAAAAATAAATGCCTGCTTAACCCAGGCATGTGGGAACTAAGCATTATCTTAATTCTATTTCTGAAACAGCAACCTCCTATCTTTGGCCTGAAGCTTTCAGAATCCAAAGGCAAACATTGCCCTGATTTTTTCGGCTGTTTCTCCCCATCCTCTGACTCTTTGTGCTGGTGAATTTGGGGCTGCCAGGTACCTCCCAAACGCTGGAGGCACCCAACTACTCCTTCCTTCATGAGATGAGATGTTAGGGGGGATGCAAGGGTGCCACATGCCTTGCCTCTCCTCTTTGGGGTGATCTCCCTCCCACGGGAGTCTCCACTTTTGAGCAGGAGATGCTCTTTTGGCCAACTCATCCACTATTGTACCTGTGCCACGATGCCTTTTATAATCCCGCATTTTGATCTCCAGTGCAGACAGAGGCTTTGGGAGCTGGGGGTTGCTCCGGCTGCAGTTGCAGGCGATGCTCGTTAGCAAGGGGAACTATGCGGGTGCTCGAGCAGCCTGGCAGCGCTGCAGCGCCTGGCCACCAGCAGGTCCCACAGCCAGCTGAGGAGCAGCTTCTCATTGGGGATGCCCAATGCAGCACAAGCCTGTGGGGTGCTGGCACTGCTCCTCTGGGTGGGAAGGCTTTCAAGTCCTTATCTAAACCCTCCTCCCTCCTTTCTCTCATACTCCTGAACTATTTTTAATAGAAAACTGAAGCAATGAAACCACTATGAAATCATCACAGTGAAATCAAGCTTTAGCTTGAAGCAAAGATCCAGTCACTGCATCTTCCTTAGGACTAAAGCATAGCCTGTGAGCTCCGGGAAGGCAAATCCCGCAGAGTTCCAGTGACACAGCCGCACTCCCTGACGGCAGAGCTCATCTCCCAGGACATGCAGGGATGAAACTTGTAGGGAAGGGTGTACGGGTGCATCTCACAGGGACATGTGCACCTGCCAGGGAGACACAGGGATGTTAACGAGAGATGACTGCACCAGGGGTGCACAGGAGCCCCTTACCGGAGCAAGTGGCACAGATGAAACTTTCATGGGGTGTACGGGTGCACCTTGCAGGTGAAGGCACGGCCGAGACTCGCAGGGATAGCAAGTCCCAGGGGGATGCACAGGTGAAGTTTGAGGAGTGGCACAGCTGCTACGGCGGGGGGCTGTTACCGGGCAGGGGGAGGCGCAGACCAAGCTCTCAAGGGATGCACCTCACGGGCCTGGGGGGGCTCCAGGGCCTCCCGTGTCCCCGCCCAGCATCCCCCGCCCAGCCCCGTCCCTGCACCGGCCGCGCACGGCGCATGCCTCGGGCAGATGCCGGCCGGTTCCAACCGGGAGAGGCCGAAGCTTTTCGGGTCCTGCGAAGAGGAGGAGCCCGTCCTCCTCCCTGCGCATCCCCCCTCCCCCTCTCCTCACCGCCCCGCGGAGGGGCGCGGAGGCGGCTGGGCTGGCCGCGCTCTCCGCACCGCGCAGTGGCGTGGGCATGGCAGGAAAAGTTACTGACCGGGGGGCGCTGAGGGATGGAGAAGGGGATTTACTCGGGTCTGGGACGAGCCGGGGGCCGCGCGGCTGCACCTCCCAGCCCGCTCCGCGCCCGCAGGGCTTTCCGCGCGGGATGGCGGAGCTGGGGCGCGCTCCGCGGAGCTCCGCGCCCCGGCCGCGCCGCCGCGGGGAGGGACTCACGGCGGAGCGGCCGCGTCGCAGCCCGCCGGGACGCGGTGCGGAGCTCGCCGGGACGCGGTGCGGAGCCCGCCGGGACGCGGTGCGGAGCTCGCCGGCCGGCCCTCCCTCCCCGCGGCTCCGCGCTCCCGCAGCGCCCCGCGCGCTCCCGCAGCGATTACTCCAGAAAGCTGCTGAGTGCACAGTGCGTTCGCAGTAGATACACGGATACATAAAAAATTATTTAATAATCCCCTTCCGCGTGCACCGGTGTATGCCGGCAGGGATGCGCGGCCCCCAACTCTCCGCGCAACCCCGCGCCGTAGTAATTTGCAAGGGGCGGTGCAGGGATGGGGGGGCAAGGGGGAGGTGTCCCGCCCCCCCGATCACATGGCGACCCCGCGCAGCCAATGCGGGGGGCTCTAGGACCCCGGGGACCCGCGGCCCCCCCGCCCTATAAATGCCTCTCCAAAATGCAGCGGGGCTCCTTCCTCCCGTCCCGCCCGGCCGCGCTGCTGTGCGCCCCGCTGCCCGCGGGTCTTCGTGCCGGCTCCGAGCCCCGCTCCTTCCCCCTCCCCTTTTTCCTTTTTTTTTTTTTTTTTTAATCTTTATTTTTGTTGTTGTTAATTTTCTGACACCTCCCCTCCCGTTTTTCTCCTCGCCCCCTCCCCGCGGCCGGTTTGCATGCATTGTCTGTCTCCCAAGATGGTTTGTGAGACCAAGATTGTGGCGGAAGATCATGAATCAATCCCAGGATCCAAAAAAGACACGATCATTGTTTCCTCCTCCCAGATGTGGCCCTCTTTGGCGGGCTCCCCTCCCTCACCCCCACCTCCCCTCACCCCACCAAAAGAAGACCCCAGGCGCGACAATGTCTATATCCGCGAATTCCACCCCTCTGAACAGGAGGTGGTGCGCCGCATCTTTTACGAGGGGATCATGGAGCGAATCCCCAACACGGCGTTCAGGGGGTTGAAGCAGCAGCCCCTCACTCAGCTGCTCTACGGGCTGCTGGCGGGTGAGTATCCGCTCCCTTTTGGGGAGGGGGGCGCCGGGTTTATTCACCGCTGTGGGTCTTCACAAAATGGTCGGAGAGGCGGGAGGCGCCGGGGACCCGCGGGCGCGGCGCGGCCGGGGAAGCGCCGCAGCATCGTGCGGGGACCCGCGGAGCCGCAGCGCTGCGGCGGGGACGGGCGGGCTGGGAGGGGGAGCCTTGCGCCGCCTGGGATGCGCGACCCTGCGCGGGTGTTAAGGGCGGGGAGCCGTGAAGGGGAGGTCGCGGCGGGGGTGAGGGTAGATCGGTCATTCTGGTTATTGCAGGGCTTGGGGGTGCGCGGAGGGGAGCGGAGCGCACCGCGCACTGGCCGCCCCCGCGCAGCCCGGCGAGGGGGGCACGGCGTGCCGGCGTTGCCTGGAGACGGCCGGGCCCGCCAGTGGAGCGGCCCCCATTTCCCCCCCGGCGTGGGGAGGGGGTACCTCCTGCAGCAGAACCGAGCCGCGGGTCTCCTCACCTCTCCGAGTTAAATGCCCAGAAATAACGCTTGCAAGGTGTCCCCTCCCGGTGCCAATAATTAATAATGCGTGTCCCCCCGCCCCGAGAGGGCTTTGGGGTGGTCTCCTGCCCCCGGTGGCCGCAGGCTGATCGCACCCCATGTCCCAGACAGCGGGGAGGACGGGACTCCACGCTCGAGGGGGATCCCCGGCTGGCGTTGGGGAGCAGAGGGACCCAGCCGGTGGCTCTGGGCCGTGCCGGAGAGAGCCGCCGGCTCACAGATACCCGCAGAAGCCCCCCAGGATGGGAAGGGGCAGGGTGGCTGCCCTGGGAGTCGGTGCTGATGGAAATAGCACTGCCGCAGTGGCGAACACATGGCTGCGGAGCGGTGCCCGCAGCGCGGCTCCTCCGCCCGGCCGCGTTCCGGGGACAGCGAAGGGCCCTGGGGTGTGCGGGGCCCTCGGGGTCCCCAGGGCCCCGCTCCGGAGCGGCTCGGTGGGCCCTGCCCTGGCCTGGCGGCATCCTCCCCACCGGCTCCTTCACGACCTCATAAACTTCTCCGGGTTATCTCGTCGCGATACGCCGTCCCTTAACACGATAATCTCGAGAGCGTGAACTGTGTGCGTACTGCAAATGTGTATTTTGACTGTGCTTGTTTTATTGATTTATTTTTATAATGAGTTTGTATTCCGAAATCAACACTAAATTCTCTTTTCTGACAGGTGTCGTTTATTTCTCTTCCTTATCTCCATAGTAATGTGCTTTGTTGTGACCAAGTCCTTCCTGCTGACCTGCTGTTTGCCCATCTTTCTAATGGGCATGAGGTACTACTTCAGTAGAAAAGTTATCCTGCACTATCTCGATTGTGCGCTGCACACGGACATGTCCGATATTGAGCAATATTACATGAAACCGCCAGGTGAGTACGAATTCCCTGAGGGAGCCTTCCTTCCCCCAGCCTGCTGGGGAACATGGCTGCTCCCTGCTGCTGGCGCCTTTTCCTCCTGTCAGCAGCACTGAGCAAGCTCAAAAGTCACCAGAATGCAGCTCTTTAGCCACACCAGGCACAAAGCCATCTCTGGTTTTGGTTTGGTATTGTTTAGTTTTTTTGGGTTGGTTATTTTTTTTTTGCCGATTTTAGTTTTTTAAATTTTTTTTCATTGCTCCCCCTCCCCCAAGTGCCTAGTCATCCCAGGCAGCCTGCCCACTCCTCGAGCGCAGCGCTGCTGGGTCCCACAGCCACCCTGGGGACCAGGGTGAGGGTGCCTGGGGACACTGAGGCTGGAGGATGCGGGTTCTTCACTGCAGCCTGAGTCCACCCCAGCCCTTACATCTTGAGCTTGGTGTTTCTTTGCTCCATACATTTGGTATTGGCTCTGACAGCAGGAGGAGAGGGAGATGGTAGGCCTTTTAGCCCAAATGCTCAGAGGCGCCCATTTTAGGTATTGAGACCACTTTCCCATGTCATTCAGGAACATTCCTTAATGCAGGTGTTTTGGAGGAGGCATGGATCAGGTATGTAAAGGGCTGCTGCCACATAAGCTTGCCCTAATACGGGTTCATCCCTTTGTTACATATATGCATATGATTAAAAATACAACATCTAATGATAATAATACCTTGTTAAGCTGTAAAAGATAACTTAATGTAATAATAATAAAAAAAAGGCTCTTTAGAACCTGTCGGGTGCTATTTCCCTTTTTGTAGGCACGCATCCATACTGAGGACAAGAGCAGGGGGATCCCTGGGCAGTCAGTTGGGGTTTGAGGTTTGCTTCTGGTGGTCGCAGAGTGCTAGTGCTGAGCTGGAAAAGCAAAGTGAGGACGGTGTCCCACCTTAGTTCCATCTTCTTGGGCTACCTGCTGTCTGCTTGGGTACCTACTGTGTTGTTTTCCCATGTGACCATGTTTTTGCTGTATCATTTGCTGTATCATTCCTGTTCTCCAGGTGTGACAAACCTCTCCCTGGGCACTTCTAGAAAACTGCTAGAAGTACAATAGCCACAAACCTTCCCTCACTTCTAATGTACAACATTGCATCTTGCTAAAATGTTGCTCCTCTTACGAAAATCATTAACTAGCTTTATTTAGCTTTCTCTTCTCATCATAGTGCATATCTTATACAGATCTTGTCCCATCTTACACACAGGGTGTGTTTAATTTACAGGGCTTGTTTTTGTAAAAATTAAGTGATGTGTGACTTGTATTTAAAAAGCTCAATCTTCATGAAAGGCGGTGTCACAGAAATGAAAGGGTTCATAACAAAACATGTCTGCACCTCTGTAGTGAGGTCCAGCAAAATATTATGCTGGAGAAAACATCAGAAGATTCCAGTAGAATAAGAACATGTAATATGGAATTAATAGGTGTTTGAGCTGCTTAGCTTGTTAATGCTCAGGACTTGCGTAGTCACAATTTAGAGGGATCATTGTGCCTGTATTTATAACACTAGCAGACACGAAAAAATAAAGGAAAGGGACTCA
Source organism: Chamaea fasciata (assembly GCF_029207755.1). NCBI lineage: Eukaryota > Metazoa > Chordata > Aves > Passeriformes > Sylviidae > Chamaea > Chamaea fasciata. The sequence goes on along the minus strand of NW_027094091.1, from coordinate 5,074,631 downwards.
AAGTAATGCCCTCGATTTGTTTAGGGTCTGTAATGTGATTTGCTTCAGCTGTGTTGCCAACATGTCTTTGAAATGTTAGCATTGCTTTTATTTGGTACCTGAAAGAGCTAATTGCAATTTTAGAGCAAGTGTGTGGGCTTTAATTTTTGACAGAATTTAATCATGTAATTAGGCTTCTACCATGCCATAAAAAGCAGATTTATGGGATTGTTGGTGCTTGTTAAAGGTTCTTGATGATAGTGGTGTTGGATAAAGGGACCAGGGAAGCTTTGGGGTCTGGGGAAGAAGGGTTGTCTATGCGTTGTAACCAGCACCATCCGTGTGTCAGGAATCCATGTGCTGCTATTTGGTGTAGCTATGCACAAGGTGTGAATACAGTGGTTTGCTCCTGTTTCCTCCAAAAATGCAGTTGGTGGATTTTTTTTCCTATAGGACAGCAGTATAAATACAGTCATCCTAGAAAATCCCAGAGTTTTGTGCACTTTGAAGGCTGGCTGGCTGAAAACCCGAGGAAGGCAGCAATGTGCCGCACTGGCATTGCCTGTCCCACCCAAAGGACAGAACAATGGCAATAAAACAAATTCAAGCCCCAAGTTTGTCTTTTATTTGCTTAGTTTACAAATTAGCACCCAGGCAGAAATTATTGCAGTGGGAATGAGAAGGGCTCGTTGTATTGCCGCAGCTGAGATATTTCTGAGAGCTTTCTCAGGTGTTAAGAGAAGAGCTGGTCACAGCAAGAGTAATGGGGTGTGGGGACAGGGTCCCAGAGAGGCTGAAGATGGCCAGAGCTTGACTGGACAAGTTGAACCCAACCTGATATAACTGTAGCTTGGCCTGGGAGTGTGACCAGGCAACTTCCTGCTCTTTCTTTAGAGAATCTATGCTTTCCTCCTTGAATTTTTTTTCTCAACATGGAAAAAAGAGGAAAGTGAGCATTTTTGTGGTAGGGTTATGAATTCCTCTTTCTCAGGATGGTGAATGCAAAGGTGGAACTGGGACATGGTCTTAAGGTCTTGGATAAAGATGTTGGTTGCAGCTTTCCTGAGGTTTTGCCCTTGGAATCCAAGATACCCAGGCACAAAATCCTGTTGTTTGCGGCCAGCTCTGTATGGTGCCCAGGGCTGGGATACTGTATTACAGTATCTACAGCAAATAACCTCTGGTAAGGCAGGCATCTACAGTGAGGGGATATTTTAACTATTAAAATGGATCATTCTTGGTGGTATTCTGGAAGCATCCACAAAACATGTGGGTCAGTTTTATAACCAAGCCAAGAGGACCTGGGTTGCAGTGGGATACCAGGAGCACCCAGGTTAATGATTAGTGTTGAACAATTCCATGAGTTACACTGTATTAGGGTTTTTCTTCTGCAGTTTTTTTGAACCTCTCGCCTCCGAGTTAGTTATTGTTTGAATTTTCCTCTGCTGGATTTTGTATGAACTGAAAAATATCTGCTGACAGTGATTTTGCAGAAGTACGCTAGCCAAAATTTAAATTTTTGTTTTCTCTTGCCCTCCTACACTTATGCCAAGGGTCTGGCAGAACGTTTGGGCCAGTGCTTAGCTTGGATCTCGTACACAGTGGTGTGACTTAAAATTGCTTTCAATGTGAAAGGAATTGTTTGTGTTGAATGTGTGCTGGGGTCTTAAAACAGAAGGTTGAATGGTTCAAACACCTTCCTGAGCTCTTTTTAAACTCACATTTTTCATTATAAAATACCACTTATTGGAATTTACCTTTCTTTCTTTTTTCTTCTTCAAAAGGCTATAAAAAAGACTACTGGAATGGTGAAAAATAAAGGAATTGGATAATGGGCTTAATTGTCAACCAGAGTAACAAGCTCTAGGAAACAAAAAAAAAACCCAAAACAAACCACAAAACAAAACAAAAAAAAAACAAACAAACAAAAAAAACAACTAAAACCAACCAAAAGAAAAGGAATTAATTTTAAATAGAGCTCTGCCTCTTGCATTTATCCAGACAAAAAAGATGAGCACAGCTGGAGCATCTTTTATGGTCTGATGATTTTGATGACTAATCAATTTTACAGTGTCTCTTCAACCTTCTGTCCCAGTTGGTTGTGTTGTATGTTTTTTTGCACTGGTCGGTGTGTTAGAGAGATTCTTGTGAGGCTGAGGTCTCAGCTGGAGAGCTTATGGAAACCAAGACTCCTTGTGTCCGATGTAAAGCCGCGGCGCCCCAAAGTGACTGCAGCTGGGGCTTTGGCTGATGAATTCCCGGGTCTCTCTGTGGTTGTTCGAAGAGTTGCTGCTGGCTGTCCTGGCAGGGCTTGCTGAGGGGTGTGCATACCTGACCTGGTGGTGCAAAGACCTGGTGGCGGCAGCTGGCCTTTGTCAGGGTTTTGGGGACTGGTGGCAAGCTTGGTGGCTGCATTGCAGTGCCCGGTGCTGGATGGACAAACGGCACAGATGGGTAACCTGGAGAGCTGAGGCCGCAGCACCTTGGGGGGATGTTGAGGGCATCTGCCTGGTGGGATGCAGCAGCTGAAGCTGGGGTGCTGCTGCAGGAGGTGTGGGTCACATCAGCCATGCCAGCCGAGGGCTGTGGCTTTCGGCAGCGGCTGCACAGCTCCGGCTCTCGCTCTGCGGCCGGGCAGGCGCCTCTGGTTGCTTCATGCGGGGTGCTTTGCTCTCCTGCCTCCATCCAGGGTGAGCAGGGCCTTCCTGTGCTGCTGCCCTTTGTCCCCTGTACGGTGCACGTGAAGAGCCTGCACAGATATCCCGACCTTCCTGGGGGACAGAGCCCTGAGGAAGAAGGGCTGGAGGGGGATGGCTCTTTAGGGTTCGATTTCTCTTGCTCCTGGGTGGCACAGTGCCCAGCTGAGCTCAGAGAGGGGATGTCCTGCCCTTCTTGGCAGAGGTTGTGGGATCGTGTCCCTCTGCCAGAAGGACACCAGTTGAGGCCGGTCCAGTGCTGGGTTGTGAGGAGGTAAGATCCCGTTTGCTGCCTCTGCCTTTTGAGGTGTCCTGCACCTGCAGTGAGGTGTTTGTCTGGGTAACAAGCAAGTATTTGTGTCTTGCATCAGGTCGTTTGGCAGTGGGTTTTTTCCCTCTGGCATGATGTTTGCGAGGTGAACAGCTGGTTGTGGGTCGTGTGGCTCCTGTTGCCTTTGCTCCGTAAGTGCTGAGCCTTGGGGAGGCTCAGAGGTGAGCACCAGTGACTTTTGGGGTGCAGGGAAAATACAGGGTCTGCCTTGGGAGAAGATACTCGGCCCTGGAGCTGTGGTAGCTCTGCCGTGCCTAAACCCTTCCAAAGATGCAGGGAGAGGGAGTGGGGGGGGTATTTCTTCCCACTCAGCCCCCGGGCAGAGAGGCAGCCACAGAGCCCAGTTCTTCTACATTCTGGATAATGCTCAAGCTGCTAGATAAGCAGGAGTGAAGCTGCCGAATGATAACATTGTTTGGAAAGAATAGAGCAGCTCTTGCTTTGCAAAGAAAGGCTCAGTTACCTGACGCCGGAGAGGGCTCAGGGCTGCTGCTTCCCAGTGGAGGAATGTGTTTTTTGGAGAGCCCTGCCCCACTCCTGGTGCCCAAGAGGCAGCTGGAATCTGAAGCATCCCTATCTGCAGCATTTCTTGCTGGCTTATGCAGTGCCCTGACCTCATGTATCTGCCAAACCCCTGAGCTGCCTGTCCTGTATCGGGATGTTCGTGCTTGCCTTTCCCACACTGCATTGTAGAGCGGTGAGGAGTTCTGTGTGGGGCTGAGAAACCCATGGGAGAGGCTGTGTCCTTATCTCCTCCTGGGTGTTTCCCAGCTCTGCTTCCTATCACTGCTGGGAACTGAAGTTAGGTCTCCTTAGGTAGAGGAGGGTCTGTCCTGTTAGCATGTCACTGCTGGCGTCTCTCTGCAATTCCGTGAGAGTGCTTCCAGGGATGCGACCTCCATAGCAGAGAGATCCTATAAGATTAGGATTACATACTTCTCATATACTTTATAGTGAGAAGTATTTCCAAAGCTGACCTGCAAGTGGGACAGTCAGGGGTTCTTCAGCTCAGCAATTTCTACTGTTCCTTTTGGGTTTCTACAGCTTAGCAGCATGGAATTGCCTGGTTTGGCATCTCTCATCTCCAGTGCAGAGTTTTTTGGGAAGCAAGATGAAAAACAACTCACGTTTCCAAATGTTAAGGATGTGTTTTGTCCAGCATTTGTAATGGACTGAAATATTTTGATTTTATTTGAATCATGTAAAATGTCTTTAGAGCTGGGTTGCCTCCCAAAACCCACATCCTCTAACACTGGCACTCCATCACTCGTGGCTGCCTCATTTTTCCGTTCTGGAGCCTTGGCTTTTCCATCTGGAGGCAGCCCCCTGCAGATGTGGGGCACGGGCAGAGTGAGGAAGGCAAAGTGATGCTGGCACCAGCTCCTCCCCCCCACCTGAATCCCCAGAGCTGACCAAGGGCTGTGCTGCTCCCGGCAGCAAGCACAGTGCAGAACCCCAGCCCAGTGCTGCAGCCCTGCTGATAAGAGCTGCGGTCGATTGGGAGATGACACAGCTTGGGTCCCTTGTAGTGCTGAACCACTTGGGCCTGCTCTGCTCAACCCACTGGAGGGCCTGCAGGGTCTTTCTACCTCACAAGAAAAAAAAAAAAAAAATTATGTATTTTTCCCACTTTAGGGGGGCTCAGGTAGTCCGGAGTAGAAGCACGATGCTCTTGGCAAAGGGCCGACATAGGAAAAGTGGAGTTGTCTGATGAGGGGAGCAGTCTGTGGATTCAGGGTTGTATCATCCACAGCCAGTGGAATAAACATGTTTATGGGCAAGCTGCTGCAGCCTCCCCCCTTCCTATTTATTTATCACAGGAGCAGGAACATATGCAACAAACCCATTACTCAGATGTGCATATCCGTAACATAAAAATAGCTCTCCCTTTAGATCCACAAGTTTGGCACAGTCCCAAGTCAAAATTAGATGAAAATAGATTTTATAGTAAATTTTGCAGAGTAATATGACCTTCCCCCCCCATTCAAGAATTCTCTGTAAAAGTAGCCAGTCCCTCATGGGCATGACCATCACTTAATGCAGTGGCGTTTGAGTTATAGCCATGACTGGGTGGATGTGATGCTACTGAACAGAAGTTTGACCTGCAGATGTTTAAAGTCCTCAGTACATGCCGGTGCTGGTCATTAATCTTCAGTACAAGAGGTAACCAGTTGTGTAAATTGAACATCAGTAATTTTTTTAGGTACAGTTGACTTCTTTAGATCAGCAAACAAGCCATGCTGGGACTAAGGAACATGGAGGAGGCAGGGACATCAGGTGTTCTGGGACTTTTTTCTAGCTTTGAGTAATTTTTAAAATGTTTTCTGGCATGGTTGTATGCAATTTATCAGGACTGTTAGTGAATAAACCAAAACGGATTCTGACTCCAGAATTTTGTTCACAAGTTTAAATGCAAATTTATTACTCTTATAAAGGGTTTTTTCTCTCTCTTGCTTTCTTAGGAATGGCCAAGGTTTAAAACAATTGCCCAAAAGTTTGTTTCAGGTTAAGATTTCATAACAGCCTAAATTTAGGCTCTGTGTTGGGTATCTGACTAGTGGCAGGAGTTTTAAAGGAGTTTACAAAGCTTTGAGCCCCTCTTGACACTGAATTTTGGATGTAGGAACATTAACTGAAAAGTCTTATTCTCACATTGTTATATTTATTATATTCAGCCTCTTAGGATTACCCAAGAGTAGTGTGGTCATGTTGTTGCCTCTCAATGTGCACCACCAGTAGTTTTAATACTTTAGAAATTGCCATTGGGATTGCTCTCTACTTGACAACCTCTAAATATATTGAAAATAACCTGGTTTTACATGAAAGTCTAAATACATGGCCTGATTTTTCAAGAAGGCAAACCATTCAAAATCTCCCAGAATTTCAGAGTGGATTTCTGAAATTCTGTGGGCTTAGATCTTGATTCAGGCGGGTTATATTTCATTCCTCAGGACAGGAATGACTTTTGGGGTGGCCATGAGCTCCTCGAGGTCTCTGGGAGCTCACGGCATTGTTTGCTGGTGTACTGCAGGGCGCGTGGTTTTATTTTGGTAATGCAGTGCTGGGGATCTGTTACAAATAATCACATACTTGATGCTACTCCCTTCCAGGCTACAGCAAAAAGAAAGACCTAGAGTGTTTTGCTGGTATCTGGTTCTGTGATGAGCTGAGGGATGTATGAGCCTTTGTTGTTACTTTCTGTATCAGCAAAACAGGGAGCTTCAAAGTGTATTTTTAGATTTTCTTTTTCCCTTTTATTTTTTTTTCCATTCTGTAGAAAGCTGAGGCATCGTTTTGTTATGCTGACAGGTGGCTAATGAAAGGAGTCTTAAAGAAAATCCAAAGATAGCAGCACGTCTTGCCTAGTTTCTATTGACAAATTTATTCCTTGTAACCAAATAATCGGGGGGGGGGGGGGGAGGGGGTTTAATTGTTTTTTTGTGTTTTGGTAAGGGAGGCTCATGGAATCACCAAGAAGCCTCATGTCCTTTATTAAGGATGCATCAAAAATTAGTTCATAGTGGTCTGGTCAGCGCCAGTACAAGCTGTGGTATCTGTTACAGATGGCTTTGAGCCATTCTTTTAAGTCATCTATTGACCTGTCAGACCCCAGCAATCAATTAACAATTTATGACAGCATGTACAGCATCATTCATTATCTTCTATAACTGTTTGAAGAGTGTTTCTTTCAAAAAGAAAAAACTATATTTCTACAGGATAATTCTAAAATGTAGACCTGTGATTCCCAGGGCTTAGTGCCAAGCTGGGCTTCTGCTTTAAAATGGGATTCTGGGAGTGAAAGGAGACATTTCAAAATTGGTAATGGGAAGCATGTATTACAGTTGTATTTTTAAGTGGCTACATGAGATATTGCTATTTAAAATGAGATTTGCAACAGTGTAAATGCTAATGGAATAATACAAGGTATTAGACCCACCACAGCTTGTCCTGCTTGAAATTGTAACTCGCAAGTAATATTTGTCACTTGAAATTCATGTGTTGTTTCTAGGAATTATCCAAGTGGCAAAACTGAAAACCAGAGGTTTTGTGAGAAAATGGTTTTTCAGTACGGGAACTGGAAAGTAAAAGGAAGGATTATTTTGGTCCAAACTAAGCCGATTTTTACTACCCCCTCTCTGTTTTTTTCACTATGATGAAGGGAGGATCTGTGTTTAGTGGGGGGTGTAATGCTTTTCTCAACCCAAAATGGAATGGTTGGCTGTTACAGCTTTCCTTAAGAAGCACAGGTCAGACCCAAGTACTTAGAAAATATTGACCATGATAGAGCCATGATGGTTAAGTGTTTGTTACCCCTCAGGCAGTTCCCACTTTGCATGGCACTATTAAATCTATACTGAGTCAGTGCTGGGATTTCAGGCATCCCATCCCTGTTTGAATCACATATTTAGGTATTTTATACTGGTGTAGTCGTCAAAGAAGTGGTGTTGAGGGGTCCATCTCTGAAGTCCTGGCTGCTGGGGCATCCATCCCCTGTGATCCTTGGAGGACTGAGCTGTGTGCCCGTGTCCTGGCCAGCAGTGCTGGGGGCTGAGCTCTGTGCAGGGTTTGTGCCAGCCTGCCTTTCCTCTGCCTTTCATATCCCACCTTTGGTGAATTCAGGACAAACGTCTGAATTGTTTCGCATTGACAAAAACCTGCAGTTTTAACTAAGCTGCTTGCCTAGATTTACCCTCAATCACCAGTAATTGCTAAACAAGCTGCTCCCACTCTCCCTTGCCAGTGTACTCAAATCCTGACTTGGAAACCGGCATCACCAGAGCAAGTTGCTTTGCTTTTTACAGTTGTAACTCTTGGGCTCTGTGCTAGTGCTGCTTATTGAAATGGGAGGTGCTGGACCAGCTGTCTGGTCACGAGTAGCTCCTCAGTACACCTTGTATTCAACACTCACTTCAACAGCTATCAGATAATCAGTAGTCATTCCTTGAGTTATTTTTTTTCCATTTTTTTTCCCTTCTTCCATCCCCTAGCATAGCAGTTCTGTATTACACATTTCCAGTCTTGGGTCAAACTGCGATACTTGCATTCCTTTGAGGACTGCTCAGCTCTCTTGTCCATCCTTGTGTTGAATTCTCCAGTGATTCTTGGTCTGGTCTACTTCTTACTTCACTCATCACTTCTGGCATTTCCCATAGGTGAGGATCCCTCTGCATCTCTGGTTTTCCCCTTCCTTCCATCAAGCTTTTCAAACTTTCCATCAACTTATGTGACTTTACCTAATTTTCTTGTATATGTACTTTCTTCTCTTCTTTGTTTGTCTGGATATTTAGCATCGTGAGTGCAAGGGGGTTCTTTTGGTGGTTTGGTTTTTTTTTGTTTTTGTTTTGGGTTTTTTTGGGTGTGTTTGTTTTTGGTTTTTTTTGGTAGGAGACTGGGAATAACAAAGATGAGAAGATAAATAGAAGTCAGCAGTACGAGGATATTGTGTCTGCTAAGCTGAAAACAGTGCATCAGTGCACAAACCCACATGTCACTGGTGGGGGGAGAACATTTCACCTAAAGGCAAATGAACTGCCAGCAAGATTTCTTACCTCTTCTTTAGAGCGTCTGACCCACATCACTCCCAGATGATCTGTTCCCCTATGACTTTTCTTACAAACCTAATCCTTCCCATTTTAACAAGATATGTAAAATCGTTATTGCAGTCAGAGTGCACGAGGAAAAAAACCCTAAACCCAACCACTTCATTTTCTGAGGTTGGGTTTTCAGGGTTTTTTGTTCTTTTTTTGGAGGTGCCAAATCTGTTCATGCTCCCTGGATCTAGATAACAGCATCAGAAACACTGTATAACACTTCTAGTGGGAATCCAGGGAAGACCTAAATCTGTAGTCTTCCAATTTAAAATAATGTTAAATAGTAGAACTGTGAAGAGAAGCTTTTGAAAACAGCCTGGTTTGGAGCACCTGCCATTTCCAAGTGCTAATTCAGATGATGGTTAATGAGAGGCAGAGCAACAAAAGCACCTGGCTGCTGCCTGCTGAACAGCAGTGAGCATCCTGGTAAAGTCCACCTTGGTGGAGTTACATCGTTAGCAGTGGAATTGGTTGAAAAAGAGAGAAACCAAGAAGGGAAGAAGTTATTGTACAATAGGGATGCTAATGAGAGATTTTTTTTTTAATCCAAACTGCTTAAAAGGGGTATTTGTAAAACACATTTTCAAGCTTTTGCTGCTTGTAAAGTCAATTAGATTCACTTAATGGCCTGAAAATCTACATCTGGTGGGGTTTCAGAAGCTGTCGGTGTTCAGAGGATAACATCAAGCTGTGCCTCTCGGACAGTGATTTTTATTTGGGAATAAGCCATCATCGGGTTTTACGGGGCTTTTTTTGAGCCATCAGTAGTCTGAAAAACATCAAAGCGCTGCAAGGATTCTTGAGAAGTGGGAACATTTTTCATGGATAACTCAAATAGCTAAAGAGGATTTCAGTGAAATTAAAAAAAAAAATCTTAACATAACCCCCCACATTCACTGAGACTGAACTCTTGGGACAGTTTGGCTTAAAGATTCAGTGGAGCATTTGCTTCAACTTAATCAAGGGCTCAAATCCCTTGTCTTTTACTGGGAGTTTAGCATATACTTAGGGGCAGTATAGGTCCAAGTGCTCTTTGGATAGTTACAGGAGACCTGCGACATAAATGGTGGTAAACTTTGGCTTTGCTGTATGTGCTATCAGCTGCCTGCAAGATGAATTTATGATGTTTTAGGGAATACTGATGCATTGGAAAAAGGACTTGTAGTTGTGAACGTACTCTTGGATATATTCATTCTGCCCTGTCCTGACATTGTGTATGGGGGTTTAGTGTTGTTTTTGTAGATGGGACAATCCAACAGATCCTCAAAATACTGCAGTTCTACCTGGTCTTGTGTGGATTTGCATCTCTTCTGGCTGTGGTTGCTGTAGTGCTGTTCCTACTTGTAAGTTGATCCCCTTTCCACAGGTCCTTTGTGAATGAGCGTGCCTCAGGCTGAGGGTGCAGGCGTGAAGGTGTCTGCTTTCACTCGCCCCGAGCAGCCTGCCCTTCATTTGCCATGTGTCTTCCTGATGGAACGAGACATGGCCTGTTACCTGCTCACCCCAGTAATTTATTTCACAGATGTCTTTCAAATCCCCAGCTTTTGTGACTGGTATTGAGGCTGGGGCTCACATGAATGTGGGGTGTAGGGAGGTGATAGATGGTTATCACAGGAGATCTGGATTAGGCTTTTGTAGGGACTTTTTTGGCCTGGTTGTTCTGCCATGGTAGTCTGAATGCGTGGCAAAGGTGGGGCTTTCTTCTTCTTTTTTTTTAATTTTAGAGATGTAGATATTTACACATGTAATTTTTATTTATCCACAACATGTCCATTGTCTGTACCCAGCCTGACAGATGTTTGTGTATTTATGGATGTGGAATTTTCTCTCACTGCCACCTTAAATAAATGTGCTAGTTTGAGTCTGGACTAGTGAAGCTCAGTGGAATTATACCCAAGTCACATTGGCTTTGATGTGCTGGGAGAGTGATGTAGAAAAATGTTGGCTTTCACAAGAGTGGATATCCTGATGTGTGCTTTTTCTGCGCTGTGGCAGGGCTCTGGCCTCACATGGGGCATTGCCACTGGTTTGCTGAGAGTTCAAGGTTGAAGCAGTGTGTGGTGATGAAGGCTCCAGCTGCTTGGGGGGTTCTTTCTGGGCTCTGCACCCTGCTCTATTGAAAGACATTCCTTCCTATGGCAGGGGATTGGAGCCAGATGATTTTTAAGGTCCCTTCCAACACAAATCATTGTAGGATTCAATGACTCGTGGCAGAAGGAGGTGAAGTCCTGAGGCAGTGTTTGCTCTCCTTGCTGTGTAAGGCTCCAGCAGAGTGGGAGTGGGGGAGCCCTTTACCTTGGCATACACAGGTGGGACACACTGGAAAACCTCACCCCAGGGCTTTGTTTGGCTGAGTTAGGGATAAATATAGCAGCCCCCCAGAGGTTACATATTCACAGTAAAGCTGGAGAAGTAAGAGGGCTGCATGCCAGAAAGGTGTTCAGTTACAGTGGGAGCTGTGGTGGGGTGGCCATGGGGAGGAGGTACCTGGAGGATGGTAGGTTGCCTCCACAGGCTTGCTGGAAAAAGGCCTGTGTTTATTTTCAAGGAGAGCACTCATTGCAGTCGTGTCCTCGGAAGTCCTGGCTGTCCCAGTTGCCTCCGAAGGGCTGAGTACCCTCAGACACCATCTCAGGAGGGCTCAGCATGTCCCAAAACCAGGCTTTACAAGCACAGTGGGATGAGAAAGCTGTGGTACCCCTGTCTGCTGATTCTGCCTGGTCGTGGAAGTCACCACCCACCTGGTTGAGGGTTGGGTTGAAGATGTGGGACGGTGCAGATACCAGGAGGTGCCTGCAGCTACCAATAGGTCAGATCCAGCTCCAGCAGGACTGGGGGACACCATAGGGTGTGGTGGGGAAAGGGCCTCCTTCCCTGCTCTTCCTGAATGGGTTGGGCTGATTGGTGTGTTGTAGGGAGAGGCTCATTGCCCTAAGAAGTCCTCCAGTGTTAGAAGTGTGATGGTGCTAAAAGCGCGTCAAGAATACTCAGAATGTTTGCTACCAGAGAGGTTTGCTAGTTATTTATTCATTTATTTATATGGGTCAGGAGTTGGATTTGCCACAAACTGTAATATTAATCCTGTTGCTACCTCTAGCCTTGGATGTCAGAGGTACATCAGACCCTGTTCCATGGGAAAGGCCTTGTTTCTTGGCATGCTGCAGATAGAAATTGGTTTTATTCCATCACTTTCCGTGATAGGTTGAGTACCTCTGCAGAGGCAACATGCTGCCTTGATGGGAGTAGGGCAGAAAGTCTGGGGTTGGTTGTCCCAAGCCTGGTTCTCCTTACTAGTTTGATTATCTTTTTGGTTTCCCTGTTAGTCTAGTACTCCTTCCCCAGAGGTTCTGGGAATAGGTTTGCCCCGGTGTTTGGGGGACTCATGCAGGTCAGACAGGGTTGGTCCAGTGAGAAATGCTCAAATGAGTGCCCTTGGTGAGCAGCAGGGAAGGACAGAGGTAGTGAGCCAGCCTCACTCCTCACCTCTTGATCTCTTCCCAGTCCATTGTGATGGATTTTTGGGGCTCATCTTGGTGTAGCAGCTGGTTACAGGGTGGGTTTGTTCAGGCTAGTGATAACTGATGTCCTTACTGGATGCCTGTGCTCTGGGAAGGTTGTGTGCGCAGCACCATTTCAAGGTGTTGTGCTAGAAATCGGGAATATTTATTGCTTGCAGTAAAATTCAGGTGGTAGAAGGCTTGATCTCCTTACTTCAGCCCGTTCTTTTTACCAAATCTGTGCCCTGAACCTTTTCTTTGTTCCTGATGTCTTCCTCAGTTTTGAGTAAAGAATTCTTCAGTGTGGTTTCAGAGAGAATATTACTCCTTGTGATTGCTGATTCGCTCCTATAGATTATGAAAAGCTAGAGATCAGGGAGGTTTGATCAATTGTGTTAGCAACAAGATAGGGTTCTTGTGAAACCAGGCATGTGCAGAAGGAAAGGCTTTGAGTGCGGCAGAGCCATATTTATTGTTGGTGTTAGGAAAGTATCCTGGTAGCTCCTCTTTGCTGTGCAGGTTTTGGTGAAGTGGGAGTCCCTGTCTGTCAGTTCCCAGTTTGTCCCAGGAAGGAAAGCAGAGGAGCTGCCCTGGGATCTGAGACTTTTCTGGTCAGTGTTTCTGCACCACAGATACTGCCTTGTCATTGTTGTTCCTCGACTGCTGTGGTAGGAAAGTCCTCATTTAGAGACTCATGAGGGCAGCAAGAACACAAAAGGGAGCTAGCACCATGCTCAGAAGCACTGAAACATGCTGTGCAGCATGTTTTGGTTGAATGTATGCACCTGTTCCTTGATTTGGTCTACTGTGGTTTCTTTTGGTGGGTGGGTTTTTTGTTTGGTTTTTGTCTGTCACTTTTAAAATATGTCAATATTCTTAGTTGTTCTCATTTTTACCTTTTAGGGGAGGCACTGCCCAGCCTTGTGTTTGACACTGATTTGAAGAGTTTGCATGCATAGATGAGTTACTCTGTCCTGATGCATCATTATGCCATATCCTAAGTTTGAACTTACATCTTGGCTGCAGTTCATCCTACCTACGTTGCTCCTGACTGAAAGCAGTTGCTCACAGCGAGCTCTGTAGGCTTTAGCTGTGATCTTTTGCAGAAGAGGGGCTCTCCTGAAGAGTGACTCATCTCAAAGGTTGTTGACCTCACAGCATCATAAAACCCCCTGGAAGTCTTTGTAGGTCTCAGAATTATGTTTGTTATTTAACCTTAAGTAAATGAACCTTAGTTTCTCCGTGTGTTGCGAAGCATTTGGTGCAATACCTATGTAGATACAGGCACTTCTGTTGAATAAAGGGAGTCTTGGTTAAATTTAGACCAGACAAGTAGTGATGGATGGCAAAAATCAGATTGATTCTGACCATTTTCCCTGTTTGATTTATGGCTTGGCCAACTGCTAAGCTAAAGAAAGCCATTCAATGGTTATTGCTCAGTCCCTTCTTACAGTAAAGTGTATAAAGTAAAAGTCAGCCACCAAGTAATGAATTCTAGAACATCCAATAATTGTAGATCTTCCAGTTTGTTCAATGTTTGGAAGTGAAAATTGCTGCAAGGCAAATTCAGTACCTTTTGAAAGCAATAAAGCCATGTAGTGAAAGATTGATGTAGAAGATGGAGACCAAGCCTTAACGATGTCCTTTTAAGGAGCTGGCTCAAAACACAACCAGTAGCACATTTGATCTTGTAAACTAATTTCGCTAACAAGGAGCTGATTGTCACATCAGTCTTTTGGAGCTGGCACGACCCAGGCTAGCAAAGCAGGCAGAAGAGCTTGATTTCTTTTTTGCTTAAAACTTCTAGCTGAAAACCAGTCTAAATTCTAGAACATAGGTGTACTTAAGGCCTGACTCTGCAGTTAATCAGCTTAGTGTGTATTTTGCATACATAAGGAGCATCTGCCCTGAAAAGTTTAAGTACTTTTTTCCTGGTTTTGTCCATTTGTGCAGACCAGACCGTTCTGCTGAGCCAGCTCCATTGCGCCAGGACTCATCATCCAGTCAGCCCTGAGGACAATGCCTGGCCAAAATCACATATCCTAGTCTTTATCCGCTCCTTTAAGCTGTTTAATTCTTTGCTTATCGATAACAATTGCTCACATGCCAAAACCACAGACGCTGCCTCGTTCTTCAGTCTGTGCTTTCCCCCTGATGACCCAGCAGCAGGTAGACCCTGGTTGCTACATCCGTATTTTTTTCTCCTTTCTCTGTGTTGTGTCCTTCTTTTCAGCAGCAGAGAGCAGAGCGATGGGCCAGGCTAAATCTGTCCAGATAACCAGGCTACTTCTAATCCCCCACAACTGCTTCTGCAGCTTTTTCTTGAACAGTTGTTATACGTTGGCTTTATTACGGTCTTTGCTTTTCAAGGTGCAGCATGGCCAGCAAAAACAGCCTGATAGAAGATTTTAAAGTCCTGCTGTTACACTTCTTAATATAGCACCCTCTGAAATGTGCTGGAAGGGCTGTCTTTATCCCATCTGCGGCATCGCCTGGATTTCTAGCTGCCTCATCAAAAGCCTGCTCCTGCATTGTGCTGAGCACTTCCTGGGGCTTTGCTGAGCACCCCCTCGGGTGCTGTCACACGTGGTGACAGTCTGGGCCCCAGGGGACTTAAGCCTGTCTGTAAAATCAAGCAGTGAAGTGCTGACAATGGGGCACGGCCACTAACAGCTTGCACTGATCCAGGTGTCCAGGCTGGGTCCTCACAAAGCTTTGCCCGGAGTAAGGTGCGTGGGCAGGAGCTGTCATAGAGGTGTTTCAGAGGAACAGAGTGAGGTTTAAAGCAAAGGCTTTAAGAAGATCAGAAATGCCTGCTGGGTTATGTCCCCAGCAGTGACAGCAGGAGATGCTGTTTAGGACCAAACCTGTCCGCTTCCTGAAGTCCCTTTGCTGTGGAATGTGTTTTTCTTTTTTCCTGTCAAAATATTACAGCATAGCTAGCCATCAGTATCTTAGGGGTTTTCTGGGGGCTTTGACACCCCAAAATACCGGCATTGAAGGAGCCAGGTGCTTTTGAGGCTGGACCATCTCCATCAGAAAGCATGGAGTAGGCGCTGATGAAAGTTTTTGTACTGTTACTCTGAATTGCAACCCCCACCCTTTCCACCCCCACGTGCAGGTAAAGCTGCAGTGGGGCCATCACCTGTGCAGCATGTGCTGCCGCTCCAGCAGCGCTGGCATGGTACAGCGTATACCACTCCGAATGCAAGTATGGTTTGGGGTTTGCACTGATGCTTAGGGCAGCAGTTGCCTGCAATCCATAGACCCCATCACCCTGTCTCTCATTTCATGCCCAGGTTTATCAGCTCAGAGGCCACCTCTGAACTCCTGTCTCCTGGGGCGGTTTGAGACCCGCTGCTGTGGAGGATTGAGGTCACAGTGTTTCTGGTACAAATGTCCATGGATCTGCCCTGTGGCTGTGTTGCAGACTGAATGCTGGATGTCACTGTCATCCCACTGATTCCCTGCTGCTTGCAACTCCAGAGGCCTTGGCTGAGCCTTGGGGTTGTTGCGAGTACCTTCAGCCCTTAGTAACAACATAGGTGAAAGGTAGCAAGGATGGAAAAGAAGGTAGATGGAGAAGTAGATGAACTGGTTGCTCAGAACCAAACCATACATCTCTTTTCGTGCTTTGTAGGTGATCTCATTGCCTGCTGCCCAGATGCTCCATGAATCAAGGGATGTCACCCACCCTCGGCATATAGATGCACTGCCCTGTGCTCTTCCAGCTGGGAATTATTTATAGCAGGGCAATGTGTCCTGCAGTGGTAGATTATGTGAGGTTATTTATGGGGAGGAAGGTGTCCCACAGCATTTCTCATTTGATGCATGAATAATTCCTGTGTCCCTGACATATTTTGTTCCCCCAGACCTGGGACTTGTCTGGTGCAGAGGGATGCTCATGGATATCAGGAGTGTTGGAGTCAGGATCTCACCCAGTTTCCATAGCCATAATCTACACTGAAATGCCATTATTTTGTAGGACCCCTCCAGGAATGCCTTTTAATTGAAGTCAAGTGTAGAGTTACTAGCAGAACTTGTGGGAGCTGTCACGCAGCCCTGCTTGAAGCCAAGGGAAACTAGAAAGGTGGAAAGGAGAGAAACTCAACACATGGGAAAGACAGAGGTAAGGAGGGATAATAAGATAATGGCATGCCTCATAAACACTGACATAAATCCCTCCCCATCCTGGCTAGCTGAGCAGTCGTCGTCAGTGACAGGGACAGCTGCTGCCTGTCCTTGGTTGGTCCCTGCACCCAGGCTGCCTGTGTCTGGCTGGGTGGCGGCCGATGTGCCACGTCTGTGCCCCAAACTCCTCCCGCTGGCAGCATTCACATCCCAGCAGCCAAGCTGTCCCCAGAAGAGCCTTCTTTCTCCCTTGATGCTGATGTAACTTGGCTGCTCTGCCCTGTGTTTCACCAAGGATGGAGGGGAAGCAGGAGGGAGTGTTGCCTCAAGTCCTGGGTAGTTCCTCTTCTCCTTCTTCAAGACCCAGACAGGATAAAAGAGTAGGAATTAGCAATACACAGCTACAGCACAGCCAGCTTGGGGCTAGGGGCTCTGTCCACTTGCTGCCATGTACAGCCTATGTCTCTCAAAGTGATGCATGTAAATAGTGCTGGCAGGAGGAGAGCCCAGACACTGAACTTTGGGGCTTTTTAACAGGTGAATAGGTAAAAACGGCTCTGCAGTGGGTCCTGATTCCCTCTGTACTGCCCTGCTTGGACCACCCATGCTTAGCACAAAGAGTTGCTGCTCTGGCCGAAATCACGCCAAAAGATGGCACAGGAGGCTGGACAAGTGACTGCAAGGGCAAATACTCGAACCTCTGTGATGTGACAGCATGCTGTACCTCCTCTGTTCTGGTGGTTCTGCGTGGTGGTGTCACACCAGGCTGTGCTGCAGTCAGAGGGTCACAGGGAGGAGTCAGGGAGCATTTGGATCTCTGGGATGAGCAAGCCTGTCACTTTTGGCAAGCCTTTATGTCGGTATATTAAGAGCACGGAATACAGGCAGCTGCAGACCCTGTCCTGTGGGAAGCACAGAGATGATTTTGAGCTTTTGGTGTTTGGGGGTTTTTTTGGGTTTTTTTTCCCCTTTTGCCTCTTCATAGCAGCCTGGGGAAAAATGTAGGAGAGGGATGTTTGCCCTGTGCAGGATGCTTTCCTGGCTCTGCTGTAGGGGTGCAGAGGAGCTGGTGCTGTCCTGGTGGGCTCCCAGCAGTGGTGATGGAAACTGCCAGCCCCTCATCTGGATGATTCTCCAGGGACATCACCTGTGACAGCTTTGAGCCAGCAGGGGAATTGCTCACATTTGTGTTGCTGTGACATGCCAAAGCAGAACTGAAAGTTGCAGTCTCTGCTTGAAGGGATATTTTCTTAAGAAGTTGCATGTCTGTCTAGAAATTATGTTCCACGCATAAGCCTCTAAGTATTAATGAGAGCTCGGCTGCATAGATAGCAGTGCCACTCCTGAAGAAAAAGAGAGATGACTGACATGTCTCTGGGCAAGATTTCCATACTTGCCCTGTGCTGAACTTCCAAGGAAAACTCCTTCCCACAGGGATGCATCAATGCAAAATTAGCACCAACAGCTGGTGGTGGCCGCAGGAGCTGCTCTGTCCTCTCCCCAGCCCTAAGGAAAACAGGGATAGGTTTTACCTGCCTCAGCCCTCACCCCTCAGTGTGCAGGTGCTGGCACTACGGAGGACCCAAGCGTGAATTCAGGAAGTTTTGGGGCAGCAACGCTTTGCTCGCTCTTGTGGGAATACTAGAATTTTTTAGAAAACAATGTATTTGAAAAGTATGTGGAAGACAGAGCTTTGCCTTTCCGGAGCAACACGATTCTGAGGCTTGGGGTAGTGGCCCCTGCATGCTGAGGGCTTAAGAAAGCTGTTGGAACCTGCAATAGTCAGTCATGTGGGACTCATGCTGATGAGGAAGGCTGATGTCTCTGTCCCCCCTCCCTTCTAGCAGTACTCTGCTGTTGCCTTTGGCTCCAGTCTTTCCACCCATCCACCCACCGGCCTTTTATTCATCAAAAGGTGCAGAAGAATTTGCAGCAAAAATAAATGAATTTATTTTCACCCACCATCCATCCTCGTTGGCTGCGTGGGGGAGAGCTGTGCAGCTCATGACAGTGGAGGAGGGTGGGAGAGGAGGCTTGCAGGCACAGCCAGAGGATTGCATGGCATGTCCTCCTTGGCAGGAGCGGAGGAAATGTGGCCAGCATGGTGCCACCACCGTGGGGAAGTCCTTGGGATGTGGTGTCAGCAGCGGTGTGTGGACTCTGAGGGCAGGCTTGTGCTGTGGGAGATGGGTGGATGGGTTAGAAGAACACCCTCTTTGGTCTTCAAAAGCTGGGAATCGTCCTTAAATTTAGAGCAGAAAGACAGTGCCATCTTGTGTGCTTTCAGGCCCTGGCTGCCATCAGCTGAGGAACCACGTCTGACCTTGCTGTGAAGCATGAGCAAGACAAAATCATGTCCCTTGGCATGCACATCACAGCCATTTTGTGCCTTTTTCATAGGTGTGTGCATCACAAGGTGGGTTTTTTTAATGGAACGGTTTGGGTTGGAAGAGACCTTTAAAGACCCCTCTGCCATGGTCAGGGATACCTTCCACCAGACCAGGTTGCTTGAAGCCCCATCTAAACTGGCCTTGAACACTTCCAGGGGTGGGGCAGCCACAGCTTCTCTGGGCAGCCTGTGCCAGTGCCTCACCACCCTCATGGTAAAAAAAAAATTCCTTTATTATATCTTTTGTCTGTGAGCTCCTGATGTGACAATTGTGTGGTGAGGCAGCAAGCTGAGGAAGTGGAGAGAGCTAAGGAAGCTGGTAGTGAGTTTTCCATGGCTGCCTCTCCTCACTTTTGCTTTTGGCAGCCTGGAAGGAGGCAGGAGAGAGTGCTTGGTGTTTGGCTGGGAACAACTAGGGCCTCCAGTGCTTCAGAGTGGTTTCCCCAGGGCAGCCGTGGTTAAATGCAAGACGTCCATGAAGAACAGATCCTGGAGTGAGCTGGAAGGGCTTTGGATGACCATAGTGATGGGTTGGCAGAAGGTGGAGACAGGTGAGAGTGAAGGCAAAGACAGAGATACTGCCATGAGATGAGTATCTGGAAGGGCAGAGAGAGTTGTAGCTGTCAGGGTCTGTGTTTATCTTTGCAGCAGTGATTATTTTCAGATAGCATGTGAGAGAGTAAAACGTCAGCTCTTGCTAATAATAGTGCTGCAAACAAGGCTGTTGCTCATTACTGACAGCTGAGATGAAGTTAGGTTTGTTTCATCCTAGGTATGAAAAAGTGCAAAAACAAGCCGTGCTCTTGAGTCGATATCCTCAGTCCAGAAAAGGTGAGGAGGAGACCCACTCCCAGCCCTGGGGCGTGGCAGTGCAAGGTGGTTTTTCCAGGGTGCTTCCAAACTGCTCTGGAGTTAAGTCTGCTGGAAGAGTGGATATGGTGAGGAGCTGCAGCTGGCTGGCATTGTGGAAAACATGGAATCATAGGATAGGATAGTTCGGGTTGGAAAGGACCTTTAGAGGTCATCTAGTTGAGTCTGGGTAAAAAGCAATCTGAGGACCTTCAGCATTCTTGCTGTGAAACTGGAGGGTTTTCCCAGAGGAGAGGCAGTCCCAGCCCAAGGTCAGCTGCATGTGGTGTGATCCCAAGACAGCTTTCAGTGGCAAATCCCCATCAGAATGGAATGCAGCTGCCTGAAGGGGAGATTTGACAATCCCATGGGGGAAAGCTGTTCCTGGGTCTGTAGCCACTTTTGGGAACTTGAGGTGTCTTTAGCAGAATGAAGGAACTGGCTGCTGGTGATCCTTGGAGCAGACACAGACATGAGGAGGACAGCAGGGTAGAAGTCTTGGGGACTGATGGCACTGGTGTAAAGGAGAGCTGAATACAGCTCGCATTGTTTGAGCAGATGTGTCCTGTCTGTGGCTAATTATAAGTGTTGTGTGCACAACACACACTGGGAGATGTGCCAGATACTATTTCTTTTCAAGTTGAACTCAAAATCATTATAATTAAGTTTTAAAATTGTAAGTAAAAACTACCAAGGAGTGCAGGTTTGCTGTCATGCTGGTTGCAACCAGGTCCAGTCCCTGCTGGAATGGACAGGTGTGGGGAGGGTGGTCAGAGGGGCTGGGAATGTGAAGGGTTTGGTGGCTCTGTGGTAGCGGGTATGTCCAGATTTGGGGTTTAAATATTCAGAATACCTCAAAGTACCAGAAACGTGCCATTTTACAAATGTGGGAAGTGTTGCTGAGTGAGCTTTAGCACCCTCTCAGGTTTGGTGGGCACAGAGGAGAGGTGCTTGCTAAGAAGAGAAAATAAGGAATAAAAGTGGGAAGCGGTCGTGGAAGCAATTGTGTAACCTCGGGTTGAGAGGAGCCTAGGTTGTTTCTCTGGTTTGAGGGGAAATGAGGCAGACTTGCTGAAGGAGCAGCTCCAGGGGGAGTTGCTGTACATGGGGCTGGATGAGGGGGATGTGATGGCTGTGCCACTGGCTGTGGCCCAGCAGACACCAGTTGATGGCTGCTTCGTGGCACTTTTGGGGGCTGCCCCAGGACTGGCGCCCCTGCACCCCAAGCCCGGGGAAATTCCTGAACCTCCTTTTTGGAACTACACCACAGGAGTGGTAGCCATGCATGTAGGGTGAGGATCACTGTGGCCCTCACGTTTGGTGTGCTCGCCATGTAGCCAGAGGTGTGATGAACTGGGCTCAGCCACCATGTGATGAGCACTTTAAAACCAGCAGTGAGCTCTCTACCCTGCGATTTGTATGCAGAGGGAAGGGTGCCTGCTTGATTTCAGTGCTTGTAGGTGTTCGTCTGGGGTCGTGTCTGAATAAATCACGTTCTGAGATCCAAGTGAGCACCGGGGAACAAGCTGCACTGTCAACACAGCAGTGAAACAGAGACATCTTCACTGCTCATGATAAATGGGTCAAGATGGGCCCTGGTGTTTTAAAAATTAGCTGTTGACCTAGATAGCAGCAGCACGATGACTTGCTCACAGTGAGAGCAAGAGTGAGCGTCACTGGAGCTGCGCATTCCTCTGAATATGGGCGTGAGCCCAGTGTGCTGAGGTGAGCCTAGGCTGGTTCCTTAGCCCTTGTTTGTAGCCAGCTTTTCTTTGGAAGCTGAGCTGTGCCACAGGGAAGTAGGGAACACCTTGGGCATCTCTTTTGGATGGTTTCATGGAGTCACAAGGTGCATTTTTCCTACAGCAGCTGCAGAGGCATCTCTCACCACCCCATGCTTTGCTCTCCTCCAGTGACAAGATGCACTGAGTTGTCTTACTCATGTTTCCCCTGGTTTTTCAGGAGAGGTGGCCCTTTGCCCCCCTGAGCATCCCCCCGGCCTGTGTATCTCTGGTCTTACAGAGATGTGCGGTGCGTTTGGGTTGGAGCAGTTGGCAGGGTTGGTGCAGAAGATGGAGCTGCTGTCCAAGTCAGGTTCTCTTCTGCTTAGCAGCTGGGAAGAAGGCCATTGCCTGCACCAGGCATTTCTCCTGTCATGGGATCTTCTTCCTCTGGATGAAGATATATTGCTGGAGAGCACTGAAAGTCAGTGCTTTTCATCTGGGCAAGAGGCCTCTTAGTGCCCATGGTTGGCTGCTGTATTCAGTAGTGGCTGTATTGAGTGATAATTAAGCAATGGGTCAAGCCACACCTTGAGTATTGTGTCCAGTTCTAGGCCCTTCAACTTAGGAAGGATGCTGAGATCTTGGAGCCGTGTCCAGAGAAGGGCAGCAAGGCTGGTGAAGAGTCTGGAGCACAAGTTCTGTGAGGAGCAGCTGAGGGAGGTGGGGCTGTTTAGGCTGGAGAGAAGGAGGCTCATGGGAGAACTTTCTCACTTTCTACAACTCCCCGACAGGAGGTTGTAGCCCCTGTGCATTTTCCTTGGGGGAACGACATTTCCTTCACACTGGCAGGGAAAAAGAGTGTTTGGTCCTAATCTATGGAGGTCATTAGTCCGCATGTGTGACGTGGTTTTGAACCCCAGGCCCTGCTCCCAGATGTGTGTTTGGCACTCGTCCGTCAGGGGTGGCCGGTGACTACATGTGCTGCTTTATCTCCCACAGGCTCCTGCTTCTGGGTTGCCGTCCTGGACGGCAACGTGGTGGGAATCGTGGCAGCGCGGGGCAACGAGGAAGACAACACCGTGGAGCTTCGCCGCATGTCCGTTGACTCCAACTACCGCGGCAAAGGCATCGCCAAGGCCCTGGGCCGCAAAGTGCTGGAGTTCGCCATGCTCAACAACTACTCCTCCGTCGTGCTGGGAACCACGGCCGTGAAGATGGCAGCCCACAAGCTCTATGAGTCCTTGGGGTTCAAGCACGTGGGTGTCGTCGAACATTATGCCCTGCCGGGGATGACACGCTCCTTGCTGGAGAGAATGTTTTTCCAGGTCCGCTACCACCGCTACCGCCTGCAGCTGCGGGAAGAATAAAAAAAAAAAAAAACAAACCCACCAACCAAAACAAAACAAAAAAGAAAAAAAAAAAATTTCCCTCTTCCTCCCCTTCCAAAAATAATAAATTACCCTTCTATTTCTCATCACCATTTATTTGCCAATTTTGGGTTAGAGTTTTTGTACCCTCACGTCACGTTTTGGTTTGCTCCGTTCAGCTCGATGGGCCGGCCGAGCAGCGCCCCTTCCTCGCATGCTGTAGGTGGTGGTGCTGGGAGTCCTGCAACCCAGCGGGGTGGAGCGGAGCACCGGCCTCTCCTTCCCAGGTACCTCCGTAAAGCACAGAAACTTACTGCAAAATAGTACAACTGCTCTGGTGTACATAGTCCTCTCCTTTCCCAGGTGTAAGATAACATAGTGATGCATTCATAATAGCGCAGAGATATTACTTGAATGCAGTTTTCGGTATTTCACGCATCAGTAAGTAGAATATGCATTCCTCTTACCGTAATCTACCGGTTAATAGTTTTCAGAGAAAAGGTGGGGGGTACACCCTGCCCCCCTGCCCCAACCCGCTTGCTACAATGCATGAAGAGGAAAGCGTGTGCACGCACTCAAACACATCGCACTGCCACCACGGCACTGGTGTTGCACTTTTTTTGGATGTGCCTCATTCTGCCAAATGTCTGAGAGACCCCGGGTGCATCCGGTAACCACGACTCCGCTCCACCTCCCCCTCCTTCCTAAGCCAGCACAGACTCGGACCGGCTGAACTGAGCCCCATTGTACCATAGTGTGAAGTTAAGATCAAATCTAAGTATCTCCTGCGCTGTTCTGTAGCCACACGTAACCTGCAGTCCTGGGCCAGACTCCGCATGTGCGTTGGACTTTCTCTTTGCTGCCTTTTGGGGGTTTTTGTTTGTTTTCATCTTATTTTTAAGGGTTATTTTTGTTGTTGTTGTTGTTGTTATTTTTAGTTTTGGCTTTTGCTGAATGGTGTCGTTGAGGCGTAATGGAGGCTGCAGTTCCTATGGCAACACATTTGCACATTAATGTGCGCACCAAATCTCACCACTTCAGAGAAGCAACGTGTGACAGATAATAGCATTTTGGGGAGCACCGGGGTGGGGGGGAGCGTACTTATTATCTTAACCAGCTGCTTGTTTGATAAATGTAGATGGCCTCACTGCAGCCTTCCATCAAAGGTAATTAACTGCTTTAATGATGTCAGATTTGTGAATTGTACAATGCAAAAAGCAATGCAAAGCAGATTCGGCATGTGTCTGTACCCGGTATGTATGTACAGTGCCTGCCAACTAAAGAATAACCAAGACTACAGCTTCTTCTAGCCTGAGATATCAACTTTTATAACTTATTTAAACAAATAGCAACTTTGCATGAATTACATCTTGGGGAAAAAGAAGACTGGTAGGTTTTAATTTTTAAAGCGTGGTATCAGATGTATTAGAGAAAACCATTTCTGGCTGCACTTAATTTCGGGTGGGTAGAGGGGTTTGACTCTGCTAATACATTTAGAGGGAAAACCCCTTTAGTTACTGGAAAAAACTATTATTTTATGAAGTATTACACATGTGGTGAGGGGGGAACCCCCCCAACCTCATGGCGATGAAGTTGGTGAAGGGGTAGAGCATGTGTTAACCACGCTTGCAAATGCAATGGAAGAGTCAGCAGGAGAGCTGCAGAAGGAAGGAGCCTTGGGGTGTGGAGAGGGGACAGGAGCCCTGGGGCAGATCGGGGGACAGCCAGCACAGACCTTGGACATGGGGTGCTGTCTGTCCCACTCCTACCAGGAGCTGCCCTTTTCTCTCCAGCCAGAAGCTTTCCCAGCACTGAGATGTGGCCGGCGACGCTGTTGGAGAGCAGAGGGGAGGGGGCTCAGCGCGTCCCTGCTGGGCCACGGGCCAGGCACTGGTGCTGGGGATGGAGGAGCCGTTTGGCACAACCCCAGTTGCCCTTTCAGTGCTTGCCTTGGGCGTGGTCCAGCCTGTGAGGAGTCGGAGGGGCAGAGTCCCAGCATATGTCCCAGCAATAAGGGGGTAATGAGGATGGTGAAGGACACTGTAGCAAGAGACCATGAGTTTAATTAACAAAAATTTCTGTATGGGGCACTATATTTTTAAAAGTCTTTCTATGCTGTACATTTCTCCTGAAGCTGAAATAATGTACTGTTGGTAGGGGTTCTTGTATAGTGTACAGAAATCGGCAGAATATTTTCTTGCTGCATTCAGTGATTTATTAACCGAAGTAAAACAGACAAATATAAAGTGTTAGCAGAAGTTGAAAGAAAAAACACAAAAGTTTGTGCCTTTTTTAGTTTATTTTTCTGTTGCTATATAATCACTGCACTAAAACCTTTCCAGAGGGGTAAAAAAAAAAAAAAAAAAAAAAAAAAAAAAGCAAAAACTAGTCTCTTAATAAGGGAGGGATATGTAAAGTCTAAATTGAGCATTAATTTTTTTTATTAGGCTATTTAATTAAACTAATGTTGCTGGTTTTATTTGATACCTGTGCCTTTGAAATAAAATTCCACATCCTGTCAGAAAATCCAAACCTGGAATAAATCCCACCAGATCCCACAGACACAGAAGTACCATCAGGTTTACCAGGATTTTCTTCTAAAACGTGTAAACTTCACCTGATGATATTACAGTATCTGATCGTAATAGCTGTTGAGTTTCCTGGGGAAGAGGTGCTTTGGGAAGGGGTTGGCTTTGGGGGTGCTGTCTGCATTCCTCCCCAGCACACGGAAATGCACTGATAAGGATTGAGTTGTTGCCACTTGGCCGGTAGCTGCCAAGAAAATTTATTCCCTTCATGCTTCTGCCAGTTGCTTTGTGACCAGGCTTTTGGAAGAAATCCAGCTGGTTGCTCCCAGCTCTCCAGCCGGGACAGCTTGTTTCTGAAGGAAAGGGCTGGCTGCCAAATAGGCTGGGATTTGCTCTCCTTGGAAGATGGTGCAGGCTGCCAGAGCTACATCCCTGGTGGCAGCAGTGGGACAGGGGTGCACAACCTCCTGTGTTGTTGCTGCTCTCCCACCCAGAGCTGCCAAGGTTGGGCTTAAAAGCACCACGATACTGTTGTTTTGCCTGCGTTCATGGGAAGCTCCCTAAATGGGATAGCTCAGGCATGGCCCTGGGGTCAGTGTTGCTGGGTTCTGGACCATGCCAGGCTCACCTGCTGCTGCCAGGGAAGTGTGTGGGCAGACCACAGAGCAGCTCACAGGGTGACACCTTGAGGTCGAGCTGCCTTTGGCAGATCCATCCCTCTGCTCTGCATCTTTTCAGGGTGCCCTGGTTTAAACAAGGGGCTTGGAAAAGATCAGCACAGCCCTTTCTCTGGGCCTGAGCATCATTTTGTGACTCTCCCCATCCCAGTTCAGTGCCTGGGTGGGTGAGGAGCAGCATAAGGTGGTTGTGAGGTTGGTCCTGAGCAGAAGAGGTGGTGATCTGGACCTATTGCCAGTCCCTGAGTCTTGATTCCAACGGAGACTCACATCAGTGTGAGATGGGAGGGGATTTTCCTGATTTATTTTGGGGGTTTCTCTTTCCAAGGACAACGTTGGCAGGAGTGTGAGGAGGAGTGGAGCGTCTCTTGGGTTTGAGTAAATGTAGTGGTTAAGTAGGACCAGTTCAGATTTAGGTGGAGGATGAATTAGAGGTGTGAAGGCACTTCCCACAGCTGCTCTTACTTTGCAGTGCAGGTGGGCTGTCACAGCCCCCTGCCCTCGTGCTGCCTGCAGAGATGCAGTTTCCTCACCTGGCTGCTCTCTCCTTAGAGTGGGGCTTTTTTTTGCTAATCCCTGTGCACTAGAGACACTGCTCGAGTGTCCTTTGCTTGGAGGGGCTTGGGACAGAGCCCTTGCTCCCTGAGGAAAGCACTAGGTGTCATGTCCAAAAGTTAAAAACAGAAACAGGAAAGGAGGGGAAATTTGCATTACTGTGACTGAGGTCCACAGCCTTGGGGTTGCCCCAGCCCTCCAGCACAGCCTGGGCCGTTCCCTGCGGAGTGAGTGGGAACTCCCTCCACACCCTGAGCAAACTGGCATCTCAAGCACATGTCATATTTGGCAATAAGCTGTCTGGGAAGCTTGGCCCCTGAACAGATCCAGGTTGATAATGCTGAGCAATCAAACCAACAAAGAAAGTGGTTTCTAGTCTAACTTGAAACCCTTAAATTTGTATTTGTTTTAAATTCATGCTGTGTTTTCCCTCTGTGAAGCCGGCAGCACCTGCAAGATGCTTAGGAATGGCAACTGTGTCTCTGCTGGGAGATGCAGAAAAGTCCAGGGCATTGCCATCAGTGGAAAGCTGTTTTCCCTCCCCTCTGTCCCCATGTGTGATGTGGGATGCTATCTCTGAGAAAGCCTTTACCTTTCTCCAGAAGTGATCCTGCTTCTTGGTCCCGTGCGTGTGTACAGCCTGCAGGACTCATTTCAGAATCACATTTCAGCAAATGCAGGGGGCAAATGATGCTGGGGCCACCTGTCCCTGGGGTTGGGTCCTGGGGTCGTTTTACCTGTGTTCCTCCCCATGGGAAATGAGGATGATTCTTTAGGTCATGATGTCAGAATTTAATAGTCCCTGGGTAGGAGAGGCAGGACTAAGGGTCAGCAGTGGCTGTGGGGTTGGGTTGTGCCTGGTGGGCACACCTGCAGCAGGAGCAGAAAGTGTTTGGTGCCAGGGGTGTCTTGGGCCCTGTTCTTGCTGTGGCCAACTGGAAGAACAGAAAGTCCCATGGTCAGAATTCCCAAGGGAACTGTGGTTTTGCAGATCGTTGTCCCAATCTTTCCTGCTGCTGCTGCTGTTGCTCGCTGATCCACACGGGTAGGCAATGCAGGTCTTTTAATTTGCCAGATTTGCTGGCTGAGGTGCAAATGGATAGAAACTGACTGCAGGGAGTTCCAAACTGCCAAACACACAAAGGCAGGAACCAGCTCTGGTTACCTCTGAATTAACAATCTCACTTCGGGTGTGCTGGGGCCTGTGTTTCATTAGTGTTGGTGTGATGCTCTTGGTATGCACTCTACTTAAAGCTTAATAAAGGCATTTTAGTTTGACACTTAACTGGAGTCTTGCAGTGAAATGCACTGTACCATGTGAAAAAAAATGAAGTAATGCTAAGTGTTAAATAAGCTTTAAAATGCAAAAGGAAATTTTTCTTTTTTTCTCCCTCAAAATAGATCCACATAGAATCTTGAGGAAAAGTTGGTGTGCTCTTGCATCCCTCAGTCATAGAGACTATGCAACAGAGCTTATGCTTATCTCCCACGAAAACCTGCTACCTGAATGGTGCTTGGGAGTACCTTTCATAAAAAATAAATCAGGAGATTAATTTGAACAACTGAGAGTTTAGTCAAAACACAGTATTTTTTAAAATAACAAGCTCCAAGTCAGGATTTGGAGTTTGATCACAGTTAAAATCGCTGTTCAGTGCTGTCTTTGTATTGCACAATGGCCACGTGCGGGAGAGAACCTGCTTTTAACATCTAAATAGTAGAAGACAGACCTAGTGAGACCAAGAGCATAACAAATACATAATGCAGCTGTGAATTTATTTACAAGTAACACAAGTTTGAATGCAGAAGCAGCTACTGCTATGTAAGTGTAATGAACTTACAGCTAATATTGTTTCTAATTTCTTTTCCTCCAAAGCTTAATCCTTTTGCCTTGTAATATGTATATTTGATTTTTTTTTTTAATGTAATTAGGTTTAACAAAGCATCAGTTGCTTTGTGAGTTGTACTTATGATTGTGCTGGGCCGTTAGCTTTAAGCAGTTTGTGTGCTTGTGTTATTTTATTAAAGCAAAAGTCTTCTTGAGACAAATGCAGTAAAGGAAAAAAAATAATATCTTTGGTAGTGTTAAGCAGATGTGTGGTATGCATTTGGAAAATGTCCAATGTCAGTTAAAAAAAAAAACAAAAACAACAAAAAACCACAAAAACAACAACAAACAGGCTAAATTGCTTCCCAGAACTGCTCACGTTTAAGGCAGTGGCTTACTCACTTATGCCTAAATAGAAACTTGGGTTCCCCCAAACAGCCTTTTACTCTGCATCTCCTCACCGTTGTACAAGACCAATGTGAAATGAGTCTTGTGTTTTCTATGTTCAGCATAGTATGTACTGTACTTTGTAACGGGAAGTGGCTACAAGTCCTCAAAGAAAAACATATTCTAAAACAGCAATAATTACCACTGTAAAGCAAAAGAGCACGTGGGGGAGAGCCCGGGGAGATAGTTAATGAAGGTGATGCTGTTAGGAGCACACTGGCAGCAGTGTGTTCCTAAGGGGTGCTGTTGCACCTGGGGAGCAGGATTAAGTACTAGGGAAGGCCATCAGTCTCTGGAACTGGATGTCACCTTGGCAGAGAACCTGCCCGTGTGGGGTCCCTAGAGCTGAGTCATTGTGAGCCCTTATGCAGTGCAGGCTTCTCACCGCAGTTAAGGGTGAGTTATTGCAAATACCATTCCTGGTGGGAGAGACGGACGTAAGGAGGAGCTGTCAGAGTCACACAGAGGAAGGTAAACACTTATTGCCGCAGTCTTGTACCCCAGCATACTTTGCTACTGCACTTCTGGGGCTCAGCAATGGCATAAAACGGAACCAATGACTAATTTTCTGTGGAGGGAAGCAGGAGTCAGCTCTGTTGGGAAGCTGTTTGCATACCGTCAAGGTAGCAGTGCAAACCGTTCCCCTGGCGTGGCAGGGTGTTGAGATGTGTGCAAGTTATCCCTTGGTGTGCTTTAGGATTTTGAGCTCCAGCCTCCAAAGCATGACCCCGATGCAGAGAGGTCTCTCCATCCACAGAGCCCTGGGAGCCAGCCAGCTCTCCAGGGACAGCAGGGTGTCCTCAGGCAGGGGCAGGCCAGGTGCTCTGGACAAATGACTTGTAGGTACTTAAGTTCTGTTCCTGATGGCCGCTGTAACTGTGAAAATTAACCAGACCTGCTGTGATAAATTTGGTTATATAAGGTTTATTTGGTTAATTTTTTATAAGTGAAAACTGAAAAGATGAAAGAGAATTGTAATATGAAAGCAACTGCTGTAAATAATGTATGAATGAATAAAATCTAAAACTTATGTCAGTTTTTTCCTAAACTGTACTGCTGTCAAGTTACTGATGTGCAGATGGTGCCTGCATCTTTTCCAGCTCCCCAGCTCCAGCATGGGCAGACTTCCCTCATTCCTGCTTCCGTTGATAATAGGGATATCTTTTTGTGCCTCGTGCTTGTCAGATTGTATTTCCATGCTATTCCAGCTCATAGTGCCATGTTCAGAAGCTGCACACAGTAACTGTGGAGACAGCCCTGCCATGGGACCCAGCCTGGCCCTGGCCACCAGGCCTAGGGCTGCCACTGCCACCTGCCTGGTTCAGCACTCACCCCAAATCCCCCCTGAGACCAGAGGTAGCCCTGAGGAATGTGCCACTGGAGAAGAGGACGAAACAAAACCATGCAGTGTCTACTCTCTGCCACCAAGGCCATAAGGTGATGGAGTGTTATTGAGGACACTTTCATGGTGGGGATGGATCTTGGGGGTTCCCCAAGGCCCCTTTTTCTTCCCTACACCTCTGGTAAAAATTAAAAATTACACCTTAGGTGAAAACCAGCATCAAAGGGCTGTTCCCCACTGTGTGTTTGTGAAACCTGCACGAGGCTATTTCTGACCATCTCTGGAGCACTTCTGTGGGACCGGGAATCGCTGACCTCCTGTTTGTGGAGGGGAAACAGGGCTCCAGCCTCCAGTCACAATTAGATACACTTGAAATAAACTGATTGCTGATGAGACAGCCTCTGGGGTTGTCTGTTCCTGAAAACCAGTTTCTGGTGGCAGTTATAAATGCTGCAGCTGAAGGACGCTTACCCAGCAACATCTCCAGGCAACCTGGCTGTGGATCCCACAGGGAGCACCCCCAGGGCCATCATCCCCCCCAGCAGAGCGGGCTGAGGCTTTGGGACGTGCAGGGTTATCTAGCTGAGCAGTCAGGCAGTCATGTGGAGCATAAAGTTAATGCCTTTGCCCTGTGGATCTGGCCCCTGTCACTTCCCTGCCGGATCCAGAGGTGCAGACGCTGATAGCAGTATCTCACTCAGAGGAGGTGAACACAAAACACCTTCTGGGACTGATAGCAAGGTGTTCTGGGATTCGGCCTGGGGGGAGAACAGCTGCAAAATCGTGCATGTGCACAGGCTTTATTTTATATCAGAGCTAACCAAAGAAACACCTCCACCCTTAAAACTGCTTTAGTGAAATAACAGAAAAGTGGCAACAAAAGCTGGGTTGGTTTTAGAAGCTACTGCAGTGTGCCTTAAAGCACCTCAATTAGCTGCTAATTGGGCTCAAACTCTCCACTAACCGGCCACACATTCCTGTCCTGACCTCTTTCATCGTTCATGGTGAATTGCTTCAGATAAAAAAAATTAGAATTCATGGAAACAAGGACTCTGCCTCCATTCCCTGTGTTCCCAGGCACGTATCTCATGCCCTGGATGGGACAGGACCTCGTGATCCCTTTCCCTGTTGCTCCCAGCACACCCACCATCTACATACACCCTAATGCTTCCTAAAAAGCCAAAGCAAAACAGCAGCACGGGCCCACTTCAGGCTGTCCCCTCTGCCATAAGCATGGCCTCCCATCAGGGGCTTGGTGCTCTCCCAAAGAAAGGAAGAAGGTTGAGGCTGGAACCAGGCAGGGAGGACCCCAAGTCTACCAGCTGAGAACATCCAGCCCACAAAACTGCTTTTATCTTGACCAAACAGCTGCAAAATATTCCATCTGTCTACTTATCTATCCACCCATCTACATTCCATCCATCCATCCATCCATCCATCCATCCATCCATCCATCCATCCATCCCCACCTTTTGCCAAGAGACACGTCTGCTCAGCTGTTGCCAGAGTCTGCTTGGAGAGCCCTGAGGGTGTGCAGGAGTCAGCTTGAAGTTTCCTTCATCTCCCAAGTCTTTCACAGAGCTTCCTGTGACATTTCTCTCCTGACTCCCTTTAACATCTCCTGGTTCACAATACCCTCCACCAGCCTCTGCTACACAAATGTAAGTACCGCAGTTACCACCTCTTCCATTCTAATAAATAGGAAATCCTCATGAGGGTGAAGGTGAGGGTGTCCTGTCCCAAAGATTATTTTTATTGCACCTATGTGGAACACTACTGGCCAAATTTGTCAGGAAATCAGCCTATTAATTTCTTCATGATAGGTTTTCATTCTTTTCCATGCTTGATTGTATTTGCAAAGTCAATAAAATAAATTCAGCACCTGATGTCTGTTACAACAGGAGAGGAATGGGCATTGTAGAAAGATGAATCATCTCATCTGGACATCAAAGGGAAGGTCAGGTGTATCATGCTCCAAAAAGTGCTCATATCTCTCCACTAATGACCAGTCCAAGACATGTCTAGACTACCCAGCAGTAAATGTCTATCCTAGAAACACCTAAGGTGAGATAAATCCTAACATGATGCCTCTGTAGAGAAGCTTAATTGCACCTGAGAAATCAGGGAAGCTGAAAGACAAACTGTAATTTCTTCAACAGATATTCATTGGGGCTTTAAAGGTAAATGGTTGCATTCAGTAACCAAAGCTTAAAGACTTAACAGGGAAATATGTTTCTGGTTGTTAAAAAATCAAAGGTTTGATGCTGCAGTAAGAAAAATCACTTGTAAAAACTCAGGTGATCAATAGTGTGGTCCAGCTGCACTGGTTCCATCTGCACTGTGGTTCCATCTACTAGAGAGAGGTGTGAAAATCAATTTCTCACCACTAGTATTTATATTACAGTCTAATTACTTAGAATTTTTTACCTAGGCAGGAAAAAACTGATAGAATAGGAAAAGAATAAAGAGCTGCTTTGTGTTTCTCTGCAGAGAGAGAAGTGCAATAGAAGAAAGGAACTCTACGACAAACTGAATTACCTTTCACTCCGTTTTATTTGTTTTATGTTGTCACTCATATTTTATCTTGCAGCAACCCTGAATAATAGCCATTAAAAATCAACATCAGTTTTTCAATTCTGTTGTTTCGAGGCCGCTGTGGTTACAGCTGCTGGACTTACTTGTAAAAACAAGCTTCTACATCTTTCTAAGCTGAAAGACCTTGTTTCTCAACAGGAGAGACTGATCTGAATGATGAGATTGGCTTTCAAGATTAATTTTTTGTGCTTTTTCCTTTGTGGAAATGTAACGAAAAAAGACAAAAAAGTAAATGCTTAAGACTTACAGGTTGTGACTTCTTTAGGAACACTTTAGGGAATAGGAAGAAATGCTGGAACCATTAAAAAAACCCCTCCAAATAATGTGCACTAGGAAGATACTTGGGCAGATGATCAAGGGGAAGAGGATTCAGTTCTGCACGAGGGTTCACCAAGTGGGAAGGATGGATCTTTTCCCCACCTTGGGAATTGTCAAAACATCAAAGAATGTTTGAGGGACAGATGACTAAATGATTACAAATGCTGTTCTTGACCTTTGCAAGTGTGGAAGGTGGAGAACCCTCCAGTTCACAGTGATGAACTTCTCCTGCTCTTAAAGCACAAGGTGTCTCAAACCTGTTAGAGAGTCATTACAAGGGGAAGGTCAAGCCCTCAAACCCAAAAGGATTACCTCAGGAAATTAATTTAGGATTGGATGATTGGATGCTCTCTTCACATACAGATTTTTTTTCTTTTTTTTTTTTTTTTTTCTTTTTTTTTTTTCTTTCTTTTTTTTTTTTTTCTTCTTCTTCTTTTTTCCCATGGATAGAGGAGCAGAGCAATCCAAGAGGAGTTTGTAGGGTTCGGATTGCTTTGGTCTGACAAAAGCCCCATACCTCGAATAATGACCTCATGCTGAACGTCAAACCTGCACAAAGAGCTGAATTTTTACTCCAGCCCAGCAGGTGGGTGAGAGGCTCCAAACCCAGGAGACTTTGTGCCATGCCTCTGAAAGCTGAACTCAGGGGTGTGCAGGGCAGCAGGGCTGTGTCTGCCCTGTCTGCAGCCACCACTGTGGGCACGTCTCCTCGTGGATATACACAGACACAAGGGCATGACAGAGAAGCAGTTCTTCCTTTCATTTCAGTGCAGCATATCCAGAAAAACACCAACTAAAATAACTTCAAGGTTAACCACAGGGAAAAAAACCCACACTGATTCTGCCTAACATTGTTAATATCTGTTCGAAACACTCTCTAATGCAAGAACGATGTCTAAAACATCATTATTAGCCTGTATGCATGTCAATTCATATAAAACCTCAAATATATATATTTTTTCTGTAATGAAGATACCATTTTGCTTAAGAATTATTATACATTATATATTATATACCCAGCTTTCCCACTGAGTCCACTCTAAGAAAGCACCCAACTGGAGATCCTCCTTTTGCATTGCCAAGTGTGGTGAATAGAATTCAAATGACAGGTAAAATTATACTGACCTATCCCTACCTTCATTGCCATTAACTTTTGTAGGGGTTAATGCACAGAAGAAAAAAGGTAGCTCTGTTCATCAGATTCTGTTTCAGATAATGTTAGATGGGATGTCAGTGTCCTGGGAAAAGTGGGGAACTGAAAAAAGTGTGAGCAAAAAAAAAAAAAAAAAAAAATTAAAAAGAATGGGAAAAAATGGAAAAGAGGAAAAAAAATCAACGTGATAGCTAGTTTCTACAAATACAATAGTGTGAAAACTTTCCAGTTTGGTTCCCAGACAGGAAAAACTTGTATGGCTGGCACCTGGGTACATTAAACTGCAGAAAATATCCATGATAGCCTATTAAATTTTCACAAGGCTGAAGTGTTTCTCACTGGTGCTAGATCTGAACTTTTTATCATTGCAGTATTAGTCTCCTAAATGTCAATAAACCCACCTAGGATTATCACACACCATCTCCTTCAGTCTGGCCAGGGGGAGGAGAACTGCAATTCCCCTTCACGCTTCAGCTCTATTGCAGTGTTTAAAACCAGTATTTGAGATTTTGGGCAGCCTGGCAAGATTCCCTCCCTGTGACTTGCAGAAATAGTGCATTTAGTGAAGGCAGATGCTGTTTTTATCACACTCCTTCTAACAGAAACACAATAGATTTTGATATGAACAGCAATGCCCTCTAGAAACACAAAGGACATGATTCAGCCGGCTAAACATGAGGATCTACTATCATTTGAGACAGCCTGTGTTTAAATGGTTTGAAGTGAGCCCAGCCAGGCTGTGAGCAGTGCTTTGGGAGAGTTAACCAGATGGAGAGGTAAGAAATATTGTTGTCTTCTCCCTTACACTCATGCTGAGACATTAAGGTTTATTATATGCTCTGTTTACATGGCAAATGTGAACAAGCCACACAGATACCTTGAGCACTTGCAAGTTATGAAGGCTAAAATATAAATATCCTTTCCCCCTCTGGGATTGTTTGTTTTCCTAGACTCAACATCTGAGACGCACAGCTCAATCACATGATTATCTATTATTTCTGTAGTAGCCTTTTAATTAATATCAGTGTCATAACACCTCTGGTCCTAAGAATGTACTATGCCTATGCCTAACTGAAAAAAAAAAAAAAGATAGCTTTCAATAGGACAAATAATAGTGAAATGAGCAGGATACATGATAAAAGGGTTTCTTTGTCATTCATTTAAGCAAAAGTAATCAAAACACTTCACTATGCTAATAAACTGCAAAATTATTCATTGAGATGGCTTGTTCCTTCGTCATGTCATAGTCTCAAAGGATTTGTCACCAGAGCTTCCACGCAGATTTTCAGTATTTTTTGCATATGTAAAGAAGTCTTAAGGGAAAACAGCATAGAAGCTCAGGCCCTGCAAAAGGCCTGGGTAAGATGGGTCAGGTGGGTAAGAGCTTGAACTTAATAAACTTCAAGCATGCTGGTGTGGAATAATGTATCTAAGTGTGTCCTGTACTCAAAAACTCATTCTCAAAAGAATATTTTTAAGAGTTTTGTGCTCAAACAGAAGAATTATTTTAGCATCAGTGTGCAATAGCCTCATACTCCCTGTATGTTAACAGCTACACAGAATTGGAGGCTGCAGAGCTCGTTCTCCAAGTACTCAGGTGGCTGCCCAGAGAGCATTGCTTGCTGTGATGTCTGATATTGTGGAAAATCTGTGTTAGGTGAAACTCCAGGCCGAGGTAAGGAACAATGTTTAAGCTTGTTTCTTTGTTCCCTTTCCACTAAATTAGAGAATGTCACACAGATCTCTTGACATTCATTCTATAGCTACTGAGTTTCATAAAGGTTGTGTGATCTTCATGATGCAGAGCTGACAAGTTCAAGCTGCTTTCACTGGTGGCTCTTGCTCTGAACAAGGTGCTCTAAAGCAGTGTGGCTGCAGCTGCAAAGCATCCTCAGCAGGCAGCTTCCAAACACATGGTGGGGTTACCTCTGCCCATTACATGCATTTTAAGAGATGGGTGACTGTATCTTTGCCCTTCTTCACCTCTTTACTTCAGGAATACCCATGGAGTGGGACTTTAAAGGAATTCCTCTGGGTCTGTGAATCTGTAGGAGGTGTTACAGGAGGGCAGCAACAGTGCAGAGTTTCCCACAGGACCTTTTCTGGAGCAGTCACCTTCCCAAGTGGCTCCTGCAGCCCACACTTTGCTCTCTGCTGTTCCACCATCACTGAGCCACCCAAACTGCACTGAGAGTGAGTTCCTGTCATGGGTGTGGAGGCATTTGCTGAAATTCAGTATAGTAACCCTTGGTCAGTTTATTGGGACATGAAGTTCTTGGAAGTGAAGTACCTATCAGTGTTATTTTCCTGTCAAAATGTTTTAATTAAAGAAAGCTCTTTAGCTCCTACTTAATTATTATTTCTGGGAGTGCTACCAGAGTTAGACATTTAAATTGTAAATGCCAAGCATTTTGTCTATCCTGCTCAGCCTAACAAAACCTATTTATGACTTCTACACACAAAACATCCCAACCATTGCAATTCTAGCTCTTCCAAGGGGCTGGTTTGATTTAGTTACAAAGAGGTGAAGAATCTGTGTGGCTCTGGCACTGGAGTCTTTTGTGGTGGATTGTCAAAGGCCACATTCTGTGCAGGTGACTCAAGATCAGTCTTTACAGACAAGGCATGTCAGAGTCTAAGGAAAACAGAAATAAACACACATATAAGACAACTTCCCATAAAATGTTTGATACAGCCTGCCTTGGTAATGGTTTCATGCTTGTGTCCTGACGAGTAGCACTGCCAGAGGCTGCATTTTCACACTCCTGTGCCACAGCCTTATGGAATAAGAGCACCACTGACCATTCCAAAAGGAAGTGATCTGAAAGCCTTGTTTCTCTGTAAGCAAAAATTGAGATCTATCTCAGCACACACTGTGAGGAGGAATACCTTGGCCTGTAAGCACTACATTGTCTGAAAGAGTAGTGGTGGACAGATGGCTCAGATGAAATTTCAAAGAACCTGAGGCAAGAAATCATTATGCACTTGCAGATAACACACTGGGAGGGCTGCTCTAAATTGTGGTTCTTTTCTAAACCTCTTGCAGATGCTAAAATTACAAAGCAGGCTTGAGATCTTGGATCCCTGCAGTGATTTCCAAGTTCAGTTATCAGTACCAAAAGGTTCAAAACTTTCCCGTTCCTTAATTGTGGGAAGCAGAAAGAGACTTCTTCAGAGCATCTCCATACTTTCTGAATTGAGTCTTTTCAATGCAGGTTTCCTTTAGGCTCAGTTGTATCTCACGAATTCTGTCATATCACTAGTTTTTGGGGAAGAGAACCCACATTCTCTTCCCCATTTCTCCAAGGCAGGAAAAGGAAATATCTGAAGATTAAACAATGTCAGGTTCATGTAGGCAGTAAAAGGATTTCAATTCCACAGTTTCCTCCCTATGACTAATGTGTTTAAATGAACCACAAACAGGACAATGCTTTAAGCTGGCAGATTTGGAAATAAAAAAATAAAAAACCCCCCCACAAGTAAAAAAAGAGACTTTGATTTTGCTGAGGATGAATGTCCTTGGAGTAAGGAGTAAAAAAAAAATGTTATTGGCAACTGTTAGGTACAGAAGTATCAATGAGCAAAAAAAGCAGGAGGTAGAGTGGGATGGGGAGTGAATAACACCTGCTGCTAAGAGAATTTATTGAAATAACTGAAACATGGGGAATCTAGAAATGAGTTTTAAGGCTAAGACATGACACAAAATAGCTTAAATGCCCACCCTTGTGTCAGAAGATGATGGAGGGGAAGTAGGGACAAGAAAGCACATTCCTGGCTTTGAACCACCAGTATGGAGCATGAAGAAGGACATGGAGGATCCATAATGCAGGAGTGATGAAAAAGTGGAAAGCCTTCCAGCCCAAGGACAAAAGGCGGGGATTTCACTGGGGTGTACCTATGGGCAAAGACTTATTTTGAAACATGAAGTATTACCTGGATTGAAGACTGGAGAAAGAGGCCAGGCTTTTCTGTGGGATGCAGTAACTTGGAGGCTGGACAGTCATTCTTTTTTGTTGTTGTTTTTGCTGTTGTTGTGTTGTGTCTCTCCCTCAGAGAAAATATTGATTAGTTCAAATGCAGTGGCCAGCCCCAAGGGGGAGCACAGAAAGCTCCTCGGCAGAACATCCTGTAACCTGGTGATTTGTGCATTCCTCTGGGTGGTGGATGTTGAAAGCCTTTCAGGGAGAAAGGTTTCCTACCCTTTGTAGATATAAGGACAGAAGCGGCAGCAATATCCATTGCTCTGATTGCCTTTAGGAGGTAGAAACAACCTCATCAGTGTTAGAACAAAAAGCCATGGATCTCAGTCACAAGGAAATGAATCCCAGAAGCTGGCACTTAAACTCCAGAGGCGCAGAATCAATCACTTCCCTGTGCACAGGTTTTGGGCAGGCTACTTGGATATTCAGAGGACTGGCAAACAAGGGAGAGGTACTAGGCATTTTGTGCCATGCTGAGCGTATACCTGTTCCTAAAAATGCTGTGTGACACCAACAAACTCTATTCAAGTCCATCCAAATGTTCAGTTATCATTAGCATTCTTTTTGAAGTCTTGTTTAACATCTTCCCTAGTTATACCTTGCTGAAATTTAAGCCCCTCTCTTCTCATTCTATGTCCAGGGGACCTATGAAGCAGTTCACTGCCAGCTTTATGGCAGCCTGTCTCATACTGGATGAATCCTTTTAGATTTCTCTTCAGTCTTCTCAAGGTTAAATGACTTAAATTTTTGCACCCTTTCCTCACAGGGGGTGTTATCTATAGCTCTGATCACTCTTGTTGGTCTCCTATGGATTCCTGTTGCTCCATCTATTTTTTGAAACGGACTTCTGAAAACTGGGCAGGGCATTCAACTGAGACCTTGCTGGGGCTGAAGCGAGTGAAGGGATTTGCTGTATCACTTTTGATCATTCTACAAACACCTTCAGATCCCCCGGTCCTTTCCTGAAATTGATACCTAACTAGCTGTTCCCTGCATTTTAGGAAATACGTTGCCAGCATTTGGGTAGCTAACTGGTTTTGCTTTTCTGTGAAGCTTTGCATTTATCCTCACTTCTTTATATTCATCTATTCCATTGTGTCAAAATCCTTTTGAATTATAAACCTGTTGGCCAGAAGGATTTAAAGCAAGATTTCAGATCTACAAAAGCAATATAAACAGGATTCAAGACCTTCCCAGGAAAGAAATATATGATTCATTGTCAGAAAAATATTTGGTTTTTTGTGCAATGGTAAATATCTGCCCAGACTGGAGGTGTAGGATGAATTAAAGAGGTTTTTATTAACCTGATTTCCAGGGAATGGAAAGTGTTAAAGGATATGGATAATGCCAGCAGAAGGTTAAATTTTAGGTCAAGCATGAGAAGAAGTGAAAGGACTAAAAAAATTCAGCTCCAGAAGCAAAATCAAATATATCACAAGGCATAGTATCAGAAGCAGCCAGAGAGTTTGACTACAGCCCAACATTTACAACACCTTTTTAACCTCATCTGAGACCCACAGAGGCCCCAAGGGAAGATGTTGACTTCTCCCAGCTCATATGTTACAAAAGCTCATTATATTTAAAGGAAAACCTCCCTGAGAAGCTTATTTAATTTAACATCACGGTTCAAGTGAATGGATGGGAAGATAAACAGAGATGGGGATTGCTGGCAGGCGAGTAGGGTGGCTCAGCTTTCAAACTGCTGCAGAATTTATTCATTGTGAAGAAATGAAGTTCTTATAGGTGTCTTTCACATGCAGTTTGGAGTCAATCATCAGCCTGAACCAGCTCTGGGACATAGCTTAGAGTTAAAAAGAGGGGGAAAAAATTCTGGCAGAAGTCCTGAGGACACTTTTCTTCTTCACCTAACCAGATACCAATAAAACATTTAGGATAAATCAGCAATTAACTAATTTCTGGGCTCAGCTGGATGTGGACTAATGGATCAGTGCAAAGAGGCCAAGTAACCCAGGGAGATATTTAATTTTGTCTCAGCCGATTCTGTAGAGGAAGGCAGTGTAGCAGGCAGCAGCCACTCATGGGGAGGATGGAGGTTGATTCTCAGGAGCCTGTAACTACAGTACTCTGTTTAACACACAAATTGGAAAATGGGATTGTAATCTGATGCATGACACTTTGGAATAATTAGATGTGAGAAATTCAGTGTGCACAGCAGATGAAGCTGCCAAAAAATGTTGGGGGGAGGGGGGGAGAGCGGAAACCAGAGAATTTCTACAGTCAATTTTTGATAGCCTGGAAAAATTGATCATGAAATGAACAACATCAGTAAAAATATAGTTAGCCATAGAACAATCTCCAAAATGCCATAAGTGCATGAATGTCATGCCAAATGGTAGAGAGGAGTGAACTGAGGGCACAAAGTTTAGAGGTAAAAATATAAGCAATTTTTTTTAACTTGTGGACAACTAATAGTGAGATTTTTACAAGAAATAATAACAGTAACTATGAAGTGGGAGGGAAGGTTAGCAGAGGAAAATTGTGAGTGTAAGAAGCAAAAGTTGAGGAAGAAAGAGGCTAAAAATTGTCCAACTAATTAACCTTGAAGGGAGAAGGTGACATGGAAAAGTGCACAAAAAATGTGCAAGCATTGGCTGGAAGCTGGACCTCCACAATTCAAAACACAAGTAGACAGCATAAAAATTTGCTTGGACTTAGAGTAGGTAATAACATGCTTGATAACAAAAAAGGGACTTCCAGAAACAGGTGGTAGAAGTGCACTTCAAATATCTCTCAAGAGAACCAGCTGATCAGTGACAACAGTCTGGCTGTTATCTCCAGAAGGGATGAGCTGATTATTAGGCTGGGGATGTTCCCCAGCAAGGCAAAGACAGGGCACAATTGAAATGTATTTTAAACCCAGAGATGCACTCTCTACTAAAACCATTGCAGAATGGCAGAAAAAAATGATTCCTTTCCACTCCCTGAATGTTTCTGACAATGTGCTAATACCAAAAGGAAGTATGCCAGCCAAAAGTGAGCCTGTGAGCCAGGGAATATAGTAAATGCTGGCACAGAATGAGGCAACACAGGTGGGAAAGCAAATCCCAAAACGTTTCTGGGGCTTCTTCTGGAATGGCACTATATCCTTCATGTGGTGCAACAGAATGTTTGAAGGGAATTTCTGGTTTGTCTTCCACCCAGGTGATTGCTGTTGTCTAACTGAGGAATGACATAGGACCAAACTTCAGGTTGGATGGCAGCTCAGGAGGTCTCCAGTCCAACCACCTGCTCAAAGTAGGGCTATGAGGTCAAAAAGACGTTACTCAGGGATGTGTCCAGTCTGGTCTTCTAATGGTGAAGCAAGAAAAGATGCTTCAGGCCAGTGAGGAAATACATCAGGAAGCTATCATAGAACCTTGAACCTGTTCTTTTGGCCTCCTTTTTAAATCAGATTAAACAAGAAATGAGAGGAACAGGTTTCCTTGACTCCCAAAAAATGAAATTAGTTTGTTTTTAAGGGCTTTTTAAAATCATTAACATGAACAAAACTATGTCCTGGGTAATCTAGTAGATTCAATCACTTAATCTACTCTTACTTTGCAAAAACTCACACCTTTTTTCTGTCTCCATGTTTAAAATGTCTTGCTCCCATAAAATCTGAGGCCAGTGTTTGAGCTGTGGTTATTATCGAGTTGGACCAGCACTGAAGATCAGAGTCCTGCTGTCCCACAGTTGCATGTGGACATTACAAGATTTGTGAACAGGGAAGTATTGGCCATGCCATCCCATGCAAGCACCAGCAAACAGCTGAGCTGTTCCACTTCCCACAGACACTGAGTTAAAGTATTTTTGAATAGTGCTCTTTCCCCACTACTTCACATGGCAAACAAAGAGACTTACAGCTGATCTAAAGGAAGATTCAGGCCATCAAAGTCACACCTAAAATTAAACCCAGACACAAATCAGTTCAAAAGGGTGTTATTACTGTGTTCAGCGAATCAATTAATGAAACTCCTGCTCACAAAGGATATCTGAAACTAAGTACAACCAGCTCTTACCCTCTGCCCATCTATTCTGTGATTTCCCATGCTCATTGATCAGTACTTTTGTAGGGTTCTGCAATTCATACATAAGTTTTTGTTTCTTGCTCTCCCAGTGCCTCTTTGTACATTGTGAGGAAAAGGGAATCATTTAAAGATCAAATTGAGAGCTTTATGGATGGAAAATGCTCTTATGATTCTTCCTGCTCAAGCCTAATCATGTTTTTAAAGACCCTTTCATGCAGAACCAAAATAACCTGACAAGGTGGTTATTTATTATAATAAGAGTCTGGAGTTCTGTGGTGTGAAATTATTGTGCCACCCAAAGGAATTTGAGGCAGTCATCAAACACTGAATATTTTCACCTATATTTATTTGGGAGGAAATCTGTGGTCAGGACTGGCCTTGCTTCCTATAATGGCTCTTTAGATTCAGACCTTGACTAAGGATTGGAAAAACTGCACTGCCCAGATTTTATGGTTATACATAGATCAGCACACAAGCGTGGTAATACTGATGCCTTGTCCTCTGGAAATTGGGACATGAATGTTGGGACACATCACTGGGAAATTAATTGCAAACACTATTCTTTCTCAAGTGGAGAAAGCTTCTCAGTTTCTTTACTGGAGAATCTGGAGCACTGGAATGATATCACAAGTTCATGGTATGTATCCTGCAAGTTGGAGGGACACGAACTTCACCAAGTCTCAAGACTTGGTCAGCAACAATCCTCCAAAATTTTGCCAGTTTACCTTTTGCCTTCACACCAGTGTACACAGAATGAGCCCTTGGACACGTGATAAAGTGGTGCTTTATTGCTTGGCCTTCTTCCTTCTGTTAGCTGATTCTTTGGGAATTTAAAACCCTGGAGAAACTGTGACACAAGGAGAATAAAATATTAACTTTGCCTGCTGGTATGACAACCTACACAAAGTGCACATCTGGGGAACTGTGACTGACAGTCTTTTGTGAAGGGCTGTGTTTGAAAATTTGTATGGTGACCTCTGCATTTCTGTAGCTTCATATTTGAACAGATGTCAATTCACAGAAGTGGATTGAGGTTCTTTTTGTTCTTGACCGTGTTTTTGGGTTTTGTTAGGCTGGAGGGTATTCCTAGCGCTGTTTAGGGCTTGGAAAAATACACCATCCATCTAATTGTAAAGTATACATCTAAAAAAAAATACACAAAGTGAAAATCAGCTGGGAATACC
Source organism: Chamaea fasciata (assembly GCF_029207755.1). Classification (NCBI taxonomy): domain Eukaryota; kingdom Metazoa; phylum Chordata; class Aves; order Passeriformes; family Sylviidae; genus Chamaea; species Chamaea fasciata. The sequence goes on along the minus strand of NW_027094091.1, from coordinate 5,031,445 downwards.
AAAAAATGATTATTTCCTCCATATGGTAGGAAGGTTAGCAATGTAGCCTTAGAGAAACAGTGCTTAGTTAGTAGAGGCCTCCCAAAACCAGTAGATCCTCAGGAGGAGTGAAAGAGATGAGACAGTAGAACATTTCACATTTATTCAATGCCACTGCAAACACAGAGGGCTTGAAAGAGCAAAAAGCAGAAGAAAACTTGTGCAACCTCCTCTGTGCTGGAGAGGTGGGATCAGGGCCCCTGCTCACAGGACTGTGCACGGTGTCACAGCCATGCAGGCTGGATCCCCCTGCCAAAAAGCTGACCCCATTTAATATACAGAAGGGTCTGACTTTGCTTACATGATCAATGCCAGTTTTATAAGAATCAATTTTTAGAAACTACTGACTCACATCAGCTGACAGGTTATGTATGATTAATAAGCAACATAAGAAAACAATGTTTAATAGTTTAATGGCTTTCAGTGCAAAGTAAAATTATTTAATTAAACAAATTAAAAATGCTGCAAAGTCTTTACAATCATACAGTTCTAGAATTTAAATTGTATTACTGTGATAATTTGATGTCTAATGCTGAAACATACTGAATAACTCTTAAAAGTTTTGTGCTTGACTTCAACTTCTGAATAATTAGTAGACTTCAAGGACAATTTCATATTCCACAAGCACAGAGACAGAATTTGTAAAAGAGTAATGTTATGAAACAAATCTCATTTGAAGAATAAACTCTACAGAAAAACAAATTATTAATAAAAAATCCAAACATTGAAGCAAAAGCCCGAGTCCTAAAAAGGACAAGACTGAATCCTAAAATTTATCTAAACAATATTTATCATTATATAAGTAATAAAAATAATAGATTAGGCAAAACTGTAACAATTTGTCTAAAGTATGCTAAGGCTACTGTGCAAACTCAGTTTGAAATTAACTGAATGGACAAAAATCTCCTTATTTTTAACACATTTAAGGCTTCTAGTTTTGTTTACCTGTTTCGCTCCAAAATTGTGGATAAAAATTAAGTTCATTAACTCTTTTTCTAAGTCTGAGGAATGGGACATTTAATATGTGATGAACACCAAGCAGCTACATTCTTCTCACAAAATACAAAATAAGCTGAACACAACAGTTAAGCATCTGACACAGTACAAATACTGTCAGTTTGTAAGTATTTTTTCACAAGCACTTCACAAAATCTTTAACATTAAAGTCTAAACATCCCTGTAACTCAAATATATTTGTGATGCTCCCAAAGGGTTAATACTGTCTTGTTTCATTTCTTACATGTAGTAATTTAGCTGTGAACAAAAGCAGCTCCCCGCTGGATACCTTGGCTAAAGGAAACACAATGAACTGGTAAAAACCAGTTTTATCTCACTGCTGTTGCCTAGGGCTACAGACAAAATGAAGTAAAAAAATTCACATGCAGAGTATTAGGTGCTTATGAAAGATCCAGCAGCGCTGTTGCCTAGTGATTCAGCGAGGAATCAGCACAGGCCAATGAGGTGTTTGGGTACTGAATAACATCCCCAATGACTGCTTTACATCTCCTGCAATTCTGTCATACACCCCCATGATTTCCCAGTGGTGAGAATCACTTTCAAGGGAACCTGTCAGGAAAAAAAAATTAAACAAATAAACACATCACATACAGCAAGATTACTATTTTTGCTTTTCCCTTTGGATGTTGATACTGCTCTAGATTATATGCCTATCCAATATGAAATGTTCATCATTTCTATTAATACTCAATTACTGCTACAATTCTGATAAAAGTACCTTAACAATTTCAACTAATCTTTAGTTTTCAAATTGCAAATATATGTTACTGAATTGCAAAGAATACACTAAAGCAAAATTCATCTTATGCTTTTAAAAGAGCTACAAATGATGATTTTGATGTTTATCATCAGCAACTTTGTCAGCAATGCGTAAAGATATTAAGGTGTTTTTACCCCCATTTTCAAATTCTGGGGTATTTTTAATGTTGCTTTGGTTTAATTTCAGTTTGTTTTGCAGTTCCTGATGCTCCTGTACACAGTAGATTTGTTGACATGAAAGCTGCCTCATTAGCATGGACTATATTTTGGGAAAAAAAAGCTACTTCAAAGATAAAGCATCCTTTACCTCAAAGAAGAAAAAGAGATCTCTCCCCATTAAGACTATATGTGTGCTCTACTTTAGTGACATTTTGTCTCCATACTAAAAAATAATATTCATATTAACCAAGCACATAAGACATATTTAGCTGAAGTAAGTCTGCTGAAGGAGAGCAGGAGCATCTCACAAAAATCTTTTCATCTTCAACATCTCTAATCCTAAAAGACATTTTCCTACTGTATAGAAGGGTAAACAACATGAACAAAAAAATACTTTTTTAAAGATCACTCTCAATTTCTTCTCTGAGATCAAACTTTATGTTTTCTATCTGGCCTCTGTCATTGATCTCTTTTTGAGGCTTCAGAGGAAGGTGAAGTACCTTCATGATGGATGTAGTCTAATATGCTGCATGAGCAAAAGTATGTCAGGACTCCTACAGTAATTTGATTAGGAAAAGGAGACCAAACAAGGGTAATGAAATGTGTATCTCCAAATACTTCTACTGCCAACCAGAAAGTCCTAATCTTTGAAAGCCCCAGAGAACTACGTATTGTTCAAGAATGTGTTTCTTTTCCCCTATTAAGGCATAGTTGGTGTTTAATGGAGAATTAGTTTTCTCATGGGAATGGCACATTGAATCCATGTGTTTAATGCTTTGAGATGGATTTGTCAGTGTGTGACAGTAAAACACCTTAGACAGATGTGAATAACAAGGTATGTCCCATTTGTCCACAGGACATTCAAACCTTCTGCCACTTCGTGGTTAGTCTGAAAAATGTAACACTAAAATGATATTCTACCCCTGTAACTATGAACACTCTCGGTAACCATGTAAACATTTGTCTTTCTTAGAAACCTAGTAGAGTGCTCATATTTATTTCATGACCATGACTGCTTCAGACAAAGTATGCATGCTGTTACCCCTGAAAAAGGCACCAAAAAGTCTCCTAAAACTATCCATAGAGGACTATAGTGTTGCTATTCACTTTATATGCCACCAATAATACCATATTTGATTATTTTTAAGAACCTTATAGCAGCATGAATGCCAGGTATGTAATACAGTCATTTAAAAAAATAATGTAATATACCTTGAAAAACACTCCAGCTTTTTTTTTTTTCTTCCCGAAGGAATTTGTAACAAAAGAAGAAAGGCAAGCACAGGTGTACAATGTAAGCAACCTACAGAATTGCAGTTTGCAAAGCTCAGGAGTATTAGTGCAAGAAATTTATAATCCCAGTGTGGCCAAAAGGTCTCACTGGACCATATTTAGTAAACAGGAAGGTAAAATCTTACAAGGGTTAAGTGAACAGTAGCGGGGAGAATCAGTATGGGAAGCAGAAAAAGTAATTTAGATCTTGGATACCCTTCACTATCCTTTCTCAATTACTGTGGGAAGGATGGGCTCCCTAAGGACCCATAAAGGGTCTTGTAACTGCAAGAGCTCCAGAAAAAGCCTCACAAAGTGATGCTGTAATAGATATAGAAGATCTGGAGGAAGAAATACAAGACAAATTATCAAGTAGTTTTCTATTTCCACTGTTTCCATTAGTACAAGTCTGAATGTTGCAACCATTTCTGAAATAATTAGAATAAAGCTGCTTCTGTCCCTGAATCTGGTTGGATATTACTGCTGAGTGAGTGACCTGGCAACACTAAGTACTCCATTTGTCAGGAAAATGGAAACCCTTGGGCAGTTGCTCACTGAAGTTTAGGGATTCCCAGGAGCTTTAGTCTTTTAACAAGCAACAAAAGCTGGGCAGTAGGCTACAGTGACGGGTACCAGTTTTGTAGAGAGAAAAACGTAATTCTTTTATAACGTAATTACAGTTCGGTCCAATATATAGATAGCTGTGTAGTTATCTACTCACTTTTTACAGATGTTGGTCTGGTAGATGATATCCTCTATCTCTAGCAATGACCAGTGATTTTGTCTGCTTTGTGTGTTAGGCATCCACACAGAAATGTTAAAAAGACCCATTTTCTAAGTGAAAATTACTGAAGAAAGATCTTTTGCAATATTTTTTCAGCAGTAATGAAAGCCTGGCACATCTAGAAAGCCTATTAAAGGGACATATTTCTCACTCCACCACAACCCAACAGAAGTTTCATGGCAATGAATGAAATAGATTTTTAAATTACCATATGCATAGCTACGACAATCTCCCCTTCCAAAAGGGAGTATACATTCTTTCAGTTATTTTCCTTAGGAGCTTTTATAGTAATTTGAAAAAGCAATTACCACAAATATGAAAATGAAACAATTGAAATGAAAAGCAACATAGCTGTTTCTAGGTTCTTAATATGATGATGATGATGTACAAAGCCAAGTATGCCTGAGAAAGAAAAGGAAATTCAAAATTGTCCCTACCTTCAGTGGCACTTCCAAGGCTGTGGTTTGCTGCAGGGACTCCATTGTTCTTTTCACCAGTGCTGCAAGGTAAGTTTGAAAACCTACAGCTTTATTTTCCATGTTAGAATTGTTATATATATATATACAAATATGTTACAAAGTCACTTTTTATATATCCTGTTATATAATACCTGCATTTCTGCATTAAAAAAATACCATTTACAACTTTTTCAGATTATTTTAAAGTGATATTTTATCTCTTGTGAACAGTTTAATTTCTTTTTTAAAATTGAATTTTAGGGGAAAATTTGCAGGATTTTTTAATTTATATATCCCATATATAAAGAAGTACAGCACTACTTCATTTCATATAAAGGTATATAGAGCATGTGTGAGTGCTCAGTTTTCAACTTCACTACTCATAACTCTCTGTTTGATGACAGTTTACATATTTTAATTTTCTTGTGCAGCCATAAAACTCACTTTAAAAAAGAAGCTGGGAAAAAAGCCTACAAGAATCTGAACTTTTAAAAATATTTTACTCTTCAAAGTAAAAAGATCGGAGCCAAATTTTTAAAAAAATCATCCCTGTGGGACAGTGGAGCTATCAGGACTCTAAGCAATTAAACTTCAGTATAATTCATGTAACTGAACAACTCATCATGCCATAACACTATGCTCACTATTACTGTGCAAATGCATCTATAATTATTCCAAATCAATCATTTGGGATCAGATTTGCCATCACTGGTCCTGCTAATTAGTGTTTTGCTTGACAAAGATTGCTGCTTCAACACATACTGTTCCAATAAAAATCAAAGGGAGATTCAATGGATAAACAGTTTTTTAAAAGGAAGACATTTTTGGCTAGTGAAAGTGAAATAGGAATACCAGGTGGCCCCAGAACCTGCACTGTTCTGACAGGATGGATTACTAAATAATGAATGTTGTCTTGTGCCTCACAGACCTGAGAAAGAGCAGGGTCTGTGATACGAGCTGGTAACTGCTAGAGTGAAACCCACATGATTACTGAGCAGCTTCCTTTGAAGTTATCCCTCACTGCACATCACAGTTGTTTGGCAGCTGAGGTTAGAAGCAAAGGAGCAAGAAGAACTTTAAGAAGCTGTGGATGTTGTTGCTCTGGATGCCAAAACCTTTTCTAATGATGCCAGCAATGAAGAGCAGTCTGTAATGTTGTGTCATGTCACTGACACTGAGGCTGGCCTGATAATGATGATGAGGATAACCAGCTTCTGCCTGAACAGTGCTCCGACCGTGCTTGCTCACTCAGATCTCTGTGCTAATGAGCTGTCATAAGCTTTTCCACGAAGTCCAAATTATGCAGTAACTCAAAATATCAGCAGATCAAGTGCCAAAGCTGAGGAAACCAAGACATTTGTTGACACATCTATGTACAGCTACACCTGTAGACTTGGTTCATACTAGATTTGAGGTAGTTCATGGTCCAGCGTGGGACAGAGCAACATTTTTGGAGCACAGACACAAACATTGCAATCCACAGATTGTGAAAGGAGAAGTGCTGGCCTAAATAATTACTCATTTGTAATCCAGTCCATGTCAACATGGCTATTAATAGAGGAGTGTTGAACTGCCTCTGTCTGGAGAAGCCCACTCTGAATTTTAACAAGCTGTCAGCTCTAGGAGGTCAGCAATGCAGCAGATGCTGGGGCATCCCAACCAGGTGGGATGTCTTCGGAAGGCTCAGTGTGTTGCCAGTCAGTCCTGGGTAAACATTTTTTCCAAGCTATGACTACACAAAACTTTTGGGAGGATAACACCTGAATTCTGCACTTCTTGTGCAGAATCACTCAACTCTGGTGTTCCACCAGACAATTATGAAGGGCACACTCAAATCTGTGCAGCTTTACATGTTTTGTGTTGTTAGATAAATAAACAGCAATAGAGCATTTGGGCAATGAGAGGAATAGGTCTTCTTGACAAAATGAGTTACGACAGACAGTAAAAGATGGAGCATGAGTCAGCAGCATCACTTCCTAGGCTGAAATATGTGAGTGATATGACAAAGGCTGCTGCCTGCCTATGCACAGAGTTGGACCTGCCTTCCCCAACTTCTCTAGACCTCTGAATTTCACTAGTTCTGTCCCATTCAGCTGTTATCCCCAAAAGGGGATTCATGATGGCAGCAATGACTGCAACAGCTTTCTTTGTTCGTTCACACATTTTTCGCTCTAAGGCATCAGAATTCTGTTGTATTCTTAAATACTCTTAATTTTAAAATGCACAGATTAAAGTGGCTACATCAGTGAACAAACCCAATGGTTCCTCATTCACTTTGAGAACTATTAAAAACCTCTCCATGGGTTTGCTTCATTTTCTTCTTTCCTTTTCTTCCTGTCAGTTCACTACCTGTTCTATTTCTCATGTCACACTGACTTCTCTATCCAGAGTTTAGTAAAGCCATTGATTTCAAGCAATCTGAAGTTGTTGTGCCTGCATTTCAGCCTTTTGAAACCACTCCTTTGTAAATATCAAGAAAAAGCAGCTGGACTGCCATTCCTGTTTAGTGGTCTGCTAAGACTGTCAACAGTGAAGAAGGAAGCATTTAAACTACATTACAGTCTTCGCACAAAAATAAATAGGTATAGTGGCTGAATACATTTAGGCTGGAAATATAAAGTTCTAGATTTTGGAGAGACAAAATTCTGGAACAGTCCTCAGTGGGAATTATTTTTCATATGAAGATGATAAATTATAAGAGAGACCACACGGCACGGGGGTATGTAATCACAGGAGAGGTCCCCTTTAGTCCCATGTACATAATATCTGATTCTCCCACTACTTTCTCAAACCTCCTGGAAAATTTCCCCTTTTCTCAAGGCTCAGAATAAATAATCAGACATACACAACTGTATCTTCTTTATCTCATATACGTTTTAGAGTGTAGTCACTAAAAAACAGAACCACAGTGTTTAAATAGATCTGTCTCTACCACTCTTAATTTTTTGCTTATTTTCTAAGATTTAGGCTGGAGACTTTGGGGAGATAATGATTATTTCTGTTCAGTCAAGAATCTAGTATATCTGGGGCACATAAATTATTAATTTTAAAATGTTCCCTTACAGCCAGCCATATACTGCAATGGCATCTGTAAAATGCTGTTCTCCCAATCTTTGCAAGTTATCTCTCAAAACCCATAGTCAGCAATTAGGAGAGTTGTTGATTATACTCTTCTTGAAATGCATTGTAAGTGCTAAGCACACATGCTAAAATATCATGTATAAAAAAAAAATGATGACAGAAAAGTTAAAAGACTATAGAGGAACTGAAATTTTAACATAGGTTTTAACATGTATTAGATCTTCTTGATACTGACCAGAATAAATATGCTTATTGAAAGTGCTGTGAATAGGAACAAAGATAAGACATGCATGCCTGCTGTGGAACAAAAGCTTATTTGTCCCTATCGAACTGAAGACATTTTTCAAGTTCACTCACCTATGAAATTATGACTCTAGAAACATGTCAAAGCTGGCCAGACATATGATCTATGGAACAGAGATTTTTGCAAATTGAAAGCTATCTAGAGGCATCTTTCGTTTACGCACCTATATTTCTCAAGTTAGAAAACGGCAGCTCAGAGGACGGAAAATGTCACTAACTTGTGATGACCAGTTCATTCTTTTGTTCTTCTGTTACAGCAGTCCCCTTTTGAACATGTGTACATTTTTATGCAGCTGCCTCAGTACCCAGTAAGCATAAAATTGTAGCAGAATAACGTGAAATTTCATGTAACTTGTATGTGAGCCAAAAATGTATATTGGCAGATGTTAAAAAAAAGTCTAGGATACTGCTCTTTAGGTAGCAAGTGATCATAATACCAACATAAATGGTTTAATACCAAATAAAAAGGTTTAATTTTTTTTGACTGGTTGTTTCAGTGTTCTTAAATTGAAGGTAAATACTTCAGCTGAAATATTTTATGCCTGGTAAAATATTAGAAAAATTGCTTCAAACTCTACATTGTACATGTACCAAAAATAAGAACAGATGCAGACATTCTTTAATTCTATCAATACTGTATAATTATGAGTTCTAAAAAAAATTTTAAATTTAAAATTTAAACCTTTAAAAATTACTCTAATGTACAGTGATATTGAACACAAAGGACTGGAATACATCTATTTCTACAAAAAGATGGTATTTCAAGTACCAAATATCTTTCATTTAATTATCACTGATGGATGCAATCAAGCAGACAGGCATGGAAGAATCCACAGTAATTGCCACTGGCAAAGTTCACCTTTCAAACCCACCAGCTCTTTATGGAACACACATTAGAAGCCAGATTCTACAGTTGTAACTACAGGTATCCCTGTACTGTAAAAAAAAATAAATAATTTTGCATTTCTTCACCACGAAGTGTATTCCCCCTTTCAGCTGCGATGCATTCGGCATAATCCAAGGGTCTGTATTTCAAACACAGCATGGAACACCAGTGTGAGGAAACAGTCCCCACAAAAAGAAAAATTGTGTTCTGCCATTCCTAAATACTCTTCCAGAGTCTCTACACAGACTCACTGACCTGGGGACAGACTGTCTACCTGATTACACAGACTTCAGGATCCGGAGATGTTGAGGCTTCTCAGATTCAAGAACCCAGTTTTTGGCATTACCACAATATTATCTGCCTTTCTGTTTTCTGGGCTGCTGGAGTGCTCAAGATGTGAGGAAGCCAGACAGGCAAGCTGGCCAGAAACCAGGCAGATTATTGATGGTAAAGCTGACAGTCTTCTGCCCAAGCCAAACGAATTTCTGCCAAATGTTTTGATTTGAACTTCCCAAGCACCCTTTAATAGGAAATTAGGATTTTAAAAAGCTCTTTTGCTGTCATGTTCTTGCCCTAAACAGAGAATTGAGGGAAATAACATGCCATATCTTTGATGAAAATTGCACCATTCAGAGTAGTATGTGCTTCATTGTATTTCAAAGTATGTCAAAGCTTGGGCAGTAAAAACCTTGTTATAAATAAATGATGTTCTGCCTTGTCCATTTAGAGTGAGCCATATGTGTGTACTATAAAACTGTGGGCAATGGATTCTTTTTGAAGAAGGTATTCTTCCAAAATAGTTAAGACCTTGTGATGACCCACCTCATGCAGTACTTTGTGCAGAAGTAGATCTAGAAAAAAAAAGAACACTTCTTTGCTTGCCTCATTTTATATTAGATTCAAAAGATTCCAAATCATCTGTGCATTATTAGATGCACTAAAAATGGGATTTCTGTATAGTAAAAAGTCCTGAAAATTCTTATTGAAGCATGTGAAGTCCTAAGCAAGACTAAAGAAAGTGCCAGTATTATGATTCCTTGTGGCAATTTTCAGCCGCCATTCAGGAGAGTCTTAGAAGCAAAAAGGACATTTTAATGTTGTGAAGGAATTCAAAAGAGACTCTTTCATCAGGGAAATGCTGCTGAGAAGGCTTATATCTTGCACTATGATCTAATGAAATAATACTATCTATCTTTATGTTCTTAATTTATAGATCTTAAAAATATTTTAAATTTCATGTCCATTCTACAAACAAGAAAAAGGAGATGTACATTTGTTGTTGCTTTCCTGAAAAAGTAGATCAGAAACATGATTGGAATCAGAATGCAAACATGCTGAATAGTAGGCCAGTACTTCTTGGATCACATTAAATGCAATAGAATAACACAGCACTGAAGTGTAATCCATTAAAACCCTCAAACACTGCTCTTTAGCTTCAAGTCCACGTCTTTCCCTTTACTGAGCTTTGTGACTGTACAACTGAGATTTCTCTCTGGATCATTAAACTCCAGGCTGGAAACTGCAAGTCAGCAGATTCTGTAATTTAAAGTTTCTGAATGGACAAAAGCTCATTAGATATGTAAAGACAAAGCTGACAGCTAAAGAATATTGCCAAATAAAAGTAAGAAGAGTAGGGATTTTTAAAAAGGGTGAAAGAACTATAGGTAAAGAGATGAAAACCATTTTTGGACTTTCAAAGCACTTAAGTGAATTAGGAGCACACAACCTACTGACACTTCTTTGGTTTAATGCTCAGTTACCGAATCTGTTACCTCACTTAGGTATTTCAGCTCCTGAAATAATTGGAAAAGACTAGGAGAAAAGAGTGTTCCTATTTAGTTTCATCTGAAAGGAATCTAGGTCAACTGTTCTCAGGCTGCTCTGTGATGTGAACTGAAACCGTTCACACCATGGTCTGGGACAATAGGAAGATCTGCTTCTGCAGTACTTCTGACTGGAAGTGAGATACCAGTGCAGATACACCCTTTTCTGCCTATTCAGATCAAATGAAATCCTCACTAATGACTGAAGAATCGCCAGCTTTGGACCCTTTTAGGACACCTTGGATTAGTTTTTCCACCAGTAGCAGGACTATTTGGAAAATACAGAGTCAGGGAGGTTGAAAGGAACCTTTGGAGGTTACCTGGTCCAGCCCTGCTGCTCAGAGGAGCCACCTGGAGCTGGTTGCCCAGGACATTGTCCAGATGGCTTTTTTATATCTCCAAGAATGGAGACTCCACAACCTCTCAGGGCAACTTGTGCCAGTGCTCTGTCAGAGAGAAACAGTGTTCCTTGACCTTCGGAGGGAATCTTTTCTGTTACAGTTCGTGCCCATTGCCTCTGGTCCTGTCACTGGGCACCACCACTTCCTCAAGATATATTTACATTAGTAGGATTCCCTGAGCCTTCTGTTCTCCAGGCTGAACAGTCCCAGGTCTCTCAGCCTGCTTTCATTGAACAGATGCTCCAGTCCCTTCATCATCTTTGTCACTCTTTGTTGCACTTGCTTCTGTCTTCTACTGGGGAGATGAACCATAACCAGATCCTGCACTCCAAGTAAGGCTCTCCCAGTGACGAATAAAGAGGAGGGAAATCAATGTCTCAGGCTGGTCTTTTGTGTTAAGAATAAGACAAGTTACTACTCTTCTGCTCTGACGGGGGTATATCTGAAAGTTCCAGAATTTTCTTTTTTCCTCTGACTCTGATGGCAAAGTAGAGACAAATTGAAAACTCTATCTTCAATCAGCAGAATGAAACAAACCTCCATCTTGAACATTCAAGTTTGGCAGCCTATGATAAGTGCAATGACAATTTTCAAGGTACCTCAGACCTGTAGACTGCCCAGGTCCATTTTCTAAAGGTCATCTTAGCAACTTCAATCATAGGGTGATAACTTTGAAGCACAATAAGGAGTTTACAGGTACGTTTGTTCTGCACCCTGCAGCTAGACCTGAAGATCAGCAAATTAATTACTGTGCAGTGCGTACTCTAAATTTCATTATTAGAATTACATTCTTCTTGCATTTTCAGAAAAAAGCCTCCTGTCATCATGTTTCCATAGTGGGATAATGTATTACCATTATTCATATGATAGCTAGAGTTTTTTTCTGTTATACTTGAAAAGTATTGATTTTTCTGAATTTGCTACAATTCAGACTAGTAATGGAGATCTGAATTTTACCCAATGAGGGCAGAATCTATGATTTTCTATATGTATAATCAACCATGAATCATTTTTATCTTTTGGGTATAATATTAGCTCTATACTTCATGCAAATTGAAGCAAAATAAGATAATAAAAATCCTTCTATGCTGTCCTACAGATGTCTTTCAATACACTACGCTTCCTAACTCTGAAACTCTGTCACTTCTAGACATTGCCTTCTCTGAACGGATATTGCAATCTCTAATAAATTGTATCATGGTTTTTAAAAATTAAAATCAGATTTTAACTCCTCTATATATAGGTCAAATGTTAACATATTATCTTAATTTGTTACAATGCCCTGAAAATATTGAGCTGAAATATTTCCCAGGTAGTTTGTTTAGATTAGATAGAGTTTTAAAGTTCTCATTTTGAACTAATACTCACAAGAGGGATCAATGATGAAATGAGACTAATATAGCAAATTGCACTGTTCAAATGAACGCAGCACGGGAATGTGAAATTAATTTTTTATTAAATGCTTGTGCTATAATGGAAGATACTTCTTGTAGTGATTCATTTAAAATATTTGTAACATTATGCTAATTGGTTTAGCCAAACATATTGGTGAGCTCAAAACTAGACCAAAGTTTGAGAATAAACACTTGGTGTGTACAGGAATAAATCCACTACTTACTGGAGAAGAGACCCAACTGTCTGCTATGTGCTCTCTGCTTGCTAAATTTGTACCAGATGCTGAGACAAACTCTGGCTTAGGGAAGAATGTTTGGAGTAAGCCAGATGAGAGGATAGAAACATAGGCATGAACTTTTACTAACCTTAATCTTGAGAATGCCATCATAAAGGTTTCTTAACATAAAAAAGCAGTAAACTAACTTAGAAATTACAGTATGGTATAATCTTATATGAAACATTAAATACTTCATTATGTAACAGCCCCTAATCTAAAGTACTTCAAACTGGTTTGTTTCCTTCTAAAACTTTGGAGGAAATATTATTTACTTTTACAGGACTCACACACTGGATGAGGAAATCTTGATAAAAAACCTAAATACAAATAACCATGGTAATGAATTCCAAATGAGTATATCACGTTTTATCTAAATGAGAGCCAGTGGTGGAAAGCATTCAGAAAAATCTGCTTAGTATACATTTTCTTAATTGTGAGAATCAATGTACTTCTTCCCGCTTCATTAGTTCTTTATTCTCTGAGAAATCACAGGATATAGAGAGTAAAAATGGGTGGAAGGAAAAGAGCAAGAGAGATTGTACTTACCTGAGAATTCCTGGATCTGAGAATCTTCTACTTCAAACAACAGTTCATCATGGATCTGGGCAATTAACCTGAAAAATTTCAGACATCAGATAACATACGCAAAAAATTTTGAACGATGCCTTCCATTAATGGTCAAGTTAAGGTGAAAATAAACACCTAATGAAAATTTAAAAATCATTAATGGATTTAAGAACTGCCCCTCCCTATATTCTGGAAACACAAAGGCCATGGTTGGAAACCCAAATTGTGCTTGCCATCTTATAAATGCCATTCAGGGATTTGATGACATGACAAGGTTTTACTTAAAACCAACACAATTTGCAGAAAAATGGGAGAAATTATGGAGACAGACTATGTTTTGTTAATATAGCTTGGTTGTTTGAACTGGAGATAAAGAAGAAATTCTCCTGCATGAGGGTGGTGAGGCACTGGAGAAGTTGTGGATGCCCCATCCTTGGCAGTGTTCAAAGCCAGGCTGGACGGGTCTTGGAGCAACAGGTCTAGTGGAAAGGGTCCCTGCCCATGGCAGGGGGTTGAACAAGGTGGTCTTTATGGTCTCTTCCAACCCAAACCATTCTGTGTTTCCATGATTTAAATTAAATGTCACCTGTAGATTTTCTTAATACCTTTTCTTAATAATAGCAGTTATTCAAGTAAATAATCCTTTACAAATGGCTGAAACATCAATATGGTTATGACTTACAACTTTTCACAGCTTCTTAAGATAGTTTCACGCAGCCTTAAATTACAATGTGACATTGACTAACAGTGTGGTGAGCTCTAATAATAGATCTTAAATTATTAGTCACTTACAACACAGTCAGAAGCAGAGTGAAAAAGATTAACATATTTCTAATAGGAAATTAGGACACAGGACACAAAAAAGAAATAGATGAAAAGACCAGGATCATCTATAGCAAGAGAATACAGTTACATGAAAAGTTGTAATTTCTAATTCAAGTAAATTAATTAAAGCAAGAGTGTCCTCATAACCATTGAAATGACATGCAAAAGCTATAAATCAGAACAGTGAATATTAAAGATGAATAAACAGTCAACCAATGGAGTAAGAAAATAGTCTATTAAACCAGTGCAAAAACAACACGATAGACTGGTTTTGGTTTGTTCCAGAGTACTGTCTCATGCCTTCAGTCAGGATTAGAGCACCATATATTCTGAATATCTGGTGAGGAAAAGTCCTTTCTTAGAAGAACTTACAACATACATAAAATCGTCATAAATTTATCAGGATTTAGGAATGAAAGAATAGGATTTTCAAAACCTCTCAGCATTGTAACAACTGATCACCTCACCTCAATGCTAAAAGTAAAACAGGAGGAGCAGGGTTGGACCAGAATTAAGTGCTACCTTATGTGTCTGAAAACCTGTGGAAGCAATATAAATTAACTGAATTTTTCTCTCTAGACAGCAAAATAGACTTGATATAACTCTACATGCTCCAGTTCCCCTACTGAAAGCAGCCCAGCTCCTTTACCTTAGCTCTCCATCATGGCTAAAGGACCCTGTTTCTCATTCACATCATCCTGAACAGCACAGCCCATGAGCTCACTTGCATTGCCAGTTAACTCAGGACCTGCACGGAGCTGCAGAGTTACATCTGCCCCATCTTACACATCTAGTGATTAATTTGAAGTTCAGGACCATGTTCTGTCTGTTAAATACAGTCGGCATTGCTGGCTCTCTATCTAGCTCTGCTGCTCTCCTAACCAATGCCTTCAGTTAGAAAATGGGAATAATATTTCTGAGATCTAAGAAATGAGTATTTCTAGTACACTTCTATTTTCAAATGAAAGATATTACAGAAGATTTAATTAACAGTAAACGTGATTTCCTAGACTGATGCCTAGAATGAAATAGTATACATTATTTCCTCCTTAATGTTCATCAAACAAGGCAGATATTTTTGATGATGTTTTATCTCCTTTTCTTACATGTTTCACAGCAAATAATCAGTTCTGGTCTTACAGTACAAGGCCACCTGTATTTTTTCAGGCTTGCTTAAGTAATAACACTTGCATGCAATATTCTGTTCCACAGAAGGAAGCATTCAATTTGACATCAATAAAGATGAAAGAAAAAAAATCAAAGCAATTTGTACATTCAGAATTTACAGCTTTCACCATTCCACTGCATGCACCCACCCAGCTATTGCATACTCTGAGTGAAAGAAGCTTGAAAAAGCCCCTGTGCTTTTGCTTAAGAGCTTAATTGAATCCTCTTCACTTTGAAGGAATGTTGCAATAGCAAGCTCCTCTCATTATCTTGTGCTAAAAGGTACGGTCAACTGGATTAGAAACTGGAAACCAGGCAGAGACTAGTATATTTTAAATTCTACAGATGATAAGAATGCCTTTGATTTAGAAACTAGTATTTCATTAACTGTGTTCTTGCCTGACTGAAAATTAGGCATTGTTTTTGATGAGTACACATATTATTTCCTTTACTGAGAAATGTGACTTGCATCTGAGCATGCCAGTGGTGTGGAACTAGAAACAGTGCTACAGCCTGACCCTTCAAATGCAGAAATATTTCTGTGACTCCCAGTCTGAACATGGCTTTCGACACCACTTTAGTGTGCCCAGCATACAATAGCCATCTTAAACTATTATGCTGCACAATAGAATTTTAAAAAGAAAATATTTTTCATTTTCTTAACACTACATTGATCATTCTTCCACTTTCCTATAAAGCAACACAGAGAATGAATTTTCAGGCCTCCAATGGATCCACCCAGTTATTACTACTATATCATAATCATATTAATGAATTATATATGCCAAAATTAATTAAACTGTTCTCTAAAGATTTTTTTCAGAGTATTCTATCTATGAAGCCATATTGTTAGAGCATACTTTTCCCTACTACCAGGCCAGTTGTCTAATAAAAGAACTAATGAGGATTTTGTTTGTTACTGGAAATCAATATATTCCAGGTCTGGACTCCTCTGTTCTAAAGTGCAGAATTGCAAGGTTTTCCATGACTACTTCAAACACCTAGAAATAATTACACTATTGAACTGACCTCAACAAACAGCTGTTACCTTATTAGTGAGCAACTGCATTTTTCTTTGTCATTAAAGGAAACAACTTTCTGTCTAAACTCAAAAAAAGAACACTGTGTTATGACATGCTGCAGGCTCCAGTGCAGGTATATTCACTAGAAGAGGCCAGTGTAGGAGAGGGGGGAAAAAAAGACAAGATTGTCATAGTAGTCTTCATCAGAAGGAGGTTTTTAACAGTGACATGCAGCGCTTCAGGATGTTAGAATGTGCCAAGAGATGCTCAAACTAATTAAATTCATGCTTCTTCTACAGACAAGGGACTAAGGCTGGTTCTGACCTAGATATTCTGAGCTCACACTTGGAAAACCCCAGCTCTGTGTGTTGACTTTATGGGGGTGCCACCTCCCAAAACAGCTGACCAGAAGTCAGACAGAGATTAACCCTCTGTACGTTTTTGTGATGTGCTTTTTGCATTACCAGGGAAATTTTTACTGCTGTTAACAACACATCCAAAGCATAACATGGTTTAGCTTTCCAGACTGGTCTGTAGGAAGATAATATAAAATATAAAACACCAACAGTTTAGTGGTGGACTTGGCAGTGCCAGTTTAACAGTTGGACTCAATGACCTTAGGGGTATTTTCCAACCTGATTCTGATCCTCTATTACATTGAGCTGTTTTAAAAAATTGAATAGAAAATAAATTTTAAAAGGTTTTAAACTGGGCAGCTGGAAAAGCTTTAAAAAAGAGGGTTTGATCATCATGCATAACATAGCAGGACTCAATGATCTTAAAGGTCTTTTCCAACCTAACTGGCACTGTAATTTTGTAAGGAATCGAGGGCACCTTATTCTGACCAAGAGCCAGGCTGAGAGCCCAGAGTAAAGTTTAAGATGGTTCCTGTTGGACACTCCTGTATCTTCAGAAAAAAAAATGGTGCAGCACAAGGTCACAGGTCTGATTCTGAACTACTAGAGCACTCCAGTGTAAAATTTCCACACCAAATGACATATTTGATTTCTAACTTGAAGATATACTGAGAATTAAATCATATCTGAACAAGAGATTTCCTAAAGCAAAAGGATCATCTTTGAAGAAAGAGCAAAGAAAATGAATAATTTGAAATCCATCATAACTTAATGGTTTAGGTAAAAATTCTTGTGAAAAAAATCCTATAATACATCTTGAGAATTTAAAACAATGTTAGTAGTTATGTATTTATATACAATGAAAATATAAATATTATAGAGTTACTAAAAGTACATTGCTTAAAATAGGGCATGGTAGCAAAATAAACTTTGAAATAAGCTTTTTTAAAATATTCTCTAAAATATTTTCTAAAATATTTTCAAAATATTTCTCATTTTCTATTCCCACAAGGTTTTCATCTTATTTAAAAAAGCACTATATCTCTGACCACTGAAATGAAGGTCATACAACCGTATCAGATTTCATATCCCAAATATTAATATCCTTGTCTCTCATCTTATGTTATTGCCCTTTTTTGATATAATCAAATCAATCAATAAAATAATAATCCAACCAGTAACACCACATTTTTTGCTTTGAATTTGCCAATAAATGCCTAATGGGAGACTTCAAAATTGCAGATATGGGAGTACACAGTTAAAAGCTTTGTATATAAAGTTTAAAAATAAACCCAAAACGCATAAAAACTGTTAAGTGGTTAGGCAAAAAAAAAAAAAAAAAGAAAAAAAAAGTATTTTGAAATCAGACCAATGGGGGAATATGGGGGAAAAAAAATCCACCCAAGCCATCAAAACCAAAGAAACAAATGAAAATATGTTTCATGTTTTAAATGAAAAAAAAAATTAATTTAACTTGAAAAATTGACACATTCACACTTAATAAATTAATATATAATAAAATACAATTTTGAGTTAAAAGACACGTAATGAAACACTTTGCCAGAAAAAGCCAGAATGGCTGCTCATGTAATAAATACTTGCATGGATTTTAAGAACACCTAAAAATGATGACATACAATGATTTTGTGGGAAAACTTTTAAACCTTACATTTCAGGACTCAGACTCATCCCCACAAGCAGAGGAAGATGAAAATCTGCAGACAGGCGACTCTACTACAAATCTTACACCTCCCTCCTGAAGCATCTGCTACTGGCCACACTCAGTGATAATGGACCAGATGGAAGCTGGATCCAATTCGTCTTAGAAATATCTATGTCCCCTATACTGAAACACTCTTAATTTATTTTCTGATACTGCTAATAGTACCTGTGGTTTAATTGTGCCACAGTTTCCCCACAGAAGCCCACAGATTGCAGTGGACAGAATTCCTATTCTCATGTAAGTAAGGAACAAGATTATCGGCATATTGTAATATTTTGTAGAATTTTCCCTTTTTAATTTTTTTTTTTTTGAAGCTGCACCTATGTGGATTCCTAAAGTTGTAATATAAAAGTTATAGCTCAGGATACATCATGCCTGAATATATGTTACTTGCATTAACTTTAAGCTATGTCTTTCAGTGTTTTCATGATAAAGACCAAATCATTTTAACATTTTAACCATAAAAATTCAGCTAGCCTGTGAAATGGGTTTTCTCAGCAGCTACATCATGAAGAGTGGAAAACTGAACAGATGGCTAATTAAAGATAATAGAATTTTTGCATGTATCCAAAATGTTTGAAAACATACCAATCTAAAAGGTGACCTACAAAAGGGTTTTATAAATGAAATATATTTATTTGTGTTGAACGTCTTACATGAAGGAATAGTGAAAAACCTGCTACACGATGCATGTCCTTTTTGGCTGTGACATTTCTGCACATTAAATATACTTGGCTCTTTCTATAAAGAATAAATTACTCTGACTGCTTTGGCTCACTGTGCTTGAAGTGTTCAGGTAACAGTTCACCATCTTGTGGATACATGCAAAATACTGCTTTGGTTGCTTGAGGAAAGTGATGATTTTTCTAAGTTACAGCTTGCATAAAAATTCAATGTTATTTGGCTACTTTGGGAGGCAAAGAGCTACATATTGGACATCAGCTATGGAGAGTGCAATATGACCTCAGAAGTTTCCTTCTGCTACAGAAACGAAAGCATTCGTCTGTGAAACAATAATCTTACTCTCCTCTAAGCAGAATCCAAAACTTATCTTTCCTTTGTGGTTCAGTTTCTCCAGTATTAGGTGAAGGATAAAAGTTAACCATCTTGCTGAAGTTAATATACTAAGGTAGTTTGGGCACATACTGAGTGGCAATTGTGGGTAGAACACCAGAGTAAAAAGCATTTATTTGAAAATCCTGGTTAACTGCTAGAGAAGAAACATGAGTGAAAACGGTTCTTTAACTCCTGAAGAAACAGATAAAGGGCCGTAAGATTTACAAGCAGAATTAAAGATCAACACAAATAGCAGCACTAAGAATTTTAGTTAACGTATGTTTGAAACTATGATGTAATAAGGAAGTTGGGTTTATAAATATGCCTGTATGAATCTGAGAGATTATAAGCAGTTTATAAAGTAATAATTACTGAATCCCTACACACCTTATAAAAATGCCTCTAGATTCATGTGTTGTACTATAATTGAAGCCACTTTCAAGAAATGAATCATTTGTGATTTATCACATGACTTGTATCTGAAAAAAATCCAGGTCATATAAAACAATACTTGTTGCTGGGACAATAAGAGCTATTTCCAACTAATTTAGCTGTTTCTAACTAATCTGTAGAAGTGAGTTGCATTTATAGCTCACCAGCAGAGAAATCATTAGGTGTTCATTCCTTGAGGAAGACATACAAAACTCCAACATCCACTGCTATTGAAAAGCAGCTGGGACCAACCAAGAAAATAAAGCTTTTGCTTTTATTTGCTGGTGGCTTCTCCTTTTCAGATTACTCCTTTGTATTTGGCCTATGGTTGAACCTGTCTCTTTAACTAGGCTCCAGGCATACTGAGAAGTAAAGATGTGTGTGTGGCACAGGTCCAGTGCTGAAGGAACAATACTTTCATGCAAAAGCAGAATTGGTGGATTCACACCAAATTACTCAGTAGTTCTGTAGACCTGTTAAAATTCATGTGCATGTTGTTGAGATACTGAGATGTCCATAAAATACCAGGTAGACTTTGGGTAACATCAGTGCTTCTTCAGCTTACAAAATTAAAATATCTACAAGCAATGCTATAGGCAACAATTCTTCCACAGTTTGCCAGCATCCTTCTTTCTCACCAAGTTTCCATGTGACTGTCACTGCAGTGATGTTTTAAACACCAAAAAGAAACACAACTGTTCATCTGAGTTCACCAAGTTCACCTTTGCACTCTTGTCAATCCCAAAAATCTTTCTTTTACCTGCTACTGTATGCCTTGATCTCATTTCAAAAGTTTCTCTGCTATCATCTGCCTGCAGGAAACATTGTGTGGAGGTTCTATGGATTGCATCAGACAAGTAAAAGCTGGCACTTCAATAATTTATGCTAGCACCACATTTTCAATGAGCAACTTGGCCAGCTGCATCAGAACAGCTTAAGAAAGATCTAGGTAATATGGGAGAAGTCTGAAAAATTTTGATTACTTGTCAGCACCACACAAAATGCTGAGATATTAACACTGATGCCAGTAGTCAACTCATACTAATATTAGATCTGTACCATATATATTACATTTAATACTACTTATCCTGATTTCTGTAAAATTGCTTCCAAGTAACTGATTGACTTGTTATTGGCAACTGCATAAGCTGCTAGGCTTGTATTTGAGTTAAAAGATAAAGAAACATAAAGAGAAAAATGAAACCGCTAGTTGACAGAATCAATCAGTCACAGTAGAATATACTGTTTCATCAAGAATGCCTCTCTGATGAAGCATCATGAAAATGTAACTTGATCACCTTTCCTAACTTCCAAATACAATATCATATATGCAAACAATAACTGAAAATCTACCGACTGCTAGTCACAAAAAAATGAAGCTTCACGCTATTGGGTCAGAGCTTGCTCACTGCTGAACAGCCTCCAGCACAGGAACAATGAATGCAGTGTTGTGAGTGAAGACTGTAAACATACCTGCAAACTAACACTAAAAACTGTAAGACCTTATTTAGAATTATTTTTTCATTTTTTCTAAGGTAAGGAAGACAAAATGTTGAGCGTTAGCCAAAACCTAGCTATGCTTAATAGGATACTGTCTCCCAGTGCAAATGTTCATAATCACTTCTAAAGCATGTAAAAATGATATTTCTCTTTGATATGCTGTTCAAAGTGAAAACCCTGTTTCCAAAATCAGAAATTCTAACAGGGAAATAAAGATACTTACAAGGGGATGAAGACAGAAGAAAAGATAGTAGTGTGCTATCTTTGGAATAAATATGATCTGATGGGGTGATAATAGGAGATTGATTTTATTTCTCATTTTGGAAGAGCTACTGAACGTTCCCACTGTTGCAATAGCACCAATTATGTCCACGCTTCCTTTCAACAATATTTTTCAAACGGCTTCATAAAGGATGTTAGGATCATTATCCTGGCCTGACTGATAAGAAAATCAAGAAAAAGACCACTGAAAAAATAACTAACTGAATGCCACCTGGCAGACAAGCAGAAACACAATATTTCTAGTTTCAGTCCCATATTCTTTTGGCAAGATCCTTCTGATGTGTTTCAAATGCCACTGCCCAAGCAGAAAAGTGTTCACAGAATTTACAAAGGCATTGATTGTGCTTTTCTGACAAGCCTGGCCTGTTAGTACCTACTAAATATTACAGCAAGGAGCCATTATTGACTACAAAAACACTCTGCTCTAGCAAAGCCATCCAGTTGTTAATGGCTGGCAGAAGTTCAAAACCCCTGTTTAAAACAGTCTATCCTTTTCAAATGCCTTTGCAGTGTTGGTCTTCCCCAGCTGTGGCATTTATGATAGGACCAAGCAGGATAGGCGGTGATATTTTTCTTTTCTCTGGTGTAGCCATTCCCCTATGCTTTCAGAACACCAGGATTTTCAACATGTACAGCTTCAATATTTCCCCAAGTCTGTTATCTCCTTAGCCATTTGGTGACATTGCTTCTCTAAAAGAAATAGTTTTGAGAAAGAAAAGAAACAAGCAACATTTTCTGTTGAGAGAAAAAAACATTCACAAGCTTAATCAGACATGACATTAGTAGCAAAAAACTTTGGCTTTCTCAGAATTACAATGAACAGCCAGTTGCTGAACCTAAAGATCTGTGTGCCAGGCAGGAACTACAGAATGTTGTATGTTCTTTGCCCTCACACCACCTCCACTTCCCTCCTCCACTAAAGGCTGTTGGCTGCTCCTCTATCACTCATCTAACTCAGTTATGCCTGCTACTGCTGCAGGGATTTTCGTCCATGCCACAGATGACAGATTCTGGGCTTTTCATTCAATTCAGGTAGCAAAATGAATTATAATCAGTGCAATCTGCCTGAAAGTGTACAATGCAATATGTGATAGTGCATCATCCAACATTTAATATATAAATGTATCATTGTCTGAGTGCAGGCAGGATCTCCACCAAATCTCACACATTTTCAGATTTGTACCAGTGGGCCACTAACTGGTTTTTTTGTGTTTTGTTTTTTTTTTTACTAGTTTAATGGCATTTTGCTTAAACAGTTGCAAGAATATTTAAGAGTCATTCAGAAATTGTTTTATTTTTAGCATACAAATGAGTCCAACTACTTTGAATTCAACAAATTCAACTTTTATTTGTAATTAGAAATTGTATTTTCAGACATTGATCAAATAAGACAACACTGCTGTGTGTAAACTATACACACACTAACACACACAAAGTACTTATAGGGTTAGATAATCCCCATAATTTCCAAATACATTCAGAAGGACAAACTCTATTTCTTTGTACTGAGCTAAACACCCACAGAAGTCCTCAAAGCATGATTGCTACAGCTAAGTTGTTATCATCCTTTCTAGATGACAACAGAAACATTGATGTTCTGCACCACTTGCACTACTCTGCTTTTGTCTGACCTTCTACTGAATGAATTCTTGTTCTTCTGATTGCTTGCTACAAAAACTTTGCATTACCAAAGATGAGAAACCAGTTATTTGGGGTTTTTTCTACATGATTGACTTCAAAGTCTCTTTCTAGTGCAGCAAATAATAATGCTCACTGGATGTCTGGACCAACTTCTCCACAGGAAAAGTTGACTTCATTATTTCTGCTACTGGCATAAAACTCTTTGAGGACATTCTGTGATCTCCCACCCAACTTTAAGCAGTCACAACAGAAGAGAATCATGATGACCGAGCTTTTCTTTAAAGAAAAGCCATCTATACAAGAATTAAAAAAATGTTCATTTATTTTGTTTGAGCACTGGTTTCCTGGTTCCTGTTTTTTTTCCCAGCCCATTGAATGTTCCATTCCCACTGTACAATACACTCAAATACAGGAAGGATATGATCAGTGGGCTTGATTTCAAAGGTGCAGAACTACCACTAAATTAGATCTGACCAAGTTTAAATGACCCCAGGGCTTCAACACCTTAGGATGCATTTACAGATCCAACCATTAAAGCACAAAGATATAACTTTAAATGTATGAAACCACTCCACATGTCCTTGCTCGCTAAAAGATTCAGAAGTACACATGGTAGTTCTAGAGCTACTTAAAACACCAGAAACACATTAATTTTAACTAGTTTTGTTTTAAACCAAAGAGTTTTGCAGTAATTCATTACTAACCTGGCTGTTAAAGTTGGAGAAAAAACAACAGAGGCAAAAATCTTCACCATAGCCATTTTACAAAGATCAGCTGCAGAGCCTACAAAAGAAAGTGATCTGTTTTTAATTTAAAGCCTGCAAAAGAAAAATGTTCTTCTTGGAAATATGGCATAGGAACAAAAAACATCTGAAGATTCTGAATTACAAGAATTTTCAAAACTAGCAGATTCAATTAATGTAATATGTGAAACAGATTATAAGATTAATAAATAACAGAGGAAGTAATTACATGTTAATTAAAACTAGAAAAAAACAATATGAAATTATGTGTTAATTAAAGGTGAATTTGTCATTCATGACTATACGTTGAAAAATTGCTTTCTCTTTAAAAAGGTATGAAATTATCTATCTCTAAGCTTTAATTAAAATTTACCTATTAATCAATTAAAATTTAATGTCACAAAAGGTCAGAACATTCTTTCAGTGCTGCATTTCAATTTGGAGCCTTAATTTTGCACTTTTTCATATTTCCATGTCTATGTAATGTATATTCATTACATTACAGTGTTAAAAGCAGTGGTGCATAAAACAGTGTAATGGCACAGAATAGATGACACATTTCTGGTCATCAAGAGGCAGAATAATTCTCCAGGCCTGCAGTTTGGTGAAGGGCTCTGTTCTGATCCAAACCTTTTACACAAAAGATTTATCTGATAAAATACAGAAACAATTCTTTGAGTAAAGAGTGGAAACCATAATCCTCCTTGTCCCATTAAACATTCTAAATGTCCTAGATCATGGTCCTTTTTACAACCCTGTAACTCAATGAATTCTGATTTTCTTCTTCCAAATGTTTCAACTTTCAGAATAGGGGCAGAGAACAGCCAGGTAGCCAAATGACAAGGGCTGAAAGGTCATCAGAGAATTGCAGAGTATCTCCAATCAGAAGGGACCCATAGAGATCATCAAGTCCAACTCCCTGCAGGACTCTAAATCTGAACTGTATGACTGAGAGCATTGTCCAAACACTCCTTGAGCTCTGTCACGCTTGGGGCTGTGACCACTACTATGGGGAGCCTGTTCCAGTGCCCAACCACCCTCTGGGTGAAGAGCCTTTTCCTAGTATCCAGCCTAAACCTCCCCACAGCTTCATGCCATTCCCTCAGGTCCTTTACCTGTCACTAGAGAAAGGAGCTCAGCACCTCCCCTCCACTCTCCCCCCTGAGGAACCTGTAGACGATGATGGGGTCACCCCAAAGCCTTCCCCTCTCCAGGCTGAACAGCACAAAGGACCTCAGGTGCTCCCTGTAAGTCTTATCCTCAAGACCTTTCACTATCTTGGTGACTCTCCTCTGGACACAGTCTGACACTTTGATGTCCTTCATATATTGAGGCACCCAAAACTGTACACAGGACATGAAGTGGGGCCACACCAGCACAGAGCAAGTGGGACAATGACTTGCCAGTGAGGCTGTGCCTGATGACCCCCAGGATACAGTGGGTCCTCTTGGCTAGGGAAGAAAATCTAAGAGAATGAGGACAAAAGATTATCATCTCTTCTTTCTCCAGTCATCTATGACAAACTGCCTCCTCTGAATCCTATGCTGAGATTCTGTTTTGCACATTAACTGTACCAAGGGCAGACCCTCAGCTGATGATCGAGATGGTGATGTCTGACTGCAGGTTTAGCCTCAAATACCTGTCTTGTTTCCCTGTTCAAATGATGTGTCAAATTATACAACACATCCCAAAAAGGGCCAACTGATACAAAAAGTAACAAAGGATGTTTCAGCAAAGGTCAGGGAAATACCTTCTTAGTGACTGTGAAAATAAAACTATACTGAGCGTTTAGTCCATCACAAAAGATATGTTCTAGATATATTCTTTATGAAACATTGTAGAGTAATAAAATTTGAAAGACTTCTCAAAATATTTTTTTACTGAAATACGAATTTTAGCGGTATTCTATTTTAAACTTTTTAAATGAAAATAGTTTTAAATAAATAATTAAAGATAAAATGAGCTGTTTTTCTATATATTCTGTGGGGGTAGGTACAACTGAATAATAACTGAAGAATAAGATGCTGTATATTGGTGAAAACTATTAAGCTGGAAAATATTCAAAAAGAGAAAAAATACTATGAAAAAAGTGTGAGAAATCAAATTGTAATAATTCAAAGCTGCAATCCTACATTCCTCTCAATATTGTTATGCATCTGAAGTGTTCTGCTATCATTTGCTCCTACCATAATCAAAATGTAAATTACTTAAATTAATTAGACTATTAGGTGTAACTATAAAACACATATTAAATGCAGCTTAGTACACTAAATGTCATAAAAGGTTTTATCATAATTTAGAAAGTTTTTATAGTCTTCAAATATTATCTTATGGCTGAAATCTTAAAATTAAAACATCATGGTAGTCTACAATGAATTTTTTTATAAAATTTGGGAATACTGAATATTTTAGAGTTTTTAATCCTCACTTCACCACATCTTCTATTATTACATTCTGAGTGACAATTACATTATTTTTCATCAGATTTGTCCTCCAGTATCACTTGAACTGACAGTGAAATCTGACAATCTTATTATTGTAGGTACATAGAAGTGAGTGTCCCATAGACAGTCCTGTGACAGCCTTGCTCCAGCTCTTGGGACAGATGGACATAGCAAATGCTGCTCAGAAGGCCGTGTCTCTTTACCCATACTACACTGTGTGCCCTGCAGGACTCACAGAATGAGAATTAGAATTCTAGACCTGTAGCTATCTTTGCAGAGACAGTACTTAAGGACTGTCAATCACAACATAAATACTTACGTCATTTTAAAAATGAAACATTAAAATGAATAATATTTAGAAAGAAAAGTGATACTTTCAAAAGGCAAATTCAAATAACTTTAAAGGGCATGCCATCACTACATCTAGAAAGGATGTTTTCCTTGCCTGTAAATTGTACGGTTCCAGGATAACTTAAAGAAAACCCGGGCAGCATCATCTAATTAAAAAAAATAATTCTTCCAAGGGACAGCTTTGTAGGAGGGATCTCAGTCGTGGGCTGACAGCTCAGGTTTTTTTTCCCTTTGAGACGCTAAACTCTGTACTCAACTGAGCCCCAGGTGACTTAAACGGAGTATGTTAATGCATCAGATTAACTAACATGTGAGCACAGAATGATGACTTTTACATTTCCAATCTATATGTTAAATGGTTTTCTGTGGAATAAAACGACCTTTTTTTCTCGCCCTCCATAGAATTAAGTTTGAAAGTTTCTGCAAAGAATGAGCTGGATTTCAAAACATGTAATAATAATGCACAATTATTGTAACATTCTATATTTTTGAAACTAAAGCTATCTGGCAAAATGAAAGCTGGAATCTGTAAGAAACATAATCACAGACACCCTTCTGGAGTAACATACTATAAAAACCAGAAAGGAAAGTGTTTAAAGAAACAATGCATCTGAAGAACGGAACTCTAGATATTCTCTCTATACATAGTTTGTATCAATGCCTATGTTTAGCTATCACACAGCACTCTAGTGTATTAGAACATTTATACTGTTGCTGATATTAATATTACTATTATTATTATATTATTCTGTTTACTGGCAATTTCCAAGGTAGATGGAATATATAATTTTAACTTCTTTTTCACAGTAAAACTCACGCCTACTCTAGTAGTCTACTGGAATATTCATTCTTCTGAGATTATCAGAGTTGTTGCCCACTCTGTAAAGGCAAGCAGGGACAGAGACAGGTGGGTAGACAGGAAGGTAGGGAGGCAGATCTTTACCTTGAACAACAAAATTGACAGCCTGCCTCTCTGCTTGAGCACGTAGCTTGTAATCCTGTGCATTGATATTGGCCAGTGGCCTTTTGCGCCCCATTATGGAAACCACGTAACCTTGCAGGATTTAAATAAAAATTACTATTATTTGACACAGAGTGAGTAAAACTAAATTTCTAAAATTCTTTTTGAAGACAATAGAGATTTTTATAATTACGTGTTGCCTGAGTCAATTTAATATCTTGTCCTCTGAAAATAGTCAGAGCTTACTTAAACCTTCAACACTGACTGTATTTTTGGTTTAAGAATGATTTCACTCAGAGAACTGGCACATGTTATACAAGGAAAATTTTTGTTCTTTAAGGCTGTCAAATTTTTATTAGGAATGTCTACTGATAAACCAGCAAATTCTCTCTGTGGGAGATGAAACTATAAATACCTAGTAGAATTAGCTATCTATTAGCAGCCATAATTAGAGCTTTCCACACAATGAATAGTTTACTTGGGAATAGTAAAGAAAAATCAATTTGTAGAGTAATTAAATCAGTAATGAATATTTCCCAAAAATATAAAATAGTTCTTTTAGGCGAAAAAAAAAAATTCCATTTATCTTTATGTAGTATTTCTGTGTTCCTTTCACAGCCAAACTTCCTTAACTCGAGTGTGGTTTTTCTAGTTTAAAAGAAATATAAAAATATAGTTAAAGCTTTATATTAGGCCTAATGACATATTTTGCTAAAAAACCCTATTTGGAGGGCAAGTGAGAGGAGTTGGGAGAGGAAAAGACATGTGAGGATCCTCTTCTCAAAATAACACACACAAAACTTAGCTTATCTTCAAAAATAAACTTCTATTCTTATTTTAAGAAATATGAAAAATCACCCATGTTAAAAATACATCTTGAAAAAATTTTTCTTTATATTTCTAATCACCTTGACTACCCATGAATTGTCGCTAGATAGCATGGAAGTTCAGACCGACACAGTTTCATCTCCTGTGCTGTGCAAGCACAAGTGGTGAGGAGACCTTTTCAAACAAAAAGTTATCACCTTGTTATGGACAACACATACCCAGGCTTGTGTGCATAGGATAAATTAATTCAGCTTTCTATGAATTAGTGCATTTCCAGGAGCGCTGATACCAGAAGTACTAGTTTTGAAACAAGGAACAGAACTATCTGGAAGTTAGAGAATTCTTTGGCAAATCAGACTTCCCAATTCAACTAACATTTTCCATGAAGAATAGTATTTAAAGATGGAATTCTTGAAACATTGTATTCTTAGATAAAATTAGATTTGCTGTAATATCCGGATTTCTGTGAGGTGTGACTCCTCATAACTCAGCATCATCCCCCAAACAAACACCATCATTCATGTAACAGTGGCAGAGAAGGTGCCTGGTGTCAAGGACTAATCTGCAAATGCATGCCCAAAAGAGGTCTTAATGTAGTCTTTTCAATATATAAATAATTTCATAAAAAATAGCAGTACAGTAATATATACACTAACAAATATCTTCCTCATAGAATAATTATTTATATGCCTATCATGTCGACATGGAATATCAGACATTCAGAACACTTAAATAATGTTAGTCAGGGGGGTGCTGCTCACCTTTGAACTGCAGATAAGAAAGATTACCTTCTAATGAGCTCAATAAATTGGAATGTTTTTGTTGGAAAGTTAGAATCCAAGGTGAACGAACAAGAAAAATATTAAATAATATTGATCTGCTGCAGACTGCTAAAGCTTGTATAACCTAAACAGATTGCTCTTCTACCATTAATGGTTAAAAATGGTTGATAGGCAAGAGTGTAAGGAGTAAGAAGGAATTAGACAAGTGTGCTTTGCTGACTTTAGAACATTAGTCATGACATTCCTGTCTACTGAACTCATAAACCTGATTCTCTTGCACAGAAGTCTGTTTATTGAAATTCATTCACTTTTAAGAAAAGAATGTTATCTTAAATATATAAAAAATATATAATAAATATGTAATATTTTACTAGGCATGTTATGTTTGGCTTAATTACAGCTAAAAATGGATGTTTGGTAACTTCACTGTTTTTGAGCAATATTAATAAACAAAGGAGTGCAAATGCGTGACACAATGACAGTTCATACTTCCAATAGAAGGCCCTACAAAGTACAAAAAATGAATACTATCCATTTCCATAATTAGAAGTGAATTATATGTTTCTGCCATGACACTCACCCATACAGTGAAGGGTAATATTATATTGCAAATTTACTATTTATTTCTAAAAAAGTCTTAGTAGTGCATGCCCTATTAAGAAACAAAAGAACTCAATTTTGACATTTCTGCTAATTAGCTTTTAAAAGACAATATTTCAAGCAGCTATGTTTTCTCTTCTCAAATTACTGCACTCCTAGGATTCACTAAATATAAACGAATATGTAGACTAAAAACAAATTTGATGCAAGAAGAGTTTGCAGCTGCTGGCTCCAGAAGCACTCTGCACACATCTGTCACTACAGCTACCACCTGAACTTCAGGAACATAAATTCTGATTGATGCAAAGAAAAAATAAGTTTAAAAAAATTGGCTGTGTAAATTGACTGAACTTCCACGGTCCAGCAGCCACGTACCCAATTTATTAGGTAGAAGATTCCTTGGGCTTTTTTTTTCTGTTGGAGTATATTATATGTCAAAATGATGCAATGTAACTTGACATTAAGTGGGTTCATTCTGAGAACAGATGTCTTATTCTGTTAGTATCTTTCTGAGAAAAGGCACACATAACCAGCTCCTTTTAGGGGTAAAAAAGAAAAAAAACCCCAAACCTGATTCACCAAGAAAGGATATTCCATCTTTTTTTGTTGTCCTGTATCTATCTGAATTTGGGTCAAGTTGGATCTTCGTCTTCACCACCGTCACACAATGCTGATCAGTAAACAAAATACAGTCACAGATTTTGGATTACCTTTATTTCGGCACTCTTCAATGGTTTTCTTTGTGAACTCATGTACTTTCTTGTATTTTTGCATAAAACTCTCTATAAATTGACCAGCTTGAACAGGAGTAATTCCCAAGCAGCCAGCGAGACGTTCTTTACCTGGTGGTACAGAAATTATCTCTATTATGCAATAAAGCAGAACAGAAAACCACTCCATATAATAGCACTAGTTCATGCACTGTCAGTGGAATTAGTTAATTTTACTTACCTCTGTGAAAGAGGATGGATCTGATACACTAAAATCATATAGGAACAAAATAAATGTTTAACCCTGTGCTTGAATGTTTTACTGAAGTTACTGGATTAGGCATATAATTAATAAGAAGTACATAAAAAGTATGTAATTTAGAAATTCCTAGTTATAATTTATACCTATAATGTCGTTGAAATATCTTTTGTTTACAGAGCAATGCTGTTGCTTTAAGTATCACTTTACCAGTTCAGTCTTGCAATCTCCAAACTTTGAAGAGCAGATAAAGATTTGAAATTAACTTTAAGCAAACACAAATATACTGAAGATCTAAAAAAGGATGGAGATGTTTAAGGTTGAGTTTAGCTACAAGCTTTAGAGTTTAGCTTGAATTTAGAAAGGATGTTTGGAGTCTGAGTCCCATAGATTTCAAACAGTCTTAAGCTCCTCAGTGTCAGTAGAAACTGGGGTCCAAGTTTTGAGATAAAAGGGTTGGAAAAAGAAAAAATGGAAAAAGTGTTTCAACAGAGAGAGAAAGGAATAATAGCTTTTGGACAGGATATATGTGCACAATATCTGTTATGCTGGATCTAAGAGCATTTATAAGAAAAGGTGGACAAAACCTGAAGATATTCTAGAGTGTGAAAATATAAACTAAGAGCTACAGTTTAAACCCACTTAAAAATCAAACAGTTCCAGTAAAAATAAAACATACATCAACATTAGTCATATGAAGTTTGAAAGACAGATATATTTATGTCTGCACAGCAACACAGAACCAGCACTGTGTCTGCAAAGAACATAAGCTGAGAGGAGACATCTCAAGGCACCAAAGGCACAGAATAGTCATTGTCATGGTAAGGCTGTCAAGAAAAATCGTCTAGCACTTTTAAAAGAGAGAGGATTTCAGCCACCTAAATGCCATCACTGTCAGCCTGATGTGCATTTCAGAACAATTCTTGTAGCATTTTGTTCTCAGTCACGCCAGGATCTGCACTGAGCTGCAAGAACACCAGTCTGGACAAGGTGCTAGAGGAAAAAATTCACGTAGACATCCAGGATGACATTTGCTGAGCTATTATAGATCTGTACTCTTTTTTTTGGACATCTAATTAATCTGGGTTTTCTTCCTGGGTCAGCAAATGACAAGTCTATCTGATAAGGCACACATTGCTAACAGCTAGGAGACTACTGTAGCTTCCTTAGAGAACTGTAACAATCTAAGTTTGCCCATGTTATCCATTTAAAGAACTATTAATATACAATTAAGAACAATTGCATAAAATACTAGGAAAATTAAAGCACAATATTAGCAAGGACGTCTAAAAGGGCCCAGGGAAATGCAGTTCCCGGGAAGCAAAAAGGGGAATGAACAGCCAGGTAATTGTGTCAGATCATGCTCCACAATGCAGGAGCACAGGCCATGCAAGGCAAAGCCCAGGAGTGGACTAAACCTTCTCTGAGCACTCTTCTTGAGTTATCTGTGGCAGGGGAATTATTAGCAGCAGCCTGTGAGTTCCTCTGTTCTCCATTCTGCAGTATCATCTTTCAAAAATGAAAACAGCATTAGTTTTCATTAAAACACTGTGATAGCTCTCCGTGTCATTTCAAGGCTTGAGCATACTGCCATTGAATATAAGGAATTCCTTATTCTACAGATGTTTAAGTTTCCTGTGTTCTAGTTCTCCAAGATGACTAAGGCAGAAACAAGTGAATTGAACTGCTTCAAACTAACCAAAAATATTTATAGAATGTTCTGAGCTGGACAGGACCCACAAGGATCAATTCCGGGCCCTGCACAGGCGGGCCACACCATGAGCCACGCCACACCCTGCACAGGAGGCCCAGTAGTCACACCATGTGTTGTCCCCAAATGCTTCTTGAACTCTCAGCAGGCTTGGGGCTTTGACCACTGCCCTGGGGAGCCTGTTCCAGTGCCTAACCACCCCTCTGGGTGAAAACTTTTTCCCAATAACCAATCTTCTTTTTCCTTTATTTTCCTTCAGAACTAAAGAAAATACCTTGAAAACATGAACCAAGTGTAACCTAAAGCTAAGAAAACAACAAAAAAAAGGTTACTATTTACTACATGAAAGGTTTTGATTAACTCCTGTAAGCATAATACAAGCCAGCTCCTCAGGGAGTGTTTTTGTAGTCTTCAATCCTAAAAGAAGTATTATTCACACTCTTCAGTTGTATCAAAATGTCTCCTTAATGAAAAATGAGCCGTCTTTTGAAGGGAGACAAACTGTGGGTGGAATTCAGTCCATCAATTTTAGGCATCTAACAATTACTTTTTGTCAGCCCAGTTTCCAACTAAGTGGTTTAATGATATCATTTCATGTCTTAATTAGGATCTGATCACACTTCTAATGAACTGAAAACTTCTTATTATCTTTGAGGTACTTCAACTGCCCTTGTTTGAGAGAGAGGGACACAAGGCAAACAAGTAAATGGAGACACTTACATCAAGCACTGCTGCACTGAAATCTTTAGTGTCTGGTTCAGAGCAAGTGAGGGAGTGCCAATGCAGTGCTTAAATGTAAACATGAAAGTTCTCTATAGATGAGCAGACAGACATAGGTTCCACCAAGCCCCAGGAACTGAGGCATTTCTGACTATATACAGAACTACAGGGCATTCAACTGGTGGTGATTCATCCGATTACATCTGGTATCTGCCTGTTCCCCCCACAGTGAAGGGAAGAGATAGGAAATGTGTAGCATTTGCATGGACCAAGGGGCAGGGGAGATAATGCTGGCATTTTGTAAAATAACCCAGTGATGAAACCATTCAGGTGGGAAATCAAAGATTTGTTCCAGTCTCAGCACAGGCAGGTCTAAATTTACAGTGAAGGGTAAAAGCCCAGCCCAGTGCTGGGCTTTTTAACTATAGATCTTAAACACAGAGGTTTCAAATGCAATATAGCTTAATATAAAAATGCAGGTGTGTATGCATATATATATATATGTGTGTGTGTGTGTGTGTGTGTGTGTGTGTGCGCGCGCGTATATATAAATATATATACACTCTTATAGGTATATATATAATCTACACACACCCCCAAACATAAAATAAATGTTCTGGAGAGCTGAATTTGATGCATTTCTTCCCAAGTTAATGCTATAAATGACAAATGGAACACCCTGGCTGATTCTGCCTTTGGTTCAAGGACTGAGTGGAAAAGATGGCTCAGAAAGCATTCACAACCAGGAACCCAGGATGTAGCATTATGGGTTTCCAGGTTACATAAAGCTTGCAGCCCAGGGCTCTCATTTCCTAAATTACTTTTTCAAGAACTCATCCTCTGTAGAGAAAGTTAGTCAGCTGCTCACTGAAATCAATTCACAAGAGCTTCTAGGCTGATGACATACATGCATCTATCTCCCCAGGAAAGGTAACTCTAAGAAAGGAATAGAAGGCATTTAAGAAATAGTAGGGAGTTTTGAAAAGTATGAAGAACATCTTGACTTATCTAGGGCCTGGTAAGGACTTAGGCAGAAGGGGTAACAGTGGATTTTTGCAAGTTTTCTGCAGTTGTGAAGAAATGGCAGCAAACATTTAGCCTCAAAGTAAGGGAACACTTTCACACTGTGAGGGTGAATGAGCACTGGCACAGGTTGCCCAGGGAGACTGTGGATTCTTGAAGAGCCCTTTCTCCAGCCTTTAGGACATTGAAAATCTGGACACAGTTCTGGGCAAACAGCTCAAGGTGACCCTGCTTGAACAGGCGGCTGGATCTGATGACCTCCAGAGGTCCCTTCCAATCCCTGCCATTCTCTGATTCTCTAAATGTGTTTTTAAACAATGCTGGAGTTTTTTAAAATTCCATTGCAGTCTGTCTATATACTGAGAATATGAATTCTACTCAGAATTAGATAAATGCTTCAGTTATATCAGCAGTAAATAAATACAAAATCAGATAATCTTTGTATATGGCAATATAACTACATTAATTTCATAATTTTTATACTGAGTAGATAACTTTAAAATCCTGGATAAAAATATAAATGTAATACTCTGACAAACTATTACTCACCTTTAGAAATTCAGTCTACTTACATAAATTATGAATAAAGTATTAATTTACAGTGGCTGGGTTTTTTTCTACAAGTGCCTACCTGCTCCATAAACCACAGAGTAAACGATACGCTTTGCTTGCTCTCTATCAGCATGCTTCACTTGTTCACTTGGAATCCCTTTCCTAAAGAAACAAATAAAAATCACACATTTTCGGTCAAAACTAAGTTGTTATCCCCAGAGAAAACTCATTTAAAGTCAATAGTCATTTAATAACCACAAAATTGTAAGATATGAATAGATGCATGTAAGGGCTTTTGTTGTCAGCCAGGAATGCACAACTTCTTTACAAATTTTCATAGTGATAGTCCATAGTAAATGAAATTCTTTATTTTCATTTTAATCTTCTCCTTTCTTTTCAATTAAATTCTTGGTTAGGAAAAATCCTACTACTATATTACTAGTTTTTCAGATTTAGATGGATTTAATAGTCGCTCATGAGAAAAATTGATTATTTCCAGCAAAAGCATTTCTTCAGGATGTGACGGTCTGGAGATTCAAAGCATAAGTCTGACCTAAAGCTTGTTTAAATAAGATTATTATGAGGGCTTCACTAACAGAAATATCTAACCTTTTTTCAAGAAATGACTGATAGAAGCAAGCACTGCTTGCTCCACACACCTTACAGAGCTCCACAATAGCAAGGCTTCCTAAAACAGCAGCAGTGGCTGATCCTGAACTCAAGACTGCATCCAGATTACTCCCAGCCAAGTGTCCTCCTTCCCAGATCTCATTCTCGCACCAACTGACATAAAACAGGCCTATAAAAATGCTAATGGATTTAGCATTGTGAAAAATGAAAAGCTACAACTTTGCAATCATCAAGTATGTGCCACCTATACTTTTCCTTATCAAAATGCAGCTTCAGAAAGAATACTGACATTATTAACAACTGAAAGTACTGAAGAATACTGATCATTTGGTTTAAATGGAAAGGTGTTGGGGAAAATCATGTACTCACTCTCTGAAAACAAATACCTACAAAAATTGTATCTGAAACATGGAGATTAATTGCTATCAGAGATATTTGATGATATCTGCACCATTTGGGAAAAGGTCTCCCCACGAGACTGTCAATTTTTTCATGAGTCTGGTCACATTTTTAAAAGCAAAGTTTTCTGTGGTTTGCTATGAAAGCTTTTTTTTGTCATGAAAGATGCTTTGTAGTGAAGGCTTTAGCTGAGGAGCTTTGAGAAAACGATGTATCTCTATGTATCTTCTTCAAGGAAAGTCTTTCACCACTATTAAGATATTCAAACTCCTAGAAAAGCAGCAGAGCCACCAATTTTTGCTTGCTTACCTCATACATTGATATTAGCTGAGCCTATGCTCAGTGCTGGTATAATTAGGCATTCTGAATGATAAACAGGCAGACCCTGAATGAAATCAAGATTTAAATAAGTCTTTACAGCAGTACAGATTTTTTAAGAGGAAAAATACAACAATATAATCTCCAGTCTTCGTTGGACAAAAAGTCTTTGGTTTGGCAGAAGCTCACATTGTTCCTTTGAATACTACTAACTGCTCAAAGATGAAACAAAACTTTTCACTGCTCAGTTTAGTTGAGAAACAAAAATAATTTAATAGTGTTACCACCTGTAATGAAGACTGTTCCCACTTAAACATTTTGCTAGTTTGAGACTCCTGTAATTTACTTTCTTAGTTCATGGATCTTTAGAATACAGTAGGCTGAGATTCCCAGTTGTACCTGAATACAAGGACAAAGTGGCAATAGGAGTTAATAAGTGCAGAATTAGGAAACTAGACATCATTAAGGATTTCCTGAAACAATCTCCAGCAGAAAGACTGCAGGAATTCCCTGAAGAACCTGGCAGAGAACTACACAGACACTTGAGAAAGCATCAAACACAGGGGAAAATAGAATCTGGTAAGAGAGCAACTTTCTGACACTCAAAACCAAAATTGGGGAATGCTGAAACTGGGGAAAAGCTAGAAAATGTAATACTACTTTCCTAATACTGCATAATTCAAACTAGAGGATTGGACAAGGCAAGAAATGGGAAAACAGCAGCAGAATTTACTTGCAGATTTACTGAAGTCAGAGGCTAGAGGCAACTGAGAGGCAGCGGGTACATCACCTGCTCATCTCTCTGGAAAAGAAGGGCTACAACAGAAAGGACACAGTGAGTAAGAATCATGGAGACCTGTAGAGGAACACACAGATTCATCAGACCATGGTCCTGAGGGAGACACAAGGTGAGATGTGCTGGGAGGGACTGGTGGGTCTAGAGAAGTTTTAGCAGTGAAAGGGGATACTAGAACTGGATTGTGTGCACAATTCAAACTGCTGCTGGAACTTTGAATATGATTTTGCATTATCCAAGCTTCAGTTTGGAGGCCTGACTAGAAAAACCAGAAATAGTCTTATTGCTCTAATCATGACTGGCAGTGTCAGCAATCACACTAAAACCTTGCCTAAAACAGTTTTTCGTGCAGGTGTACATGCATCACATACTCATGGCAATCCAACAGTCACTTAGCATTTCCTGATCTGTGGTTAGTCATGAAACACACAGAAAAAATTAAAATTTCAGAGCTTTATCACAATTACTTCCTTTAATATTATGTTACAACCAAAATGGTCAGTCACCTCTGAGTGTGTCAGAGGGAAATGTGAGCACTAGGCAAAGAAACATTACATCTACCACTCTGAGTAGTGCAAATTTATGTACCACATAAAAGAATACATAATTATAAGATATGAAACTGCCATATAAATCAAAACTACTTGAGCAAATAGAAGTCATTAATCGTAACTATTCCTTTTTTCTAATAAATGCTTTTTTCTGTTTGTATTGACAATCATTGGTTTCTACTAGGGTTGTTTGATTCCTTCTGTAAAACAGAGAGGCATTCCTGCAGCTTGAGGCAACGTCTGTTTATTCCTTTGAATAATAAAATTAAAGGGGAGGTGTACAGTTTCTCAGAACTATAGCAGCCATGTAAGAAATCCCCAGTGGGCTTTCTGCTTTATCCTGTTTCCCTTAAAAACTAATTTATGTTTGTGATAATTGATTTGTTTTAATGGGTACTGTGAGAACCTATGTCAAGACGAAACCTGTATTTTGCCTTTGGACTCATCAGAGAACACCATGATATTGATAAAAAGACATTGTTATCTGCCTACTTGGATAAGAAACTTTTAGCAAGCCATCCAGTGGAGGAAAATATTCAGTGTGGTGTGATGTAACAGAGATTTTTAGTGGAAATGCACTTTTTTGAATAAATTTGAATGTGAAAAAGGAAGGTGAATGGGCATAAAGTAGTCTTAGCTGCTGGGCAGTGACACTGAGGCTGTGACTCCAGCTCATCCAGCACTGTCTCTACAGCTGGAGTAAGAAGAAGACTGTTAATGCAATGTTATAGAAATTGATGCAGGGAAAAAAGCTCAGGAGGAAAAAGAATTTGCTGCAGATTTTGTTGTGGAAAGAGCAAAATTCCTCAAGTCCTGCAGAAAATAAATATGCAGTTACTAGTTCTAGCATGAAACATATTTTTCCATTTTAGTACATCCTTCACATTACTCTCTCTTATATATGCTGGGAAAAGTTCCAAGTTCATAATCAGTATTTTCACCATCTTCAAATCTCCAAGTGTGCAGTATTTCACCTCTTATGTTCCTGTCCTTGCATGCATACTTGTCTCAGGCTATTTTCACATCTCTGATTTGTTTGTCCTTTACTTTGTTTAGCAATGATTTACAAGTACTTTGCCTTATAGTACTTTATTTGATAGACATCTCTCAGGTAGTATAAAGAAGAGCCCTTAGTGCTGAAAGACATGTTCAGGTTGGCAAATGCCAGTATCAAAGGAAGGAATTAGCAGAGCTAAACAATCTGGAAAGGTCTGTGAGGGCAGCAAACAACTTGCAGTCAAAAACTGTAGAGTATCTAACAAACACAGTAAGAGTAGAAATACACAGAGTCCTTAAAAAGGTGCTCTACTATGAACTGGGCTGTGTGTCTAAAAGGAAATAGCTGCCTAATTCTGAGTGTAAAAAACATGGAGAAAAACTTTTCTAGCAAACAGTGAAGAAGATAACATGAAATCATGATTACGAAAAAAAATGCAGATATGAAACAAAAAAATAAATATGATTTATTACTTTTTCAGAGAAAATACTTTGATTATTATTGTAATTTCTCCAAAATTCACTATACATTTTCATTTATTAATGGGGTCTAATGGACATCTCAAAGAGTCTCTGCTGGATTAAGTCTTAGGTCTTTAATACAAATGAACACCAAGTTTCTTTACACCGAAGAAAAATACAGCAATCATTTCTGCAATTTCAACATAGTTTAATCGTAAACTGGAAGAATACATTTAATACAGAGTAGACATCTCAATGGATTAATTTTTACCTGTACAGAATACTAAAAAAAACTAACATGAAATTTAGCATACAGAAATGAGCTCACACAACATAAACACATTAAAAAAAATATTAAAGAGGCCACAGGGCATAATGTATGAGCAACGGCAAAATAAAACCTTGAGAACAGGTAGAAATGGGAGGAAATCAGTCTTAAAAGAATGCGATAAGACATTCCAGAATTTCTGGGAAATATTGTGTGGTGACGGAAGTCAACTGTTTATGCACAGGAAAAGGCAGAACAAACTCCTCAAACACAATATCTGGCAGGCATGTGTTGCCTTGATCTGCATTACACTCCAGCCAAGCTAAGCTCAGTCGTAACAGCCACAAACTCTTGGCTGCTCTCTTGCATCTGCCAATTAATCCAAGTCCAAGCTGTGAATTGTGGGTGTGGGAAATGAGCTGGAGTGGCATTAAATTCATTTTATATGCCATCATTAGTGTCCAATAAATGGGTGATTGTATGAGTGAATACACATTTGTTCATCTGACAGCTCTTACAGCTTTTTTATTTTCATCAGTGAACTATATAAATCTAATTTTCAATCACCTGTTGCTGTTTAATAGCAGATGAGGGTTTTATATTCTGTAAGTTTGTGCCTGGAACTTTGTGTTGGGATATGAAAAAGGTACAGACAATTTACGTAATCAGGAAAATTAGAAAAGCCCAGTTTTACAGCAGCATCACTAATGGGTAGATCATGTAGGAGGTAAATTCTGAAAGTTCACTTTTTCAGCTTAGCAGATCTTATATCTGAGGCAAGAAGAATATCTATAACAATGTATGTGAGTATCCAAGACATACAGAAAAAACTGGCTATCTGTAACCCAGTTCACTCACTGCTAATGCAATGAGCAAGAATAAACAATTTTTTTGAAAGCTGCTATTCCATGACTCATGGAAAATGCTGACAAGACTCAGGCATACTTCGTCTCAGACATTTGTAAGGTAATATGCAGAAGCAAACTTGGAATTACTTTTGCCTGGATAATCTCTGTTACAAAATACAGAAAGGAAGAGGTTGGGAAACAGTTTCCCTGAAGACACTGTCATATTAAAATGTATCACTACTTTTGTCTTGTACCAATCAAGAGCTAGACATAAGATACATACAATCAGCCCATCTTTTTTCATCCAGAATTGTAAAATGTATGGTTTCTATGCTTTCTATAACTATGAAGCATTTACACAATTAAGTTCAAAACAAAAAGTTATGAGATTATCTTTCACATAAGAGCATGGAGACAGCAGGATGAAAAATGCAATTTTTCTAGACTGCCCAGAAGAGTGGAAATACACTCAAGATACTTTTCCAAAAATAGGAAAGAAACCTCTCCACAGAGAAGCTCTGGACTCTCTTTTCCTGTAGATATTCATAGCCAGGCTGGATGGGCTCTGAGTAACCTGGCCTAG
Organism: Chamaea fasciata; assembly: GCF_029207755.1. Lineage (NCBI taxonomy): Eukaryota > Metazoa > Chordata > Aves > Passeriformes > Sylviidae > Chamaea > Chamaea fasciata. The sequence goes on along the minus strand of NW_027094091.1, from coordinate 4,990,685 downwards.
TCAAAGTGTCCCCTGCCCATGGTAGGGGGTTGAAACTATATAGTCTTTAAGCTCCCTTCCAACACAAACCATTGTAGGATTCTATGAACAAAAGCATCTACAAAGACTAAAATGCAGACTAACATCTTGCCAGAAGGGAAACAGCAGGTCAAGAGTAACAGAAAGATAAATCTTTCTTATGTAACCTAAGTATATATCAGGTTTTTGTTGTATTTTTTTTATCTATGTCACTTCTAAACACTTCTCATATCTGATTCAGAGGTTATGTCAAATGCTTGTATTTGCAATTTTATCACGACTTGGTTTGCATAAGTGAGATAAAAGGTTACAGAATAATATAAAGAAATGACTCACACCATAGGACACCAGATCCCTCACACCTCTTCCTCCTTACCTGAAGGGCAATACATAGTATTACAAATATATATATATATATACATGTATATTTATCCCCACCCTGGCATCAGGAGAGGCAGAGCTGTCTTCCAGTAGCCACTGCACATGCACTACAGCCAACCTTAAAACATTTTTGTCATTGTGTCTCTTTTCCCTTTGGGTATGCCACCCTACCAAACTGTGGTTTAATTTATTTTATATCTATTTAGCACCAGGAAAATCTTTATAACCCCTATAAGACACTTTTGAAAGAATCCAGAAGCACTTTAGTATTTTAAAACTTCTTCCAGTAGCTAATCATAAAATAATTTATTTTGTCTGAGTAGCCTCTATAATCCACTGCATGAAGATTTATTTAATTAGTCCTCAACCTCCTTTTAAAAGTCATGGTATCTAAGTTTCATGTGTTTTAAAGAAGATAAAGACATGTATTTGCAGTTTGCTATGAGTGTCAAATGTTTTCTGTTATTACATTTTAAAGTAGCAGGGAACCAGAAAAAGCAATTGCAACAAGGTTATGTCATAAATTATAGCCATCATCAGTAACAATTTGCTGAGAGATTAATTTGGGGCTGAAGTGATCCATTATCTTTATTAAGATATTTACAGGTACATTGCTGTTTCAGGTATCAGACACTGAAGAGATTAATTAGATGGCACTTATTTTCAGTGTTCTTCATTAGAAAAAGGCCACTTAGAAGATTTTTCTGTAAAAATGCACAATTCGGGACATATGTCAGTTGAAACAAAGTCCCTGACATTGACATAGGTTCTTGAAAGAGCATTCCTTGCCCTGCAACCTTCGCTTTGCCTCTCTTTCACCCCTACAGGAAAAAAAAAGGGCTTTGGCCTCACATATACATAGTCTTTTTTTATTTCTGAGTCATGAGGGCAGTTTTATTTTAGGGTCTCTGGGTCTATGAGTACAGAAGAGAAGAAGACAGGGTAACTAACTCCCCATGCCAGGCACCGGTGTGAGCATCGACAGTGATGGGCACCATGACTGAAAGAACAAATAAATGTTAATGGATTAAGGGGTCCATGCAAACTGGGATGGCATAAAATTTCTCAGAGGCCATTTGTATAAAACAATAGGGATCAAATGCAAATTAATGCTCTTGGAGTTCTTTCTTATCACAAATACTTTTCAAGCTTTTCTTCAAGTAGCTTCAAATAGTTAAGACAGAAGAGCAGCCATTTTGAGTGATGACACAGGCAGCTGCAGCAGAGCATCAAATAATTACACATCTTGGACCTGCCAAAAGTCTTATAAAGAAATAGAGGGACCTTCAGAGCAGCCTTTAGATAAATACCAGAAAAGTGAAGCAAAAAGAGCAGAGTTCTTAACATATAATCAAAAGATGATGTAATGCCACCTCAGATATTACATTGAGCAAAACATGGAGCTATCCTATTGTTACAACAATGTATAGTTTGCTCAGGAAAAACAGGCAGGGGAAAAGAAAAGATGTCACACTACACCAAACTGCATCCACATGATACAGAAAAAAGTAAGAGACAGACTGGAATATCTTGGATGGGCAATCAAAAAAGGAAGAAATCAGTCATGCTATATATAAGGGTCTGGAACAAATTCTGCAGAAAGGGATAAGAAACTTTGTATCCCATCTTTTACAATCTTCTCTATTTGAACACTGAACTAAAGGTAAAAGTAAAAGTGAAGAAGGAATTGCAATGACATTCTTGATTTCATCAAAATTTAGCTTGACACTGGAGTTGAAGTTGAATTAAATGAAATAAATGGAAATATTTTACTGAGCTCCGGAGTGTGCTCATAAAACAGCATTTTATCAGTCACTCTAGAAGGACATGACTGTTTGGAGATAAGAGTTTCATACACAACAAAACCTTTTTATGAAATTAGCAAAGCCAAAAGTTATCAGACACCACAAAACAACGGAGGACTATCCAGCCTCCTCAGAGCTTGCTTTCTCTCTAGTTAGTACTAGTTGTGGTGGTATAAAACTTTATTTTTCATTTACTCTAGAAGGCTAAGAAAGCATTTAATGTGCAGCAATAATAAGCTTCCAGTGTGACATAAAATTAAGCTGTCGGCTTAAACTTCTAGTTAACTGCCTGGTATATTTAAAGCTTCTAAAAACAAAAGCCATTATGCCTCCCGAAGACTTTATTCCCTCTGCTTTATCTGCCAGTCTAAACTAAAGCCACAGCTGCACTTCTACAAGACAATGTAAACTACAGGGTGAAACTTTCACAGTTGCCATAAAGACTGTCAGAGTGCGGAGTAAGACAAGTGTTACATTTCATTAATATCAGCTATTGCAAATGAGGTTTCAAAACATGTAGAAATCTCTTTGCTGCACAAGTAACACTGTTAAAATACTCCGCACCAACACCCATGAGGTGTTGAACTTGGAGCTTAAAAGGTTTTAAAACTCCGATTCTGAGGTGGCAAACTGAACATCTTCTTCTTTTACTACATACAGCAGCTGCAGGAGCTTCAAGTGGCACAGCCTCACTCACAGATTTTACCAAACATGTTATTAAATACCAGATTTGTAATGAATAGTACCTGTCCATAGTACCTGTCCCTGAATATGGGACTTGATTTGAAAGAGCATGCCTTCCCATTCAAACTGAAATTGTCTCTCTCTTAACTGGGTATTAGAAACACATTACTGATTCCACATTTTTTATTAGTATCACTCTAAATAAAGGTACAAGATGAGAGGTATTTTAGACATTGATCAGAATAGAAATGATATATCTACTGCAAAAAATGCTTCTTCAGAATCTATTTCACCAAAGGAGAGTAAGTAGAAGCCTTGAAATAAACTAAAAATTGTAACAGGATTATAAAACCAGCCAAGTAAACGATAATGAAAGAAATGTTATATTAACCTTTAATGAGTGTCCTAGCAGGCAGCACTTAGGATCTCCTGATTTACATCAGGAATCAATACAGCCTGAGTTACAGAAGCAAACTTTGGAGCTGAAGGATCACAAAACAGTCACACACTTCTAAACAGACACTTCAGCAGAGATGTTCAGTGACACTTACTCAAGGGGGCTGCCATGTAACACACAGGAAAACTTTTCTCCACTCTCTTCAAAGCATTCTAGAAGTAACCCTAAATACTACCCAGTGAAGAGTAGACATGATTTTTACTTGTCTTAATACTGCAAAAGTTTCACCATTTTACATGTGCTCAGTGGCATGGAACGTCTCTTCTTCATTGCAACACCAAAACCAAAGATTTTGTCATTTTGCAATGGATGAAGTGAAATGAATTAACCCAAATTAATTTCAGATTTGACATCAAGTTCATAAAAAGGGGAGAAATGAATGAACCCAAGAGACCACATGTCCTAGAAACTTAAAAGTGTATGAAATAGCCTGGATTATCTAAAAAATCTTTAGACAAAAGATGGGGCTCTAAGAACCCTAAACTGGTATAGCTCGTTATTTAGAAAAAGAAGAAAACTAAGAGAACTCTGCTTGGGGGAGAGAGAGCTGTGCAACCCTGTGGCTGCATCTTGTAACTGTATTTCTGCTAAAGGGGACAGGAGGAGAGCTAAAGCTCTTCCTGTTTCCTTAGTCAAAAATCTACCTGGATAAGCTTGATTATTTAATTATTCCTTAATCACCTAACAAACACACAGGTGACATCTCTTGATTAATAATGACTGTTCAAGCTTGTTGACAATATTTTCATAAAATTAATATAGAAGGACAAATATTCATATCTGTTTAAAAACCGTTCAGCTACAGATGTGGCGTTCACTTCTCAGAAATCTATCTTATCCCTGATTAACTGGCCTTTGCTCTTGCTATTTGAGTAGGCAGCCTAAACTGAATTCCATATCAGCTATACCATACAGTTATATGAATTAACCTGACAAAATACTATTTTATGGAGTATTAATCTTTAATCTATTTAATACAAAGAATGTATTTGAAACAAAGTTGTATGAAATGGATATGGGCAGGTGTGTATATATTTAGTCAGCCTACCACCAAGCATTTGTGCATACTTGACCTTATCTTTTTCAAACACAGCCAGTTATCTTTTTGTATAATTCAGCCCATGAGGACTTATTTTGATTAATTTCAGGAATATCCAAAATACCTCTGCTTATTTCCTGTGTTCTTCAGAACTCAGCAGGCTATCAGCAGACAGAGCTATTGTCAGGAAGTATCCTGAATTGCCAAGAGGCTGGAAAAACAAGAGTCCCTATTTTGACACAGTTCCTACCAGACCAACTGACAGTATGCAACAGTTTGGCTCACCTGGCCATCACTGGATATAATCAGCTCTGTGAGTCCCCTGCTTGGCAGGTGGTAAAGAAATAAAATTCCACACTTCCTGTAGGAAGACATTCTGCAAAGAACAAACCAAATCTTTCTGCACTGTCATCTTGTCATTCAAGAATGGTTGAACTATTTTTTTTAAAAAAAGACAAAAACATAACAAAAACATAACAAAAAGCCTTTTCGCCTTTCAACATGCTAATTCCAAGTAGTTCTGTGCTTGGCTTCTCTCTAGGCTTTTTCTTAAGTAATTTCCAAAATTAGCATGTCAGTCTCTAACAAAACAGTTCAGAACAGATATTACCATGATCCCACTGAAATACCAGCTGAGGAGAGATGGACTTTCATGTTCAGAACATTTTATAAATAGTCTGCAGTTCCCAAGGTTATTGGAAATGAAGTGTTCAAGTACCTCTGATTGTGGCAAGGATAGTATAAGCTAAAGACCCTAAAAATATCAGCCAAACAAGCCTACACTATAAAAATGGAAAAAAATGTTTTTCAAAATGATTGGTGGTAAAGAATTTATAAATCCCTTGGAATTCCACGATAATTACACACTTCTTTATTTTAGATATAAACTGCCATGACTACAAAGACATAATGAGATATGACCTCTTATCTGCAGCCATTTTTTTTTTTTAACTCTCTGAAAGCCACACAGGTGAACAATTACTATCTCCAGTACTTCGTAGAAGGTAAATTCAATACCTGGAAGAAGCACAGGTATTCATGCTGTTCTCCATCACCACACAAAAGAAAGCACTAATAGCAAGAATATGAGGAAATAGATGACAGAGGAGAGAGAAGGGAGTATTTTGTGGTTTGGATTTTACAAAACTCAGATCTCAATGTGAAACAGGAGCAACTAGACCACTATCAAATTCGCCAGCCTTCTTTCAAACACTGCCATGAGTGTAAGCATTGCACACAACTGACACAAATCGTCCTTTCATTGGTATAATCAGAGTAAATATCATCCTTAAAGAGTATCCACTAATTACCTTGTTACTTTAATTCACCATCAGTAGTTAATGTGTACAGGTTAAATTACAGTTCAGAGCTAGAAACTGATACTTTAAAGAGAATGCCCATTTTCATATTGGAATGGCAGAAGTTATCAGGTTATTCAGATTATTATACCTTTTAATATATAACATATCTGTATATTGAACAGTGTTAGAACCATTCCTCTACTACATAGTAAGTAATACATATTTTTAATAGAGATTATTTAAATTTCTCTACTCTCCTATTCTTTCAGCTTTTAGAATTTAAAGAAAACTCATTGCATAGAGGCAAACTTTTTGTGTGTTCCCTGATTCACACTCTTTGGTTTCCATACTGAAAATGAATCAGAGTACAACGGCCTAACAATGCTATCTACTAAAGGCATTTTTCTGAGGCATAAACCAACTTGGGTACCATTACACTGAATCTACAGATAATCTATAACACAGAATATATGACAGAAAATGCCCAGGTAATTTACCACTGCATGGAAAGGTTTGTGCACAGGGACAATTATCTTTCTGATTTCACACAACTGAAAATACAGCTTATAGTAGCAATAAATTCATGCTCGCAAGTAGATCATACCGTAAGCAATTTACTAAATATCTTTCTTAATTTTGCCCCTTCTCAAATAGCAAATATCTTCTAAAGAAAAGGTGTAATTACCAGGAGAATGTAACAGTAAATCAATACAAACAATCTAGAAATATTATTAAATCTCAGAGAAGTAACATGGTCAAGAGAATGTTCTTTGTTTAATATGCTAGTACTATCCCTAGAGACTAAAAACCACCTGAGTATTCCCTTTCCTAAATTTCTGGATATAGGAGCATTACACTTTCACTTCAATCCATTTGCAACAAATCTACTTACAGGGTCTTTTCCTCTGAATCTCTTGGTTTATGAGGATATAGAGTCCACATGTTTTACCATCTTAGTTCATAGTTATAATTTGGAAAGGGCAAAATGGTCTCATAAATCTGCTAGGCCATTTGTGACAGACACATCAGTGTTCTATTTCAGGCTTGAGAACATAAAATGCAAATATAATTTGCAGATATTAGGAATATCTGTAGCAAGTACTGGATTACAGTGACAACATCTTCAAGCTCAAATTGACTAAGCTTGTTCAGAGCCATAAATAATAGAGTTGCATTTGTATGGCCAGGCTGCCCTCAGGACCTTTGATGGACAGCACCACTGTGCTCTGCTGGATACAGCTGAATTTGCCACTGGCTGCTGGGGATCTCCCGTTGTCTGACACAGATTCTAGAGAAGCAAAGGAAAGGGCTTACCCAAATATTTTAAGTATGGATTAATGCTCCACTCATAGGAACTCTGTAGCAGTACTATCCCAATTCAAAAAAGCACTCAGGCAGGAAAGTAGGCAGAAGTCAGATAGGATGAACCCCCATACTATGGTGTGTTTAAGTGCTTAGCTGAATCAAGACACTTGTCCTGGTTTTTGACTCAATGTGGTCAATATGAGTGTATACCATGATGGAGGAACAACAACCTACTGAGAAGGGTGACAAAAGAACAGTTTGGTAATCATTACACGTCGAATTAAGAAATTCTGCAAAGAAATTCTTACTTCAAAGACTAAACTCATTTTTCAGCATCTATTTTTGAAAGTGATTTTAAGATATGCACATCAACAGCATTTAAAAAAAAATTACTTATTTTTCATTTATTTTGTAAAAGCTAAAGAAGTGAGAGAAAGTTCATGCTGAGGTTTGTTGTCATTTGGATGTCTAACAGCAGTTGGGTCTCTTGGCTGGTCAGACAGCTGCCAGGACAACTCTCGTCACCTTCAGCACTGGGATGATGATTTGGATTAAAAAGGATTATGACTGTCATGGGGCATCAAGGCAACATAGCACAAGGTGAACTTCCAGGTAGCTAGAATCCATTATACCATTAATTTTTAAAAGTTCAGGCAAGTCTAAAACTGAACTATGTGTTCAGTGTGTCATTAATGTAATGAATTCTTGGTGTTGTAATAGGAGGTACTGACCTCTCTTTAAGGCTTTTTCTTTGTTGGACATAACAGAGGACTCACTGTAAGATAATTTTGGTAATACCTTATGATCATCATCATAAGAGAACAGGAGGAAAAGCACTAAGCATATATAAGTGAACATCAAAATCTCTACCATCCTAGTTTTAGCTGGGGTAACTACCATGTACAGACAGTCTGGGCTGACACACACTTAGGCATCTCTACCTGCTCTGCTGACCAGAGTAAAGATTCCATACCAACGATGTTTAACAGAAACACGGATCCAACAGGGTTCCAAGACAGATGAATCTCTAAGGCAGCAAAGATAGGCTGAGTCACAGATCAGAGTACCTAACCAAATTATGAAAGGAAAGATTTATACATAAGATATCTTAATTTAATCAGAAACTCATAGAGTTCACATCTTTGCAGAAACTGCCCACCCATGTGTATTTCCTGCCAAATGCTATAAAAAGCCTGTGAACATTTTTAAAAAGGTTGAATTTCAGATAGAAGGCTTTAGTCTTAAGGGCAGCTAAGGAATGGAGTTATGTTTCAGTGAAGAAGCCATGAAGTTTAGAAAAAATGAGTGAATAAACTGATATAAAACTTGGCTGGACTCTGGAGTGTGGCTCAGATTTCTATCCGATAATGTATTATTTTCTATCTATGATTTAATAATCTATGATTTAATATTCCTAAGTCTAAGGACTTTTAGATACAGAAAACCAGCTGACATGCATTCAGAAGCTGATATGCCACCTGATACTAACATTACTTAATTTTTTGTCTTTGGAGAGGGAGATTCAGAAACTAATCCATTCTTTATAGATCTCTTAGAGAAAAAACCTTTTTTTGTAAAGTTTTTCCAATTGTACAAAATATTTCCGAAAATATTTACAGAAAGTAACAACATGAAATTCCTTCAAACAGAACAAAACATCTGCTATGCCTATTGGTGTATCAGTTGCACAGATCTTAAAGGATTAAGACCTAGAGAAAACTGGATGACCAAGAAGAGATAAAAGGTTTGTTGTTTATTTTATTCTTCTCATAACTCATTCTAATACCAGCAAGTAGACTCAACTACAATAAAGTCAATTGACTAATTTTTGGCCCTAAAAATTTTATTTGTCAATAGCGGACTATGAGAGATGAATAAATATCTGTAATGAGAAAGCATTTGTGAAGCCTGTAATTTTATATCTTCTCTTTGGGTGCCAAGGAAATTCAGGACAACATTCAAAAATGCAAGATGAGTTCAGCAGGAACTGACCCAACAGGAGGAATTCAATTTGTCAGAACAAATACAGATGTCTACATTTAAGCTGGTCACCCCAGACCTACTTTGTTCTCAATGGTGAGAAGTCAACACTTTTACTGTGCGATTGATCTTATTACACAGGGCATATCAGCAGTTGGCCAAATGAATCTCCAAGTATGTGACAGATGTCCAAGGTTAGATGAGATTAAACACACCCTTCATGTTTCTGTGATTCATGAGTCATCTAATAGATTCAATAGAAAGTTTCTTCCAACCATTAGCTTTACTGAAGCTTAAGAGAAGAGTCAGCAGAATCATTATGCAATGATTTTGTAGACACACCATGACAATTCTGTCTGATAAAAATATTTGCCTGTAATATTCTGTTAAATTTAAAGTTACCGTGTAGCAACTGCAAGAGGTTGATGGCTGCCAAGAGCGGTGAGATTGCTGAATAGAATGGTATTTCTGGAGTCCTGCTCAGAGCTGAGACAAAATTTGACTCATCTTCATGCATACATTTCCAAGAAACCATCAAACTAAAATAAGGATTTAACTCCATCATGAGGTTCTAGCGATATCACGTTAGAGCTAAGATTTTATTACAATATCAAGAGAAGTATCTAAGAAACTCTCAAAGAAAGGTGATCTTTCCACAGATATATTTGATGAAATGTTTGTGGTCTTGAGTTTTGTTCCTCCAGAATGCACATGCCATGAGCACAGATTCAGTTGTTGGTAGCAGGATAATTATAACGTGAGCTGCATTTTGTTTCTTTGTACAACTTCAGAGCATATCAACAAATATTTCCCAGCCCTGGATGTGTTCAAGGCCAGGTTGGATGGGGTTGGATCAGTCTGGGATAGAAGAAGTTGTCCCTGCCCATGGAAGGCAGACTGGAACCTGATAGTTTTTAAGGTCCCTTCCAACCCAAACCATTCTAAGATTCTGTGAACTACGGAAGTGTGTAGGAAATACCATGTTTGGGAAGACTATGCCTGCAAAAATTTAGAAACTGTAGGATGAGAAATGAGCTCAATCAATCAAAGGTATTTTTGCTTTTATTTTCAGCTAACAACTAGTTCTTCCAACTAAAATGGAGATAAAAAGATAAAAGAGAGGGGGAGACAAAGAAAATAAGCAAATCACATAATATTTACATGAACTTCAGTCTGTTTAAACAGCTTTATGCTACAGCATTTTATTCAATCTCTTTCTGATCTATCTGTTGAAACCGCAAGACATCTATCCTGTCTCTTATTGAATGCTCATGCACTTTTGAGCACAAGGGAATCCCAGTCTCAAGTAAGATTTTTAGGCATTACTTCAATACAAACAATATAAAATACTTTCAACAGGTAAGTGGCTAATATTCCATCCTTTTTTGATAGTTCATCTTTTAATCAGCATACTGAAGAGATCAGTAAATAATTATTTAGATATGGAGATTAAAAAATATACATTTTTTAAAATTATTGAGGTAGCACTTTGGCCAAGTCATTCCAGAATATGGAAGCATTAAACCCTATTAGTTCAAAAGAAATCCCATAAGCTCTAGTCTGTTTCCTAAATATATGCAATTTGATTCCAATACTTCTATTGCATATCTAAGCAAATTTACAAAAATGCTTGTACTTTTACTGAGAAAAGCTGTTCCACAGTTTTTCAAATAGATAACCTCTCTAACTGCTGCTCTGGATTTTTAAAAGGAATTGGTCAAAAAAATAAAAGGAGAAAGTTATCAGCAACCACTGTTCACAATATATCATTGCATCAGCTTTAGCCACAAGGCTCATACCGGCCAGTTGGATTGCAGCATTTTGATATGTGGTAATTAACCATACCAGAGAAGAACAGGCTCAGAAAGACAGAAGGGAATTCACAGTGTTAAAATAGTATGAACAATACATATTATAACAAAATACTGTCTTTCGTTATCATTATGCAGTAATACAATAGCTTAGGTTATTCTTACTATTTTGTGTAATTGCTATAAAAATATGTAACATGTAATCTTACCACTGAGAAGCCAGTGTGGTAAAGATATCAGTGATTTCAGGTTCTTGGAACAGTTTCAGAAGCTCTGGTTCAGATGATAAGTCAGCAAGGATCCTTAACTCAATATGGGAAAAATCTAGAAAACAGTGTTAAAATGCATCTATTGCTCTAAAATAAAAACATACCTGCATTTTAACCAGACTATCACAAATTAAAATGTAAGCCTGGACTATTTAATCACTTCTTCATCCTCAAAAGAGACAGATGCCTATAAGAAGCTCATCCTGAAGATGTTATATTCCAGCTATGGATCACAAAGTGTCTCAATCCTTCATTATCTTCACGTGTCAATTAATCTTATTAACTCTGTTTCTACTCACAAGACTTAAACATCATCCACTTCCAAAGTATAATAAGGAACACACATCATATTATAATACTAATTGTTACTAAGGGATTTGACAGCCTTGTAAAATATGTCATCCAAAGGAGAGGGGAAAAAGACATGACAGAGCTGTGAATATTAATATGTATGAGAACAATAATTCACTCTCTTACCTGCTGCTAAAAACGTACATCCTTTTTTTGAAACAAACAATGTTCTTGGGGAAATAGTTATTACGTCCTCTTCTCTTCCTACAGAGGACATATACATTTAAATCCCAAATACCAGTTCAAACATACTGTGCTGCAAACCATAGGAGGTTTTATACCAAATACACAGCTAACACCACAGAAATGGCAATGTAAGCAAACTAGCAGAGCAGCAACTGCCAGCATCACAATTATTTCGCTATATCAGTCATGTCCAACTTCACCTCCACCATCCTTGCAGTACTGCTTACTTCCTTTCTCAAATCCAAACCCTTCCCTAAACACAAGCTATCAAATATATACAATAACTAATATAATTCACAGATCACTTAATAAAGGATACATTCATAAGGAAAGGTCTATAAAAATAAAAAAAATGTATTTTTTGTATCTTTGAACATGCTGCAGCAATGTATAAGTAACCAAATTCTGAGTTACAGATAGTAGGGGAATATAATATTGAGAACATACAGCTGTCATAGGTATCCAAATTGTAACGACTGAAATCCCCACTAATATCATGAAACACTAACACAAGGAACTAGAAATTGAATGCATCCAGGGAATATCACTTGACATAGCATAGGGAGAGATGGTGGTTTGAAAGGCAACAGAATCTGGTCAGCATAAAAGTGAATAGAAAAAAATTTTTCTTGATAGAGGAAAAACTCAGAAATACATTTCTGAGAAGCACATGAGATCATTAGCAAAATCTCCAGAAAGTTTCATGTGCTACAGTTATGCCCAGCACCTCAGGTTTATGCTGCCCCTGCTGACAGTTTTTTATAGCAACTTTTAAATAATTCTTATAAAAATGACTCATGTAGATAAAATAAAACTACTGTCAAAATTTTACATTATCTTCCATAGCCTCTTGTTTAATGACCTGTATTATTTCCAACACAGGGAGTGAATAGCTGTGAAAAGGCAAAGCTTGCCCAGCACCACATTGAGCAGTACTGCCCAGCTGTGGCTGCAAGCATTTGAGGAGGAGAATATGTGTTCCAAAATCTCTCTCATATTTGAGTCTGTTACTGTGGGTTTCTCTCTTTATCATTTGGCTCATGCTTCTCTAGACTTCACATTGATTCTCTGAACCATCTGTCTTAAATCCACTTCTGTAATCAAAAACAACACATCTGGCTAACTACTGGTGTTTAGTTGTGAGTATGATTAAAATGACCCAGCTTAAACATTGACTCAGGCAGAGCCTTATGAGCTGAATGCACACAAAATCATCCCTAGGATATTTAAGGTATTTAATATGCATAATTTCATTTGGAAAAAGTGAGGGAAACATAAAAACCCTAAAAGCTTGTAACTATTTAAATCAGTGCTGAAACACCAAGTATTTTTTCAGGAACAACCAGAAAAAGTAATTAGTTTAAATGCTAATGTATAACAAAATGTCGATCATCTGATATTAATGCTGGATGGATCAGTTTACTTCAAAATATAATACCACTCAGTTAACTAATCAGATAAACCTGCCTTTTCATCTTAATAAAAACATAGTTTACCTTTTATGTACTGCTTCTTTTTAATTGTAACTGGATGTTTAGAGATACCTTGAATGTTCTACAAACAGGAAGAAGAAAAATGCTTAGTAAGTGGAAGTTTATGAAAATATCTTTAGGAACAGTTTATTACCAGCATTAGTGATACTAGTGCCAACAAGTTTCTCCCACATAATAAGAAAGATTAATCATTTTGCCTTCCAAAGGAATCTTCACACTCTGCATCTGCAGACACTTTTGAATATTTGCTCTTCCATGAAAATTGGAAGCTACTAAGAACAATTACTCACTTGCGGCCTTTCCAAAGCATAATCTCTGGATGCACCATAGAAGATAATTAGTAATCCAATAAAAGTAACTTTCATCTTATTTTAACCAGTGTCTTTTAGATATAGTGCATTACTTCTGAGAAAACAATACATGTGAATCTTGCCTACAGGCTAAAGGAACTGAATATTCTTCAGCCTCTTGGATTTATTCTAGTATATATTCCTACTTTTTTGAAATGCATGATAAAAAAGGAACACTTTATTGTCTACGGCACATTAGTCCAGGTAAAAAAACTAGAGCTAATTTTATCAACCAACATGCAGGACTAGGATCAGCAGCAGATTTTTTTTTTTCAAGATCTGGGTTCATACACCTCCAGGAAAGCATCAAACGTGCACATAACTTCTTTCTGTTATTTTGTGTCATTATGCCTCTTCATCTAGAAAAGCAAGATATGATGAGAGAATGTGTATCAAGATCTGATTTTGTCATTCCATGTAATAAATTTGCAAGTGGTTCAGGAATTAGATGAACATACTAATATTATGTAATACTGGAAGTTCAGAGAGTGGGAATAGTGCTATGTAATTTCCAAATCAGAATGATCATTTTCTATGCAATTTTCAACTCAAAAACTGTTATTTTAAACTTAAGAGGGAGGGATGTAATCAGACAGCAAAAGCCACTGAAATTTAAAGCAGAAGCAAAAGAACAAAACCCCCAAACCACAAGAGCACCATTCCTAGTCTTAGTACCACCCTTAAAGATGTACAATTAAATTCATTAAAGTTGAAGACCTGCCACAGCAGCCTACAGAGAGAGATAGGAAACTACCACATAACACACAGAATATTTTCACAGCATGGGTAAAAACTAGCAACACGTTCTCAGTACATCAATACCCAGAAGAAACACTTGCCAACTGGAATATTTTATTCTTTAGGTTCTAGAAACATTTAAAAACACAGTTGTAGCTTATGGTAATGCCTATTCAAAAATCATTTTTTGAAGCAGGTGGCTATGTAATCTGTATACAAAACTAACAGTCCTATTGGCAACTATTGATTTCCACCAATAACAAGCTGGGGAGAACTAGTGCTCATTTGTATGAAAAACATGCATGAAATCTAGTAGGTCCTCAGAAATTCAGAAAATTTAGTCCTTTATTATGTACCTGGGCATGAATGAATGTGGGAGCCTAATTTTACACACATTAAAAAACCATTTTAATTCTGACTTATAGAAACATTCTAACAGAGGATGTAGAAGGGCTTTTCATTCCACTCTGCTCTGGTATTGTGCCATGTACTTAGTCGAGTAATTTCCAGCACAGGATAAAATTGTTTATAGTTATTCTCACTGATATTTTTCCTTGTCTCATTAGCTTCAAAATCCTGAACAAAAAGAATTTTAAAAAGAAGTATTTCAGAATCTATTAACATTGTAAAAATCAACCACTACATTGCTATCTTGTTTTCACTGAGAGCATATGTACAAAGTCTACTTTCAACGAAATTTTAAAAGTGCTATTAATAATTCTGGAAAACACTAGCAAGTAACTACAAGTGCAAAATGTCTTTTCACTTGTAAATTAGTTAACAACTCATAATTTTACTACATTTTCAGGAAAGAGGTAACTCAAGAAACATGAAAGTTGTAATGCTCATCTTTAAGTTATTGGAATACTTTAGCACATCCCTCTCATGTAATTTTAGATTAATTAATTTTAGGCAAGTTGTTGGTTCAAACAAGCTGTGTAGAATCCCTCTACAGCCAGCAAAGACAGGAATCTCCAGTGGATAGTTCAACCTATTTGTACAAGACACATACTGACAAGTTGTCCTAAGGTTGCCCTGGAGGTGATGTATTCTATGATTTAGATCATCAAATTTGAGGAGATAAATTTACTATAGATATTTAAAGGAATAGAGAAATAAGGAAACAATCTCACAAGAGTCTTCCAAATATCAGGTTTTCCTCTGCTTGAGTCAGGTGACTGTTTTACGGTATCAGATGTGGAAAACTAATATGGCTTGGGCACATGATTATCATCACCTTAGGCTACATAATACAGCCTGTATTTTTGCTTTTATGTGTACATTTCAAGTATTTCTGTAAAACCTTCACTGATCCAATCTGAGATGTGAATGTTATCCCTTATTGTCAGCAAAGGGTAACCACATCCTGTTAGAAGTTATGGAGAAACAAAATTGCCCTCTCCGAAAAATCACGCTTCAACAGACAGGCAGGAGTGCTTGAAACAGTGTGGTGGAAAAGCTGGTTGTGGAAGTTAACTATTATAACACTTCTCTTCATTGTTTCTGAGTGAGGGTAAAAAAAAAAAAACAAGGTTAAGCTATTCTAGTAGATGATTAACAAGAAAATCCTAGCATTATTTTAAAAAATTTAAAAACATATAAAAACAATATCGTAATACAAAATTAACTTCCAGAGGTTCCAACTGATTGAAGGATAGATGAAGCCAAAACCCCAGCTTCACTGTGTCTGAAAGGTTGTGATGATCAGGGGAGATTTCTGAAGAAAGCAACTGTCACTCCTACCTTCCACAAGGACAAGAAGGAAGATGAAGAAAACTACAGACCAATGAGCTTCTCCTCAGTTCCCAGGAAGATGATGGCACAAATAATCCTAGAAAACATCTGCAAACATATTAAAGTCAAGTAGATGATCTGGGGTAGTCACCATGGATTTAGAATGGGGAAATCATGTTTAACCAATGACAGACAGCCTTGTGCAATGCAGTAACCAGCTCTGTGGATGCAGGGAGAGCGGCAGATGTTGTTTACCTTGACTCTAGCAAGGCTTTCAAAACACTCACTCATAAAAGCCTCAGAGAAGCTGATGAAGTACAAGTTAGATAAGTGGACAGTGAGGTGGACTGAAACCCAGCTGAACTGCAGATCCAAAGGGCTTTGGTGAATGGCACAAAGACCAGCTGGAGGTCCGTCACTACTGGAGCAGCCCAGGGGCAAATAAGGCCCAACAGCTCCATCTATGACCTGGATAACAGGACTGATGCAGCCTCAGCAAGATGGCAGGCAATCTAAAACCCTGAGAAGTGCTTGACATGACAGATGAATGATTCAGAGGGGCCTCAGGCACCTGGAGAAATGGGCTGTCAGGGTCCCACAGAGTTCACAGTCTGGAAAGCAGCTCCTCAGAAAATGACCTATGGATCATGGTGAAGAACAAGCTGAACAAGAGCCAGCAATGAGCCTTTGCACTCAGGAAGGCCAACAGCACCCTGGGCTGCATCAGGAAAAGCATCATCAGCAGGCCAAGAGACTGATCCTTGTCCTCTGCTCAGGACGCCTGACTGGAGCACATACACTAGATGGAGCCAGGTTCTTCTCACCGATGCCCAATGACAGGACAAGAGGTGACAATAAGAAACCATTACAGGAAATTCCATTTGAATCTATGAAAACTTTTCTGCTGTGACAGTGGTCAAACACTGGAACAGGCTGCACAGAGAAGTTCTGAAACCTCTACCCTTGGAGATATTCAAACTCTCAATAGACAATCTCCAGCAGTCCTGGCAAGGAGGCTCAGAACTGATGGACTCTGGATGTCTCTCTTAAAGCTTCACAAACACAACTTCAAGCGTGGCCTTGAAAGGACGACGCTGTAATCCATAAGGAAAGTCACTATATGCAAGGAGAGTAGAATTATCAATGAAACAATACCTAATCAAAATCAAACAAATAGACAGCTTTCCAGTTTTATGAGTTTCTTCTCAGTCAGTTAAACTCCGTTGAGCTTTCTATTTTTGGTATCCAAAATTCTACATCTTCATTTGACACTGATTTTTTTATTCCTTCCTAGATTAAAATCAGTATGTTATTTCAGTTCTTTCCAGGAACTACAGTATACAGACATATATTGGATAAATTACCTTTGAAATCAGTGTAGTTAGATTTCACCTAATCACAGAGGCTGGTGGTGCATTTTATTTATTTCTTACTCTATATCAAGTAGGGTTGATGATCATATTTCCTATATTCTGAATCCCCTTTCAGTTTTTATATGGAGTCAGCTAACCCCTACATCTTTCCTCCTCCCCATTTACATTTTCAGTAGCATAAACTGTTATTTTTAACAAGTAATCTCAGTCAACCCCAGTAACTCTCAGAATAGACATCCATGTCTGTATACAAAGGCATCAGTGGTTATAAACATTTTTTTTTTACCAGAAAATGGCTCATTCATCTATAACTACCCAGACCTGCATTTCTAAACCTCTATGGAATACATCGTTCTGAAGACCGACAAACTGCAGGGAGGGGAACAAGGCAATGTAACAAATAGTTACTGAATAAAGAGGAACGCACAGAGGTGGCTGCTGACTATTCTGTAGGCATTTGATTCTGACTAATTCCCCCACTGTTCTAAGACCTTACTTAAAAACAAGAACAGAAACAAAACTTACTACTAAGATAAGAGTATCCATTCATAAATGTATACAGGACACATGTGTCAGGAGGGAAGTCAAAAAACAGCCAAGGAGTTAGACCAAACAGATAGAAGGAAGGAGTTAGACCAGGTAAAGTTATCCTGCACATATCCTTTGATGTGGTGTCCAATCCACCAGCTGTTAACTGAGGCACAGTGCTAAACACCAGAGCAAAATAAAGGAATTAATTATTGTTTTATAGTGGCTACCAGCACCAACAAATAGCAAAAGCTAGTTGCATTTCTTGCAAGCAATAAAATTTACTGGGACTGTGATCTTGTTAGATTTAATTGCTCTAATAGATGTTGCTTCAGGAAACAAATTATTTCTTCATACTTGAGAAATACACAGATTTTCATTTCCATTTGAGAAAAGTTCAGAGCAGCAAAATTCTAGTTTCTCTCATGAAATGTAGCACTACAGCACAAACTGAAGCATTGTAAGCCAAACGTTTCCACAGTTTCTCTTGGCAACTTCTTCTCCAGAAAGTTTATTAGAATAATTAGGCCACAACTATTCTCTTTGAACATAAACTCAGCTCTACACAAAGAAACACAAAGCAAGCTTTTAAATTCACAGCATCTGTTTGATGACTAGCATTGTAATACTTCTAGAGCAGAAGTAAGTCTTTGGTCTGTAAGACCAGACTTCATTACAATGCTAACAGATAGGTGGATGACAACTTCTTTGAGCTTTATATTCCAAATTTCTAATTGCATTTTTTTAAAAAAATTCTAATTGCTATTTTTTTTTTATTCTTGTTATTCTTTACTCTTTCCTCTGGTTTATTTGCTTCTTTAAAATTTTCTCACTCCTTTTCCTTCTTTTTCAGTTGTCTTCTCTTGCACTACATGGGACCACACCTAATGATAAATTGTTCTCTCACATCTGATTTAATCAGTTTGAGAAAAAATGTAAGCACAGGTTCAGTGAGTTGCTTGCTTAACCATCAACACTTTGCTTGCTCCATTGTTAAAGGCCAAAGCTATTGGAGAACTAGCAAGGAAAACTGCACCCTGCCCAGAAGAGTATCTTTGTAATGCAGAATGAAAAGACTGAGTCCTGAGGGCACTCAACAACATCAAACTCACTCAATTTATCTGGCACCTCCAAAGTTGGAGTCAACTCACTCATGAGAAATTACACAGCAGAAATAATTTAAAAAAACCTTTTGGAAAATTGCCACATTTAATTATTGTCCACAGCAGCATTCATTTATAGTACTAAAAGAATAAACAGCTATTTTCTATGACTTCTATATGAAACACAATTTCAAGACAGTCTGAAGATCTAATTTTTAAAATATGGCATGCATCTCAATAAACACAGAAAAGAGGGAAATGAGCAAGGTCACCATAGCAATGCCAGCCTGGTATGGATGTGCACATGCATTCCTTAGCATATCTTGACTTGTCTGCAGTTGCCATCTAGTGGCTTGTGGAAAATTAAGGACATCAACTTTCCTTGTCAAAACCCACAGAATCATAGACCCTTCTGGAGAAAGATTCCTTCATTTTGGGTACTAGTTGCCACTTTTCAGCAGAGAACAATCAACCAAAGGTAAGGCACTCCCCTCTTGCCTCTACTCAGCAGCAAAGAGTTATCAAGGTTTTAGACATCAGAGAGGTGGGAAACTTGGAAGTTACTCATCCCATTCCCACAAGTTTAATCAGCTTTGAAAGATATGAACACAAAGAAGGAAAAAGGGCAACCAAAATTCATGACTTCTTACTTCAGAGAGAAGGCCCTAAGAATAGTGTATTTGATTTCCTACAACTAATTCTCTTTCTGCCATATTCCCTGAAATTTAGACCTGGCAATGATCTCAGGTAATAAAGATTTAGTGGCACATGAAAAAGGTTTTGATGAGTGATTTTTACAATAGAAAAGAAAAAACCTCATTGATTGATTAAAATCTTTGTTCTGTGACAAACTATTTTGTCAAATCATGGGTTCAGCCCAGATTCTTGGCTACATACTGACAGATTACTCACCTTTGCACAACAAGCAAGGAAATTTGTACAAACATAGCTCTTTGCATCTTTCAAGAGAAAAAGACTGCTTTTGTTTCCCATATATAAACTGACTACATTTTATTACTTATTTAATTTCCTTTTCCTGAAAGAAAATTATATACAGAACACTAGCTCTGTTATATTCATTAATATGGGAAGCTCAAACTCTGGGATGAACTTCAAGGAGATACAATTTAGTTTTGGTGAGAAAAAAACATGCTAAGGCATAGAGATAACAACCCTTTGAGTGGCAGCTGGAGATAGTAAATATTGTATAGTTGTAGATTAGCTGCATATTATAGCTTTAAAGTAAACAGTGTCAAGGCAATATTTGTCCAAAGGTACAAATACCAGACCTCTAACCACACAAACAATTAGAAGTTTTCCAGGCTGGAGAAATCTACTGTTGAAAGAAAAGATGTAATGGCTATTTTATGAAAAGGGTAAAATTTAGTATCTCAAACAAGATTGTTCTACATACTGAGGAATTTACTGAGCACGTGTTAGTGGGCAATCCTTCTTAAAAGGCTGTAAACAGGAAGGTGGTTGAAGGAGTTAAAGGAAACATACATAAGTAATGTCTCTTTGCTCCCAATGAGGAAAGGACAGCTCCTGACTTTACAGAAGTGCTCCTTAACTCTAAGCTC
This sequence comes from Chamaea fasciata, assembly GCF_029207755.1. Taxonomy (NCBI): domain Eukaryota; kingdom Metazoa; phylum Chordata; class Aves; order Passeriformes; family Sylviidae; genus Chamaea; species Chamaea fasciata. The sequence continues at coordinate 4,970,199 of NW_027094091.1, read as the reverse complement.
CCAAAATTCAGTGCCAGTAGATGATCATGCTGGAATAGGAGAACTATGGACAGCAAGGGTGGGTGTCAGCAAGATAACCTGTGTCCTATCCCGTCCATCTTCAGCAATATTTATACAAACCACTAATTTTTTCCACTGTTGTTCCCAACTTGAGAGAGCATATCCATCTCCAAAACTCTACACAGTGTTCTGAGGGTTTATGAAAATCTGCCGAGGAAATAAAGAATGGGCAAATTTTCCACTTATTGACACAGAAATAAAAATAATTGTCAGCAGAGAAAGATGAATATAACAGGAATGTAGAGCTACTGAGATATTTTTCCTGAATTTCTCTGGAATGCCAATGACAGAGCTTTGGAAAATCATTACTGTGTGAAAACTGGTCCATCCAAGATGAGAAGTCTCTTTCAATCTACCTAACTTTTGATCTTCCCCTATAAACCAATTTTTTTATCATTCTTCGTTTCTGATCTTGTTAGATCTCTCAGATCTTTTAATTTTTTTTTAGATACAAATTGGAAGAAGATTGTACAGTAGAAGAACACTACATAGCAATATAAACTATTTAAATACTTCTACTATGTTAAAATATAATGAAATCTATGCTATGATTGAGTTAAGCTTGTATTTTATTCTTGCAAACAGGAATTCAGCTGTCAGAGAAATATAGTAACACTTCCCCCTTTTGAGAGCTTGCAAAACAAGACATAATTTGTGTCTGAGATTTTTATTTTAAATGTCCTGTCAGAACATAAGTCTCCAAGCTCTGAGTAGTTCCTAACGTGTATATCTAAAACCCCCTCTAATGGAGTGCTTCATGCGAAACCCAAAAAACCCAGCAGGCAGAATTTCTAAAATTTTAATCAATTCATAAGAGGTTCCAACAGAAAACTTAATAACAAATAGACACAGAGATAGTTAATGTAGGGATCACATATGTATTGGTACACATTGCTGAAGATTCAGTCTGAGCAACTGTCTTATGGATGAGGACAGTAAAAATTACCTCAGCAGGACACAGGCTCCATGAAACTCCCCAGAGCTTATAGAAGTACAGTGACTGTGACCAGCAGACACATCAGGGGATGCTGCATATGCCAACCTCAGGCATAAGAAAAGTGCCCAGCCAGGAGTTGAAATGTGAATGGACAAACAGTAGCAGAACAACAACCATGATAGACTATGAGCAAATGTCACTAATTGTTTCTTGTAAACTAAACTCCATGCTAATATTGCCCTTAAACTATTCTCAGATTACATGGAATCAGACTAAATAAAATTCTAAGAAACACAACAAAGTGCGTAGATTAACTTATGTAACAGAATACTTCAAGTAATAGATATTACTATAAGCACTTTAAAACAGCTTTCAATTTGTAAGGTACTATAGCTACATTAATCAAAACAAGTTTTTTAGCAAGGATGATTCTAATTTTGATTCTTAGATCTGTGCTCCAATCACATTCATATTATAGAGAAAAATAACCTGGCAGTAGCAGTAGTTGTATTCCAAGATGAATTTTTAAAACATGATCATAGTTTTGGCTTTTACCTGGAGCATTCCCAAAAGACTGCTGGTAAAGGCCATTTAAAAGATAAAATGAATCAGCATATAATCAACAACCTTAACGCCCACTCAATAGCAGTAAATGCTCAAGTGCTGACAATTTAATTTCTACATACTGGATTGAAATATATTATCTTCTAATTTTAGAGCAACAAGTGGAAGTATGCAGTGCTGTCATCTCTCTAGCATAGGAAGATTTTAGAGGAACTTTTTTTTTCTCCATTTCTACAAATCTAAGCCTCTCTGAGAATTTCTTTTGCCAGAAACTAACAGACATTGAAGGAGGATTTCAGCCTCCATAGTCAATATTTCAAAATGTGCTAAAAATACTCTGGCTGATATTTTTCCAAGCTGTATCAAATCTTTCATTTCTGAGCTGTCAGTTCTAATTGCTTGTTTATTTCTGTGCTTAGGTTTAGCTTGTAGAAAAAAAAAAAAATGACAGACTACCTTATCCTGCATAAATAAAATGCAAGTATCTTTTATGCTATTACTGCAAGGAAGCAGATTTATACTGGCTGCACATTACCTTTCTTTAAATAACACAGAGAACAATTATACATATAAAGATAATCCCAAACAGAAGAGAAGAGGTTGTTCTAAAGAAATACAGCCCAGATGATGCTACAAGCTTTACTGAGCCAAATTATGCCATAAAATGTTGCCCATGTATTGGATACACCCACTCACCATGAGATAATGAATCTATACAAATCAGGAGCATTACAACAGAGAATACCAAAGATGCGCATATATCATAGAAAAGGACACTGTAGTCCAGATGCTAAGAGAACAAAGGTCTAGAATGAAGAAACCTTGTTTCTGCATTTGAGTAATAAATCAGCACAATGATGTTCTGGAGCATCAGATATGAGTGTTATGATATGACCAACAGTGACTTTCCACACTACAGTTGTCACACAAATACCTAAGAACTTTCTACTGCAATGCTAAGGTGGTGTAAAATTTCATCCTGAAAATATAACTGGACCAAAGTCTTGTCAACATGCCCATCCACTAATTTTTTAAGTACAATTTTCCTATCAATTAACTTCAGCTGTGATGAGTGAGGAAAAGGAAACAGAGAACTTCTGTCTCCAACACTGTAAATATAAATATAGTTTCTTGAAGCCTTCATTAAGATTACTTTAAAAAAAAAACTAAGCAACAACAGAAGAGACTATAAAAACATCATAACTCTACTCATAGAATGAGGTACTATTTTAGTGCTATTAGTGCAGTCATAATCACCATATGACTCAAGAGTATTGGAATAAACATACTGAAAAGAAATATGGCACGAAAATATGTTCTGAATGCGAAAGATGCTCAGAGAGCACCAATCAACCACAACAATCAGCAAGCACACTCTGGCTTTCTCCAACAGCACATCAGCTCATCTGAGTACAGGGCTTCGTACTGACTAGAAAATACAACATTACATTGCTTTAATTCAAAGGCCCAAGAAAGCATAGACACATTCTCATATCCATTAAGACAACCCACCCTTGTTAAAAGCAAAGCCCACATTAGGGAATACTTACCTAAAAATGATTTTGTTAGCCTAGATGACATTATAGAAGATTTTAGACAAGAATGTTTTATATGAACCTGTAATGTGTCTGACATATCTCTATCCCCAGTGCTTTCCAATAAACATATTTTAAAAAAAATAGAAAACACACTCCAAGATCAATGAAAATGTAAGGCCTAAACCATTCGTCCATTTTAAGTAAATAATCTTCTCAGTTGGACAGTGTATGAAACCAAGTTTACAAAAATCTTATTCCTATCTGCAGTTTCAAAAGGAGCCAAGGCCTTGGCTCATTTCTGGGGAGGGGGTTAAAAAAAATGCAAAATGCAAGCATATCCCTGTTCCTGACTCCTCACATTGCATCAGCCTCTGCCAAACCTTCTAAAAGACGTGAAAGAAAGGGGCAGGGACAAAACAAGACAGTGCAGAATGTCATCACTATTGGAACACCTTGCAGAATGTACTGTTTCTGCTGGAATACAATTGCGGCCACAGACTTCAAACTTTCAGAAAGTATATTCGCAGTATCACACATCAGCTTGCAGCCTTAATGAGGCCTTGGACAAAATGCCTGAAATTTGGAGCTGTCACAACAGCTTTGGTTGCACGATTCTGTCAGACCACCCTGCCATGAGTGAGCACGTGGGGGTGCCAAGATGTAAAACCTGTTGGGATTCTGCTGCAAAAAGGAGACAAACAAGCACCATCCCATACACACTGTCCAGAAATAATCCCAAAACTGCACCAAAACCACATTTCCATTTTAGCTCAGAGAAAATTAGAAAAATTTTGCACTTCAGAAAAACAGCCCAGAGGGGAAATAACACGGATAGAGTATGGATAATCAGAAAAACTGATTTGCTAAGCTAACTGAGAGAACAGACTCATTTTGGATAGCAATTGCTCAGAGGGGCCTCTGCTTCAAGGGGTTGTCTCTCCCCTTAGAATGAAAACCAGATGGGTAAATTCATTATTCATATTCCAAACACTACTTGCAACACTCATTTTCTAATAAACAAGCATGCAATTCTCTATTGTGCATTCACCATCCGAAAATCTTACACCTGTTAAAGAGATTGAGATATATGCTATATTTCAGGTTATTTATGACCTTTCCTTAAGCATGCTGACATTCAATATGCCCTAATTAGTTTGCCTTTCAAATTACATTCCTGATTTCCAAATTATAGGCTAACATGTTTCCTTGACTGATAGGTTAGGTTATTTTATTGCTTTGCCTTTTTGGACAAGCTGTAAAAGCATTTTTCCTGAGGAAAAACAGGAATGCTGGGTTTTTTTCTACTTCCTCCAAGAAGGTGAAAATCTTTTATTTATCTTCACCATAATTTTTGTTACTAAAAGGAAGGAAATGCTCCCTGAAGCCCACCACTTTATACTTTTCAGTTTAAGGACACAAACATCTTCTGAAGTAGAGAAGCATAAACTCATTAGCAGTATTCCAGTTCTCTCTGCTGCAGAAGCCTGGAGGAAAGAAACCTTAATACAAAATACGCGATTCCAGCACTGAAATTTACATCTTAAACCAAATTATAACATCTAATTTTATGCAATCTTTATATCTCAAGTTTGGATTTCTCTCTTTTCATTCTGAAAGGGGCTTGATCTTAATTGGGTTTATGATTTTCCACTAGTGTCTTGACTTATTTCTGCTTTAAACCATGGAGGCAGAGAAGAGATATTTACAGGTGAGTTTGGAGAACATAAACTAGCTTTTAGGAATGTCATGAATATATCTAATAGAAAAGTTATCTATGAGCAATATAATCAAAGAGCATCCTAATGTAAACAAGACTAATACATTTATACAAAAAACTACTTGAAAATAACACATTCAAATAATAAATCTAATTAAATTCCCCTAATAGTCATAAGCTATTCTATAATCTATCATAGAGAAAAAAAAAAACTAAAAAACCAAGCATATGGACACATTATAAAATAATTTGTAGGGTTTATATTAACTTTTAGGTTTCAGATACTCAGGTTCTCCAAAAGTTGCAAATAGACACCTAGAATGCAATAACAGGAGACTGCATGTCCCTGTTTAGCAATAATACGTTAACACTGTTATTTGTGAAAAACACATGATTTATACAGCACACATATTGTAGAGGAAGAAACCAAATGAGAAGAAATGAAGTGTACAGTTAAACTAAAATAGATGAACACATGGAGAGCCACTGAAGTAAAGTGCTGCTAAGAAACCTCCTCTAAGTTGCTACAACACAGAAGTCATAAAAATTCATGTGAATAAACTTATCTATTGAGAAAAACCCACATAAAGCCAAAAATATATATCATCCATATATCAAATGTGGAACTGTCTGAAAGAAGATGACAGTTTATCTGAAAAAGAAATTCTGCTCTATATCCAATGTCTAGTCATTTCCCCTCAAACCTATAAGTCAATCCCTCCTGAACTCTAATAAATGCCTTAAAGGACAGAGGACAGATAGATCCATTAACTTTACAAAACAAAAGAAAGCTAAAGAAACCTTTGTTTGGAATCCCATCTCTCAGAAGCACTGCATGGGATGTTTTTCCAATTGAATTCTCACAGAATCTGATTCACACTTATCTCTTGCTTTAATCACTTGTTAAAGCATTTTAAAACAGTTAAAAATAAACTACCTCAGCAAAAATTCAACTAAAAATTGACATAATATCACAGTAATAGCAAAAATATCTCCAATATTTATGACTTCTGGCAAGAATCTTCCCAATCCTTTAACACTTAGCAAAGTGACTGGGCACTGCAGTATATCTTCTATATCAATAAATGATTCAGAAACAGATGGTGTAAGTTCCATAAACATTTCAAACAAAAAAAAAAAAAGCCATGCCAATGTTTTTCCTTAGAAGGAAAAGCCAGCCTTAGGCAACCCTGGATGCTAACTTTAGCAGCATTATTTTGAAGAAAAAAAAATTTCAAGAAAAATAGATTTCATGTCCTTTTTACTATGATGGCCCAAAGGTCACTTTGTGTTTTATGTGGTTTTTCAAGACAGCTGTCTGTTCAGCTCTGACTTGCAAATGCCTGTGTATCACATCAGAGAATTCAGCAAACTGTGACCTTCATAATCACCTTCTCCTCTCACTTGCTCCCATCTGGGTCCATGAGAAACAAGAGCAGCAGCAACACTTCCCCATTCTGTTGTTAATTCAGAATCTTAAACACTGATTTTTACTCAGCAAAAAGCATAAGCACTTCCTATGAATTGTTTGATGACAAATTGTACAGAAATACGAGGGTAGGAAGATGCAAATGAAACGTGAACTATGAAGACAGGTGAAAGAAGAGCCAAGGAAGTCATCAGTATGATAAGGGTGAGAACCCCCCAGGTTTCTGTCAGAACTCCAAAGTCACCATTCCAGGCAGGGCTTGCCAGGAACCACATGAGCCCATCCATTCAAAACGGTCACAACTGTTAAGGCTTTACATCTCTGCTCCCACACAGAGCTGTGGAAGACCATGGCCTTTCTCCAAGACTGCAGAAAGCTCCCAATGCCATTTAAATGAAGCTTAAGGTTGGGTCCTGCACAGAGATAAGCAGTACCCAAATCTGCATGGATAGGAACTGATAACACTTTGGGGCACAAGTTAAAAGGACAATAGCCTCAGAGCTTGCCTCCAGCCTTTATGAGACAAGTCCCATCTCTGCATCTGTTCCCAGTTATCCACAGGGCCAGAGGCCTGTTCTTTGCCAGAAGAGGCCATGGTTAAACCAAAGAGAAACTTTCCCCAGATACACAGTCACTACTTTTCTTCTGCTGTTCTGTCACCTATGCCTTGAGCCCCTGGAACTCTGCAGCCCCATCTTGTCCCACACCAGGTCCTGCACTCCTGTCCATCCAGCCATGGTGTCATAAACATCAGGAGAGAAGGGATCATAAAATACGCTCAAGTAAGCCCTTGAAAGGCCACTTTGTAGGGAAAAGAAAAGAAACCCAAGGCTGTAGCAGTCCAGAAAGTCAAATTAAACACATTTCAGGCACAAGCCTATCCATGGAGACCATTATAGACAAGAGAGGAAGCACAAAGAGCCCAAGTGTCACATCCATATAAGCAAGATTTCCAGAGATGCCAGCTGAGCCCCTTACTGCTATGAGGCCTGAAGCCAAATTCCAGAAGAAGAGAGCTTCCTTTTTTCCTGTAATACCCACCTTTCAGGGCTCACTGATCCTTTACAAGGAGTGCTTCATGAACACCAGGAATTCATAACAAGGAAGTATTCAAGGTACATGCATGGCTCACAAATGTACACTTCTACTTCAGGTAACAATGTTAATTCTGATCACAGATAACACAAAATATGCCTAAGAGCAGATGTCCTACAGTAAAAAACCCATTTAATAATCTTTTTCTGTCCACCATTTAGATGCAATACAGTAACTGCTAGACATGCACAATAACAAACATTTCTTGAGTTTAAAATATCACATATTTTGAACAAGCAATGTTAATTTTTCATTTCAATTAAAATGCAAATCTTCCAATAAGCTCACTTACAGGATGTTTGGCTGAAAGTCTGCCAGTCACAGTTCCTGTTTGATTCCAAGTAGAGGAAACAAATCCCTGTAATCAAGTAAAGTAAGAAACAAAAAAAGAATGAAGACACACAGTAATAGTTTAAGTATCAGTAATAAAAATTCACTGCAATCAAAACAAGAAAATATAAAAGAAATACTTCTAAATTTTCCATGTATGAAAGTTCTTGAACTGTAAACACTGCAATCATTTCACATCTTTTAAGAATTTTACAAGCCACTTTATATATTTCTACCTTTTTCATGCACGTTCGTAGTCCATCCACATAAGTTGATTTCATTTTATGAACCTAAAATACATTAAATTTAAGACAAATGTTTATTTATAAAAATAAGGGATTTTTCAAGTTGAAGATCCTAATTTCCAAATCGATCCTGTGTGTAGACTTTTCTTTTTTAAAAACACTTTTATTTGAGTAAATAATGGATTTATACTCACTGATAGCTTAACCTATTCGTGTAAGTTAGGTAAGTGCTTGGTTATAACCTAATGAAAGGGCTTTGCAGATACTATTAAATGAACTATTGGAATTTATTATCTTACATCTTATATCCCCAGGTCAATAAATTACATGAAAACCACACACACACACAAAAATCACAAATAAATTTTAAAAAATAATCAAAACCAAACACAAATCCACTCTTTTAATTTTTTTTTTAAATTCTTGGAAGCTCATTCACTGAAAATCTAATGATAAGTGTGGGAGCAGACTAACCAGATCATTTTGGATTTTCAGGAGGCTTGCCATCCCAAAATTCCCCATAAACAGTTTTCTCCTTCACTTTATGCAAAGCATCTCTTCACAATTGAAAAAATAGATGTTTAGCCCTAAGTAGGCTTTATAGCACTACACAAATTTAACAGTGAAGTTTTCCAATTGTCTTTGCAACGTTGTACAAGTTGTATGCTAGCTATAATCTAACATAGAGCAAAACAGCTACAAGCATTAAAATTTTAAGTCTTACGAATATTGACTTCAAATTAGTATTTGAATGAACTTTCACTAGAGCCAACGTATTTATTTATTTAACTATGAATATGTTATCTGTCTTGCTAAATTTTGCTTCAATACAGCTACATTCTGTAAATGCTGTATGTAGTTGTAAACTACGTTCTGCAACTACATTCTAAAAAAATATCAGCTCACCTGGCGGTATTCTAAAATTATCTTAGGCAAGGGATGAAGATCTTGCAATTTATTTAGCTGCAAAATCAAGAATGTGAATTATTGACATACTTTTCTTGAATTTATATTATTAAACAAACCTTAACAGAATACATTTTGGAGGAAGAGATTTTCCTGACAAACTGAATGAACAAAATATTGGCTGATTCAAGCAATCCTACCCCAGCCCCAAGGAAGCCTTCATTAGGAAGGCTGGAGATTACTGCTTCCCATTTCATTGTCACTCCTGTCCCAGACAGGGACAAAAAGACACATAGACATAAAAACTTTTCCTGAGCAACTTCAGAAACACTGTGCTGTGATGTGTGTGTGTTATTCATGGTCTTTTCTTTGGTTTTTGTGCTATACAGCATCAATGCAAGAGAGAACATGATGGAAGTAGACAAAATAATATGTATATACGCACATAGATATTTATACACACACATAATCCAAGAGGAGAATTTCTCCTGTTCATGCCTTAATAAAAGTTCCAGGAAAACTTCAAGATAAACTGAAATTGTCAAATTAAAAACCAATAAAATAAACCATATATCTTGATTACTTTGATTGGAAACTGCCAAAAATTCTTTTTAGAAAAAGAATTAAACTATTAAAATAGAGATTGGATATTTACAAGTACAACAAAAAATATCTGGAACTACAACAGTCCAGGATGAAAAACAGATGCAACTGTACTAGAACGTATATTTAAAAGCATCCAGTTTTCTTCTTGCTACCAGGGAGAAACAACAACTTAAGATTAATTGTCTACTATTTATCTCCCGGAAGAAATAACTAGCAGACAATTTTCTAAAATTCTAAATAACTAAGTCTCAGCAGTTGTTGGAAACAGAATACTGGACTACATAAAAGTATTGCTTTGATAATAGCAAGAAATCTTATGTTCTCACAAAAAGGTGACATGAATTCTATTTCACTGATCCCTCCTATTTCCCAAGGCTCTCTATCACTCTCCAAGATTACATGTTTGATCTATGAAACCTCCTTCTCCTTGAGTAGTGTGTGGGTTTTATGGTTATACCATTGAGGTTTCTGGAGAGCATATTTGGTAGTTTGGACACTTGACTAAAAAGTGGAATTTCCTCCTTAAGAAATAAGTATTACCTTTCTACCTTCCCCAAGGATGTTCATGTTCAGCATTGAGCTGTGCACTTTAACCCCTATGTAAACTACAGCACTTCAATTGCGGCGCCAAATCAGAAACAGGTGCAGCTGCACAGAGGCTTTTTCTCTTCTAAAAACAATCTCCATTGTCATTATTATCTTCACAAAATGATTTTTTAATGATGTGACAAGGGGATCAAGAGAACCCTCAGTTAGTTTCCAGATGACACTGAATTGGATGAAAGAGTTAATCTGCTGGAGGGCAGGAAGGCTCCTCAGAGGGATCTGGATAGGCTGGATCAGGGGGCCCAGGGGTCTGAGGTTCAACAAGGCCAAGTGCCGGGTCCTGCCCCTGGGTCACAGCCCCTGCAGTGCTGCAGGCTGGGACAGAGCGGCTGGAAAGGGCCCGGTGGAAAAGGACCTGGGGGTGCTGGTTGAGAGTGGCTGAACATGAGCCAGGTGTGCCCAGGGGGCCAAGAAGGCCAATGGCACCTGGCCTGTGTGAGTAGCAGTGTGGCCAACAGGACCAGGGCAGTGGCTGTCACCCTGTGCTCAGCAGTGAGTACTGTGTTCTGTTTTGGACCCTTCATTTCAGAAAGGACATTAAGGTGCTGGAGTGAGTCAACAACAGAGCTGGAAAAGGGTCTGGAGCACAAGTCTGATGACGAACAACTGGTGGAGCTGGGGATGTTTAGCCTGGAGAAAAGGAGGCTCAGAGGAGACCTTTGGTAGCTGGTTTGTTTTTCCCCACCATGGAGTGCAACTTTCTTTTCTGGCACAAATAATCACAGCAAAAATAGTACAATACAAAAATAAACCAAGATCATTAGAAAAACTTTAGACAAATCACAGTTTCATTGGAATATAACTTAGAAGTTTTGCTAAATCGTGCAGCTGGTTTTAAAACCCTTCCCTGTCTCACCACAACTTCTGAGGTGGATACGAGCTGTTGTATTTCAGTTCTGTGAAGTTTCTCACACAGCGTATGCAGCTTTAACTTATCAAATAGCACCTAAAGTAAGAAAAAGACAATAAATCTTTCAGTGTTTCAAGAGTTGAAATAGAAAGTAAAAATACTGGGTGCTTGAACTTCAACAGGAAATAGGTTTCAAAGTAAATAGAGCACACTGTAGCAAAGAGAATTGAAAATCTTTATTTTTGAGCTATTGAAGCATATTTACTAAAAAAATTGCATCATTTATGTACGTACAATCAAATATGGATTATTCAACACTGTAATATTTATGAGAAACTGATTTGTCCTTCATTAAAATCAGAAAATAAGATAATTAATATAGAAGAAAGTAAGTCAGAAGTGGTAAGGATATATATGCTTTACACTCCTTCTGTATCAATAAATCTACAGAATGCACACCTTAACTAGAAATACAAATAATAGAAGCACAAATAATACCTCTCGGAGTTGACAACTGCTGGTCAAAAGGAATCGTTCTCCAGCAACCTCATGGGCCTCCTGTTCAAGCTCTTTGAGCCGCAACTATAAATTAGGACATCAAAATTATTCTGTTCAAATTATTATTTTCTTCAGTATCTGCTACTTCCAAGGTTAATGAGACTATTGGACCTTTATTTAAAAATGGAGTATTTGATATTGTGTAATCATTGCTGGCTATCGACATTTGGTTGAGTAGATTGCTTATCTACTCCTTATTTTATATTGCTTCATGATCTGGGAAGGGGATTTATTGTAGCAAGAAGTACCAACATTTCTAGTTAAAGAATTTAGGTTACTGAAGCCTATAGAGATCTGTGAGAGAAACAGGTATGCAAATCATTCTGATAAATTAGTAATCTGTCAGACCAGCATGATTATCTAGTCCAATTTTATGTTACAAAATAGGATTCTCTTGCAGCTATTTTTATCAAAGAACACTCATTTAAAGAGTGTATTGTTCTCAAAAAGAGGGAGAGACATCTATCACTTCTCAGGAAGATGATTACTGAAAACTGTAGTTTCGGAAAGAATCATTACCATTTTACTCTACCACACATAACCCAAAAGGAGCTGCGCATTTTGCAGTGCAATTTCAGTTCTGGGGCAAGGCCAATAAAGTAAATATCCCTTTTTTACTTGTGTAAATAAATAGGGAAGTATCCTAAAATGTAAATATAATTAGCTATATTTTTAACTATATACTAAAAACACACTATTACATAAAATGTGACAAAAGTTCCTTCTCTTTTTAATCAGTTATCCTCAGTAAAAGCACAAAAATGATGCTATACTATTTTCAAGAAAAGAAATTAATTCAAAATTTACCCCTAGAATCTCTGATGTTTTTTTCAGTTCTTGTTTGTTCACATAGATTTTGTGTGTTTCCATCACTGTAAATACAATTTTAGGTTAAGAACATTTGTAATTCACAAATTCAATCTTACATTCTTCTTAGACTGTAAAATGGAAACTCCAACTCACGCAACTGTTAGGAGGCTAAGATAACATTTCATATTCTCAGGAATTACATTCCACTTAAGCATAGTCAGCAGCTGTGTGAAAATAGTGAAAATTCATATTTTGAACTGAACTTTCATACCTGCCAAAATTTTGATAAGTGGAAGCTCTAATGTGCAAAATAAGTTCCACAAACCTTGAGCCTGTAAAGTAAGACATAAATACATTCTTCAGTACCAGCAAATTTTGATCTCAAAACATATAGTAGTGTCATTAGGTGAATGTGTTTTCCAGTGAGCAGTATTTCACTTTGTGTATATTCCCTTTTTACATGACAACACTGTTTGTGGCATGAAATACTACTTGGTGTAAATTATAGTATCTAAATGCTGTCCCTTTTTTTTGTGGGGAATAGGAATTATGCAATAGTAACCATTTTGTACGAGACTGCTAATGAAGAAATATATACACCTCTTTTTTTCCAAACAGTTTATTTTTAAAGCACGCTTCATTGTAATAGGACACACAGTTATCCCTTTTCCTTTGTTCACTTGAACAATTCAGCAAGCATTCACAATTCATAACTTTGTTTTCACTAGGGTGAAAATAAGAGTTGAAAGGGTTATGTCCCAAATCACTTTCAGAGAACAAAAAGTCTGGGTTTTTTCTAACCACTGAAGCAATCTGACTTGTCTAAAAACTCTTGTGGGCTGGATCTCAGTGTTTCTGTGCCTTTGGTGTTTCCCTGCTGCCTCCCTTCACGGATTGTTCACCATACTGCTCAGGCACTTGGATATCCACATTAATATGGCACCATCACCTAATGGTCTAAACCCTACAACCGCTATCAGCAACTCCAAAGACAACCCCTGGGAAACAATAGTTGAAAAATAACTATGGTGCCCCTTGCACCAGAACCTGGGCGTATCCCTAAATTCTAGAACTTTTCCAGATGTATGATCACAGGCATAAAACCAACATACACACCCCAACAGATTTCTTGAGATGCATTCTGAACTGTAATAAGGGGTAAAATGAAATAAAATAGTTCACTTGGAAGGAACCTACAATGACAATCTAGTCCCACTGCCTAGTCAATTCAGGGCTGACTAAAATTTAAAGTATATGATTAAGGGCACTGTCCAACTGCCTCTTAAACACTGACAGGCCTGGGCCATCAACCAGTTCTCTGGGAAGCCTGTCCCAGCATGTGACCAGGGCTTGGTTAACACAATCTAGAACAAAAGATATGCTGAGAGTTTTCATAAGCAAGGAACAACACATAGGAAAAAATAGCTATATTATGTTCTATCTCTTTTAACACTTTTTAGACAGTAATATACAGATTTAAAATACTAAAAGAAAAGTCAATATTCTGAACCTTTCCTGTTCTCAGAATCTTCATTTAGTTAAATGTAGCAAAATTTCTCCTAAGGATTAACCTTGACTCCATCTCCTAGAAAAAATGGCAAATTTCATGGGCAATTTATTTTAAATGTTGACTGACAATGTAAACCACTAAGGACTGAAGCATTCTATTATTTTAATTTGAACGAGAAACACATCATTAACTCTCTTTAATTCAATACATACATAGTTATTCCTGAGCAAATTCTTTTTGTCTTACCTTTAAGCCATGAGCAAGGTCCATCATTACTTTATAAAGCTTGTCCAAGATCACACCTAAGTTTTGATACTGATATAAATATATCAAAAATAAATCAGTAACTTCATTGCTAACATGAAAATATTTAGAGTATTATCTTTTTAAAAGGTATAAATTGTAAAAATATGTTTTTTGTATACCTTCTGTTAACATTCTAGAAACGTTGTTAGATCTCTGTCAAACCAAATCATTAACACATAGATTATGAACATTCCAGATTTTGCCTGTTCCTACATTTACATTTTGTATCAAGTAGAGAGAAATATAATATTGATAAACTGCCTTTGACACTGAAGTCAGAGCTCCCTTACTACTTGCAAAACAAGAAAAAATTCCTTGCAAACTCTTTCTCACATAAGTACCGTCACTTTTGTGACAAAACTTCATTTCCTTAATTTCTGCTCCAGAGCTGTTCCACACAGCACCAGATCACCTCCTTCAATTGGCTAGAATAGCATTTTGAAATGTACACAAATACTAAGAATGATTGTGAACTCCAAGAACATGACCATTAAAAGTAAACTTAATAAAGACTGAGAAATAGCAGGCCCTGGAAGGTAGGATGCAGAGGACTTTCTTCAAAGCTGAAATATGCAGATCCACTGGTGATGATCCTTGTTCTAAAACAGTCTAGTCCATACTGCAGTGAAAAGTCATCAACCTGTCTCCAAGAAACCTTGTCCATACCAACTTGTTCTGGAACAAATGAGCTGTGAAATACAGACAGCTTGCTTGATCCCTTTCTGGAGGTGGAAGAGAGCCCAGTGACAGGCTTCAACTGACACAAAATTCCTCATCAGTAAATGCAGCGATGACATGACCAGCAGAATGTTTAGCACCTGCTCCAGCAAATGTTTCAGGGAATGTGGACCATGACCACTTTGGCACAGTACCAAATATACAGACAAGCAGCAAGCAGCATATCTTCATGCAAGAGGTGTGTGGGTGAGTTGTGGGCTACAGAATAAACCAGCAGTCATTCCAAGTACTGTGGTGGGTGGACAAGATTAGCACAAGACAGGGAGCTTCACTGAAGTAGTGAGGCACAAGATGATTTATCACTTACCACAGATCCCTCTGGCAGTAAAGACAACTGTTAGGAATCTACCAGTAAAAACAGAGCAGGAAGATTGAAGAGATAAACCTGGCAAAGAGCCAGGAGACACAGGAAGAACTGGGACTCACTGAGCAAAGAGAAAAGCCAAAAAGGAAGTGTGAGAATGCAGGTGACAAATTAAGGAATAAGGAATGGGGTGGAATAATCACAGGATGTTACAAGGAGGTATTAACTGGCAATTCAGTGAACAGCTCAGCATAGACACTTGGAGATGGCTGGGGCAAGGAAACAAACTAGACCTGAAGTAGGACAGGAAGGAAATAAAATTTCAATATTTAACTCAGAGCTGGGAATCAGGATGACAAAGTTGAAAAATAACTAAAAACAGACGTGGTATCTGAAGAACAAAAGACTGAGTCAAGCTAAGGGAAGAGGTAAGATTAAGGATGCTGACTCACAGCAAGGCCATCACATATTGAAAAAACCCATAGGTTACTTCTGTCTGTTTGCTTGTCTATTCCCTACACTAATAACTTAATTCATGAAGTAGCTTCTGAACAACTGCAGTTTACAGCCAATGCTTTCAAGTAAACTGCCTCTGGTTCTCTCAGAAATGTCCACACTGATGGGTAGGTGCCAATACAACCAACCTCTGTCTGTGCTCTAAGCCCATTTGACATCTGTGGATTTGTATCCTATACTCATGGTGCAATACTTGGTCTGAATGAGCAAGGCCTCTGAAAAGTGAATGGCATAAAAAACCCCATTATTTAGATTGCTCTACATCTTATCCATCAAACAACCTCTGAAAGCTAAAGTGTCCACAGTAGATCACCTACTGTAGAATATATAGAATACTGTAGGATAGAATCATTTTCTTCCATTATAAAAGCATTATCTTCTTTTGCAATATTTTCTAAGCAATAGCAATTCTATTATCATTTCCTTCCCTTTTTAACCCAACCACAAAGAACTGAAAACAAACTACTCACAGATAAATTTCTCAAAGTGCTTGTATCTGTATGGCTGTTTTCTTTTCCCTTTGAAAAAGGCTTTTCAAAATACTTCTGTATTAAACACTCAAAGGAAGGAACTGTGTCGCTGGGGTTTATCAGCCATGCTGCAATCCTTGGATCTAACACAACAGTATTGGCAACTACAAAAACAAGTTATTCAAAATACTTAAATTACCTCCCATACTGCAAAATAGCTCTAAAGTTTTGCCCATCTTTCCTGCATGTACACATCATAAATGGACAAGTATTTACTTTACAAAAATATTGAACATTGAATTCGCAGCTCTAACATGTGATCAATATCATGAGTACACAGGAGGAAGTTCAGCATTGCATATTTCTGAAGAGTGCTATTTTGTGAGGTTGGGGTGAATTTTTTTGACTGGTTGATTTTTTTCAAGTTTTCAAATGTGAGTAAACTTTTGCCTCCTTAAATTTACTGTAAAAACCTCCCTTTGCTAGAACTGAAAAACTTCATGCTGAAGGGGTTTTTTAATGAGAGTCTCCCTCTCACATAGTTTTCTTATTGTTGTTGCTAACTTGACTGATATCCACAAAATTGCTATGGGGGATCAGGGAGAGATTTACTTCCTAGCAGTCAGACCAAGGTGTTAATGTATATATGAATTCACATATGGGTTCATTGTTGCCAAAACTCAGAACCTTTAGTCCTTTAGCCTGGTATGTGCTTACACTGCAGCCTCATGTTCACATAGATGGGTAGGGTGGGCCAAGCCCAGTGCTGTTTCACTTTCCTTTGAACTGCAATCTCAACATGTGTCATGCACTTCTACAAAGAACAGGAGAAACTAATGACTAGACTGCTGTGTGATATATTCAAAGATAAACCTAAGTATCCCCTTCACTAACCCCTAAGTAAGTTCAAACAACGACCTACAGGTACATTTATAGAGAATTCCATGCTATACAACCTTGCAGACTCAGTTACCTGGAAGCAAATTTTAATGTCCATAATCCAAGTTACAGCGACCGGACTACTCTAAAGAGAATTTTAGGGGTTTTGTTTGTTTTGCTGGAGCTCTGTTTGTTTGTTTTCACAGCCGAAATAATGTGTGAGGAAGCATCAAGTTTCAAAATTTAAAAGTCTTGACAAAAATTCTTTTGGGTACTAGAAACTTCAAATTCAAATCCCATGGATCAGGTAGGATGCAACCTAACTAGTACTTCCTGTGTGTACAAGTTGTAAAACTGTCACTATTGCCAGTTCCATTATAGCATTTCTTTTCCCACCTTTCCCATTCCCAGTGCTGGCTTTTGTACAGATCTTCTCACCAGATTTTAAATCATCAGCAGCTTACTGTGATTTACTGAAACTTTTCAGATGCTGAACACAAGCTGATGATTCTCCATAGATAGAGCCCTTCCTGAAAGGTCAGGAGTATTTTGTAACTCACTCAGCAGTAATTTGATATGTCGAACAAAAAAAAAAAACAAACCCAAAAAACCCCGAAACAGAACCCAAAGCAAAAAAGACATGATATTTACATCATATGCCTGTTTTTTATAGTTGCTTTTAAATACGTAGAGAAGAGTCTTACTTGTTTCTATCAAAAGAACATGGGCCCATTCAAGTGACTCCTAATTCTGACAACTATGACATCTCTGGGATTTATTTTAGCCCTTCCTTTGAGCAGAGGAAGTCTTTTTCTAGGGAATATGAAACACAAAGTAGTTTGACCTTTTCAGCTGTAGTCAGGACTGCATAGAGAACTGGAAGAACCTTGTTTCCACTGGAAGCTATCCTTAAGTTACTCAATGATTTGATTCCTACTCTGAGAAGAAATACCTTGACATGCCAAGCCTCTGGTCACAACCTCCCCCCAAAATGGTGTTCTTTTTCATGGTACTAAACTCTGTTTTTCAAGATATTAACCACCAACATAGTTATTTCTACACTTAGTGATTGGAACAGAAACACCAACAGTGCAGAGATTACAAGATGAGATCATAGATTCAATACTTGCCTTGTTTCCAGCTCATTTCACTACTGTAAACTTGAAGTAGAGTCCTCAGGAAATCTTTCGCATTGAAGCAAATTATTGGAACTTTACACTGTAGCATTTGAAACAACACTTGCCTGCACAGAAGTAGTTCATTAATACACACTATACTGCTCCTAGATTTAGTCAATCTATTTACTTTGTTCTTTTAATTAGCACTTAATACAAAACAGTTAACCCAAGACATGTCCTTATTCCTAAAAGAATAGAATACTGCATTTGAATATTTAATTCTCAATTCAGTAATACTCAAAGCTATGTTCTATAAGAAATTAAAACATCCTAGCAGATATGCTTTATCACATATACATAAAGAAAACAAAACCTTTTTTAACTCCTGAAGTGCAATCTTAATCCAAAACACCATCTGGCAAATACTTCAATATACCCAAATAAGATCACAGAGGCTAAACTGGTAGCATTATGAAACACTGATTTGAAAGTTACTAGACAATCTGAATTGCCATATCTGCCTGCCCTGTGTTAATATGCTGTTTAAATCCAAAATGCTTAATCTCTGTCATGCATTTCCATACCTCTTGAAAATGTCTATAATTCCCTCATTCATGCTATTTTAAAAAGATGTGGCCAATTATATATGCATGTCAATATATAGATTTACCAACTATGTGTGTTGTTTTTTTAAATAAGTTATATTTTGGGCAATATAAAAAATAATAGTTTTTATAAAGCATTTTTGATGGTATGAGACCACAACTCCAAGGGTTCAGACACATTAGAAATCTCATAGATCACAAAGTATTACTGCATGCATTATAGATCCATTCTTAAACAATTGCACTATTCTTACAATAAGTAATTCCCCATAGGTTTCATCTAAATGCTAATAGTCTTAATCAACTTATTGAAGTTTTACTGTTCATATGTACATGCTTCACTGATACGTTATTTTCAGCTCACAACAACCTATATTCAAGCTGACAACATGTTATTACACTACTTGTCATGTAACCCCAATATTACACCTGGAGCAGCAAAGTCACGACTCATTTCAAGCCATGATTTCAAGCAGTAGAAGAGATGGAACTAAGAACCAAGACCCACGTCTTGAAATTTATGGTTTGTAATTTAATAATCCAAATTCTGCAGTTTACAATAAAACAGCTATTACTGAAATTCATAAAATATTCTGATGGAGTTTTAATATGCTAGAGTATTACATCCAGGAATCAGATTCAGTTCTCATTCCTCCCTTTTTGGGATATGATTTTCAAGTTAATAGGAATAAAAATGGACTTTGGTTATAATAACTGGAAGTTTAAAATATAGTCTAACTTTTTATTAAAATTTAGTCCATGTATTAAGCAGATACATAAAGCCTTTACTTCCAAAATTATATTGTCTTATTAAATATATATTGAATATTGTATATATTGAATATTAGCAAAACTTCATTTGGAATGTAAAAAGCCATTAATAAGACCTGTGCTAAAAATATTTAAAGTATTAACCCAGAAAGGGTGTTTATCATAATAATGTCCACCAAAAATGTACTAGCTAAGAAATGCAGTTCAGGAAATGGAAGATAAAGATAGATAAAGACAAGAAAGATAAAACATATTCTGGACAAAACATATTCTTTGGTGCTGTCCAGCTTTAACTGCTCATAAAAGATTTGCTGGTGAATGTAAATAGCTCCTACCAGAATCCCAATCTAACTCTGCAAGGGCTGCAGTCAGTGATATGCTGAGCCCAAAGGAATAGTCTATTCTTATTTGATTCCTATTAGCCCAGACTTGATACAGAACTAACAGAGCCACAATGAAATTCAATGAGCCTGATGTAAGGAGATTAGGTCTGTGCTAAGTAACCAACATCACTACTGCTGAAAGCATATGTAAAGAAAACAGCACTTTTTCTTACATACTCTCACCAAGAAAATTTCTTGTGAGCCTGTTCTTGTTCCCAGAGAGATGACTGTTCAGTTTTTAAATAAATTAATTTATCATTTTCATTAGCAGCATTCCAAGTACGGCCAGTTGAAGTGTGACTGGGAGGACAAGGCTGATCAGTCTGATTCTTCACCAGCACAACAACTCCTTTTACTGATGAGGTAGAGGCCTGTTAAGCATAATTACAATAGTGTTTCCTCTGACAGATTTTGTGCAATCCCATAAAGAAAAATTCCCAAATGTTTTACAGTATGAAGCCTATTATGTACACTACAGTTACTGCATACACCATTGACACAGTAGAGGAGCATGCAAGTGTTTCACCCTTGAAACAAAAATCCTATAATGGCTTCATTTTCTCTAAGTTTTACTTGGTAGTTCAAATTAAAATGTAATCTAACTGTACATTTTGGTATGAACATGGGTTTGTGATTAGCAGTCACATGCACATTCAAACGGTTCTACAGAACTGACTCTAAACAAAACCCATCCTTCACTAACCTGCTCCGAGTTGAGCTGTGAAGAACCATCATGAAATATCATAGTGGTTACAAAAGCTGCTGCCTGTTCTATAATTGCAAGCAGTTCACTTTTTTCTTCACATCCTAAACTGCTGATATCATAAGGATACTTTCCAGAAGACTTTATTTGTCCAGGAGTAGAGCTGTATCTTCTTTCATGCAAGAACATATAGGTATTTACATCCAATCTTCTTGTTTTCTCTGAACAAGATGTAGACACACTTGGCTTTCTTTTAAGAGGAATAATTATTTTCTTTTCCCCATCCTTCAGACTTTTTTCTTCTACTGAAAGACTCCTTTCTTCATATCCCCATTTTGGGAAGCCTGAATCCTGGTGACAGCTACCAGGTATTCTGGTATCTTGACAGCCACGTATTTCATCCATATGCACTGTCCTGACTATCTGACCACCACTTCTTTTTTCAGGGCTGACTGTTGCTTTTAATATGGCAATTCTGGAATCATAATCCTCCTGGGAAAATCAGAAATTTTTAGCAAAGCAATTATTTGACTTATTAGGAGAAACTAAAAATTGCACAAAGTCAATTTAGATAAGCTTTCAAGAAAGCAAAGTTCTATGAAAAAACTATTGATGTAAACAAAACAGAACCAGTTTAGGGGAACCACATTACCTAAACCAAAATTCAAGTATGTATCAGTAGAGATTTTGTTGACATATACTGTTTACATCCACAACCACTTTTTCTTCAATTTAATATTAGCTCAACACTAAAAATGGCGAATTAACAACCCTAAGATGTATCTAGCACAATAGCCTGTCTTCCATAGTGACAAGGCTATTATTGTCTGAAGAGGAAAGAGATCCTTCATCTTTAGCTTCAACATTCAGAGCTCTTCTCATGTTCACGACAGCTTCATTTGTTATAGAACTTTTGGCAGGGGACTTTAATGAGTGCTTTGGAATTTCAAGCACGTGAATCAACTGGATCCCTTCATGCAATTTACAGGATTGCAAGGCATAACAAAATTACATAAGAAAGTTGCACTGAAGAAGTATTATGAGCTGTATGACTACGTATTATATTCTATTCTGTTCAATCCACTATACCCAGAACAGTTTTCCTACTCCAGATAGTCACTGGATCCCCTTACAGCAGTATGCTATTAAACAGCATTAAGCAAGATACTGCATTGTAGTTCTTGAAATCTACCCCTTCATCCTTATTTCCTTCAGAAATTTCCTTGGTATGCTACTGGCCCTAGTACTATTTATTTTGCTAGTTTCTTCTACAAACTCCTCAGCTGAAATAGATCGAACAAGGACTCTGGAATGGCAATCAGTGACCTTTCCAAGATTCCCCAAGGTAAATGTGTGTTTAACTATTTACAGATATACAGATTTGCATCTTCCCTCAATACTTTTTATGCCTCAGTCACCAATAGGCCTTAGAGGAGCTGGCAAGCTTTCTACTCCTGAGGCATTTGAAAAAATTATGTATTAGTGATGCATTTGCAAGCTTTTCCTCAAAGTTATTTTGAACTATATAATTGTATATTTCATTTAACTTAGTTAAATGAGGCTAGTATAGAATAATAAAAATTCTGCTAAGTTCACATTTTTGTGTGATGACGTTTTTTAGTAGTGTCCTTCATATTGTCTCTTTGCCATACTACTTTTTCCAGACACAATTTAGTATTCATTTCAAATCTTCAATATTCTGCTCTGAAGTAATCCCTACACTACCTACAAATTTTCTGGGTTTGGAGGGCAATTCCATATATTTTTTTTTTAAAAGTTTCTTCCATTTTATATAGTTTTTTTTTTTTTTGAAAATTAAGCATTACTGTCTTACCTATCCTTCAGTGCCTCCAAAAAGACTATAGTCCCTGTAAGAGCACCTGTCAGCAGGGAAGATTTTGGACCTGATCTTACACAGAATCAAATAAAAACAATTTTTTCTCGTGAGTTCTCCAACTGTTCCACAAAGCAGTTGTCTCCTAATTTTCAGCTGGAGCATCATGCATAAGCTTAATACTCATCTACTCCACTGAAAAGTAACTGAAGTCTCTCATAATTACTGTATTTTGGTCTCTTCTAGCCCAGTCTCATTCAGCTCATCTGCTGTCATTACCACTGCAAAAACTGGTACCTCCTCACTTCAAAAGAACCACGAGGTCCTGCTGTGCAGGGCTCCCTCCAGTCCCCAAGATGAGAGTTTTCACTCATCAGAGGCTACTGTCCACCTCCAACCCATCTGCATTGATTGAGCAAGCCAGAATGACAAAGCCAGTAAGTCTGGGGCTTTTTTGGTGGGGTTTCATAATATTCCTCAACCCAGTTCCCATATTCCCAAACCTTAGAAGTATAGAGCCAAGTGATGAAAAAGGCGTAAGACTGCTTTAGATCATACTTCATAGGATCAACTCTACAGCAAAAGTACAATTACAAGGTTCTAAGTAAACAGGAAAAGGAAGCTAATTCAGCTTCTGCTACTACCAAAACTAATAGTGGCCGTTCTGAATGAAGACAAATTAATTGGACTTATGCAGTGCTAATCAAAAGGTGGGCATTATAAAGTTATCAGAAGGGGAAAAATCTTACCACAGAAGGGCCAAACTTTAAGAGCTGTAGAAAGACAACTAATTCATTCAAGTGTATTCTCCAGTCAAACTGCAGTTTTATCATTTAACACAGCAGAATTTAAATTAGGACACTCTAGTAATTATAGATCCAGGAATAAGCAATTCTCTTTTAAAGGTTCAAAAAAAAAAACCAAACAAAGCAATTTAATTATCAAGTCAGAATAATACAGCTGGAACTACAATTAACCACAGAGAGAAAGAGCGGCTTCCGTGAAGAACTGATCTTCTACTAGAAATAATGACATGTCTGGAAGTAGAGAAAATGACTCCCAGGATGTAGTTTCATAATTCATCTCAATGTAGGAAGATCTTATTAGATGCAGCCAGTCAAAATTAGAGTGTCATCATCACAGAAAGGGGTTCTACTCCTCTCCATGTGCACCCACACAGCTGCATGAGCACCTGTGAGCCAGTGTCATTTGTAGGATAATATCTCATTCCACACAAGGCATCAGTTTTCTGAACCTTGAGCAACCTGAATGGAATTGAAGTGTGCAACATGCAGCAGAGTCAAGAGTAAAGAAGGCTGTGAAATTTGCAGCTGGGATTAGTTGCAGCATCTGCAACTCATCAATCAACTCAATGGATTTTACAAGCAAAGCCTGAGCTGGGGCTGCCACAGTTACCTGTTCCCACTCTTGCACTGGCACTCACTCACATGGATATCAAACCAAATTCAGAGATGATTAAAGCCCAAAATAAACTTCCTAATACAAAGTAATTTTTCAGATCAATCAGCTCACTTTATGATTGTTCAGTGACAGGAGTCTGAGAACATTTCTAAACTCTGGTAACTGTCTGAATGTGGCAACCTCATTTCTGACCAATCTGTCATAAAAGACCAACTTCCTGTGAAAAAGGAACAGAAGTTGGGGCCAGACTCTCATAGGTATATATAGGCCAAGTGCAAAATAAGACAGTTACCTGAACTATGACTGTATAAAATATATCATGATAAAGCTTGTTACGAAAGAACCAGTTTATAGCTTCAAACCTGCCACAAAAAGACTGCTTTTAGTGGTTTTCAATCTTACAAAATGCTTGCCTTTTCATTTCTCAGATGTGCATCCTTATCACCTAGTTTATTTTCCTTTGTCTTCTCTATACCTTTAAAAAAGAAGAAACAATTTACAGTGCAAATGAATCTGCAAGCAGCCCATATAACTTAGGTTTCATACAGGGTTATATTACTGACACTTTTACTAAACCTGAAAGAATTGCAAAAAAATTTCCCTTGACAACCATTTATCAAGTTAGTATCAAGATAATATTTATGCTTAAAAGGGTCCTGGAGGGTCCAAAATATGCATATGCAAAAGACTGCTTTGTCACCATTAAGAAAACACTACTTTAAGTTCACTACAAAGCAGAAAAACATTTTCCATGGTATTCAGATGAAGCATTACTACAAATCTGTAATTATGTGAATTTCCCTTTTTCAAGAAAACACAACTCCTTTTGGTTGTAGTAAAGCTGGGGGTATGAGCATGAAGAGAAAAAAAAAAAAAAAAAAAAGAAAAAATCCCAACTCTAGAAACTTCACACAGCTTAACTGTTTTCTTGGAATTCAGCAGCAGTATTCCACAAAACCTTTGTTCTATAAAGCATTATTTGTATTTGAGTTTAGCATATCACGTTTTACAAACTGACCATGTTTTACCTGCAGGGGACAATTTTTTTCCACATTGTTCTTTTAGCAACAGAACGGGCATTTTAAAATCAGGTAAGAGAGAGCAAGGAGAATTCAGACCTGACAAACTGACAGGAAGATAAGGCAACACCAGTCCCATGAGAAGTAGGCCAGCCACCAATGCTAGGTCTGACACAGAGCTCAGCACAGCTGGGAGTCTGGGCCCCCACCAAATTGCCAGACCTTTAGCCCAAAGCTCTGAAAGCACAGATGCTGCAGTTCCAAGGCTTTGTAAATGCACCTCAGACTCACACCATGGCAAGTGAAACCATTAGGACATGGGTTTCTTTTCTGCCTTACACTGTACACAAGTCCCAAGAAGAGGAGAAGCAAGTGAAGCCTGGAATGAAGGAGCCAGGAGTAACAGGCTAGCAGTAATTATCTCAGTGGGTACAGAAAGAGGAACAGGGAAAAAGAGAACTCACCTGAAGTGCAGGTCTCTCCAGATGTTGCAATTAGTTAGGATTCTTTTATGTCTCAATTATCTTATTGCCCAGCCAAAAGACACCTCACAGGCAAAGTGTGTATTTTGTCCCCCCCTAAACTGCTGCTGTCAGCTATGAACTGCATTACCTGCAGCAAGACACTTTGTGAAACAACAACGGTGTTGACCAATATCAAACAAAGCATAAGGCGATCAATTTCAATTTACTAGAACTGTTTAAAAAAAACTTGTTTGGGCAAATCAAGACCTTTGTCTACAGAAGAAAATAAGCTTATTTCTGCATGTCAATGTAAGTGTAAAATCAGACATTTAGCTCTAGTTCAAACTTCTAACCTAAGCTGTTAGAACAGCCAATGTGGCACAGCTGTGTTTGTAGCTTCAAACATTTTAGCTTTGATTTTTTCAAGACTTTCTACAACAAGATAATAAATTAAGAATGACAGTATCTGAGTTTACATTCAGTGCTTTTAATTGTTTCACAGCTAGACAGTTGTCCTTGACAAATCCAATCCCCAGAGAAGACAATGAGGATTACATTTCTCTCCTCCACCACACAATAATCAGTATGACGGGTATTGAAGAGATCTGCAACTTCCAGTTTCTGAATTACAGCAAAGTATCACCAGATGGCAGCAGAAACACGTCCTTGCCTTCCAAGTCCTCAAGGCTTGATGGAAAGATTAGAGCTCCACTGCCAGGATAACCACAAAATTTCACCAACTAGGTCAACATCGCAGATATTTCTTCTATTTGAGCCCAATATTTACCTTCTGAAGACAAACATTTTTTTCCATTAAGTAGAATTAAAGATTTAAAAATCTGTCTATAAAATACAGTTCAATGCAGTCTGAAACAGACCAACTAACATCAAAGGTTTGCAGTTGGTTTGGGTTTTTTAAGTGAGGCAAACTTCTTTTCTTAGACCCACACTAAAGCTGTATGTATATATATACATATAAATATATATGTATAGGCAATGACAAGGTAGCAAGAGAAGTTAAAATACCAACCTGAGGCTAGAAAGAGATCAAATTTTCTTTTGAATCATCTGGGTTTTGGTCCCAGGTGTACCACATACAATGTAACATTTTAAAATTAACCTATCCCACATTTGTTTAAACGTGTATCACTGATTTACACAGTGATGAACTATTACCTTTGCAACTGCTACACCACCAGGCTCCACTGATCCAATACTTTACTGAAAGAGGATTCTGAACCATAATTAATATAGAACAGTGGCTGCAAAAACCACGATGTACACAGGAATAAATGTTAGATTTAAAGCCCATTGATCAGATAGTATTCCAGGATCTAGTTCTCAGAAGAAAACAGACAACTGAAATTAAGTAAAACACTTAACTTTTTATTTCTTTCCAGAGCCACAATGTGACAGTGACTTGCACTGAACTGAGAATAAAACCTGCACCTTGTAAAACCTCCCTAGTATCCACAATGTTCTAGATCCTGCTGAGGCACTTTTAGCATTACCTAATTTGTTCTTTCACTGGGACTTTTGTTCACTCTTCCCCCAAGAATTTCACAAGGAGCACACTGCTAATGAATATGTGTTTTAAGGACAGACATGAGCCTGGAGAGCTCACAGTTTCCTGTTAAGTTCCTAGTACCTTTCAGTGATCTTTAAATATCTAGTCCAGAGTCAATATATGCATCTAATTAATGACATTACAGTACTTAAGTAACGGTTTGAAACTCTCATATAATTCTGTACCACATAGCAGGAACAGAAAAAGAAAAAATTAAATTGGTGGTACCATTCCTTGCACTCACATAACATAACTGAATCAGAAAAGTCCCAGCAAATGTCACAGTTACAGCTTAATTCCTTTCCTAAACCAGTAAACCTGAAATCTCACCTTTTCTTCTCCTCTATTTAAAAACAGAGACTAGAGGTTTGATATTGTTGTGTTTCAAATTTTCAACAGAAAAAAAACACAAATAGGCTAAGATTTACTCACTCTGGTTATTTTCTCTGTTAGTCTGAGCTTCTACAGGAATAGACTGCAAAGCTGTCATAATCCTCTGAGCAATGTCAGATAAAGGCACTTTAGAAATCTCACATCCTATGTACCGCTCCATTTTTAAGATTAAACCTAAACACAGAACACACAAATTATGAATTAATCAGGGCCATGAGTAATCCTCACTTATATTCTGTTGAAATTAAAGACAAACTATAGTGAACATGTTTAGCCATTCGGTCTCAATGGAAAATTACATTTGCTCCCAGAATGCCTATCAGTATTGTAATGGAAATAAAAATGTAATAATCTGTAAAAACGAACTTCTCCAAAATAGTGTTTTAAAACACTGATTAAAAAATCAGAAGTCCTAAGTACAGCTAACTTGTACTAAAAAAAAAAAAAATCTGACAAATAAAACATGTATGTATGTCTGAGATACTTTTCTCCTTCCAGCATCTTTAAACGAGTCTGCATCCAGCATGTGCACACATTTACTGTTACTAGTGCTTGGATTTATCACAAAAAACACAATTAACTTTCAAGTAATTGCCAAAATTAAGCCAACACAAGATTAAAGAAACAAGCATTACTATCACAATATACAGCCATTAGTTTTACACTGTTTCAGAAAATACTTATCATAAAAAAACCTCTACTTTCTTAAATTTTGTATAATTGATGCATTCCAGTACTGCTATATACTGGTAACTTTAAAATAGCTACTACAGCTTGTCAATTTAAGAAACTGGTCAGCAACATCTATAATCTCTACAAGCTTTGACCCCAGCTATTGTTGTAAATGTTATCCTTTTCTGAAAAGGAGCTGGTTTTCAAGCTGAACTGTCCATATTTTGTCAATACCTACAAAATACTTGGAGAATCCCTAGGTACAACACACACTGGAGAATCACAAGTAACAGTGTCCACACTGACAACTTCTTGTTTTACAGTTAGACCAGAAGAACATGCAAAACTTGACACAAACACAAGAGAAATATCCAACATTTTGAATAAATACTTAAAGGATCTAAGCTGTATAAATCAATCACTGTACCAAAACCTGCTGTTGACTCAATTATTCCTATACAAGTGGTAACTGGACTCCTGTTATTCTGGTCTTCTCCCACTAGATCCAGTGCACGAGCAGACTGTCAGACAACCATCAGCAAACAGTTCCTCTTGCCTACATGGAAATATTTTTCTTGGCTCAAGACCACAGGTACATGGCAACTTTTAGTACTTACAAGTACAAATATTTGCATCCAATTCAAAGAAGAAAACCATCACACTGCATTAGCACTGGCTGTACCTATCTAGTTCTAATCAGTAAGCATGTGAAGGGTGAGAGGTGGAAAGGCTTTCTTTACCCTGACATTCTAGGAGTCAGAAGTACAATCCTTCCCCGCACTCAACTCCTCCTAAATTCGATGACTGAGAGCAACACTTCTCTCCTACACAGGGTTAAAGTGCTCCCTGACTTCTCAGGCTCCAAAGCAGCAGTCACAGCCCCAGGGGCAGATCAAAATGAGAACCCATCAGACTAAATATAAACAAGACACCATGTCTGAGCACAGGCATAGAAAACCCCACACAGATTCACCATAAATATTAACCACACTGAACTGAATTGACAGAATTTGGCATTTAATAATAAACACAAATTATAGAGTTAAGCAGCATGAAATCCAGACACAGACACCAACCAGTAAGCTAAAAAAAAAATTACACATTTCAAAATAAGTTATAATCACATAGAAATTAAAAGGCTGCCATCAAAATAGTTTTAAGACTACTGTTACCAAATTTAAACTAAAATACTAACCATCAATAGGTGCAGTGCTTGAAAGCAAGCACAGCTGATCCCATCAAAACATAAAAGACTGGAAGTTATCATTTTACAAAAGCCTATTTAGTTCCATTGGTATATTAGGAAGCTATATAAAATTTGATAAACAGGCTAACAATGCACATGAAAGCACAAGCATGAAAGTATCAGCACCCTGAATTGAAATGCCTATCATTATAAATTATAAGGCAAACTCAGAAGTACAAAAGATAAAATTAAAATTCTTGTTCACTGACAAGCCCAGCATAAGTATGGACTGGTTTCAATGGAGAAGACAGGCCACAAGTTAAATTAAGAGATATTGGAATGGTCCTAAAACAGATGGTCTCAGTAGTTAAAACAGATTCTGGTACATATTCCAACACATTTCTAACAAAACCAAGTCTTCTTACAAGACCTGTAAGGGAAACAATCATGGAATATCTGTTGCCTTTGAGAACTCTCCCCTTCAACTATGAGCACATTACATTCTTGTTCCAAAATCTGGAATGCCTTCTCCACATTTATTTTGCAGTTCACTCAAAAGTTCTTAGCATGCAAAAAGACTTAACTCAAGGATGTGACACATTCCTACTGATGCTGTGCTATGTGCAGCAGAAATGAACACAAAGGCCAACAGAAGAACAGCCTGAACATACTTCTTTCAAATAACCAACAGTTAGTGACTTCATATCCAAGAGTTCTGACAAAAATGAGATTGAATTCAGCAGGCAGAAGCCATAAAGCAGCACACAACCCCAGCTGGTAACAGTGGCAGTTAAGATTCACTGCAGTGACAGGTAAGTGTCAGCCTTGACAAGCTAGTGCTTATTATTCCATAAACTCATAAGCACTTTACATTAACATTTTCCTTTCTTATGAGTACATTGCTGTTTAGACATTAGGAACTCCACTGGTTGTGAAATTCTCATCTTCCAGACCACTGGCTTTAGCCTGAGCCTGCTGCTCAAGCTTCTCCACCATCTCTTTCAAGTGCTCCTCATCTTTGAAAAAATACACATACAAGTCTCTTTCCATCTGATGCAATCTATTGGACTTCAAAAAGCTTCTCTTCGACTTCAGATCAGCAACCAGATCCTTAAGGAGATGATTTAATTCAGCTAAATCCACTTCCAGTTGGTGAAACTGCTCAGTAAGTTCCTAACAAAAAATAAAAGACAAAAAATTATTACTTTTCTATTGTTAATACACTAGCTGAACTAGAAATAGAAAAGGTTCTTTGCTTTGGGAAGCCGCTTGTTTGTAATCAAAAAGTAATCACAAAAAAAACCAGAAACAAAGGTAATTAGGCATTCCATTCAATTTATGTAATTTTTGAGGTCCACGTAACAGAACTCATATTGTATTATGCAAATGTAATTTCATTTATTTGTTGACCAGATGAGTTCAGATCATAAGAATCTGAACCTGACCTAAAGAGAAAATGACATTTTCTATCAATTACAAGTCTTCATTGCTAGTCAAATCTTAAAAGGAAACAAACAAAAAAAAGCACAACAAAAAACCCAAATCAATTTTACAATTAAATCATTAAATACTAGCTACAACTTTCCCAACTGGCATCCCTATGATAGTTCAGTATAAGCAAATTAATCATCTACTTGCACATTATCCCTTATTAAAGGAATTACTTTTCCTGAGAAACAGCCGCAGTAGAACAAGGTATCATATTTTAAGTAACTTAAATCAATGGGGAAGGTATTTGATTTAATAATGTGCAATCCCTAAATACATACTGATCCAATTACAGTTTCATTTTTAAATAAAAAACTATTCTATATGTTGCAAATTCATTTGACAGATGAATGTTAAATATATTTTTATGTAATTAACCAAGAAAGTATTATATAATAGGAGATTGCCCTGGATGCATTTTTGAGGTATCTACAATGATTTAAAAACCACAACAAGGTGCATTTAGCAAACCCTGTCCCATTTAAAAAGATGTTCTAAACATAACATCTGAGAGCTGTGTAGCAGGATTGTCCTACTACAACTGTCCTTCAAAATTGTGGTATTTTTAGTTTGCTCAAATTACTCACCCATAGCCAGGCTTTTAAGGGGCCAAACTGCACTACTGGGGTCTTTGAGGTAACAGAGGAGAAAGCCCACATGAAATGAAGAGCAACTTAAATGAGTTTTCCAGTGACACCCTAGCCAGACATGGGATCTCCCACACCACAAGGAATACAGGACTGCATGTACCTCTGAAAGAAATTCACTTAGATGCAACAGTTTGCTCAGAAACAAAAAAAATTATTACCTGACAGCATTTACAAAAATCCAGCACTCGCCAAGAACAATGTAAATGCTCAGCATCCATCATCATTATGCTAATAAATTTGCTGCTGAGAAGTGGGGACAATTTGCCAGTCTAGAGGACTCACACTACACTTTTATCAGTAAAAGAATACGACACACAATGTAGTAATTTGAAAATAATCATTGAGGGCTTACCGGACTGCGGAGCTGTATCTGATTTGTCCCACAATAGAGAGCACCATGAAGGGCATCCACATCCTTTTCCAGGTTGGACAAAAGGAGAGACTGTTCCTGAGCAGATGCTGCCAGCTGATCCTGTACTGCAGCACAGTCCTGCTTTAACTTCTGAGCCATCTGCTCCAGGCTTTTGTATGTTTTAAACAATTGCTTTTTTTTACTTCCTCCTTCCAGGAGCTGATACAGCCTATAACAAGTGAAGTCAGACACACAAATACTTTAACTTTCCTAAGCACTCTATCATCGTTTGCTAAGAGAACATGTCTGTGTTGAGAAGTCAGAGGACAAGTAAGGTTAAGTACTGCTGAGGGGACTTTTACAATACTGCTCTATCTCCCACTGATTTCAGGACTCCATCTATATATAGCAGTGATTAATAGGAATCCAAAATATTTCAATATCAAATTAGCAGCAATGAAATACAAAAGTAACAGTTAGTAAGTACATCATGAATGTAAATAGAAACTGACAGTGTGCTTTTGCCAACTATTTCCTGACACTTCAAGGACTGCAAAGTAAGACAGATTTTTTAAGTGCTGAATGAAAGCAGACTTCAACAGCCAATGAGAAATAAGACCAATCTTTGTAACATTTTCAAGTTTACAGAAGTATTTCCTGTTTTCTATCTATGAAGAGACTGCTAAGAAATTCACCAGTTAGTTAGTTACAAGTCATGCCAAAGGCAGCATCACACACTACAGCAAACTGTACCCTTACACTGCATCAGGAATGGGCCTAACATAATTATAGACAACATTACATAGCCCAAAAGTTACTACCTCCTCTGCATGACAAAATCTTCAGGAGCTGATCCCAAATATAAAATCAGACTGGCTTTATTAAGAGCAGGAGCCATATTTCAGAAATAACTGAATGTCGTTCAAGTGCCTTCTGTTTACAAACCCTGTATTTTTAATTCTTTCAACTTCCCTTCCCTTTTTCCAAAAAAAACAAAAAGTAGAAACATTCTACTGTGATTTGGAGACTTTATAATAAACCTGAACAAAAATATAACAAGCTGACACAAACACACAATAGGAGTAAAATTAATGCTGCCTAATTCTTCCAGTTTTTCACTATGCCAAACCATACCCAGCTATCATTTAACAACTATTAAAAAACCCAAACACTTAGGGCACCATTCTAAAGAAGGAGGAAAAGTCTGACAGTAACACACCTATAATTATACAATATAGCTCATCAAAAGGTTTAGTCTTGATAGTAGAGCAGCACAGCACACATCCGTAACTGTATCATCTGTACTTTCAGGAGACTTAAGTATCAAGATGGCGAAAAACCAGACTGTTGCATGGGTGCCAGGACACTCAAACCAGATGGCAAATTAAGCAGTAAAACTGAGTTAAACACATTTCATAGCCCCAAGGAGTCATTCCTCTCTCCTACCACACGAGGGGTTTTTGCTGGCTCAGCTGATGAGGCTGTGCACACAACCTGGGAAACCACTGCTATTAACATCTACACCTCTAGAGTATCAGGAGGTGTTAGGTAACACAGGCTTGGGTTTAAACATTCTTCAAGTTACAGATATTAATTAGGAATGCTTCAGCAATATTAAAAAGACTGATAATTGAATAGCTTTTCCTCAGGCAAACCTGAAGAGAATTTCAAAGGACAAGGAAGAAACAAGTTTCACATCTTGAAGGCTTCAGTTCTTGAAAATCCAAAATTCTAATTAGCTACAGCAAGTAAGTAAGAACTTGGCAGCAGGCAAGGCTTATCTTGCCTGAGCCTTCATCTCCCCAATATTATTTCAAAGGAAATCCAAGTTCAACAGTGACTGTAATACTTGCCTGCAAGATAAACCATCCTCTGAACTTATAGTGTTCCTTGGCTTTGCCTTCTGAGTTCGTTCAGCTATCACCTGTAGTCTCTGCTGCAACTCATCAGTGCTTTGCTTCAGAGCTTCTACCAAATTCTCAAGTTGGCAGCTGATCTCCTGGTGTTTCTTCATCTCCATTTCACAGGCCAGCTGGATTAGTTCAAATGATGTTTTCTGTCTTATCAAATGCCTGCCTATTTTATCTTGACTTGCAGCATAACAGTCCTGCTGAGCGATTTGGTGATCTAAGTATTCTTTCACCACTGGTGCAGTCAAAAGTTGTGCATTCTTCTTAAGAAGGGGAAGTAGCTCTTCATTATTTATCTGAGCTATATCTTGTTTAATTGCTGAAACTTCAGCACTTAAACTAGATATTTCAGCATCAATGTTTTCCTGTTGTCCAATATCCTGCATAAAACAAAATACTTGTGAATTTCGTCATGGTTCCTGCCAAACCACCTCCCAAACATTTCTTCAGTTCATATGAGATTCATGTGTTTATGTTAAATTTAGCTACAAAATTAAATGAAAACTCCACAAGTAGTTTTACAGAACTTTACAAAATAATGCAAATACAGATGAACAAAGTAGATAATAAATATATTTCAATAAAAAGTCATTTCATTCCATCGCAGGGTCAGGAAACAGTTTATTGTGTTAAAAGTGAAACAGCTGCATTTTACCTAGCACCTATTTCAAGCATGCCTAACTGAAATCCCACAAGCCAACATGATTTTTTATATTCAGTCAGATCAACACTGCTGGCAGAATCAATCTTTTTCAAATTACCCTAATCAATCAAGTCCTATATTCTAGTCATCCATAAATGAAAATATACAAACTGACATGATGCCTCAAGGTAGTCCAGGACTGGCATAAGCAAATACCTTTCCTTTCATCATGATTTCTTCACAAATTCCACTAGCCACATCTGCCTGTCACTCACTTGTTGAGAGACTTCTGTGGCTCCAACGATCAGATTCATTTATTTGGTACAAATGCTTGAGTTTCCAGAGCCAGTGAACTAAAACTTTTTAAGCTACACAATATAAACAGGAATACATTTATCATATTGGCTCCTTGAGACCACAAAATTGCAACCAAAGCTGAGATTCTGTTTATTGTACAACGAGCCAGTTCTAATCTGACAATTCAAACTTAAATTAAACTAGAAAGGTGCTAAAAATTCTAGGATTTTAAAGGTAGTAATGCTGGAAAGTAGAATTAAAGGTACCATACCACACTGAAGAATTTCTAACTATGGAAACTGAAGATAATTCACTAAAGCAGTTTTGTAAGCAAGTCCAAAACTTCACAAAACTGCAATTTCACTGCATAAAAATAACCGAAATAACAGTAACTCAGCAATTCCTTTCACTAGATCCAGTGGAACTTGCCTGTCTGTTTAAAATTCCAGTACATTCTATCACCTTTAGTGCCTCACCTTGTCCGAGGACTGCAGCAGGCTCTCTGCACACTTGACAGCTGCATTCATGCCCTCCTCTTCAGCTTGCAGCTGAATTAGCTGGTTCTGAGCACAAATATACGCTGCCTGGAGCCTGGCTATCTCTTGCCTCTCTTCACAAACTTCATTAGCCTCATCAAAAGGGATTTGCCTGATTAAATCTTCAAGCTGAGAGCTGCCTTCATGTGAATTTTCAGTGCATTCAGGCATACCTTTTAAAAACCACTTCTTTATGTGTGATGTAAGTGCTGCAGTGCTCTGTTCTTCCACAGACAAATATTTGTCCAAAGAAAGTTGGGAAAAAAACACTGGATGTGCATCTGACCCTTGTTCTGCATCTGAAGCAGAGAAGAAAGAGGCAAATTCTTTCACTGCAGCTATGAGAGACTGCAGCTCATTGTCAAGCTTATTATTTGCTGCAGTAAACACCTCCAGGCCTTCTTTCCACTCTTTACGTGCTTCTTTTTCTCTGCTTTGGAATGTTTGTAACACGCGGCTGTTGGTAGTAACCAACAGCTGAAGCTTATTGTGCCGATGAATTTGAAGGTTTTTTAACTTCTGAAGAGTTTGAAGCTCCTCCTCTAATTTCTTCACTTCTTCCTCTTCTTCCCTGTCCTCCTCTTGGCTACTGGTCGTTGAACCCGTGGGCTCCAAGGTTTTAAGGACTTCATCCAGTGCATTTCCTTCCAAAACAGGCTTACCACACTTGAGAAGATTATCAAAATCTTGCAGTTCTTCTTCAGATACCACATGCTGCTCATTTATGTTTCCACAAAACCACTCCAAAAATGATTTGTTTTCTGAAGACTCAAACATCCAGTCAAAATCATCTCCATTAAGCTCATCAGCCTTTGGATATCCAATTTTTTTAAGAATTCCCACAAAATCTTTTCCACAGCTCATGATAAAAATATTTTTTGTCAGCAGAAAAGATCCAAATACATGAAAAAATCTGGGGTATTATTCCAGCTTTTTTTTTTTTTTGCCATTTAAAATGAATATTCAGTATTTTAATAAAAAGAGTCTGTACAGGAAAAAGGAAATGTCAGATCACAAAAAAAAAAACAAACCAACTTGAATGCTGTTTTGGATTAAAGTTGCTATTCAAAGACTAGAAACCAATTTTCATTTCAGATATTTTATTATCTTTTGTTGATCAAATCAGGATGTATTTTTGTATCAATTACATCCCAGATCATTGCAAGCACTTATGTTTTTCCTTAATGCACATAAACTTATTACGAAAACAGTATAGTATCATTAAGTTAAAAGCAAAGGTGTTAATACTGAGCAATTCATTGGCCTCCAGAAGTGATTTTCCTTGCACAGTTTTCCTCACATTCATTTAAAAAACCACCCACAATTATTTTAAATCTTCCAAAATGATCATGGTTTTCAGTTTGTTCTAAAACCAAAACTACAGTGATGCTACACCACTTTAAGATCTTCACTATAAGGGTTTTTTTACCTCAACAGCAAGCAGAATCTTGTCTTCTAAATCTTTGTTTTAAAGTTTCCTCTGAAAATGGAACAAGAAATACTTTAACATATAAATACCTCAATATAAAACTGCAAGTTTTTTAATCAATTATAAAAAATTAAAATTAGGATCAGAGTAAAAATACTCTTGTGAAAACATTCACACCTTACAAGAAAAGGGAGTTTGGTGCTTTTCTGTTTCCTAGCAGACAAATAATCAGCTTTGGGATCCTAAAATTTGTGTAACAGATAGCAAAGGATATACGATAAGTTAACAACAGTCAGGAAGCCTTGTCTGCAATACTCTGTTAATACTAAGGGACTTTTTTTAGTCTGATATTACTTAATACATAGTTTATAAAACATTTCACCAGAGAACCCCACTCTGCCAGCAAGCCTGGAGCGCTGAACAAGTAAAGCCATTCCTCTTAAGTTCCCCCATCTGACTTAGTTCATCTTGACTCAGCTCTAAGTCTGACTTAGCTCAGAGACTGCAGATGACACAGACTGTTGCACGAGTTTCGTGTCACAGGGCAGCGCCCCAAGCGCCCTCTGTACTCCGTGCTGAAAAGCGCTGTCCTCAAAACGCATAAATTTGGGTGCCAATAGGATGCTGCCACACTTTTTTCAGTGGTGCCCACCGACAAGGAGTAATGGCCATAAACTAAAACAAAACAAGTTTGACTTTAACACGAGGAAGAACTTTACGTTGAGGGTAGCAGGGCACTGGAACAGGCTGCCCGGAGAGGTGGTGAAATCTCCGTCTCTGGAGACATTCCAGAACTACGCGGACGCGTTCCTGGGTAACCTGCTCCAGGTGATCCTGCAGGGGGGGGTTGGACTGGATGGTCTCCAAAGGTCCCTTCCAAACTTACTGATTCTGTGAAATAACAGGCCCCCACACAGCCCTGTGCGCGGGCACACTGGGCCACCACGGCACTGCCACTGCCACCAAACACCACAAACAACTGCGGAGCCCTGAGGGAGCGCCCACGCCCCCGCGCGGGCCGCACAAGCGGGGCCCTCAAGGGCCACGTCCCGCCCCCGGGGCAGCCGCGGCCTCCAGCCACACAGGGACCCCGGCCGGGACGAGAGGTCGGAGGGGAGCGGGGACGCGGTGGCGGCGGCTGATCCCGTCCCGCCGGGAGCGAGCCCCGAGCCCGCAGCACAGCTCCATACTCACCCCAGCGCTCCACAGCGGCGGCTCGAGGGGAGGGCAGCGAGGCGGGAAATGGCGGGAAAGCTGAAGGAAGCCTCAGAGAGGGCTAAGGGAAAGCGGCGGGAAGGCGAAGGGGCGGCTAAGGGAGGGTGAAGGGCGGCAGCAGGAAGGCCGAGGGAGGGGTGAAAGAAGACTCAGGGAAGGCTGAGGGGAAGTTCAGGGAAGGCGCGGGAAGCGACCACAGCTCGAACCGCCCGCCGCGCGCGCGGTGTCCCCGCCCTGCTCCGCCCACCGCGCTTGCGCGCGCCCGCTCCTCTGCCGGGGGCCCCCGCGCACGCGCACAGGGTTCCGCCTCGCAGCCCGCCGCTAAGCGGTGACGTCATGTGGGCGGGGCTCCCACCGTCCCGCCGCGCTTCCCCTCAGGGCGGCCGGCTGGGGTCGGATCTTCTCGTCCCTTCCCCTCAGCCCCCGAGGCGCGTCCCTTCAGCTCTCCGCGGCTCCTTCTCCCCGTTTCCCCTGCCCAGCACACGGGAGGGGGAGGATGGGGCAGACCTGAGCGCGGTTGATGTCGCCCAGCTTTGGCCGCTGTGCCCGTCAGCTTTCTTGAAGCCCAGACATGGCTAGCGGCGGGCACGTCGCCGTCCGTACACAGTGTTGCTGTGTTGGTGCTTCCCACCCATGCTTAGTCCTTTAGGTAATTGATGGGGCTTTATGGCCCTGGATTTGCCTGGTGCCTTTTTGAACATGCTGACACATAACTTCACAAGGCAACCTCCCAGAACATCATTAAGTGCTTTTTGAAAAGACACTTTACTAATCGTTTTGTAGGTCTCTCTAAAACCCATCAAATGATTCTCGGCACTAACATTTCAGGATTTGGTCACTGCCACCCCACCTTACTCATAGTATTCATGGCAATTTACAAACCACCAGAGCAGTTTCCTTCAGTTTTGTCCTCTCCGGTTTGGAGAGTCCCAAAATTTGGCCTCTGTAGAGCCAGTGCTCCATTGGCCGCATTGTTCCCAGCATTTTTCTCTGAACCTTTTACATCATCCCTGTGCCTTGCTCAGGATGCTGACACAAGACTGCACAGAGTCCTCAGGGCATGGGTGTACCGAGATTTTCTATGGAATTCTCATTTCCAGTGCCTTCCTTACAATGCTCCCTGTTTCCTTGGCTTTTTTGGCTGCTGCTGCCCATGCAGTCACCAGAAAGCTCTCGACATGGATTGTGGGACCTCTGCATTGGAAAGACTGGTTCTTAGACAAGCACAAATAAACTTGTCACTAACACTCTGAGCATCCTTTATCAGCCACTCCTTGAGTTTAGCTGTCTTCACTTCCTCTTTACATTTCATATGCCACATTTTCCTGGGCTTCCCCATGTGCCTTGCAAAAGCCTCCTTAAATTTCTCACGGAATCATGCAAGCAGGGGGGGAGGTTTATGCCACGTTTTCCTATTTGTGTCAGA
Source organism: Chamaea fasciata (assembly GCF_029207755.1). Classification (NCBI taxonomy): domain Eukaryota; kingdom Metazoa; phylum Chordata; class Aves; order Passeriformes; family Sylviidae; genus Chamaea; species Chamaea fasciata. The sequence goes on along the minus strand of NW_027094091.1, from coordinate 4,931,142 downwards.
CATTTTACCTTGGCTTCTGGAACTGTATTTTTAAGCCTTTTGGGTGTTTTCAGGCTTCTTGGTTTGGAACTGCTCATTTAGGGTTGGGTTTTAGGTTTGTTTTTTGGTTTTGGTTTTTTGGGGTTTTTTTTTTTGCATTTTCCCCATTTTGCATAGGTCATTTTCTTAAAATTGAGTATCTGTTTGCTTTATTTGTCTTGCATTCATCTTAGTGTTAAGTTTAATTATATTGTGGTTGTTACTATTGAGCAGCTCACCCACTAACAGCTCTTGAATTAGATCCTCTGCACTGCTGAAAACTAAATTCAGAATGGCATTTCTTTTTGTTGTGCTTCATAGGGCCAGTTATTCTAAAAAGAAATAATTTACTGTATTCAGAAATGTTATCTCTGCATTTCACCCAGATGAAGCATTGATCCAGTCCATATGTGGGTGGTTGAGCCCTCCCACTACTTGTCCTAAGTGTGCAGCTTCTCTAATCTCACTTAATGCAATTGTTGAAATGAACCAACACAGGGAAATGAGCAACCTTGCATCTTAGCACAGCTAAGGCAAGCTCGCATTAGGTTTTCTTGATCAAAATCAGCACCTGTATCATTTGCAAAGTACAGAATGTTGATTTCTGGTATAATGTGGTCTGTGCAAGATGTTTTTAGACGAAACCCTGACCTGGCAGTGAGTTCTCATGGGCAAAAAGAGCTGTAGTGTTGAATGCCTCCCCATCAGATTACAGCTTGATCTGCAGCTGCAATTTAGGCTGGCTGAAGTTTTCAAATCATCTTGCAGATAAAGTGCATTGTGTCTGTCCGACAGGGAAGGAACAAAAGCATTCACCAGCTTATTTCATAATGCTCTGCTGTTTCAGTTCAGTCAGTTACTTGCACCAAAATCAACTTCTCCTGCAGTGGTATTTTGCAGACTTGTGCTTCTCAGTGCTGTGGTTTGGGGTTTGGGTTTGTTTTTTTTTAAATAAATATCACTGTTATTTGTGTAAAAAAAATGCCTGTGTAAAAGCCAATTTTCAACACCTGGAAAAATTCTTAAAATTCTGCTGTCCAAAGGCAGCTCTGCCAATGAAATCCACAAATACATCTGATAAAAGTTTGCCTGTCTTTTTTCTATCAAATTGTCTGCCTGGATTGCTGCAACTCATGCCTTCAGTTCCCTGTGTGACTGGTTCCACTCCCTCTTTCCAGACTCACACAGCTATGATGTGTCACCTCTTTTGTGGCCTTTCCCAAAACCTATGTCCCCATCTGTTTACCTGGGAAAGCAGCACTACATGCTCATTCTGTAGCAGGTTTGGAGCTATGTCCATGCTGGCCAGTGGCCGCCGCTTTAAAACGGGAGAGCTCGATTTAGCCATGTTCAATGCAGGAAATAATTTATTTTCTTTATTTCTTTCTACCCACACGTGAAATTTCCATGAAAGTTTTCATCATGGATTATTAAATGCAGACTCCATTTTATCTCTGCTTTGTCAAATATGGTGAAAATTAGCCAGAAGGTTCAGAAGTTATCGAGGAAAGGAGGAGGGGAACAGATGGACAAAAGAGGAGCTGACAGACAACATGATCTCATAATCCCCACTGGCATAGGAATTCAGGCTAGAATTGGAATATTTCAGGTCAGAACACTGTGCACTTAAAATTCTCATTTTGAAAGAACAAGCCTCTAAAGAGAAACAAATTTTCATCTGTTAGACCATCGATCAGCTCTTAGGGCAGAGATTAAACAGCAGCCTTCTACAAACATGTTGTCAGCATTTCTGACAGCCCCTTTCCCACCCAACCTCAGACCCATGTGCTTCAGCATTTGCGTTTGCAGCTCCTTTTGCATCAAGATTGTTTTCCTCTGATTCATTTTTTTTTCGTTGTTGTGTTCAGCCAAAACATAATTAAGGTTTACCTTACCCTTTTTTTCCTTTTTAGAAGCAGTTGTTTTGCATCTGTTTCCTGGAACTGGAGAGGCTGCTTAGATAGCATATTGCCTTTACAAGGCATTTTATGGTGAATTCCAGCAGATTAAGGCATAAATATTTCTGGAAGGATGTCTGCAAGCTCTGCAGTATTCCATCCGTACCATGTTGTGTTTGTTCCACTGCAAAATATGACATCATTGTGCCTGACACCTCAGAGAGGAGCTCTCGGTTACCCATCGTCAGAGGCTGTAACAAACAGCCAAGGAGTGCAGTGCCACCACACAGGCACTGCAGCTGCCCAGTCTAAACCCTCCCACTGGGATACATCTGTCAGAAGAAAAACTCAAAGTCGTTTGCTTGTTACTGCTTTAGGGTTTTGTTTTGGTTATGGTTTGGCTTTAGGGTTTTGTTTTGGTTATGGTTTGGGGGAAAAAAAATCAACACAGAGGAGGCAAGGAAATAGGCTTTTAGCTGGTGAACTGTAACTGTACAGAAGCTTTTTGATTTTGCATCATACTACACATCTGCTCACAGCAGCAGGATTGCAAAGGTCCCTGCTGCAGATTGTTGGAGCAACAATCCCTCTTTGGAAACACCCTCTCCTAAAATGTAATTCACTGCTTTAAGCAAATTTGTATTCTGGATTAAGCGCAACTTTTGAAGTGCCATGTGAACTTTTATTATAACGAAGTCAGAAGACAGGAATTTGGCACCAGCTTGTTTTCTTTGCCAAGTGCGTGTATCTTCTCTCCAGAGGAATGGTAGATTTCATTCTGAGACCTTGTATTCCCAGAAAAGCAGGTCAGAGTGATTAGTTTCCTTCAGCTTTGTTGGATTCAGTACCATAAATATACAAGAAGCTCCTACGTGTTTGGGCTACCATTCCTAATGTATTTAAATACATAATGCTCAAAGGGATATTTTCTTTTTTCCCAGAAAATTGTTTGTTTACTCTCTTGACCCTGTTTTGAATGAAAACCCCAGTTTTCATCCTGATATGCAAGGCAAGCTTCTGGATGTTTAGTATTAAATTTGAAACATCCATCATTAGCAAAATAAGGAAACGTATTTTTCTTATAAACAAATGGTATAATATGACAAATATCATAAACAAAGCTGTACAGATCATAAACTGTACAAGATTTACAAAAATAGTGCCACCACATTTGTAATAATTTTTTTACCCAATGCAATTCTTGTGCTGAGAAAACTGGTGCTCCTCATAAAATACAGCACTGCTAAAATTGTATTATAGCTAGTTTTTTTCTGTTGGAGATTAATTTATACTAAGTTATTAAGTGCTAGATTGTATTTTATGTTTATTTTGTGATAATGTTAATTTCAAAGAAAACTCTGATAGAAAAATTAGTTTACTATGCTTTGCACATGAGTATCTTACTGATTCATCAGCTTAGCTTATTCAAATCAAGTATAAACATATCAACTAGCTACTGGCTATGATTTCAACTACTATAGTAAAACTACTATTTCTGTATTTTTAAGACGTCACTGTATCGAAGACCAACATGTGTGGCAAAGTGAAACACAAACCAGGGGATGCCACACACTGCAGCTGAGAGTAAACAATGTAATTCACAGAAGGATTTCAGCTCCGTCCCTCCTCTCATCTCTCATCAGTTAAAATGCTCATTTTTGTGTGGCTGCACATCACTTGTGATGTGACTTTCATATTTGACAAAAAAAAAAATGCAGAACTTGTAGGCTGCTTTTTAATGCTTTTTTCCATGTCTTGTACAGAGCTGAAATGATTTAAAGTATAATTACTTAGAACAGACACTAATGCATTTCAATTTGCAGTTTGCAAACAGGTTAGTTTGTCTTCAGAAATGTAATAGTGGAAATTTATACAGCACCCATGGTTAGAGACAAATAAGATTAATGACTCTTGGGGTTTCAATGGGCCAGTGTGTGTAAAAGAACTCTAAGTAGCACCCCAATCTTCAAACCATGCTATTAATTTGAATTGCTAAAGTCAGTGAGCTCTTTATGAAACAGCTGACATGAAATAAGCTGACATGTAAAGATTTGCAATATGTAAAGAACTGCAAAGAGACGAAACACCATGCACAAAAAACAAGTGAGGAAAGTTAAAAAAAAACCTGAGTAACACAACAAAAAGGTATAAAAAATTGTATTTATATTATAACGAGTTAATGATACAACACAATACTCCGTGTGCTACAGAACGTAGCAAGCGCCATGTATGTGTGTACAAATGAATCTGTATAATACAGTAAAATGCATCTCACAGACTATGAACCATTCCTTTGGCTCTGGGACCCAGAGGCTCTGGCACAGAACTCACTCACTAACACCTTTAGGTAACAATTTTACCAGTAAGCAGCAGAAGGTTCTCAGTCAGTGCTTCACCTGCACCAAAATTTCATTTTAAACATCCATACTGCACAGACCCTTCCAATGCCATAAATCCCGTGTAACCACAGTTTAGGCCTCTCATGCAAAATGAAAGAAAGGAATTCTGAACTTGGGGCACCTTCACTCTGCTTTGCCAACAGGCAAGCCTCTCGCTGGCCATGCCTCCCCAGGAATCCTTTCCTGGGCTTATTTACAATACTTCCGGTGGAGAGAACAGTCAAGGTGACCAAATGGTCTTTTTTGTTTCATATATCCCCTGCATTTTAGTTCTGGGTAGCTATGGAACACACTGGGATGTTTTCGTTACAGCTACCAATTAACAACAGTGCATTTGGACAGTCACTTAAGCAAATTGGCTCATTTCATTGCTGGCAAAATTAATCTCTGTGTTTTCCCCATTAGTATTTGTAGGGAGTACAGCTCTTCCTTAAAGGGTTCCTAAAAGGTTTCAATTATTCTTCCATCAATTTTGGAAAGTGTAAGTTAATGGATTAAATATCAGCACTGTTACTGGCTCATACCACACACAACCGATGGCCTCTACCATTTAAAAACAAATTTAACAGATTTATGAAAGAATAATTCGTTTTGAAGACATTCCTTTATCAACAGCATCATAAAATGAAATGTATAAAATTAGTATTACTTAATTAAAAGCTGTGATGATGTGGTTCTTTTCAAAAATGTGTTTCTTTCCACATGGCTGATCTGCAAGGATGAAAAATTTCACCACTAATTACCAGTCTGCCAAAAAGTTGGTAAAAGGGCGAAATAAACACTTGTTCAGGAGCAGAGACTGTTTTAAGTACTTCCAGGAAAAGCAGAAGTACCTGCCCAAAGCAGGTTTGCAGGCAGAGCCCATACTTGCCACTTCACCTCTTTCTGTGGCCCAGTTCTCTTCTTTTGGCTTTTTAAGTTCCTCCACTGAAATGGGTTATGCAAAGTGTACAGTCAGATGCTCAGAATACTGGTATTTATCACTGTAATTTATTTGCAGGTCAATGAGTAACTTTTTTTCTATTAATATATGCATGTGGTATAGTTGAACCCATACTTATCCATATGAGAAATATAACACCATTGAAGTCAGAGTCTTAGTTCTGTAAGTTAGATCAAGTTAGATGTGTTAGATTTTAAGCAGTTTTTTCCCACTCCAAATCTTATACTAATAAATTAGGATTGAAACTAATCTATAAACACCACATAGAAAACTGTCCTAACGGATTTTTGGAGGCTTTTTTTTTCTGTTTCACCCTGCTAAAACTCACTCTGAACCAAGTTTGTTCTTTGCAAAAGACAATACAGGATCCAGTCTCTGGTTAATAATGTGTTGCAGAGCTTCTACTGCCAAACCTGCTCTTTTCAGAAGATAAATATATCAGCTGCCATGAGCCTGGCAGAGTACAAGCTGGGCAGAGAGAGGATGGATGTGAAGGAGGATTCATCCTCAGAATTGCAGCGGAGAATATGCAGAAAGAACTAACAATTTTAGGCTGTTTATTTTGTACCTCACTCCGGTGATGCCAGAGTGCAGGCACGGAGCTGGAGGAAGCACGAATCCAGGAGCAGTGCAGAGGCGTGTATCCTCCGACACCTGCGGGCTGCAAGGGAAAGCCCTTCCTTTCTTCTCCCCCAGGAAACAGGCCAAACCTCCACGTCTCCATAAAAAGAACTTCGCGATGACTTCATCTCTCCAGAGCCCCTTCCACAGAGAAAACGACCTAGCAGCCCTGTAATCTTGTCCCTGCTCCTTTTCCGATGTGGCAACTGCAGAGGAAATGGATGAACTGAGCAGTAGCACCTCCTCGCCTGCTAAAAGCGCGGTCATGACAACACGGCAGAGCTGCCAAGGTGGTGGCAGGATTTAATCTTGCAGCAGACAGTTTGCTTTTTGCAGTCCCACTGTGGGCACAGGTACACTTGTGCACACTCACGGGGCACACACACAAGTGTCCAGCTGAGAAAAAAAAATAAAAATAACACTATTTGCATCCCAAGGTGCTGTGGCCACAGGCAGTGCTGCATTGGCTGCTCAGCAGCAGACCCTGAAGGAATGTTAGAGCCCCAGCTGTCGCCACAGGACTGCAGCTCTGCTGGGGGGGACAGCCCGGCCCCCAAACCTCACCCTAGGAACTGCTGGGCCGTTGCCTCTAACGGGGCTCTGCTGTCTGGGGGCTGTGCCTGAAAATTCCACCTTAAATTGGGCTGTGCTCGAGGGAGAATGACACAGGCAGTATGGTGTCATTTTTCTTTACCAGCATAATAGCTCCCAGCTGTAATAACTGAAAAAGTAAAAACAAATAAACCCTTTTTATTTCCACTCAAGATTATTCGAGTAATTTTTATTGAAAATATAAGATCTACAAAGCCATGGATACCCAGCGTGGAAGAACTCATTAAGTTAGCACATTCATCTTTAAAAGGAAAATTTCAGGTTGACCTAAGGTACAATAATATTCAATTTAAAGTCTCGTTTTTCCTTCTGTAAGTTTCAAATCTCTTTTCATTAGGAGGTTCTGTGCAAGAGCTGCTTGTCATGAAAGGAAACACTTTACAATCCATGAATGTGTTCATTATATAATAAATGAACAGCAACAATATACTAGCCTCTTTTTTTTTTTTTTCCTGTTAACAGTCGTGTGTTAAAGTAAACTCTTATTTTTTTTTTCCATGATTTGGAAATTAGTTACATATGCACCAAAGGAGCTAGTAATTTCTGCTGCTTGTCAGCTACACACAATGAGTATATTGCTGTGTGCTCTCCCCAACAATGAGGATTTTAGTAATATGCAAGGTGTATAGAACGTAATACCAAAACCTGCATCACAGAAAAGGTTAATTGTTTTCTTATTCAGCTGCCAGAGTTGATAACCTTAGGCCCCTCCCCAGAGCCAAAGTAGGGGTGGCCATTCATTAGGTTATGTAAATTAAATGTATAGGTTTCCTTGTTGGCAAGTTCCAAGCAGTAAGCGAGAGTGCAAACAAGGATCTGTAAGCTGCCACAAAATGTATTCATATTTCTACTCCGTGTTGTAAGAGCCAAAGGGAGGACACATATGTCAGGTGTTGAAAGAACAACTGAACCTTTGCTTTTGATCATTATGGTCAGTCTGTCATGAGGTCTTGTATCCGAATGCTAAAAATGGCACCACACTTGGACATCCCATAGCCTTACACAGTACGTTTGTGTTTCCCAAGCCACTGAGCACTGGTCTCACAGAGACCCTGACTTTATAAGCTAACAAAAAATAGATTCGGGTGCTGAAGAATCCAAGGGAGGGCTCATACAAAGACAATTAACCCTCGCACCAAAACCTAATTTCATGATTTTACTTAAAGCCACACTGAATCAGTTGTGAGAGGGTGAAGATATAAATACACCTCTCTGCTTCATCCATAAGAAGGTGGACAACTGACCATTTGAACAGAGGGTCTTGAAACAAAGCTTAGTCGTCCTTTAAACAATGAAAAGGAGAGGCATACATAAATGGTCACCAAGGCACAATATGACAAAGGTGAAGAGTCCCTGAGACTCTGGTCTGGGTCTGTACCATTCCCCTCCTTATACAAGTAAATGAGAACATTTAGGAAAATATAATACAAAATCTCTTACAGGAAATATAGACTACACTTGCTAAAATCACTTCCCTAAAAGTGTTTATAGCTTTTTTCTTTTTTTTTTTTCTTTTCTTGTTTTTTTTTTTTTCTTTTTTTTTTCTTCTTTTTTAAATTTTTTTTTAAAAGACCTTCTTTAAACAGATAATGCAAAGACTGGTCCATTTTTTTCTTACCCGGCAAGCCAAGCTCTAATGACTTCACTAAGCAGAAGTTGTATTAAAATACATCTTCATAGTATTGCTACAATTTGGGTAAATATGTTCTGAACAGCTTGATGAGTACTAAATAAACTTTGCTGTTTTACAGCATACATTTTAATTTTTTTGCACTTTTTTAAGAATAGAAAATGCAATTATAGTGTGCAAAAGAAAAAAAATTATCTTCTAGCTGAATACTGTAATTTTAAGCCATGCCTTCCATAAAAATGTATTGACATGTGTAAATAGAAGAAAAGAAAAAAAAATACAAGCAAACAGAGATTTCATTTCCTTGCAAGGAAAGATTAACTATCACAAACTGGATCACTTGAGTTTTGTATTCTTCAGAGAAAGAAATGAAAACAACAACCCATAAAACCACTGAAATGCTTCAAATGTCATCCATTCCATGGTAACAGGTTAAAACTGCCATTTTGCTTTCTACTGCTCCCGTTAACATGGATAGGATGATTTGCTGCTGGTTGGATATTGAATACAAAAAGCAAAAGAAAGTTGAGATCATTCCACATGAAGTCATTACTAGAGCTGGCTTTTCCCCCGTTTTGAAGTACAGTAGTGACTTGTAAATATGACCTTTTCTAAAGATCATCTGAGATTTGAAGATTTATCTGCCTTGCTTCACCCGAACAAGAACTGCTGAAAGAATTTACTCTAAGGAGCCCACTATACAGCATTCAAAATGTTTTGGGTTTGGGGTTTTTTTTATGAAAAAATACCACAAAAAAGTAGTTTTAGGATTTTGTATCTCTGAATCACTAACACATTGTAGATTTACTCTTCCATGTTTGAAAATGTTTTCTGCAAAATCAAAATAAACTGTCAAACTCCCTTACGTCATGCTTCCAACAGTTTGAATTTAATACTTCTTGAATGGAACGACATAATTTATTTCCTTTAATTTGCAGGATGGCTACATCAAGCTAGCTTTAAGTCACAACTGTACCTAACCACAGTTCTCTGCAGCAAAACCCATGATTTACAATATCTAATATTGTGGTTACAGTGCAGGGAACCGTGGGTAAGAAACCTCCATGTCAGAGTATTGTGGTTGGGGTTTCCCGGAAGAGTGGCAGTTGACACCTCTGGAATATTCATATATAAGTGCTTCAGTCAGATGGTCCTGAGTTGAGCGGGTAACTCAGGCACTATGAGAGCCTGGCATTCAGTCTGCGGGAATGTGTGTAACCTCCGTCACTCGAACCGCTCTGCAAACTGTAGTGGTCTTCAGCATCACTGGCACTTCCAATACTGTCCATTTCACCTGGAGTAAACTCCATTCCTTCAATGTCTACTTCTAAAGAAAACATAAGAAGGCACATTTTCAGAAAGTTGTAGCAACTAGTCAATGGGCCAGTGTCAATCAACATCCAGGTGAAACCTGAATCACACTTCAGTTTCAATAATAAAAAAAAAAAAAAGACCTGGCACAGTAATTCCTGAGGAAAGGATCATCTTGTCCACCTGAGAATTAAAATCCCTTCTGTCCTCAGCCACATAAATATGCTGCATGACATCAATACCAAATGCTTTCCCAGAACTGTTCCAACCTGCACACTGACACTGATTTAGAGAAAAGCTGTCCCTCAGAGGCTGTCGTACTGCAGCACTGTCCATGGTAATTCCAATCATGCAGGAGTTGGCTGGCCATGGTGTGGCTACCTGTCCCCAGGTAACTGCCCCAAGACTGACCACTGCCCCCCGGGCCCTGAAACAGCCAGCCTGGGTGACTGCTCTGCACAGAAAAACTTCCAAATGGGAAAATAAGAAAGGGCAACAGCCAGCTTGACAAGCTGTCTTAAATCAGAAGCAAATGCAGAGAACCCTTGGTGATCAATGCACAGAAAATGTTTTAAAATCTCACAATAAATGACGTGGAAATAATTTATTCACACAATTTAATTAACCCAAATAAGGGGGTTTCTTTGCATGAGAAAATACTATGCCAGCCTTACCAATAATTACACTAAAAATTCAAAACATTAAATGGTAATTGTTAAAAAAACTGGCAAAAAACACATGCAGGATAAACAGCTTTAAAAATACACACAATATTAACAGCTTCAAAACTGATTAGGAAAAAGACCGTTTTTCCAAGAATGTGAGAAAGATGTGTTAATATTTTACTCTTCAAATCACACTTATGGAATAATTTTGTCTGGCTTTTGTTGAAAGCTTGATTTTAGTTCTAAATGACATTTCCTTGTTTCCCTGCTTCCCTTTTCCTTGCTGCTGCTGCAGGCCCCTTTGGGAAGCCCTGGCTCCATTACCTTGTTCAGAGTCAGTGGATATTGTTGATCCCATGCTGTCAGTGCGGATTCGCTCCATGCCCTGCACGGATAGCTGCTCCAACCTGCGCTTGAGGTAGCGGTGCTCCCGCTGTAATTGTTCTTTAATATTTAGAGCTTTTCGGTCCTGTTCTTCCAATTTCTTAAAGGGAGAGAAACACAGTAAGCTAACAGTTTGTACGCATGTCAAAGCGTAAGTAACTTAAGGTCTTCTCGTAAACAGTGATTTGAAAGCAATTTAAATATTTTAATTAATTAATATAAAGTTAAAATTAAATTTAGAAGTTCAGTTTTTTAGTGAGCATTCTGTAGAGGTCAGTACAATTTTAGCAGGCTGAATTTGTTTCACAATAAGATATATGGTTATAGGGGAAAAAATTAATTTAAAAAAAAATCCCTAAGACTCTCCTGCCACAAGCAGACATTGCGTGACAAAGCCCATGTTAATGTTGCCTTGGTTGTGGGGAATATTTAAATCATTTTATCAGGCGAAGCCGGCATCATCTTTGATAACTCAAGCACAGCTCAGGTTTCAGTGAGAACATAACGCCTCTTTAGATGAGTCTCTTATTTCACCTATCACCATAAAGGAACCATCGTGAGCCTCTGAATGTTCTCCCTCCTACTGCAGGCCATGGAAAATTTTAGCATTTAAAAAGCTTCATTAACAAAAAGCAGCATTAATAATATATAGAAGGAGGAATTTACTAACAACTCGCTTTATTCTTGCTTTTTATTTTCCTTGAACTTCTACAGAGCAAGTATCATAGTTCTGTGATATCACCTACAAAGTCGGTGGTATTAATCCAAAATTTCTCAGCAAACAGCCTGTGAAAGGATCCTTCACATATCTACCTAAAATCTCCCCTGACAGAATAAAAGCAGGTATTAATTTTGCAAATAAAAAGAATACTTCACACCCAGTAAAATGTGCTGCATTGTTGGTCCAAATGCAGTAAAAGGAATAAAGTATCTTTTAGTATTTGAACTGAGCTCTCTTCCAAATCACTACTAGCCATTTAAAAAAAACTGTAATTAGAGAAAAAATTGTAAGAGTATGATGAGATAAAAGCATGAAGAATACACAAATCAAAACACCTATTATTATTTTAAAAATTATCTACATGATGCAGTAAATCACAGGTTATAGAAGTAAAAGCACTTATAAGAGTGAGCAGATTTCTCTGTGAGCTGTGTTTACACGATCACTGAGATTTAGGAGATGTGCAGGGAGTGAATACAGCTGCTGAAGATTCCTCCCTGCCGTCTGAATGAACCTAGGCTTGGTTTTCTGAGGAGAGCAGCCTGGGACAGTGCACAGCAAACCACAAGCAAAACCCTTTCAGAGATTTTGCTGTTCCCATGCAAGCCTGAAATGAAAGTGTTTGAAAAAATAATTGACGGTGTTGAACAGGGCAGTTTCCTGGCTCAGTGAAATCTGCCTTCTTCCGCCACATTTTAAGCCCCCTCCCAGGCAATACACTCTGCAGAGCAGATACTCATCATAGGTGGATACACAGTGTTATAATCGGAAAAGGGGTTGGTACATCCACGTACACAACAAACCAAATGTGCCCAATTGATCAGACTTCCTTTTTCCTGTATTTTCCTGGCTGCAATCCCGAACTCTAACAACTATTTTAGGAAAGAACTCTGTGATTCATATCCAGGAGACTCAAAACTATCCAATCTTTCAGAGCAGATTTCAATATGTGGGGGCCGTGCGTGTGTGAAAAGTTCAGAACTAATGACAGTGTTGGAAATGCCAGCCGGGCACGGGCAAGCTCTGGCAGGGCAGGGGAGGGAGCTGACCTGACAAAGGGGAGCAATTAAATGCTAACCCAGTTAGGGCAGGTTGAGTTAAAATCTTAAAAAAGACAGTTAAACTTCAGTTTCGGTTTTCAGAAAACGAGTACTTGGTGCTGTGCAAGACAGATCTGGAGAGAATCTGTTCCCAGCTTTTTTTATCAGCAGCTGAAATGGTAACTACAGGGCTAATCTCGCACACTCGCCACTTGTAAAAACAGTTTTTCAATTTGTATGCATAAGCCTGTGATAGGGGGGCAGCCCAAGACAAAAACCACATGCAGTGCCTTTCATGCATGTTAGCCTGAATTATAAACAAGAGGCCAAAATCTCAAATGGTAAAAACAGGGGTTGCCCAGCTGGAGTAAATGTGCTTAGAAGTGCTGAAAAAGTAGCTCTGTAAACTTGTTCACAAGAATTGTTTTGCTTAAATTAATCTACAATTCTTCATATGAATCACACCTATTTCTGAAACTGCAGTGAATCTTAAAGCTCTCTATCAGCAGGCTGTTCTCCAAAACATTCCAAGATTACTGGCAGTGTTCAATTTTGCCTGACACTTTTTTTGACCTTTTTCTCTGTAAGACTGAAAAAATGCCAGATGAGTAATTATAGTCCTGGACACAGCAGAAGGAACCTGTTCTTTAACTTTTACATTTGAATACCTCTTTGTCTTATTTCTACATATAACCCTGTTCCCTGAAAACAATGACAGTGAAAATGGGAGTGAAGGTGTCTTTGGAGAGAGAAGGCCTGAGGAATAACTTCCTTTGAATTACCTGTGCAAATGCAGAACCTGCACTGCTGCTGGATCATAGGTGAGATTTGAAGCTGTTTTTTGTTTTAAACTTGCAACAAGGGGAGCGACAACTAACAGAAGATTGCATTTAATTTTTTGTTTCATTTAAACGAGAATCTGGTCAACAAAATGTTGATGGGGATAAGGCTCACTAATAGATATGATCTTTTTGACTCCATTAATTTTTTCATTATGAATGATCTGGCTTTTTACATTTAAAACAATTCAGTACAATGGTACTTTGCTCAGATCTTAAAAAATAAATATATTAATTAAAGGACAGCTTTGACAGATACTTTTTAAAATTACAGTGTAAATCATGAAACACACTAGTTAGTAACTAAGCAGAAATCACAAAGCCACTGTTTTATATATGTGAGATGCTAAACTGTAAAACACTAAACTTTGACACTGTGACTGAAATCCCTGCAAGTAATAAAGGCCAGTAAATCCAGAAGATTGGACATATGGATATGGATTTTGTGTGAAAATTTGTTTCCTCTCTATGGATACACATTCTGGAAGATTCTCCCTTGAAAGAAATAAAAACATGGATGAATGTTTTTACCTTGATATGCATCTTAGCTCTTTTCAACAGACTTAGAGTGGTGTGTCTGGTGCTGTCCGGCCCGAGAGGCACAAGCTGTTTTAGCTGTTCCAAATATAGCCGGAGTTTAGCCCGCCTGCAATCATTAAAAATGAAGAGCGTTGTAGTGGAGTTGCACCCGAACAGAATATCCTATATGCAAACACCATCTGTTTGCAGGATCTCTGTGCAGAACTCGAGTCAACGGTGGCTTCCTTTCCCCTCCCTTTGGCAAAGTTTCAGACCAAAAGGTCACTTGAAACGCAGTAACGCTGCTTGGCACTATCAGACAGGAGGCTCATACCTGTATTTCAAAGCAGTTTGCTCAGCCTGGTCAGTCCCATCTCAACCCAAGGGGAGTGTGCTCAGAGATCTGAGACATACAGGCAAGGCTGCACGCTCAACCTATAGCTGGGTAAGGAAAAAAACCTGGGATTCTGCTCGAATGCAGTGATTCCTGCAGGCACAGACAGAGCTGTGGGCAGCTGCAGACCCTGATCCCCTTCTCCCCATTCCCATCCCTGCCTGCTGCAATAGGACACACTCCAGCTATGCAAGCCAAGGGCATTCAGGCAGCTCTTCACAGCCCAGAGCTGCTTCCAGCCATGGTTTATCAATGTATTTTAACAGGGAGGTCCTGATGCTCCCTTCTACTGACCCACAGTCCCCCCAGAAGGAGACATTCTTCCTCTCACTGTACAGCGTTTCTTTTAAACACACAAGAAAAAACACTTCCAGCCATATTCCTCAACCACAGGGTCCTGCTTTTTCTGTTATTCCCTTGCAAGTAGTGCTCCTGGTGCTCTCAACAACTGCTTCTCTCAACAGTCTCTCCAGTACTACTGCCATTAATCTATCAGTAAAAAGAGGATGAACAAAGTACTATTTCTACAAATGTTTTCCAGACTAGAAAGCAGTTGGCAATACAACAGTCCATGAAACAGTTGCTTGACCTATCCAAAACAAGGCAGTGGCTAACCAAAGAACCGCGTGCAAGTGTGTTTCTACAGTTACATCTTAAAGAAAATCTCTCCTGGTTTTAATTCACAGCCCTTGAACAGGAATCCACGTGGTTCTGCAATGAGATAGAAATGGATGTAGAAGTGCTTCCGTGAGTAACTACTATTCCCCTTTCTGCCAGCCTGTTACAGGCTGAGCAAAACCATGACCTGGAGCCATTGCCCTCACAGTCGTAAGAATAACTGAAGCAGATCACAAGTGTGAGGTGAATAATCACCTTTTTCGAATTTGCTTGGTGCTGCAAGAAGGAAACAAACACTGCAGGGAAGTCAACATTTCTGGTCAAGAATGAACCTTCTTTTGAACAGTGAGTTCAGAACCACAGTTCAGCATCAGTGCTTGAAATGCAACTGAAGAGGATTTAATATGCACCAAATGACAAATTACACGTTTAATTGGAGTGATTTGTACAATGTGAAAACAACCTGAGAATTAATGGTGAAAAAACCCAAAGCAAAATACAATCTAGTACAGAACAGTAATGACTACATACCCACACATTTAGTTCTGTCTGCCTATAAATCAGCAGTGTAGTAGGTAAGAAATCACAAAGTATTTCCATAATTTTTAAATTTTTTTCTTCAAGCCATTTAGAGAAAAGGGATTTTTGGTGAAAACGTGATTCACAAGAGAAAACTGATGACAGACTTTTTGTTTAGGCCTGGGAATTGTTTTTAAATACAAGGCTCTAAACTTAAGCATCTAAATGCTTTTATTTAACCAACACCAACAAACACTGGCCTAAATATTCACAAAAATAGCCCCATCAGATCCCCTGAGGCTGTTACCTTAAACTGGGATATTGACCTTTAAAACAGTGAAATACCCAAATTAGGGACTACTGGTATTTATACAAAAAATCTTAATGAGGCAAATTTTTATTTTTGTGTCTGTAATCTCTAATGACTACCTGGCTGGGTTTGCATTTTAAATACAAAAACTTGCGCCAGGGACTAAATTCAAATAATTTTTTTGTTTTCGAAATGGCCTCTGAAGCTACACACAAGTCTGTGTCACTCAGCCCAACCTGGATGCAACTGCATTTAGACTGATGACAAGAGGACTGAAGATGAAGGAGGATATGGGAAGAAGGAGGAGAAGGATATTTACCAAATAGTAAATAGAGAGGTAAACACCTTGAAATGGAATGGTCAATATACTGGGAGCAATCAAAAGTCTGATAAGGAATATACAGAACTGTTGATCTGAGATTTACTTTGTATCAATTCTGGAAAACATTAATGACACCAGACTATATAGTAAACTTATCTGCCTCTTGCTATTTGAGGAAAGTCTGCTTACCACAGGGAGAAGAAACGAAGGCTTTAGTGCACTTCCTTGCCATCAACTGGGAAGTTCACAGAAATATCACCAAGGTTCAGGTGCATGGCTATGTGCCTTTATAAAGCTCAAACTCTTTTCTGTTACCTGCCAGCCTAGTACAGCGGGACTTTACAGGAAGAACATGGGACTGAATCTAAGAAGAGTATTTTAAGTGACCAGTGAGAAGAATTAAAAGAGCTGAATATTAACAAAACTGCTTTAAGGCTTTTTCAGGACTACCAAATGATACTGATAGCAGTAAACATAATAAACACACTCGCTGAAAGACCTCCTCTAACTTCACCTTTTTTTTCTTAGAAGGACTTTTTCTTCCATCAAATTTTTCAGCACCTATGAACCCACTACAGATTTTAAAGCATAAGCTTTACATAGATCTTTACATAAACGCAGACATGTTTATGTGACTAATTCCTATATTACAATCAATGGCATAGATTGTGAATGTACCAAAAAAAACCAGCCCACCAAAACTCCTCTGGCACTAGAGTAAATATCCTCATATTTTTCATCTTGCACATCTTAGAAAAAAACTGTAAGAACGTAAGAAAACATTTCAGGCATGTTACGTTAATAGATCACACCAGCAGGAACAAGGGACTCAAACTTCACAGCAGATAAGTTGTCTCGTACAGACTCTGCCAGCACTAATTTCTCTCTTTTTCTGCAGGGACCTGACAGCTTTTGCTTTCCCTCGGCTGCCTGTGACCACAGGAGGGGGGAAAGGCACTCACAGAGGTAATCACAGCAAGAGCTGCTTTGTGTTTTGCAGCTCACGCCTTAAATTCCGCCTAAAAAAATAACAAAAAAAAAAAGGGGGGGGGGGGGGAAGCAGCCTGATGTCAGAGCAACAGGGTAACAGTCTCTGTGCGTGAGATGTGGTTGAAGTTGGGAAATTACGCTCTGCTCCAGCTTCCAAGCCCTGTGCCCATGCCCAGTGTGGTACCAGGCCTGGACACCAGAGCTATCAGCAGAGGGCACTTTCCTCACCTCAGGTGGATGCACAGAAATATCCCCTTCATCACTGGTACTGGTTTCATCTGGGAAGGCAGGGATCTAAAAAATGCCATCCAAAATCCAAATCAAACCTGCAGCTTTCTGTTTTGGGTGTAGCCCCACATATGGAGAGGTGCACGGGTGCCCAGTCTGATTTACCACATCGTCCTTTGCGCCAGATGAAAAAGGGGTTTCAGATGTTCAAGACTCCAGTGTTTCTCCATAAGCAAGTTCACCACAGGGTCCTCTGAGTCTGCTTTTGAGCTCTTCTAGTGCTTGACAAGCCCCGGCTGGTCAGCATTCCAGGGCAGTGGCCATGTCTAGCAGCTGTCCAATGGTTCCTGACATTCACATAAAGGACAAAGCCACCTGCTGACAACTGACCCAAAGCCTACCAGCTGGAATTGCCTTAAACTGGTTTTGAATCCATGTAAGCCATAATGGGCAACAGAGGCAGGGGTTTCAGAGCCCATGGCAGAATGAACCTTGGAGCCCCACAACACGGAGGGACAAAGCAGCAAAAAGGTGGTATTAAGAATTTTCCTATAGAACAAGGACATCCACCAGAAGACCATCACAGGAAGATCACTCACTGACTTTAGTCCTTGGAGACTCCAGTTTGCTCAAGTGTTTGGCTATGAAAAGGCAGGTTCACTGCTTCTCAAAGAAAGGGTAGCCATACAAATGTATATTAAGATCTTTGACCCTAATCAATTTCAAAATTGTGTTAAATAACTCCTTTAAGCAACAGTCAATAAGCTTTGCTGTATATATTAAATCCCAGATGGAAATTCAAGCAGCACACCAAGAAATGGAATACTAAGATGCAGGAGAAAAAAAAAAAAAAGAAACAAGAAAGTCCATTGTTCACCCTGGATAATCTTCATTCCAAGGAAACTGCAACAACTCCGAGAAATTCCTACAACTACTTGACAGGCAGTTGCAATGGGAACAAAATACTTCTCTGTGTGTAAATAATACAACAAAAGGCAATGGCTGTGAATTCAGAGGTTCAGGATGGACACTAGGAAACAAATTTTTTATTGGGGCAGTGGTGCACAACCAGAATAGGTTGCCCAGAAAGGCAGTCCTTGGAGGTTCTTAAAGATTTACCCAGACAGAGCCATAAACAGACACACGTTCATGTCCATGAACATGTGAATCCAAGATTGCCTGTAACCCTTTAGCATTTGACTCCCAAGACTGCTCCCATTCATGTACCAGCAAAACATGCACAGCTGTGTGGCTTAAACCTGTGCCACTCTGACAGAATGCTGGTAGGTTTGTGGAGTGACCTGATCCACTGCAGCCTTTCCACAGGGGCTCTCCAGGGCTTTTTCAGGTCCAGCACAGCAGAGAGAAATGGCCTGCAGCCAGACAGACAGCAGACAGGTGTTCAAGCAGTAGTTGCAGAGTTTTTTGACAGCAGCAAAGGTGTGTTTCCTAAACCATTGAAGTATAAATCCACAGGATTTACTTAGAGGCCACTGAGCTGCGCAGAGCCAGCTGCAAAGGCAAGGTGCATATCCCAAATAAGCTGCTCAGTCCTCAGCATGGCATGCCTCAGCCATGCCCTGGTGACATTAAATGGCCACGGACACTCATGATACAGGGTGACAGCACTGAGTTCCTGTGAAATATGTGCCTGCCAATCCTGCCATCCCTGCTGGGCACTGCCTGCAGACAAGCTTCCAACAGCCCTCCACATGTTTATGGAGGTAGCACGGGGTGGGCATTTCCTGGAAGCTGCATCTGAAGACAAACAGTTCCCACTGCTGGCATCGTGTTCCTGACTGCCAGAGGTCACTTGCTGAAAGTGTCAGAAGACCCATGCTCATCTGTTTCTGAGCAAGAGCATAAAACTCAGTACAGAGAAGTCAAATTCATGACAAGTGTTCACCTTGCACATCTTCCAGGTCTCATTCCACAGCCCCCACGGAGCACAAGAATGACTCTCACATGTACCCATTCTCTGCTGACCCAGAGCTGGCTGTAGAAAGAAAGGAGCAACTCTATCAGCAGTTCATCATCCTGAGGGAAGTCCCAGAACAGTTCTGTCGGGTCCACACCTGCTCCCTGCTACTAGCAGATTGTCCAGTCTGGCAGTGGAGCTGTCCTGGCCATGCTGGCATCTCAGACATGCAGCATCTCCAGCTGATGGGCAGCAAGCATTTGGAAGGTTAGGAAATAGCCAAAAAGCCACTAAATGTCCATATTCCCACACTGCATGCCTTGAATTTCCCTTCACGCTGGCTCCAGCAGAAGTTGGCTGGGTTAGACACAATGTTGTTGCTTCCACATGCACAGCCCATCACACCTCTCACCACAGTGCACCACTGAAGCAGGCATGAAACAATGCTGACCTCAGATGCAGGTCCTAACTGTGCTTTCTGTAGGGTGCCTTAGTGCTGAAAACACTTGTGTGACTGAACATGTGTCTGTGTTTCCGATGTCCCAATTTTACTCCACTAAACTAGCTCTGTGTACAGGAGGTTGACATACTCTTGAATCAACTGCTAGATGTATTTGTTTGGTGCTCTTCTGAAAAGAAAAGGACACTAGCAGTGCAGTCACTACAAGCCACACCAGTGAGAATAACCGATAGACATGAAATAGATGTAAAAATTAAAAATTTGTCATTTCTGTACATTAACCATTTTGGTCCAAAAACCAGACAGCATCAGACCCTATCAATAAAAACTAAACCCTGACTTCAAAGAATAGAAACATATTTGAAATTAATCTAGAAGACACATTATTACAAACTGGACAGAGTTACCAAAGCATTTCAGATTCCTTCTCTAATGTTTCACATTTTTTCCACATTCAAACCTATTGTGGTGCTGTGCAATGAAGTTAATACACAAAGGTTTAAATATAGAGCAGTTACTAAATTTTTCATTGTTGCATAATGACTATGTAATCTGGCTTAATAATGTGCATAGGGTAAAGTCAGAGAAGAATCTCTGCACCAAAAATTCACTCCTGGGGTCAAATGTTATCCAGAGACACTATGAACCAAAACAATCTGGCCTGTGCCCACAACTTTGGGTCAGAGATACCAGCAATAAACTAATGGTTGTGTTTCCTCCTTAAAGCAAGGTGATTTTATCTCCCTGCCAGACATGAAATTCAGCATAAAATACAGAAGTGAGCTAACTGCAATTGTAAGACAGTCATGTTTTTACAGGAAGACTCTTCACAGATTTATTTATGAAATGCAAATACCTGCGTACAGGGAGCACTCGACTTTTAGACAGAATCAGCAAAGAGAAGCTCAGGATACTTTGTGACATGCACTGGGTCAGGATGAACACAGACAGCATCATTACTCATACACATCATTATTTCAAAGTTGTGAAAAAATGCAGAAATGCAGCAGTAAAAACTTCCCCAGTGTGACTTCAGGGTTCACCTGCAACCAAGGTAAAACGAGGGCGAGAAACTGTGCCTCCCTTCTGATACCAGCTTCAATCCCTTCTTACTGGAGCTTGACACAAGGCAACATTTTTTAAGGGCTGCAGCTCTTTTAATTCTGTGCACAGGCATACTCTCAAATGGTGACAGAATTTTGCTGCAAATTGTTTTAAGAGCACTGAAAATTTAATATGTTCATATTATTTTGCGTAGTCCTGGATATCATGGCTACAATATGCAGTGTTGGTAATCATGTAATTATATACCCAACTCTGCTTAGTAGAAACTGGTACTCAAGCATACTTGCCTCCTTCCTCTTTAAGCTAACACTTTTATTAAAGTGTCAGGAATTACATATTTACAGCTCTACGAGACTGTTTATAACCTACCAAAGATGACTCTGTACTAATTAAAACACATTTGTTTACAAAGGCGTTTAAAGAGATTATTTATAAGCTTCCATCTTATGAAATCACAAAAATTCAATCAGATAAATGGTTCTAACAAAACCTATTTATTAATGGTCCAGACAGTATTTAGCATACCTCCAGCAAAATATTAAACATAATGGAAGATCACAACCCTCCACTGCAATAAAAAATCCTGTTTCTTTCAGATTTATTTCATTCAGAAACACTTTTAATACTTTCTCCTCTACAAAGGATACCTCAAATACTTCTTTTTTTTTTCTAAAGGATGCTCTAGCTCACACTTGAGCTGCACAATCTATTTCAACTACACAACAAATATGCTTTAGTGAAAAGGAAAGAAAACCTCTTAGTATTAAAGCACTGTACCATAGCAAGGCACCCAATGTGCAGATTGCTCCGAGATGTGTGAAAAGCTTGCTCACAGCTGAGTGCCTTGGAGTCAAACCCAGAAAATGCAGTCTTGCTCTTACAGCAAACCTCTTGGCTTTTTTATTTTCCAAGGAAAGGTAAACCAAACGCCGGTGTTCTGCAGTAAACTGTGGGTCGATTTCATGTTAAAAACAAATGCCTGAAGTTTGTGCACTGGTGAAGATTCATCCAAGGCATTTCTTGTCTATGTCTAACACCTCACAGGGCCTCTGCAACTAAATTCAGCAGTGAAGCCCGTGTGGAAACTAACAGGCAGGAAGAGTGGCGAGTGCCTAATTGCAGTGATTGTTAGTGAATTAAATGCAACAGCCCTACAATCAGTGCAACTGCCCGCTTTATTTACTGTGGTATTAACTGGGAGTTTCATCCTCAATATGCATTTCCAGCATGCTGAATACTTGTGTGCATCTGCTCTGCTAAACTGAAAGCAGCCACATCACTTTAGCAGCCAGGTGGTCTTGGGGTACCTTGGAAGTGTCCAAACATGGGGTAACAACTGCTGCACATGCCTCTTACCATCACAAGCTCTCAGAGAGTCAGTGCTGCTCTGCACTTATCTGCAAGGTTTCTTGTGAATACTGCTCAGCAACATCTCGTGCTGTTCCTAATACTATGGAAATAGAAGAAAACCTCTGCTGCCTGTTGAAACAGCCTATGATTTCCATGTTTTGCACATTTTATCACTCTGAAAAATATTTTAGTGCTTTTTACGCTATATTTAAATGCACACTACAGCAGTTCCAGTGCATTTTAAATAAAAGTAAATACTTTCCCTTAGTGCCACTTCAGCCCACTAGCCAAGTCCAGACTCCACACTTGACCTTTACCTTTTCATCTTCCGAAAGATTCCCCTTGTTCAGAGTCTAGAACATATCCATGGAACCAGAACTTACTCCTACATCTTTCAGTACACGTAAGTTAATGGAAGCATATGCAGTGCCACAAATGCGTGCATTTTTGGCCAGCTAAGCCTCCTGGCAGCAGTGCACAGAAAGCTCACTGGGATGCAAACTGGGGACAGGTGAATAGTGACTGGTCTGTGAGAGGGAAGCTGCTGACTCCTAAAAGAGGGAATACCTGGCAAACCTTGCTGCCCATGTTGCCTCCTTTGTCTCTCCCTCCATTACCTGTCCCTCCAGTAGCTCCTCGCTGAATGCAGTGATAGTTGCCTGTCCTAAGTTACAAGCACTGGGCTACATCAACATTTCCTCATCTCTCAAAATTCCCACAAGGAGACTTTGATGCACTTTATGCTCTGGTTTCCACCAGAAGGTGAGCTGTGGTTACCCAAGTGCTGCCATAAGCCAGGGACATCAGTTAAGACAGAAAAATGACAGCAGCTCCCAAGGCTTGCTTTGGGCTGGAATGACCCTGCAGAGCAATGTGGACAACACCAGCACAAGAGACCTGACTGGAGCCTCAGCAGCTGGTGTCTGGCCAGACTGCCCACGTGCTGTCCCTTCAGGAATGTACCCAGCAGCAGAAGCAGACAGACTGATGAGCGTCCCAGAGTCACATCTGACTTTGGCCAGCAGAAGAAATAAAAGCCCTGTGGCACAGTTACTGCCTGTTGCTGTACTGCTCCTCAACCTTCTCCCACTCGAGCTCTCCTGCCTGCAAAGTGAGCACGAGCTGTCAGAGGCGTGCGAGGTGTGACAGAGATGTGTCACACGACGGTGCACGCTCACCCACGTACCTACACCGCCCGCAGACCAAGCCAGCAGCACAGGAGGCATCAGAGGAGCACTTGGGCAGGGCAAGGCACAGACAGGACCACGTCAGCAAGGACTCCAGGGCAGATGGAACACCAGCAGCTCTGACTGGTATGTTTAACCCACCGGGGAATCATAGCCTTAGGCTCGGCAGTACTAAGAGCTGCAGGACCATCATCTGACCACTCTCATCACCCCTCCTTGTTTTTTTCTAGACTCCTCCCTGCAGGCAGGCATTTCCTCACAGCTTTCCCCAGGCTTCAGCCATCCCACTGTCTTAAGCTGCTCTTATTTGAGGAGCTGCCATGAAAGGTTTAAAAGCCCTTCATTGTGTTGGGTCTCAGCAATAACTAACAGCAACACACAGAAATCTGAGATGTCCTTCATGGGAAATGTCAACAGGAATTTACAAGCTATACAGGGATTCTCAAAAGCATCACAAGCAAAAGTAATGGCAGCTAGATATAATTTGTCTTTCCTGGATGGTGTCCATCATAAATTTACATGTATGATATTCTACATCCTTTGACCATAGGCAATAAATCTCTGACCTTGCAACAGAAATCAAACATTATGCAAACGGCTGAAACCCATTGCAGTATGTTTTTGCCCTTGTATGGATTTCTTTTCTTCTGCAAAAAGGAAAAAAAAAAAAAAAGGAGATTCCAACCTGTATTTTAGCATTTCAGCCTTTAGGTTGTACTCATCTATAAAGAACAGTTTTCTGTATTTTCAACCTTCAATCTCAGACAAATAGGAACAATTCTTAGAGCTATAGAAAAGGAATTTCTTTTTCAGGTGTCTTCTATTTTTAGCCCTGTTACCTACTGATTGTCTTTAACATTTACCTCTCAAACACTTTTAAGCAATAGTGAGGGAGGTGTCACCTGGTACCACCAGCTCAGCATCACACAGTACCTACGTAATCCAGGCAGATGAACAACAGTGCCTTGTAGAGAAATACACAAATGATGGAAATACCATTGTATACACTGAAAACAGAGTCCACAAAAAACTAATCAGCCATGCTTTTAATAAACTTATTTAATACTTCATTCAGCCAGCCACCCATTTGTTTTGCACATTAAAATGTGCACATTGCAATTTAGTAGTCCTCCTAAATTAGACCTCTCAAACCCATCTGTCTTACTGGCACTCAAGTTTCTTAGATTACACTGCAGGGAGACTCAAGTTTGTCTGCTACCTCAGAATACTGTCAGACCCAATTAGATAAGAAAAGTGCCATCACAAGATCATGCCATTACAGGATCAAGCAGTTGTAATTCCCACTTGACGTGACATGGAGGCACACACGTACTCACACATGCCACCCATGGAAAGCCCAGGAGTGGGTTAGGACGTGCAACCATTTACATGCCAGCAGTAAAACTTTGGCCCTCGCTGGCAGTGGAGCACCACGAAGCAAATTTGCACAGCACATCCAAAGCCATGGTGTGAGTCTGCAGACCTGCAACAGGTGTCCTGGCATTCAGCACCTTTCACAGTACTCTTGTAAGGAATTGTCAAGGACTGCAGAGAGTGGGTTAAAGAGAATTACATTCATCAAGGAAAAGCTGTGTAACAGCAACAGGTTTGCACTGGGTTTACACACAGAGGGGAACAGGATGATAGTGATGATTTTTCACAAATTAACCATTCACCAACAGGTGGCTGGAGAGGATGCAGTCTGCCTCTCCCAGAAGTGGCTCCTGGGAGCTGCATGTCCCTCTCACAAGGGGCTTAAGGACCAAGGTGCAGCTCAGCTCTGTGCACACCAGCTACACGTTTATCAACTGACAACACCCCAGAGCAAATCATTGCTTACAAATCAGCTCATGGCTTGAAACCGGCTTTAATTATCAGACTGTTTCCCCACATCAAAATGCTAAGCAAGAACATAGTGTCTCAGGACAGCTGCCAACAGGAAGGATCTTTAAAAAAAAAAGCGGGGGGGGGGAGACTACAATGCTTAAATAAGCCTAGAGAAGTTGAGCTGCAGCACAGCATTAAGCTAAAAGAGCACACTACTGGGCCTAGTGAGCTTTTTCTGCCTAATTTTAAACCTCCCTATAGACCTAGTTATTTTGTACATATGTCAAATGAGGGGAGAAATGTGTAAATGTGTTCAAGATTGTTGGGGTTTTTTTAATACCACTGTATGATGCCAAATTAAAGGAGAGGCAAGTCAAGTTGAATTATTTTAGCTAAATTAGAAACATGCATTGCTGCCCCATACTGAGTACAAGGTCTAGGGACGGCATACAACCAGAATTAAGCATCCTTTTCCTGCATCATCTTAAATGAGTGTGAAGCATTAATATCTGCAATACTGGATACCTGTGATTGTGGTTTTGTTGTCTGCTGCACCTCGATATCCAAATACCAAGTATCCAATTTAAGTAGCCAGACAAATGCTGTAGGGACTCTGCCTCCCACGTGCACAAGGCACTGAAAGAAACAACAGCAATTTACACCACAGTTTTAAAACCTCATCAGAGTTAAGGCAACTCTGTCTCCAGTTCAGCACCTAAACAATTACTTGCTCCTTCACAGTGGTAGGAAGTTTTAAGCTCTGATCAGGAAACTATCAGAACAAGATATTTAGTGCTATGTGTCACTTTCATTTTTGCTTCGGCTATTACTTCCTCAGCACAAGCACCTACTAAAGCTTCGTGGCCATCTTAGAGGGAGCAGCTAAGGATGGCAGCTTGAGCATGCACAAATGAATTGACTTTATACTGGGAAAGGAAGTGGTGGGTGTTGCTTTTACCAGTGCAGATACTTGAGATGTGCTCCAGTGAGACAGCTGAGGTGCCCTAGGACAACAGCAGGGTGCCTTTTCTAGCCAGCTGAAGGCTGGTTCAGTCCCCAGGTGAGAACAACAAAGGAAGAGAAGAAAAGAAATCACACTGAAGTAATTAAGAATACATGTCCCCAAATGTCTTGCTGTATGTCTCCAACTCCCTCATTTAAACCTTGTAATTAGAGGTGAATGGAAGACAGTGAGGTGTATGTATAAACAAATTTAGGGGAAGGATTAAATGCACTGACTGTAATTAAAGATGGTCACTTCCAAGGCTCCAATGGGTACTTCTACTTTTAGGTGAAATAAAAGCTGAATAACACTTATTCCCCCCCATCCCCCAAACAAATAAAGAAAAAAAAAAAACTGGCATTGTGGGACAGTGGAGTCTTGCAGATATCTGACAGTCCTGTCTCCAAGTTTAGATGTAGCTTGCTACCACACAGATAGTGCCTTGTTTATAATTTAATTTCCATCCTATTTCCCTTTCCACTGAGCAGTACAAAACTGGTTGTCTCCGAGCCAGATACGGTGCAGTTGGGCAGAATCTGAAGATGATCCATCTGGGGATGATAAAGTATGGAACAGCTTTCAAAACTCTCCCCCCGTTTCTCCTCCTTTCTTCCCCACAAAACTCAGCTCAGATTTCTTAAGTGCAGAGTCCCGAGGTCATCTGGCAATGGAAGGAAGCGCCAGAAGTTTGGACTCACTTGCCATGTGAGTATGTAAAGTCAGGCAGTGGGAACCAAGACACCCAACAGTCTATTTAAAATACCTCTTAGCACCAACACCCAATAACTGCTTCTAGCAAACATACACAACAAGCTGCCAAATTTCCCTAGCAGAAATTATTTGCTCCACCCATGCTGTTTATTGCAACAGTCAACACAACAGCACTTACCAATCGGGATTAAGTCAGCTTTCTTGGGGAATTACAGGGTTTGCTACCTTCATGTTTTGTAAATACCAGCTAATGTGCTATGTAAGACGCAGAGTGTCTGTGCAGCCGGTATTTGCAAACACTGATGGTATTCCTAACTTCAATAGGTGCTGCTGAGTCCTGGCAGCAATTACATGCCAGGCAGGCCCCTTATTTAACACCTTGTATCCTCACTTAGTTACCCAAATTGAACCATCAAGGAAAGAAAAGCAGATAAATCTGTCAGGCATCATTCCCCAGGTGGCAGCTGAGAGGACTCTCCACTACTTCTGCCGGTTTTTACAGGCGTTTCACAACATTCAGATGTAGTCTTTGACTGTTACACAAATCTGCTTTGTTGCTATAAGGTAGAACCTAATAAAGGCTTTCTTAATGTAGGGCATGTAGCCTATAACCAGAGTTATTAATTTTTCAAGTTAGAAGCATTGCAACATGACCTCATGTACATACATCCAAGCCCACACCTCTTCTGTGTTGGCTGTGCCAATCTCCACGCTCTACAAAATTAGTCACACTAATTTGTGTAGAAAAAGGCTTGCGTAACATAAACTAGCATTAGACAATAATACTAGCCAGTTGACATCCTTTGACAAGTCCTGTCACTCTGCTCTAGCCTAGAAGGATGTGTACATAGCTCAGCATATGTATTTCCATCTCAAAAGACAGTACTCTCTGAAGTCCCAAAACAACTCTCTTCTTCCTAACATCGGGAGGGGTGGGTAGAAGGATCCTATGCACGAGGGAGAGGATGGTGGGGGGAGACTTGGTTTTGGTTTTCCAAAAAAGGCCCAAATTAAACTTCTGTGAAGGAACAGCATTATGCTTTTTCACATTTATAATCTGCTGTCTAAATTATCATGCTCAGTACAGTTTCTGGAACCTTTCCTGCATCCTCTGCAGCTGCCCGGATGTGATGCAGGGTTCAGCCTGCAGGCAGGCACAGCTCCTTCTGAAATTCCCTGGGCATGAGGCAGAATTGTACCCACAGTCTGCCGGTGTACCAAGGGGAAAAAACACAGATTAAAAACGTACTTGACCTGCAAAGGAATTCTGTGCACTAAATCCAAGCACAAGTGTCTGCTGACAGCGACCACGAGGGAAAAGGAGCATGAGCTGCACCAGGGAAGTACACACCGTTCCATTCAGAAAGAGACATTTTGAATTTGGGACCAGGCCATGGTATATCCAATACCCAAGTGGGGTAGTCACTCCAGGGAAATGAGTGCTAAAAATAGAGCTACAGATGCCAATACAGCACGGAGGCAGGGAGAGGAAGGGACAGGACAAACAACTCACAGAACACAGCCACCTCCTCCAGCTGAGGTTGATTTCTTTTTGTCTACTCCAAGCAGGGACACTGGGACATGAATGCTCATGACATACTTGGGAGAAAGTAAGCCAGCCTCCTGCAGATCTGGTGAGTGCAGAGTCAATCTTGCCCTAAAGAGCTGGAACTGCACTGCTGACTTTCAGGCACATTTGCTACATCTTCAAACCACAGCAGGTACCACTTCTGTATATTGGTTTGTGGGCTTCCACAGACCTGACTGCCTGGGATTCAGCCAAGGATTCCCATCACATTATGTAAGACTCATTTCAGAGGCCAGCTTCTTAAAGTCCATTAGCTGCCTAAATACCTTCAAAAAACAAAACTCAAATTCCAGCTCACTTGTCCAGATGTAGCTAAGTAAGCTTTAAAAAACCCTCTTTTTCAAAATATCTAATTCAACTTATTTTTTTTTCCTCTCATTGGGAGAGCAGTCACCATCAGGCCTCTCTTCCCTTTTATGCGGGGAATCAGCACCTAAGTGTCCTGCAAGTACCAAAAAGTCTGGCCCATCCATCTCTACTTTGTACAAGTCCAGCCCACTCTCTCTACCACGCAGGATGAGAAATGGCCAGGCCAGTTAGCAGATGCTGAAAACATAAACCACCTTCCACATAGTCCATTAGAGGCTGACACACAATGGACTTATGTTTGAAGAGAGGGATGAACAAATTCAAGTGGAAAAAAAACGCATGCACTTGGTTTCTCACCCATCTGCTCCCTGCTGGCTGCTTGGCTGGCCAGGAAGCACACAGCTTTCTGGAGCCCAGACCCAGGACTCCACTTACACTCCACAGTCCAAAGCTGACCTCAGTGGGAAAAAGGACATGATAATTGAGTCCAAACTGTATTTTAGTCCCATCTTTCATTGCAAAATAGAAGCTCTGTCCAAAGCATGAGTATGTGTACATCTCTGATACCTGTAATATAACTTCCTGAGCAGATTAATTTTCAAGCTTCGTCTGCTTAATACACTCCTCCTTTCCAAACCAGCAGTGTGGGTAGGAAGACACCATTTGTTGGGAGTGCATCATCAGGTGAGCTGCTCTGTGCACTGAAAAGACAACAGTTCAGTGCATAAGTATCCACAGTAGCTATTGCAGCAGGTACTGCAGGATAAGTCACAGGTCCAGACACTTGCTGACTGCCCAAAGATGGGGCAACAGTGAAGAAAAAGAACAGCATTTCAATGTGAAGCTTTCAACCTTCCAATTGCTTTAATTCCACAGATCTGTCAGACACAGAAACATGGGTCGCTTCAGCAAAAGCACAGGATTAAATCTCCAGTTCTGCAGGCCCAGTTCTTTACAGACTTCACTAAACAAGCTGCGCAAAAAAAAATATAAATTATTGCAGAGATTTAAGAGGCAAACGCCTAGCAAGAGGGGCTTTTAGCTGAGATTCAGCCTTGCACTGGCTGAAGCAACACCAGTCACCTGCTCACTACAGCTGGAACCCTCAGAGAAGCAGTCATAGCTGGGGAGGGGGAGCAGATGCCCAAACTATGTTGGCTTTCAGCTCACAAAAGTCAAATCACACTCCTAAGACATTACCTTGCCTAAGGAGCGCAAAGGTGTATTTATTGCAATTCACTAGGATTGTAATAAAACACTTCACACCAACCATATGGTGTAAAAAAAGTTCTTTTCTTGACAAGAACACCAGAAGAAAGACCTAGTACAGAGGTTAAATTCTGCTAGCAAGATGATGTGGTTCCCACCACTAACACAGCAGCCCCATTATCTGTACGGTTTCTGTGTAATCTGGACAGATCCTAGAAATGGCAGCAATTTTTATAGACCCATTATAACAATGAGATCTTTCCCAGGTCAGTAAGACCCATCCAGCACAGCACTTTCCAGGCAACAGCAGCCAAAACTGGATGCTTAGGAAAAACATTAAACTGACAGAGAAGTGAACTGTAACTGCTCTGTACTGTAAATTAACACTGTAAATTAACACTGTTCACTCAAAGAAGCCATCCCACCCTCTCCCTGGGGAGGTGTGCCTGTGACAGCTGGCTCAGGAAGGTGACCTGGCCAAAGGAGGAAGCTTCTCCCCTCCTGCTGTGCTGGCAGGAAGCAGGACCCAGTAGCACCAGTGTACAACCAGGGCTGGGTTAAATTCCTGTTGGAAGCACTGAGATACTGGGTGATCCTTCCCTGGAAGGACTTTACCTCTAGCACGAGTTCAGGGGTTTCCTCAGTTAGCAGTGGCACCACAGCCACTCAGCGTGATGGATCAATGCGGTTACAACTTTACGCTGCGTAACAGTGCTAACCACAATGGTAATTTGTGATTTTGAAAAGGCAGCCCATAATAAAAATAAACATTAAGCATTGTTTTGGTATGCTATTATTCCAATGACCTTTCAGTTCTGTTTCAAAACTTCCAAGTTTATCACCAACTGGCAATTATATGCTTTTCATTAACCCTGCAGTTTACTAACATGAAGAGCCATGGAGAAGATTTCAGGACATCCATCAAGGCATTCTCTCAGCCTATATAAACTTTAAATACCAAGCAACTCTGGTGGATGAAACTGATGTACCAATGAATGTAACTGTGCTCTTGAATGCGCAATTTCTCCATGAGCAAACCACCTATCAGGACTTAACTTCAGAGGCACTTGCTCTGTTTTCTGTATCAGCTAATGTACATAAAAATGTTGTACATAAAAATGCTCCCATCAAAATACATATTGCTCATCAAAGCCTGTGTTTCTGTAGAGATACCCATTCATGCACATGATGATGCAATACAGAAACTTTGTTCTGGCAAGATTTTAGCTTTAAGGATGGCACAAAACTTGCATCAGTATTACCTTCTGTGCACATGGGAACACTTTCAGTCTCCTCCAGTCAGCACTCTACACAATACATACATTAAGCTCCTTTGGGAAGAAAGAAAGGTTTGGGGTTTCTTCCATCTTTAAGGTTTTGCAAATCGCTGTGTCTCATATGTTCGCCATTCTGGTCTTGCACTTCTAAAAGTTCAGGGTTGTCTCACTCAATTGATCCAGGCCAACTCCACAGCAGTCTTGGTTTGAACAGCAGTGCTTGTTTTTTACCTCTATCTGGCTCAGCTCACCAGCTTTTGTCAAATCTAAGCCCGGGGACCTGGGGCCTAAATCAAGCCATACCAGGGTCACACAGCACTTCTTCAGCTCTCACGGTGCCCGTCTGGGGACAGCAGCACAAGGCTTGCTGATTTTGAGGTACATCTATTCATCTCCTCACTAATTCTTAAAAGCTGTTCCCTAAAATCTTCAAGTTTCACAAACTGTTTCCAAAGACTTTGCCAGAGAAAGGGGAAGACTTTCAATCCCTCTTGCAGCAGAGCTTCTCATGGCCAGGCAGGACTGAGTGACACCAAAGAAGTCCTGATGGGATGGTCCCAGTATCCTTTGTCAGGGCTCTTTGTGCTCTTCCTTGCATAGCCCAGCACTAGCTGGGGGAGAAGACCACAGGTGAACAGCCAAGGGCAGGTTCTCCCTGCCTTCACAGAGCAGCGTGGAGATCTCAGCACAGTCTTCAGGGGGATACACCCTGGCTTTTACCTTCTAATGTAGAACTAGTATAAACTGATGCAGATAAAGGAGATTATGCTGTGTCTTTTAAAGAAGCTTATGTCTCTCATGAATTGTTGGGTGTTTTTTTTACACTATGAAAGCTGAATTCCTCTATGCAGCCGTCAGGTCGATTTAAAAAGTTTTCTTGCAAAAAAAGTCATGATTACTAATTTACTTACTATTTCTGTTGTACTGTGAAAGCCTACAGACCTAATGGTCTGGCTGGAAACAACAAAAACACCTACATGAATATAAATGTTTGTCATTGGGAACTAGTTACATCCAAGTGCCATTCTGACTAACCTGTCTGAAATTATTAAAATACTTCTAGGACCTCAGCTGTCCCTAGGATAGAAGATTTCTTGCCTTCCTACTTTTAATTTACGGGATTTCCTGCTTCATGGCTCCAAGATGCACGCCTTAAATGCACAGGACCAAAACAAGACTGCCATTAGACGGGTAAGTCCTTACAGAGTTTCCCTGTAACAAACCCACACTAAAGTTCTGAGCAGGGTATTCTAGGAAGACTTAAAGCAAAGAAAAAGGAATTTCATCTATAAATTGCTGAGAAACACTTTACTGTAATTGTAATCTGAATTCTATCATATAATGAGATTCTTTTTCTTGGAATTACATTTTTGCTTTCGTTTGTCTTCCTCTGAGCACCCCCTCAAGAGCACACAGGAAAGAGACCCAGCAGCAGAAAACACATAATAAAGTGGTAATGCCAAATAGCCAAGCCAGCATATACAGAGGTCAACCACTGCCATTCCCACCGACATCAAAACCAGAGGTAAGGCCTCTGATGTGCAACACCAGTGCAGAACCCAAAACAGCACCACGTGCAGTGCATGGCTACCACGGCGTTCCAGTTAATGGCACCTCTGGCCACCCTCACACAGGACACAAGGGCCGTGTAAAGGAGGAAGCCATTTCCCTGCCCCGCAGCACAGAGTGCAGCCCTCAGACACCACGTGAGGGACTGGGCAGGCAGGAGGACACGCGCAGCCGTTCCTCTCCTCCTCCTCCTCCTCCTCGACAGGCTCCTGTGAGATAACCAGTGTGCCTTGCCAGAGCAGCATCATGGCAGTGCTGAGTCAAAGGCGCTGGTCCTGGAAAGGAGACACCTCCAAAATCAACATCCAGTGCTTCCCAGCTGGCAGGGCAGGGCTGCACCAGAGGAGGAAGACACGCTCTGCTGCAGGGACCAGCTGCTACAGAGACACACCACGGCTGTGAATCTTCCATTAAAACCGTGCAAGACACTTCATAGATCTTAATGTAATTTTAGTAAAACACAGTGAAAAACACTATGATTGGTATTATCTGCTCATACACCCACAGTGCTGGAGGAGGGGGTTGTTAAAAAGAAGAAACAGAAATTGCAGGAGTCCTTCACACCAATACATCAGGCTGCTAGAACTGTACACACCTCATCTGCTTTTGTGAACACCCATTTGCACATACAAGGATCTTGCACTAATTTGCAGGTTCTCACCAGGAATAATAAAAATCTGGCTTCGAGTATAGTTTAACTGCAGGAGGCACAGCAAGCAGCAGCAGTTAGAAACATTAGTTGTATAATCACAAGACATACTGTGCAGTTTACCTATTTTGACCTTGAGATGGCAGAGAAAGAAAAGGTAGGAAGGCAAGTACTATATGGTCCAGCTACAATGAAGAAACAACACAGAACTGAAAGTGAGAACAGCGATTGAACAATTAATAGATTCTCCTTCTGGCCCTGCATCTGCTGCAAATGCTGCTGTGCCTCATTTACTGTGCTGCTTAGACATGTTAAGGCAGAGCAGAAGGAAGAAGAGGAAAATAATTGAAGGAAAAAGAAAAGGAATATGCAGATGAAAATAAATTTGTAATGATGAAGCAGGAGGGGAGGAATAAATGGAACAGAATGAGAAAGAATCATAGTTGGGGCCAATTTTTTTTTTCTTTATAAGAACTGTGACTGAAGGACAGAATTTTACATGCAGTAATTTTCCTGAAGACTCAGTCAGCTGAACTTCTGTTGGTTGATGTCACTGCCTTAGCCAGTGCACTGCATTCTACAGCCCAGGCCTGTGTTTGTGAACTCGAGCCTTCTCCAGTTCCTCTCATCTCTAGGATGACCACGTGGCTATTAGGCAGAGCTATAGTTTACTCATATTACAATTAAACTACAGGAAAGCATGTAAGCATGCAAGGGAAGTGATGGTCTAGCTGCTACAGAACTGCAGCCACAGAACAACACACAAAAAAACCCCCCACGAGTTCAATCTTGTTGTGCCATCAACCACATTTCACGTATTTAGACGCATGCAAATAGGTTTAAATCATATCCACACACACCCCCCTCACTTTCTCTGGATGCGTGAAACCCGAAAGACCACAAGCTACACCAAAAAAAAAAAAAAAAAAGAACAAAAAACCAGCCGAACGGGCGTTTGTCCTGCCGCCTGAACGGCGAGTGAAAGGCGGCGGCCCCGCAGCGAGGGTGCCACAGCGGCGCAGCGAAGGGCAGAGCCAGGACGGCCCTGCTGTCCCCCTGTGCTCCCCCGGAGCAGCGCTCCCAGAGCCTTCCTACAGCCCAGGGGCCCAGCTGCAAACACACCCTGACACGGCGCAACACACGCTGAACGCTGCCTCCAGAACGGGGCAAAGCTGCACCACGCAGGGCTGCAGGGTCTAAGGTCTGTCCTGGGTGAGTCCGGCTTTTCCCGGCGCTGGAGTCACCGGAGCAGGCTGCGGCTCAGGAGGTGCCCGTTCCTGGCTCACGCACAGCTCTCTCCGCACGGGACACGCACCAGCAGCAAGGATGCAGACGGAGGGGAAAAACGGATCTGTAGGTACTTACATGCAAGATGAAAATTAACTGCACTTTAGGCACACTTTAAAAGAAACACAGAATAACCGTGTGTGACACGTTGTTCCCGAAAATCATTCACCTCTAGTCACAAAAATACTTTGTACTTACAGCATTTAACACCTCTAGCAAAGAGTTGCTGCAATCAGATTCTTTGTTAGTAACAATTCGGTTAACCAGTTACAGCATGAATCAGTCCAAAGCTAACTATTAGGGATGTTTCAAAAAGAGCATACCAAAAACAACAGGGGGGAAAAAAAAAAGCCAAGTGATACTATAACTATTAGATTTTAGCTGATAAAAAAACCAAAACCAACTTAATAAATTATTCAGTGCAGAATCAAAACATTTTCAACAAAATGTTCTTCAATAAACACAGTAATTCAAATGTCAGCCATACATCTTTTAATTAGCTTTCTTTTCCAAGACTTACCTATGTTTTTCTAGTTCGTTGTGTGATGACCTATTAAAAAGAGAAAAGAAATATTAGAGAAAGGATAAATAAACCAAGATTTAGAATATTTAAAAGCTAATACGTGCATAAGTTGCAAAAGACTTCTCTAAAATACGTATTTAACATGGATTATGAAACAGCTTTCCCATTAAATTGGTTCACTTTTAGATTCTTCAGGGTATCAACTTAATTTCCATGAGTAAACTGTAGATTTGGGGGGAATTATAATATATTTGCATTTATTAGTGTTCAATACATTCAGAGACAGAAATGAACATAAAAACTGAGCAGGTTAGTAATAAAAACAGCCCACGAGATTTTTATCTGTGAAGAAAAATT
The DNA here is from genome assembly GCF_029207755.1 of Chamaea fasciata. NCBI lineage: Eukaryota > Metazoa > Chordata > Aves > Passeriformes > Sylviidae > Chamaea > Chamaea fasciata. Next base: position 4,895,872 of record NW_027094091.1, on the reverse strand, counting down.
ATGAGGGGGCAGAAAGTGTTCAAAGATCTAAATGGTAACAGGTAAGAGCAAAAAGCACCCCAAAAGCCAGCTTTCAAGCCCATGGAGAAGCAAAAAGAAAAATCAGCAGCTAATCACTGCTGTTGTTGTTATCTTAATGGCAACAAAAGAGGAATCCTCTTAATTCTTCTCAGTCTACGAACAGAAAATAAAACTCAAAAAAATCATAGTCCTTGTACTGACCACAGCAGTATGTTATCCTCTTCCAATCTACTTGGATTAGAGATTTTTTTTCTTCTCCAACTGATGCCTCGGATTTTTTGCCATTAGAAGGCAGCCCTAAATTCTTGGGTTTTTTTTTTTTTTTAACTGATTCAGCTAAAAATATTCATTTTATTTATTTACACAGCTCAGATTAAAAACATTCCTAAAATGAAGTTACTGTCGCCGCTTCAGAACCAGCAATTTTCCGTACTTTCAGTTTTGTCCCGCTGAAAACATGCCCAGCACGTAAGGATCAAAAGATGCAGAGGCGGTGGCAGCTTTTAGAGCTGGCAGATTATGTCAGAGCTGCTCTGCTGGAGCCGCCTGCAACCCCAGCCTGCAGCTGGGCACGGGGTGCAGAGCGAGGTGCCTTCGTGGAGGGCAAGTGCACAGTCCCTCCTGGGAGCAGAGACATCCCAGGGGGATTCGGGAGCCTTCCTGCACAAACGCTGCCCGCTGCCGAGCTGTCCTGCCTCTCCTTGCACACACCCGAGCTGCTGCATGCTGCACCTGGGTGTGACTGATGGCAGAACATCACTCGGGCCATAGAGAAGGAAAAAAGAAAGCAAAGCTCACACAAGAAACATCCAGTGAACAAACCCACGACCGAAAGACCTCAGGCCAGAGCAGCTCCTGATCCTGCAAGAATCACTTAGTTGTGAACTGCCCCTCTGCAGGTAGAACTGAAATGCGTACAAGGTTCAGCACTGCTGCTAATCCCCTCTCACCAGAAAGCATCTCAGTGTTGCTACCAAGACACCAATTATGTCGACCATTACCTGGCATCTTTTTCTCAACAGCCTATGTATCCTTTATGCATTTTTCTTACACTTGTTGCATCAAGTGAGCCATGATCAAGTAATGTGTGTATTTCTACAATGCCATTTAAGTGCTCCTGACCAATGCGGCAACACTGCAAGTGTTATACACATTTTCTGTGCTACATTAATAGGGCAAGGTGGGCTTGGTCATTTGGCTGTCTTAAGAGGATATTGTTTTTATCTTCTACTCCTACTCTCTACAAGAGATCAGACTTTCTCCACAATCATTTCTCCACACCAATGTTCACAAAAATTGACTAAGACTATGCTAAATCCACCAGTGTTCAGGAAAACACATGGAAAAAAAAGTTCAGGAGGGAACCATTGTCCCCGAACACCCTCAACAGGCCTGTTAAAGGCACTGTTAGTAGGGAACTTTGGAACCAGAGAGGAAATACAGGCTGGCCTGGATTCATCCCTATGACATGAACTCCTTGACATTTCTGGCAATTGCGCACAAAGGTGAACACGATCACTCCAACTGGCCCATTCTGAACTGCCAGCTCCCAGCAGTTCTGGCGAGCACACACAGGGACAGCACAGGAACCACTGGCCAAGGAATTCAGCCTGCACGGAGTATTTTGCTGGGCTGAGAGAGGATGCCGTGAGCAGCTGGCAGTCCCGCACACAACACACCTACAGGGCACCTGTGGTACATGAAGGGTGACCCCAGTGTGCTCCTGAGGAATGTCCTGCCAGAGCAGCTCTGGAGCGGCACAGCCGTGGGTGTGCCAGCTGCCAAACCGAGCAGCAGTGACCATGTGCCTCTTGGCAGAGCTCTTGGGGACACAAAAGCCTCAGCGACGCTGGGAGTGTGCAAACGTGGGCACCAGCCACACATTTCGGGAGGTGACAGGGGCTGATTAATGCCCCAACTATCAGACCCTAGGCAGGAACCAAAACCAAGAGCCCTGACATTTACCTGAGAATTGCTCCATCTACAGAGCAAGTCAAATACCCTACTACAAAGCATGGCAGGGGTTTCTTTGGTTGGGTTTGTCTTCAGAAGAGATGAGCCTCTCTCAAAATACTGGTTTTTATTTCCTTCACTGTCTACACCACACTGTAGTGCAAGAATATCCATCTCCTGCTGTTTATGCAACCTAAAGTGAGGGAAAAAACCCATAAGAACTGTCCTCGATACAACCCAGTACCCTGTTTCAAAATGGAGTCTTTTATTTAGTAAAGATATAGCTCACAACTAGTAAGATGTATGTATATATGTATTGATACAAGAGAGACAGATGTATGACTGAGGTTTGCAGGCAAATGGTCTGTGGAGCCTTTCAAAAACGGCTTCAAGAGAAGGAAGACTTCAGGTGTTTAACTTAGGTTCCCTTCACTGAGTCTGTATCTCCGCAAAAAGTCTGGGGAAGTTGGGGGTAGCAGTGAGGGAAAAAAAAAAAAAAAAAAGGTAAAAAGGTTCAGATAAAAATAAAGTGAAAAAGCCAACAACAACAAAAAAAATCTGCAAAATCATATATTCAGAGGGAAGGGATAACAAACATTGGTGCTTAGACTACACTGTTGATCTGAGACATCTCTAATATCCCTTTAGCAAATGCCAAGCAGTTCACTGACTATAAACTTCATTTGTGAAGAAATTGTCAAAAGATGATTTGAAAGAACAAGGAGGAACCAAGCAAATGCAGCCATTGGTCTGCAAGATGCTGTGCTACTTCTCACAGCACATCCGCAGAGCAATCCCCATCCACCACCTTTTTTTTCCCCAAACAAGAATTCTAGGTATTGGATTTCAGCTTTTGGTTGATTCAACACTCAGCAGACACACCTAAGAAATTTGGACAGGTGCTAACTGAGATGGCAAGACTAACACAGAACAGGCACGGGCCCCTCCACATCCACCGCTGCCAGTTTATGGGTGAGCCAGCAGGATCTGCTCACATGCACACTAGATTGAGATTTCACTGTATGCATGATGCACGGCCTGTTTCAGTACTCAGACACCTTCCCTACTCCTCCATCCATCTACCCCACCAGACAGGGTATCTGCTCAGCAGGAAGCCAGCAGCTCCTGACAAAAGCAGTGATGTATGGCAATGCTGCTGTTTACTGCCCTGTGTTAATGGGAGCAGGTCTAGACCGTGACTCACCAATACACTTCCAGTTGCCAACGCACTTTAAAGCACTGTAGGGAGCAAAGCAGGCTAGTTAACCAAGTACTTGAAACAGTGGCAGCACCTTACCAGTGCCAGGGCTTTCTGGTGCAGGCAGGATTGCCAGGGTGTTATACAACCCATGTGCAGGATACAACTCCACCTCAGGTCATGCAGCCATGTGAACTACGCTGCCAGCACTTCACCTTTTGTCCAGGCCAAAAGAGTAAGAACAAACAGAACAAGAAGCTTTACAAGGTGCTACACCTTAAGTGTCTGCATCCAGTTCACAGCTCTCAGAAGTGCAGGTGTGTAAAAGCACAAAGCTTACACCTGCAATCTTGTGTGAATGCGACTGCTGTGCAGCTTTTCATTGAAAGGATCCAGATCCACTTCCAGGAAATTCCCTGTCTACATACCTAACCTGCCGTGGAATGCACCTGAAAATACTACAGTTCACCCCACAAAGCACAGATGAACCTGAACATCAGCACAGGCTCTGCCTATTACTCACTGCTTCTGGGTTGTTGGTTTTTTTCCTTTTGTTTCAAACTGGACACATTGCTTACAGCCTGTCAAAGAAACAGTCTGTATGGAATTAATCCACTAAAAATTAATTTTGCATTCTCCTCACAGCGAAATTTAACCGGTTCTGCAGATTCAGCTGGGATCTGGGAACCAGGCATACTGGCACAGCCTTGATGCAGAGTTCTGGCTCCGGGATCACATTCAAATTGGTGCTGCCACATGTTTGCAGTGGCCAGGTCTGAACGTGCTTCTAATACGGTGGCAATTTGTTTTCCTCAACTGCACAAGCAGTGCAGCTCCCAAACATTGCAGACCTACTGCAGTTCCTCAGGGAGGATAGGTCCATTTGTGAAATCTTTTATATTGGGACTAAAATGCATTATTTTGAAGCCAAATGTGGCAATATCAGGTGCTGTCTTAGCTTTAGGATAGCAAACTGAGAAAGATCTATCAAATTCAGAAATCCAGGTGAAAATTCAGAGGAGCTGTGTCTGCACAGTCTGCTTTGCAATGTTTTATTCTTGGCCTCTCACAAAAAAATTAAAGAAAAAAAAAGGGAAAATAAAACAAAAATCAGGCCCCCAATCCCTAAGCTGCTTAGTGTGGGCACAGAAAAACATCTGCAGAGAGCAAGGGGCTTGCTCTGCGGGCCACAGGTTCACCCTCACCGTGAGCCAACATCAACAGAGGAATTTGGACATTAGGCTCTGTTTTTATTTGAAAATCCAAATGCCGCTTTCATCTTTTTCTGCATATAACCCTTTGCCAGAACACAGCACGAAGTACATGTCTATTTATGTAACATATGAGAAAAAATATTAATTAATTAATAGACACAGAAGATATATTTATAAACCGGCATTTATTTTGCTCCCTCTCCTTCAATAAACCAGCTCCTAAATTAACAGGCCAAACACACTGCACCACTGACATTCAATTCCTTTCTCTGAAAGTAAATTTAACCGTGACCTCAGTAGACTGGCATCTAACACTAAGATTTTGGTTTTCATTTTACCTTATTTCTGACCCTTTCATGGCAAAGCAGCTGCCTGAGCTCCCCAGTGCATGGGCAGACATACACCTCAAACGCACATACAGCTCAAGGTACGCAACACCTGGTGAGTGTCACTGCAGCCAGGGCAGAAGAAAGCCCAGTTATCTGCAGGGCTGCATGTTCCTCTGTCAGAGTGCTTTGCCTTATGAGCAAACGTCACCAAATTTCAGATTTGTGTCGCATTCCTCCTTGGCAGATTGCACACGTGTCACCTATCTGTTTCTCTGGAGCAAAAACCAAGCTTGACTTCTGAATATTTTTTATTAACATTTCCAAGGCACAACAGCAACAAATCCAGCTGGTTTATGCCATTTTTTAAATTCTAAGTACACCTTAACAAGAATTATTAGACTGCATGGCACTGCTTTAGGAACTACATACAGCCACTGCTCTGCGGAGACATTTATTATACTGTAGTCAAGTACCTGATAAGTATTATTGTAACTAGATGTCACCTAGGTTTACATCCCTGCAAAAGATAATATTGTGCCTTTCTCTAATCTCCTGCCCTCTCTGCAAAACAAGAATCCAGTTGCATTTGCCAGAGGATTTTGGTCAAAATTACTGGGGGGAAACAAGTCTGAATCTCAGCTGAGGACATGGTACGAACAGCAAACCAGAAAGAAAACAAAGCAGTTTGGTTTGTGTGACATGGGAAAGGGCACATCACAGGAAATCGAGAAGAAAACATCTAAGATCAAGACATTTTAATGTGCAAGTGAAACAGAAATGGCTAAAAACTGTGTCTGATTGCTACCAATAACACTGAGAATATTGTTTATCAATATTCAACTGTTTATCAATATCAACTGCTAACAATCACTTTCAATTTTGATTCAAAGCTAACAGTGGACAAAGCAAAACTTTTAAATTCCTACAGCAGACAAAAAGCTTATAGATTTTGGTTAATTAAATGCAATTCTGCTGGTATTTTTCCCTACACAAATCGAAACCTGCCAAAATTACCTCTCACTCCACTGCAGTCAAGGGGCCAGCAAGCTTTTAGTCCAGACCCGAGTTTCCTGTCCGAAGGGCCAGCAGCCTCCTGCCCCTTCTCCTGTGGGTCTGGGCCTCACCGGCCATCCACAAGGAATGGAGGTCTCATCCAACAGTTTCTTACATGAACATCACCAGCACCTCGGCAGAGGAAGGAGCGGTCCATCGGTGCCCTTGCTGAAGCCCAGGGCAGCTGGAATCCATCCCTGCCTGTCGCTCAGCCCACAGCACACCTGTGCTACATGGGGTATGCTCTTCCCCCCACAGGCAGGCATACGGGGGGGAAAACACAGAACAAAGAAGAGTACAGCACACCAGGCTTCCTCACATCTGACAGTTTTTCTCCTCCTCCCCTCTTTTCTGATTTTCCAAGAATAAGGAGATGTTTTTCATGCTTTTATATACGTAGACCTCATAAGGCATGAAAAAACCCCAACATATGTACATATATACATCTCTCACTTTTTAATCTGATCAGATGCTGCAAGCAGCAGGATACAAAAATAGATAATGAAAACAACAATGCCCCTGCAGATTTGAAATGTGCAGTTAGCTGCTCCTTTCCTACTCCTCCAACTTTAAGTATGTATTTTTAATACAGAAAAACAATGAAATAATAAGGCATGAATTTCAAACATGCATGCAATCAGATGCCTCCCTGCATCTAATGCTCCAAACCTAATGAGTCTGGAAAACGGTTAAAATGGAACAATATGGACAAACACTTTGCTCGGTGGTTCACATCACCCACGACCACTCCAGATCCTCTGAACTTTGGCCAGTCGTCTCCCTCCGTTAATCTTTGAGTTGCTTAGAAAGAATTAACTCTGTTTCCAAAAATTCACTCTAGTCTGGGGCTCGGCCCCTGTAGCCTCTAAGCTCCAAATAATAACAAAACACTGATGCTGGTGTACATCATGTATTTTGCACTGCACATTTAAATGCAGGTCTAATTTCTCCCCTGAAAATTTATGTGTGCAGGCAAACATGAGCAGCAATTGCTGGACATATGTACAAAGCCCATAAGGACAATGCAGAGGTACCCACAGGGCCCTGCTGCTGCCCCTCTGTCCCTGAAGGAACAGGGAGCTACATTAAAGCAATGTGCCTCTGCTTCCCACACCAGCCAGCAAGCCTGGCACCTGTGCTGAACCAAACGAGGCACTGTCCCGGCAGTGTCCGCACAGGAAACCATTCCCTGACAAGCACTGTCCTGTCCTGTAACACAGATGACCCATTCCTCATCTCATCACTGCAGCTAGAAGAAAATAAAGCGTGAGTAAATGCACACACTGCACATGGCAGGATGACATTTTTGAAGGTTGGCACTGCTACGAAGTGAGAACCAGAGCAAAATGCTAAACAGTTAAATAAATATAAATCTGCAGGCAGAAAAAAAAAGCAGGAAGGTAACTGCAAGTGGATGTGTGTGCCTCAACTTTAATAACACTTGCAAATCTGTAACCAGAAATCTTTTAATTCTGCTGTATTTGATAGATTACAAATCCTCTCCTAAAAACTCCTGAAAGCAGCTTACAATTCAGACAAATAACTATTTTGCAGGGGATGACAAGAGCCCTAAGAACGGAAACGATGGAATAATAGCTCTGTAAGTAACACAGATTTCTTGAATGCAAGAGACAGACAAGAAATCTGTACAATTCAAGGAGCAATTTACAGCTGGAAAACTTAGGAAATCTGTTTTGATTTTTTTTAAGGCAGTGAGCATACTTTATTTGAAAATAATTAAAAACCTTGAAGAGCCAAGTGTCTCAGGACACAAGACACTCCTCCCATTCCTGATGACTTTCTCTTTTAAAATGAACTGTCTTCTCATGCTCCATGATGAGACAAAGAATTCAACTAAAACTAAACACAAAGTAGGAGTACTGCAATTAACAGCCCCCAAAATGGTTGCCTTGCTTGGAGCAGGGGCATGGGGGCACAATTTGCTCCCCCTCAGTAATCTTCGAGGCACACTGCTCGGCCGCAGCAGGCACCACCAGGGCGCTCAGTAGCTCGTGTTTTTGCTCAAGGAGGGAGTTCGTCAGCTTTTGATTTCGGTTTGCACCCCTGGCCATCTGCCGGGCACCTCCCCAGCACCATCCGACCCGGCCGCAGGATGCCCGCTGGAGAGCGGGCCTGCCGAGACTCACTGCTCCTTTGGAAAACAAGTCACGTGCAAAGCAAGTTCATTTTAGGCTATTCTACAGGAGCCACGATCCAGCATGACCATGCAGAGCGGAGCCTGCGCCGGGCAGAGCATCGCTGCCCCGGGACGGAGCAGGCCCAGCAGGGCACGGTCCTCGGTCCTCTCCGGAGCAGCCCTGGAAGAGCAGAGCAGAGCAGAGCAGAGCAGAGCAGAGCAGGCAGAGCCCAGGGCTGGGCTCGCTCCTGGGCAGGGGCCGGCAGTGTCCCCGTAAGACAGCCAGCCTCCCGCACGTACACAGCCGCTGCCCGAGCAGCAAACAAAGCTGCAGAGCCTGCGCACAGCGGCGCTCGGCTCGTGCCATCGCAGCGCAGGTAGCGGCTGCGGGGCAACAACAAAACGGCGGCGGCGGAGAGGCGGATGGGCGACAGCCGGGATAAACAACAGCCGAGCCGCGCACCCCGGCGGATCTGCGTGCGGCGGCCGGGCGGAAGGGCTGGAGAGCCGGCGCTGCGGCACAGCCCGCGGGGAGGTCAAGTTCGCTCCGGCACCTTCTCACCCCGCAGCTCCCGGAGAGGCCGGAGGGCGTGCGGAGCGTCCCCCCCGCCGCCCCGCACACGCTCCCCGCGCCGGAGCCCAGCGCCGCCGCCACCGGAGGCTGCATCTGCTCGGGCTGCCATGGGGGAGGCGGCCGGCTCGCTGCCTGTGGTTTATAAATGAATGCCAGGGGGGAAATTAGGTGCCATGCAAAGAGAAATCCGGGTGGCGATTATGGTGTTAAGGTCTGCAGCAAAAGCCGCTGTCGGCGAGCGCGGAGCAGAAGGAGCGATGAGGGCGGATGGTTCTGAAGTGCAGTGAGTACTAAGGAGATGGTGTACGCGTGGCAGTGTTTATATGAGAGATCAAAACAGAGCCAAGCCCATCCAGGGGAAAAATGGCGACTACCGGGATGGGGAAAACTGAGACACTGGATTAGTTATTATTTTTCATAAATGTATGCACTGCACATAAGCTAGACACATTGGAAAAGCTGACGATTCATTCTGAAAAAGCGGTGCGTCTATTACCTGTTATTCTGGGATTTTCTGGCCATGGTGCCTGCCTTTGTTTTCTTTCTGGAATAGTCACTATCGAAGGGTAACACTGATGCATAGCCATGTTCTGCTTCTAGGGACAAAGTCAGCATTAGTGGCAATATATTTTTTCCATGCAATTTTTTCCTCCTTTGCAGGAACGCTAGGGTAAAGAACAGAATTTTTCCGGTTGATTTGTTTGGATTTTATTCTGGCATCTCTTAAAGAAGCGAGACAAAAAAACGTAACTCGAAAAACCAAAGGAAAAAAAACCAACACCGAAGTGTCGAAATTAGGAGGATTATTGGGAGTGCACATTAAAAACGAGGCGGATCATGCAAACCCTTGTCACGCTGCGCTGGGGGAGGGGAGCTGCCATACAATCACCGACTGCCACACACGGAGCGGCGAGAGGGATCCTGAGCGCTGCCACACGCACCGTCCCCATCCAGGGCGCCACAAACAACCCCCTTCTGGTTCGCTTGGGGGGTCATATATAAAAAAAAGCCAAGATCCGAGCAGCGATGCTCCCCCAGCGCGGTGCCGCTGGCGCAGCCCGGGTCCCCCCCGGGCAGGTGCGGGCTCGGGGCCGCTGCCCCGGCCCGGCCGCCGCACAACAAAGGCCGAGAGCGGCTGGGAGCGCCTGCGGGTGCCTGACCGACTGCCCGCCTGCGCCCTGTACCTCGGTCTCTTCGCTCCAAGTACTCGGCCGCTTCCAGGAGGATTAACAGGGAGTTCAATTCCATGGCTGCCCGTCCCGAGCCCCCCGCGCCGAGTTCACGCGCGGGGACTCCCGAGCCCTCGGTTTTAAGGCACCTCGCTCAACCTACATTTGACACACAGCGGACGGGCATCCCGCCCAGCCAATGGCGAGCGGCACACGGCTGTGAGGCGGGACGTTAGGAAGTGGCCGGGCCAATCGGCGGCCAGAGCGCCCCCCCGTCGGGGCAGGGGATGTTGACAGATCCCCGCCGCCCGCGCTCATTGGCTGCCCGTGTAGTAACAATTTAGAAGCCGAAGCTTAGCAACAGCACGTGGTGGCCCGGCCCCCTCGCCCGCTCATTGGCCGGTTTCTTGCATGTTAAGGAGGCAGCGGCCGCCCATTGGTGCGAGGGGCGTCATGCAAATGAGGGCGGCGAAGGGGCCAATGGGGCGGGAGGCGCGTGCCGCGCGGCGGGAGGCGGGGAGCGAGACGCGGGCAGCCAATGGGCGGGAGGGGGCGTGGCGTTGCCGTGAGGAAGCGGTAGGCGGAGGGCGGGGCCGCCGGAGGCTCCGCCCCCTCGCACGCGCCGGGCGGAACGCGCCGGGCGGGCGCGGGGGAAGCGTGAGGGAAAACGGGAAAAGGGACAGTGTGGCGGCGGAGCAGCCCGTAAGGGAAAGTATGGCAGGAAATGAACGGGGACGAAAAAGACGATACAAACGGGCCGCCGGAGAGGCTGTGAAAACCTGCCTGGCACGCGCATCCGTAACCCCTTGCGGTGCTCGGGCGAGAGAGGAAGACGGCAGCGCCGTAAAAACACGGACAGGGATATGAGAGAACTACTAAACTCTACACAATGGCCTAACCTGCTGAAAAAGAGAAACAGTGGAAAGCTGTCAGAAATGCAGCCACAGTTCCTGCCAGCCTTCCAGTCTTTGCCAGCATATTCAGCTGCCTTTCGTCATCTGGATACACAGAAGCCGCGTACCAGAATAGCCTGGCTCCCGGCGCACAGGCTGAGCAGGAAGAGCTCAGCACCTTTCCTGTCCACACCATCCTATTTGCGCTGCTAACTCTGCATCCTTATCTCAGATAGCTGCTGCACAGCTGTTGCCTAAAACTGGTTGGTTTTAACACGAGCAAGTGTAGTTTTAAAATAGGCATATTTTAAGCTGTGCTGTGATCACACGCTGGTACATCTTCAGGCCAAAAGTGCTGAAGCCTATGATCAGTCCTCCTGCAGAATTGCACTTGGGCACACAATTGGTCCCATTGGTTTTAATTGAACTGTTTAGGTTAGAGCTATTCAACATATAGGATGGAGGCAGAGTGTTGTCCTGTGTGTTTATTCCTTGGCAAAAGATGTCAGCCAGAGTTTCCTTTTAAGAGGATAATAGCAATTCAGATTAAAACAAGGATTATGGTTTACTGTTTTTACAGCATTGTGGTAAAGCCCCATATACATTACACCTGATCTTGTATTAGTCTGTATCTTGTTGCCCCAGATGCACAAGTGTAATGTGGCTCTTGAACATTGCTGAAACACAGATCACATTTTACTGCCATTTGGCCCAGGCACCAGGGATAAGAGAAAATACAAGGCAGTGAAGAAAGCAGCACTGTGGTTGTAATTTAAGAGAATTTTGTATCTGTTTGGGAAAACTCTGACTGTGAATTACAAGGCAAAAAGGAATTTGGTCCATTGATTGCAAAGGTAAAAAAAAAAAAATTGCTGTAACATTTTCCACTTGCTGCGTGAACTGTTGAAATCCTGCTGCATGTGGGTGAGACAGTACCGTTTTTACTGTAAACCCATTGAACCTTATGGCAGTTTTGCTGTTAACTGGAAGTAGGTTTAGACACTATTTGACACTGCCTTCTGTTACGAAACAGCACAAAACCATATATGCACAGGTTTGCTTTGTCCACACAGGAAAGAAAGTTCCCTTTGCCTGACCACATGTGTAGGGCATGTAGTGAGGGAGATGCAGACATGTACAGATCATTGTTCTCTACTGCATCCACAGCAGTACCTCATATCTTCAGAACACTTACATTTGTATATTAATATATGGGTCTAAATGATCTTAAACTGTTTTGTATGCGTGCTGTGGAATCAGTCATACATCCAGAAAGGCAGATAAATGTGCTTGGTATGTAAATGCTTGTGTGAAAGCCCAGGGTTCAGGTATGAATTTATTGAGGCTCCGAATGCCAAAAGCTCTGCCCCACCACACTGTAAGCACACAATTTTACCTGGAAAAAAAACTGGAAGCACAGGGATATAACACACTGCACAAGACAGTGCTTCAGGAGGGTACACAGCCCGAGCTGAGCACCCTGCCAAGCACTGCCCTCACCAGACACTCCTTGGAGCTTGGACTGACCCCACTGCTGAGCCGAAGCCGCCCCCCGCACTCCCCTGCACTCCCCGGTACCCAAACTCAGCACCTCTAACCACTCCCGAGGTAAAAACCATTGCTCTCTCTGCTTTCAAATGTGGACAGAAGTATTTGGAAGACAGTTGTTTTAAGGAGATGGAACACAATTTCACATTGATATTGGCACCTTTCAGGACCTTGTGCTTCCACACTTCCCTGCATGGAAAGGCTGCTTTGGTAAGTGAGGAACCACAGAAGCCAGCTGGACTATGTACAGGAGAAAGTGTTGTGCAAAACAGGGGCCAGTGCCATCACAAAAGGTACCTGATCTCTGATCATGGTGGCTCTCAGCCTCAGGAGTCATAAACTGTATTAGTCTGCCAGAACTGTAAGTGTGTATGTAACCCCATGGACTCACAGAGCCCCTGCTGATGAAATCCAGGGTAAATCCACATGCATTTGGGAAGGACAGGGCTGGCTCATACCTAACAACCACTGACACACATTTGCCCGTAGTTGCATTGAAGAAGCAACACAGCAGCAACATGTTAATGCTGAGAAGTTTTATCAAGATCCTTCTCAGAAGGAAAATAAAAGCAGAAAAGCTTTTAAAATACCTAGAAGGAATCATTCTGGATCTGGTTTTATTTGTGCCAGGGAACCAGGACTAGTTTTGGTGGTGTCAGTGTGGGTGCAGAGGTGTAAAATGGGTGTAAAAGAAGATCAACCAAATTACTTTGAGAACTGAAGGACAGGCTCTAAGATAGATGTGTGCTCGAAGGCTTTGCAGATTTTGCGTCTCTAAATAGCTTTCTTCCATTTCTACAAGCAAGCAGCAGGAACAGCTGAGTGCTAAAGAAACAGCTGGCCTTCAGTGATAAGGGGTAGCTGTCACTTCATGGTGAAGTTTGAAAAACTTTATATTTAGAAGCAGAAGGGAGAGCCATCAGCAGCCGCGCCCTAAAACCTGAAATGTTTCACAGTTTCTTTGCTGCCTGCACTTGGTGATTGGAATAATAATATTTACAATTTTAAATGTTACAGTGTCTTTCTTTTCCAAAATCCATCCTGTGGCATGACTTGGCATGTAAGATCAGTGACATCAGAACTGTTGACTGCCCTAAGCTGTGGTGAGGGCAGAGATCTGAAGCTGATGATCAATAATTCAAGAAACTTCATTCACTATTTCCCACGTATGGCCTTAAAGAAATAATTAGGCCTACCCTGCTTTTCAGATTTGGCTCATTGTATCTACTGCATGTTTCTTTCTTGTATCTTTTAAAATTCCATACTACATCATATCCCTGTGTTCAGAGATAAGCCCTTCACTGTGCCTTGAACTCCATCCCCTTGTTTTCTAGGGTGTTGCAAAGTTTAAGTAATTAGCAAAGACTAACTTGTCTGGCCACATAGGAGGGGATCTACACTCAAGGCTGGTGCTGACAAATTTCATCTCCCTGACTCAGTATCTCAAATTTCATTTGATTCCTCATTTTACCTGTGATTCAGATCATGAGCTCTGTTTCCTAGATACAGAAACCGAAACACCTGAAAGTTGAAGGTGGAACTTCTGGAGGAAGTTTCAAAAATAACAATTTTGTTGTTGCCCAAGCCCAGTTTGAGACACTCTGATTCTATTTACCCTGCCAAGTAAAGTAGTTCTCCACCCCTGATCTCAAATGGCAGGTGTCACTGCGTCTGCTTGGCCCTGTATCTAGACTGCTGCTGGTGCACATGTGGCTTTTAGTCATCACTTTATTTTATGTGTAGTTTGCTTTTAGTTTGGGGTGGTTTCTCTAAGTTCAAAGTGCCTGAAGATTAGTGGCAGCCCATCAGAGAGCTGCTTTCAGACCCTAAGGCTGAGGTTACGTGACATGAAGGTATATGGGGTGTCAGAGTTAACGAGTTGCTGCTGCAGTGTTGAGGGACTGTGTCCTGTGCAGGAGTTATGTCTGTGCAACATCACCCTATGAGCTTTCTGGGTTGGTCCTCAACCTGTCATACCCCTTGAGCTGTACCCAGGCATTGGCTCGGAGAAGAGCTTGGTCCAAGGATCACAACAACAAATAGCATGGATACTGTGGGTTCCTGTGCATCTGAGTGGCTTCCATGCATTTGGTGGGCTCTCTGTGTGAAGCTCACTAGCCCAGCTTGCTGCCTGGCCTTGACCAGTTGTTTTCTGCATTGTTTGAATCACCAGCTTTCCCAGAGCAATTGAATTTTTCCTGATTTTGCTTGGGATTTAGCACGGGCTGATGTAATGCTGTGGTACGCACATGCTTGAAAGCCAAATCTAAAAAGAAAAAGTACTTCAAACTGAATGCCAGTCCCTTGTAACGTTCTTTTCGTGTTAATTGCTGTTATTATGAAAGACAACATTTGTGTCTTAGTGTCCTTGAGAGTTTGGCTGCAGGGAGCTCACATGCCCCTCTCCGCCAGCGCTCCCCGACCAGCGAGACGTGCAGTGCCCTGACGCCAGGCCCTGCAGCCATTCCTGTGAGCAGGCATGAAATCGTTCTTAACTGATTGAAGTGAAGCATAGACTGAAAAGCTTGAGAGACACCGCTTTACTCCATCACCCTGCTCTGCCTAAAGTGTGCCTGGCCATTTTAAATAGCGTCATCCCAAAAATTCCCTCTGACACTGCCATACTGAAAGTGCTTTACAGAAGGCAATGGTATCACTGCTTTCGTTGTAAAAGACAAAAAAGAAATGAGATGGGCCGAAACCACTGGCCAGTACCACTCAGCAAAGGCAGGGCAAGGACTGGGAGGATGGCTGGGCATCCCAGTGCCCAGTCTGGCTTGCATGGCATTATGATATACTGCAGAGTCAGGATTTGTTATGTTCTTTCAGATCTGAATCTCAGAGATGTCATGGCCCTATTACATTCCCTTGGTGTAGGAAAAAGGCTTTGTATTGCATTTATCTTCCACAAGGGGCCTTGTGTACACTTGTATTGCATTAAGCTTCCACAAAATATATAGACTAGTGCAGTGCAAAGAGGCTTTGAGGAAATCATGGCTCAGACCCACTTTCTTAGAGTGCTTTTGGGGGGCATGGGCATCTGCCTGAGGTCACTGCTTGAATGAGCTGGCAAATTAAACATTTCTCCTTCAGCTGATAAAATCAGGCCTTCTTGTTGGGTGACTTTAACACAAGCACATCATATAGAAGTAAAAGAATATTCTACCTCACTGTGATCATCTTCTAAGCTGCCTTGATGCTTAGCACCCTACTGCAGTCCAGGACAGACAGAGAAACAGAGCAGGGTTGTGCATTTGTGCTACCAAATGGAGCTGAAACCAGCCTGCCTTTAGAAAACAGAATGTTCACTAAAGGAGGGAGGAAACTGTGAGCTTTATGAATAAAATCAGGCAGTGGTAGCACAGTCTCAATTACATCTATCCTTTGAATGTAAAAAAATAGCATTTTCTTACCAAAGGTATCTGCATCCTGTGTATCTATCAGTCGTGTCTTTTGAGTTTATAAGAAGAAGCCCCAATGAATTTGTATTGGTTTTTGATGTGAAAATCCATCCAGATATGGAAGAATGAATTCATGCATCCTATGGAGACCAAGAAAGTAGTTACCAGACAACAATTTATAGTATATTCATTACAGAGGAGGAACCAAGAAAGAAAAGGTTATATTTACAAATTTAAGCATTGAGATTTCTCACCTGGGTGCTTGGACATGCAAAATCTATGGAGTTTTAATCTGGGTGAATCAGCTAATGAAATGAGAAGGAAATTAGAGCTGTACCTGCAATGTCTTTCCATCAATCCATTCTCCAGGAACCAAGTGCGTGCATACCTATATGGGAGAACAGGTTTTATCAGAGGACAGATATCTGTAACATATTAATAGGGCTGCAGCAATTATGTATGCAAATTGTTGAGTTCTGTTCCCAGTAGGGAAAAAATAATACCTAATGTGGCTGATGCAAATCTGCTGCCAGCCATAGGATTCTATCATATGTATCAGCTGTGATGGAACCAAAAGAACCTGTGATGGGAAGATTGCAGGCACATCCCATATCGTACAGTAATTATAATACTCTGCATTTCTACAGCATGTCCAACTCATGCATTTTAGACTGCTTAGTCAAGATTTTCCAGTTCAGGCATTTAATAGATATTCATAATTAGGTAAATAAAATGCTGTTCAGCTGAATGATGGAGTAATCAGAATTGATCCTGAGCCTCATGCTACTGGTATAGTTGGGCCAGTATTATTGTGGAGATGAGAGAGCTTGTCCATCAATACACACATTTCAGAGAAGATCAAAACAGCCCAGGTGGTAAATAGCCTGGACACTTGCCTACAGGACCTAAAATTAGAGATCAGCACAAAGACTTGGCAGGTGAATACTCAGCAGATGCTGTCTTATCTCTCTATTTGCTTTGGAAGATTGGGGCTGACCCAAAACATGTTGAAATCAATTTGTATCTTCTCCCTTATTTCAATAGGCTATGCACTAGCCTCTAATCAGTTGTGGGCCTGATCAAATGATTTTTCTCATTGCCAGCTAACTACTCCTATGGAGAAAAGAAACTGAATGTTAGATGAGCACTCTGTAGGAACTGTATCTATACCATATGGTTTGGAATAAAAAATTATGGGCTTGATTTCACAGTGTCATACAGTCTCCTATTCCACCTAAAACAATTTCCCACTCTTTTATTGGTATAAGTATGGAAACTGAGTAAAGAGTCAAGTGGAATGAGTGTAACAAACTCCTTTCCTTATGCAACAAAAAAAAGCTACTGCAAGCAGGAAATCATCAGCTTTCAGCATCAAGAGAGGAAGGAGCAATGCATTTAAATTGCAACAAGGAGGTTGGATATCAGCAAAATGTTCTGTTGGTGAACACAGGGCTGGGATACCTGGGGAGCCTTTGGCACCTCCAGCTTGGCTCCAGCCCCAGGCAGGGAGTGGAATACTCAGAGACTTCCTAGGCCACTGTTGCCAGAGCCTGGTTGGAGTTCTGCCACAATCTGGGGAAAAATGCAAGGTACAGGACAAAGACAAATTCAATGTCATCACTTTGTGGTGACAGGCCACTTGCTCTTTTTGACACATGGCAAAGCAGGAAACGTGAAAATGTGAAATCTGCAATTAATTAGACAATGGGAAATCAATCATGCTAATAAGTATCTAAATGTTGGCAGACTCCAACTATAGCTTTGTGAATAGGACTGATCTAGTGATCACTTTCTTTAGGAATCACAGGTGGAAGGCTGCATAGCTCTGGCCGACTGATCTCATGTGCAGCTTGCCTGTAATAATTCCCAGCTAAACCTTCAAGCTGAGTGTTAGGTTTGAAGCATTGCATGAGACACTGAATCTCAGCAAAGGGAAGATCTTCGCTCAACAATCCAAAAAAAACTTCTTTGACATCATGGAGGGGAAAAGAAATGGCCTCCACAAAAGGCACAACTTGCTGAAAGCAATCTTGCATGCCAGAAAAAGTGCCACTTAAACTTCACTGGGTGTTTGTGGACCAGAATCTAAGATGCTGTAGCATGTAGTGGTTATGACCCAGGCTTATGGGACCCATACAGCACTGTGTCTGCAAAATGTGATATATGAAAAATGCAAACATTCATATGAGTCAGCAGTGCCCTGGAAGCCAGGAAGACCAATCGTGTCCTGGGGGCATCACACCCAGCATCACCAGTGGGGACGGGGGGGGAGATTGTCCCACTCTGCTGTGCTCTAGGGCAGCCTCACCTCAAGTTCTGGGGGCAGTTTTGGGTGCCACAATATAAGCAGGATATAAAGCTACAATAGAGCCTCCAAAGGATGGCAACAAAGATGGTGAAGGGCCTCGAGGGGAAACTGTATGAGGAGAGGCTGAGGGCATTTAGTCTGTTCAGACTGGAGGAGGCTGAGGGGAGACCTCACTGAATTAACAAATTCCTTGTGAGGGGAAGAGGAGGGCAGACATTGATCTCTTTTCTGTGGTGACCACTGACAGGCCCTGAGGGAATGGCCTGGAGTTGTGTCAGGGGAAGTTTAGGTTAGATATTAGGGAAGGGTTCTTTACCCAGAGGGTGGCTGGGCACTGGAACAGGCTCCCTGCGGAAGTGGTCACAGCACCAAGCCTGACAGAATTCAACAAGCATTTGGACAACTCTCAGGCCCATGGTGTGATTCTTAGAGTGTCCTGTGCAGGCTCAGGAGTTGGACTTTTGATGATCCTTGTGGGCCCCTCCCTACTCAGGATAGTCTATGATGATATGATTTAGCCTCAGGCAGATGTTTACCCTTGAAGTGTCATGTAGAGTGCCATGTCCTTTGTGTTGATTTTTGCATTGAGCAAAAATTCCAGTAACAAGGTGCTAGTGAGATGGAAGAAAATGGGGGGCAGGATGGAGAATTTAACTTACTTGGTTTATTTGTTTTCCTTCTAGCTTTCCACAGGTCTATTTTTTTACCTTGTACTTGGCTCTATGTCTCTGATCCCTTCTGTCCTGTTTTTGTTCGCCTTCCTTTGTTGCCGATGGTTTCATGCTGTTTCCATTCCTCTCCTTTCGTGTGACACAGATTCTCTGCCTGAGCCCCGTCCAAGGTGTTGGACTCCCTGCAGTTACAGCACAGAATCTCAACACCAGGGACACGACTTCCTGCTTCTCTGACAGCGTCTGCATTGTGTAAGTGAATGTGTGTTTTATCAGCCCACAGAAAAGAAGTTTCAGGGCATTACTTAATGGATTCTTCTTTTTCTGCCTTCTCAGGACACTGGCAGCTCCTCACCTCTTCTTCATTGTTGTTGGTCTCTTGATATCTACAGGAGACTACTCTAGATGATCTACACACAGCGAGAGAGCTTTGCTTAATGTGAAGACTGCCAACACAGAGAAAACAGATAAAGGTATGAGAAAGTTGTTACGAATAAACCTTCCCTGTGCAGAGAGAAGTAGAAACACAGAAAAATCCCTGGATCTCCTTACTAGAGGAATGAGATACCTGTAGTAACTTGGATATCTTGCATCCAGTTCAGGACTTTCACCACAGGATAACACAGGGATGGATTTTTACTTTTTTCTCCCTTTCAGATGTGCTAAGGATGGTGGAAGGTAGGACCTGTACCAGACATCTGACAGAGTAGTATTGGGACAGGGCATTTCACTGCTCACTCCCTCATGTCAGAAAGTCTAACTTATGCCAAGTCACTCTGTCACCTCTCTATTTTTGAATGAAATGTTGAGGGTTATTTAAAAGTGTTAAGTATATTGGCAGTTATCCCAGAGGG
The DNA here is from genome assembly GCF_029207755.1 of Chamaea fasciata. Lineage (NCBI taxonomy): Eukaryota > Metazoa > Chordata > Aves > Passeriformes > Sylviidae > Chamaea > Chamaea fasciata. The sequence goes on along the minus strand of NW_027094091.1, from coordinate 4,876,549 downwards.
TGAGAAGATCACTAGTAGTATATTCTTCTATTTAAAAAAAATAGGTGTAATATGCAGAGGCACACTGATGAGACTTAAAGCTTTAACTTCTAACAGCCATCTGTCTGGAGTTTGCAGACACCCCTGATCTACAGCTACAAGGTATTTGAATTAGCATCCTAACTCCTGTGAACTCAGAAAGTCCCTGAAGAGAGGTAACCTCTGATTGCTGAGCAATAGTACTGCTCTAAAACACTGACACAAACCACTCTGTAGCCGTGTATGAGCAAAGGCTGACACAACCACACAAAAGGTATCTATAAGTCTTTTTTGACATCAAGTAGAAAATCCTTATCTTTGGTCTCATTCTTCTGTTTGCATCCTTGTCTTTGCTTCCCAAATTCAGATACATGCTTTACACTAGACAGGCAGTATGGTGGCTTAAGGAAAAAGAGGTCAGCACTATTACCTCAGTGTGACCTCTGTTTTCATTGTCTGTACCTTTGACATCTAATCAAAAACACATTAAACTATCCAAAATGCACACATCTGGGCTCTTTGTAGAGTATGTTTGTTTTATTTTTTAAAGCTTTGCTTACCTGTGGAGTCTACTATTTATTGTATGATGCTTTTTGCCACTTAGGCACTATGCTTAATGAGATTTGTAAATTAATTCTCTCCTGGGGTTTCACTTTGTGTGCTCAGAAAGCATAAAAAGTGTTAATGACATGCTTCAAGACACACACTGGTTACATTAGTCATCCTCTCAGCATAATAGTTTTATGGAGAACACTTTCAGTTAAAAAAAACACATTTCCTTTAATCCAGTTTCTTTCCCCACTTTTGATCCCTAGAGTTATGTTACATGTTAGTAAACAGCTACACAACACACAAAGGCTGTAATTGCCTTTTTTTTTTTTTCTAGAGGAAAAGAGCTACTGTTTACATCTTGAAATCTCTATTATTACTTTTTATGATATATTCAATTGAAAACATTTTCATACAGGAGCTTTGCCTTGTTCTGGAAGATGGAAAGCTGGTTGTAAAAATGGGCACTGCTGAATCACAACATGCCTTCCTCCTGCTCTCCCTGAGCTATTTCCCCAGCCCAGCAGTCCCAACCCACATCAGGGCTGATGCTGGATGGGAAAGGGCAGCTTGGATGGGGAGCACCAAACTCTCCATCAGTGCTGCCCATACCTTCATGGACAGACCATCCCTCACACACCGTGCCCCTTCCTTGTCAAACTGTTCAAAGCACCTCCTAGTCAACAAAACCCTTCTGTGGCAAACATTGCAAAGTGGGAAAGAATTTGCACAGCAGAAAATGTCACTAATGTTGGTGACATGTTGGAGGAGGGGATTCTTGGCCAGCACTGCAGTGCCCCTTGGCAAGAAAGGAGGACTGCCATGGTGACTGCACTGCAGTCCAAGAGCTGCAGTGATAACAAACTACAGCAGATCACCTTGGAAAAAGCCAAAAGTCATTTTCATGGACAAGAAGTCCATTTCCACAGACAAATGTGGCAGCAGTCCTCACTTTATGCCAGTGAGCCCAACAGAAAATCTCTCCTCATACTGCACACTCACCCTTGTACTCTCTAGGAGTCTTATCTACATACCCCACCCCAACCCACACACTCCCCCAATCTCTCAGCCCTTTGTGTTTCACAGGAAAGAAGTAGATAAACCACATCGTTCAATTTCCTAATTATGCAAAAACATAGAACCTCCTAAACTTTCAGAAGCTCAAAAATGCTGAAGTGGTTGGAAAAAACAGGCGAAGAGAAGACCTGAAACCAAATGGGGATTTCACACTGGGATGTCATAAACATTACAAAGATGAGGGGTGTGCTCACAGCCTACTCACATGTTTTCGCTGAAACAGAACAGCAGTGGATGGTAAAGGGAGCCCCATCTTTGAGGAAGGACCCAGCAGGAGGAAAATCTTCTGTCTTATGGAGCAATCCATGATTCTGAGAACAGAAAACATTGCGTTGATTGTTGCAGAGAGGAACTTGCTCTGCTCAGTGGGGAGGAACCTGGCTCTAGCACTGCTCTCCAACAGGACCCTGGGGATTTCTAGACATGTTTCTGGCCAAACCACTTCTCCTCTCCCAGCCTCCCTCTTTCCTTGGATCTGTGCCTGCCTCAGAGCTGTGGGATAACCAGGACGTCATGCATTCTGCGCCAATGTGGACACATGCAACTGCAATAAGTGCATGCAATGGAGCCCCATCAAGAAGCCAGAAAGCAACTATGCCTGTGCTGTTGCTCCCCCATTTCTGAGTGCCACAGTCACTGCCTGTCCCATTGCCTTCACCATGGCTGTCACATGTATGTGTTCCTGGGACACCTGGAGAGGCTGAGTTCATCCCATCAGTGCAGCTGCTTGTTCCCCTTCTCCCTGGTTTCACATGTTCACTCTCAAATCTTCTCCTTCTTGCCAGTTGCTTCAGACCACATGATTTAACCCTTTCCAAATTTTCCCATAATTGGTAACAATTTGGGGAAATGGGAAGGGCATCCAAAGAACTGAACCTGCAGGGTAGGTAGGCTGGTGGTGAGTGCAGCCTGTTGGAGCCCACTGCTGCTAGTAGGTTCCATGGTGCAGCTCATGGTACCAGTACTTACAGAGCCATTTTTTCCCCAATTCCCGTATAATAGCAGCCTGTACAGGCCTCTAGCTTCTCACTTGCTATTTCCTTGTTGAAATGCCTGGGGTTTTTTGGGGTTTTTTTAGTTTTTCCTTGGGAAACAGCTGAGTGACGTGAAGGAAGGAGGATTCCCTGATTCTGGTGAGTTCTTGCAATGGCACCACAATTGTCAGCCAGATGCCAAGAAACCCATGTCATTCACAGGCAACAACTCACATTTGTTTCCTTAGCAGCTCTTCTGTTCTCTGGCACATTGTCAAGGACAAAGGGAGAGGGTAGGTTCATCAAGCACTGCTGGCCAGGCTTGCAGGCAGCTTGCAATCCTGGACAACTGAGGGCAGAGCTTTCTGCAGCCTGTGCTGCTGCTTTGACATCGAATTACTCAGGTCCTGTAGGTTAATATGGTTACCAGTTCATATATAGGAAAAAATGTGTAAAAACAACAATTTGAAAGGCAGGACCATTGTGAGGACCTGAGCATCTTCCTCCTGAGAAGAAACCTTGGCCTGGTAGAGCTGTGCTGTCTGCAGGGCAGCTGCACTACCTTGTCCTGCATGAGGACCTGCTGCCTGTCCTGTCCCAAATCTGTCCCAGCCTCCCTTGGAACAGAACATGAAGGTCATGTCTGTGGCTTTCCAGCTCCTGCTTTAACCAAGAGGATGTTTGTTTCCTGCAAAGGAAAGCACAGTCAGCTGTCATGCCAGCGGAAAATAAATCACAGGGCCAGACTGGTATATTTTACACATCTGTATGGAGGTTTCATCAGAGCTTATCTTGGCTTATCAAACCAAGATCTAATTTTGTACATCACTAGTGGACAAGCTCAGGGGACTAATGCAAAGACAGGGAGAAGCTCAGTTTGTTCCCGATGTGGTTGTCACATGAGACAGTCCCAGCTGGAGTGAGCATTGGTTATCCTGTATTGAAAATGGACACTGACCATGAGGAGCTCAGGAAATGGAAAAGTATGATACTAATGCTGCAGATATTACACATTCCTAGCGGTCTGCTAATGAATGGTGCCACATGGCTTCACTGCGTGATGCTTGTCCGGCACATTTTTTGCTCCGGTGAAACTTGGTTCCTTCAAAACACCCCATAGGCTGAGGCATTGCAGGTTGTCCTGTATGACTGTGAGAGTCAGAAATTCATGGTAGCACTGGGTGGATCAAGAGCGTGGACTTTTTAGGTGGGGAAGGACTTACTGTTTGTGCCTAATGGATGTAGATTGGGAGTGGATTAGAGAATCCTGCAGCAAAGCGTCTTGACTTCATGGGGCTCCTGAATTTTCCTGTTGTTTCTTGAAATTCCTTTATCTGTATCCATTGTGGAATGGGTAATCATGCCCATTTCAGCCTAACATTGTCCCATTTTTCTTTGATTTCCCCCTTACACTATTATAAATAGTAATCACTTTTTGGCCACAAACATTTTTATTTTTGTTAATTGAGGTATTTCTCACAATAAAAATCTCTCTAAGTCTGGTTACTGTTTTCCCTTGTTGTGAATATTCATTCAGCGCTCACCTTTGCCAAAGATGATGTAGTGCAAGCAGGTGTCACAGCCGTACTTTCAGCCGTACGGAAAACACATTTCATTTCTGACAGCGATCCTGCTGTTTCAGTAGAAGCCTACCCCATGCAGAGATAGGCTGGTTAGATCAAACTGTACTAATTGCAGAGTGATTTGGAAATCTGTTCCACTTGCAAACAGAACAAATCCAACACTTCGTAACATTGAATTAACAAAGGTCACATTTCATAAATATTACCAAGCAATTTTCATGGATAATGCAGCAGGCGAGTTAATGATTAGAGCAGTAAACTTCTGACGTAAAGCCATGATGAATAAGGGACATATTTTTACAGCTTCCGTTATTATTGCCTCAGGGATCTTAACTAAAAGCAGCAGAAATTATTAGGGTTCCAACGTATCTTTAAAATCTAACCAATCAGGCTATATCTGGTCTTCCCAATGGCTCTTGTATCACAAACTAGAAAATTCAAAGGATTTTAGAGTATCAGTCAGATTCTCAATGGGAAAAAAAAAAAAAGCAAAAAAGCATGCTGGTTTCAATCCAGTTCTACTGGACTCTGCAATGTAAAAACCAGATTCGGTGACTGGTGGGAGTTGGCATAGCTCAGGTTAAGAAGGAATGGAATTCTCCCTCTTGCCCCAGCTGCTGGATCTGCTGGATCAGGGCAGTAAACTTTAGCAAAGACGTAGTTCTGCTCTGCGGACTGATCCCAGGGACTTGCTCCCTCCCAAAACTTGGTCTCAGCTGAGTTAAAACACGTTTTCTTAGGTTGGAATGAATTACCTGAGCAGTAATCTTGATGAAGTCTGTGGGATTAGCTCTGTAGGGAACCAGTGTTGTACATGTTATAAGTAAGGGAAGGCAATGGAATGAATCCTGGGTTTAAAACAGAAATCTTTGGCCCAGAGGACTTAAAACAAGTGAAGGTAATTTTCCAGGACCTAATTAGGCATGTTTTTGTCTGACAGCCACACAGTCACAGACAACCTGTATTTCTCAGTAGGGTTTTATCTTCTGTGAGCCATTTGTGTCTGAATTTGATGGGTTAGAAAACCTTGGTATACAGCTGTGGCACAACTGCCATCCAGCAGTGCTTAAGGGTGGAGGGCTTGGGAATCAGCAAAATTCCACCAGGAATTTTATATTTCCTTCATCCAAAAGAAACCAACAGAGATGGAAAGTGGCTAATGCCAATCTATAATGCATTTTTTGAGAGAAATGATGCGTGAAACATGCAGCCCTTTGTGAAACATGTAGTGATGTCCAGGTGCTTGGATGAAGAGGTGGAACTTGTTCCACCTCCATTTGGGAAAGCCGTTTGATGAGATGAAATGTAAATTGTCCATGCAGTGACACCATTTAGACATGACAGATTTTGATTTTCAATTTTTAGCTTCTCACACTCTGAGGCCATTCAGAACCTAAACACATTATTCCTTAAAAACCTAGTGCAGTTAAAGTGACAGAAAAAACAAAAACAAACCCCTAACATTCATGCAAGTAGCAGCTCAGCTAAACATAAAATAACCCTAACAGTGAAAGCCAGCCCAAAGCAGCATCAGGACCAGAGACAGAAGAAACCTAGAAGGCTTTTCCCACAGCTGGACCCAGGGGACTCCGACAGGCAGAGGTCTGCAGGGTCACTGCTCCCTGGAGGGCTCACCCTGCCTGCAGACAGCACTTTCTCCAGCCCTGCCTCCATCCCAGCTGGAATGGGCTGAAAAATAACTGGAAGTTTCTTGTCAGAGCAGACGCACAGCACAGCCAGTTCTTCACTGACAAATGAGCGAAAGAAAACAAAATATCACACTGTCATTTAAAAATAGCTTCAGCAGAAATACCACGGGCTGTGCTTTCACCGAGCAGAGATCAGCGACTGATTAGGGAGGGTTATCAGTGTACCTGGTGCCGGATAAAACCTGATCCCGCTGCAAGGCGCTCTCACTCAGCCGGACAGATTGTGGGGGTGTGATGAATGCCTGAGAAACTCTAGAAGCTTTCTGATAATGCAGGAGTTTGAAACAAGGGGTTTCTGCTCCTCGCCTGCAATGTAGTTTTGGGAAAGCTCCATGTGGTCTGACGGTGCCAAGTGGCACTTTTGGATTTCAGTGGGACAGGGCCGTTCCCTGTTCATGCCAAATGCAAGCTGGCTTGGTCTGCTGCCAAAGTGGGGAGAGCTGTGCAGGGTGATCCCCCCTGTAAATGATAGTGAAAGTGTTTATAAAGGAGAGGCTTCACTGCAAAGTTCAGCCCAGGTTTGGGGACTTCCACAAGTGACATTTGTGCCTTGTAGCCATGCTCTGAAGTGGTATAGTTTGAACACAGACTTGACCAGATGATTTTGGGAAGTCAGTCCACTGAGTGCTCTTGCGCCTCTTGATTCTGCTTATACAGAAGAATATTCTGCTTATACAGAAGAATTCAGGTGTTAAAATGAATGTATTTTTCTTGATCTGTTTATTGTAAAGTACTTAGGCACCATTTAATTTGCTACTCTTATTTGGGTCTATTTGCATTATTCCAATTATTTTTCCCAATAGGGGAATTAATATTCACTACCTGAAGAAAACTGTGCAACGAACAAAAACACACCAGTTTGCTTAAGAGACTCTAGAATGTATTTCAAGACAAAAGAAGAAATTGATGGAAAGGGATCAAGAGCAAGTCCTGAGCTTTTCTGAGATGGTATAATCTGTTAGTTGACCCGTCACTTGTCTAAAATTTTGTATTAGAAGCTGTGGCTGAAATCCAGATGCTTGAAACACTGTCAGTACGGAAAAAAAAGAAAATAAGTATATTAGAAGAAGAGCAACTGGATGAGTAGCTTTGCTAGGTCAAGTGTCATTCTCATGACCCTAAGATTAAAGATCTTTCCTGTTTTTATGTATCCTGACTGTTTTTGACATGACTGCAAAAGCAAAGCACAGCACAATGGAAATATGTGCAAAACCATCAAAACCACAGAAAGAGACAAATCAGGTAGCATGGTGTCCTACCCTAAAACCCCTCCTGGGGCTGCCCTTGAAGCTGGCACCTATCCACAGCTGAATGTGTGCCCTGATGGTTGGATCCCATCATGTGCAGCGTGCTCAGGAGGACTGAGTCCCTGCCTCTGCACTCAGGATTGAGGACATGGCATCTGCTGCCTTGCCAAAGCCACTTCATGGAGTGGGCAACACCCCAAGAGCGCAGTGCCTGGAGTCAGCGTGGCACTCCCCTGCCCCTGAGGAACAGCTGCTCACAGTCATGTTGTGTAGCAAGCAGGGAGATACAGAAGCCTCACTCTGGGTCTCCTTGCAGGAGCATCAGGTCATCTTGCACCCATCCTTTCCCCTCCTTATGCCCCATTCCAGGATCTTGGCCATGCAGAGTTCCCACCATTCTTGCTTTTCCAGGCTATCTTCAAAATGCTGTCTCGGGTGATTCTCTAATCTCCCAGGGAGCTGCGTTTCTGAGATTTCCCTTCCTGCACAATGTCCATTCCCTGGTGAGATCCACATAGGTCATTTCTGGGGGCAGTGCCAGATCCATCACACTGCTGGGATTCCTGCTCTCCTATCATGAGGCCAGGGCATTATTTGGGACTGGTTCTTTACCAAAGCAATGAGTTACTGTTCTTCAAGCTGAGGGAACAGCAAGTGACACCTTAGGGCTTTCACTCCCAGGTCAGTTGCTTCTGCTCCAGGCACCACCTGAAAGGAAAACCAGCTGCCCCAGCTCACCCAGTAAACCAAAGGTGGGAAAATGTGACTCCCTCAGCACAGCCTATAGTCACATCTACTCAGCCTGGGCCAGTGACTCTGACAATTTTGCTGCTGAGATCCCCTGCAGGAGGGAGAATACTGAATACACATTGTCAAAATGCCTTTTAGCATTAGCGGGATACTCTGCTCCAGGCAGAGGAGGATACATTCAAAGCCTTAAGCTGTTCCAGGCTTCACAGAGCAGCAGACAGCAAAATACATGTGGCTGCACTGGGACACGTTGTTTTCAAAGCCTGTGTGATAGCACCAAGTGGCATAAATCAGAATTACCTGTCACAAACTCTATGTCTCCGTGGCCATTTCTCCAGTCGCGGCTGAGCAGCAGCTCAGATTCTCTGAGACAGTAGTTATATTGGAAAGAAGGCAAAGATGTAGCAGTGCAGGAGATGGTAAAAAAAGCACTGATGCCTGAAAAAAATGTTAAAATGCATACCTCTAGAAAGTAGTGCCGGGGATGTGTTAGGGCAAGAACATGAGGGGCTTTCCTGCTTCCTGAGAACCCAGAGCTGGCTCCAAGCGCTGCTTCCTTTAGCATCAACTTCACATTTTGGCTTTTGTGTATGAAGAAGTGGAGGACTCTGCCCCAACGTGCACTTTCTGCAGCCCCGGGGTGTCCAGTGTTTCTCTGAAACACTCTGCAAAGTTAAAGCTCAGCCCATCCCCAGGGAACTTGTGGAGCAAGGCCAGCAGCACATCCTCCTGGAAGCAGCTAATGACTGAGCTGCTAAATACTTCACATTCCTCATGGACACCAATCCAGACTCGAAGATGCACTGGAAACCTGACACAGAGGTTACTCAGCATAAGACATTTGCCTCAGGAAACTCTTCTGAATAGCAATAAGTCAAGTCAAAACCTCAGTCCAGACCTTACCTCCATATCCAAGCCATATCCTGACCAGATTCAACAGCCTGAATGTGGGGAGTCACAGCCTAGGGACTCTGCCTGTTTGAATCCCAACCCTTTGGCTCTGTGTTCCTGGTGCTGAGTTATTGCCCACCTGTGGTATTTAAAGGTCTTTTTCCTAATTGCATTCCACAGCTCCAGCTTCTGTTGGGGTGCCATCCTCCTCTCCAAATGTCTCTGCCTGCCTTGGTTTAAGTAACTCCTTGCAAGACACTCTAACCAGGCTTGTCTTAAAACAAAGGTAGATGTTAGTTTCTTTTCACCCTCCAGTACGAGTGAACAGGTTGGCAGTGGCTGGCTTGGACTTAGCACTGCCAGACAAGTTCTGGGCATTGTGCTATGGTAACTGAACAACATCCCATGGCTCTTAGAAGTATTTTACGTATAGGAGGTCAAGATAATAAAAGCATACTTTGTAGAGTTCAACACTAGCTACTGAAAACAAAAGATGTTGCTGAAAAGTTAAGTCAAAAGTAATTTGTCCATGAACACAAGGTTTGGTGCTGGGATCAAGGTGCCAGGGCTCACAGCTGCTACCCCAGACCTGCTGCTCCAGTACTTGGGGGTCAGAGGCTGAGAGTTGCTGTATTTTCAGAGAGAAGTCCTGTTCTTAGCTGGATTCAAGCACAGAGAAATCAGGACAACAGCTTCATAAATTCATTTCCTTCTACTTGTCTCACTCATCATTGACTTGTTCCCACACTTTCTGACAGCCTCTAGCATCATTTTTCTTTTCCCCACAGACTTCTGTGCTACTTCTGTGCAGAGGTAAGCTCATGTAAGAGAGGCTTAGACAGAAAGAAAAACAAAGAGCCAAGGTCCATATTTTAAGTGTTATTGAATACATTCTGGTATCACTTATTTCTTAGGACAAGAAATCATTTGTGTATGTCAAAAACCTAAAGAAAACCCTTAAGTGCTGAATTTATCCTTTCTAACATAATAGTTATAAAAAGACGGTAACATTTGCTATCTGCTTCTTACAACAGTACACCCAGGTGGTCTTTCTACTTGTCCCAGAGTTTGTTCTGAGGTGCTGCTGTGCTTTGCTCATTACTGCTAATGCTGTTGTTCTGCAAGGTTATGAGAAGATGAGGCAACACAGATTTTCAAATCCAGGTTTCAGGAAGAAGGGAGACACGTATCTTTCCAGTCTGTTAGAGGAGAGAATGAAAAATAAATTGCTCGGGTGATCTGCAGTTGCTGGCTATTAATTCCTTTGAGGATTTTGTATTGCTTCCAAGGCAAATACAAGATTAGCTGATGGAGTAATGGAGTAGTATGGGATAGAGATCACATGGGGGTTCTTGTAACACAGATGTTATTTATTTTGCCTATGCAGAGCAAACCTACTTACAGATGTAATTTTGTATGTTCAACATGATGTCTATGTGCCCAGTAGCCCCCCAGTATAACTTGAGAAGTCAGGGATCCTGCCTTTGTGAGCCCTCAGCTCCCAGGCAGGGACAGCTGCTCCTACACACACCCCTGCTCAAGTGAGTGCTCCGACAGGGAGTCACGGTGCAACCACTTGGAAACGTGCAGAAGCGAGCAGGTAAAAAAGCAACCTGGCTGCGGGAAGGCAAGTGGAAAACAGGTCTCAGTCACCTGAAAACTTCCTGCTAATTCACCCAGCTGCAGGGGCTGCCCATCCCAGCTGCACCCGTCAGGGGTGGTGCTTGGAAGAAATGCTGCTGCTGTAAGAATGCCGCTGTTTTGTAAAAGCATTCGCAGGACCTTCCAGTGCCAGATATCCAGACGTGCTAATGCAAAATGCATTAGCCCAAGCAGCAGGAGCTCCAGGGCTGCTGGCGCCATTGAGTTCCACTCATTTCATCTTTATTATAAATACTGCATTGTCGTCTCATTCTTTTCTCTCATCCTCTCTTTAGAAAAGAATTATAAGGCTCTAGTTGACTGGTCCCTTTGACTTAGTACAGTTGTTAAACCACAGGCAGTAAATACCTCTTTCAATTGTTTAAGGCGGATGTATCTATTTCATTGGAACAACTGAATGAAATCTGTAAGATCTAAAGAATCCCCCCTTTCATGGCAGCTCTGCTTTTCTACCTCTGAACTGAATGCAAAAGGAACTCTTCCTTCAACCTGCCGTGTGAAATCAGCCCACCTTCAGGCTCCCCACTCTCAGCTTAGTTTTTTGTAGTTCAAGAAGTATTGCAGCCTCCAAAGACTCACCGCCTACTTGTAAATAGTGATCTTTCACCAGGCAGATCTCAGCTGACAAATGTTAATTGTTATGCAAACTATCCAGACGATGAGCTCTTCTCCCAGGACTGAAGGGCAGCCACCTCCCAGATGAAAGGAGGCAGCTGTTTAAACAGTGCGGGATGCGCTGCCCCGGCTGCCAGAGCAGCGGGAGAGCCGAGTGGTGCGAGCGGAGCTGGAGCTGTGCCATGCCACCATGGTTAACACCCCCGCTTTTGTGGAGAAAACCTCCACAGCACAGCTTGAGAACTTTAACTGACCACACGCCATCAGGAGGATGATGCTGTTTCAGTGGAAAACATGTATAAAAATTGGTTTTTTGGGCTCATGTGGTGGGGTGCTCCCCGCTTCAACTGGGAAAAACAAATTCTGATTGTTGGGGTACCATAGGGATGGGAGAGCAATGCTTTTCCCAGACCGGAGGATTTGAAAGGGACCAGGGTTGCTGAGAGTGCCATGCAAACCTTGTTCTTACCAGGAGGCACGTCCTTGCCTGTGGCAGGTGGTACTGTTGGGCCATGGCTCCCAATGGAGTTGTCTCGGAAGCTGGGAACCAGCTCCCGTTCTTGTGGAAAGCTCCATTGGTGCTGCTCATGACTCCACCACAGGCTGAAAGGAATTTTGAACATGCTATCAGCTCATTTTTCCTTCCAGTCCCGTTTAGTTGTTGCCCCTTCCCTCCTGCACTGCTCCAGTGCATGGTTTTTGGGATCACTATGAAGAGTAAGAGTCATCCCAGAAAAAGAGGGACTCACCCACCACAGCTGGTCATAAAAACTGCCCTGACAGGGCTGGTGGGCACTCTGTGAGCAGCAAGTCCTGTCCTTTGCCTGTGCAGCCCACAGAGAGCATGACCTGGGTGAGGAGAAGGTGGTTCAGCAGTGCAAAACAGCTCCAGGAGTCAAAGGTGCCACTTGCTGTTCCCATGCCTTGGATCAGGCTGGCTGCAGAGAAAATTTACATTTCAAACCCTGTATGAGACACGCATAGAGACCACAAGTGTGTGTTGACAATTTATCCATTATCAGCCACATCATTGCACTTCTGGGGTAAAACCCCCACTTTTCTGGCCACCAGATAACATGGAGAATGTTTATTCCCTGGCAGTTACTTAGGATAATTTTCAGGGGTTGCTGTGTTCCTGATGAATACATGGAGAACTACTTCTGTATGTGGCTGTGCTGGATTCTGAGCACTGAACCAGGGCTTCATGCCATCCTGTACTCCTTGGGGTTGTTTCATAGGTTTTGTTGTCTGTTTGTTTTCATTTTTAAGATAGCTTTGTAATTGCAGCAGGGAACCTCAGTTTGGTTTTGTTCAGTTTGGGTTTTTTAATAAATAAAATGCTTTATCCCACTGTACCTGCTTAGTCTTCAGCTGTATAGGACTTCATGAGTTTGACCCAGAGCATTTTGAGACAAAAATACATAGAAAGGAAGAACAGAGGAAGGACTACGATTTGAAGATTCAGACAACAAGGAAGTTTGCAATGATTCTTACTTTCTTGAAATTTGATAGCAACATTTTCATTGATTTCAGTGGCAGCAGGATGGCAGTCTACTTAAAAGGGGAAAAAATGGCATTTAACCGAAAAAATCTCCTTCTCTAACGTCACATCTCCTTCCCTGCTTTTGCATCAGTTCCCAGTATCAGACTGAGCAGAACAGCCACGTGCTCTTTCCATGCTCCACTTTGCCCTTCAACAGCTCTCCCTCTGGCAACTTATTTTACAAAATACGGGAAAACTCCTTCCCCAAAGGGCTGTAAAGCCATGGATTCAGTTGCCAGGGCAGGCCACCCATTCTTCTCAGCAAGGGCTCTTGGCTCAGCCCACAGTGTCCATAGTTGTTTTCAACTGAGACTGAGCTGATAAGGGGATTTCCTTTCAAGTGGAAAAGCATAAACTATATTTATATGCAGATAATTTCCTATTTGTTGGGTTTAGCTTAACAGGCTGAATTTCTGGCCCGTCTCTCCAGTGCTCTCTGACCACATGAAACATATTCACAATTGTCCGGGTGGGAGTTGTTTTGCCAGAAGCTGGAGAGATGCCACAGTGCAGCTGCTGTGGAAGGCAGAGGTGGAAGGACACAGCCAGTCCTCCTTACTCTGCTTTTTCTGTAAGGAGCTAACACAGACCACAGCACCTGCTTAGCATTTGCTACCACGTTCATTACAGGTACCCCGACCCATCATTTGTCCATCATCTGGACAAAGTAGATGTATTTTGATCAAAAAATTAAAAAGTGAAATCCCTGAAGTATAACTAATGCCTGCTGAGCCACCCTGAGGACTCAGTGATTTTGCAGGCAAATAGGACCATGCTCAGCCAAGGAGCAGGAGAGATTGAATTACATGTGTAGTAGAGGAAGGATTTACTGAAAAAGCTGGTAGAAGATTCCCAAACTATTAATGCCCAGAAGGAAGGGAATATCTAACCAGTAGTACTTCATGTTCATCTGGGAAACCTACTCCATTCTTCTCTGCAGGGATTTCCAGAGGATGAGACCCCAGTTCACAGCAAACTGATAATTATTAGTCTTCTCTGTATCCATTTACACTTGCAAAACACCTCGGGATCCCTCCCTGCAGGAATTGTTCATGTTTCTTATATTACCTGGGGGGTTTATATTGCATTCAGTTCACTGACTGCCAGGGGATTATGCTCTTGAGGTTTAAAGATTAAGCTTTTATTTAAATATATATTCCTCTAATGTTGTACATCTGGTTCTGTTTAAACTCATTTCAGAAATCCTTTGTTTTCTGGGTCCTTTATTGCTGGTCCATCTAAACTCAGGCTGTGGATGTAACCAGCAGGTCCAGCTGAGCCAATGTCCTTTCCAAGATCAGGGTTCTTCCCGTTTCACCCTCCTGAGAACTCATGTGGGGTGGATCAATGTACACAAAGGTTTTGCAGAGGAACATCCTAAAGTTACCTTTGTTTTATACTCTGAAAGTCCAGAAAAATAATAAAAACATCTCTGAAAGACAATAAATACCTGAATGTCTTACTCCTTCTGGGAGCCCTTGGTGACTATTGAGTCCTTTGATGTTTGGGTCAGTGTCCTTCAAGAAACAGCACATAGCTCTGGCCCACCCGTCTCCAGATAATCTTCTGGTTCTAGAAAGAGTTTTTTTTCAGTTTTGGAGTGCTCTCTGTGCCTTCTGCAGTAGGATCTTGTATCTTCATGTCTTTCAGTTTTGGAATTTTCTGATTTCTTTTGAAGTAGAAATGTTGTATGAAACCCCAAGAGCTCTAAGGACAGTGTTGATGGTCCTTGATGCCTTGAGATACAGCTGAGGTAATTCCTCTGCTGTGAAACGGTCATTATTCAGCCCTGAAAGTTAAAGTTAATAGGTGACGTCTTTGGAATTCAAATAGAATTTGTGTAGAAATAGGCAGGTCCCCCAGGCCTTGTGTATGTACATATAAACACATATGTATGTACTCACATATGTCTGCATTTATACACATATGCAAACACCAATGAAAAAGTATATATGCTGCATTCCAGCAAGGGAAGTAAGAATCAATATAGAAAGCAGTATCTGAAAAAATCCAGTTACCATCACAGAAGAGACCATCTCTCTAGTCCTGCCCACTAGAGCTGCATAATCCTGACTCTATATAAGAATTTAAATGGCGTAAAATAGCAACATTTTTTTAGCTTTTGGTTTTCTGGGAACTTTTCTCTTCTAGAGTTTCTCAGCTTGAGAAAGGGATAAACTATACAGTGGATTCCTGTACCTTGTGCAGCCATGCAAATTACATCTAGTTTTCTCATGCCAATTTTGAAATACAGTTCCCAACCTACTTAACCATGTCCTGGTGTGAGACAATGCAGTATTGAGAAACACTTGAAGCTACAATAGCAGCAATGCAGATCTTTTGTTTTATCATTAAGTGGAATGAATCCCTGAGGACTCAAGAGAACTCCACAGAAGCCTGATGTATGCAAAAAGAGGCTGGTTATGGTAAACAAGCTTAGAGGTATGTGAATAGTCAACATGCACATTCACACAATGAGTAAACAAATGACCAGTATGATGGGAATTTTGGTGAGGGAGCCTTCCTTCTTGCCTGTAATAGAGACAAAGGGATAATATCCATCACCATTTATGAGGTCTCAGGTGGAGGAATGTAAAAATATCAATGTTCCATCCATTTGAGGCTGCACATGGACCCTGACTGAGCTACAGCAGAGACTAAAAGACTTTCACCCTTAGCACGAGAGATCAACTGAAAGTCAAGTGCATTGGGCAAGGCAGATGTTTGTTGATGCTCCCTGCTCCTGGGAATAAGCATGCCTTAACAGTGAGAGCTGGCTGGCATGAGAGCTGGGGGCAAGCCTGGATCCAGAGCTCTGCACAGGGAAAGCAGCAAAAGGAGGTGGCATTCCACAGAGCTCTCAGAAACAGGCACAGAAATCCTGGTAACAGGACCGAGCTGGCCACATTCAGGCAATCAGACCAAGCACAGGAATCAAAACAGGTCCAGCCATAGCCTTTGACATGTCCTTTTCGAGGACAGCAGGCTCAAATCTTCTGCATTGACATTTGCAGTAAATATATTTCTTTCTAAATGTCTGCAGTTCAAAAACAAAACCAGTCTACAAGATGCCAGTGTTCATGTTCCATGAGAGGTATATCAGTCAGGTTGTCAATTAAAAGCATTCACTGAAGGTGAGCTGTGGATAAATTAATCTAATAGGAAAGCTCCATAGGTCAACAGCTTCCAGTCAGGGATGAGGGGATGTCACAGCACATTACCTGTGATTGCACATGATGGTAATACTGTCTGCAGTCACCTGGAGGCAACATCCCTGGATATGTTAATGACACCTTTGCCTGCAGCCTGCATGGTGCTGTGCTTCAGCTTGTTTGAGCTGAAGGTTTGTTTCTGTACTGACCACAGATCTTGTGCTACAGAAATGCCCACATAGCATCCTGGGTGGCTCTCTGTGCCACCTTGTGAAGCATCTTCTCCTCATATACCAGAAGAGCAATTGTCCCACACCCAAGAGATGAAAACGGGTCGTTCTGTAGACAGTACTATACAGAAGCAAGATTCCAAGCAGAGAAGGCGCAGTCTAACACGGGACATCATGAAGATACAAACTGCTGGAGATCCCTACAGAGGTCAGCAGGATTTGGCAGTAGGTGGCTAAACCTCCAGGGACTAGTGGGTCCTGCATACTCTGCAGTCTGGTCCAAAAGCACCAGCCATGGAGTGTGAGCTGCTCCAAGGACCACACAACCTGCAGAGGTGGACTCTGAGCCTTCACAGTGAACCCTTGCCCTCTGAAGCATAGGTGACCCAAGCTGACTGAAAATCAATTTATTGGCCAAATGTCCAAATAAAAAGTAATGTAGATTTCCTGTCACCTCTGAAAAGCAGCAAAGGTGGAAAAATCTCAGGTCAGAAGCAGCAGGGTTTTAGACACACTTGCTTGCAGAGTCACGCTTTCAGCCCATGACCAAGATAAGAAGACAATCCACATCAAACACAGCTGAATTTGGGGAAATAGTCATCTTTGGCCCACTGTGTTCACATGACATAGTCCATAATCTGAAACTACAGGAAACACAAGAAGACACAATCACACACATGATGTGGGAGAAACAAACCTTCACCAAACCTACATCAGAACTTCAGGAGAAGAGATGAAAAAATCCAGATGCTCAGAAATACTCTGCTGGACACATCCCTCAGATGATGTTTTGTTGCTTAATATAATGTTTAAAACATTCTATTATTGGCTGATGTTCCTCAACCAATCAGTTCACATCTGGGTTTTTTTTTGTAAAACGACTTCATATTTATCCTCCCAGCGACTTTTTAAGCAGTAGTAGATATTTTCAGAGATGCAAAAGGAATTCTGGATTAGTTTGGTTGTTGTTTTTTTTTTCAAGATGAAGAGGAATTTGAGAGCAAAACCAGTTTACATTTACTCATCAAGACCTTTCTTTTATAATACAGATACCAGACATGAATATGGAAAAATAATGATGGTTTCTCTTATGAACTGAAAGGTACCTTTTATCCATAAAATGTCTCAAAACAATTACAATCAAGTAATGAAAAAAAAATCCTTGAATGGGAAGCAACTGGTTTGTCACAATTCAGACAAATATTTGTTATGCAAAAGCAACTCCTATTTTAAAAGGCGGTGCAGGATATTTGGCAATGTTCTCAAGAGCTCTGTTCCCATCTCTGCAGAAATATAAAATTACATTTTTTGATCATTTGCATCACAGCAATGGGTCAAGTACTCTGAAGGCACCATGGCTGGGTGCAGGAGCTGCTTCTGCCAGAAACTGTAGACATTTTACGTCATGCACATTCTGGTGTTTCCCGTTACAGTTTTCTTTCAGTTTACGGATAATCTAAGATGTATGTGTCTTGCCATTTAAAACTAAGAGAAAAACCACAACAGTATTTTCCATGTAAGCCAAAATCTTTCACATGTGCCAACTGCCAAAGCAGACAAAAGAGCTTTGATCATAGTCAGACACCATAACTAGCTACTTGTTTTAATTACAGAAAGTTTTAGCTATTATTACACGACAGGCTGGCACATTCAGCACATGACATAATTTTATGAAAGCTTTTCATTTCTCCCAGCACAGCTCCAGCCCTAGGCTATTCCACTCACAGCAGAAGCATCACTTTGAATGAAGCCAGGGAGATATCACAGGCCTACAAAACCCAACCACGCACCAATCCCACTCCCAGCTGGGTTGGAAGAATATCATTCTCAGTGCTCCAGCCAGGGCAGAGCTGTCAACTGCCTACAGATTGTGTTTTCTTTTGTTCTTTTAATTTTTCAGGATGACACAATTCTAAGTCTCTGGGGCTTTTTGGGGTATATTGCCTATTGCTTTTACTTGATGTTGTCCTTCTATTTATAGTACATTAGCTGTTTTAAGTGGCTGATGAGCTAACCTCCAAAATATTGTGTGCTTTTGTGCCTGAAACACTGTCAGACCACCAAAAAAAAAAACAACCCAGTCATAGCACAGGTGAACCCAAACATTTTTATAGGTATTCTTGGGCTAGCACATGTTTTCAGCTCTCTTAGCAATACTTGAATTTTTTGGTAAAGCTTTCTGTGAACAAACTTGCAAGAGCACTGATGAAAAGCAAATCAAAGGGGCTGTGATGGTCCTAAAAAAAGGCTCTGTGATTTCTATTTGAACAAATGCTTATGAAGACTCATTTTCTCAGAGCTCTGGAGCTCTAATCCTCATCTATTCAGCCCATTGGAGAAAAATACCAAATCACATCCCCTATCACTGCATCTAATTTCAAATGAAATCAAATAAGCGTAGTAAAGAGAATAAACACAAATAATCAGTAGCAACGATAACATGGGAACTGGTTTGAAAGAATATCTTTCCTTTGGAAAACACTGGAAAGCAGTGTCAGAGTTTAATTTCAGAGATTTCTGTTTAATGTCAGAGATTAATTTAACAGCCATTAAAACATCTTATTAACTGAAGTGCTAATTGAGTGCTTGGCAGGAATAACAGAGCACTGCCATACACATAAAAATGGCTAGAATTCGAAGAAATTCTGTGGTTTAACATTTTATTGCTTTTATAACTTGCTAATATAGGTTTAGCTGGCTTAGGTGGCCTTACCTACCTCCTTTGTACCTGTTTTGAAGATGCCATGCTCTAATGGCACAGTCTCAACTGTCCTTAGGAAAAGTTAAATCCATTTGCAGTCCTTTTGGCTGAAGTCTTCCAGATTGGGCTGAAACATGTGCTTTGCAGTGATGCCAGAATTTTCAGGCAGAAAGGTGCAAACTGCTGAGCTTTGGGAATTCTCAGTGCCATGACTGCTGGCATGATGGGCACTGAGAGAGGCAAGGTGAGCACTGAGGGAACACCTGCCCCAGCTGTTCCAGTAAAGGACCCAAGACCATGCTGACCACCACCCTCCCAGGACTGGTATTTGAGTTCCAGAGTACCAGAAATTTTTTTTCTTGTACATGGATATCTGCAGTCTGTAGGGAGAAGTTAGACCAGCAATGCTCCTTCCTCCATATTTGATCCCAACAGGGATGGATTGTGGTTGACACATGCTGCGTCCTGGGTCCTCTCATCTCTTGCACCCATACCATGGCTCTAGACTGAGAGAGAATGGCCACAGATTGCTGTATTTTGCTTTCGCAGAAGCCCAGAGATCACCTCCACCCATTTCTCCACCAGCACCCACAGTAGGAGGAAAACAACTATTTTTTCCTGTCCAAGCAAAGCCAAGGTACCATATGGCCTGAATTTTATGTGAGACCTCAAGAGAAGAATATCCCACCACTGGAAGTGTTACAGGTACACTTAGTTCCAAACCTTAATGACCGCAAACGGAGGTGGGTGGTAAGGACCTGACTTCTTTAGGGCAAGCCAAAACTTTAAGTCACATCATCTAAATTGAGCACAGGCAGGAAATAATTTGAGCTCAGCCCATCCTAAACACACGACAGATACTTTGAGATCAAGTGAGAGCAAACAATACAGATGAAACGTTTAGGGTCATGAAGTTTGTCAAGTTTAAAAACACCTCAAGTTATTTTCCAGCCCTCAGCAGGGTCACACCCCTAGCAATCTGTGTTTAGATAACAGAAAGCAATGGATGAAGCCTGGATTTATGGGCAGGCCACTGGTTGACCCAAGCTCCCAACCTGTGTGTGGCTGCAGCACGTGCTCCCATGCGCTGGGAGTCTTTGTTGTGATTGCTGTACCTGCAGCGAGTGTGGCTTCCTCCAGCTCAGCAGCTACTGCCATGGTGGGCTCACACACAGCTGCCTCAAGCCTGTAGCCAGCAGCCCCTGAAGGGTTTTTTAGCTCGAGCTTAAAAGCTGCTCAACTGCCCTTGATGAAGCTCTAGTGAAGCATGAGGCAAGCAAGAGTGACCAGGGCAGGACTGAAAGCTGTACCTGGGACAGTGTTCAGGCTGCCAGGCTTGCACAGGCACCCTAACAAGTGCTTCAAGTTGTCTAATCCACTAGGAACCTTATTCAGAGGAGGGAGGTAGGTTTTGCTGCATGTCATGTTTCCCAGCCACCTAGAAATGACCAGCCACCAAGCAACTAGTGCTTATTAATAAACTTGCTTAAGGAAATTGGCTGGAGTCTTACTTTTCATTGTGCTGAATGAATGGAGCTAAATATAATCCAGAGATCATTTTGCTGGGTAACAATGCAAGAAAAACTTCCTGTTCTAGCAGAAATCGCTGAGATTAAAAGTAGAAGCTTCTCTAAGATGGGTGAAATTTTTAAATCTCAAGAAACACTGAGGTCACTCTCTAAACTCCTCTGTCCTCTCAAATACAGATATTATTTTAATACTCTGTGTGAGGAGTAATGTAGTGTCTCTCTTAGAACCCAGCTGAAAGCACAAGTTGTTTCAATCAATGAACTCTCAGATACAAAGGTACTTCTTGGCTTAAGACCCAAATTCAATAATTATTTTTTCAGCTGAACTGGAATGAAGACATTATTTAAACATGTATCTGTCATCTCACACTGCCTGCGGCTGGCTGTTGGATATCTATTTCTCAGCAGCACTGTGGCAGCTCCTTATGTAAAAGGAAACAAGCATAACCATTCCCTCACATGACTTCATTGTGGGATTAGGCCTCCTTAGTCCTCCTTCCCTGGAGCATCCTGTCAGGAGATGGTTTCAGGTGTCAACAGAGCCCATGGTGGGTGTGCAAGTGCACACTGGTCTTTGCAAACAGGCCTGTTTGTGTGGCAAATGTGCAAAACAAAGGGTCTCGGCTTTTGAGTTTTTTGCTCAGTGCAAAATGAATCACAGGCTGGTTGGGCTGCAGGAGAGAAGGGATCACTGAAGAACTGGAAGTCCAGCAGTGGCACCACTGCCAGGGATGGGATTCTGGAGATTGAACCATGTAAAAATACTTTAATCCTGCGAGGCTCCTCTCCATTTTGCCACTGGTTATGTTACAGACCCATCAACTTTCTGATGAGTTTTCCAGGATCAGCTTTGATCCCACAGTGCTGCCAGTGTGAGCAGCCTCCTTGCCAAGACTTGTGCTCTAGGAGAACAAGGACCTGATCTATGAGCCCTTTTTTAGCTCTGCACGTGCAAAATCTGATCTTTTCCCTTTGTGGCAGCGCCATCACAATGGACCTGAACTTAGTATTGCCAATAAACACTGACCTCCTCCTGTGTGTATGGCTACAAAATGGTGTTGGCCTGCATTCAAGCCCTATGGAACTGTAGTGATTCCCTTGGACGAGGAGGTCAAGGTGGCAATGTGAAACACAGTTGTTGTGGGTGGGGTACTGAACACCTAACGGGTGATAGAAGTTTTACAAGGCTTTAAAGCCAGAACAAGATTTGGTGAGGCCCCTGGGCAGAGCCAGCTTGGTACATTTACTTCACACATCTGGGGTCAAGGCACTTGGTCAAGGAGTACAAACAAGGAGGTGGGGTGAAAACAGAGGTGTGTGTTGGAGTTGAAGGGTGGGCAGGATGCCATGATCTCAGGGTAGGAGTGAAAGGAGGTGTGAAAAAAGAGACACACTGGGTACCTGATAGGACCTGCTGATGATCTCTTGGATGTCTCCTGTACAGGAATGTTCCTGGGAGGCTCCTGGGAGGCCATGGGCTTGCTGTGCTCCTGTGCCATATCTGCAGGGCTTGCTTATACAGGTAGTTAGGTCCGCAAGATTTAAGTATCACTGCAACCACCTATTTGCTAATCCTCTGCTTCTGAGGGGCTGCAGGTGTACACAGATAACAGACAGATCACCTTTCCCTGCACCAGCGAGATCTGGGGCATCACTCGTCTTTTCAAGGCTGAGTGACAGCCACACTGCTCTGGAGCACATCACACAGGGGAGAAAACACCTTGAAAAGCTTTCAACTCAAGGCAGCAGCACTCAGGTGCAACTACTGCATTGAGCATAATTCCACCTGAGCTGAACCTGCAAGAGAAAGTCAGCATTGTCAGTTTCAGTTGCTCCTGCAACTTTGGTGAGTTTGAAAGTTAGGAGCAACCTTCAAAATCTGTGTGCATGCTGTTTGTATCACCTGTCCACCAAGTGGCCTTTCAGCCTGGAGCAGCACCATGCAGCACTTTCCCTTACTGTCCTATAGC
Organism: Chamaea fasciata; assembly: GCF_029207755.1. Classification (NCBI taxonomy): domain Eukaryota; kingdom Metazoa; phylum Chordata; class Aves; order Passeriformes; family Sylviidae; genus Chamaea; species Chamaea fasciata. Next base: position 4,854,349 of record NW_027094091.1, on the reverse strand, counting down.
TCTGGTTCTCCACAGAGGACTTTCCCCACTGTGAGGCTACCTCTACCTGCTACATGATGAACACATCACCTGGAGCTTGGGCTGTCCACTTGGACAGAGCCTGAGATGCTCTGGTACAGCCACAGACCCTCAGTGTGGGGACAGCTTGAGAAAGACAGGGCACACTGCTGTCCACAAGTAACTGAGATGGCTTTTGTACCTCAGTCAGACCCTGCAGAACCCCCCAAGCCGTGGGGAGCGGCTGGAGGATGCAGGAGCAGATTCTGTGCTCTCACCCTGTGCTTTGATGCTTGTGCCTAATGAGTTAATCAGCTGCTTGTTGTCGCGCCTGAAATATAAATAACAAACAAGCAGAGGATGAACTGGTAAAATAACAACAAACAACCAGAGGGTGAACTGAAAAGAGCAAAACATTTTCTGGCATGTGCTCCTTTGACTGCAACATCAAAGATCATATTAAGATTTTTGTAGAAGGTTATTTCTCCGGGTTTCTTAGCTCCAAAATTATCAGGAGTGTCAAAATCCATTTGCAGGAAGACCTTCTGGGGTGGAGGACGCTGCTGAAAGGGCAGAGATGTTTAATATTTCACGAAGGGCATGCACAGACTAACGCACAGTTCTCAAAACATCCTCATTAAAATGCTTTAATTAACATTGGTTCAAACACTAGCAGACTTGGATATTCACGTCTCGGGTACATTGGGGGTGCTGTGCACTGCTCTGGCCCCAGTGGGAGCATCCTTTCCCTCTGCTAGGGATGCATCTTGACCCCCCACCCCCAATCTCTTTCTATCACTGTGTTGAGTTTCCTCGTGTCGAAGGGCCAATAAGTATTTTTTCCCAACATGCCAGCCAAGTAACCACTCATGCAAGAGCAAACCAAGTCAACAGTGTAAAGGGAGTAGCAGAGGTGATCTTTCCCTTTCAAAGACTGTAGTTTCAGTTCCCCAGTGCCATTAATCTGATTAACCAACTACCTGGCATCTGGACTAGGCACCCCCTCCTCCCATACAGGCACAGGGAGTGCTTCCCAGCCCTTGGCCACCTTGTCTGCATTTTGGAGAAAGGACTAGGAGAGGGCTTCAGACCAAACCAGACCACAGAAAAACAGAGGCACAACCCCATTTATATAAGGGCTTTTCTCAAATGGAAAAAAGATGCTTCTTTTCTCACCCAGAAGAGACAGAGTGCCTTACACTTTTTGAAAAACTGAGTTAATTCGCAAAAAAAGAGATGGAGGGAAAGGTGGGTGGAAAAATATCCCCAGTGCTTTTTGTTCCTTGGGCCAGAAAGGGTTTTGGGGCTCTCCAGGGCAGTGCCCTGCTCCAGGGGTGTGTGGTTATGCAAGAGCTGTACATCCACAGTGACCTGGTGCTGCCCTTGCCATCCCACCCCCATCATAGGCGCTCACTTCCATCCAGGAACTCCAGCCTGCCCTGACATCTGCAGCTGCACAGACCACAGGGAAAGGTCAGGGACTAAAAGGGCCAGCAAGACCAACCAAATTTTCTGACGACAGCAGCCCATGAGGAAGTGCCCTTTGCCATCTGCACAGAGATAAGAGGAAGGAGCTGCTCTTTGGGCAGACTGCTGCCCTTCTCATGCACTGCTGCTACCCCACAGCAAAGCCATTGAGGAGCTGGGTGGCAGCTCATTCTGCACTGCTTTTTACATTGCTTATTAACCAGGCTGGAGTCACATTCCCAGCAACTTCCTTTGGTCAGCACTGAAATGGCAACAAGCCATGGTGAGTCAGGTCTGCTGAGTGAGTGCCTGAAGAACTCCATCCTTGCACATGGATTGGCTGGAAGATGGCATCCCTGCACATGGATCCACTGGAGGATGCCATCCTAACATGGAGAGCAGCTTGCACTTCAATCTACAATAGATATGAATTTCCACTCCAGAGAAAATACATTTTAATTATGCAAACTCTATGCGCATTTTTAAAACATAGGGAAAGAAAGAACAGGACTCTGTTCTTATCTTTTTGTGAAATCATTATTCATTTGAAATACATGGGTAATTAACCATATTATCATGCAAATTTAAGTGAATTGAGCTGGCTGAATTAAAGAGACTTCACCTACCTAACCATAAAAATTGCAACACGGAGCTGTCGCAACGAAGCTCTGAGCACTATTTTTAGTGCAGCACTGTAAGAGAGGGCCTGTGGGAGGGCATCTTCCAAAGGAATGCAGACAGTATCTTTTAGGAGGAATTAATCCTTAGAAAACCATTACTAGCTCTCACGAATGGCAGAGGGATATTTTTCTGGCTGGGCTGTAGTTTATACACAGAGAGCCACATGCACTGAAAAAAAATCATGACTCACTGAATTTAAGGAACAGTTTACTGAAGCCAAATTTTCAAGTGCTCCACCTTCTGCTCCTGGTCCCTTAGCTTGCTGTCCTTGAGGCACACCAGCCCTTTACTGGTGAAAAAACCTCAAGTTAAAAATTCTTATTTACTGCCTCTGAATGAAACCTGTTCAGCTTTTTCAGAATTACAGTTCTACAAAGTACTCATACCATACTTTCATTCACCTGAAAAACACCCAGCTACTGAGATCAACTTCTTTGCATTTCCTGTGGTTTTACTGCATCGCATCTTTGACTGTCAGGTCTCAGGTACTAGTGCTTGAAGAGGACATGCACAAACACTTCCCGTTATCAAAAAGGACAATGAAGATCCAAAGCAGACACTAAATGGTGATTTTTCCAAAGGTATTTTTGTTCTTGATTGTTTTTTTTGTTCTTTGGGGGTTTTTTTGCCTGTCCACACATTAACTTCGATCTCTGTAAGAGAGTACAGCTCATGCTTAGGAAGTACCTTGGTTCTTGTTCAGTTGTAGCCTTATGTGGGGTACCCCTTCCTGGTCATCCTTCCAGGACACTGACAGGTATTTCTGGCACACTGGCATTGCAGAATCACAGGAACACAACAAGGTGGCTGATTGCAGATGCTGTGTTAATGAATATTGTCCTTAGACATTCACAAACAGCTAAACCTGGCTATCTTTTCCCTCAATACCTTTAAAGAGATAAACAGAATAAGCCTGTCCAGGCTGAAATGTTAACACGTTTGAAGCATCAAAATCATTGATTGAGTCCCATAAACTCACATTTTACTGGTAAAAAGTACTTAGCAGCATCATCTTTGAAAAAAGTCACAAGTGCCATATAAATGGACATTTTGAGATGAATTTTTGTGGGTGTTTTTAGATTCACCACCCTCACTCTCCTCCTCCCTTGCATATCTTACCTCAAAAACATTTGACATCAGACACAGTATTCAGGAATCTTTAGATAAAGGGGAATGCAGGAGTTCCCATCTCCCTGAAAGTTACTGGGACTTTGGTTGTCCAAGTGACTTCAGCAAACAGGGCTTCAAAAAAAAGCCTTTCAAAATAGTACAGCTGAAAAAAATAAATAAAGGTTGTAACTAGTCTAGGATTTTCAAATACTTAACTACTTTTTGTTTTTTGTTTTTTTTTTTTTTTTTTTTTTTATTTTTTTTTTTTACTGGAGATGTTTGCACTTATCAGCCTATCCAACGCTTCAAAGGGCAAGCAGTGGTGGTCAGCCTGGCTGCCCATCCCTAACAACAGCCCTTCCTTCTAATTTTGCCTCCTGCTTGTTGAAACTTGTTTCTGATTGCACATCCATGGAGGAAAGATTTACATTTTCCTACATGCCTGCAAAACGCCTGCCACAATGTCTGAGCCCTCTAGATGTAGTAATAATAATAATAATAATAATAATAATAATAATAATAATAATAATAATAACGAGCACGATTCCCAGCGCGCACGGTGCGAAGCGAGGCAGCTGAGAGCCCGACCGCCAGCAGCTTTGTAGTCTGACATCTAATTAGCAGCAAAGGAGAGGGTGGAGGAAGGCCAGCTATAGCAGAGGAAGAGGGAAAAGCTCCTGAGAGAAATCTGGAGTGCTTTACAAGGTGGAGTTGCTCTGCTCACCTGTGCTTAATGAAGATGCTGTGACTAAACACTTTTAAGGTATCACTCCAGAGAAATCCCTTTGTTTCTATTGGGAAAGTTTCTCTGGGTGGATTTGAGGTCCTTTTCTGCTGCTTATGGAATTCCACAGGCTAGCACAGACCACAAAACATACCTAAACATCAGCAGAAATCAAGAAGCAGCAAATGAACAGGGATTGCCATGCCATCAGGGAATGCCAGGAGCTGAATATGGGCTGCAGCAAGAGTAGGCGCAGGAAATCTGCTGAGTCCCAAGCCCCTCTGATTTATTGCTCTGGTGCAAACCATCTGCCCAGCACATGGTCAGCCAACCTGATGCCTCTAAGAAATCCCACCTGGAAATCCAGCAGGCTGAGACATAGGGCAAAAGGGACCACTTGGGTCATAAATACAACCTCTGTGTTTCTGCAGGGAACTGAGCTACATATTTCACTCAGAATGAGTGAGTGGGTGAGCTGGTGGGGGTTTTTGTTTTATGGGAAAAAATACACAATTTTGGAATTTGTTTTCTACTTCGAAGCAGGTAATAAATTTGTCATGGATTGCAATTCAAAATTGTTTCACATGAGGTAGATCAAAGTGCTTGGCATCTATGAAATCTGATGTAGGCCTTTAAAAATCATAAATTATCTTTTTCTATAAAACTGAAAGACATTGAACCGAAACATTCCAAAATATAGAAAAATCTGGAGGAATTTGAGTTTATTTAAATTTTGTCCAATTCAAAGCATTTCTTGAGAATTCTTTTCCCAACACATCAGCATTTCCAAGTAGAAAAAAACCACTCATCCCAATGGTTCCCATCCCTGGTGTTATTCTGGCACCTCTGCTCAAAAACCCCTAAAACTTTTGAAGCTGGAGAAGGCGGCTCATGCTGGTAGCAACTTTGGGGAATGGTCCCCCGTGTGCTGATGTGAGCCCTGTTGGGACATGCTGGGATTGCCTGGGATACCCAGAGCAGACACCCAAGCATTCCCCCAGAGCCTTGTCAGCCAGACACACGTGGCCGGCTGGTTTCTGTCACCACAGGCAGAGCTGGAAGGCACCGCACACGCGGCTGCCTCTGCACAAAACAGCACCCTGCCAGGCATTTTCTTGTCTCAACAAATTACCCTGAAGTGCCCTAAAACATTCAGTTTGCTGGAAGGGATTGGAGAAACGTGAAGACATAGGATGCATTTTGCTGAGCTGACCAGAAAACTCTTCCTGCAAACAATCAGGGCATGATGTAGCACGGCAGCAGAAGGTGAGAAGGAGATGAAGGCACAACAAAGCAAATGTTTTGCAGTGACATTTGTCCTGGCGTGTAAATTAGGAGCTGGAAGGGCTCAGTGACAGTCCAGAACACAACAGTAGCCTCTGTGTGTGCATCAGGAGCCAGAGACGACAGCCCAGCCTGCAGGACCAGCTGCTGAGGCGATGCTAAAGGTAGCCTAAAAATAAAGCACTTATCAGGGTGAGAAGGGCTGAGTATTTCATCACTCTGCCTCAACTGATGACTAGCAAAGCATGAGCAAGGAGGACTTCTGTTTTGTTAGGAGCTGTTTTCTGATTCACAGATTGCTGGGCTTGGGCAAATACCTTCCATTGACTTAAGCCTTGCGAGGACGTTGTTTGAGCACCAGGCTGCACTATCCCCCACTCACCAGCATCTCTGCTCCTTTTGGTGCAGGACAGCAAAACACAGCATTTTTACAGAAAAAAACCCAAACATATAAAACGCTGGCCCAACATGTGTAAGAAGCAACAGGTTTGGTGCTCAGCTCCTGTTCAGCCCATCCGGTCCGCATGGAAAGGCAAGCAAACCCTTCCCTGCAGTGGGAAAAAAAGCTTCATCCCATCAGAGTGACTTGACAAACTCTGTCCAAGGAGATTTAAGGGACATTTCCCTGAGCACACGGGTAGGTTCGATCCTTAGGGCCTTGCTTCCACGGGAGACAGGCAGGGAAAGGGCAGGGAGAGGAGCCTGGCAGGGGCAGAGCATTGGCAGGGCAGTGCTGGTGGGTGGCACTGCTGGACCCACGGCGCTGGGCCCCTCTCCGCAGGCTGTAGGCAGGCTCTGAGCTGCACGGGGCAGCTTCACGCCCTCGTCCACACGCTGGGACAACCTTTATACACCTGTGGTATATCCAGCATCAGCCGCTCCCGCAGCACGGATCCTCAGGCTGCTCTCCCAGAGCTGAGCCAAGGAAAGCTCTCCACGCACGGACGCCGAGGGATGGCACAGACACGGTGACAAGCCCCGCGCTGCCATGTGAGGCACGCTGCCGCCGCACCGGGAGCCCTCGCCGTGGGAAAGCCTTTGATCTAACCACATCTCTCAGGGCCGCCGGCCGGACTCCGCTTCCACTTGGTTACCTGCTCTTGTAAACATCGGCGCCGGCGCACGCAAAAGCCACATCCTGTCATCCCCTTGTGCAATCTGCAGGGCCATCTCCTCCTTGGCCACAGCGCAGAGGGGTTGCGACACGCAGGGAGTGACACGTCCGTGTGGGGCAATGCGGGGCTGGTTCCCGTCGGGGCGCGGCCCCGGCTCCATCCACCCGCACGCACCCCGCGTTTTATTTTTTAAGTGACCAATGCAGATTTCGTGCATCGGGAGATGGTTTCTGCAAGTAGTTCTTCTCACCACAGGGACATCTATCTGACTTTATAATCCATGCATACCTGGGAAGTTCAATCCAGTCCCACTGGAGTAGCAAGCTTGGTGGAGTTTATTTATTTAAAAGAGTGCATGCAGTAGCATGGAAAAAAATATCAAATCTATCAGAAACCATAAGTCTTAATCCTAAACCACCTTTGCTTTTCATGAAAGATGGTCTAGGGAAACTGCTTTTAAAATGTGGCTTCCATGTAGCCTTAGCTTTAGTATTGCAATCCCCACAGAACAGTGTTACAGTATAATAATTAAAACATTTACAAAATGAAGATAATCTATGGCTGATCCAAGTTTCTATGGAAATTTGGAGGCTATGCTGTATGCAGCTGTTCCCAACTAATGCAAAGATTGGCTGTAACTTTACTTCTGAGCCTGTTTATAACTTGGGGAATAATTTATCTGTTCTGTTTACACAGTTCTCAGCTTGCACAGCCCTAGAGTGCAACATTTCTAAGATTCCCAAGCAAAAGGTGCTTTATCCTCTCGGCTCAGCCTGAGCAATTAGTGTTCTTAGGCTTAATGAGGCACCTCTGCTGAAAGGTGTGGGTGCTTGCTCTGGTGTTGCAGACATTGCACTGAATGAGATCTACCAGAAGAGCAGGCACACACGGGGTGGACTGCAAACCCTTGCTCACACTGGCCTGTTGTACCTCCAGATCTGGCTGAGGCTCTGCCAGATGATGGGCTGTGGGTATGGGCCCATCCCTGTTGGTTCCTGCTAAAAGGTTTTGGTGAGCCCATGAAAGGTAAACACAGACCAGAGAAAGCTGAAAAAAGGCAGTTTTCCCCCAGGATGAGGCTGGCATCTTAAGGGTAGGAAAACAGTTCTCCTTAAAGTTATGGGAGAACCTTTATACCTGTCACCTTATTAACACTTTCACAGACTCACACAGATCAAGGGAGGCTGTTAGATGACAAAGAAAAGGGAAGAAACACCTGAAAAAGGATTTTAAATGCAATGATGAAGGACTTTTGGAGCTTATACTTTATAAATCAGGCTAAAAAAAAGCTGGACAGCCTGCAACTTCTTGTGGAAGAGCAGAGAGCAGGCACTTGCTACCTGCTCATCATCATGACATGATTATGTTTTACATTCACTAACTTATCTCCAGTTAGTCCGTGGCTGATATAAGCAGTTTTCACTTTGCAATGTTAAATTACTAATGAAGAAAGTATTAATAACCTCTAAGCAAAGAAAGTTGGCCAGAGGAGCAAAACTCCAGCAGCTACACAATGGCCCCAGGGGTGTTAAATCTTCAAGCCTCATTGAAACAACAGCATGAAAATCTGCTTTTTACAAAGGGAGAGAAAAACTCTGCCAGTCAGGAGTGCACAGAAGAAAATCTTTCAGCTGAAGTAAGGCCGGAGGTTCCCATCCTGAACAAATATTTAGCACCATTCACCAAATGAATCCCTCAGCATTAGTTTAAATTCAAAGACAGAAAGTAATAAAGCTTCACAGTGGGTACTAAAAAAAAAAAAAGCCTAAACAACTAAAAATGAGCCAAAATACATAAAAACTCCCCAATCCCACTATTTTAATTCCTGTTTGTATTTAGGCACTGCAGGACAGCTGAGTTAAGGTTGGGATGGAGGTGGTGATGGCTCAAAAGTGTCATCGATTTTAAAGAGTAACTGTATCCTGAGGACCTCAGTCATTACTCAGTGAAAATAATTTGCAAATAAAGATACATATCCCAAGACATAAAAAAGTCTGTCAAAGGAGGCCAACACAAATGCTGGAAAGGAACTTGACTGGAGCATGTAGTGACAGGACAAGGGGTACAGCTTCAGACTGACAAGAGGGCAGGTTTAGATTAGATATCAGGAAGAAATTCTTTACTATGAGGGTGAGGACAAGAGATTTGAATACATGTATTTTGTATTGCATAAGCATGTAAGCCAGGCTGAGATCAACCTGAACTCCTCTGCTTTCCCAAAGGGCAGGATCAGCTCAGCCCCAGCAGGCACAGACTCTGCTCTGATGGAGAGCAATGCCCTGTTTACCCTCTGGTCTCACTTATGCATGAGGAATAAGGAAGGGGTTTTGATGTAACACAAGAGTGATTTCCTAGAAAACAACAAGATTTTCTGAGCTGCCTGTGCTAAAGGGTTGTTTGCAGAAGCACAGGTCTCTCTGTGTCCATGCCAGGGTTTGCAGCAATAAATCATGGGTTCACTTGGATGCATTCCTTATTGTCTGTGGAAGCCCTGTTGCTAAATCACACAATTATGTCACCGTGGAGCATCTATGATTTTTTTGAAGTTGGGTTTCTTTTGTTCCCCAGAAAATCTTCTGGGTATACAGGTTTCCTTAAGGCAAAATCTTAGATTTCCAGTTACATATTACCAAGATTTTGGTCATCATCTTACCTGCAGCCAGAACAGCCCATGAAAACATGTCTTCCTATGGTTCTCTGCTGGGTTCTAACAGCAGCCACCTCACCAGAGCTGCTTACCTTACCTTTTTTGGGACAAAACAGATAAAATATTATAGGGTTTAGTAGTATCTGTTTCCAGAAGTCCTACATCAGTTCCTTATCATCATCATAATAAACCATAACAATACAACAACTGAACTAAGATTTATCTGAGATTAAAACAGATCTCCTTCAACACGTTAAGAAGTCCACTAGAAAGTAATTTGCAGTCTGCTTGCTTCCTGGCCTAGAGAAGCTCTGGATGCCCCCTCCCTCAAAGTGTTCAAGGCCAGGTTGGATGGGGCTTTGATCAACCCAGGCTAGCAGATGGCATCCCTGCCCATGGCAGATGATCTTTAAAGCTCCTTCCAACGCAAACAACTCTGTGATTCTGGTTTGCAGGACACCACCTCTCTTACTCTGATGGCCGGTTTTGTTGTTTCTATGATTACACTGTTTTAAAGCCAGAGGCTAAAAATCTCTGCATGTATTGAAATCTCTCCTTGTACACATAAAGGCTTTGGATTTTTTAAAAAATCATTTAGATTCTGGTATTTTCTTTGTGACCAGTACTGCTGCATGCATTAAACCAGCTCTGAAGTTAGACAGCAGTTACAGCAAATGTTAAGATCATCAGCCACTCAGGTCTATTAAAGCAGAAAACTATTTTTGAGGCAATCCAAGAAACACAGCCCAGCTGGCCAACAACAACACACCTTCCTCGTAAAGACGCAGGTTTTTGTGCAGCCAACGAGCAGCTGCATGTGACCCGAGTTCAGAGAAGCCTGAGTGCCAACTAATAATGCAGCTGCAATGTAGATACATCCTGGGAGCACACTGCCCTTCAGTTTGCTTTCCCAAAAAAGGGGGAAGGTGCATGGTGTCCAAGTGTGCTGTGAGCAGTGGGACAGAGAGATACAAGAGGAACCGGTTACAAAGAGCAAACTGGAGCCAGACCTGAAACTGTGACAAGATGGTGCAAGCTGGGATCCAGGAGCACATGAGTTTCTCTTGCAGAACCAGTTGTCCTCATCCTGTGCAACTTTGGTTTCCACTGACAGGGAAGATCCTTTTTCCTGTCAGAAGACAGAGCAAGTCCTTAATCAGGCTGCAGAATTTGCATGGCAGAATGCATTCCTGATTAGAAACAGACACAAGCTACCAATTAATTAACAGCTAAAAATTACTTTTAAGAGGTCTTTAAGGTATCTTTTTTTAACTTCCTCTGTTCCCCTTGAAATTTAAAAGAAAAATCCATGTTAAATGTCTTGGGTGTTTTAATTCACTTTAATTCTCAAATACATCTCAGACTTTTAAGAATAAGGGTTGTTGCCTAATGTTCATCCCAATGGCACCTTTCAGGCCATACTGCAAACTGCAAGGATCCATTAAGGAGAAGGCTACATCAACATACATTCTGCTGTGTGGCTGCTTTGCCTTGTGCTCCCGAGCAGCTTGGCCATGGTGTTCTTGGGATGAAGAGCAGAGGGATGGGAGAGCAGGAGCTGCCTGGTGGGAGCTTCACAGGAGCTCCATAGGCATGGGGGCCCCCCCAACCACAGTGAAACAAAGGAAGGGTTTTGGTAACAAAACTGACCTTTACGAATACTGCTGGTATCATAAATATGTCTGCAGACAAGATGCCTGTTGGCCAGAAACAAGGACATGTGTACACATGCAGGGCACACCAGGAGGCATGGGGACTTTTCAGCACCTGCTTTTAAATAATTCAAACCATTCTTTTCAATCCTACCTCAGGCAGGCCTCCAATGTGTTCCTGGCACCTCCACACTGGCTTCTCAGGGTTTAGTCCTACAGTCTGCATCCATCCTTCCCTCTCCTATTTGATCAACAAGTTTGTAAAATGCTGACTCTGCAGGGATTTTTCCATTTTTCTCTGAAATGAAACTGTCACATGGAAAGGAGAACTCATCTGTTGTACCAATGTGTGAGATAAAAAGGATGCAGATTGCAGAATGGAAGAACAATAATAAAAACAAAAAGACACCAAGGCCCTCTTTAAAACAGAAGCAAGAGGTATTGAGTGGGGAAGAGTTAAGTACCCTGTTTATATACATCTCAAGTGCTTTTTGTTTGTGGAATAAAAAAGAAAAAAAGATATCTGTATGTTCATACTCACATGGACACATTACAGGAATATTACACTTGTACACTTTCTGTCTTCCCCAGTCCATTAACATCTCATCCCCACACCTCAAGCAAGATTTCCCTGGAGATGTCACCTTCTTCCACCACATCTAATATCTAATAAAGACATAAGAGAATTTAATAACAGACTGCACAGGGGAGACTTCTGTTCAAATAGCCAAGGTTGCAGCTGATGAGTTTCTGCTACAGATGCTGAAAAAGTATGAGAGTGACCAGGAAAATGCCGGGTGTTTAGTTTTGGAGGTCATGCCAGCGAAGCCACTGGTATCACCCCAGCCAACCCAAAATTTGTACGAAACAAGACATAGAAAGCTTGTCCAGCCTTTCCAGCTTCACCTGATTGAGTCCAGCTCCCTGTAACTTGGCTCTATAAATTTACAAAATTCTTTGGAGGGCACCTGCCTTCTCTAAAGGATCCTGAGACAACACAGCAAGTGAAAGAGACCAAACTGGTCAAAGTGAACTTGCACCCATTTTAATCACACTTGTTGAATTTAACAAGGTATTCCTGGATTGCTTAAAAAATCTGTTGCCCTACTTGAGAAAGGAGCCCCTTATTGGTCTCCTGCTGAAATAAGTACTTCATGAAGAGCACAGTGTTTTGTGGCCCCTTTCTCCCAGCCCTGATATAGTTTCCACAGCCAAAATTTTCAGGAAGGACCATTGGGTTTGGGTACTCAATTTGAAAAACCTTAAGAAGCTAATGTTTTGGGGTTCTTTACCTGGAGGTGAGCAAGCATTGTCACAGCAGTTGCCTTGTATAAAACAATCTCAAAAATTCCAGAAAAACTGGGAAATGAAGGTTGCAAAAACAACACATCATTTCTAAAAATTGTGGCAAGCTAAAATAAAGCACACTGACCTGACAGCTGGGCCTTGAAGTTCTGTATGGCTTATTCATGCAGTGCCTGCCAGGTCCTTTGTCATTCATCTTTCACAAATCTATGTTCATCTATTCATTCTGCAGAGGTGTACTGGAATGTTTTCTATAAATACTTTTGCTGCTGTAGATGGGTGATTGGCTTCATGATTCTCCTCAGGTGTGTGTTTAAATGGAGAAGGGAACAAGCCAAGTATAGACAGATGTCTGGTTACAAACATTACATATGTACTATTAGGTAAATATACATGAGAAAAGGAAAATGTTTATTTGCTGGGAGATGAGCCAGATAACCAGGCGCAATGCCCTTGAGAGTGAAGCTTCCAGTTTTGCCACTGGTTTGCTGAGAATGACAGATATGCAAGGTATTGGTGGTAGCTGCACCAAGGTTATTGAGTAAAGAACTCGGTACCCTTTCACTCCCTCTTTCCCACTAAATTTGTAAATTCAGTTTTTACTACACTAAAGACATCTCAACTTTTTCTCTTCAACTATTTAATGTAAATTGCCAGATTTCTTGCAGGCTTCAGGAGACTCCTTCCAAAATGGAGTAGGGTTGGCATTAATTTCTGGGCTTTCTCCCAGAAATATCTCTCTTTTTTTTGTTCCTTCACAGGCTCAGTGATTCCCTCATTCTGGGCTCCCCACGCTTGGTGTCCTCATCCTGCTTCTGGAGATCTCACAGACCTGGTGCATCACGCACTTGTGCGTCACCCACTTCTGCCACCCCAGGGAGTCCTCACTGCTTTTCTGCCAGAGCATTGAGCCACAGGGAAGAAGAGGTTTGTAAGGTCCAGAAACAGTCTTATGGAGGAGAAAGGAAATGCTGAGTGTTGGCTACTTGGCAAAGGCTGCATGTCTGCTGCTGTTGTGGAAAATGCCTGGGAGGCACCATTAACCATTGCTCTTTGCTACAGGCTGGCTTATGTCCACACCACTAAGGACCAGTGCTCTCTGAAGGGCAGTGGTTACCTTCATGCTGTGCAGCACTTGGCCTGGGTCTCCTCTGGGCTACCTCAGAGCCCCACAGATCCCAAGTCAATAATTATTGCATTGGGCACTTTTTTTTTCAGTTTGAAATTTTTAAGTGGTGAAAGGACTCAGTGGCAGCCTGCCAGCATGATGTTTTTCAGCAGGATCTGAAGGCATTTTGGATTCTACAGCACAGCATGGAGGACAGTGGGCATGAGGTCTCCTGGGATGGCTAGAGGATCATCCAGGGTAGAGGCTGGTCCAGCTCATTTCAGACTCTTCTGTGCAGCCCTGAAAAAAAAACCTTGTCAGTCGTGTCGAGGTTTCTCCTTGAGAGAAACCAGTTGGTTTGCTCCAAGCAGAGACAGGAGGGAGCTCATATGCATGCCACGGAGACAGCCGGTGAGCAGAGCCCGGGGGGAACAGAGGCAGCCAAATTGGCTGTGCAGACAAAAGGTGCTCTCGTACCCCCACCATGGTCTCACCCAATGAGATGTTAAACACAGAACAAGCAATGCAATTTTTCCTGACCATCACCTGCAGGATTGGCAGCAGGTCCTTCACTGGTCACTGTCACAGCCATCAGTCTGGAGGTGACTCCAGCATGCGCTTCTTCAGCCACCATGAACTCCTCGAGCTTTGTCAGTTGAGGACAACCTTTGTGCCTTGGCTCTGCAATTTTTAAAGGTCAGTGTGACTAAACAGCAATTCTTCCATATCTCTTTTAATTAGCCTTTGGTTTTGGGCCTGTCTAGGGGTTTAAGTTCAGTCTTAACCTTAAGATGTTAATATACATGAAACACCTAAACGAAATTAAACAGCACACAACTGGCAGATTTCAATACCCCCCATCCCCCATCCCCCATCCATTTACAGTCCACATTTGCTGTCATTATTCTCTATCATACACAGTCTATTTACAGCAATACATGAAAATGTTTACCTTAAAATATAAATGTAATTATAAAGGTATAATTACAGATATGCCTGCGCCTCTTTGAGCCACCTCAAATTACAGTTTCAAATTATGACAATAAAAAAGGATCAAATTAATGACCTTGATTAATTTCATTACAGAGTGGAGCGAGCGCCACTCTGCACAAGGTAAGCTTACACTGCCTGACCTCATTTCATCCAGCCTCTTCCCTGCAACACAAGAGCTCCCGATGGCACATCAGGTGAGTTGTTCCTCCCAAAGACAGTTGCTAAGCAATTAGCTGCAGGGTTATAAATGTTGAGTGCTTGATATACAGCACAGGGGGTAGAGATTAACTATTTTTTATTTTTTTTCTTTCCAGGTATTAAGGGAACCAGGATTGTTCACCTGAACTGCACTGAAGGAGTTTGGAATAAGAAATCAACCCAGATTTAAGGCAGCCTTAAGTGTTTGTGTACAGATTGAACTGATTCATCTTGCGTGCTATGTACCGAGTTGCAAAACCTTGCTATATTAGTGATTTAAAAGGAGGAACAATTTGATTTGTCATTACTAATAGGGATGTAACTAAATTAGTCTCCCACATACTTTATGCTGATGAGGTCTTGCTTAGATTTCCCTTTGGAGATTTACATCCTCACTAGCTTTAATCACAGCTGAGAAACATATCGTATGAGTAATACTATCATGAAAAACTGAAGTATTTTCAGAGGGGTTTAGAAACCCAAGAAAATCATAGAAGTCAAAATCAAAGGTAAGCTTTAACATTCAGCCCTATGTTGTACATTTGATTAAATATTAATTCACAGCAATGTGTTGGGTACTTACAACCAAGCTCTCTGGACCCATTTGAAATGCACAGTCACGTATATAAACTTGGCATTTGAAAAAGGACAGGTCAATGCTGTAGATCCCACTTAAATCTTTTCTACAGCTCTTGCTTAATTAGTGATCTAACCTCACTCCTATAAGTTGTTGACTTGCTTGCAGTTGTGGAATTAGGAAAATACTGCTGTAAGATAGATATGCAGACTTTGAAAAATTATAGTCTCTCTCCTCAACACTTTTTTTTTTTATTTTTTTGGTTTGGGTTTTTTAGGGGTTTTTTTTAGGTTTTTTTGATTGGTGTGGGGGTTGGGGGGGCATGTTTTGGGTTTTTTTAATCAAAACAACAAGAAATGAAAGGAAGACAACCAAATCCTGGTTTAGTCAAAGAATTTGACATCTCCTAACAACAACAGAAGTCATGATTGGGCTGCTTTCTGGTTAAAAAGAGGGGGGGAAAAAGCCACTGGGTAACTTCCTGAACTACTTAGTGGGATACAATGTGAGAAAATAATCAAGAACCTCATTGTGCAAGCTGGGAAGCTGAAACATCAGACTACAGCAAGACACCTCAGCATTTGTCTTCATCAGTGAAGCTGGGAGTAGATGGTGCAGGTTAGCAGAGTGCTGCCTCGGCCTCTGCCCTGCAGCTTCTCAGAGCAGTCATTACAGCCCTGACCATGGCCAAAACATCCACAACTATCAGTGAAAAATTTGCTACTGTCAGCCCTTGCTTTGACCACCAAATAAATTCAGCACTGGAATGGAGCCACCTTTTTTTCCCATCCACAGTCACTCCTCAGTGCCAACATCTTGCACTGAAATTTCTTGAAGGTTTTGCTTGTGCAAAACTGTTAATAGCATTTCATTTGGTATCAAAGCTTTGATCTCCCCACTTAAATACCACATTAATGCAGAGCTCCCCTGGGTGGATGAGTTCACAGTATTAGTTAACCTCTTCTTCTGGAAGTCTCAAATATGATTTAGAAATAATTCTGTGCATTGTGAAAGAAACAAAAACTCATTCTTAATTGAAAGTATAAATAAAAGGGATTTATATCCTTGGACTAACCCAAATTCAGACAGCAGCTTTGTGCTGCTTTTTCACTGCATTAAAGGAAAATTCAAATTCTGCATGCTCAGCCTACAAGTCTAACTTCTGGTCAGAAAGCAGGGCATTTTCCTGAATACCGGAAAGCACCTGTGAGCAATAAGCTAGCTAAATCCTCACAACATTTAGATTTTGATCCTTCTTTTGGGAATAGAAACTGAGCTGGAGATTTTGGGAACACCCAAGTTTCATTCCTGCTGTCAACTTGTAAATGTTTTATTGCCATTTAAAACCCCTTTAAGAAGCCCTTCAAGGTGTTGTTGATTTGATCCACAGAGGGATCAAACTCAAATTTTGCAAGGAGCCTCTCAGCCACTACCCACAGATTTCTGACTTCTTACTGAGAAGGTGCTTGTGGGTGCCTGACCACATAAATGTTGATGGAGCAGAGCTGTCTGCAGTCTGAGCTTTCCACCTCTCTCTTCCCAATAGCTGTTGGATGTTCTCAAGCACAAAAACAGATTTATGGGGACTTTACCACACAGTGCCAGAAGGCTGCTTTTTCTTGCAGGTAGCAGTCGCTTCATTGCAGGATCAAGCCTACACTTCTTGGTGGGAGGGGTTGTTTATCTAATTACATTTTTATGTTATATTTCCAGGCTCTGACATGTAACCAGTCAATTGAAATCTGCAGTCACTAAAACCTGTGCTCATCCTTCTGCCGCTGTGATTCTTGCCAGCCTGGTCCTGGGCAGGACCAAGGCTGCTGTGGAGGCTGCAGCATCAATCCTGCCATCCTTCACTCTGTCTATAGTCTGTCAGAGCCCAGAGCCCACATCATCTTGTTTGGGATGACTTCTGCAGGTGCTGGATCATTGTATGAAAGCAAGAGCATCATCACTAGCACATCCAGCATTGTCCTACAACCGTACTGCTAAGGTGGACTGAATCTCAAGGTAATTCCACTACCGATGTTCCCTTACAATCTCAAGGGAAAAACAAATCCCTGTTTAGAGTGGACAGGGCTGCCACCTGGAGGCCCCCCAGTTTTCCTACATAGTCAGTGGAGAGAGGGAAGCGTCTGTGTGAGGTGACTGCAGCTCCAGAGATGTCTGACCGCTCCCGTAGGACATTTATGCAGCCACGTTTTGCAGCTGGGAGACGTCAATTTTGGCACCACGGTTAAGCCGAGGCTCTATGCTAGAGACTTCTCTGGGGTTAAGGATTTAATCAGGGAGCACAGTGGTTATTTGCTCCTAAACTCAGCCAGAGCACTCTCAGGGGTTTTCTCTCCAAGGCCCATCTTCAGGCAGGACGCAAACTCCCACCTCCCCGTTGATGTAAAACATAAATAAACAAGGACCTAAAGCACTTCTATCTTCCCCAGTTATCTCAGGCATCTCACAACCCCCTCATCCCTCCCTGATTCTCTCTGGTCAGCACCAGACAGTTTTCTTTTCCAACAGGAGCCTTGCAGAGGCAGTGCCGGGCTCCCGGAGCACGGGCAGGAGCTCAGCAGGGTTGCGACAGGGCTTGTGGCACCGCGATGCTGCGTCAGAGCCCGGCCGGACAACGTCAGGCGGTTTGAGCAAGAGGAAACGGTTTCGAAGACATCAAACTTCTACAGATCTCTTGAGAAGTCAGGGGCAAGGAAGAAAAAAATGCAGCCAAGTACCCAGCAATTTGTCCTGTCAGTATATAGTGACCTTCCGCCCCCTCCCCCTCTCCTGCCCAGGCTGCGGGATGAGTAGTTTTGCCTTGCCCGGAGCAGGTATTTTGGATGGTTGTGGTTTGTTGTTGTTGTTTTTGTTTGTTTGTTTGAGGGTTTTGTTTGTGTGTTTGTTTTGATTGCTTGTTTTTGTTGTTGGAGGGTGGGGGGGGGGGATGGTGTTGGGTTTTTTTGGTTGTTGCTGTTTTTGTGGGGTTTTTGTATGACATTCCGGGCAGCAAAGCAGTTGAGCAAGGAGGTGAAAGGGAGTTGTGGAAGTGCTTGCTGCTCCTGCCATCTCACCTCGTGTGCTGGCCAGGGTGTTTTCTCCACCTTTGTGACCACAGATGTGTCCTGGAATTTTGTCCTGGAAGTGCAGTTCAGCAGCAGTAAAGAGAGGGGCAAGGAAAGGAGGGAGCTTCCCAGGAGAATACAGGAGGTTCTGTAACAGGAATGAGAAACTGTTCAAACATTCATGTCCCACTAGAAAGTCACCATCAGCCTCTGTCATTCAGGGGCATCACTGGGAGATGCACCTGAGCAGCTGCCTCCAGCAAAGGCTGTTCTCACAGAAATGCCGCTCTGAGGGGTTTTCTTTTTCCTAAATAGCTGATGTAGGGAAAAGGCCAGTGTGACTGCGGGAGTTCCAGGGTCCATGGAAACACCACCACTTTGGCATCCATTTTTGTTTCATGTGCAACATGTGGAAGACAGAGCCTGATACTGTCACATGTTTTGGGCTGTGCCTTAACCCACAGGTGACATTTTGGGCACTGTCTGTAAGGAGATGCTTCAAATGAGCAGAGGTGCTGCAAGCTATCACCTGGCAAGAAAATGAGTGGCCACTTCTTTGCTCAAAGAGAAGATTTATTCCCCTACCCCCAAAATATTGATGAGTACAGGGTTTTCCTCAAACCTCAATTAGCATGACTCCACAGAGACCCATTCCCAGAGAAAAGTCTGTTTTAACCTATCTCTTCCTAAAGCCCTCCCAGTAGGAGGCCTGGGGTAGACCCCCATTATGTTAGCAAAAACAAAGAAAAAACAAACCAAACAAACAAAAACCCACAAAAACAAAATTAAAAAATCCAAACCCAAAACAAAACAAAAAAAAAAAGACCTTTTCCCAGACCTACTTAATTTTCATTTTTCAATATAAATTATTAAGGACATGAATTTATAGGCAGACATCACGTGAATTCACTAAACTGGTTAGGATCTCAAATCTCTTTTACTTGCCTTACCCAGAGAAAATCCTACCTTTCATTGCCTCTGCCTCTTGCCTTACTCCAAATCTTCTGTTGGCTCTGGTTTCTCAAACCGTGTGAAATTTTCTCTCTCCCAGGCTGGGTGTCCTTAGTTTGCCAAGGCTTCTGCTTCTTGTGCTCTGTGCTTTGATGCTGAAAAATTAATGTGGAGATCAGGAGCTGAACTCAAACCAACCAACATCGCGGGGCAGTTAAGGACTCCAAACCCAAATCTTATTTGAACAATCCCCACCACATCTCCTCTCACAGAAGCAAAGACCTTCTCAGGCAAAATTGCTTCTTGACATCACCAATTTGTTCCTCATCTGAAGAGGATCAGGGAAGGAGTCAGTCTTACACCAGGGAACTTCAGCTGAAGCAGAGGATAACAAACCACAAGGTTAAACAGCCTCCCCCATCTCAGTCTCAGCCCAAGGTGACAGCATTCCCCACCCCTGGAAAGGAAAGGTAGGATTATACTGCACCACAGAGCATCTATACAGCCAAGAGCAGAGTAAAGTGCTGCCAGCAGGATTTTACCCCCTTATGTTCACAGACTGTTAATGTACAAAACTCATTCTCTCCAGTTTGTTTGAAAACATTCAGTGCCTTTTGTTTTGTTTTACTTTTGATTATTATTTAATGTAATTTGTGGCTTGCTCCTCACAGCTCAGCTCCAGCATCTCCCTGGGCCTGGCTCCTCTCCCGTCACTGACAAGCACTGTCTTTGCAGTTGGGTCTTGGTGCTAAAGGAAAGGCAGCTTTAAATTCCCTTTCCACCTCTCTGAAGATGGAAGATTATGGAGGTATAGAACCACTCAGGGATTTGAAAAGCAAGTATCAAAAGAAACCATTTTCTGAAATATATTTACTGAGTCCTTATTTTAAAAGCAATGAAGATTTTTCTGTCCCATAAGAGCTTCCATTCTGCACAGACTGGCAGCACATTTCCAAGGGGAAATCAGAACATAAATGGCAAAATAAATAATATTTCTCCATCCAATATAGGTCAAAGATAAGGAAATTATCCTTCATCTCATTCATGCAGTAAAGGTGGGTGCCCAGCCAGCGCAGCCTAGTATGTTAAAGGAACAGTTGTGTCATTTAACTTGGCTGATCTGGAGGTTCAGTTGTTTCTCAGCAAATGCAGTCACTTCCATAAAACAGTCAAAGAAAAGTTGCCATTTTATTCCTGGAATGATGTAACACTCTCCGAACAACTGCACTGGGTTTTGTTGAGAAGCAATTCCTTCATCCTTTCAATGCCCTTTGAGGTCCCTGCAGCAATAGAGCCACATCAGGACAGAGCCGTGGGACAAAAACCCTACTGTTATTCAAACACACTGTCTGAAATGGGGTTTTTAACAGGCAGTTTCCCACCACTTTTAGCTTAGTCATATCCACAGGTGTTAGGAAAACGTGTGTGAAACTGTCCTCCAGAGGTTGCTGCCAGCCTAGGCCATGCTCAGAGTCCTCACTGCAGACATCCCTCTCCTTTGTCTTGCAGAGGGTGGGCTCCCTGCTCGGTTTTGATAAGCAGGAGGAAGAGGAGATGCTCTCCCTGACATGAGCTGGGAGGTGTGCCTGAGAAAGGGCAGCTGCACTGGCCTTCAAAGAGTTTTTCTGTTTTTAAATAACACATCAAGATACTTTTTTTTTCATCTCTGTCCCCATTTTCACAAGAAATCCCAGTGTAATTTCCATGCTAATCAGATGAGAGCTTGCAAAATACATTTCCTTCAAGATGTAGAGGAATGCATTAACTCCAGGTGACCTGTGACTGTCAGTGACACAAACTGTTTAAATCCATGCAAACGAAAACCTTGCCCACGCCACAGGCAAACACTTGGCTTTTCCCATGCTGCTCGCATGGAGCTGGAAATGTTCGATGAGTGAAGTCTTAGTGATGCATTTCAGCAATAATTCATACACCATACATAATTTAGGACCTCACTGCAGTCCCCCCATAACACGTGCTGTACAGCGTGTATACACAGGGCCAGACGGCAGCTTTAAGGAGGCTCCAGGCATAATCCACAGTAAGAAGAAGTTTGATCCATCTCCAATTTGCACCTGCCAGATCATGAAGGGAGCTAATTGGATTAAAATATTGTAATTATCATTTCATTTACATGCAGTAAAACCTTAGGGAAACATTTTAAATGGCAGAAAATTTGAGGATGCAGTCTCTGAAGTCTGCTTCTTAAAAGCCTAATGCTCCCTTGCTCCTTCATTGCCTGAGACTAGACTTTTATTCCCAGGAAAAGGTGAGTTTGATGAGCTGCTGGTGCAATGCACAGAACACTGGTTTGATCATGGTCATATTTGCCAAGGCTATTTGGATGCTCTTGATATCACCAGTCCACTGTGACTGTGCCCAACTCTCCCTGCTGCCCCGACTCAGGAAAAATCAGCTTTAAAACACCCATATACACACATCCAGTTTCACGGGTGACCATGAGTTCAAAGGAGGAGTAGAAAGACCCTTCCTTGGGCTATAGTAGCAACTCCCATTTCTTCTCCACAGGAAGACAGTTTTGGAGCCACAAAGCTTCCCCTGGGGATGGGTGGGGGGAGTGAAGCAGTTTAACCCCAGTGAGGGTTAAACCAGGAGCAGCACCTGGCCCCATAGACCTGCCTCACAAGTGGGACATGTGTCCCTAGATAGGGCCGGAAAACCACCCACCTTCTGGCACATCTCCCAGGAGGTTTCTGAGTAGGTCCATGGCAGCTCAGTACTGCTGTGCCCTAGGAAGCAGCAGGGAGCAGGGATGAAGAGCTGAACCTGTGCTGGTGCTGTCACCAAAGAGCAGGGAGAGTACACACACACAGTGCCACAAACTTCCAGAGCCTAATGAAACACAGCACAAGAAAGGCCAAAAAGAACCAAAACCTTTGTCTCCTCACATCTAGTGGGTAATCTTTAGGGGACGTAATTGTGCAGGGCAGTAGATTTGCCTGGCAGATTTACAAGCCAGAGCTGGGCTTTCCCCACTCCTGTTGAAAACCTCAGCTGGGATCAGGTGTGAAGTCACTGTCGTTTGGGTGCTCAACGGAGAGTTCAGTGTCAAAGTAATTCTGATTAATTTCTGTATTTCTTCTGTAACAGGGGTTCAGGAATAAACAGTCACAGTCATGATGAGAAATAGCATAAAATGTTACAAAGCTTTTGTTCTCACAATCATCTTAGGGTCTGCCTGGTCTCCTGTGGAGCTGTGATGGACCTACTGGTCAAGAGCAACTTCAAGCATCACTGTGCGGCTCGGCCTAAGCTTGATGTGCTCATCAAGAGCAGAAAGATGGTAACAGGAGAACAAATATTACCCTGATGAGGGAAAAAAAAGGAAGGAAACTCCCTTTAAGGGAGTGTATTAACCCTTTACATGAGAACACAAGGCTTTGAGAAGTTTAGTCTGTAATTGAGGCCTTGCTCACGCCAGCAATGAAGCATGGGAGCACATGAGGGCAGCTTTAGTAGGTGCCTCAGCACCTTGCTGTTGGCAGCCTGGAGCCTACCATGGACACACTTACCCAGTCTCAAGGTTGTTGTCTCTTTTTTGGCACAGTCACCTTGATACACAATACATGGATCTGATTTTCAAAGGGCAAGCACACCACCCAGTCTGAAAAACTGGAGACTTTGTAAGATGTGTCCCATTAGACAGGCAAAAATCAATGCCTGCTCAGTCATTAGTCATTCTGGAAACCTCCGCCTTGGTGAGTCAGCCTGGTATAACTGGCAGGCTGCACGGGAATCCAGTTTGGGGAATATTTTCTTTTTCTGCCACCGTGAAGTTTCCAACCTGAGTTGCACAGGCAGCAGCCAACCTCCCTGGGAAACTACCGGCTGGGAACACAGAACAAAACTCATTTCTGGTCTCACTACTTCATATCTAATGCATATAAAAAAATATTTATCTGATGAGTATTCCTCTCTCCAGAAATAGAGCACACAAGCAAATCTTACCAAAGCAAATTATTGGATGACCTTCTGTTAAATGCACAAGCCCAGGGGAAAAGAATAAAAGTCTGAAAAGTAGAATTTGCTGCTACCGTCTTTTGGCTGAGATACCACCAACAAGGGCAGGACCAAAAGTAGTTGTTCAGAAATGCAGCAAACACAGGCTGGATCAGAAACAGCATTGCCATTCATGCAATGGTTCCCTGAAGCTGTAAGTCAACCATGACAGTTCTCACCTAGATTTCTGGTTTCCACCTGGCCACCCCAGAAAATCAGCACTTCTGCCCATTTCCAACAGGCACAACCTGCTATGGACTGCTACAGAGGGATAATCAGTGTAGTTCTTGCTACTAGAGCAGCCACAGCTGCTGTGGGTGCATATGACATGCAAAGGCACCTTCAGCTGCTCATTGTTGAATTTCCTTACCTTAGCTGGACACCATGGGAATGCCCTTCCAGGTTTAAGCCACCAACACACCTCTGAATGCAGTCACTGCATCCTCCCAGGGCTGGGGCATTTTCCATTCCCACTCAGCAGGCTTTTTTCCATATCCTATATCTGACTTGTGCTAGGAATGTATGTTTGGTCTTTCAGGTCTCCACACTGGAACAGTGGTAATATAAAACTGACTTTTCTACAAAAGACAAAGCAGGTTGATGGAAATAAAACTTTTCAGCATCTAGCAGATTTGGAAATGAAATTTTCCCACCTCCTCTCTTTGGAAAGTACCAAGAAGACTCCCAGCAGATTGCTTCCCCAACCAGATGCATTTAAATGGTCACCTGTGAAATGTGCCTTGTTCTTGTGATGGGACAGGAAAAGGAGGTGGCATGAAAAGGATATTCTTTAGCATAGGAAGGAAAACCCGACAGCTAGGACAAGACTTAGCTTCTGCCTAGGGGTATGCCCAACTCTGAGCTGCATCAGATTCCTGCTTTTTCCAAGGGGAGACTTGCAGGAGAATGAAAAAGGGACATAGATGGCCCAGTCTGGTCCTCTGTGTTTTGGAAGGGTCACTCACATGATGAGAGAGCTGCTGTCTGCCACCCCACAGAGGAATTTTGCTTGTGGTGTGAATTGTCTGCCTGAGCGCTGTGGAATGGATCGCTCAAGGTTAAATTGGATTAAACTGTTACAGCTCCACTTTCCCACGTGTGGTTTAAATTTAAACTCTATAAATTTCATGGTGAGTTATTAAAACCTTCTTGGCAAGGAGAACTCATATCATAGAAAAAAAAAAATCTCCAAGTTTGCAAACCCACAGGGAGGCTTTAAGTCAAGTTAACAGTGAGTTTTCCAAGTGTAGGGAAAGAAAGAGCTGAGGCATTTAATCAGTGGCCTGTGGGAGCCCTGCAGGGCCCCACTCTGCCATGTCAGCTGCTCACCAGGTTTTCATGGTCAGCGCCTTGGTCCCACGTGCTGTGCCCAGCGGCACAGATGCTTCTGGAGCAGAAGCTGAGCACTGTGCCGTATGGCACATTCAGAGACAGCAGGACGTTCTGGGCTGGATGCATGGAAATTTTTGTAAATACTTGTCAGCATAAATTAACAAACAAGCCTTGGGAGGCCTTGAAATGTCATTCTTCTGAGAAGTTTCATCCTGCCTGCTTCTCCTGGTATCACCCAGCCATGAGGTGATCTTTTCATGGGGTGGGTGTAAAATGTCATGCGGAATTTCAGTAGAAGCCATGCAAAGATGATCACAAGTATCACACACAGGGATGGCCAACTGCATGGCTACTGCTCCTCCCTGGGCTGGGGATGCCCTCCAAGAGGAATCTCTTGCCCTATTGCTCCCTGAACCAAAAGCCATGGATAAAACGTGTTTGGAAAGAGCAAAACCATGGGGCAGACCCCTGACAAATGCAGGAAGAGAAACAAGTGGAAAACTGTAAGGAAAAACAGCCCTAGACCAATGATTTGTGACAGGGCAACAGAAAGGCAGAGCCTTCATGCTTCCCACCCCAGGACAGGACATTAAACAGAGCCTTGGCAAGGACAGCACAGCAGACACACTCTTGCACTCTCCAGACTCTAAATCAGAGGACTAAACTGCAAATCATTTGGAGCTGGTTTCTGTTCTCAGTTGTCACAGCACTGCAGGAGCAGCACTAGCCCAGGCTGTCCTGCTCCTCAGGCTTCCAGAACTTGCCTTGAATGTGCTGCTGTAAATGTTCACAAGCCGCTCTGGTCTTTCCAGCGGCTGAGTGGATTTTTCAGCCCGAAGTCTCCAGCAGAATCCCACATCAGCCGAGGTAGGCATGGTTGTCATCTCTGAATGAGGCGAACTGCAAAGCTCCTGCCCTCACCCTTACAGAGCCAGCAAAGGGATGAGGCAGCCACACACAGGGCTGGCTCCGGGCACGGCCAGGCCACGGAAACTCCAGAGCAGCTGCTTTGGGCACCGAGTCTTGCCTGAACAAGCCCAACTGCCTATTTCCCTTTCTAGACGGCTTGAGGATGGGAAAGCACTGAGATGGCCTCTCACATCCAGCTGCAATTCCAAGGGGATCTGGAGGCCTGGCTACTTAAGCGGCTTGTTGGCATTTCCATCTTAAATGGCAAACAGCGCTGGAGCTCCGGCCGGTGGTGAGTGCCCGGGCTGAGGGGCTTTGAGGGGACCAGGCGAGGGATGAGCTCTGCCAGCACTGGCAGCCCGGCGCTGAGCCAGCTGGGTTTTTGTTTGTCTGTTTCTGTTGGCTTTGAGGGTTTTTTTTTTTTTTTTTTTTAAGTGTGGCTGGCGATTAATGGGGCCGCAGCGCTCCGGACCGTGCCCCCCGGCGGCCCCCGGGCCCCGCAGGCCCCGCTGCCCGGCCCGCACTGCGCCCGGCGGCCGCACGGGGTCACACCGAGACTGCGCCGCGCCCGCCGCCCCGGCCCGCAGGCCCGGCCAGCGCCGCGCCGGGGACGAGCCCAGCCGTCCGCTCCGGGAGCCGTGCCTGGCCCCGGGGACAAGCGCCGCTGCCTCCCGTCCACAGGGCTTGGCCATGAAAACACGAATTGCTGCTCTTGCCCCAGCCGGGAAAGCCGCTCGCTCCCCGCGAGGCTCGGCGGCTTCACGCTGCAGATCGTGGTTTCCTGTGGGCTCACGGAGCGTTGAAAAGCTTATTTCTCACTCGGGGCAGGAGCGCTGGGACCTCCCTCGGTGCCATCCCGGGGGGTCGGAGGCTCCGCGGCGCTGGTGCCAGACCCCAACACCGCGTGCCAGCTGCCAGGTCCCGCTGGGGACAGGGGCCCCGGAGGACAGCGTGATCCCTGCCAGGTGGGAAAGCTTTCAGCACTTGAACCGCTTACATTTGACCCAAATATTGTGCTCCACGTTGGCTTTAACGCTCCTGCGTGACAGCAGAGTATGGAAGCACTCGGGTCTCACCCCCCCAAACACAATCGGCTTCCACGCAGCTCAAGCACTTGACCTAAAAGTCTAATGATTCGGCACAGCCAAAGCCCGGTGCTGTGACAGCAGGTAGAGCAGCCTGGCTTGTGAAAGTGCTGCCTGCTCCCTGTCCCAGGCGGCTGGGACATTAAAGGTGGAAAAATTGTGATCTGGCAAGAAGAACTGGAAAGAACAGCTTTGCTGCATTTTAAAGACGAGGTGTTTGTTTTGGTGGAAGGTGACTTTAGGATGCTGGAACGGGCCTTAAAAACACTCGAAAAGTCCCAGTGAAGAAAAATAACCCAACCTTGTAGCTGTTGGACGCAGTGCAGGAGCTGCAGTTCATGCTCCACCAGAGCACGGGGCACAGGGGACTATCGGCGAAGGCGGGAAGGAAGGGGGATGTTTCAGCACGTGGCAGACTTGGAAGGGCTTGTGCAGATCAGTCACGGCAGAGCCGAAACAGCCGGGGACAGCGAGGAGCCGGCGGTGGGAATGTCCCGGCACGGCAGGGATGTGCTGGCTGGGCAGCAGCGCTGCTCAGACTCCTGCTCCCGCAGGTGCGGGGCCACCCGAGCGCCGTGCTCTGCCAGGAGAGCCCACGCTGGCACCGCTCCTGCTGCCAGTCGCTGCACACAACATTTAGCACAGAGGGCTGGTGAAACAAGGAGATAAAACACGTGTTTGGAAAGAGCAAAGCAATCAACAAGGGAGCTGGGAAAGCTGAGCGGCCAGGGATTTGGGTGATGGCTTGGATGTGCTTACACAGCCCAGGATCTGTGGGGCAAGCCTCTAAGATATTTCCCTGAGCAGCTGGGCAGAGACAGCCATTACCGAGTGCAATTAACTGCTTCATTACCACCTAAGCAAAACAAACCCATCAATCTCTGCTGCATTTACCAAAAGGAGAGACTGATACCAAGATACAAACACTGTGCTCCAGACTGCAGGCATGACCCATGCCCCCCAGCCTGGCACAGTGACTGCTCCCCAGACAGTCCCTGGAAGCAGATTTTAGATACCCCACACTATTTCAGGCGTGCTGACACACGGCAGTGAGCCAGCACGCAGCACCCTCATGAGCTGAGCTGCCCCGCGGTGTTATAAACACCTGCTGAGATGGAGCTGTAGGCCCTAGTGGGAGTGATGGAGGTGAGAGCAGAGTTTAGCCTTTTAAGGTCCACCTTAAGGTGCCTGTGCTTGTTGCATCCAGCAAGTTTTAACAAGCAGAGTGAGGGCCAGAGACCGCTTCTAGACAAGAGCAGACTACCAAAGTGAAAGGGAGGGATCCACTTTCAGAGGATCAGGAGAAGCTGTGATTTTCAAGCCGAAGCCCAGAGCCACCCCAGGCACAGAGCCATCCTCAGTTTACATGGCACACCACCATTCTTTACAGCAGTATAGACATTTCCTACGAGCTTTCTTCCCACCAGACACATCTCTAAATAAGACTCCAAGTGACAGGCAGGGAGTAAAAGGTCCCCTGGCATGCAGGAGGAACAGGGATGACTGACTCTGAGATCCAAGGTTAAGCTTCAAAGGACCACTAAAACATCAGGGTCTGGAGACTTCAGCATCTCTAAAACCCTTGGTCTAGTGAGAAGATTAAGGTCTGAGTACAGTAAAAAGAACTGCACTTACCTCTGTGATGAGATACAAGTGATTTATGAAAGGGATTATTCATGGATGCTTGAGATAGCAGGACAGGATGAGCCGATCATGTGTTCCTGAGTATTTTAATAAGCTCTTCTGTAGGATGGAGATAACATACCTACAGCAGTGTGAGGGCACAGTAACCAGTGCTGGTACTGTGGAAAGATCAGGAGCATTGTGCATTATACAAGGTTAAATTGAGGAAGGAGTTACTACACAAAATCCTACAGACTCTACTGCGGCACAGTGTTGCAACATCTCTGCTGTGGGGAGCCCCAAACAAATGCTCACAACAGCCCCTTCATCCTGAGCATATCTGAAGGGATGGACTGGGACAGGGGCTCAGCAGAAGTGGTTTGGGGCAAGAAGCCATTTCTCATGCTCAGGCAGAGGAAAGACATGACTCCCCCCTCCGGTCCTTCACAGCTCGCTGAGGATATGAATAAATCCCTGTTGAGCAAAAAAATAAGTTTACTTCCATCTTCTGTTGTACCTCACTGTAAGGTCTGTGCAGGGTTGGCCACTGTAGTTCCAGGCCTGGTTCCTCAGACAAACCTGCTCCTCTGTGGCCAGCATTTGTGAAGGAAAACAAAGCAGAAGGATTATTTCTTCTCTAGCTGCAGGCAGGGTGTGTGGAAGCAGTGATTCTACACAGCCATGCTCAGCTCCCACATTGATGCATTGTGGCACATTGATGGTACCCAGAGCCCAGCCTGGCCGTGCAGGAGCAATGTGTTCAGCATGACAGCAGTATAAATGAGCGCTGCAGGAAAACACAGCCAGCTCATAAGGACAGGAGAACTGTTCTTGGCAAACTGGGAAGGGATTCCTGTAGCTGATTACAAATTGCACATAGGGAGATTTCTGCGGTCAGGGATTTTCCTTCCCCTCCTTTAGACACTGGGCTCCTAAATGGGAGCATGTTCCTCCCTGCATCCCTCTTGCTTGTGTTTGATCCATCACCTTTCTTTTCCTGCTGCTTGTAGCAGCCCAATAGCAGTGTGAGTCCAGCCCTGGTGCAGGATTAGCTCTGGGGTGAAACAGGAAGATGGAGAGCACTGGGTGGCTTTGCCTGTGCCACTGCATCCCTCCTCTTGGTAATTTCCAGGACCAATTTATAAACTGAGACCACCAGGACCCTGACCTCTGTCACAGGACAGCCCCACTGAGTGCTTACTTCTGCCTTAGTCCCAACATGGGTGGCTGCACCACTGTGCCTGTAAGATGTACCTGATTTTGTGTTTGTCAAAAATACTTGTGCTCATAGGTATAGAGTTCACCACAATAATCAGCTCACAGTTCAACAGCTGGTTATGCACAGGAGATTTAACTTCTTTCTCACCTGCATTTGTTCAAGTTGGCTCAACTTCTGGCCACTGGTTCCCATTAGATCCCTGCCAGGAGGAGCCCAGCTTCCCAGACCTGTGCAGCCAGTGCAGGCATTTACTGATGGTGTCTGCAACCATCTCTCTTTGATACATTCAATAGATTGCAACTCTGAACATTTCCAAGCCCTTGGTCACTCCCATGGCTTTTCCCTCACAGCAAAACACACCAGGAACATTTTTAGCAGGGCGCTTGCTCAACACCTTCCCCCATTCGGTTCCATCCTCCTTTGTGCCAGGTGCTTAATCTGTTTTATAAATATCACAAATAAATGCAACCCTGCAGAGGATGACAGAGCTGAACACCAGCAGCACAAGAGCACAGAGCAGCCAAGAAGATAGGATTTGGCAAGAACAGACTTCCTCTGGCAGCTAATGCTGTGACAACATCTGAACCTTGGGAAGGCACTGGAAAGGCTCCAGGAGCAGCACACGGGGCAGAAGGTTTTATCACATGGCGCTGGTGTTCTCAGCAGCTTCTGGGCTGTTTGTTCTCAGAGGAAGTGCTTTCATAATTGCTTGATTTGAGGTTAATGATTTTTCTGTTTAAAAACAACCTAATATTATTTAATGATTGGCAGTTATTTGCACTCTGCAATTAGAACACACTATGAGAATTATTTGTTGCATGAATGGGAATTTGAGATTTTCAAGAAGTGAACACTTTTTTTTTCTTTTCATTTCTTACTGCAGCAAGCAAGCAGAAAATCCATGTAAAAATATTATCAACAAGCAAAAAGACAACAACCTCTCTGTCCCCTCCACCCTCCAAGGAACAGTGTTTCTTTAACACTGGGTGGGAAGAGAGAAGCAGCATACCCAATGGGTTTTTCTCTGAGCTCATTGAAAATACCCTCAATGCAGTAGGTAAGACACCACCTTGCATTTCTCTTGAGAGCTGTTTTTAGCAAAACAGCCTGTGAAAAAAACCCTTTGGGCAGTGTCCCTTGAGCTGTCAGCTCCTTGGCTTCTCCCTCCAGCCTGGACAGGTCCCAGGTCTCCAGCTCAGGGCTGCACCACCTGTGGCATCACGCCTGGCGGTGGCAGAGGCTGGCACTTGTGTTGGGTACTTCCAGTAAGCACTCTAGATACCCTGAAGCCTTCACACTCCACACCTGCCTGAATTTTGGATTCTTTACTGCTGCTTTACTTTGTTCTTGTTCCAATGTAAGTCAAAAGTTGTGTGGAGGCAGCATCTGGATGCAAGTCTGCATCCTCAAGTTTTCACAAAGCGCCTTTTTGAGACAGACACTAGACACAGCCGTATTTCAAACACTCCCTACAGGAAAGAAATATGGAAACATTTTCCCTGAGACTCAGTTTAGAGTCTAACTCCAATATCATTCCTTTAAAGAGAAAAAAGCAAGAGAAAGGGCAGAAAGCAGAATATGAGGAACGAACATGACAGAGAAGAACACCTGTCAGGTGTACAGGTGGGCAAGGTTTTCCTGCTTTGGCCTCCAAGCAAGGCTGTTGTATCCTGAAACAAACTCTAAAAGATATGGCAATGAGGGGGTATAAAGGAGGTCACTGAATTAACTAGTGGTAGCTTTATATTATGTTCCAAGACACTTGGACCAAACTAGCTGAATTTTCTTCTTTGAACAGAGTTCCTTTACATGGAAAAGGAACTCTGTTATTTTTTTTTTTTTTTTTTTTTTTAATAATTAAGGAAGACTTATTTCTAGACAAAGAAGTTACAATCACTGGCCCAAAACTCTAAGTTTTGGTCCCCAAAACGTGTAGCTTTCCAGCAGCTACAAGTCCTCCTAAACAAAAGCAGAGGGTTCAGAGGTGGACACCCAGGACTTTTGGACTACTGGGGTTCAGCTTTTACTGTATGATTTCCCAGTATTTGAGAGCATCATGGAGTAGTTTCTTTTAAATATATTTATGAACATGAAGTGATTATTTTTCTGTTTATATCTTCAATTATTAATCTCCAGCTTTCTGCAGATAAGCCAAAGAAAGTGAAATCAATTTAAGAAACCAAAACAACCCCAAACCAGCAGGCTTTACTGCTGCATAATAAACAGAAAAGCTGTTAGTGAAGCAGCAATCACAAATTATCTTGACCAGAAAAAAATAATTATCAAGTGCCTCAAAATTTGATGTCAGAGGCTGCCCAAACACAGAGGAAGATGGCATGGCTCAGGTCCTTTGGTAATAAAGCCAGGATAATCTCACTGCTCTTAACATACCTGACAGGTGCCATCTCATGACCAAGGATCTGACAGGGACAATCCATGCAGAGCCACTGACCCAGCCATGGGATGCTGAGGGACAACTTTCTTCAAATTATCCAAAAAGGCTGAGGCACTTGTGCATCATTTTCACACACACTTCTTATGAAGGACAGTCATTTTTAATATGTCTTACAGGACATCATCAGAGAGGTTACCAGTACAAATGCTATTCAGGACTAGTTCTTATCATCACCTTCCACTGTACTGTCAAACCCATTGGAACCACATCCAGCTAAAAACCTGAAAGCTGGTCGTTGCTGAAATATTACATGGAAAGCAGTCACCTCAAACACCCTCCCTGCTGCTATTTTATATCATTTTTTAAACTCAGTGAATAAAAAAAGTCATGGCAGTAACACCAACATTTTATTGCCCTGTGAAGAACTATGTAAAAATGCAGAAATACATAAGTAAGACTTTCTAGAGTAAGACATGAGTTTAAGTGCTTGCTTAAGTGGTGAGAGTGCCTGGCCTGGGGTTATTTTCAGAAAATAAAATCTCTGTATTATGTGAGGTAGTTACAGCTCAGTGCTTGCTGGCTCTGCCATTCCCAGGCACAGTGGTCCCTCACATCCTGGGCTGTGTCAGACACCTCAGGCCCCTGAGAAAGAGCAGAAGGGAGCATCACCCAGCAGCTGGACACGAGCAACAGCCCCTCTGTAGTCACTGGTGCCCACAGGCACCTCTCACTGCTCCTCAGGGGTGGGAGGCTGAGAGGCTCCACTGTTGGCTGCTTTGGACACAGGATTTTCCCTTTTGTAGGTAAGTTCAGTCAGAGCCCCAACAAGCTGGTGGCTGTTTGCAGAGAAAAACTGAGGAGAAAAATCAGCTTCATACCTTTGAGTGAAACATGAGGGAAAATTGTTCTTTACACTTCAGAGCCTTCATGTTTAGTGAAAACAAGAAATGAAATGAGTTCATGAAAGACTAATTGCCCGGTTTGTTTTATGCATGAGCCCCAGCATTCCTAGCACATGCAGTTACAGCTTGTTTTCAAAGAGACCAATTACTTCATTAAAACATCATCTTCACACTTCCAGAGCTGCTTTAACAAGTCTTCTCCTCTTCATCCTTCTGGCCTGTTATTTTACCATTTTTTGGTTTAAGAGCAAAGGAAAAGAGAGCCAAATGGCAATATCTATAATTTACTAACAGCTATTAAAACCTGAGAATTAGGATCTATCCTTTCTCCACCACAAAGTAAAGGAATACTGCAGAATTTTAAACACCTCAGTGCAAGACCCATGGCACCTCAGGCAGCCAGGAAGGACCTGTGTGGCCGGATGCTACTGCAGGTACAAGGATACCAAGTGGTTTGAAACAAGCCTGTGCCTGGGAACATCGAGGGCAAGATCCGGAAGCAATAAAGATGAAAGCTCCTTGAGTTGTCTTAATATTTCACTATGTGTAAGATAACCACGGAGGCCACAGAGTAAGTCTAGTTTATACACAGCTGAAACTGAAAACTGAGTGATGGGGTGGGGTAAAGGGTGGAAGAGGAGAAGGTAAAGGAGCTAAATATCCCCCAAAAGAAGTCAAAAGGATGCCTACAGAGATGATTTCTTCCAGACAAGCAACATAAAGCATAATTCAGTGAAATGCTGTCATTAGAAAATAGAGTTCACAGTAAGCTTTTGACTGCAGTACAAACCTTGGTTACAAATGAAGATGTTTGAGCCATCACAATCCCTCTGACGAAGCAGAAAGCAGGAGCCTCCATGCCTGTGTGTGCAGGAACAGAGTGCTGCAGTCTTGGCACTGGCAGAGAGATGCTATCGGGGGTTGCCACGGAAACCGGCGGATGCAGCCCCAGCAGCTTTGACTTTGCATGAACTGCGAGTTCAGCGAGGCACTGAGAGCTGGTTCCTCCAGCTCCAGGCAGGACTGTGATGGGGCTGTGTTTGAGGCTTTCCTACAATCAATCTCCCCCTACCACAGCCCACCTTTCCCATCTCCCCATCTGAATACACGCACAACCACACACGGCCCGTCTCCCTCCTCCTTCCTTTCAGCTCAGACAATGCACACAAAGGTCACTCCTCACCTATCACTTCCATCCAGGTTCCCTGTCACCGAGATGCTGTGTGACAGCTTTTCAGTCTGTTTGAATGTTTTGGACAGGGCTATTCCCTGGAAGCAGAGGTATTTTACTGAAGTTCCTTTCACTGCAGAGGAAGCTTTGATATCCACCTGCTTTTACAAACCCAGAGAGAACTGGAAATGCTGTACCAATTTGTACAGACCTAGAAAGGACCACTCCAGAGTTTTTCTGCGATTATTTTTCTCCCTCTGGAAACAGCCATGATTCAGAAGGGAACTGGCATACAGGAGAGTCCAGCACCAAGTGAATTATTGCCACCTTTGCCAATACTGCTCTTATTATCCTCTTCACTCCCATTGTGAAATCCCCAACAGGAAAATTGCCCTGGAACATGTTGTATTCTGGAGAAATCCCCTTTCTGATTAAAAAGTCCCTTTAGGATAAATTTCTACTGTCTACTTATTCATACACACCTGAAGGCAGCATTATTTGCCCATGAACATTATGCATGTTAATTCAAATGCAATCTTACACATTTGTGTGCAGGTTTCCCATAAAGTTTCCCCATTGTTGCACCACTGAAGCCAAGATCCCAAATTCATGGAGCTGTAACATGTTTTCTGTTCAGTGGAATGGCATCCCAAAGCCATGCAGCATTAAGTGCTCTGGAAATGAAAATTAATTCTCATTAACAGCTGTATCTCATACGGGGGGCAGAACAAAGCAGCACTGGGATTTATGCTTCCCAAGGATAACTGTGCACCGAGATCCAAGGAGCACTGTTTTCATTGCAGATTTGTATCCCCCACAGGAAAGATTATTCAGATGCAACACAGGCAGATCAAACACGCCTGATGTGTGAAGTGGCCACTGACACAAGATATTTTGGGAAGGGAGATTTTCAGCTGGTGGCAAGATATAGCACGAGGCAATGCTAAGTGACAGGCTGGTATTCCAGCTTTGATTTACCACCCCCCTTCCCTGTATGGGTGACTTCCATTTTAAAATTTAAACTAATTTCTTTCATGTTATTTGTAAAGTGAGAAAGACTTAAGGCCAGTTTGTTTGACAGGATGGCAGCTGTCACTCCATGTAAACAGACCCCAAAATGAAAGAGCAATCCAGCACATGGAAGTAGAAAGTCCTGACACTTTAATTATCTGAAGAGATTACAAGATGAAAGTCTTCCTTGAGGCAAATGTATATTAGTATTGATATAGTCATTGTGCTTTTCAGTAAGAGAAATAGGAGTCTGTATTTACATAAGAAACTATAGTGTCTGAGATCTTTAAATATCATATTTATGGAAATGATTCTGAATTACAGCATTTACAAAATAAAAACAAGCTTAAATAAATATTCAGTGCATTAAATAAGATTTTTTCCACAGAAGCAACTTTTTGTGCATATTTATTTCACAATTGAAGTTTGTTGCAATTTTTTTATCCTATAAAAGAAGCATTAAATTTCTTGTGTGTTTTTCTGTTTTGTTTTTTTTTTTTTCCTAAAAATAAAACTGCAATAATCATTGCAATGTGAAGCCTGAGATTTAAGCCTGAATAAGTATCATTGCTTGCACCACATTACCCATCTCCCACCAATCACCCAACCCCATGCCTTTCCAAACTGGTGAATGCAGACACTCCAACCTACGGATTTCATGAGAAGGATTTCATGAGAAGGTTTTCAAGGAAGTAATAATAATAAAAAATATAAATAAGTGAGGATAACACATCAGAGCTGATGTTGTCTACAAACAGCATTATAAGGCTTGTGCATTACACATAAACTAAGTGAAGCTGTTTCATCTGAATCAAAATGACAGTAGTGCCAAACTGCAGCACCCTTGTATGGCTCATTAACACTGAACAGTAAACCATTGAGCAAAGGGAATGTCCCCCAAAAATAAATAAAATTAAAAAAAAAAAATTAACACTGGCCAGTTTTGCCTTATCATTTTGAGTGACAATCTTTCTTGAGTGTGATACCGCAAACAACTTCCTCATTCATTTTTGTATTTATCACTTTGAAACACAGTGTGTGACACCACAAGTCAGGAAAGGGGGCACAGCAAAGAGCTCTTGATCTCGTTTCCTCTGTAACCACAGCACACACTGTCTTGCTTTTCATGTGGCCAACTCAAAGCAGGTCCAAATGCCTTTGAAACCTCAGTGCTCAGGGAGCTCTTACTGCAAATAGTTCGTGCAAGATCATAGCATGAATCCATGTGAGTCTTATTTCTTTCCTCTCCGAGTGGAGATAAGAATTATTCCCTGGTGTTTCACATAAATACAAATGTCTTCTGAGTTGTTAGCATGAGTGAAGTACCAGTATGCACTATTTTACATGGTTACTCTGCCAAATGTGGACAAGTACCATTCTCTGGCTGACCATTCGGTAAGACCTTTTGGATATCTCATTACATATCTGCCTTTTAAAAAACCTCAGTATGGGAGGAATAATTTGTCTTGTCTACTAAATTTTGCTGCCAAACTGTCAAAAATATCTATTTTAATATTAATTCATTCATTTGGTAACCACTTCCTCTGAAGTTTGTTAAGTTTTAAATGCTAATATAGAAACCAAGCCTCTGTGTCAGACTTTTATTAACAAGATTTAGCATAAATGATTCCGATTATAAATACTTCCAAAACTCCAAACTACGGAACTGGAAGTTGTAAAAATTTTTAGAAGACGACCTGAAGTTATTGCTCTGCTTGGTAAATGAAACGCAACAGAAATACACTGTTTTAGTGCCTTCAGTGCTTCCTATGGGATTCACTGAAAAATTTGCCTTTGTAAATATTGAATACAGATTTGAAATAGATTTGCTTTTATTAATCCTAGCATAGGTAGCAAAAATCTAGAAATTGGGAAGTTAAACGGCAGCAGGTAGGAGAGTGCTGATGCCCACAGCCGTGCTGGGATTCCAGTGGGCACAGGAGTGTCTGAGCTTTGGGACTGATCTGCTGGGGATGGACTAATTAACTGGCTACTCTGTTCCTAGCATGTAAGATAAGCAGCAATGCCTGTTCAATTCTCTGAGCCCTATTTCCTTCCACACAGTGCATTTGTTCTGCATATGGCATCGTAACATTAATGTTATAAATTTATGGAAGACTGTACTGTAGCCTTAGAGCTACAGACGCTTCATAGTTCCCTTTAGCAGCTTAGTAAAATGCAATAAAAACTGTACAAAATTTATAATAATGGATGTCAAAGCCTACATGCCCTCACTGGGTCCCTCTTTCGAGTTAATTCTTGGCTTAGGTCAAACATATCAGTCCATGTAAGACTCCAGAAGACAAACCAGTAGTTTAATATGTCAGATACCAGCTCTGTCACTATAGAAAGGAGTGACATGGAACATGTAACAGTGAGTGCAAACACGGACAGGCTTCATCTGACCATAACGAGGTAACGGAGCAGAGTGGGAGGAACAGCGGGAACAGAAGATCTGAAAAACAAGAGGGAAATTTCTCTTCAGTTCCTCTGAAGAACAGGATGGGACAAAATTGATTTCAAGGGAGGGGAGAGAAGATTGTATGAGCTGGCAGCAGCACCATCCTCAGCACAGCAAATGAAGGGCCCCAGCAGGCACTCCCTACCCGATGACCAGTTTATCTGGCCAGGCTCAGTCCCTCTGGTGAGGGTGCCCAGCACTGACAGTAGCCAAGGCTGGCCTCTCCACCTCTGCAGGTCATGGAGAAGGCAGCTCTGTCAGAGGTACAAAGCATCATCTCTTCCTTGTTTTTAAAGAAAGACTAGGGGAATATTTGTGAATATCTCCAAATTTCATACTCCCGCAAAGTCCACTACATGGTTATGAAAGCAGCTTCTCTACCCTCTTCCTTTCTAACTTGTACACCAGCCAGCAAGCAAAATGGGATTGCAGATTTCTGGCTTCCTGTGGTACATGACTGCTTTTTTCTCCCTCACTCCCTCTTCCACCCCCACAAACTCACCAAGCAGCAGCCCTACACACCAGAGTGATCCCGCAAAGGTCTGGAGAGAAAGCAAAGGGACACACTGTCCCTGCAGCTGAACTGTGAGAGCATCACCCCAGGCAGTGCAGGCTGCCCTGGCTCATTAGAGCTTCCAGCAGTAGTCCACAGTGACTCTGTGTTTGGGGTGGGGAGCGTTCTAGGATCTCAACAGGGAATTGTGCCTTTAGCTTTATACAGTTTATTGCTGTATAAAAGTCAAACCACTCCCCCTCCCCAACCTTTAAATATAAGCTGAGAGTTGGCAGCCCAGGCACACAAAAGCACCTGTGAATTGAGGACCCCAGCTAAGCGTGCACATTCTGCTGTGCAGCTGGGTTGCTGTGGTACACATGAATTTGCTGCTCGCTTTGGTGGGTAGTTCTCACATGTCTGACTGAGTCATTACCTTGCCACAGCTCCGACAGTGGTGCTTCCTGCGAATGACTGTGAAAGGAGCCTTGCATGCAGTGCAGTAGCTGCAGACTTCATCTGGAACCCAGTCAGGAGGATCTGTCAGGAACACAGCAACAAAAGGGAACATAAATCAAATGAGAGTAAAACCAAACATGCGATTTACCAGATTCTCAAGGAAGTAGGGACAATAATACACAACAGCAGCAGCAGAATAAAATATAACAGAAATAACTTGCATTTCTCCAGGTGCTTTGCAAACAGTAACTGAGTGAGTGCATGATGCCCAGGAGGGCTCAACTCCCCTCTTCTCTGCCAGGCACCCATCTTTGGGCAGAGCACATTAGGCATTAAAATGGCCCATGACTGTTTCGGGCTTGAAATAAAATCTATCTTAGTCAAATGCAAGTGGCATGGAAAAGCAAAATAAAGTAAGACAAGAGATTATTAAGGCAGAGCTGGATCACAGGTGGTTTTGTCAGTATCGTCCACCATCAAAACAAGCTTAGAGCTGAGATCATTCCCAGCCTCTTCCGCCTTCCCTCCAGAAAGGCCAACTGCTTTTCTGCAATTAGGCAAGCACTATCCAGGTAATAAACCCAAAGCCTGATTACCATCTGCTAAATTATTAGGACTCTTACTGGAAGTCACCAGTAACTACAGCAAAACCACAAAATCAAGTGTACAAGGCTTAGCAGAGAAAGAACTTGCCCATTACCACGAACTGCGTGTTTCAGTTGTTTATGTCTCCTGTGAGCTCTCCAACCTCCCATAAAAGACATGCAGGGAAATGATTTGGTTTTGGCAAGGCAGAAGGTATCAGGCTCCCTTCTGTTGAGCTGTTTCTGCTCACGACAGGCTGACATGACCTCAAAGAGTCTGGAGTCACAAGTGTAGAAATGAAGAAGCTGACTGCTTAATTAAGTTGATAAAAATCTAATGAGTGCAAATCAAGTTCTGTCCAGAAAGAATCCATGGACACAGTAAACACAAACTTCTGGACGCATTTATCCAAGTTCCCTGTATGCAGCTTCTTTCTAAGTGTTATTTACAGTTTGCAAGCCATGCAATTGCTGATTTATAAACCTGACAAGCAAGATCCCTGCCTCAAGGAGCATACTATCAAACAACAAAATATATGGTGCAGTTAATGCAGAGGTTAAGAGGGCTATAGCTACAGGCAGAAAGATAATTAAATGAAAACTCCACTGTTTTGTTCCAACATAACTATGACCAGTTTTCGTGTGTTTGTCACATTGCAACACTTGTCAAAAGTACAATGGATATAGCATTCAATGTAGGAAACTGCTCAAAAAGCAGATTAATAAAAACAAAGAGAACTTAGAATTTGACTCAGCTTTTGTAGGCTTCTCTAAACTATTTTAGAGGTTGAACTAGCTTAAGGAAGCTATCCTTCACTTAATGAGCACATCAGGCTGATAAAGGTTACACCGACAGGGCCAGTAACCAAAACCAGAAGTTGACGTGCAGAGAAATGACCGATGTGGTGGGAAAAAGGAGATTGCACATAGAAGCCTTCACCTCACCCCTGAGAACAGTTCACCAGACAATGTTCTGTGGGGACAGGAGGCTACAGACTCCTGGTTCAAAGGCAGGGTTCCCTTCAGCATCAGTGAGACGTAGGACTGCCAGCTTAAGTCAAGCATTAATAACAGTGGAGCCAAGAGATTCTCCTTTCCACTTCTTTTCCTTTTCTGCAGTCTTGCCAGATACTACATGTATCTTGCCCAGTAAAACTTACTCCTAGTATCAGTTCATGATGTAGATTTTAAGAACTTTTTGTCACTTTCTCTGACCTGAAACCACAGCAAGCCTGATGGAGCATCCCCATGTTGTCCATCCAGGAGGCCCCTTGGGTTATCACATATATCCAAAACAAAAAGCAAAAGTATGAACCAATAATAATGCTCCTGTTTAAAACTTGTCTCTGCATAGATTATGTTTTCAGGGATTTAACTATCAATTGATTTTCACTCATTCTGAAGACAGCAAAATTTAGGAAGTTGTTCAAGCTCTGTGCCAACAGGTCTCCCTCTGCAGATCTGGTGGAAGCAGGCATGGTAAGATGCTCAAATTGATACCGATGGTTTACCAACTGCATTGCAGTGTGGGCTACCAGGTTCAGGTAGTTACTGATCTTAAAATTCACAGAAAAGCCACAAAGCACGGGCCCTTTCTGCACCCCTTGCAGCACCCCAAAGTGATATTGCCACTTCTGCAGCAACTGCAGCCATCAACACTCCTTCCCTCTGATCAAAGGTAGGCCACACACATTGTAAGCCAACACAAGCCCACAACAACGACTCTGGAACTCATCAACAGAAAGTAGCTTTTTTATTAGCTGTTTAATTTTTGGTTTGGGTTTCTTTGAGGGTTTTTTTGTTTGCTTTGTTTTTGGGGGGGAAAGACAGGGTTGGTTTTTTTCTCCCCTCCCCCATATTTTCCTGTTGTTGCCCTTGAAGTGCAATGCTGAAAAAGTTACTTTTTTATTGATCTTGCATGGATTTGCCTCCATGCTAAATAGGAAGAACCTGAAAAAAAAACCAAACCCAAAAAACAAACAAAAAACCCCCACAAGCAAACAACAAACATCCCCCCAGAAACAAATAAACTAAAAACCCAAACTCACCCAGCAGATTTTGATAAACACTGACCTTAAACTAATAATAATCATATATTCCATAATTCACAGTTACAGAATCACTTGACTGACAGATGAATTAACTTGAAAACTTTGGTTTTGTAAAAATTAATTCACAACTTCCTGGCAACGCACAGAAACAGCGCAACCCTCTCCTCAGAACACTCTCCCACAGCACAGGGACTCTCTCTGCCTCCGCGCTGGTGTCACATCAGCTGATTCACCAGTCAGTAGGGTGGCCAAAGGGCACATTTTCCCCCAGACAGTGACTCATCAGCAGGGGCGCACAGCCAGTCCCGTGCCCCGTTGCCTCAGGTTCAGTGCCCTCCCAACATCCCGACCGCTCGCACCAAGATCTGCTGCACTGCAGCACACCCCCAAATAGTAACACTTGGTTACGTAACAGCTTTTAACATTCAAAATGCTATACAAACGTAATTGCTTTAATCCTCATCACCCAGCTACAGTCAGTGTGTGGGGAGAAATCAGGAGAGGGATGTCTTGCACAAAATCTTAGCGGTGCAGCGCTGAAGTAAAATTTGACATGGGGAACTTTGGGCCACTACCCCCAACGCCTTTTCCTTCCAGCTGACTGAAAATGGCCTTACACTGACTACGAACACAGAGCTGTGAGACTGTGCACTTAGAAACAAAATGCAGTCCTGGACTGGGGCCAAAGTGCTCACCCTAACAGGAAGGATGAGGTCCTGATGATTTGGTCGCTCCAAGTCCATACAAGTCCCAGTGGCAACAGGATCCCACCCCTTGGTTTCCTTCCCCAGCCTCATCGCGCTCAACCTCGGGAGCAGCCCCTCTGACTTACACACATCAACGATTGAGTCACTGGGCTTTTTTTAGAACAGGCTTTTGAAATACTCTCTGAAGAACCCTCTCATGAGGGGATAAAGCTTCAATGAGAGGAGCAGAGAGTGCGTTACACAAATTAAACCCCGAGCACAAGCCTGAAGATGTGCTGGAAGCAGGGCAGCAGCACAGCATCCACAGGCTTTTTATGCTACAGTCCTTCTCCAGGCTACGCCGCTCCATTAGCTCTGCATGCTGCAGCAAATAGCAACATCCAGTCTCCAAAGCATTATCTGCCTGTGCTTCAGGGATTTGGACAAGGAAGGGAGGGAAAACCTTGTTCCTGGGCTAATTGGCCCAGTGCTTTATCATGCAATGAGAGTTTGGAGAAGTCTGCTGGGAAATGGATGAAGTCCACAGCACAAACATCAAAGAGGAGAAGGAAGGGATTAATGAGACAGACTACAGATATAAATTTTAGAAGAAAACATTAAAAGCATGCACAGAAAAAAAGGCAGAGAAATGAAGAGAAACAAGTATTTAAATGAATAAGAAACAAGTTTAGAGAAAGGAAAAGGCACAAGACAAAATTAAATACTGTTAAGACTGAAAAATGCTCTTAACTATTCAAACATCTTGCATCACAATTTCTCATAAATCATGAAATTCTTCAGTCTTTTTATTTGTTCTGTAGCTTTTAGCATTCACCTTAACACGTTTATCCTATCTCATTAGCTAAAAACATTTTCTGCTACAAAAGTTAAGTCAGATAAATCCAGGATGCTGGAGCTTGAAGAAAACCCTAATCATGGACAAAAAAAAAATCACAGACACTGTAAACTGTCAAAAAGAACACATTGATTAATTTGGCTTAAATATGTGCATTAGACCATCTAATCTTAGAAATCGAAGATCATTTTTCTGTCTCAGAACACAAGAGGAAGAGACCATGGACCCGGATCCATCAGCTGTGATGACTGAAACATTAGCCCAGAAAAGCTGAAGTTTTTTTCTGTGGTGCTGAGACACAAGAGACCAATGTGGAGAGACAACCCCAAAAGTTGCTGTGAGCTTGCAGAAGGCCTAGGCTAGCAAATCTAT
Source organism: Chamaea fasciata (assembly GCF_029207755.1). Taxonomy (NCBI): domain Eukaryota; kingdom Metazoa; phylum Chordata; class Aves; order Passeriformes; family Sylviidae; genus Chamaea; species Chamaea fasciata. The sequence goes on along the minus strand of NW_027094091.1, from coordinate 4,811,855 downwards.
ACTCTGATAGAAAACAAATGAGAAACATGCACACCACAACTCCCTGTTGAAGAACAGCTGCTAAACCCTGAGCTTGTGGTGGTGTTTGTGTTACAGCCAGATGATTCAGAGGAAACGCCCCTTTCTGCATTTCTTGTTTCTATCAAGTATTCCTAATGCAGAACTCCAACTGAAAGTTCCTCCTGCATTGATGTGTGTTGGATTTCAGAGCACATCATGCAAAATAACCCTGATTACACTTCTCACCAAACTAACCTGCAGAGGGCTGCTCCTACAGCAGCCTGTGGAACTGACACCACTGCAGCTGTCACAGCACATTACCCTCACAGCTGAAAAAAGGGTCAGGTGGGCTTGCTGGAGCTCTTCTGATGAAAGCAGGATTGCAAATTCTCACAGTTTTAAGCACAGAAAGTAGAAAACTAAGGTGACTTGACTTCACCTCCTCACTTCAACTGCCACGGTAAAATGAACCTTTTTTGTCCCTCATCACACCTGATTTTCCACATGTCATTTTGGGCAATCTCTGACTTTGATGTAAGATTTCTAACAGGGAATTGTAATTGCCTATTAGAATAGAAAGTAATCTTTGTCCTTGCTCAGTAGATTCAGTGCTGATTACACAGCCAGCTTAAAATTTTTTTTTAAAAAATGCTTAATATAATTTGCTGAAAATTTTGGGGGTGAGGGAGAAAAGAGGTACAGACTTCTTAGCTTCAGCTCTGGTTAAATAGCTTTCTCAGGATGGAATTCCTGTGCAAACCTAAAAAGCTTTCACCAAGACACAGAGCTTTGCAAACTTGGGCTCAGGCCTCTGCTCTACCTGATTCAACATGACCTTGAATTATGTCATTCTGTGTCCATTCTGTCCAGGTACATGGTCAGCAACTGCGTTTTTTGCAAAATAATTATTTATATAAAACGGAGCAACTCTCATAGAAACATTGGTTTCCACTGAGATATGGGTCAAATCTTTACTTTAAATCAGATGGAGCAGAGACTTGGATCTTCCATGTAACCATTAGTAGGAATATTCTCCGTAAGACCTATCAATCATTATAAAATAGAAAAAGAAGTTGATAATGTAGATCTACATAAAACATACCAGAACACTCAAAACATGTATTTATGACACAAAAAGCTTCAAAATGTAATCAATGTTAAGATGTTACAGAGTTGAAGAAGCCTGTTCTTTACAGTACTTAGGGGATGTTTTTCTGTAAGTACTGCAAGGAAGTCTCAACAAGTTCCACATAGTGTCAACAAAGAGGAATAGTCTTTGAGAAGGGAACAAAAGCAAGTTCTTAAAGCCCAAGTCAGATCCAATTATTGCACTACAATCTAAAACCTGTAAGAATCCTGTAATTCTACATGCATGATTAAATATGTTCAGCTGATTATAAAACATTGCCTCCATATGGAAATTTGATGGTAAATTCCTCTCTCACACAGCGTAAGCAGAGCTGCTGAAAAAAGGAAAAGTAAAAAGTTATGTGGACAGAACATGTTTGGCCACTGAACCGTGCAACAGTTTAACTTCTTTCATTTACAAGGTGTTGCTGGTCATCATTATAATAACAGAGTAACCAGAGGCACATAGACTACAAAAGAAAAACTGAAGCATTCAGCTGGGGCTGACAGCTATTTCTAGAGCCATGGTGATTAGATTCTGCACATACAGGAGCATGGGTGGGCTTTTCTGACCTGGTGACTTCTTACTGCAACGAGAACAAGAGCTTGAGCCTCAGGACCGTGAACTTCTGTACTGTGCTTGTGCTGCTGGTTACAGAGCAGTCAGGGCCTGTGACTAGACAGGAGTGGGCGGGGTGGCAAGGGATCAGGGAGAAATAGTGTGCGCTGTGAAGCAAACAGATGCTAACACTGCTTGGCACTAACAGGTACTTGTACTGGCAGCCACAGCAAGCCCATTATGTCTGCAGTTGTAAGTAGGTGGTAGTGAGCAAGGCAATTCTGTACAGATGCAAGAAGGATCAGGAGTGAAAATGCACTTACAGCTGCAGAGAGAGCTGAGAAGCCACAGCAAATGTTTTCACGGAGCACCAACAGCTTCATAATGCCTGCTGGTTTTCCTTGAGAAAAATCTTTAGATTTCTAGATATCTCATGGTTATTCCAGGACAAGAAGTGTAACTCACTTTCTTAGCCTGCCTTTAACTTCATTAAATGGATAAATTAAAAATATTCGCATTTCCCTCAGTCATGACTGATCAATCCTCCTGAGTAATAAATTATCCCAAAATACGTGTACGGTAAAACTCAGATTTGCCTAAGTTTAGTACTAAAATCATCAAACTCACAAGGATAAATGTAATGCTCCCAAGTATGGTGACCAGGGTCACACTTATGCTTTATCACATTAACAAACTGATAAATAAAAACATAAAAAGGCAATTTTGAAGCCAAAAAAGTTAAGAAGTTATTCTGTGTGTGTGTGCACACCTATGTATATACATGGGAATCTGCTAGCAAATACAAAGCAAGTTTTCTGTTAGGGCTAGAAATATGATGCCAGATGCATAAATGGCAGAAAGACACCAAACTTCTACTTCCCTAGTGTTTGGTCTTTCTAAAGCTGCACTGCATATTAAGAATGACACATCTCTGTCCTGATGAGGGATGCATTTACACTGGGTTAAATAAGAGCAATTTTAGATTTTCAAACACAGAGGTTTCCTTTACATCGTGTGACCCATGCTGCCCACTCTCAGCCAGCTCTCATCCAACAGTGGTTTGTCCAAGCTGGAGCTCAGGAACTTCCCAACAAGGCTCTTCCTGTACCGGTTTGTAGCTCACCAGGGCACAGGGAGAAAGGCAGTTCCATGGAAGTTCCCAGCACACAGGCCCCATCTGCTGTTCCTGCAACTCAGAGCAAGCACCACTGGCAGCCAAGAGCCCAACCTTACTGCCCAGTTGTAGCCTGCCACTACAATTTGCTTTGAGTTTATGCACACAACTTTGTACCTCACTGGCCAGCACCTCCACCGTACAACCAGGACAAGAAATTTTACTGTATTTGACAATTACTTATTGAATATCGCATAAAATAATATTCTACCACAGGAAAATGAAATTTCTTTTACATTCTCTCCCTATAAATATATATAATTTTTTAATACTCCGTGAAGTATAAATGTATTCATTTCCTTGACAATAATCTGAGAGCATTAGGACAACAAAGATTGACGTACAGACCATAGGCTCATGCTTTTGTTTTGGAATGCCAATTAATCTGTAGTTTATTGTATTTCAACCTTCACAAGGTCACAGGTTTTAACTCCTAAACCCTTGCCAATGTCAGTTGGCTCATAATAAACATTCATATTTGTTTTATGACCCAGACCAGCTGGTGGGTTTTATACACAATAAGAATGAGAAATCTGACAAAAAAACAAGTGATTCATCTTCATAATGTGAGTAGAGGCTAAAACCTTCAGTACAATCCTAAGGCCATTTATTTGTTCAGGTTGCTGGGCTTGCTTTCCAATTTTGGGTTCTTTTTTAAAATACCATTGATTGAATACAATCTAGAACACTTGCTACGTTTGGTTAGAGGGATTTATTTAATAATAGGGAAGAGCTTTCCTGGCAGGTAGGTGGCTGGACCTTCTCAATTTGATACATACTCTGCCACAATGGCAGAAGGGAAGAGCTACTGATGTGCTCCTTTGCTTTAAATTGTTTTCACTTTCCGTTAAAATAATTGAGTGACCTGAGGTATAGGATTGACATACAAAAAGGAATTAATTAACTTTGATGCAATGCTCTCAGTCTTTGCGTTGAATCCATTTACAGTGATAACTGTGCTGTATTCCTGTACTCCTGTTGATGGCCCATGGCCAGATTCGGCCTGAAGGACAAACCCACCAGGCTCGCTGCAAGAAACAGGGAACGATGCTCAAGAAGCAGAAGTTTTCTTATCCACCATACATCTTCCACCTGCACCCAAACATCACCCAAAGTCAGGGGCTGCTCCTTCCACAGTGGCCAGCAAAAACAAGATACATGGGAGGTGTTGTAAGGGGGAAAAGGCACATGGCTGCTGACGTTAAATCTTGATGGAAGTTTATGCCTCATGCTGGATGCCTAAGGGATGGCAAAACCATGTATCCCATTAGCTATCCCTGCATACCTCGGCAGAAAAAAAGTCTGTACAGTGTTGCCAGCAATGACAACTTGTGACCTGATGGAACAGGGGTTTGGCATGTATTGGAGGTGAGCGGTGTTTCTAAATTCAGCATATTGACTCACTTCAGATGTCCTTTTACTAGACTCTCTGTGACTTCTTGTGTTTTGGAAGGTGGAGCTCATCTCCATACTCCTCAGCATCCTCTGTCTCTTTGGGATACATAAAATTCCTGCCCATCAGGAATTGAGCCAAGTAACAGCAGACTACACTCTTCAGTTTACACAGTCAGAAGAGCTGCACTGATTTGTATGAGTAGATATTTACAGCATAAGCACTTACACATAATCCAAGGGAGGCTCCCAGAGAAAGCCTGCAAGGAGATCGGTGCAGACATGGCCAAGCCTTCCCAGTGAGCCTGTGTGAGCACCAAAACAGAGTACCTGCAGAAGCACCTGCTAATTGGCTCAGTTTAGAGGATATGTTAGCATGGGACAACATTGGGCCAAGGCAGCCAAGCTCATCCTGGCATCCATGTCTACTTACTCAAAAGGGACTTGGTTATTCCACAAAGATTTGCTTTCTGCCATGCAGGCACACATAAAACACCTGCTATTCTGGAATAAAGGTGCAGGCAGGGGGTTGTTTTTACTGAAGTTATTGGCATATGCTACAAATACTACATATCTGGTTTTGCCATTCACTTAGGGCAGGTTCATAACTGATTCACGCTGCCTGGGTGCTGAAGGGCCTTTTGTACCTCCAAAGACTCCCCTTTACTGCACTGGCCATAGCATCACCTAAGTACCCAGACCATTGGCCCCTTATTTCAGTAAATAACATCCCAACTCACTTCACCAAACATGAAACATTCCCCATGCCAATAGCAGCTGCCATGAAAGGCTGAGGAACCTTAAAAGCTGAGCAACATGCCAGAGAAGAGAAGTAACTTTGCTGTGACAAGATATACATCCACTGTGAGAGGCTTATGTAGCGTCCTGCAGTTCAGAGTAACTGGCTTTCAAGTTCTGTAAGTCAAATTCACCGACAGCACCAGCATCGATCCAAAAGACAATGAATTGAAATGGTAGAGAAGGAATAATCTCACACTCTTTTTCAATACAGCCTATACATGGTAAGGATTTTGCTTAAAGATTTGTTCCTCCCTGCACCTTCTGTGACATCCTGAATTACAGCACAATAGAAAAAAATCAATTAAAATTACTACTGAATAGTTCTTTATCTGCCTTGAAATCACCTTCCTCCAGAAGAGATAATATTTCTACAGTGCATTATACATGAATTAGCCCTGCTGTTCTAAATAGATTAGATCCTTCAGCCTGCAGCTTCAGAAGAAGAGTAAGCAAGCAAACCATGGGTTTTATACAAGCACAAAGTAAATTATACATATGTAGCCTTACTCTAAAATCTAATCTTTAAGAGTTCTTTTTTCCCCCCCCGTGATTTCTGATTTTTATTACAAATGACATGAACCAATATTTCTTTTCTGTTGGTCACCACCCTCCACATACAAGCAGAGGCACACACTGCTTTATCACCCAGCTCTGTCATCCTGTATTCCAAACCTCTCACTGGGAGGACAGTAGTGAACGTGGACAAATACAGAACAGTACATCAAAGTTTTAAAGTACAAGGAAATTACTGCACACTTGAGTTTCTGGGAAGCTCAGATACAGTTTCATAGCTGATGGTTGTCTTGTACTTCTCACTTGACCACAGACATATTACAGCTCTGATAATTGGGCTCCTGGTGTGCTGAAACCACCACTTAGCCTTGAAGATCAAAGCTGATTGCTTTCTTGTTTGCTCCATCTCATATATCTCTTTTCTTATTCTTTGACTGCAAGTGCTCTGATATCTTTTAATCCATTTTTTATACTGAGTTTGCCATAATAGGACTTCGGCCCACAACTAACTCTGAAGCAGCTCAGATTAATAAAAAAGAAACAACTTGTGAGCTTTCAGAATACTTGAATCTCAACCAAAACTTCGAGACTTACATGCTTTTTTCATTCTTACCATGTACTCAGTGAGATTTGAGTCTCAGCAGACTTACCTAAAACTATCCTTTTCTTTAAAACAATATGGTGAAGAATTTGAAAATATTAGCCAAAATAACTTGATCAAAGACAAAAGCAGAGAAAATATGAAAGGTACTTCCATCTTGGGATGAAGCAGCACATCCACATGCAACAAATGATATAAAAATCCTCTTCGGATTTGGCTGAGAAGACCTTGGTGAGGGCTTTGCATCTCACATAGCCCTCAGAAACTTGTCAGATGTAACATCACACACTGTATTAAATATACACCTTTACTGTACAGAACCCTTCTGCACTGATACAGAGGAATTCATACTGAATATGACAATTTGTGGATAAGAGTTTCATGAGGCTGTTAGAAAAAACCTGAAAGAAACATGCTCGGTTTACCTTCTGACTTTGTCTCCTAAACAGCACGACAACATTTTATACTCACTTTCCAGAGCCAAACATTAAAAGACTTTTCATTTTAATGATCACTTTTTTATACATCGGTGTTGTCTCATTTTAATTCTTAGAAAAAAAGAAAATACCTTCAAAGTCCCCATCTCTGGCTTTTGCTGCAAGTTCTGAGGATGATATACTTTCTTGACATAAAGCACAGTCTTCCAATGCTGCATTCCTTAAACCATGATTAACTGTAAAACAATTCAAAAAGTACTCATAGTTTTCCAATTTTCACTTCAAAGATTCATGTTAGAACTTTCATGGGATTCATGGGATTAGGCCACAATAGCAGCTTCTTGCTTCTTCTCTACCCTGACACAAATAGTGATTTACAAGCCTCCTATTCTTCTTTGAGATGACAACAGAAATGAAAGATACTGTTACTACAGGACGTGCAGTCTTCTTACTTCTGCTAGTTTAACTGCATCTACATTTTATTTCCCAAATCTTAACTTGGATCCTTTAATACAAGTAGATCTTGAGAACAGTGAGAGATTCCCAAGGTGAATCACACACATCAAATCGCATATATCAAAGAGAAACTTCACCCAAAACTCTCCTTTTTTCCCTCATTTTTTTATGTTTACTTTTGTCAATACCATCTTTTTTAACCTAAGAGTTCATCCATTAGAAATTACATCCATCCAAGGACTATTGATTGATATATATTTCCCAGTGATAATTCTTTACAGCTACAGTTTCCTTATTACTCTTATTTGAAGGTTCGCGAGCTCTTGTGTTCTCTTTCTAGCAATTCTGTCTAACCCCATATTTTTTAACAACAAACAAAGCAAGTCTATTTTCACATCGTGACAGGCTGCCACCATGAAACTGTTGTGGAAGTTTCAACCAAAACTAACAGAAGACTGTAATGCATGTTGTGCATTATCCCACTGCAGAATTGGGACTGGAGGGTAGGTTTTTCCTGCTAAGTTGATCCAACTTTGAACTAAGTGTTTCACATAAAAAACCTCAATGCTTTTTAAATGAAACTCGGAGAAACCAAAGGTTTTCAATCTGGAGGAAAGGAAGCAGGAACAAAAAAGAGCTCTGGTCACTTTCAGATGCTGGTAGTTCTGATGATAACAAAGGACAAAGGTAATTGCAGCCTTGCTGGGATGACATGGTTATTCATAGATAAGTTAGCAGACTTGCCACTTAAAAAAGAAATGATAAACATGATCACAGAGAAAAAAATCTTTTGTTGGTTCATGATCTAATTCAGGTTTCATTACTTTATTATCTAGAATTGAAATGTGGAATTTTTCTATTGTGATGCCAAATTCTTCAATTTCTTTAAGATAGGACAGATTTCAGCATTTTACTGAGCATTCCCATCTTCTAGTCTGTTCTTTGCTAGCTTAAAATGCACCCAGTACGAAACAAACCTGGAGGGAAAAATAAATCTACAAAGTCCAAACTCTGCCTAAATTATGGGCTATAAACTATATGGGCTGCTGTGTGCTGCTGTTAAATATAGAAATATGGAAACAGCAGATGAACTCTGAAGACTTTAACTCTTTTTAGTATTTGCCTTAAGACAAACTCCTGTCTTCCTGCACAGGGACTTCATCCTGTTTACAGTCTGTTTCCATGACTCCTTTTAAACTTAGGTGAATCACTGTACAGTGAATCCTGTCAGAAAGATAACAATATGTTAGGGGAATTTGTGTCAAATGGATCCCCACTAGGCTACCATCAGAAATTCATTATAGAAAACAAATGTTCAGATCTTTTACCTTTCTTCTGCTTTTCCTTGTCTTCTGTTTCAGGTTTGGTTGCCATAACTTCAAACAAGGTCTTTAAGATACTTCTCAGATCACTAGCGTAATTTGTCTGCAGCTGGTCAGCAACACCTTAGAGTTTGAGAAAATGGGTAAATCATTTCTAGACTGTTACACCACCCTTTAAAAAAGTACTTAAATCTGCCTGTTAGTACCAGTAATGGCCTCACTTGTTTTTAGGGGATCACTTGCTCACGTTAGGAATAAAAAGTGAACATCTGATAAAACTAATTCTCCATGATGGCCAAGTTACACTCTGGTTTTTATGCTACCTGCAAGCCAATACATATCTTCCTTATGCTTTGTCAGGAAATATTGATTCATTTTGCATGAAAATGGAACTGCAAAGTCAAGTTTCATTCTTTGAACACAACAGGGCATCCCCAGGGAAAAATCAAACCTGATGTAAGTCCAAATTCTTCAACACTACAAGTCTAAGATGTCAGCATCTCTGATTCTGTAAGTTCCAAACAGATAACGGGTCCTTCCAAACCAGACTGCAACTTAGGCCCCAAAAACAGTGTCTTCCTGAAACTTTATCTCCTAGTCCTTTCTACCACAACTCGATGTGCAAAAACTCCCAAAAATAAACAAAAAAACCCATCAAAAATAGTTTAATGATTCAGTGATTCTCATACCTGAGATACAGACAAAAAGGCGGTGAATAAGATCATTACTGCCATGAAATCTAGATCTGATCTTCTCTCGTGTGGCAATTTTGGCAGCCTGCAAAGCAAGCTGGATTTCTTCCTGATCGATGTCATCAGATGAACAAGAACTTGTCATTAAACTGCTGTCAGAGAAAAAAAATAATGTAAAGGAAAGTAATGCAAATCTTCACTCAGTTGTTCAGAATGTTCAGGATTTTATGACTCAGGCAAAACTCTATAGTACCAGAACTAATTGCTGCAAATTCTGGTTGAAGTAAATCAGCACGGAACCAATCACCATCACGTCTGAATTTCACCCTGTGACAGCTGCAAAAAAACTTTAAGCAGAAAATCACTTGTCTGTATTTTACTGCATTTTTCCTTAGCTGTTACAAAGTGTTGTGCCATTTTTCACATTAACTTCTTCTAAAAGCTCAGTCCTGAGACCATAACTCCACCAAAAATCCTGAAGGGGAATATCAGCCTAAAAATATGAAGGTCAGTTCCGAAGTCAACTTAGAAATTTACGAACATGGAAATCATTTGGGAAAAAGAAGAAAATCTGAATTATGTTACCTTAATATAGCAAGAACAGAATCTAAATATAACTTCATCAAAAAAAATGGAAAGAGCAGCAATAAAATATGATTTACACAGTAGAGGTAAGTTAATTCCCTTATAAATGTAACATTAGAAATTGCTGAAACATCAAACTATTGTAAAGAATGGCTCATCAACTCTAAAGAGATTTAAATGTGCCACCAAATGTCTACTCAAACTTTAAATTTTCTGTTAAAACTAGATGCTGGATATTCCCACACTTTCACCACCACCTCTACCACTTTTCTCTTACAGAGAAGCAGCTTGAAACAACCTGAGACAGCAGGGAAGCCTGGGGGAGAATGTTCAAATATCTTTGTAAATCAAGATGTTTAAAACAGGAAGTACTTAGGGGAAAAGTAGCTCTTTGCCCCTAAAAACCCTCAAATGGGACTAGAGCTCAGAATGTAACTACATTGAAGTCCTAAGGATTCACTGTGCTGACCAAAGGAGACAGGAGCCTTCTTACTCCACCACATTCAAGTCATTTTTCTCCACATATTGGAAAGAAATTAATATTGCCAATTATTACAAAAATCTAGACTATTTTACTTAAAATCATACTTTTGCTGTCCATAACTCCGGCAGTCTTCACTTTACAGACAGCTACCATATTAAAAGAAGGATCGCTTACACGTGCTACTTATACATGCAGTAACAAAAAAGTAATTTCTAACACATTTTGAGTTCAACCTGCTTTTATCAGGTGCAGACACATTCTCCATCTTGCAGATGCCATCCTTATGGCAGTAGGCATGAATAGTTATTTTGGGAGAAGACACATAGGTAACATACTTATTTATAAAAAAAATTTATAGGGTATAGTTTTCAAATTCTACCTGCACAGGTAAATCCTTTGAAATATAAAAGAGAAGTAATTATGCCACCCAATCTTAAAAGCCCTAGGAAAAACAGACTGAAAATAAATAAGAGATGTTAGTTATTGATAGAAATATCAATGGAAGATGTGTAGCATGAGTACCTTAACTGGACCCCCACTCTTTCAAACACAGGGTAAAGACTAGGCCTGCAGGAGACTCATTTTGTTCATGTTATCTATTGCTACTAACAAAAGGAAATTCTTGTAAAGAGATGTTATTTCTATGTTTACAGTTCCAGCAGCACCGTGACTGACTGGGCTTATCAAAGACTCAGAATGTAGTGAGAATTCTCTTTCAATTTTGCTTTGTGTTTCCGAAGGGGATATAGCAGATATTATAACAGCAAGCCTGTCAGCGTGGAAAGGCCTGTGCTCAAGACAATGAAAAGGTCATGTACAAATGTGGCTTACAAAGGAATAAACTGAAAGGCAGGGAGAGCCAGGAAGCGATTCCGGATTCAAAAGGGTGTGCAGTCAGAGGATGCCTGTTCACACAAACCCTCTCACATACAGATAAAGGACTCTGCCTTGCAACATGGCCAAATAAGCTATATTTTTTGTTTTATATAAAAATTTTCTTAGTGATACACACATATGCACAATAAACTGATCTCTAAGGCAAGCATGGACCTCCTGAAAGAGCCAAATGCAGGCTGTGTAATTATAAAACCCCAATACAAAGGTGTCTTCAAAACTCCCAATACATAGAAACTTTAGAGCAGGGAAAAACAGAGCCACTGAATCAAGGATGACTTCTCCCTCCAAATCACAGCTGAAGAAATATTTCAAGGGAAGGTGTTAAGTGGGCAGAGAGCTGTGAAGAGTGCTTTTGAAGAATATAAGCTTGGTCCTTTGCCGTTTTGCAGAAAGGAAAAAAGGCTCACTTCACAATTCTGACCAATTTTAATAGTAATGTTTGTCTTTCTGAGCCTCCTCCAGCTGGGAGGAATGCAGTTTTACCTACTTCATTCAGGGAATGTGGTTTGACCTACTTCCATTGCAGACTATTCTGTTAGATTTTGTGGTGTGTCATTAAAACTGGCCATGTCACCACAAGACTGCTTGGGACTGTTTTGTCCTCAAAATCCCCAGCACAGAGCACATGTGAATTGCTCCAGAACTGTGGGATGGAAAGTCAGCATGTCTGCAGGCTCACATTTGTGACATACTTTCATATGCACACTCCCATGTAAACCACAGTATCCCCACACAGGAGGTTCAGAAAAGAGGATATTTTGTATTTGGGATTGCTTTGCAACTACAAAGCAAAAAAAAAAAAAAAATGAATGCTTCAGAAAAATCTAAAACTGGACCTAAGAACTGCTCCGGCTAGAAACAATTACTCTGCCTTTACCAACACAACCAAGTCCAACTTAGACAAAAATGACTCTCAAAGAGCAACTAACAACCATCTGTTCTTTACTTTAAAGTATACCTAACTGTTAAAGAATGTAGCCAAAAATGCAATATTGTAGAGACCGTCAGAAACACTGCAATAACAGAAACACTGCAATTGTTTCAGATAAACAGCAAAAGAGCCGGCTTTTTAAAAATATAACAGTTTCCCAAACAGCAATGACTGCATTCATGCAAATAGATTCTCATGATTTTATAAATTGATATTATAGAAAACAAACCTGAAACGTGATCTACATGGTGCAGCTTACCTTATTTTTTTTCTATAAAGAATGCCTTTTCTACTTGGTTTATTTAACATGGGTAATTTGGATCAACATTCTCAGCCAATACCAGATGTTTAGGAAGCATTTCATTGATGTCAGACAACACTTGGATCTGGAATGTTCACAGCCAGTATCTGCACAACAGAAACAGCCATCCTACTGCTAGAGACAACTCCTCATTTTCTCAACTATTTCATTGAGAGGAACCCTGAATAACCCAATGAATGAAGACACAAAGAGGTAACACCAAAATACACATGAAACTTCCCTTGTGAAACATTTATCATATACACAATGCTTATCATGCATTGATTTTTCAGACTGTAAAAACATTGCAAAGCTAACACATCTGAAGGTGAATATAAAGAAATAAGATGTTATGTCAAAGTTGATTTCAAACAGTAAATCTGCTTATACTTTATAAAGGGACAGATACCTTGTGGCAGATAAAATGAATTAGCTTTCTGCTTAACTTGGCTGCAGCCACCCATTTGAAAATTACATTTCATTTATTACATTAGAAGAGTCATAAGACTCTTTCAACACTTTCAAGGTGTATCTCTAGAATGGCTGCCTGGTCTCAAGGCTCTACTGTGAAATTTAGCCAAATATGTACAAGCAAACAAAAGCCATTAATGTAATTGTACACAATACAATCTTTCACGCAGATGCAATCTGCTTTATTTCTTTGGTGTTCCAAAGGACACTTCTGAGCCAGTTTACATAGCAGTACTCATACATAATGGTAAACAGGACTGTGGAACAAGAAGGTTACGACAGACATTTTCAGAAATGGACAGATGTTTTAGGTAACCATCTGTGATACTGGAGGCTTTGGGCTGTGTTTGTTGGTCATTGACACTCATCAAAAATCAGTGAAAGCAGCGAAGTCTAAAACCAAACAACCAAAGTCAACCATTCAATGTTGGTCCAAATTTAAGTATTTTACATTTGTACTCAAAACATATCAACAGCTGCAGAAATCTGTGTCCATTCACAGATGTCTCCTTTCAAATTTGTCTACAAATGTTTGGTTCTTTAAACCTGAAATCTACTCTGCATGAATGCAGAATGTATGAGATTCTCTGAAAGAATTTCTCATTATTCACAAACCAACCCTCAGAGTATCATAAAAATGCATTAAATATACAGCAGTGACAGACAAAAAGAATTTAAAAGCTCTATGTTTCAAATACAATGAACAGCAAAAATCAACTGAATTTTCATGTTTTCAAATTAATAACAAAAATCTTTATAAAAATGATCTGGTTTCGTTTCTTTGTCTCTCAAAGTCTTAAATCAAAAGCAATAGAGGGTCACCTGCAAAGGAGAAAGCCCAGGGGACTCAATCTATTCTATATCACAGAATCAGAGAATGTTTAGCGTTGGAAGAGAGTTTGAAGATTATCCAGCTCCAACAGAAACATGTGATGCGATTATGTCACCAAATTTAAAAGGAAATAAAGACCACCCATTAAGCCTCTGATTAGAGGCAAGGTCTTCAATGACAACTGATTTTCAGGAAAAGATCTCAGAAGATTGTCAGTGGTGCCTGTAAACAGACAGGGCTCAAGTTTCAGCCACACAAACTCATCTCAACTAAGTCTAAGAAGAAAACTCTATAACAATATTATAAAAGTTTACTAGGAAAGTGTTAATAGGTAATTCAGTGACTAACCTTAACCATTTATGCTATCCAAATACCTGTGACATCAGGGATTCCCATTTACTTCTTCTGGAAATCTCCAGCAAACTACACAAGCAGGGGCAGAAGTAGAATGTAACTCTGCAACAAAACAGGTAACACCTTCCTGCTGTAGTGGGAATTTAAAGCTGGTGAATCCACTTCACAGTGAATTCAAAATCCATGCCTTAAATGGTACCATTCTGATGCAGAGGTTCACCCAGAGACGCGTTTGAAGACCAAGGTGCTCTCTAGGAAAGTTTGATAAGTGCTGTGCAGTAGCAGGTGAGACCCTTGACGGTAGAGAAATGTGAAAACTTTGCCAAAAGCTTTCTGTGATTTCACACATTCCTAATGTTCTACACAGAAGGACATCACAGTTATAAACCATGTTGGAAGTTTTTACAAAGGGTGAGTAGCCCAATTCTTAAATATAAATTACTGTTCATTTAAAAATTGATGAAAGACTGTCTACAAATTGCAAAGCAGTGCAGTTCTTTGGACTTAAATGATATAAATTCATTTGCACTAGTTGGCCTTAACAAATCTCTCATGTCCGTTATTTAAAACCACATGTATTATAAACACATGTACATATTAAGACATAAACATGTGTAGGTGTCTCATTTACGTGAATCTCTCCATTTAAACAAGTGCATTTAGAATATTTTAGTTCTTACAATATTTCTCAAAACACATTACGATGACCTCCCCAACCTTCATTTACTGCTCCTACAGAGTTGAGCATAATGGCCACGTTATGCTCTGTGTACAGGATCAATAACATACACTTTCGACCCAATCTGCAATATTTAAGATTCTCTCCCATTTGAATTTTTTCATCCTTATGGTAAATGCAAAAAATAAAACCCAAACCAAAATGTTTGCAGGCAAATCTATGTCATTGATTGCATGCAAATTCTAAAACAACTTCAGCAAGTTGGTACATTGCTCCCACTGATACTTATAAAGGCTGTAACTGGAAATCTCACCACTACCCTGTCAGCCAAGCTATTACTCTTACTCTTCTCCTTCAGAAGGCTGTAGTCAAGTCTGGGTTCCAATTAGCTAAAAAGAACAAACAGCAGCTCCAAAGGCCACGTAAAGGTTCAAACACAATAGTTCAGGAAAGACAAATGTTGCATCCATGAGAAATGACAAGAGGAAAATTATAGGGGTTTAGGTAAGAGATACGTACTTCCCATACCACTAAGAAAAAGACCCCAACCTAATTCCCATCCTGCTTTTTGCAGTACCTCCAGTGTTTCTTTTTGGGTTTTCTCACAAGAAACACAATAAACAGTAGGCTAAAACCTGTTGGTTTCTAACATGTGCCAGTTTTGAGATGGTTGGAAGGGAAATGGTGATAATCATGGCTTCTTACAATTATTTTAAGTGAAGTGGGTGGCTACACATTCAATTTTAGAGTCACTTAAACCCAAACCAGAACATGATATGCTATTATTTAGGTAATAGCACATAGTTTTTTAGCTAAGGACTACGTCTCAAAAAATGGCCCCAGAAGCTACAATTTGAAGGCAACTAAGAAAAACTTTAATGCAGAACTTTATTTCTTGTCTTTTAAACCATAATATTTTATTAAATCAAGAGGGTTTTAAAATATAACCCCTTAGCTATTTCCTCTCTCTTTTAAAGAGAAACAGCTAGAAAGGGTGAAAAACCCCACCAATCAACCCACCATCCTTAAAGCACACCAAGGCTGCAGAACTTTGTCTTGAGAAACAAATAATATGACTGCATGCAAATCCCTCTAGGTAGAAATCACCAAAAGAACTGGACTTGACCAGACAAGAGCATTATCATATGTATGAGCAATGCCCAGCTCCACTCACAAGATGTGTGCTAGAAGCCCCATCTGCTGTCAGTCTTTTGAATTCCTCAGTGGGGGGAATTACTTTTCCTACACTGCAAGATTTGCAGAAGCCTGTCCTTAGCTTCTCTTGCCATTGTAGAGGTGGGCAATCTGAGATTGGCTCATTAAAATAAGAAATTTGGCTAACAGGCTTATCCATATGTCCTAGGTGGTAGCTTCGGTCAGGAAAAAGTCCTGAGCATTGAACTCTATTGAATTTGAAATCAACAGTAAGAACTTCTCCAACAGCAACACCCCAGCAGCTTCTGTAGCTCCCCACTCTGCTGGAAGAACATCTTGAATCTTTCCTCAGCTGTTCAGACCTCAAACTGCAGAACACTCTCACTTGGACTTTGCAGACACCACAGCTGTTAAAGCAGCATCTTGCTAAACAAATTCACTCTAAGAAACTCAGTCTAGGAGAACTTATGGCTTACTCAAACTCATTAACACTCTGGACTGGGTTTTCAGATGAATGCAAAGATACAGTATTTCAAATGGAAATTAAAATAAACAACACTGCCAGTGCAGAATTTATCAGCTTGAACAGTGCTCTCTCCCAAAGAGCTTTTTTGGTCATTATAGATAAAACTTCTCTAAGTGTGCATATGAACAAATAACTAAAGCGCATTAGTAATCAACAGTGGTGCTTTCAAACCATCAAATTTAATGTCAGATACTTGCAAGGTACCACATTTAATCCTTTTCCTACAGTTTAAGCCAAAAAGGGCTAAAACCTGCAAGATAAAGTTATTGGAAAATTCAAGCAAAAACAGAATGGAAAAAACAAGAAGTTAGAATATTGCTTGGTTCCACTATGACTTTTTTCAATTCCACCATGACGTTTTTTCCACCACTTTGTTGCAATCAAATTTGCATTTAAATCTCTCAATCATTCACTCACACTGCAAAAGGATAAATAAAATGAGATTAGAGAACAGAAGTATTTAAACTTCAAAAATACACACCAAACTGGAAAAACTGCAAGTGGAAACCACAAATAGTATAGGACTTAAGATGAAATAGAATGCAAAACCAGCTCTGGATCCAAGACAGGGATAGAGATAAAGCAGTCTCAGCTTTTTTTAAAGCAGTCTCTCTCTTTTTTATGGAGAACCTGACAAAGGACAGGCAGAACTTTGACACCTGATACAAGTATTTCAGGGCAAAGAAAAATTTTATACAGCTAGTTAGCAATGTCCTCTGCCATAGGCAATCCACAGTTCTGCACAGCATTGCAACAACTGAATTAATCAATTTAGCATCCAGCTCCTGCAGACCCACTCTTGACTTGCAACCCCTGTGTGCGGCAGAAACGGAGATGGAGATGCAGCTCCAAAAACACTTCCCAGTACAAGGAATTCAGAGGGATAGGGAAACTTATCAGCACAACATTTTCATATTGCTTCCATCAGTTCCCTCAAAAAAAAAAATACAGAACAAGCAGCAGAAGCATTACTGCATCCTAGGATCTAGGGGAATCCCATAGAAATTCTGTATCCAGACGTGGTAGTCAAAGCTGAGAAAAACTAATTAAAGTATTAGGCGGAACCTTAAAATTTAAATTAGAAAATATAGCTTTCTCTTTATTTTTCACCTTCAATACTGCTGTAAGTATGAGGAAATCCTCTCTTTTTTTCTCCAATCTAATTGTGGTTTTAAAATGTATCTTCAGGCATGGACAAAAACTCTGCAAAAACTGCAGTTACTATAGTGATTTTAATTACACATAATCTGAAAACTCCCAAACATGCTATTCTAAGGGTTTTACTGGGGGAAAAAAACCCTAATCTGTAAAATAAAACCTAATTTCTGAAAGCTAGTAATTTTGTTCTACTACTATCACAGGGAACACCAAGTGACATTCAACAGCAGATTTTACACATCACTAAAATGAAAATGATTATAATTGTGGCCAAATTACTAAAAATGAAAATTGCAACTGAGCTATGTAGAAACAGGAGCACAAGCCCATTACGATCACTTTGTGCCAGTCTCCAGCCATACGGTATGTTTGATATGCCACTTGGAATACAGCCCCCAAATGGCAAATTGTGGGGTGTCTACCAATTCTGCCAGAACAGTCTTACTGCCTCTGCCACGCTGATACTAGTCAGCCTAAAATATTGCCCGATTTTACTTGATTTACACAGAGAGCAATATATTCTATATTTAGTTCAACCACATCAGACATTTTAACACCTCTAAAATATGAAGTTTATCATTTTAATAGGGAAGAACCAAAAAACTTTCAACAACTGAATTTTCACCTTCCCACTGTAACAAGCACTTGTGAACACTAGCTGCCTGGGTTATTCCTCGGAAAAAATAAAATCTGCATCCAGTTACTTGTTACTAAAGACAGAGATATGCATAAAATATAAAATACCCTGTAGAATATTCTAGAGAGGATCACTGTAACTTAGAAAATGCTGCACCATTTGGAGATTTAATTTTTTTTGTCTTGCAGGGTGAAGAACAAGATAGGCATGAAACACATCAAGAAGAATCCTGGCGGTGAAAACCCAGAGACATCTGCTTCAGTCACATATGTCTCGCTGACTAAAATCAGAAGCAAAAGCTGACAGACCTCATCAACACTGACTTTTTTTGTTTTGCTGGTACTGCTCAGCTGGTTGTTGGGGCAAGAGATTTAGCAGCTAAACAAAGAGACTGTATACAGCAACCTATTTCTGACTGTATTAATACTGCCCTCACACTGCTTGAGTGACAGAGCTGTGCAAAACAGCACAGACTCTCCTGCCTAAGAGACACACACACAGTTTGCAGCTCAAAATCATTAGGCATGAATAGCATGTATACTGGAAGTGATTTAGATTTGCTCAAGGTATACACCCCTTCCTCTTCCCACAACTCTGCTCACCAAGCTCTTTATTTCCAGAACTCCAGTACAGTACATGTAAAACCATTACTAACAGCCTTTTTCTGGTTGTGAGTAATCTCTCCATAAAGAAGAGCTCTACAGAAAAAAAAGGAAAAAGAAAATCTACAGTAATACACTGATCAAACCAAAAATGACATTACCAAACATCAATGCAGAACAAATCTGACATTTTGTATAGCTTCAATGTAAACTGACCATGTTAACAGTGGTCAAAGTGCAAGACAGAAGAACTGGAGACAGAGCAGATCAGGTAGACTGATCAGCCAGTTAAAATGCATTGTTAATGTATTTGCTGTACTCCACGTCATGATCTACAAGATCCCCAGAGTAGCTCTAGTCTCTGTTAAAACCTGTAGGCATGTAATTTGTGCTGTAGCTTTGATAGTTTAAGCTCTGGACCAGGAGATGAAAGCACTGAATTTTCCTACTATAATTCACAGTCCTGGAGAATAACCAAGTTCTTTTTCCTTCTTGAATCCTTTTCAAGGCACTGAGTTCTACTGATGAGAAAACACTGTAAAACACCTGCTTCTGTAAAAAACTGTCCACCCACATGAACTTTGCTTGGTCTGAGAGATGGGCAAGGAAGTGGCTCAGAGCTCACACTCAGAGTGCTGATCAGTGGTCTGCACTTGGGCTGGCAGCCTGCCACAAATGCGAACCCCCAGGGATGGACATGGAGCCTCACACCTCCAGCATCACCAAAACTATCTGGATGACAAGACTGAGCACCATCACCAGGTTTGCTGGTGACACCACACTGGGTGGTGAGGTGGATGTGTCAGCAGGGAAAGCCATCTCACAGAGCAGGACAGGCTGGAGCAGTGAGCTGGTAACAAGAGTGCAGAGTTGAACAGAGACAGGTGCGAGGTCCTGCAGCAGTGATGACACCAGAGATCCTGGCACAGGCTGGATCCTTTGCTGAGGGGGACCTGGGGGTCCTGGTGCACAACAGGAGCTGAACAGGGGTCAGCAGTGAAGCTGCTGCAGCAGTGAAAGCAAATCAGTTACTGGGATGCACCCACAGGGGCACCACTAGCAGAGATGAGAGACGTGACCATCCCAAACTACCAAGAGCTGGTCAGGCCACACCTGGAGTACTCCTGTGCCCAGCTGTGGTCTCCACAGTTCAAGAAAAGGAACAGACAGGCTGAAGAGCATCCAAAGGAGGACCATGAAGATGATGGAGGACCTGTCCTATGACGAGAGACTGAAGGAATTCAGTATTTTATTCCCTAGAGAAGGCTCCAGGGGATCTCGTCACAGTACACACAGAGTGGCTGTAAAGAGGACGGAGGCTGACTCTCCACAAGAAGCCACATGGAGAGGACAAGTTGTACTAGGGGAGGTTTCATCTTGACATAAAATAAATAAATATTTTACACTAAGAACGATCAGTGTCTGCCCACACATACACAAATACGGACCTTCTAACTGAAATATCCAGATAAATATCCCACTCTAATTGCTGGCAGAGTCTTGCTGTTTCGACATAAACTTGAGTCACAATTCATTGCAGATACTGCCTTTTACAGACTGTAAACAATGTGCGAAAACTTTACCACCAATTTTTGTAAATGCCTTAAATGGTAGAATATACCAAAAACCACCAGTAGTTAAGCTTCAATGACATATCCAAAAAAACCCCCAACCTGTTGACTAGGGAAAGCGTCTAGTGCAACGCTAAGGTTAATTTTAAGAGTTATTACTTATATTTAAAGTTCTCATTTATTGGCTCTTTCTAATCAAAATGAAGAAGTAGGGTTTAGCATGTAAATTTTACTCTAGGCAGACAAACACTCAAATACAGGCTCATCAGTATTTCTTCCTGCCTGGCACTCTTACACCAAAAACTCCAATGAGACTCAAATTCAACTAATTGTACCTACACTGCTCTTCTGTTGTCTCACTTGTTTTCCCTCATCACTCCCAAATCAACATTTTTCTTGCATTTTCTAGCTCCAGTCTTTCAGAGAACTCAGGTCCAATCTTTGACCATATCAAGGCCTCTCAATCTGTTAGCAGCTGGACAGGCTTCACACAGGTTTTCACTCAAATTAACTGCTATATAAGGATCTTGTCCAGTAACTCAAACACACGTCGAAGCCGATAGACTCCTGCAGTTTATTTTTAAAAACTACTGACTTTACTACTTTGAACACTTAAATGGGTACGATTTCAGGAGTGTATTTTATTAGCTACCTGTTTACAATGTAGTAAGTTATATTAAAAATGGTTCTAAAAATAACATCTATGGAAAGAAAAAAAGGAAAAACTGGACGGAAGTTTTTACATGGAGCTACTATAATCAATGGACGAATTGCCACTTTCCCACTGTAGGGCAATTTTCACTTCAGTCAGCAATGTTATTTCACAATCACACTGATGCACAAAAGACTTCTGCATCACCTTCAAAGTCTACATAAAACCACAGTTTCTTGGAAACTTTCTAAAATACATGTAACACATTTATTCTTTGCTGAGAAAGTTGACTGCTGGTATGGGCATCTCAAGCCTGGATACTGTTTAATGAACATTTTGTAAAAAATTATCTTCTGAACTGGGCTGAACATTTAACTTCTTGACCACCAGACCTCTGAGACTAGAAAGAGGAACGTTTTACACAGATCAGGTACCAATGAAATCATCAAACTTTCCGTAGCAGAATCATCTGAGAACCCAAACCACTGTTTTGAACGGTGCTCTAGGATCCAAAGAGTTGGATTTTTCTCCCTGGTTCTCCCTTTGGAAAACAATAAATGTACATTTATACAGAATTCCATATATACAATATTTCATTGCTTCAAATCAATTCCATCTGTCCTATTTAATACACTATTAGTTCAACATTACTACTGCAATTAAATTGGTTTTGCGATCAGAGCTAAACTTTCTGAAGATATTCCCAAAACATGCTGCAATCTGACAACACGACTGCCAGTCTCAGTACTGATTATTCAACAGCACAGTGGAATTGTTTATGTTTCACAGGAGGATGAAAGGCCACATAAATGTATTTCAAGAATTCTATCTTTAGTCAATTACTTTTTAGATACAATTGCAAATGTTACATTTAATGTGTAATTATTGTTAAGTGTAAACAGCAAGAAATTAGATTCATTAAAATGGCATATTTCAGAAGACAAAGAATCAAATTCCCAAATTAGGTATTATTTTGGATATGTATATGGCATCATGGAAAACCTAGTTATTTCAGGAAAGAACATTTTAGAGACTGCCCTTGCAAGGAACACGTCTGTTGTAGTAAACCAATAATGCAACTCTAGAGAAGCTTTTTAATGGTCAAATAAAACTCTCTAAAGAGAGAGCAGAGGCGCACCTAAAAAGAACATTCTAAAAAATTATACAAATAGATGCACTGAATATTACATTTCTATGTAATCGAAGATCTAGGAACATACTACTATGAAGCAGTCAGACTTAGGCTTTGGGGTTCTTTTTCTTTTATTTCATTAAAATGAGTCATTAAAAGAAGTTTTAGCTATTTTTAAACTAAATCTTTCAAAAGGGGAAACTCCTGTCATTATAGTCAAGCAGGCACTTCACTGGTTTGTTTTACTGGACCACAAATTACAATAGCTACATCTCTGGTAATATCCATCAGATACAGAAAAACAGGCAACTTAGATTTCATCAAGCCACCCAGGGATGATGCAATGCTGGTTTTCAGTGGACAAGAGCACAAAGGCACACGTACAAATACTGCCTTATAAACCCAACTTTCTTTCACCTAACTACCAATACAGCGGCAACTGCAACACTAATGTACGAAGGCAGTCCAGTAAGGCTTCAAAAGAGGTGGTGCATCTAATCAAGACTTATCCTCACTGCTCCAGTTACTCCTGAAGAGTCACTGAGGCTACATCTACCATCCATTCAGACAGCCCTGTGTGAAACGGCCTTCAATGTATACAGTATCTGAAACAGGGCAACTACTCCATGCAGGTAAATTGCGTTTTGTTTGAAGAAGCTAAAAGTATTTCGAAATTTAAACAATGAGAAACAGTTTTTGTTGCATCTTTCTGCCCTTATTTTAAAAATACGAAACTCTAAAAAACTGAACTTGAAGACAGGTACATCCCAAAAAACCCTCCAATTGTTATTTGTAGTACTGCATCTATCACTATTAGAAAAGCCATTTCATCTCCTCTTTTTATCCCCCAAACTAGATGAAATTTGAAAATCTGGAAGTTGAAATGAAGTTCTGGGGAGAGAAAAGCAGATGAAAAAGAGAGGACAAGCAGCAGTGGAAGATGACCGACATCAGCCGAAGGAGTGGTATTTCAATCTGTCTGTACCAGAGCAAAAGTGTTATTGCATACAGTGTATGCAATACATCTCATACAGGTATGTTATACAAACAGTGAAAAATGCAAAGATCTCATTTTTATGTTTTAGTTACATATTTCTGTCCTAACCTTAATTCCTCTATCACTCTCATTAAGTGCTTTGAGTAAAACTAAAGCCCCCAAGCAGTTTCAGAAGATGAGAATATAGAACAGCATTGCTAATAACACCAAGGTCATGGTTTCAGCCCCTGTATGGGCCATCCACTTAATAACTGAACTCCACAACCTCTGTGGGGTCCTTCCAACTCAGAATATTCTGTGAAGTCAGAGGCAGTTCTTCACTGTATTCTTACCAGCGTTGATCAGCAACAGGGTGTAAGTTAAACTGTCAACTGGAACATCTTTTATTTTACAAGGCAAAACAAAATGGAAAAAACATGTTTTCTAGAAAGCTAAGGGCTAGCTAAGAAAAACATTTGTAACTTGCAAACCTGAAGTGTCTCCTAAGAACTGCTATATGGATAAATAAAAGAGAGATCATGGACATATGTAAGTGATTTCTGCATGCATTAAAAACTTTTCCATAAACAGTTGCCTCACATTTGTCACAGCACCGGAAGAAAGCTGGCAGGTTAAAAAACAAAAAACAACCAAAAAGCACCTGTTGTTCAAAAGGAATAATACTCAGAAGTGTTGCTGTCACTTGATCAATTCAATGAAAATTTTTAACCAAGCATAACTCAATACCATTGGTCAAATCTGACTGCAAAGTGATGTTATTACCTCAGAGCGTATATGCTGGAGAGACTACATGTAGTGACAGAAACACTCTCATAGTCACTGCTGGAGATGGAGCTGAGGGGGGAATCACGTAAGCCATCCTGAGAACTGAAAAAACATACGGAAAGAAAATGAACTGCTGAAGGGAGCAAAGGCAAAAACAGCATTGCGATAAGTCATGGCTTGGCATGGGTTATACAGAAATAAGAATAAACTGGCAGTTGCATTTTTTGCTCTTCAGAAAATGATACAAACCTATTCTGTTTCCTTCCCCAAAGGACAGCAGTTCAGCAAAGTCAGTGGGCACACATCTCACCAACAATCTTCAATTTAATTCATGCCATACAGTGAAAATATTCATGAAATAACTGTGACTCTTACATTTTCATCAGAGTTAGAGGGAATAGCATGCCCATGCTGCTACGTGTGGTATAACCTTAAATTGAAGACATAACAAAACTGAAAGTTGTTCATAAAGTCATCTAGGGTTTCAGGCCAAGGCACAATAATCCAAAGGCTTCAAAAACTTCTGAATATTCTGACAAGTTTGACCTACGTTTGTTCTCCATTGGAAGGAAAAGGTTTGTTAGAAAACAGGAAATTGACACTTCGGTGATGGAGCCGAAGATAACACACCTGACCCTACGTTTGCTCAGTCCCTGTAAGTGCCACATATGTACCTCAAATTTTGTGCTTTGAGCCAACAGATATCCAGGAAGGAGCAGTCCCATGGCAAACCACCGACACTTCGTTAGTAGAAATCCACTAGCTATTAAGTAAAAGGACTTGACTAATTAAAGTGAATGGCAGACAACTTGTCTCTGGCAACCCTGGACTAATGAAAAGCCTCTAAATAACACATAATTTCAGATCTCACATCATAGTATCAATATAAAGTAGGATTAGAGGAGCAAAAATAGTTTCATAAGCACTTATAAAACTATCTTGTAAAGATTCAATTTCTTGAGTAACAATTTACTGCTCAGCTACTGGAAATTCCACAAGCTGAGAAAAAATTAAATTATATGAGATAAGAAAATATGTTATCTTGAGCAGAGATATCAAAGTTGTACTGGCTCTAGGCGGTGCAGAAGATTCATTAAAGCCAGCTGAACTCAAATGTTCAGTCAACAGAAATCTTTGGACAACGCAAAGAGAAACTCAAGAAACATCTCCATTTAGAGAGGTAGTTATACAGGTCAGGGTCATTTTACCTTACTTCTCCACAATTATTAGCAGATTTTGTGATGTTCTGTCGCTTTTTAGATATATGCCAACCAGTTATGTTCCAAACTCTTTTTTTTTTTCTACCAAATTTACTATTACAGCTATTTTTTCAGCTAGAAATCTGGAAGAACGCTTAAGGGTAATTCTTCAAAGCAGTGTATGGAAGGTATGTGCTCTAATCCCACTAAGAAATAATAGGATTTGTTTGCATACCTCCCACTAATCACTCAGAAAATGTACCCCTTCATGTTTTCCATTTCTGACTGCCAATCTAAAAATAAATCCCAAGTGTACCATGCTTTAGTTGAAAGGATAGACTTCACAACCGGAAAATAATTTTATCAGACTTGAACAAAAATCTATTTAACTTTCATTCGTTTTATGTAATTTCCCTTGCTAATTCTGCTCATTATGAAGAGATATATGCATTTAAACAAAGCCTTACTCTTTCATAGCTCATCACCTTTACCCATCCAATCTTACAATATGGTCATGCTAATAAAATGTAATTTTACTATCTGTTTTACAGCAGCTAAATGATATTAAAAAAACCATTAGCACACGATTTCACACCATGATTAGGCAGGTGTGGCGGTGTGCTCGCTCCTCCTTTTCTTTTTAAACAAAAGCAAGAAACGGCAGTCTGAATGTCTGTACCTAAACAGGGCTCTGGGGAGACAGGTAACACCACAGTAGCCAAGGGCCATAAATCTTGCACAGCTACTTGAGTACACACCAACCAAAGTACAATGGATATGCAAATATGACTAAAAGTCACTCAACTCAGCCCAAAGGCAGTGGACAGTCCAGGGCCTGTTGAGCTCTCCTGTGTGGCAGCAGGCAGCACGCCAGGATCTCCCCTGTTGGGATGCCTCTCATGATTGCTCCTCAAGGCTGAGTTAATCCTTATCACACCAGATACTGAGTAAGTGAGTTGGGAATAAGCATGCTGAAATGCTGAAATATTAGCTAAGTGATAAAAATTTTGACTGCACATATATAAATAATCACATCTGGGACTAAGTCCTGATCCAGCTGCAGCCACACTCCTCTCTGAACCTTAGGACTCAATGAAAGGGTCTCCGTCGCAGCTTTGTTTGACCCTATTTACCTCTATGCACTAATACTGAAGCATACCTTGCCATTGAACTTTGTTAAACTGCTCTTACATTTACCACTGAATTTTGTTAACTCATCGTCTTACAGCAAATATCTCGTTGCTTCTCTCTGGCAAGTCAAGTGCATCAGTCTTTCGTTCAGAATAAACTACTCTTTGAGCAGCACAACCAGGAAACAGGAACAAGTAGCAAACTCAGCATCTCCTTTTATGCTCTCTCACCTCCCCGCCATTTCCAGATTTTTCCAGTGTAACAACCCTGCCAGCTGATTTGGGTAGTAATAATTTTTCTGAAAGAGATCAGATTTGCTGTCCTTCAGTGCCTTCTGTGAAGCTCTGCCTGATGTATTTGCAGTCCAATCAAAATATCTCAGTTACCAGTATTTAAGCACTTAAATTTAATTGTCTTAGGTTCTAGTTTTCTACTTTTTTGTTTTGTTTTAAAGAATTTAACGTTTTAAGCTCTTACACAGAGCCCAAAGGGCTTACATTTTTCCTGAGAACTCAGAAGTTCACACACATTTTTGGGGAGTTAAATGCTCTAGGCTAAAACATAAACCAAACCAACCACCACCCCTAAAGTACCACCTCTCTGCTAAGCGCAGATATTATTGCCAACGTTGTCCCAAGACATGAAATCACTTTCTAACATCAGCTAACTGTGTGGAATGGACAGTCTGAGAAAGAAGGCAAAACAATAATGGGCCTTCATGGTAAGTAAACCCAGTGAGCATAATGAACAATACGGCCCACAACCAGCTGGCATTATCAACTATGCCAATGCTATCTTTACTTACATCTTCACAGGCGTCTTCTGAACAGACAATAAGCCTCACCTCATCTCTTCTCCATACTTCTTTGCCTCTCATTTCAATCTTCAACTCCATACCAGTTCCTATCAGCACAACTCCTCACCAGTTCCACCATCTCCTCAGTTTTTAAGCCTTGCCTTAGCACTGTCTATCATTCTAAACCGGTTTATAAATGCCTTCATTTTCCACTTCTCCATTTTTCTCTTGGGGCACAAACCTGACCATGCTGAACAATCTGCTAACTTCAGGATTAGATATCCAGCCAGTCAGTCATCATTTGGCAATGCAAACTGCTTGAACACACTTGACACAAATCACTCACAGACATTGTTTGTTGTAATAAACAATGTGTAATTTAGGCAATTACAACATGTAAACATTGTTCTCATTCCTGTGTATCCATACAGACTGATTTACTGTACAGGAAACAGTATTTATGATTTACAGTGCTTATTACTGGCTCATATTCAGGCTGTAACTCATCACTTAAGAAGTTCTGGGTTTATTTAGTACCAAGAAATGGGAATCCATTAATGGTAACTCTGGTTCATACTTTCTAAGTGTTATACTAACTAGCTTTTTAAAACCCAGCAAAACAAACTCAAAAAACACAACCAACAACTAGAAAAGACTCCTAATATACCCCACTGCTTTCAGTACACACAGACTCAAGATAACTGTACAATTTTCTTCTTCTTAATGTCTGCCTGAAGATCCTCTCTGCTCCTCTAAGGCGCTGGTAGATCCTGAGGTGAATTGACCTGTTTTTCCCATCTCAAGATTCCCATTATCAGCTGATGATGGCTCAGCACACACATTCATTAGCACAATTTTAAGAGAAAATCCGTGGATAAAGCCACATTCTGCAGCTGAGAGCTGCTAACCCTTCCTTCCCACATCAGCCCACAGGTGACCTGAGCTTCACCACGTCAGGCTCATTTGCAATGATGTTGTGTTGGATTGAGACACATAGGACTGCTTAAACTGGGGAAGGTGGCAAAAGTTTCTTTGATTTGTAGGTCTTACTCGCCCACGGTGCTGTTTTAAAAATTACTTTCTAGCACTGGATAATGATGAGCACTATCCATGCTAATCAAAACATAATTCTTCAGCACTTCTGGTGAAATTACAGAATGAAGAGTTGAGGACATGGAGCAAAGTGACCCAGGGCGATATGACTGTCTCTTCAAGGAATACTGGCAGACTGAACCAATGAACCATTTATTGAAAGCTGTTGGCCACTTTTAGTAACTATTCTAAAAAGAAAAAACAAACTGAAAGCCACCTTTATTTTATCCATGCTTTTTTCTACTGGAATGTGTTTCTAGCCTCTTACATTTAATTAAACCTCTGTTTCAGGGGACAGTTTCTTCATGAATGCTACTAATTGAACACAATTACATTTCATATTACAGTAGTTAATTGGCACGAGTATTGTTTGACTGGCTCACTACATGAGGGCTGACTCTAAACCTCATGTGTCACACCAAATCCACTCGAAAATTATCTTTTAAAACTTTTTAACCTGTTATTTCAGGAATCCCTACATTGAGAGCTAATACAGTTCACTGTTGCTTTAATAGATATTTGGACCTAGTAAAAGGGAAGCTGGTATAAAACAGTGACACTAAAGCTTTGTAACGGCAGTTGTGTTATAGGATACTGCACAAAATCAGTGTTAACAGGCAGGGTAAAACACTGCCATTTCAAATTTGAGACTTGCATTGTTAAAAAGAAGGGGAGTAGGGACTGAATAAAATAATTTACACTGAATCTGAATTTGGCTAGTTGTACAAAGGCAGTAAACAGAATACTAGAAGGCAAACAAAGAACTTCAATCAAGAGCCAGATAAAGGATTGCTTAAGGGAAGCTTTGCAGTTAAAAGGTTGATGTTTGATTCCCAATCAAGTACTATTTGCTTTTTGCTGATGAGAATTTTTCTTTCTCTTGAACAGCTAGTTAAAAGACTAATCAGTACGAGACAATAAACAGATATATTTTTGTTTACGTGAACTTGCACAGCTGCCCATTAATTTTTTATGGGAAAGGCAACATTTTCATGTAAAAATACACACAATTTTCTTAAATCTTACTTGATGCGAATATTATAGAAAAGCATGAATTTAAGACATTTATTCAAACTAATTTGCATTTCAATATCAATTAATCTAGTTTTGATAAAGGCATACTTGTAGAAAAACGAGAAGCTCCGACAAGCCAGAAAGGTATTTTGTGTGAATTTGGTTTTGATTTTTTTAGCAAATGTTAGCCACCCCCAAAATACAAACGGTGGAATGGCTCTTTTCCATGCATTTATAAAGGTGGAATGACTTATCTTAAAGTTGCTGTACTGAAAATATGCATGTCACGTGTTGCTAAGGACTGAACAAAATAAAGTACAGGCCAAAAAAATAAAAATTAGAAACCAACTGTCTGAAACAGATGTTCGTTTTTTTACAGTTATTCTAATATGCTGAGGAAATAAAATTTTTAATCTATTACAATATAGACTATTGTAATATATAACGACCATACAATATATACAATTTAGGATTGAAGAATTGCAAGACTAAGAAAAGAGACAGCTTCAATACTAAGCTAAAGAATAAATTATTCCTCTTATTCTGGAGTTGCAATATAGACCAACAAACAGCAAAACGTGCTTTTCCAAGGACGCCTTATTCTTCCTCCTTACACTGCAAAAGTATTTGGTAAAATATTCTATTTTTTAGCCCCCACAAGTAAATGCGAACAGTGCCAGCACCCAAGAGCCGATGGACACAGCTAGAACTTGCAGGAAGGGTGAAGGTGAGAATTTCTCCTCACTACCAACTGCAGCTCCTTTTGCTAATTCTCAGGTGCACTGCAAAAGACTTCATCAAGAATACATTCAAACTGATCAATAAAAATGCAAAAAAAATTTTTTTAAAACTTTAGCTAGACTTTTTAAATAGACCTGCAGCAGAAAGGCAAGAAAACACACTTAATAGTCCTTTTTTTAATATCAGACTGTTTTGAGGTCACTATGTAGATAAACAAACATGCAACAGAACCAGGTATTTAAGACTAAAACATGAAAACACCAGTGTTGTACGACAACATCAAACAAGCTGCCAAACTTCATAAAACATTATGATGTTTACATGGACTCCTCAGCTCTAGAAAGAGCAGAAAGACAAATATTAACAAAACATGAAATTATCTTCCCTGTTTCTAGTTTTCTTCTGTGAAAGAGCAAGTAGGATTTCATGTTTAAATGAGCATTTAAAAAAAATCTGTATAGTTTGCTTCTAGTTGAAAAACAAGGAATACTAGATATAGATTTAAAGCCTGATTTTGGGGTTAACTAATGTCCTTTTTTATCTGAAAACAAAAAATGGTGGGTTTTTTTGTAGTTTTATCATCTTCTGTTCTATTCTTACATGGCTTTCCCCCTTTAACAGTTTGTTTTGCTACATGACAGCCTTTCTCACCTTGCCTGTTCAGCAAATCAGATACTGCACCTTTGCTAGTGCTTTTCTCATATTTGCATCTCATTAGCACTGCTGCCCAAGACTTGTGTGCTGTTGGTGTTTTATATCTTTCAGATACAAGCAAATAACAAAGAAAGGTGTAACATCAGCTATGACTTAGAAACCCAAGTAGTAGAGACCTGTCAGTACTCAGTGATGATTTTCTGTGATGGTGTGACTCCATCAGCAGACAAGGGAAGGGCTATGGGATGTCATTTAGCTGCACTTCTCTAAAGCCTTTGACACAGTCCCCCAGAACATCCTTGTACGTAAATTGGAGGGAGATGGATTCAAGGCATGGACTGTTATATGGATAAAAAATTGGCTGGATGGTCAGATCCAGATGGCAGTGGTCAACAACTCAAATCCTGATGGACATCAGTGACAAGCAGTGTCCCTCTGTGCCTATTGGGACCAGAATTACGTAATATCTTCATTAATGACACAGATGAAGGGATTGAGTGCACCCTCAGCACATTTCCTAATGACACCAAGCTGGGTGGTGCAGTTGACACACCTGAGGGACAGGACTCCATCCAGAGGGACCTGAACAAGCTCGAGAAGTGACCCACGGGAATCTCATGAGCTGTAACAAGACCAAGTGCTGATGCTGCACCTGGGTCAGGGCAGCTCCCAGTGTCAACACAGGCTGGGGATGAACGGATCCAGAGCAGCCCTGAGAAGGACTTGGGGGTGCTGTGGGTAAGGGGTTGTAGATGACCCAGCCACGGGCACTCACAGCCCAGAAACCTCCCTGTCCTGAGATCACCCAAGGCACCGTGGGCAGCAGGTGAGGGAGGGGATTCTGCCCCTCTGCCCTGCTCTGGTCAGACCTCACCCGCAGCGCTGCATCCAGCTCTGGGGTCCCATCACAGGAAGGACATGGACCTGTTGGAGCAAGTCCAGAGGAGGCCACCAAGAGGGATGGAGCGCTTCTCCTATGAGGAAAGGCTGAGAGAATTGGGATTGGTCAACCTGGACAAGAGAAGGCTTCAGGGTGACCTAATTGTGGCTTTCCAGTACCAGAAGAGAGC
Source organism: Chamaea fasciata (assembly GCF_029207755.1). NCBI lineage: Eukaryota > Metazoa > Chordata > Aves > Passeriformes > Sylviidae > Chamaea > Chamaea fasciata. Next base: position 4,780,354 of record NW_027094091.1, on the reverse strand, counting down.
CCACAAGAAGGATGGAGAAGGACTTTTTACAAGAGCAGGTAGTGACACGACGAGGAGGGATGGCTTCAAACTGAACAAGGGTAGATTTTGATTAGGTAGAAAGAAATTCTTTACTCTGAGTGGGGGTGAGGCCCCGGCACAGGTTGCCCAGCAAATCTGCAATGGTCCAATTTCTGTAAATGTTCCAGGTCAGTTAGGACGGGGCTTTAAGCAAATCTGGTCTAGTGGGAGGTGTCCCTGCTCACGGCAGGGGTTTGGAACAAGATGATCTTTAAGGTCCCTTCCAACCCAAACCATTCTCTGATTTTATGATATCTTTAGTAGAAGAGTATTTAACCTGTATTTTAAACTCCACTGAAATTTGAGGCTAGACAGAGAAGCCTGAAATACCAGCTATTTCAGATACAAGGATTATTATGGTAAACCCATCTGGATCACAGAGATTATACCTATAATGTCATATTGTGTAGCAGGATGACTGACTTACTAAAACAAACAGTTTGTGTCACAACATACACATTTGAGAGCCGCTTTATTCAGAAAAGGCAATAAAAATTTTCTTCTACTTGGTGACTTACAGTAACTAGAAAGTAAATACATTTATCAACTTGATGAATGAGCCTATCCTGCAGCTATTCCATGTGTATGAGATTGCTTATTGTTCTAGCTAATGGGTCCATCATTCTGAAAATAATCTACTGTCTCCAACATTTCCCCTATGTTCAAGTTGGCATTCACAAGCATGTAATAGGGAGCAGTCACAGAAGCCTAATGTGATCTTCCAATTTAAAAATACCATCAAAAAGCAGTGATTAGTCATTGCCCAGGCAGCATGAGTAAGGAAAGGTCCACAAAGTTCTGTTTTGTAACTGAATTATCCCTTGCTGATAACATGACTAGTGATTCAGAGGCAAGACCCAAATCTTATATCCATACATTTATGGAAAAAATAGGATCTATCTATATATAATTTTTTAATCTAGTTCTCAGTAGAACCCCAGCATCTCCATCTTTCACAGAATATACCTAAGGAGTTGGTATCAGAATGCTTCCAAATAAAGCAGCAACAAGCTAGTAAAAAAATACCTCCATCCCTACTGCTCTACTGCTGCAAAGGTGGAATCCTTGACAACAACAGATGTACTTTAGTCTCAAAAATGAATACAGCTAATTAGAAGTAATCAACAAAATATCCATGTAAGAAGCTATGGTGAAAACAGACAAATCCCACTAACTTGTTAAGAAAATATTCAAAAACATTCACTCACGAGTTTTAGGACTCAAGAATGAATGAGATGAATTATTAAGCTATCTTTTAAAAGTTCCTTAATGCCTGGGGTCTAGAGGTGGACATCCCTAAAAATAAAAAGGACTCCACAGGGATTCAAACAGCACTAGCTCTGTGAGCCTGATGATCATACCAAGCAACTTAAAATGTATCAAACGCTACGATAAGTAGACAACAATATGAAGGTCTGTCTGGGAAGAAGTAACGTGACTTCTGCAGAGAGAACCTCTTGGGAGCTCTGTGGAGAGGTCAAGAAGCTTGGGAAGAATGGTGATTCATCTGTCAAGCCTCTGGATTTCCAAACAGGTTCTTTCAAAATACCTCACTAAAGGCTTTTAAGAAAACTAAAGAGCTGCAGCATAAGAGGGAGCGGTGCAAAAAGGACAGATAATTCTTAATCATAAATTGGAAGAAGCTGTTAGCAATCACTTCCCAGAAGGGTGGGATGTCATGGCTGAGGTTCTTCAGCACCCTGGGAGCTTTGTTTTTGTGTATGATCTGCAAAAAACAGGGAGAGCGATGAGCTCTGACAGGTTACTACCAATGCAAAATTATTCACGGTAATAACCAGAAACAGACTGCACAACTGCCCAGGATTTTAAAGTCTGAATAACAAGTAATAAAATGGCAAGACTTAACTGGTAAGCACATGGAGAACAATTTTAGCATGAGATACAGAATGACAGCCTCTGAGATCACAAGCCGTATCTCGGAGCTTTAGCAGACTTCAAAAAGAACCTCAGCACACCAGTTAGTAAAAATTCCAAGTCAAATACTGAGAACCACTGAAAAACAACTGAAAACAATGATGCCACTGTGCACATCCACAGTTTGCTCACGTCTTGAGTAAGCGAAGTTCTGATTCACTTATTGCTAAGAGGAAATCGTATAATTGAAAATTGTTTAGGGCAAGAGATAAGGCATGATCAAAGGTATGGACTATTTGTGGACCACCTCTGATCAAGTAGGCTCTGACTTTTCCAATCTGAAAAAGTAACCACATTGGCAAAATGTGACTTAGGTCTACAAAATCACAACAGGCAGGAGAGGCCAGACAGGAATCAGGAGCAACAAAACCATATGGGGAGACAGACTTACAGAACTCTCTGTAAAAGGACAGATTCTCAGATAAAGTTTTTAAACAATATTAACAGAGCCTGGACAAGTCAGTGGAGAAGTTACTACGTTCACAAAACATGGGAAGCTGAAATAGTAGCTTACAGATATATACATAGTTTTATTATATTTTTCAGACCTGTTCCCAAAAAATCATTTAATATCCTACTCAAGCCAAAAACTGGTAGACAAACAATCTGAATTTCGTCTAATTTATGAGGAAACTGATTAAACACAGTGATTACTTTTACATAGTATTCTACTCAAAGTGTTGCAAAAATGTCAAAGGGATTTGTGAATTACATCTTAAAATGAAGTCCAGTTAGAAACCCTGTTGTAAGGCCTTGAATATGATCTTACATGCAAACCTAAAATAGCAAATAGTCAGAATAATGAGAAAGATAAGTTGAGCTTTGTGCATGCTAAGTTGCATTTAACCTGTAAAAAGCAATTAGGTCCAGGCCAAAGAACTCATGATTCTACTTCCACTACCAGTAAAATCTTTCATAATTCAATTGGCACACTTATTTCTGTAGCTTTTATATTGTGGTCATTCTCTGTCGTTCAAGCTACCTCCACTGTGTTATCCTGAACTCTATGAACATAAAGAAATGAGAGATCCTGCATCACACACACAAAGAACGCCAGCTGTCACAGAAATACAGAAGACAAAGGTAACTTATCTCTGATGTCTTCCCTCTGCTTCATGATATTAATACCTCAGGGAAACTGAAGACTCACTACAAAACTGGTTATCCTCTAAACAGTAAACCAAAATGATGTCAGGTTTTCTACTGATCTGTGTAAGATCCCTAGTTGACTAATCAAAGCTGAGCTGAAGCGTGGCATTTTCTTTATTACAAGTATTATGATGTTATCTCCCCATTATCAAGCTCCTTATTATCATCAAATCTGCAGAACCTTAATCCATGACCTCTACTCTTTGCTCAGCTTTGGCTGAAATGGTCCAAGAGGCTTAAGAGCCGCTTTGTTAGCCTCCTTCAGCACACACACATTCACAGATACACTTGTGCCCACAGGCAACATGGTCACATCAACCCCTTTCTCTCAAATGAAGCCAAGGTAAAGTGTGTTTAGACAACAATTTAATCCCATGCACTGACGCAAAAGTTAACTTTTCAGTATTAGCCAGGCACACTTCTCCTATAAAACAGCAGAGTACAATGGAATTAATGACCCAGGTCATTTAGCAGCAATGCCCTCTTGGATACATTAAGCAGGTAATGTAACATTGATTTCAATGATACACAGACACTGGACGATTAAAATTCAGATGATCTCCAAATCTTTTGCAGAAAAGCTGACATCCAATAAAAAGCTATCTGCATTAAATATATATATATGGATAAATTCCTTAATCCTGCAACACTCTATTGTCCTTAAAATCAACATTAATGATGCACCAATCGCTGCAGTACAAGGATACAGGAATTTGTGTGCATGCAAATTACTACCAAGACATCAAGTTGCTCTTACCTTGAACTAGATCTTGACTTTACATCTTCCTTTGCTGTCCTTTCACTACTAGCATCTTCATTGCAGTCCATTTTTTTATCACACAGTTGTTTTCTCTTCTCCCACTTCTTCTGCTGATTTGAGATACTTTCTGTTTCTCCTTGGGAGTCACCTTCTGCTCCTACCTGTGAACCTGAGGAATGCGCCAGGCACTTAGAGGAGATTGGCAGTTTTTGCTCTTCACTGCCAAAGTCTCTTTCTGCTAACAAAGCAGAAGTTTCAGGTTTTAATGTTTCCTGTTCAGGGACTGAATTGTCCAAGTTATCTACATGGTCCATTTCCTTGGACTTTACTAATGTGTATGAAGCATTTACAACACCTCCTGCAGAATGTTTAGTCTTTAAACCTTCAACACCGTCCTCCCTGCTGTCTTCACAGCTGCCACAACACACACAGGAATTAATTAGACAGTTTGTGGCAGCTATACTGAGTTTATGGGATTCGTCCTCCTCCTCATTTGCTAATGGATTAGCAGATCCAGGAACACAACTAATAGCTGCTTCTGGGGTTGTTACTGGGGATTCTGAGCTAGAAGGAGATTTAGGATTGAATATTACAGTAGCAGATATTTTCATTCCCCCTGTCCTGTGCGCTATCACTTCCGCCGTTTCTGCGTCATCGGCATACGCATCCCAGCCATTGAGGTATAACTGTGAGTCTGGACCTTCTAGACAGCTGCACGAATTTGGAACTGAAATGCCAGACATCTGTTTTCCATCTTCAACATTGTTATTATTGCTTAAGTCACTTTCAGCATCTTTTAAAAGCAAAGTTTCCTCTGTCTGACGGCCGTTCTCATAAAGCAAAGCATCTCTATATTGCAGGTTCTGTTTTGAATCGTGGCAAGGGTTATTCACCCAAGCAAAAGTATCACTTACTGAATCCAACCCAGCCAGAGCTTCTCCTGCTCCATCTAAGTCATCCATAAAAAACACTCTGTCCTCTTCATCAGTTAAGTTGTCAAGATGGTGTCTCGTTGGTGAAGCTTCTGTGCTAGAACTATTTCTTAGGCTAGGTCTGTGAGCTGGAGACTGACAGATGCTTGGAGGGGAAAGCAGAGAAGACATTTCATCGCCAACTCTGTGTACCATCCTGTTCAGCTGCTCCAGCTCCTGCTCATCATACTGCATGGAACAAGCCAGCTCGGCCTCTGTGTTCTCAGCTTTTGCTGAAAGTTCCTTAGGAGGCAAAGTCGCAGTTATGCCTGGTGCAATGACAGAGGGTACCTCAGGATCTGCTCTGACAGGAAAATCTACATCTTGAGAGATGCACAGGTTACGTTCCAGTGTGTGGAGTTCATCCTCGGTCAGTGTCTGAAGGAGATCCCTGGAAATGAAGAAATACACACATCACTTGTCATTTATAATCATGAGGCACTGATGTTACAGATTTTAAAAAAGCTTTTACTGTTAGTGCAGAAAACCAGAACTTGAGGGCACAGAATACTTTTGACTGGGTAATTCAAGGTGCATTTGGCATTCATATCCAGAGCACGTGACTACTGATGCCTGAATTTGAGATTACTCATGCAAATAGAGGGCATAAAATTATATACATGCTTGCAGTGAAGCCTCAAAATAAACCAAAACACACACAAAATTGGAACTCTTTCCCCTCCCCATCACTTATAGTGAAAATGTCACCCACAATTAGATTGATTTTATCATTTTACTTTTTTAATTCAAAAAATTTGACTTTGATTAGCAAACCAATTTTCTATCCTTCAAGTTGATTCAGAAAATTATTCTGCAAAAGAGTATTGCAGAACTTTCCCAGCATTATACTGTCAGATAAAAGAATTCAATAAAACAGTAATATTGCTTATGCAGCACTGGTATCTGGAAGCCAGATCACTGAAACGGGGATTGGAAGTTGTCTCTCTCCTGCCTCAAACAGTGAACTTAGTCTTCTGGCTTTGACTGGCAAAAACTTAATTTTCTTCACAGTGGCTGCAATGGGGCTGTGTTTTGGATTTGTGCTGGAAACAGTGTAGATAACCCAGGGGTGTTTTAGTTATTGCTGAGCTGGACTCACACACAGCCAAGGCCTTTTCTGCTCCTCACCCCACCCCAGCAGTGAGGAGGCTGGGGGTGCACAAGGAGCTGGGAGGGGACAAAGCAGGGGCAGCTGACCCCAAATGACCCCAGGATACTCCATACCATATATGTGGCATCATGCTCAGTATATAAAGCTGGGGGAAGAAGGAGGAAGGGGGGTTGTTTGGAGGGGTGGCATTTGTCTTCCCAAGCCACTGTTATATGTGATGGAGCCTGGCTGTCCTGGGGATGGCTGAACACCTGCCTGGGGAAGTGGTGAATTTATTCCTTGTTCTGCTTTGCTTGCATGTGGGGCTTTTGCTTTACCCATTAAACTGCCTTTATCTCAGCCCATGAATTTCCTCCCTTCTACTCTTCTGCTTCTCTCCCCGAACACACTGGAGGGGTGAGCAAGTTGGCCGCGTGGAGCTGAGTTGTCAGCTAGGGTTAAGCCACGATACTGGGTTGGTCATTAAGAGTAAAGCTTCTGCATGATGTTAAGAACAAGGCAGGTCTAGAAGCAAACACTGAGCAATTTAGTAAACTGTGTTTTCTATAGACATGCAGCATCTCCAGTGTTACCAAGTGTCCTCAGTACCGCAGTTTAGGACTATGGGCACCTGAAAACAAAGTGTTATTAAGTGCTTGATAACTTAAAAACAAATCCACGGACACAGCAAGACGTAATTTTAGGTCTGAATTTGATTTAAACTATCCTTCTCAATTAGAAGCCACATACACAAATATACGCTGTCAAGAACTGCTGCCATCATTTTCAACGACCAGTAAGTGTAATTTAGCATAAAGGAATGGATGGGAAAAGCAAGACCTGTTCAACAGAGGTTAGGAGTCCATTATTCCTCATGTGTTTAGAAGTAATTTGTAAGCAGGTGACACACAGCTGGCATAATAATAATAATAATAATAACAATATGCACATATTAAAAGAATTTCCTCAAAGGACTAACTTTGGTGTAAAAAAGAGGCCAAAAAACGCCAAAGAAACATTCAACGCATCTCACATCCCGATTTCCAGTCAATGGTTTACATTCTTAACTCAAAGACCAAATATTTTTCAAGTATTATCAGTCTTTCAAATAGCTCAAAAATACATTAATATCTGACCTGTACATCAGCTACCTATAGTTTCAAAAAGCTAACATTTTAGATAAGCATTCTTAAGTCAGAAAAAAAAAATGGCTACGTACATTCCACACAATTAACATTTTATTTAAAAAAAAATCTTGCTTTATATGACCCTAAAAAAAGGTCTAAACCTCTAGAAGTACCACTTATAAGAACAATTGCACTACTGTATCCCCCTTTTTCACTTTTGACTCTTTAACAGAAGTCAGAATTTCCCAGAACTATCCCGTATGCATCTTCAAATCCAAAGTTTGACCATTTTTAAGTCATAAGTAAGAAAGGAAAATGGGCAATCTTTGTTAGACCCACCTGCCTAATAAGCTGTAAACCAGTATTGCACACTAGAATATTTTAAATACCTATACATTCCTTTTTGTCTACACAGTATGTAATGCTACCACCTTATTATTACTCAGAGCATGTATTTAATCAGTGTCTGTAAGAGATAAAGCACTTGAATACTGCTTTAAAAACAAACTGAGAATGGCTTAAGTTTTAAGGTCAACATAAAAACAGTAGTATTAGCATTGTCTATTTTTGAAATAACTATACAAAAAGGAAGAATAAAAACATGGAATAACATGATTGCTGCCATGAGGCTTTGTATTATGAATGTTGTTAGTGTTTACAGAAACACTGATGCAGAAGATCATAAGCATAAACAAAGTAATGTGAGATTTTAAAAACAGTTGGGGTTTTCATATATAAAAAACACCACAAACAAGAGTAAGCACACAAATGTAACTGTGAAGGGTTTAAGCTTGCCCCTCACATGCACAAAGATATTAAAGACAGGAAACTTCTGAGTTGGGCCAGGGTCCATCAAGTAGAGAATCCTGGCTCCTCATGGGTCCTAAGGAAGAGCATAAGCACAGTACAGACACACAGTGATCCCTGTGAGTGCACCCTACTGCCTGCCAGCAGCCAGGAATTTCTGAATCAAGGCAGCATCCTTGTGCTCAGCAATCCACAGTGAGCTTTTCTTGCACAGATGAAAAACTGTGTGTCAGGAACTGACCAAGAGAAAACTGCTTCAACATCAGCTACACTTCTCCATATATCACAGTCACACACACTTCTCAAAACAAGAGAAAAATGAGCAACTTCTACAAACACAGACTACACCAGCAACTTGCAAAGGAATTTGCTTTCCATCCAACCCATCACCATAACTGAGAATGATACACTGGGCCCAGGGAAAAGCTAAGATTGAGTCTTTGGACTTCCAGCATCTGTTCTGGGGTTTTATTCAGTCTCCAGAACACCACATGGCAGCACCCAGGATTACTGAATGTCTGGGTGTCCAGAGCTACTCTGCTTCTGTTCCAAAGGCTCAGAGAGCCTGGCTGCTCACGCCTATCCAATACAAGTTTCACACACTCACTGTGAATTCAGTGCTGGAATCACATATTCACTTTACACTGGCTAGCTCCGTGGACATAGTAATGAACTCTACTTCTGCCAATAACAACACCTCAAAATTTAAGAGCAATTGTATGCAGCTATGAGGATAGCAAATAAAACCTGATTAATAATAATAATAACAACAACAACAACAACCACCATCAGTGAAATCAGCTGACAGTACTCATGTATTTTTAGGTGAGTCAGATCCAGACAGCCTTGGAAGACTAACATAACCAGTTGAATTACAGCCCTATAATTTCAGTAGAGAAATAATCCTTTGAATTCAAAAGGAATATGCTCATTTTCCTAATCCAAACACTGGAAATTTTGCTATTAACAAATACAGCTTATTCTAAAAGAGGTTCAGGCAATTATCTTCACTTCTCTGGTTAAAATTCCCTAGATTCACCAGTCATTTTTAAGGATGACAAATGTTTGATCAACAGTTACCTTTTCCATACACTGTACATTAGATTATACAGGACTCAGTGCCAATCTGCCATGCTGTAAAATGACTATGAAGATATTGAAAACGAATGTAAAGCAATATATGGAAAGAAATGTGACATTTCCTACTAAAAAGCTAAACATCAGGCATCATCAGTAAACTATACGGTTTAATTAAACTGTAGCTACTTCAGTGGTTCAATTCCTTTCTGCTGAAGAACCTTTAACTCATTCTGCTAAAATGGACAAAAAGGATTTCTCTCTCCGCTTACATTATTCAGAAGCCACAGGTAAAGTCAGCTTCTGCAATCCACCCTGATGAGCAGCAGTGTGCTTTCTTCTCAGAGGGGCTTCAGAAAATACTGAATTTTAAAAAGTGCATGTTGAGGTTTCACCTGCTTTTACTCTTTTTGGCATTGTATCACAGAAAGGCAATCTAGCTTTCAAAATACGAGGAACATTCTTCTTCCAGTGGTTACAGCTACTGGCAGAAAAACAAAGTAAGTTCTTCAGATGTGCCCTGCCTGTTACAAGCAGTAGTACAGACTTGCTCTGCCTACTGCAAAACCAATTAACATATTTTACTCTACTGCCAATATCCAGGGTACAGAAATGCGTTCTTCAGACATGAGGCCAGATGTCTTTAAAGACAAGTTTGGCTTAACAGAGGACAGGGCCACAAACCCCCTAATCCTGCACATTCCTCAAGCCTCCTCTATTAACTTTGCTCCTATTCTGACTAGAATTTTAAACTGCCTCATTGTCAGAGAATAGCTTCGTTGTTATTGCCAGCCTGTGCTTCAGTTCGTGCTCCAAAGGGAGCATGACCAGCTGCCTCACTGGAGCTGCCACCCTAGGAGCCTGGTGCAGGTACAGGGATGCCACGCGCGTCCTGCTCCGCTCCGCACACCAAAGTCCACAGATCTGTCTGACACACCCACACTGAGAAACCAACACTGAGACATGTAACAAACAGCACTGGCACTCCTTCACTGCCACGGTTTTGAATCAACTCTAAGTCTTGAATACAGCCACCTCGGAAAAACCATGCAGTTTTTCTTCAGTCACTGCACACACTGTGAACACAAATTTCACACTGTCCCCATCCAATTCTTTAACACACAGACAGCATGTGTACTGAGTTTAATTTCTAGTCAGTGATACAAAAAGGTTTCAAATGTACTTAGAATGATATGATACTCTGATTCTGCAGCACTTGATGTGCAATCTGCTTGTTTCTGCACCACCAAAATCCATAGGGACCCTGCCATCACCTGTAATGATCCAGAAACAAGCACCAGAAAAGCAAAGAGCTCTGAAATAGGGCAGAATCAAGGAATACTGCAAAATTGCAAGTTTGCTGACTTTTGAAAATCTCTGTACAGCAGCCTCAAATGTATATATAGTATAGGTAGTGTTTTATCACCAGAATGTTCAGTGTCACAGGCACTTAAGTTACAGATCTATGCATAGAGCAGATGATGTGATATGTGTATTCCCTAAGCAGATTGCAGCAGTTTGGCAGAAATCATTCAAATGCCATAGTTTCGAAGGCACAGATATAGCACTACGATATAATTATGCATTGGGAGATGTATAAAATACCAAAGCTAATATTTTACACACAAAATAAAAGTCACCATAAGCACCTGGCTTAGATATTAATTAAAACATTCAAAGCCATAATTTGCTGCTCAACCTTTCCAAAAACTTAGCGAGAACCCTTATTGCTTTTTCTCAGAGTCTCAACAATCTCTATTGTTTTCAAAGTTGTCAGCCACCAGCAGGACACCAAAAATTTTCATACCTAACAGATATTTATCTTCTCTGCTAGTTCTGATTTAATTATGTGGATCAACATAATTAAATACAGTACTTATCTTTGCCTTATGGATATTTTAGGATAATACAGTTTAAAAATTAATCACCTGTAATCCTACGAAATAATCAGCTCTGTCTATGATGTCGCTCCATGAGCTAAAATACTTAGTCGGCTAAAAAGTTACAGAACTTTACAGAGAAATTCACTGGGATGTGATCACATCCTGCAGTAAGATGCTCTATATTCTTATTACAGGTACCCAACTGGAACACAAAATGCAGCTATTTTTAAGAGAGGATTTCTGAATCTATTTTCATGCCTTAACTACTGGTGCTGGAGACTGGAGAAAGACTCCAGGAAAAAAACACTCTTCCTTTGTAGGGGAGCAGAAATATTGGTATCAGATATCATTCTATCTTCTTCATTGGTTTCTATGAACCTTCTCACAGAGTACGGATTGTGGACTGATGAGTTAAAAAAAAAACCTGAAAAGAAAAGAAAACCCTACACAGCTTAGGTACTTTTAAAAGTAATTCAATTACCCTACATTAACAGCACACTTATTTGTATCTCATTTGATTTTCATTCAATGTAATTTTCGTTCAAGAATATTACTAAAGGATCTTTTTGAGCTCAGTTCTTGCCAGTATTTGAGTTCCTTCAATTCAGACTGCCAGACGTGGAATTTCGTATTACTTCTTGCTTGAATTTTTGCTCTGATAGATGTTATCTCACTGAGAACACTTCGCCAACTTTGTCTCCTAGACAACTGAAGTCACATTTTTTTAATGTTCCCTTTCCTTCACAGAATAAACACAAGTCTTACAGTATATCAGAACTTTTCCAAAATTGAATTTGAAAGATTATTTTTTGAAGTTTGCATTGAAAACTGTAGTTATTGAACAAACAAGCATTTAACAAATCTGTTTTCAACCCCAGAGCTACGTTCACAGTAACTGAAAATTAAATGGGCTGAGCACTACACTGACTTCATTGATTTTCATTTTCCAGGTTGTGAAATACGAGGATAAAGCAGAAAATACATATTATGAGAAGAATATTAGCTTTTAAATATCCTTTTGGCTTTAGACAGCAAGTGGAATGCTGGTGAAAATATCTGCAATAGCCACATATTGGGAATAAGGTACTTTAATGTAAACTTCATGGACTTCTCAAGTTTCAGTACCAATAAAGCTTTTTCCTCCTTCTAACTTCAGTTTTGCCCCTCAGTTCATGTTGGTATTCTTAACCCAGTGTTTTATAAAACCATAATTACTCAAAAAACCCCAACAAACCAAACATGTTGATTTTTCAATTTTAATTCTCAGATTTCAATACGAATATCACTAATGTACCTATAAATAAGACTTCTAGACAAAAATACCAGGAAGCTTTCAAGGGACACACGAGGATGTGGTCTAGATATTTATAAAGGCTAACTTCAGAAATAGTTCCCCTTTGAACCACCCCTGACAGAGCTTACATTCTCCCTCAGGAGATGCCTCACCTCTAACAGATGAGAGGAGATCAATCTGGATAAACTATGTGGAAACTATTCTTACATCAAACTGTCACCGTGACATCCAGGGAAAGCGATAAACTGCTGAAAATTGGACACAGGGGAGAAAAACTCCAAACCTGTCAAATTATCTCTAGAGATTGCCAGGAACAAAAGTTGCAGTTGGTATATAAATCTGAATTCTAAGAAAATAACACGGTTTATAGATTAAGAAAATTTTTTAACATCCAGATAAAATACCTGAAGAGTGAACATAAAGATCCTTTAAAGATACAGCTTAATTTCTCCAAAGTAACAGATCAGTCTTCTAAAGATCTCAGTTAAGAACAAAATATTTTAATGTTCTTTATACTTGAGCCAAAGCCCACACCTCCAATGATAACCAACCCTGAAGCATTAGGGAAAGAAGTATAAAGTGATTCATCCTGTAAAAAACAAATTTACAATATGAAAAACTGATAGTCATTTCTAATAGGTTAAGAATTATCTGAGTATTGCATCATAGCATAATGACAAAATGTAATAAGCCTAGTTAAGCAGAAGCATTGATGCTAATTAGAAACAGAATCTCCCAAAAATAAATGCTAACTGTGGTATTTCAGGTATCATCTAACCACCAGGAAAATGTGAAATGCTATAAAATGATACTCAAAAAAAAAAAAAACAAAAAAACAAACAAACAAAAAAAAAACTATCAGAGATTAAAAGTTCAGAAAACTACCATGAAATGAAAAACTACATTTAGTTATTTCATGGGTTTATCAGGCTGATGAGAGGAAAATGCAGTTTATGGTTACCATAGCAAACACAAACACTTTTTTAAGCATTTATGAGTTTTCAGGCCTCTGATTTTCACTTCAGATGAGAAGCAATTACAACTATCTTTTATTACTTGCCTTATTTTTCTTAGCAAAGTGTGAAAAGGTCTGAAGAGTTCAGACATATCTTCTGGTTTATGATCCAAGTTTAATGGTCCCTCGGAGTAGACAACAAGGCCACTGTAATTCAAACACATGCATGAACACACACAAAAATGAAAATTTTATTGCACAGAGCAACCACTGAATAGTCAGAAAAGCAACTGTACATAAACATTAGAACGACATTTAACTACATCTCGTTATCTTATTTTTGTCTTATTCACCCACAGCTAGAATTAGATGCTATTTAAAGTAACAGGAAAAAGATCTCCTCCACTCTGTTCCCCTTTCTTAAACATGGCAGAAAAAGCAATGGAAGCATAAAGGGAAGAATGTTTATTTTATTGCTGCAGCTGAATAAAAAATACCCACAAAACAAAAAGAAAAAACTCACAAAGGAAACCTATTATCAAGTACATTGGGGAAGGTCCACTGATTTGAGATATTGCAGATGGCTTTTCATTTCCAGTCTAAATAATTTCCAGGTAAGGTAGCTGTCTCCCAAGCTCCTAGTTTTTTTTACCTCTAAGATAAATATAACCTGGTATAGACATATGGCAAAAAAAAGGAAACAGATTTTCCTAGTCACATAAAACACATTTTGGAAAAACCACGCTTCTAAACTGCACAAATTTCCCTGGAAATAGGTAAATTCACAATTCTGAGAGCCTCCAGGTACTTCACTGTAGATGTCTCAATAGCTCCTCCTGACCAAATCACAACTACCCAAACCTGTTTGTGTGTCACAGATTAAACAAAATTCACCTTCAGATCTGCTGTGCCACACCATAACTGTGTCCTGAGAGTGGATTCCCACCAGGCACCACTCTGCTTAAAACTATTTAATCCTCTGCCCGCTGCAAAATCAATGTATGTTTCCCAAAGGCAACCCATTCTCATAGTTGAGATTACATCCGTTTTCTTTCTCCAAGGCCATTTTCCCCTTTCTGTCCACAGTGTCAGTGCTCTGTTATCCAAGGTATGTCAAAGGCATGTTCCTTTTCTTAAAGTCAAATTACACATAGCTTCAGAGAGCTATCCAGCACACAAATCATCCAGTGTAACCCTTGGCTAACAAAACTGTCAAAGTCTTCTGGTCGCCAGTTCTTCCCTAGCAAGCACCCGAGTGACCACCAAAGGCTCTCTGAGACACAGCAGCAAAGCTGATGTCACAAGCTATTTGAATTCCACTGAAGTATTAAAGAAAAATGACTAAGGGATTAGAGTTTTGAGGGCAGGAGCAGGAAAGAGGAGATGAGAGACAGAGAAAGTTGCTTCTTTTGCAAGTCACTTTTTTTTTTTGTGGCTTAAGACAAATTATCTTGTTGCCAAGGATACATAATTTTATCTTTTTTTCTATGCTTTCCAAGCTTCAACAAGCAGGCTGCCACAAAGTGAAGTAGTTATTGCTGACTCATGTCTTATGTTCAGCATAAGCAAATGTTACTACTTTGCTCAGTGAAAGCTCAAAGCTACTCTCCTCAAACTTCTACGGTATGCCAAGTCACTGTTCCTTCGGCTTTCAGGCAGTTTGCTTGCCACAGAATTTAACTCTCGGAAGAAATTAAGCAAAAAAGAAAAAAAAAGTGTGGGCTAGAGCACTACAGAAAAATTATGAAATGGCTTCTGTATATGTGTAACATTTGAAAGAGCTCTGAATCAAAGCCTGAATATTGCTGCAGCACTGTAAAGAACTAAAAATTGCATCTTAATATTTCCTACAAGGCTTGTGCTTCTTCCAGAAAAACTGTATATGGATGGAGTAGTTATTCTGTGGAACTTCACATGACAGTGATTTCTTTTCTTATCACTGGATAATTAGGAGCAGTTAAACCTCATGGCCTTCTCTATCCTTCTTTGTAATTTGGGATAGACACGATCTATTTGCCAGAGAGCCCTGGTTTTCCAGTTAGTCGTGATGTGTTCTCCTTCACTGCATCTTCCAGCAACTTCAAACTGAGCTCTCACATTCCTGCTGTCTTCCAATAATCAGATTATTACTGTTATTATTTTTAGAATGACAGTTACAGACAATATACTATTTAACAGGAACAACAGGCCACAGGGATTTCCTGAGGAGAAGTGTATTACACTCAGGATTTGAGGTTTTTTATTTCCCTCAATTATCCTACTTATATTAGCTAACTTTAAAACATTCACAATGGTAAAATATTAAAAATACGCTGGCTTTTCTCCAGAAAAGCTGCTGCCTTAGTAAACCATGAAGACTCATTAAGAAAAATGCATCAGATTTGTTCAATATTGCAAAAACTGCATGAAGCAAAAACACTGTTACACTTTAGTTGCCTTGAGCAGTCAATACAGGGCACAAATCTACAAAAAAGCTACACATATTGACACTTTCCTTCAAGTGAATTAAGCCTAACTCAACAGTTACAATGCAGTTTGCCATGATCATTCCTTCTGAACCCTAGAGCCATTGAGAAAAAACACACAAATTTAATTGAAAATTTGTAGTTTTCAAGACTTGTATCCTTAGATCATCCTAATATTGAATGTCACAAATACGTGCTTCAAAAAAAATTTCCGACAACACGACATTGCAAAGACTGATGTTCCTAATTTTTAAATTTTGCTGGAGAATGCCTGATCAATTGTTCCTGCCTTCTCTATTTAGAGATCTACCATCTTTCTTTTTTTGGTCTTGATATTCTACATTAAACTGGTAATGATTTAGAACAAAACAATCCTCCCCTTCCTCAACTCTTTTTAAAGAATGTTAACGCAAACTCAGGTGAAAGACAGTCCATCAAAATTCTAAACAGAGATTTTCAAATCTTCAATAAACCTTTAAATGGGGCAGAGCAGAGAGTAGTTAAAAATTACTCACCATACAATGGCTAATCTTGGAATTGTAAACATTAAAGCTGGTTCATAGTCATCAATCATATCTTGAGTGAGGTATCCAAGCCTTAAGGCTCTAAGCAGAAGAATAAAATTATTTAGTAAGACATCAAAGCTTGAAGAACACATTTCACTAAGGAAAAATTTGAAAAAATTGTTCTAAGCCAAACCAAACTGGCAGTATGTGCCATGTTTTGTACACTCAGGCGCTGGTTTTGTACAATCTAAACCACTATATATATAACTGACTGCTTAAGTCTCTGCTTTAAAGAAGAAATAGTGTAATAAAAACATAAATGCAAAGAAAAAATCTTTTTAAACACTTAAAGCTTTTACAGTCATTCAATACCCAATTCAGTTTTATGAGATTTTCTCAGTTTACTATTTCATGTCAAGCTTCAGCTTGATACTGAAAAACCACTGGTGCTGACAATTTTTCAAATAAAAGAAATATTTTTACAGTAATAGGGGAAAGTACTTGGTTTCCTTTGCAAATACAAATTGCTCTAATTGTCAAAGTCAATCTCCCCCCTACCTAACAAAAAAACCTAAAAAAACCCCACCCAAGAACAGCCCAGTTCTACACAGTAACTCTTACTGAAGTGTAAGGATTTAATATTTGCGAGAGACTTCACTGTCCTCAAATAACTTTTCAAATGTCTTAAGCCCTTTTTAAACTAAACCCCATTTTGTTTGGATTTTTTACTTGGCTGTATTTTCCAGGCTTCTTGACAATTTCCAGATTTCACCATATGTTTCATTACATCCTCAAATTTCTTCTCTGACTTGTTCATGTCAGTGCTTCAGATTGCATTGAAAATTGCATGTTAGTCCTGCTTTTGGTCCCCAAAAGAATGGAATGAACTTTTTCTTGTTCCTTGTCAGCACTTGTCCAGTCAGTACTGCTGGTGGTAGATGGGACATGACCACAAAGCAAAGCCTGGTTGGTGCCAACAGTGGACAGACACACTGGTGTGTGGCCCACCCTCACTCCTTGCTCCTTCCTACAGCCCAGACAGATTTTCCAAAGCTGCAAGTAAGAATCCATCTTTTTCCTTCTACTGGGCAAATATAGAATCCCAGAATTGTCAGGGTTGGAAGGGACTTCTGGAGACCACCCAGACCAACCCCCCCTGCCAGGCAGGGTCATCTAGAGAAGGTGACACACAAACACATCCACATGGGTTTGGAATGTCTCCAGAGAGGGAGACTTCACAACCTCCGTGGGCAGCTGTTCTGCCACCTCAAAGTAGAGAAATTATTCCCCACGTTGATGTGAACTTCTCGTGCTGTAGCTTATGGCCATTACTCCTTGTCCTATCCCTGGGCACCATGGAAGAGTCTTGCACCATCCTCTTGACACCCACCTTTGCGATGTTTGTGTGCACTGATCAGACCCCTTCAGCCTTCTCTCCTCTAAACAGCCTCTCTAAGAGAGGCGCTCCAGACCCCTCATCATCTTTGTGGCCTCTGCTGGACATGCGTATGCCATAGCTGAGTATGTGTATGTGCTGCAGCTCTCTGACTGATGGAAGGTAATTCCTCCTACTTGCTGACCTTTTTAAAGTTGTAATCCTGTCTCCCAAGATGCCTGGAACACCTCTGATCTGGGTGACATGTACAGATTGTGGCAGTGTGCTCTGTACTCCCCCATTCCTTAATGAAAGGATCGCCCACACCAGACCCAGGGTCCTACTTCACAAGCTCCCCTAACATAACAGTAAAACCAACACTTATTCTAAGGTCCTTTTACAGTCAACTGGTGTCTAATAATTCTACACAGAAAATGATTCACTAATTTTGTTTTAAGAACAGTGCTGCACTGCTTAAAACCCTACTTAGGCTGAGTATTTCACATTCTGTTCCCCTCTACTGCCCACCTGCAGGCTAGTTAATCTGTCACAAGGGAGAAGAAAAAAAAGTTGTTCAACACAGTACATTACAAATTCACACTTTTCCTTGCACCTTATACATCTAGAAGAACTTATGAATTGCTGAATTGATTTCTTTCATCATCGTCCCTTCCTACATATAGAGCCAAAGACCAGTCCTTTGAGATTTTAAAGAGCTTTTATGAGTTCTTTATGATAATCACTGGAGGTTCACAGATGATTTGAATCATCTCCCCATGTATTCTTGCATGAAATATCATTAAGTCTTGATGCCTTGAACAGATTTAGCTTATTTAAATGCTTCACGTACACATCTGTAACTAGGCATACCAACAATACAGTTATTGTTGGATTATTAACTCTTGTGTCTTGTTTTGTATTTTTTTAATGTAGAAAAAACCAAAACACCCTTGTGCCTGGCAAGCATACTTAATACCTTTCAACTTTGTACTTGGATACCTACTAGAAAAGCAAAAATTGTGTTTTATGACAATTCTTCAAGATTATAGTTAATGTACTTCTATAAAACCTCAGACAGAAAGTAAACACAGATATTAAGATCTAGTCCTTATCTTACCTCTCCACAGTTTCACAGAACAGTACGATAACCTCTTGCTGTACATAGTATTCTTTTGGAGACTTCACAGGTACCATGGCTGACACATAACTACAAAAATTATAAAATAACGTACCACTGTTTTACATGCTTTAACAAGTAAGATTATAAATAAAACCAAACCTAGGACAAATCATCTTAGAAACCTAAAATGATTTCCTGTACTAATTTGTACTTATTTCAACAGTACTCATTATGAAAACTGTACTGTGTAAGAATCTGTGAGAAACACAGCCAAATTACTTATTGTAGTGGAATTGAGGCAGCGGAAGTCAGCAGTAATTTAGAAATATTACAATTATATAGCACATTTACGGTATAATGATATAATTACAATAGCACATTTAGATACCAGAACACTTTTCTGGGAGGCACAGGGCCTTCAAAGGATCTTTACTGCCCCCATATTAATGACAGAATAGTTTACCCTGCATTTCCTCAATAAAAAAAATCTGACTTAAACCAAACATTTTATCCATAAAGGTTTTACCTGAAATTTGATTAGTGAAACTCAGTTACCCAGATGAGACAGCTTATGACACTTAAAACTTGGCCCCATTTCTATGTGGAATTACTAGCAAAAGCTAGGTTCGACAAGGTAAGAAACACTGGTAAAAGTTTAGTGGTTTTCTGTCACTGTATTAATTAATTGGTCATTTGTAGAATACAAGTAACACAGAAAGGGAAGAAGTCGTTTGCAAAACAACGGTAAAGAAAAATGCTGTATATAGAGAGTTGGCATTGGCAGGGCAAAAGCTGCAGAGACAACGCCAAGAACCAGTTACTGCCATTGGTGTCTGCACTCAAACCCACACTTAAAAACATGTTTTTAGACAATGTTTCAATTAAAGTGTTTTCAATGTAACAAAATAATGATGCCTCTTCGAATCAGAAAAAAAACTGCTTACCTGAGTAAGAGAGCACCAGAGAATAACAATATGGAGGAAGGGCAAGCAGTAATGTGGGACATGACAGTCCTTGGGTCGTTCCCAAGAAATATTAAAAGACTACCCAATTCTAAGAAACATGTTGTGCTAAGGGCAGCAGTGACTGCATCGTATTAGATCCATAGATAATCTTGCCCATTATCTTGTCTGTGGCCAGCACCACAAACATCTAACACACAGGCAGGTAGCTGGTTGCACTATGAAGCACAACGCAAGACTGGCCAATGTGACCCTTGATGCAAAAAAGCATCACCCCAAAAAGCAGTTATTTTTAATTAAGCTATAAACCTCAAAGTAATTTTTCAATCACAGGTTTTCAAATCAGTAAGTTCCTGTGGTTAATTATGGCTTGTGCAAAAGCACCTCCTCCATCAGAATTCAATCTGCCTTCTTAAATTCACTGGGTACATCTTGCTTGTATCACTAAGCACAAAAGAACAAAACCTCATAGTCTCTAGAATATTTGTTATTGTTCTTTTCTTTTTAAACATCTCCTATTTGTTGCCTTTCCTCTGACAAAGAAAACATTAAGAGAAGAGATTTATGGTTTCCTTTTGTGTCTTGGAAATTCTCCCTCAAATGCCATATGCCAGGATGCAAATGGGGGATTATAGTTTAGTTGGAGAGAGCAAATGTTGATTGCTAAAAAGCTATTTAGTTTTCATTATTGCTACACTTGAAGGAAAAATCTAACAATACAACAAATTACTACGGAATTCAAATACAAGGATAAAAAAATTTATACCCTTTTTCCACTCAAAGAATACAGAGTGAAACAGCCAATTTCCAAAAACCAACAAGCCACAAAACAGCTGCAGTGGCCAAGACATGGCTCACAACATATTTACTTCATCTCTTTTACCTTAATTCGAACTCAGCAAAAAGAACATCAAAATGCTTGAGGGAATCTTTCATTTTTTCTGTGTAGAGGTTCAAATCCCTTAAGGCCTGGTCACGAATGATATTTCTAACTTCCTCTAGGCTTCGGGTCAGATCCTTGGCCAAGGGCCTCATAGCCATACTCTCAATTTCACGATTCATAATAATTGAACCAGCAGCCAAACACTATGAAAGATACAAAGAGATAAAATGTTAGTTCTTACAAAGTAAAAATACTTCTATACTTCAAAACAAAGCACAAGACGTGCTATTTAATACGATGTGCTTTTGAACAAGGGCATTACTTAGTCCCAGTTGACTGCAAATTATTAAATAAATGAAAGATTTAAGGCTGGTATGTCAAGAGTCAAAAGCTTTCACAGAAAAGGTTAGGGAGCAGCTCGGCCAGGGAGACATGAAAAGAGGAGAAGGTTGAAGTACAAGAAGCACAGTGCTGACAGAAGAACTAAAGCTATTCTCCCACCAGTTAGGCAATAAGCATTAGTAGGATGGATCCTCTATACACACACAGATTGCGTGCATAAGAGATGGGAATCTAGCAAAACTACAGTCCATGGACTGTTTTGATTTGGGCTAGACTGCTTGATTTTGTAAAATAAATTTATTCCTTAGAAAAAGAACAGAAATTCTGCAACTGTGATGTCTTTTACAGTGAAACTGCTCACGCTGGCTATTACACAGGGATCCAGTTAGGCCAGTATCCTGCTTCCCACAGAAATCATGATTATATACAAAAATCAGGTCACCAAGTGATTCTTCTCTTCCAGTGTCTGGAAAGCAACTATTTAAGAAACTCCTTGCTCCAGGCATTACACATGGACTCTCTCTGACCAGCTGACAATGACATTAACAGTAGATTTTCACTGTAACCCTTTTTTTTTTTTTTTTTTTTAAATCTTGCCACTAAAAACAACTGCTGGGTTTATTCTTTTATAGATACATTTGGAAGACAATAAGCACCAATATAAATCACACCTGAGCATTAATAGAAATACTTCTATTAACTGAGACTATATAAGGTTGTTCTCAAAGATCAGGGGTTTTTTTCCCCCTTTTTAAATCTCGATTTGCAATTGTGTCATCCCCCCCCTCCCTGGCATCCTGTGGATGGGAGCCATGCCTGCAACTCAGAAAGAGGGACCTGCAGTTCCAGAAGGGATCCTTCCTCAGCAGCCTGATGCATTAATTTGAGGGCACTTAGAGAAGATCATGTTCTTACTTCTTATCAGCCAAAGCAGTATTTGTGGGAAGTATGGATAAAGTAAGTGTTAGCTGCTGATAGGTATTCTCAATCTGATAACACAGTGATTGTACTGACAAGGACAGAAGTGTGTACTCACAAAGCTCATCCAACCTTCTTGCTACATGAATTTACAGGAGGACAGTGCCTACAAGCAGTAGGAGTTTGCATTACATCATCAGTGCATATGTTACTTTCTCTGAAACCAACAGGTCTTTCCAGCCTGATGGTTACACAGTAAAGTTTGATTTGGAAACAGGTTTAGCTTATATAACACAGCAGTGAATAAAACAAGACTGAGGACAGGATTACAAAGCATTGACATACCAAATTAATTTTGTATATTCTATCTGAGACTTCTCTGACTCAGAGGAGCCTGCAATTAACAACTGTCAAAGCAAGTTTCAGAAACAGAACATATGGAGGCATATTGGACTGAACAAGATGGGAAATCTTCATGGAGAACATGCACTAGAAAAAGAATGGAAAAACTGGTAGAGAAAAGAAAAAAGAATATTAACAGGAGGCCAAGGATTGCTTCAAATACAGGAGGGGCAACATTGAAAACAACACCACAATGTGCTGTTGTGTGGTGGGATGTCTAGACTAATTCCCACTCAAGTCTCAACAAATTCATGGTGCTGCCTTAAATCACCTTCAGGCCAAGAAAAGTGAAGAGTTCATCACTAACGATGCCAGAATGTTGGTGGTTTTTTTGTTTTTTAGCCAAAGACATCAGTACTAATAAATAAATATCTGGCATATCATAGCCTTTTGTTCTGACACTTAGGCTTCGTTTGGTTAAAGTAACAGACACTTATCCACTACAAAACTCCTTGTTCCTACAGGTTGCTCTACAAGGAAGTCTTTGAGAAAAACCAGGTAAGAGAAGAAAAGTGGACTTCAGTGCTCTGCACAGGAACTGTTCTATTTTTGGCATACACGTGAAACAAGGAAGTTATGTGCAACAAATGACAGCCTGAAGTTGCATATTTAGGATGAGTTATAGCATAACATAGACATTAAAACAATGTGACAGCATGCATGGCTATTTGTTGGAGATGAACTTTTGTCCTGATAAAACTCCTTAAGACACTTCTATTTGTTTCTAAGACCTTCAAAACACAAGATGGCTGAACAGAAAAAAATCACTCAGATGCTAATCCACAAAGAATAATAGTTTTTCACTATAGAATACTGACAGCACACAATTATGAAAATAACCTTGTATGCTGTTAGCCCAACCAAAACCATGGTTAAAGAACCCCATTTCTCTGAGTACCCACCCAAAGCAAGTTCTCTTGTCTACTTTTCTCTGTATTTTTTTTTTTTATTTTATTTTTTTTTTTTTTTTTTTTTTGTATCTCTTTCGAGAAGTCTGAAAAGGTTCTGGTAGCTTTATAGAACAAAAAAAGTGTCTACTAATCCCAAACAACAGAAGTATGACAGACCTACCTCCGCCCCAAACCAAAGCTGTCCTGCAAGGTTGTCATGGCGTATTTCCTCTGGAAACTTAACACAAAAGTCTCGGTTGGCCCGTTCGTGTGGAATGCACTCATCCATGATTTGGTTTATGATGTTCAAAACATTATCCTGAAACAAAACACAGGATATTATATATACTGTTTGCCCAGAAAACATTTTTTCTAACTTTTTAACAGAGTTTATTGGTGAGGTACTGCTGGATCTAATTACCAATAACGGGACGGGGCGACTGAGAGGTGTTCCATGACTTTTTTATTTCATTAGCAGTCTCAGTGAAGGCAGAGATGTAAAAGATGGTAAAACTCACGCCGTAACAACAGAAGCCAAAGTTCTCTTTGTTACAAGGCCTTTTAAAAGTTTTTAAGCCAACAGGCTACTGATAAAAGCTTATAAGTGTCTACTTCAGCCAATCAATAAACATTACATGTATACCTTACAGCATACAGTAGTCGCTTGTTTTATACTTTTTGCAGCTCAAAAACTTGCTATGCCCCAAATATTTCAAGGCCTAAAATTCAACTCTGTTTCAAACCTCTGTCTATGTACGCTTATTGCAGTGCTGTGAAAGTCCGCTGCTTTTTCAGTTCCCACAGTTCCCCCTCTTAGTACAACCAAACAAAACCTTTTCTTTCTATCTCTGTCAATCATTAATTACCTTGAGTTGCACAGTTCTACCATAGCACCTCTTTTCTCATCTAATAAAACAGCGCTACAAGTTTTCTACACAAAGTTACATTGCCAACCTTTAAAATCTTTCACTACCCTACTTCAGATATATTTTGCTTTTTTAAGGCACCTTTTCTGTTTGCTTTAAGTATTTTTATTTTGAACTGCAGCAATTCTAACGCTGCAAAAGATCTGGTCTGTTCCAAGGACGTAAGTCAAATCCTGTAGTGATTTCTTTTTCTTGTTTTGGTAAGTCTTGCCTGTTCCAAGGTCTTGAACCAAAGTCTTTATCCATGTTTACATTTGCATACACTACCTCTGGGTCAGCAGGCAACTGCACAAGACCCTGTGATCTCTCTGTGAGGTTTAGAGAATTCTCTGAAATTTCATTTCCTACCTCTCTCTCTTGGATGATAAAAGCTTCTTTGATGGTTTTATCCATCATCTGCTGCACACACTGAAGTCCACAAGGCACTACCACTAATACTGCAACTATAACAATCAATACATATAAACCTATTCTGTAAAGCTCCCTTAACCAAGGTGCAAAGCTCCAGTATTTAACTCGCATGGTCTTCATACACACAGTGAAAACAGAGGGGAGTACTGCACAGAAACAAGAGAAGCAAACATCACTCTTTTTAGTTTTCCTAGAAACTGTTTCTCAGATTAGTTGCACTTAACTTAGGCTACTTCAATGGGACTTCTGATGAGGGGGCATGACATAAAGAGCTTGTTACCAGCTCTTTTATCAGTAAAACTAGAAGTACAAGAGAATTAGACTTCTTCCATTTCCTCTCACCAGCCCCAACAATACGCACTCCCATTATTCCCAAAAAGAGCACCTGACAGGGTACACTGGAGTTGTTAGAAACTGAGTTATATTGGGACCATTGTGGTCGAATACATTTAAATTCATCCTGTAATCTAAAGCAGTTTACACACCTGAATCCCAAGTGGGCAAGGGCTGGCATACTCATCCACCAACTAATCCCCCAGACACCCAGGAGTATTAGGGGACACCACACAAATTAGAGCCTTAATAACTCCTCTGATCTACCTCTGCACCAGGACAATGATCAAAGACCTATAACCAGTTTCTTGATATGCAGTAAATAATCTGTATTCATTTACTTGAAAAGATAATTTTCACATACCCCTGCTGGGAACTGTACGGAATTTGATTAACATAATAAAGGTAGATTGAGAGCATGAAAAAGGCTGAGTGCTTTCATTAAAGATGTTTTGTCTCTCTTACGCTTCCACTATTTACAGAATTCATATTCTATTTAAAATATTTCTCAAACAAACACAACCACATCTGTCTGCACAAAATTGTTTAACAGAGAGAATTGCTTTAAATCTACACTTTACTGTTGTATTTTCACCTGCATTTAAAAAACAATAGAAGACAGGAATTTTGAAGAAACCTGCCCCTTTAATGTGTTCCCCGCCCCCACTGAAAAAGACAAAACCTACTTTAGCTAAAATGAATGAGCCGCATTTTCTGCAACTTCTGCAGACTGCTACACCTGCTGTTGCCACAAAATAATCTTAACATTAAGGCTGCAATTACAGTTGTCTTCAACCAAAATAAGTAAATAAATTAATGAACAGCAATATTTATTACACTGGTATAAGGTACTTGATGTGTTAACAATTAAAACACTTTCACAATAAAGTATTTTTCCAAGGCTGTCATGAGATATGTTTCATTTCAATAAAGTTATTACAAACAAAAAAAACCCCCACTTCATACAGTTAAAACACCTGAGTAACAATCAACCACCTTCTCTAGAAATAAGACTGACAATCAAATGCCCTGTAGCCCCTCCATGCCTTATAACACCAGACCATGGCCAGCAGGTACGAGAAGAGACAAGAAAAGAAAACTAAAATCACTGACACAAAACACCTGATTTTAGAGATGAGATCTCTCCCTCACTCTGCTGGGCCTCCTGCACCGCCAGGATCAGTGGGGAGCTACAGGATCCCTTAGAAGCCACAGAGATGCCCCTCGTAGGAGCTGAGAAAAAAAAACACCTTAAATACTCCCTAGTGTAATTGCAAGGAGAACTGAAGTTCAAATCCTGGAAGAGAACTGAGCAAAGATGCCCACACCCTGCTGCAGCAGCACCATCCTGAACACAGTCACCACCTCCTCTCTCCAGGACAACAGGGAGTTAGCCAAGCAACCACATCCAAATTGGCGTGACACTTCAGGGTCACAAACACCAGAACAGTAGGAAATTTCCTATTCTCCTTTCACTTCTTAATTCATGGTATTGAGTATACTCCACTCACCATTATTTAGCTAAATCTGCCTAAAGTAAGTCTCATAAGAAAAACAACTCCTAAACTCCTACCCAAAGTTACAGGGCAAAGACTGAAACTGAGGATAAAAACATTTAAATTGTAGAAAGGCATGAGTCACCCATGAAGTATTTCAAATCTGTTATTACTGATCTATTTTGAGACCAGGTGCTTTGCCTGTAGCTCTCACTTATTCACTACAGCAATACAGGTTGGTCTTTATCATTAGGATGAAAAAGCCAGATTCCTGTTTTCAGAGAATTAATCAAAATTTGCAAAGGCCTTTATGCATTGGAGAGATACAGTGGTAAAAAGCAATCTTACCAGTTAAAATTTTACAAAAGTTTCATGAAATACAGAGAAACACTAAGGCAGGGAACTCTGAGAAGAACACCATTCAAATCTGGTTATATCAGACTTTAAGTAATCCAATTACATTTCATTTTAGGACATGATATTCAATTTATTTTACTTGCTACCCAACTTTAATATGGGGAAATGCAATTTTTCTCTTACTTTTTTTCCTAAAAAGCTACACAGAATAAGAAGAAAAGCCATATTGAAAAACTTTCCTCCCTAAATTTTATTTTATTGGATTATTTTTAAACGCAATCTTATTTGACAGCAGCTACAAGACAGATTGAATTTCCCTTACATAATCACCTATATATATATTCAAAATTCCTGATGTATCAAAGAACATTTCCTGCAAATGGAATAAAGAAAGAGGACTCATAGCTGGTAAGCAACTGTTCCATGGTTTTGCTCTGTTTCTCTAATCATTACACCTGTTAAAAAGCACTAAGATTCTGTCTAAATCATCTCAGGAGATAATTATTACAAGCATAATGAGATTTGATACCTTAATGCACTTAAATACTGCAACTAAAGGCAAGATGATGTAATGAAGATAATTCAACTTTTTACAATGGACTAATGTCTATGTCTACATGCTTCTGCTCCAGAGCATCCAAGATCTACGAATACATCTCCACGTACACCAAACTTTGAGTCAGGTATTTTTTTTAATATGTGCAGTATTACTAAGTTACACCACAAGTAATTAGAATTTTAATATACACTTCCCAATGGAGATAAATCACAATACCTCCATCTCCAGTAGCAGTTGTTTGTATAGAGTTGTCTGGCTTCACATGGGCAAGCTGGTCATTCTGTCAGAGACTGTGGAGACCTTTGAACCCCTCAGGGGAAGCCCCAGAGCCTTGCCCTGGAAAAATACACCACAGAGTCTCCACCTACCTGAAAGAAAAGACTTCCCTCATGGTGCCTTTGCAACACCATGTGATCCACCCCAGTTTTGCTCTCCTCATATGTCCCTAATTGTCCTGGTTTTTCCTTTCCCTGCTAGCCCCATATTGGGTGTGGTATCCCTGGTGGCCAGTCCCATGTCCCCTATAGGGCACTGCCCTTTGTACCTCCCCTGTGCCTTCAGATCATTGGTTCCTGACCCCACATTTAAACCCTTGCACGCCACATGGTCTGGTCTTTTGTCCCTGATTCCCTTCGGCGTGTTGGAATAAACCCTTGCTGGAATTTATCATACAAAAGGCCAGAGAGAGGCTTCGGCTCTCTAATGTGAAATAGCTCTCTGGGTCCTGAAGCCAGGACTTGTGCTCATTGAAAACCTGTTTGTTACAACATTCTTGCCTCTCTTCGCTGAGCTAGCTGTGGTGTGTGGACTTGACTGCTTTGCCTCAGTGTCTACCAAAGCGGCCTTTCCAAAAGAGATGCTTCTTGGGAATAGCAGCAGCAACCACCATCTAAATCCCACATTGCTACAAGAGAGCTAACTGAAAAAGCCAATTAAAAAGATGGCCATCTTTTCCTGCCTAGTCTAGCAGGGATACAGGAAGATTACGAAAGGAACAGTTGATGGAACTTGGACATATAATGTACGAATACTGAAAGATTCTACAAGCTAAACTGCTTTTGCTGTTTCAAGATGTGCAATTTCCCAAATTCTCTGTTGCTCTACAGGGCTTATTTTATCGTCCTACAGAAGAAGAAAAACCAAAACAAACCAACAATCTCCATCACTTCCCTCTTCCATTCTTCTTATGACACCCAGAGCAGAGTAACTTACATAAAAAATCTGGAATATTTGTTCCCATAATAATTTCAGATCTCAGCTGCTTTGAAACTGGAAGGATGCCAGCCAATTTAGACAGACTACCCAATGCATTGTAAGCAAATTAGTCTTTTCTTTAGAAGAGCTTCAAGAAACATTCAATTTATTTAATTACAGTATTCTGCTTTGTAAGCTAATAACGAATGGCTTTTGGGTACATGGTAGCACTGAAATTTTGCTCTAATTTAAGCAACAGAAATCAATTAGTTGCAATTGAAGTAGTAAATCTTTCACTTGATCCATCTTTCTACATAAAAGCCTCCGGATTTTAATGCCTTCTCTGGTGGCTTTATCTGTTATCTTTTGGTTTATCTGCGTACTGGGATGTGCACAGTTTTGTTTCAGGTGCTCTCTTGAGGCTTTACAGCAGCACAAGCAGCCACTGCAGAGAGTCTGCTTTGGGATTAACTCCAAACTCTTCATTTCCTGGAAAACACAGCTCAGAGTTTCACATAACAGACAGCACTTATATTTCATTTTGATAGGGAAGATAATGAGTGGTAGCGAGACAATGCGTGTAGGTAGCCACAGTAGAGGACAAAAAGTTGGTTTATTTTTGGCCTATCAGTAATTGGCCATATATTAAATAATCAGAGCATAAAGCTAACATCAGCTGCTGCATTATCTTCCGGAATAGGTACCCAAAAAATGCCAAGAAATTAATCTCTCATACTATGAAACATATGTTTAGATCAACAAAAGGCAAACTTATATACCCTTTTGTACATGTCCTTGACAAAATTATACTTCCCTTCCACAACATTCAATTTAATATGACCTTTCTAAGGTCTTTTGCAAGACTTCTTCGAAGGAAGGTAACTTCCTCTGCTGTTCAGTGCCTCTTTAATAGCCATGTTTTGAATTAACAGTAAAACCTAGCCAAGGCAATATGGTCTGTAATGATATCACCATGAGCTGAACAGATGATATTTTAGCCTCTTAGTTTAAGTAGGTCCAGGACATTTTTTGTTACCTTTTCTAGATTGATGTTAACTTCCAGAACTCCTTCAAGGTCACATTATGGCAATCAGAAGTCACTGATGAACAGAAATTAATGCCAAAAATAAAGGAAGATTTTTTTGCAATTAAAGCAATTAGTGAGTATTTAGGGTTTTAAGGGCTACTTTAACAGAAGAAACCAGTAACAAGGTGGTGTGTTCTCTGATGTAGCAAACAGGTTTTCAATGTACACACAAAAGTCCTGGCCTCAGAAGCCATACAGCTACTTCAGATTAGAGATCCAAAGCCCCTTTATGGCTTTCTCTTCGGTCCATCTTACACAGATCCCAAAGGCCGTGCTTTCAGACTCTCTTTGCCTCATCAGCTAACTGAGTATTTCCCACTGGTAATGTAGCACCCTGGAATTGCTTGGGTTGGAAAAGACCTTTCAGATCATCAAGTCCAACCACTAACCCAGCACTGCCAAGTCCACTGATAAACCATGTGCCCAAGTGGCACATCTACACATCTTTTAATTACCTCCAGAGATGGCGACTCAGCCATTGTCCTGAGCAGCCTGTTCCAATCCTTGACAACCCTTTCCATGAAGGAAGTTTTCCTAATATCCCATGTAAACCTCCCCTGGCACAACTTGGGCCATTTCCTTGGGCCTTATCAATTGTTACCGGGGAGAGAAGTCTGACCCCCATCTGGCTACAAAATCAGACAGTTGTAGCAAACAATAAGGTCTCCCCTGAGCCTCCTTTTCTCCAGCCTACACATCTCCAGTTGCCTCAGCCACTCAAAAAACTTGTGCTTGGCCACATTATTGCTGATCCGGGCCAGCTGCCATTGGCCTTCTTGGCCCCCTGGGCACACCTGGCTCATGTTCAGCCACTCTCAGCCAGCACCCCCAGGTCCTTTTCCACCAGGCCCTTTCCAGCCGCTCTGTCCCAGCCTGCAGCACTGCAGGGGTTGTTGTGACCCAGGGGCAGGACCCGGCACTTGCCCTTGTTGAACCTGAGAGCACTGACCTTGGCCCACTGATCCAGCCTGTCCAGGTCCCTCTGCAGAGCCTCCGAGACCAAGAGATCAACTCTTCCACTCACACTGGTATCACCCACAAATTGAGGGTGCGACTCATGAGGCTCCACTTTCTAAAAGTAATAGGATATTCCTATGTATGAACTTTGGGGAGCAGCTCCTAGTTTAACCTAGCTCACTATAGAGTAATACCAAAATTCACCATGAAAAGGCAACTTGGATATCTAGCAATTTAAATTCTGTATTGCCCCAGCCTAGCAACAACAACTCTCAATAAATAAAAAGAGGAATCCCCATCCACAGAGGGCAGAGTGAAGGAGATGTCATCATGAATTACTGCCATCTTCACTTTGCCTTCCCCTGCTGCAGAGAAAGCATCCTGCATCCCCAACACATTCATTGCTGAGTTGGCAGGGATCCAGCTTTCTTCCCGATGGTTCTCTGCTGCAAATTAATTCCCTGACCTGCAGTGCACAGCATTTTCATTCCACTCTGTCCACAATCTCAGATAACAGGCAGTTTCTCAGAATGACCTATTTGATCCATGTGAGCAAGTGGAAACACATGAAAAAACTTGTTAACATGAGAAACTACAATTTAAGACTACAGTACTAAACATTATTAGGATCCTTTTTTTCAAAGAAAAAATATATTTAAATATTAATCACTCCCTACGTAAGATCAAATATGAAATGTAGAAAGAAAATACAATTCTATTTAGTTGATGGAATTGTACTGATGGCCCAACTTACAGTCAAGCATTTTATATTTTATAGCCATTTGCGAATTATTCTACAATGACCAGAAGTTTCCCAAAAATTATGAAGAAAGGCTGTTAAAAATCAACATTTAAAAAGACACAATTGATGTTTTTATTTACTGATAACAAATGTTTAACTTTGCAGATTTGTTTTTTACCCAACTACAACATTCCACTGATCATTTGACATTACTGGGGGGAAAAAAAAGGAAATTTAAAATCTGTGAACCAAACCAAATAGACAAAAAAACCTCCAACTCTTCTGATACTTACAGGTTACTTAGTGTATTTAGAACAATCATACTCAAGTTCATTTGCAGTGAAATGCGGTGAAAACATATGCAAGGGTTGACAAGTCTGCCAGCTTGCAAAATAAATGTTAAGAGCTTTCACTCAATGGCAAACCCAAATAGCAAACAGGTACCTGACACCAACTGTTTGAAGATGTCAGGCAGCACAGAGAAGACATCTGTTAGAGCAATGCAACTCACACAAGTCATCATTACTAGGAGTAATGAAATGACAAATGCTGCCATCAGTTATAAAACAACTGAACTGGAGCTGAAACCCTAAAGGAAAAACAGCCAAATTTACAAGCTCTATTATGACAGGAAAAAAGTAAAGTAGATGTGTGCATTGTCTCAGATTTAAGCTTAATCTTGACATCATCACTTTAAGATGGTTGTTCTCAGTTTTTCTTTTCCTAGACTGGCGCTGTCCTCACCAAAATTAAATTGGAAGACACTGTAAAAAAGAAAATAACTTTCTTTGAATGAGTCTTAGCTCAGTGTCATGACAGAAAACAGCCCAAACCTGGCACAAATTTCTGACTTTCCTACCTCTCTGCATCAATTCTCTTAAATACAAACCTTATGAGAACCTTATTCTAGAGTCCACCAGCTCTGTTCCAGTTTCAAAAAAGCCTCAAACACAGACACAATTCAGAAAACTACCGCAACTCCCTCCTTACCACAGATCAATAAGGAATGCCCAATGGGTTGGACAGAGTCTGCTTTTGGTTCTCATTTCTCCCTCTGCTGTTAAAAGGTATCTTTGTCTGCTACAGTTTCTAAATTTTGTGAACACGAAGGTTTCTTTCAGTCAACTTCTTCCCTTGATCTCAGTAATTATCCTGCTATCTCCTTCACTGACCCCTACTAATGTAACCAATATAAAGTCTCCAGGCTTGCAAATTAAACAGGCAAGAAAGACTTGGCCATTACTTTAGCTGAAAGTACTCCTGGTTCAATCCACACTGTTTAACCTGTGTATCAATTAACAAAATAACATCAGGAATAGATTCTTGCCAACTTTTAACCAATCATTAGGTCTCAGAACCCAGCAGGGAGTTTCTTTCACTTTTGGCTAATTTGTCTCTTTTAACGAGATCTGTTTCTGCCTAATTCTACAAGAAAATGCTCTTCAATGGACAGATGCAATCAAACATGAAAACATCGCGCCTCTGAACTGCCTCACTGTTCACAGTGATTATGGTACATACTCCCAGTTTGCTCCTGTCAAGAATGTTAATGATACAATTAGAATTTCATAGATAATTCACTGCCAACCCACGACAGCACTGTCCTCTGAGCTCTGCACAGGTGCCTCCTCCGTCAAGGGATACTCGTTGATGCTGAATTTCTTTGTAAAAATTGCTTCTCTTCAGCATGGATACAACAGAACGGATCAAGAATAGAATGAAAGTGCATGTGCTTTTCCCCCTAGAGATTCCTTATTCCCGTACCACTTCAACTGATCAGACAGTAGGAGACACCTTCAGATAAGGTTTTTTTACACCTGAAACAGAAAGCCACTTTTCATTACAGACTGGCGTCAGGCCATTTTGCAGTGTCAGCCTTTGGCAGCAAGGCCAACTCAGCGCCTTATCTCACCATCTCAGCTACCCTGTAGTCCCTGTCCCCATGTCTCACCAGAACTCTCAGTGTTCTTGTACTGGGGGCACCTGTGAAGGGTTTTAGTGCACAGACCCAGAGTAATCCGTGTCATTTCACTGCTCAAGTTCACAGACAGACTCTACAAATACATGCATCAGTACAGCTGAACAAGTGTTTCCAAGTGTAAAGTTGACCACAGCTTATTTAAACCGGCTTTGGATAAGGATCTAAAACTTCAGAGCCATCCCAAAGCTGTGCTTTGAGGGGTGCCATGCTTAAGTGTGGGAATAGGAACAAGAAAAGTGTAAATTTGGAATGGAGAACTTTTAAACTGATGCTGCCAATGGACCATGGAATAATGCCAAAGGAACTATGTGTGATAACACAGAAATACACATTTGAACGGTTATTTTTTACATAAAATCAAAGCTCATTTCTCTTGTTTGCCCATGCTCAACCACATATCCAAGCAATAAAGTTAAGATATTTACTGAAGCTAAAATGTTTATAACATTTCCACCAAGTGCCCAAGGGCTTGCTTGAATCAAAGACTGGGCAACCCACATGCACAGCTGCTAAAGCTGTCACAGAACTCTGGCCAAAACTACTCAAATTTACAGAAATATTTCCTCCTGAAATCACTCTATGCCTTTCAATTAATACAATTAAAAAGCTCACTGGTAACCCACAGCATTGGTAAATTTAAAAGCCTTTACCTGCTAGGAAAGAAAGAACACAGCATTAAAAATCAATGAAAATTCTGATTTCACTGAGTGCAGAATTAATTAAGGTGAAGTTGTGCAGCTGTAGACAAAAAAAAACAAAGAAAGGCCAGTGTGAAATTATACCACAAATAAAGAGTTATATACAATAATAGCTCAACTCAAAACCAAGGAGCCCAAACCTTTGGAGATCTCATTGTAAGAGTGTTCAAGCTTCAAATAATTTCTACAGTCTGTCTATTTTAAATGAGTGATTTAAAGTTCTCCTAAAAATTTACATCAAAATAATGCTGCTTTCATGGTTGAGGAATCCTGTCATAATTTTCTTTTCTCAATTATAAAATATGATATTTGCATTGCAGAATAAGCCAGATAACCACAAATATATTAATTAGATCTACTGAGAAAACTCATCAGATTCCAGCTACAGGGTTAAAATATTTTACTGTCAAATTTGCAAAATCCCTATGGAGGAAAATTGTACAAATAATAAACAAGGCTGGCACTTAGGCTAGAGGTTTGTACAAATGTATGGAAATGAAAAGCAATTTTTCATACTAGTTATTACGTAAGTCAAAAGTAAACATGACTCCAAAAGCCTGCTAGGATTCATCTCTGATTATTTATGTCTAAATCAGACTTAACAGAAAAAAGCAGAAAAAAAGCAAACAAAAAATACACCAAAAAAGACCTTTTCACAGTATCAGAACAATGCTAAAGCAAAAATTACCAGAACTTACATCACAAAGGCAGTTTACCTCAGTGCCTCAGTTGCACAAATCAATACAACAAGCATTGCAGCCTCAAGATGATCATCATTTAACACCTCTACATGAATTATTACACTGTTTGATTATGAGCACTGCGTATGTGGAATGGCAACAACTCTTACAGCAGTTACAGACACCACAGGGCAATTGAGAAATCGAAGAATACAAATATCTGTGCCTGGTATTTGCGTAAGTACTCTTCAGGCACAGAAACCTCGAGACCTCTAGAGAACTGAAAATGTATTCTCAGGGCAAACCTAAGAATGCATATTGTGTACATCATACATTAGTATCAAGAGCACTACATTTTCTGAATTAAATTCTGAGCTTTTCTCACAAAAATGGAACAAGGAACAGTATAAACGTGTAAGAGGTATCTAGCTTTATTTCTTCACAGCGTGAAGAACCTGTACTTGGGGTAATGCTGCTGCTGTTCATTTCAACACTACTTTCAGAAGTGTCGAAAAAATGGCACTACTCTAAAAAAATGCAAATCCAGCAGGAGAGAGTAGGTGGTATAAGCAAAAAGGTAAGCTTTCTTAACCAAGAGCACATTTTCTGCATAATTAATTTCACACAAGTACAGATTTCCCAAAGCCTTTAAAACGTAAGTTTTTATGAGTGCAAGCAGTGGAAAAGCATGCAGTAACAAAGCCTGCTACCTGAAGCCTGCTCCCCAACAGCAAATTCATCCTTAACACAAGCTGTTTTCATACCAATCATTTCAAACTTCTTCAAAGCAACACTAGCTTGCTAATACATGCAATACTTGCAAAAATGAATCATTTCTTTCATTACTGTCTTAAAGTCTGCATTATTTTTCGCCAAGAACAGTGTGCAGCAATGAGTTAACACAAATCCTTTCAAAAGCTTAAGCTGGAAACAGAAGACAACCAGTGCATCTTTACTCCAAAAGGAACTTGGAGTTACGAGTGAACTATTTAAGCTTCTCATTCTCTCTGGCTAATTATAAAGTTACAATGATTGAACAAGAACCCTAATGGCTAACAATTTATTTTCTTCCCATCACCTTAAACTCCAGCCATTCAATTAGTAGTTTATTGTTAAATTATATACTAACAGTAACAACAGGGTAGTCTGAAGCTAATCTACTCTCTCAAACTCCAAATTATTTTGTAATCCCTCCTTCCAATATGTCGAAGTCCTTGTTGTGTCCAATATTTAAGATATATAGATATATATTTAACGGATTTAACACCTAAAGGCTTTCATCTAAAGGTGCAGCATGAGGATCCAGCAAGAGGAGCTCGAAGCCTTGGCCCGGTCCCAGAAATTCAGCATCATTGGCATAAGCAAAACCTGGTGGGATGAGTTCTGCGACTGGTTCCAGTCCCTCCAGGAGGAACAGTCAGGGCAGGTGAGGCAGGGGCTGGCACTTGCGTGCAATGCAGGGCCTGGAATGCACAGACCTTGTAGATGGCAATGGCACATTTGAGAACCTCTGGGAAAGGACTAAGGGACAAACAAATGAATTGGGGATGTTGTCCCAGGAGGAAGAAACTGAGGGGAGACCTCAGAGCAGTTAGAACCTCCTCATGAGGGGAAGGGGAGGGGCAGACACTGATCTCTGCTCTTTGGCGAGTGACAGGAACCTGAACAGCCTGAAGTTGTGCCAGAGGAGCTTTAGCTGGAGTATTAGAAAAAGGTTCTTCCCCCAGAGGGTGGTTGGCACTGAAACAGGCCCCCAGGGAAGCGGTCACAACACCAAGTTTGATGGAGTTCAAGGAGTGTTTGGACAATGCTCTCAGGGATGCGGCGCGACCCCGGGGGATAGTGCTGTTTGGGGCCAAGAGCTGGACTTGATACTTGTGAGTCCCTTCCAACTCCACATGTTCTATTCAAGGATCTTGTTTAATGAAAACTTACTTATGACAACCTGACACATGAGAAAACCAGGTTGCACAATATTCCACAAAATATGCTTCATAATAATCCATTATTATGAAATGAATTATTTCTTATTAGAAAACAGGCTTTAACTTTCAAGTATGCTAAGGTCACAATGAAAATTAAATTCCACTGCTAAGAACTGACTTGAAAAAATTACTAACCTGCTTCCTTGTCTTTCTTATCGTACTTCCCCAGAATTAAAGAAAAAAAAAATGAAAGGGATTTTTCTATATGATTAAGTGAAAAGGCTTCTAGCAGAAGAAAACAGACTTAATCCCCAAGTACAGAAAACATTACAAAATAAATAATTTGCACGTATTGTTAATCTTGCTAACGTGGTGCTACCATCTGCATATGAGGAAAAGAAGGAAAACTGCAGCATATTTAACTCATGAGATTATATAAACAATTCAGTGGCTGATACTAGAATCTATCCTTCTTTGCAACAGTAAAAAAAAAATAAAATTAAAATTTAGCCAATCACACTACAGCAGAGCTGACAGCAATCCTCTGATGGCACTGCTGAAGAGTGTGGAAGAACTATAAAGCTCCTGACAGTCAGACACGTCACATTACATTAATTCCTACATAACTGGATCTGCTATAGTATCTTCACAAATGCTGGGAAAAGTCAGGCTTAAAACAACCTAGCTCCACTGTCCTCATTTAGCCTTCAAATGCTCTGGGAATTGTACCACTGTGTCTCAAGTCCACTGTTAATACTCATCCAAGGTACCAACGTGCCAATTGTTAGCAATAGAACAACTAAGATCGAGGGCAAATAATCACACATTAAGGAATGAAAAACTTATTTTACCTTTTGAAGAAGATAAGTGCAAAAACTGACGCTATGTGTTAGAAAATTCCAATACATCTGAAATTAAAAGTCTTCTATAGCTGAGTTCTCTTTCACAAAGAAAAAAATGTTGTATATTTTAACTTGAATAAAACTTGTGACCAAAAGAAGAAACTGTTCTAATTGAAGTAGAGATAAAATATTCATTTTGCTCTCCCTGTCAGCACCTCATGTTTTATACGGATGACTACTTCATCTTCCACCAAAGCCAGTTGTTTTCCACAGGAGTTTGCATGCAATGACTGTGGTCATCATGAGCAGATGGTACAGCGTAACCTTGCATCACAGTCTCTTTAGTAACAACCTATGGCTACCCCAGCATGCACCATTTAACATAATATAATCACACCCCTTTTCACCGATAAAAAATTAATTGTGTTTTGTACACAAAGGTAAGTTCTCTTTTCATTATTTAGCAACTTGTCAATCCAGATTCAGTTTCACCCTTGTACATTATTGATTACCACCTGTGTTGTCATTTCATGCTACATCAACTTTTATTTATTTTTAAATATATATAATAAGAAAACTCAAATGTCGCACATTTGAGCCTTTCCATTTCCCACTACAGAGAAATCAATGCATGCTCTATGACAATTCACTCAGCTCAGTCATGTTTCTCTTCCACTCTGGAAATGTTACTAAGCAATTTGCAAACACTGCAACAGCTTCAGAGTTCTGTGTGATGGTGTTGTGTTGAAAATTTTGTTTGTTTGGAGTTATATTTTGCTGGTTGTTTTCATTTCTTTGGTTTTGTTTCAGTTGTTTGTGGTTTTCTGTTTTGTTTGGTTTTTTCGTGTTACTGTTGTTGGTGTCTTGCCGGGTTTTCTTACTTAAATAAAAAACCAACACAGAAATCTGCCCATATACATGGTGTAAGATGATGTGAAAGACAATTGGACTGCAAACCCCTATCAGGCTGAAGTTGGTAACCATCTCCTAAAGTAACCCATTATCAAACATTATCACTGCTTCAGTCAGACATTACACAGTATCAAAGAGCTTCCCCCCTTCTAGCCTCGTCTTATCCATCTCTCTCTTCAAAAAGCAAAGAATATTCTTCAGCTTTTAAGATACGCAAAAAACATATTTCAAAAATAAAGAGCACATATTTTTGCATTAAAGCTTTGATTCAACTAGTCCAAGTGGAAGGTCCTGCTCCATGTTGGAAATCCAGTGAAAGGTGTCCTCACCCACTGCAGGGGGTTGGAACTGGTTGATATTTAAGGTTTCTTCCAACCCAAACTATCCTATGGCTGTGATTTTAGCATGTGACAAAGCAGATTCCCCGAGTATGCTCCCAGCAGCATTGTTCCTTTACTCCTTGTTTGGCATATTGAATTCATACCATCTTTCCACACCCCAGAGTAAGCTCCTTCAGCCTGTAACACATATTCCTTTACAGTGAGGGTAAAGCTTTGGTTCCACTCACACTTGTATCTCAACTTATTTCATAGTGATGCTTTCAGTTGTTAAATTGAGCTTGAAGAAATATGGCAGTAAGTACGGTTGAAACACAGCATTTTTGATAAAATTCACCACATATTTTGTATTGCTACAGAAACTGAGACAGACAAGTGATAAAACACAACACTGAAATGTGATCACCCTTCTCTAAGGTCCCTAACTCCTCAGCAACATTTACATATGCTACAGTGGATTACAAAGCTCAGGTTCACAGGCGCTTCTCATCACTATATGAAGGAGTGACCTATATAGGAGGCAGTCCACTGAAGGTGACATTTTAAAGCCTGATGTTACAGCAAACTGAACTGCTAAAGCTGACCTGGAAATGCTGGGCTGCCAACTGCAGTAATTGAGGAGGTGCTTCCCAAGAAGGCAAATAGCAGGAAAGGAGTGAAGAACCAGTGTAATGTACTGCCAGTCAATGCAGTGTCCATCACTCCTACCAGCGAGCCAGAAACAATCATGTCCCACAAATATTATAAATTCCCTGTTTTACTATTCTCTGGACCAGTGCAAACGGACAGCACAGCTGGGAAAGTCTACGGTTTGCTTCGGGTCAGTGCCCTGATGAGGCAAATTCCTTCCTTGTGCACTTCAGCTTATCAAGCAACACACTGCTGAGATACAACCTGCAGGAATAATGCTGATAAAACCAGGCTGGAACTGACTCATGTGCTATTCTGAGACCTCACTACTGTACACAGAGAAATAATACTCAGTGTACTGAAGCAGCAAGCAAGGACCGTGATACTGAAAACATTTTCACAATGTGAAGTACTTACGCACAGGTTTGTTGCCGGTGAAGTCCTAACAAATCTCTGATGTAGAAACAAAGGGGTTTTTTACTCTTTACTCTTAAATAAAACAAATGCAGTTTTGTAATATTTAACAATGAACATAACTCCATTTAAATAGCCAAGAAATTGCTTTAAACCAGTTTACCAAGTCAACTAACAAAATATTAATCAATGTGAAAACAGCAACTATCAAAGCAAATTAATTTAGAGAATGATAGTGAATGCGTGAGTGAATAATTCAAAACTGTACATGAGTTACCATCACTTCTTGTGAAATTCAATACTGTGTGATGTGGTGAGTAGCACAGGAAAGGACACCTTGTTATATCACTAATTTAAAAACACTGCAATGATTTGTGTTGCAGAAAAGAAAAACTCTGATGAATGAGCACTGCATGTTACTGAAGATTCACTAATGCAGAGATGTTTTTCTTAAGGAAAAAAAAAAAAGAGATTTCCTTCTAGAATCATCAATCAAGTTCAATAAACCAAAGTTTGACATCCTACCTATCTTTTGGCTCATTTAAGGAAAACTTACACAGCTTTTCATCATGCATCTCAGCACACTTTTGGTATTGCTAACCTTAACAGAAACCAGTAGAGAAGTGTTTTATTCTGTTGAATAGGCATTAATCACACAATAAATGCAAAACACTGCATTGATAGATATGTTATCTTCTCACAATATTTTACCACAGGCATGCAAACAGCAAAGCAAAATGAGGGATGGCATTTTTATAATAGGCTACCTTAACTGGAAAACAGTGTTACATCACATTACTGTGAGAATGAAAAGCTTTGAAAACCATTATCTGACTCATCTCACCACTCTTACTCATGGATTATGCTAGTCAGCATCCTGCTGTACAGTCAACCCACAGCATTTGAAAACCAAGCCAC
The DNA here is from genome assembly GCF_029207755.1 of Chamaea fasciata. Classification (NCBI taxonomy): domain Eukaryota; kingdom Metazoa; phylum Chordata; class Aves; order Passeriformes; family Sylviidae; genus Chamaea; species Chamaea fasciata. The sequence continues at coordinate 4,739,983 of NW_027094091.1, read as the reverse complement.
AAGATGTTCAGAAATTTTGAAAAGTTAATTTACTGTAAAAACTGTGATTCTTATCAGCAGATAGTATCATGACAAAGCAGAAGACAACACTCAGAGTTGCAGCTCTTTACAAAGGAAGCATCAACAGTCTTGAAGACTGAAGTTCTCTGCACATCCACAGGAACACCACAATGCACCAGACCTTCAACTTGCCTTGACTAATACTGCCAGTTTTGTTATGATAGAAAACTTTATTTATGTCCACTATGAAGTATTACATCATTTAGGCAGAGACCTGGGTTGTCTGAGTCTGTTCACACACTACAATAGACTTGGAGATCTTTAACAAAACTATCATAAGTTCAAAGCAGACACAAGGATTTAAAGCCTGGCTCTTCAGATATGGTTAAGATCCTACATAACACTCCACCTCTCTCCAAGAAGAATCACAGTTTGTAAGACTTGTTAGCATTAAAAAAAACCCCACACTAATTTAAAGGCATTTCCTTTCTCTAGCTGATAAAAATAAAATTCAAAAACATCATCTATTAATCAAACAGACACTATCAGTGAATGATCTGAAAATAAGCAACTCACGAACAATTAATTTAAAAAACAGATCCCAACATAGAAGGACACGGAATTTTAGAAACCTTTGTCCCTAGAAAACACTAAAATCTGACAGAAATGGTATGCCTCTGTAAATGTCATGGAGATAAAAACTGGGAATAATCTAGAAATCTTAAAATTAAGGTTTCCATGGAAAAACTAGCACAAAATAGGACAAAAAAATCATGCAAAGACTGAGAGACTGGTAAACTATGTTCTTTGGTCACAAGATACTTTTCAAAAGCATCGCATGAAAAGTCAGAAAGTGCACATTTCTCAAAGGTCTCCGAATTGCAGGACTGTTTTTGCAGATACCAGAGGTATTGCACAATGCAGCTGCTACCTTACTTTCACAAGCACAACCTTCCATCACAACTTTCTGAGCCCAGGGCTGGCTGTTGGCTCTCCATCATTCTCAAACCCCACCACACCTTAGGCTAAAACCAATTTTTCCTCCTACCGTGTGATACTTGGTCAGCAAATACCTACACTTTGCATCCCTACTAAAACACTGTTCCTTCTCCTGTTTGGAAATTAGAGGACAAATTCTTAAAGGAAACCAAAAAACACTGCATTTACACAAAGTGCTACAAAAATAATGTAAGACCTAAATAAGCAAAGCCATTTTTGACATGACATCCGACAATGATCTGACCTATTCAGCAGAACTTCTAAAACTATAAACTACAAAAATAGCTACATAAAAAAAACCCTCCATCTTTTCTTTCGGTTCTAGCAACAGATTGTTTTAGCAACTGCAATCTGTTTGACAAATAAAATTACCAGGCATCAGAAGATATTAGGAGTCACAAGGCAGTGAATCACTATAGAACAAGCCAAGCAAACTGACCAAGGAGCAATCACAGTCTGCATTTCCTGCACTCCTACAGGTGAAGCATTCAGAGAAACTATTTTTTGAATAGAACACCTCTCCTGGTCTCCCTATACTACAGGAAACACATCAGAAAACCTGTGTGCCTGCAGGGAAACAGGGAATAAATTGTCACTGCCAAGGATAAAACAACCAAGGAGATTTGTCTTGCACAATGATACTGTTAATCCACCCTAAAAATCAGAAAACCTTTCCTGCCAGTCTGGAAAGAATTTGACTAGAACATTTGCGGAACATCCACTACTGGAGGCTTTGTAGAAGTCAGACAAATATTTGTGAAGTGTGGCTTAGATCCAGCAGATCTGTCACACAGAAGACTGAAGTCTTCCTCTGAAGACAACTTTCACATCTATGGTTCTTTTTCACCCAAGTCACTGCATTTTTAATTGTTAATAAACTTATAGCTTCCAGTTTGGTAATCCCTTAAACTCACATTTTTCTCCAGGAACAATACAGTAGGAAATTGTGAAGATATTCAAAGTCAACGGAAGTATTAAAACTGTTTCTGACAGAACAATACATTCACTGTCTACTCTTTCTCTGTACGCACTCTTCAAAAAGCTGCACTTTTAAAATTTAGTTTTCTTGCAAGCAAACACAGAGCACCTGACTGTTTTTCTTTTCAACAGGCTCAGCTAACCTAATATGAACGTTTCCTACAATGATCAAGGCACTTTTCTTGAAACTCATTTTAACTTGATTAGTGATGAAATTTTTCCACATAATGAAGTTTAGTACATTTTACTAGGAGTAACAGGAAGAAATTTTAGCAAGGGTGAATTAGAAGACATTCTTTACGTTTAACTATATCATATTTTACCTGGTGAAGATGTAAATGTATGTTTATTACTATGGTCCTTCCACTTAAAATTGTCCTGAGGTGACAGCAAACATTCACTTTTTACACAGAAATCCTCATACCACCTGAACATCATGTATTTTAGACTTGAACCTACTTCAGTTTCAATTGTTTTTCCTGGGTGTGATTGGAAGAGGAAATCTCAAAGCACTCATAATATACGAAGAGTACAACAAAAGTAGTTTCTTTCCACCTCTAAAAATTTGAATTGGCTAAACGTCACATAACCCTCTGAATGTACTTCATTTACTAATGAAAACCCAGGAGATTCATGAGGCATGAAAGCCTCATGAGCAGCCACAAATGACATGGCTATTTTTTGCTGCTTGAAATTATGAAGTATTTCTCACGTCCTGTAAGCTCTGTGTGCTTGTTTTATAAAAAGGAAACAAAGTTGATAATGTGTACTCTTATCCAGGGAGAACATCAACACTCTTAAATGTGATGTAGGAAATTCAGTTTATGGATAGTATTTTCAAGAACATACTCTTTAAAGTAAAGGAAGGCATGTATCTAACAAAAGTTTATTTTAAAAAGCTCTGACAATAAAAACTAACTAATACAAAAATATAAATGGAATACATTAAATGTACAAACAAATCCCAGTGAAAGCAGGAAGTTGCCACTTTGATTACCTGACAGGAGCGAAACTGGTTGACCAGCAGTGTACATCTCTGAGGGTCTTTTCTTCCATCCAAACTGTCCAGTTCAGCTGCTACTTGATTTAGTTCCTCATCAGCATAGTAGAACTGAGCAAGGAGCTGTGGGTCTGTTCTCTGTATTGGAGACATGGACAATATTACATTACTTTAAAAAAAAAAAACCAAACTAGACCAAACCCCCAAAACTAAAACAACTTCAGCTAGTTGTATTTACTGTGATTCTTTTGAACATATAAGCCAGATAAGCAGTATGGCAGCATGGAAAAGTTTGATATTGAGATTTACACACAGTTAAAAATTTTTTATACTTTGAAGAAAAAAAAAAAACCCTCTCAAAAAACATCTCACATAATAAATCTGAGACATTACTCAGCTACCATTATCTCCCAAACCACCCTGGCATTCTCACTTCTTGTAGCATAATTATCTGTAGGAGCAAACAACTGAATCAGAAGGTTTGTTTATTAAACAGAAGCAGACTGCAGCTCTAGGCAGAACAAGACAAAGTTGCTTTCCTAGTTAAAACAAACAAACTATAGCCCCAAACCTATCAAGCAATGGAATAATCTATCAAGCACCATGGTAACCTTTACAGCATGGTCTGGTCAGAATCCTCCCTTTGAGCATCACAAGAATGAAGCCACAGAAAAGAAAGGCACTGAACCTACAAGGGCAAACAGTGTAAACACATTACAACACTAATAATAACATTGCTAAACATGGCATTACAGAGAGAAAACTATGTCACAAGTCTTTCAGGTAGCAAAGAATAGAATCATCACAATAGATTTTTGGCCAATTAAAACAATGCAGCAACTATAATAAAAAAGACCAAACTACTAAAGGAATGCCTCCTCAAAAACATTGAGAAATATTAATAGGAAAGGTTTACACCATAAAAGGATTTTTTAAAACATTAACAGCTAGGAGTTCTGGTTTCAACATCTTAAGTGTAAGCTGTCAAAAATCTACACTCTTGAAAAACGTCTTCGCAATAGCCTTGATATAAAGGTGCCCAGGGAGAAGGATAAAGCTTGTGATATATGGTGAGGGAAACAAAATTCAAAATTAATGATAATAAGTAGGAGAGCATGTAATTGAACTACTAAATTTTATGTTGTCTATTTCTAAATTTCTGTATTTATAGTCAAGCTTAGTAAAGTTTTTCTTTAAGCATTCCCTACCCAATGATTTTTATTATTTCTGATTTTTATGTTTTCCTTCAGCATTTATCCACAACCATTAAAACCTTCTAGATAAAGTTAATAAACAAAGATGTAGGAGTCTGTGTATGGAATTGCGACAAAGCATGACTGCTGATTTTTAAGCATCTAAATTGCACTGCAGAAGCAAAATAGGCAATTTTTTAAGACTGGTCTCAAGCAAGACAAGTATGCCTGAGACACTTAGCTCCCACGTGGCTGATTTTTTCAACTGGAGGAACAAAAGTTTTAATTGAGTTCTCTCAACTGTGTTATGTTTGGTGTGGATTAGTAGTGTGATCTTTGATTAATTGTGCCAATCATTTGTGGTCCCCGGTAAGCTGAAGCTGCATGAAACTCTACATCTCTTCACAGGGGGCCACTTACAGCAAATAAAACACAAGTTTACAAATTCAATTTACTGCAGTAGGTAACAGAAAATTAGGGATGGTGCCATTTTCAATGCCAATTTCTATTTTCAGTTCATGCAAAATATGGTTCAAATAATAAATCAAAATTCCTTACTATTCTTTGGCAGAATAAGAATTAGCAATTCCCATCTTTATGTACTAAAATTAATAGAAAGACTTAATTTGAAAACATCTCATGGAGAACCTACCACTTATCCTGGTAGGTTGTTTCGGGAAATCATCCCATTGAACAACAAATTAATGCATTGAAATTCTTGTTTTGATTTGCTGGACTTCAGCGACGCTGCTCATTTTGCCTTATTCCACTACAGCAACAAGTATTGCACTAGTTCTATCGGCCTATTTCTGTATTCACTGAAACATCAACCCCTTTGACCATATCACCACTGCAGGATGCACTTATGGGTTTGGGATTTCTGTGGAAAATTTTTGTTTGGTTGCACAGGAAGTTTTTCCTATGTGGTGATACTGCTGTTACTATCCCAACACCCTGTTGAGAATGAACACTCCAGGCAGCAGGAGTCTCATTCTACAAGTACACCTCGCATTCCTTGTCCCTAATGCCTCTTCATATTCCACATATTCAGCCCATCAAATGGCCCATGTTATCCTGAGTCTTTTTATTGCCAGCACAACATACCACACACCACTGGAGAACATTCTCCACAGATTTGAAACCATCACTACACTTGCTATCCCCATTTGCCTGCTATACACAAATTACCATTCCAGGCAGTACCAAGACAGGAATCAGCACACCACCAATAAAGAAAAAAAAACTCCAACCAAATAAAACAACACACATTTAGCCATGTTATATAATAACACACCATTCTTTTATTTCATGAAGGATCACGCACTGAGTATTTATTTTAATGATTTTTAATTTTTTGTTCCACTCAACAGGCCAGATACCAAAAGCAGAAGATGCCTGCTTGTCATCCACAAAGCCAGGATAAAACTGTCCATATGAAAAGGTTGCATTAATTATTGAATTGGTTACATTCTGGCTTTACCCGTCAAGTCTGACCAATGAACAGTGACTAGGACTAGGTTAGTTCAGTTTATTGCATAATGAATTCTGATCATGATTTTTCAAAAAGGATTTAAATGGACTAGAAGAGAACGTTAAAAACATCTTAAATGAAGAGATCTTTTAGCTAGAGGTTATTAGATAAATAACAGGTCTGTAGAATCATTTATTGCCTGTTATCAGAGGAAAAGATGCTGTTCTCACATCTTGTACACAAGCTGGTACACCAAAACCAGAAACTGTCCCTAAAAAAGAGTGACAACTAACAGAGAGGAAAAATTCTAGCACAGACTTCCCAACATGAGAGAGAGACCAAAAAATAAACTACCAAAAAGATGCCAGGGTGCCAACAGACCAATCTCAAACCCCACAGTAATTCTGGAATCTAAGAGTCACTTTGAAAATCACATTTACAGAAACGAGGGTGGTTCTTACTGACATGTCCTCTTTTTGAAAGAAAATTGCAAGCACTTTTTGCATGATTTTTAACAGCAGCTTTCAAGTATCAATACCACCTCTTTTTGAGTAACATAAAATGTGCGTCATCTTAGAACTGACAGCAGCCCATAATTTGAACATTAAAGGGAATTTTCCCCCCCAGGTTTCCATGATCCTTTGTAGAAAAATACAGATTTTTTTTTCAGGCTTTTTTTTTCTACTGAGATCGCAACAGGAATGCAGCCGCCACCACCACCACAAAAAAAAAACATGACGATCCCAAATCAGCCAAAGAACAGACAGAAGCAAGGGAACCATGCAAATGAGCAAGATCCCAGCTAGGGATAGCAAGATCCTCTGGAGCCTGCCAGCTGTCCTCTGGAAAATAATATCCATCGTTTTGGAATTACTCATCTAATGTCCTCAGAACAGCTAAAACACAGCACTGCTTAAAATAAAGTCCATAGACTTGAAAGGCTCCAGATCTCCCATTGTTCACTGGCACTCTTCCAGCACGAAGCATTTGGTGTTTTGCCACACACTCAGGAACCCTGACTTGATTCCTAGGAAAGAAACTATACAGAAAAGCAATAATTACATGCCTTTGCTGATGGTAAATCCAGACTGCCTCTTGACATGGGAACAAAGTAATCCTACATCCATTGGGATAACTTTTCAAGGAGCACTTGGGAGAACGTGCATTTTAGACAAATACATGTATTTTATTACACATTGTATGAAATGCTTTCACAACCACAGGCCAATACTTGGTGACAGTCCATGTGCAATACCTTCAACTGCTGCAGGGTCCAAATGACACCACCCTTCCTTAACCAGGAAGGTTAAACATGAACTGCCTGCTCAACCATTCCTACTCTGCTACAGCTCTAACAGCTGAAGTGAAAGGTTTTAGAGAGTCCGTCACGTTCACATCAGTGGAACTGTCTTGCATCTACACAGCTTCCTTTATTCCCCCTGTGGTATTAGAAGCCTGGACAGTAAGGAGTTAATGCATTGCTATGCCTCAAACACCCATTTCTCACTCAAGTGAGAAAGTTAGAACAGGACGTGTCTGGAAATGGGGGTTGTGCAAATAGAGGTTGACACCTTTCTGGAGCTAATTTTCCCATTCAGGTGCACGGTGAGCACACAAAATAAAGTGGACAAGCATGGAGGTGTGGTCAAGGAGTGGACAGGAGCAATAGAGGGGGCTCAAGATTACCCAGGACCCAAAAGTACTCCCTCACTTTTTTGGGATTTCTCCATCAGAACAGTGTACAGAGCCCATAGTGTTGCATGAGACTTGGAGAATCCCCTCCCTGGGAAGGGATCCAGGCATTTCCAGCCAGCTTGAATGTATATAACCTGACAAACTCTCTGTTTCATGGGCCCCCACTCCCAATGGATCATGTCTGTGACCATTAGTACAGCAAAACAGTGATCAGACCTCGTCACTGGATCCACAGGTGGTGACATCCTTCCTCTCAACTATCTACTCTTATCCTTTCTTTCTTTCTTTCTTTCCCTTACATATTTTGTGATATTTTTATACTTTTATAGAAGAGAAACAAAATGCCCACATACTTTCCACAGCAACTGAATTGTTTTAAAATAAATCTGCCTCATAAATACACTGGTCACTCAGCGTCTTTTCACTCTAATGCAGCCCAAGGATTTTATTAACAGGAATCTCAGCCTGCCTCAGAGGCAGATCATAATAGTAGCGTGTCTCTAATAAGGAGGGTCCAGTTGTTCTCAGTCTAAATCTGTTGCTGCCTACTATATTTTCAGGGAAAAGAAAGAGGCACAGGATCAACCCCAAACTTTCCATTCCCCAAAATAAGTGCTGTCATTATCAGACAGTCCCAAATACGAACTATTACTGCATAGCACAGAAATTCTAAGAAGGGGCTTCCCAAGTGAAAGCACATTTCCTTTAGGATGAGAACTCATGAAAGCTATAGGTTATCTATAACCTCCACGCTAGGTATGCTACCTGCAGCGTACAGAAAATGATGCTTCTGTATCGGAAAAAACCCCCTTGAACCAGTTGGCAATGTGGTCTGTGCAAAAGGCACAATTAGGCCCTAAAAACTTCAAATAAAGGTACTTCTGAGCCAACTCAGTATTTTCAAAACTTGCAAATGATGTTGCATATAACTAGTTTTTAGCGAATTAAATTTAACTAAGACTTACATAACATTTTAAGAAGGAAAAAAAATTTTGTTCGAAAGTGACGGGAATTAGGCACAAAGTCCAAAGTTTACTTATCCCCATTATGAAAATGTAACATACAGCAACAGAAACTTAGTCAATTGACAACTTTTTACACCAGTCAGTCGCAGTAGTAGATTTAACTGGCAAGCGACAAATTCCAAAGACTGAAGGTCTTCAAAAGGGATACCAGCAAGTAGTTACATCTGCTTATTTTTCAACTCACATGTAACCAACTGTATTCACATCCTTCCTTTGGACAGGCACTTTGGATTTTTCATTAATTTCCAAATGCTGATAAATAGCAAGAACAAACAATAATTCTCTAACACGCAGGTGAGTCAAAAATTCTGGCATTTAAGTGTTAGAAGGTTTAGCAGCAAAAATATTTCTTTATACTAAATGAAAAAGGAACTGCTGTTCCAAGTGCATAGTTGTATGCAGAGGGGAGTTTGGTTTTGGGTTTTTTACTTAGTTTGTGGTATTTTCCTTTTAATCTACTACCTGAAGTGCTATCTGTTAAAGCAAAAAAGGAAAAAAATCCCTCAACAGTCATATTTTGTACAATGCCATGAAGTCTTAAACTGGTGTTGCACACGCATAAAAAGATAAAGGACTCAGAGGTGAAGACAACAATTGGTAATTGGTCACGAGGATACGTAAAAAAAAAAAAAGCACTGTGAAAAAAAGCTACAGGCTGGTTAAAGCTTTGCCAGCTGCTCCGTGTTTATCTATAGAATATCATTACACAAGCAAGAAAGACAGGTGAACAGCTTGTTAACACAATAAAATGCTAGCAGCACCTTAAGCAAAAAAACAAACAAAACAAATAACCCCAGTGAGATAATTATTCACAGGACAACAAAGATCAGGAGGATAAATTTTTCCAATGTTCTCTACACGGGGTGTAATTCCAACCTCCAAAAAGGAAAATCTTAAAACGGTTATGCTGAACTAGAGTACCAAACATCTGAGACTGCCATACTGTTGGTTTTCACTCATGATAGATTAAGTCAGTGTACGTAGTTTCTATTTTTGAGTGTTCATCATACTAATCTGGAAAAGTATGTGCTCAAATCCATATTTTCTGGGGGAAGCACATAAGCATATGCTGAATACAAATTACTGAAGCTTTCGGACATCTATTCCGCAGAACAGGAGTGCTCTGCAGCTGAGCCACAGCCTGGATTTCTAGGAAAGGACATGGACCCCAGAAGAGAAAGGGGTTTTGCTGTAGGGAAGTGATGGAGCATCCACTTCTACTAAGTGAAGAGTGGGTAACCTTCAAGGTTGCCTACTCATCCAGCCTACGGCAGGATATTTTTAATTAGCAAGAAATTAACCTGAACCATATTGTGTCTGTTTTGCTCACGATGGCAACTGGGGAGTGATTTCCCTGTCTTTATCCCGACCCACGAGCTTTTTCATCCTGTTTTCTTTCCCTGGCCTGTTGTGAACGGGAGTGAGAGAATGGCTGGGTGGGCACCTGGCAGCCAGACAAGGTCAACCCACCCCTCTGAACTTGTAAAACACTTGCCCAAAGCCTCCTCCAGGAGCTAATATCTCAGAGTCTGACCTTAAGCTAATCAGATTCCATTCTCAGCTATTGCAACAACATCAAGTTTAAAGAACAAATATTTACTTAGAAACAAATTCAGTTTGTCAGGATACATATTGAAATATACAAATCACTCTTTAATTTTTTTTTCCTAAATGCTTTTACGCAGTTTGCTTCAGATTTGTCTAGATTTTTGTATTTAAACATCACACTAAGCATCTCTTCAAACAAAATTGATCCTGCAGTGCTTTTAGTGATTTGTTACCTATCAAGAGGAAAATAGCCAATTTAGCTCCCTGGGCGCGTTGATCGATTACATTCAATTCCAGATGTACAGCCCCCGCCTTACACAGAGGAATCGCGTGGCATTTGGAATTGGCACCCAGCAATTTGTCCTGCAGCAATGCAAACCATCCTGCCACACTACATCTTCACAACTTACTGCACGAGAGGATTTTCAACCTACTCTAGTAATATTATACCATGTCTAATGGATGTGTCTAAATTTTTGTAACAACTCCTAAATATTTGGGCAAACAATGACCTCCTCTTAGACCTGTCTAACATGTTAATTTCTCTCGAGTTATTATGTTGCTATAACCTTTATTCATTTCAGAACCAGACTTTTATTCTAAAAAAACCCAACTAAACCAAATAAACAAAGCTCCAAAAAGAATGAAAACTGACCCAGCAAGTTCAAGCCTGCTGACTGTAAAAGAGTTGCTCCACAGTCCTTCTCAGGTATTAACAGGCATAGCACATTCCTTAGTTTTTTCATGTTCAAAGTGCATCTTCATTTTTCTTTGGCTCAGTAAACTTAGGGCGAGTCTGAGGTGTTCCATATCGTATTTTAATAAAAGCACCATCATCTGTGTAAAGCTGCTCATACATAACCTCATTTGCCTTGTAGGAGACTTTCAATAAGCTCAAGCTGAACACCTTGACAGATGTTTGGGATTTAACTACCTTGGCATCATATCAGTAGCACAATCAATCATTGCAACAAAAAGATTTCATCAAAACTTTGTTCCGAAGTGCATCTGTTCAAATCTGGTGATGAAAGAAACTGCTGGTACAGCCCTCAGCACAGAAACTTTTCCCAGCGTCTGCCTTCTGACAATAACTTCAAATGAATGTTTGCCTAAGTAAATCTTTTGATCTTATTTCCACTATTTCAGCTAAATCATAGAAACAAGTAGCTTTCCAAGTGCCATTATCAGTCACACTGTGTTTCCTACTCTGTTTTCCAGGTAACAGCAAACTTCAGTGGTTGGTTGTCCCATGTTCACCACAGCATCCACCTGTGGAGATTCACCCATGCCTAACCAGGAAAAACACTCCAGACACAGCCCTCAATCTCAAGGATTTAACATCTCTCCTTGCAGAAAGTCCCCACTGCCTTTGTAGGCAGAGCCTACCTAAAGTTTTAGGGAACTTTTAGGAACTTCATAGCTTTTAGTGACTTCATACTGTGATTAGTATCCTTTTTCCAAGCACACTTGAGCATGAATAGTGGCTTTGAAAACTACCAGAACATGAGCAAGAAGAAAGGCAGAGGAAAGGGACCAGACAGACACACCAACAGCAGGACCACCAGGACTTTAAACCATGTTTAAAACTTTTGAAGCAGTCCAATAACAACAAAATATATTCAAGTACACAAAAAGCATGTATTTGCCGGAGACAGGAAACTGACTGGATGATAGTGCACGGCAGAAGGCTCCCAAGCACCCTGCTCCCACTCCCTGCTGAATTGAATATTTTTTCACTCAATTAGGCATTCACAGGTCTTTTCAGATAATATCTTCAAGGTCTGTCCTTGGTCTCCTGGTCACGCAGAAAATCTCTCTTGGGAGACAAATGGGTTTGTACAGCTATTCCTGTTTTCTGTGCTAGCTCAGCATATAGTTTGAGTTTGACCACTTCTCCTCATCAGCATGCATGTTAGATAAGCTCTATCAGTCCTCAGCTATTCTCCACCCCAAACGGCTCCTTTTAAATCAAGACACAGAATGCACAAACACTAAGCAGAAGTTAAATGCAACCATGAATGCTTTTCAGGCTTATATTCTCTTAGTATGAACAGTTCTGTAACCATTTATTGAGAGGAGAAATAAAACAAAAAATCCAAACAAAATGAAATACAAAACAAACCCAAACCCTCTAGTCAACACAGATTAGTGACTCATACAAGGATTTAAAAATCACACATTGTTTCTTCTGGCAAGATCAAGTTCCTCTGACCTGGCTGCTGCCAGTTTAGGTACTTATAAAAAGCCAACATAATTATGGCACTACCTCTCTAATGAATGGACACTTTTCCCACATTCTCAACAACAGCTTTCAGAAAAGCTATTACAAATACACTCTGTTGCCTATTGCCCTTTATTGACCAGCAATATCACTTTCACAAATCTGGTGGTTGTCCCCAAAAGTGTTCTGCCAACTTCTGGTTGCCAGGTATTCCTATAGAACACTAAACAACAAAAGAGACAAAGGCATTAATTGCAGAACTGATGTTAAAAGGAAATGCATTACCAGTGATGCTTACTGTAATATTTACAATGCCTTGGAAAGAATATGATTCCAACTAGTTTTCCTTTACTATATTTGATAACAGTATTGAAAAACAACGCTACACTGGAGACACCACCAACAGAAGGAGAAATGGGACGTTTGAAAAACAAAGCTAGCTTAAGTAATGCAAAAATACTAGCTCATACAAGTAAAAAAATCACTTCTATTTCAGTGTAAATAAACACCTACTGCAGGCCTTTATCAGCAGACAGTAGAAACCTTTGCCTTCCAGCACTGCTGAGTATCTTCTCTACCATCCCTGCACAACACAGGCTCTACAACCCAGTCAGGCTCCAGAAATGAACACTAACTAGTTCATAACCATGCCAAAATCACAGAAAGACACAAGACACCTCACATGTAATGGGGCAAAGAATTCCAGTGTTTGCAAGGTCTTAACGAAGGACACCTGCTGAGTAGCTTTAGGTTGTATTTCCATCACAGAACAGGTTAAATTGTTCCACTGGTTTCACTGTGAGTACTGCATTTGACACAAGGTTCAGTGTAAATGCAGTCTTTGACCAAATCTATTAATTTATTTGCAGCTGCAAAGCAGTGAGTATTTTTCCTTAAGCAACATAAAATCCAAGTGTCAAAGGTTTCCTGACATTTCTGAAATACAAGTTCTTCATTGCTGCCATTAATTCCAGGACTGCTCTGCAAACACTAACAGTTGCATCCAGCCTGACTTACACAGCTTTCTAACCTACAGTCACACGACCACATTACTTGCCTAAAACACGTGAACTTGCTTTAAAACAGACAAGAACAACCACAGACATTCTCCTATTCCTCATTTTTTCTTTGCTCTAGCCTGTTTTGTGTAACAAATGCAAAGTGAAAGTCAGAACCTGGGAGTACTTTCCCACAGCGGTCTTGCCTAAACCAGACACAAACCTCTCCAGCCCAATCAGTATTTTGTTGTTCCATTCCAAGGTTCAAAGACGAGATCTCCAGATCCCTCTAGATCAGCCAGGAGCATAATGGTACAATTTCCTTCTAAAGGCAAGAGACACCAGTTCAAGCCTACTGAAATAAAAATCTCTTTTTGCCCTTTCTTGCTACCTTAGAGACAAACTGCCTTGCATCTGAATTTAGCTCCAGCCTTTACTGTTTTGCTCCTTCCAGCAGTGGTCACACCACACCTGAGCCACAGCTCTGCTTTAATTTCCAAAATCCAGTGTGTATGACACAGGCAAGCCTGCAGACTGAAAATGCCTGCAGAGCTTCAGGGACTACCAATGATGATCTAAAAAAATCTCAATGCATTATTAAACACAAACCTCCTGCTTTTAATACACATGACCCAAGGAACTGTGGAAAAGTACTTAAAGGAGACCTGTATTTTACACCTTTGTTGCATCCTGCAAACACAGTCAAAGCAATTAATTGAAAAGTCTTGAAAGTAAAACGTTTTTGGTTATTCTTCCAAGCAGTTACCTCATCTAGTCAGGCAACACTTTCCTCATGTACTGAATATTTTACAACTTCTAATGCTATATTGCTTTTCCTTACCAAGTTACAGGTGAAACACAGCATTTCTTTTCAAAGAAAATGTAGTGAACACTGACAGGGATTTTTTTAAAACTGCATTTATTCATACCAATACACCATAACTTGGATTTTTTTGCTATTTGTTTTCCTTGATATATTTTTTTGCATTATTTGTAATTATTAATGATATATATAGAAAATCATTACAAGTTAGGCTACAAGAGAGTAGATCCAACTAAAGGTTCTGTTCAGGAAGACACATTAACTTCAGAGATGATGTTATCACATCCCAAAATTCTGCTGTGAACACAAACAGCATTCAAAACCATGACTAATACCCATAATCAAAGTATGTGTTGGGAAAATTTTTATTCATTTACTTTTTTGTTTATTTATTTGCGAGAAAAAACGAAGTCCAGAATTTATCAACTGGAAATGACAGGCAAAAGATTATAACTTGGAACTCATGAAGTCTGGGGATATGCATGTATTTTCAAGGGCCATCAAATATTATTTATATTCAGCAAAACACAATTATGATTTTGAAATGGACTGAAAATAGAAATGTAAATCAAGTTGGCAGTATATTTCTACTCTCCAAGCAGCTACCGCTTGATTGTTTGCGTTACTACCTACACCAGCCTAAGGACTAGTCAAGACCCAATACGACCTGAGACAAGAAAAGGGCATAACCTATGGGGAGGGGGGGAGTGTGGGTCTAATTACAGTAAGATGGTAAAAGTACTGACTGATTACAACACAATAACTCATTATGGGGACAGGTATTTAAATATAAATTCCACATTCAGCAAAACAATCTGCCAAAAATTCATGGCAAAAATTCCCAGGTGTTATATGAATGCAGATTGTTTCAGGAAGAACGGTTTGAGACAGGCAGCTCCACATTTAAATTACACAAAATCCACGTGTGAAATATAGTGATCACTGTTTAACGTGACACTGAATGCTGGAAGTGCTGCAATGAAGAAGGCAACAAAAACCTGAAGTACAAGACAAAAAAACAAAAGACCAACCAAAAGCACTAAGACAAAGCCAAACTCAGTACTAGTGTTGAGAACAGAGCAAACAAAGGAAACTAAGATATAACTGAAAAGACGGATTTATAAACCCAACTCAAACTTTCCTCTTTGAAAAGCATCTTGAAGCTCCATAGCAGATCCAGCCCTTCTCACTGGTAACTTCTGAGCATCAAATCCAAAGCTAAATTCTAAAGCTGTGATGAATGCAGGCCTCCCGAAAAGACAAATCCTAGACTGCCAGACCTTTTCAGTGGTGCCCAGGGACAGGACAAGCAGTCATGGCCATAAAATAAAACACAAGTTTCACTTCAGCATGAGGAACTCCACATTGAGAGTGGTAGGGCACTGGAACAGGCTGCCCAGGGAGGTTGTGGAGTCTCTCCCTCTTGAGACATGAAAAATCCACACGAACACATTCCTATGTAACCTTCTCTAGGCGCCCCTGCCTTGGCAGGGATGTCGGACTGGATGACCTCCAGAGGTCCCTCTCAATCCTAAACTATTCTGTAAATGAAATAATTTGAATTATGACAATTACATTAATAGCCTTTGTATATATAAAATTGTATTAGTAAAGGAAAACTCCAAGAAAGCTATGCAAGTTATTTTATTCCGTAAAGGGGAAACTAAATTACCTGCGAAGTGAGACTTGCTAAATTACCAGAAGAGCTACTATAAAAATCTTTATTTCCCACGAAATAATTTCATTATGCAAAATATGAAAAACCAGGAGACTGCTAGGCTTCCTAATGATTATATAGAATGCTTCTTACCACAGAGTTGTTTGCATTTGTGAGGCGCAGACATAGAGAACCTCTCTTAAAACACTCCAGAGTTCTGCAGAGGAGCTTAGTGATGCTGTGGTCTGCCACCCCACACCCCACCATCACCAGGGTGCCATTTGTTCCTCTGTGCTGGCACACGAGTGACTCTGCTCCTGCCCAGCTGGACCTACACTAAGCCCAGTATTCCAGGTGGTCCAACCGAGCCTTGTGATTCCCAAGAGACAACAGAACGGAGAAATTTCTCTTACACTTAATTTCTCTCTGAGCAAATAGTTACATAAAAACATGTACAGCACTTAGAGAAAGATAAACCGCAGGAAAAAAAAAAACCTGAAAAACTCCAAAAATTAGAATTCAAAGAGAAAAAGTTCCCTTTCTCTTCATTCTGCTCAGGCCAGCACTGATTCAGAATTCCTCTGCGCATATTGTCCTCTGCAACAGATGGGAAAACTCTCCAGCAGAGCAGCGTTACACACTTCAGTAATTAATTGTAGAGGACAACATGACTCTCATACATTTCATTTTACATGCTGAGGAATTTATTCTGACTTGCAATGGCTGACACTCCAATAAAGCCTCGCCTTCGTACCTCACCACAAGCACCGCTCAGTACAGGAGACTGCAATTTGAAAACTGACACTGCCCTTACACCTTATCCACTCAACCATGTCAAGTTCCAAAAAAACTCCACTATAACAAAATATTATCACAAAAACTTACTGTTAAACAGCAACTAGAGCGAACCACTTGAAATTACAAAAGCAAGCTTTTCACTCCTTCTCTGGAACAACCCAAAGTCTCTTTCATGCTGCCACAAGACAGATTTACTGATCTATATACAAGGGGAAAAAATTTTGCTGGTTGCCATTGGAAAAGTTCACATGAAGCACCAAACTGACAGATTGAACTGATTTCTGATAATGAACTGAGAGAACAGAATGCCTCTTAAAAAGTTGAAATACAACTTCTTAACTCTTCACTTATTCTACTTATCTCACATACACAAAACAGGTTTTTTTCAACATCGACTTTTTCAGTGGCACCTTGAAGGAGAGGCTATAAAAACAATTCTGAACACATTTCAGGCAGACCTCAGTCACTAATACTCTTTTATATACTTTGAAGACATTTGAATATACATTCTTAGGGAGAAATCAAATATATCTGAGTTTCCTAACGTGGTAGTTTATTGATTCATATTTCCACATGACTTACTGAGTCCTTTCATAGGTTTCTAAACCCTTACTCAGCCTAAGCAGAAACTCCACCTAGATTGGAATAACACACTCTGAGGCTTTTTCCCCCATTCATAAAATCAGCACAGTTCCTAGCTGGGAAGAGAGTCAAAAGTAGCAGTTTTTCAGACTATTTCTCAGATTTGTCTGTCAGCTTGTGCCAAGAAAAATTACACTTAGGCATAAGCAGCCACAGCACCCCAGAAAGAAAAAGGAAAAAAAAGCATAATGCCAGAGTCCAGAGGAAACTCAAAGTTTGACAGAGACAAATCACAGCCCATTCCCCTGAGAACTGGGCATTAAGTATCTGGTCCAGGTTTAATGAGTCCACACCTGTGTAGGAGAAAGACCCCACATGAGACCATGAAGACAAAGTAAAAAGACCAAATCCTGCAAAGACAAAGCATAGCCTGGAACCAACATATTGCAGACACTGCCTTCGGAACTTTTCCATTCCATGCAGCAGATGGCTTAGCTACACCACAATACTTCTGAAGGACAAGATGTGTTCATTCATGGAAGCTCTTGTTACTTGATTTTCCCATTTGTCCTCTAGGATCAGGCAGCCCTCTGCCAACAATTTATTTCTCCTCAGAAAAAAATTAACAGACTGAAGTGGAAAAGCTGACATCATACCTGATGGTTCCAAAATTACACACAGATTAGCAGCCTTGGCTTATCCAAAAAAAAAAAACCAAAACCAACCAAAAAAACAAAACCAACAAAAACCACAAAACCAAATAAAAGAGAGAACAATAAACAAAATCAAAACCAACCAAAAAAAGAAACCAAACCCACAAAGAAAAAAAACAAAAAAACAAAAAAACAAAAAAACAAATAAATTCAAACAGAAAAACAGGTAAAATGTAAAGAACCAAGGCCAATTTTAAGAAAAAATAGTATTCATGTGCTAGAGGAGATGGATGTACTGGTTTAGTTGGTCACTGCCATAAGCTTGCCCTGAGAGAGAAGGCTAAGAACTGCTGCTTTTTGCACCAAGAGAGAAGCCTATGAACTGAGATCAAACCAATCAAGATTAAAACACTGGTGGGACAGCGATAGAGAGAGAAACGGCAGAGAGAGAGAAGCAGCTCCTCAAAACTACATCTACTACTGGGACAAAGTTTGTCAAATTTTTTTCCCAGTAACTGATGGAAAAACCTTGGATTAAAGCTGCATTCTGCCTGTAATACAGCTTCACTGAATACACCAAACACTATCCAAAAAACCCTAATCCTTACTTGTATTTTGGCAATACCTCATGCAAGACACCAATCTTCTTGCATGAAGCCAAAACCAACAACCAACAGTTCATGATTATTACTGTGAATTCATCAAGAAACCAGCAATTACAACATATGTTGTTTTGATTATAAGAAAGACAGAGAAGTGAAAAGGACACTTCCCATTCTGAGGAGAAAAAATAATCTAGTCAGTGGAATTTAATTACTTTTTCTAAGTGTAAGTAGTTTTAGTAGTAACATATTGCAGGATGCATTCATTCGAGTGTATACACTGGCGGATTTATTTTTCCTAATGCCTTGAAATTACTGAGTCTCCTGAACACGATGGCAAAACTTACAGTGCAGCAAATTGAGAGGACTGAGAAGAAGAGAGAAATGCAAGTTCTCTAAGAGGGAGGAAAGTTTTCACATACATTCAGATTTATTCTTCTGGCAGTTTGAAATTTTTCTCCTTAAAATCAGCATCTAGTAGGTTCTCATTAGAATTTACATCACCATAAAAAGCTGTATTATTTCATCATATAAATTTCTGATATGATAGCTGCAAACTAATTTTAGAGAATCACTTGACCCACTAGCCCATCACAGTTCACATCTCCACCAGTAGAAATTCAAATTCAGCACTCAGGCAGCAAGACATTTCTGAGAATCTTGACATCTGGTTTCTAAACCCACAAAAAGCTGTTATGGTTATTTTGGCTCAGTTTAAAAACAAACTGCCGAACCTCTGCAGCATACTGGGGAAAAAATGTTTAAAGCTGGTTTATGTGCAAGAGCCTATTATAACGTAGCATTATACATAAGGTTCCCCAGTGACTGCTTCACACAGAAAAGGTTAAATTGCTTAGAGAAACTGTTTTGCAAGATGCTAGGAAATGAACCCATCCTGTTTCTTACTGTAAGCCATTGCCATTCAGACATTGTACCACCCTACCAAGATAAATATGAACTCATTTGCATATACCCAGGTGAAATTTTGTGCAGAGTAATAACAAACTACAAAGAAATCTCAAAAAAATGCTAATTAGCTTCCACATCCAGCATTCCAGAGCACAGTAAAATAGTTCTGTCTAAGAAATAGCTGCATTTCTGTTCTTTCAGCGTTCTGCGGCATATGGATGAACAGCCAGGCTGAAGGCAGACTTTGACAGATTTACTGATTTATATACAAGGGGAAAAAATTTTGCTGGTTGCCATTGGAAAAGTTCACATAAAGCACCAAACTGACAGATTGAACTGATTTCTGATAATGAACTGATAAAACAGAATGCCTGTTACAAAGTTGAAATAAAACTTCTTAACTCTTTGCTTATTCTGTGTATCTCACATAGACAAAACTGATTTTTCGTAACATCTACTTTTTCAGTGGCACTTTGAAAGAGTGGATAAAAAACTAATTCTGAATGCATTTCAGGTGGACATGACAACAAAGTCTTAATACCAAAAAAAAAGTGGGCATACACAGGTTTTACACCACCACTTGTAACTCTTATCTTCCATCTTTTGGCTATTGGCAAAACAACTAATTTCATTCCAGCTCGGCAATAACCTAAGTAATTAGAGTTTTCAAAAAACTGCTGTGTCCTTTTCTACAGCTTAATAACCAACCTTAATATAATATTTATGTTACTGTAGGTTTCATCGTGATCTGGCTATGCTACAGTGCTCCCAAATCATTCTGAGAAACCATTTCCAGCTTCAAGACTTCAACTTCACAGCAAGTGTTAAAGAAAAAGGTAGAAGGACGAACCCCAAGAAAGAGAAGGCAAGAATCAGACTGGCCCAGCAGACAGGCCACCAGCTCCACACTGCTCTTCCTCCCTCGCCCTTCTGCAGCACTGGGTGAATTCCTTGTCCACTTGTTCAGTTGTGCTGTTGCTCATCTCCTTTTGAGAAACAGCTTTTTTTCTTCATGACATGCAAATGTAAAGTCTAAGAACATATTATCAGACCTCGTAAGATATTTTGCTTTCTGAAGCTGCCTTCTGCCTGTAGGTACAGCTTTCACAACAATTGTTGCAGAGCAACCATTACTTAGATTTGACTTCCCTACTCAAGTAACTACAGACATGTTACTATTTGAATATTCAAATAGTGAATAGTGAAGGAGAACAAGTCAGAAAAGACAACCTAGAGTCGTCACCTCTGATTTTACCCAAACTTCTCCAGAAAACAAACAAACAAAAAATACAGCACTGTATTCCAGCAGCACTTAGCACATGCTTGGTATCAGATTCACAGGTTCAATAATGATAAGCAACTTACAGGAAGACAGCTCAAGCTGCTCTCCATCTTCTTTAATCAGGTAACAAATAGCATTTTGCCAATTTATAAAGCAGTGCTACCCTTTGACAAGGTAACCCACCCAGCTGATCAAGGGAAGTGAGGTCACAGAACCATTCTGGATTTCAGTAAAGCTTTCAGTGCTGTCTCTCAGTATCCTGCTGGATAAAACGTCCAACACACAGCTGGATAAAAACATCATGCGATGGATATCTTCGTTAATGACCTGGATGCAGGACTGGAAGGGATGCTGAGCAGGGTCACAGATGATACAACACTGGGAGGAGCTGTTGACTCCTTTGAGGGTAGAGAGGCCCTGCAGAGAGACTTCCACAAATGAGAGAGCTGGGCAATCACCAGCCACGTGAACTTCAACTGGGGCAAGTGCTGGATTCTGCACCTGGCATGGAGCAACCCTGGATGTACTGACAGACTGGGGAATGAGATCCTGGAAAGCAGAAGCAGGGGAAGGGATCTGGGGGTGCTGGTCTGGCAAGATGATAAGCCAGCAGTGCCCTGGCAGCCAGGAGGGACATCCCTGTCCTGGGAACATCAGCCACAGCATCACCAGCCGGGCAAGGGAGAGGACTGTCCTGCTCTGCTCTGGGCGGGGGCAGCCTCACCTCCTGAGTCCTCTTGGCTCTCTCCAGCAAATAATGAAGGAAATTAACAAAACTAAGAGTCTGTTCTAGTAAAACAACCTTTATTGGCATCCTCTGCTAAAAGGATACCGAAAGGACGCTGCTGCGTATTGTTTCCATCAGAGGCAATGTAAATAAAAACATTTTTAAATACACACTGACACTTAAGACAGGTTTTTATTTGCAGACTAGAAACTGAATAAAAAACCCAAGAAATCAAGACAAATGACTGTAGCATACAAAGTAAAGAACCCATTTAGTCTTTTTTTATCTATATATAAGAAAAATGTCGCGGTTCAAAGGACCATCACACACCAACTCTGAGACAAACTGAAGGCACAAACTGTGTTTAAGCAGGGAGAAGTCTAACAAGTGACCTCACGGAGAAACGAAGCAATTTCAGCACAACATCCCTGGAGGCCTCAGAGTGGTCAGAGGGGGACTCTCACCCCATAGAAAGACCCAGGCAAGGTCTGCATGAACCAGCAGAAAGCCCCACTGCAAGCTGGACACCTTGGTTATTTCACCCCTGGAGCTGAGTAGCACTTACACAGTTTAGCAGCAATCATACCAAGTGTTCTGCGGTAGCATTTGTTACATGCTTGAAAGCACAAAAGAAAAATCATGACTCAGGAAAATGATATAAGAAGCAGGCTTTCATGGCTAATGTGTGGTAATTTAATGCACAATAATCTCAGTTCATGATCACATATTTGAATTAAAATGAACCTTCAAGACAACAAATATTCTAAGAAATTTGCATTTTTAGCACAGAAACCAATGGAACTCAGAATTGCTACTAAATTGCAGAACTGGAAAATCCCATTTTCCTCACTGTAGGTGAGCACAGAAAAAATAGGGACTTATTCTGAGGAATGTGACTATACAGTAGGAGTTAAGAAAGAAAATATTTTGGGCAAAACAGTGAGAGAAGTCTTTATACACATTGGAAAATAAGGTCTCAGGGCAGAAAAGGAGCCAAAATCCAAACCCAAAAATGGGAATTTATAAACTTATCTCCAGATTCATCTAAAGGTGTCACTATCCAGCCAAAGTGGAAGCATGGAACCAATCAAATTCACAGTTCATCTTTACAATGTTACATACAACTTGCCTCATTATTTACTCATAAAAGTAAAGAAGGAAAAAATGGTATGTCAAAAATGTAAGTAATTGAATTAATTCAAGCTTCACAAGTAACTGTTTCCTCTTTGTAAAAAAAACACAAATCAAACAATCCAGGCTACCTAAGAAACCACAGAACGTAATTTTTTTCTGATATTCTGTAGCATTGCCATGTCCTTCGCCTTTCTTAAATTTTTTGCTAGAGTCAACTTTACAGATGTTCACAAATACACAACTATTGATGCAGCTTGAGGATTAGAGAAAACACAACCAACAGAACAAACAAGATACCCAAACAAGAAGGCTTCATATTTGTACTGGCTTTCTCTGTCCATACAGAGGTGTTCACACGCCTCTAAGGAAAAGCAGATCCTTTCAATCAAGAATATTTCATGGGAGGCTTTCTTATTCTTTGCTCCTTTCATAAAAGCTTGCTTACTAACATCTGTGTGTCACAGTTCTCAACTTTATTACACAAGACCTCCCCTTTGCTGCAATCATGTCTTCAAGAAACTTACTCTACTGATTTCTTACTGAAATAAAATTGTTATTCCACCAAAGGCTGCCCAGTTGGGGGGGGGGGGGAAAGAGATCATTAAAACATTGCAAATGTTTCCATAACAAGCTCTCTGCTTTTTACAAGTACAATATTAAACGGCCATGTTGGGCAGGTAGGAGCAAAAACCACTAAGTCCAGCTACAGTTTTAGGCAGCTGATGTGATATAGATTGTAACCTGAAGCACTGCTAGGCTGGTGGCATTTTGGTAAGGAACCATGATATAAAGAAGCAGTAAGCTGAAAACTATATTGATTAAATAAGACAAGGGGAAAAAAAAAATGAAACAGAGAAATGAGGCGTCGCCCAAGGAAACAGCAGAACTTGCATCCTCTTTACTCTTGTCTTGTAGCTGAGATTTGTAGCATTATTCAATTCATTTGTTTTCTCTTACTGTGTTTCTTTTAGGTTTCTAACTTCTACTCAAGTGATTAAACACTGCAGGTCTTTAAAAGCCATTTAACATACTTTTTCATTACTCAGAGGCCGTACAAAATAATATTAAAAAGTAAGATGAAAAAGCAGGATGGGCAAACAAACGGATTAAATAAGGAATGGACATCTCCGATTTTAATCCTATTTTAACTTTCCTGTCTGGTGAACGATGAGAAAACTATCAGCTTTGGGCCTGGCAACTGCTGTATCAATGTCTGCTACCAGCATTAGCACTGAATCCCTTTGTGACTGTGGAACAGTTCAAGGACTTTAACAATATGATTACAGCCTTTAATTTTCGCCTGCAACTGTATGATTAAGTTTAATGAAACTGTGGTCTACACTGTGACTCACATTCTCATGTCATCATGAACATTTGTTGCACTAGACACGTGACATGCCCATCTCGTATGTGGAAAATTAGGGTAACATTTCACTCTCACAGCACTCCCTTACAGCAAAGCATTGCAATACAGAAGAACATTTTGAGAATAAAGCTGTAAGTGTTTATAAAGCACTTGGAGATTCTTGGATAAAAGATATTATAATTAAAAATTAAATTACTCTAAACTAGTGGGAGGCTTTTTGCACCTTTCCCTAACAGAGCTCGCGCCCCCGCACGCAGCACCACCGCCACAATGCTCCTGCAGAGACAGAATCTCAGCTAATTCCAAAGTTCAACCCTGCCTGAAGTTACAAACCTGAAACTCCTGCAGCTAAGGAAATTCAGCTCTTTCAGGTAACTAAGACTGAAACACACAAAATCTGAAGCTTTCAGCCTTAGTTAGAGGAGGGATCAATGTGGTAACCCTTCAGTGAGCTTAAAATGTATTGCTGCCATAACTTTTTTTATAATTTCAAACAATAAATACCTACTGAAAAAATATCATGAATAAGCAGTAAGAAAAGTTACTGAGACATTCAAATAAAAAAATTGTGAGCACCTGTTCACAAGATTTTTCTTATCATCTGGCACTTTTATTACTTGTGAGTCAAGTTAAAAAGCCCAGAAAGCTTTGCTGAAATCATTTTTCATGTATACAGCAATCATTTCATACAACAGAAGAGCTATATTTCACATTTTAAAGCCCACCACATCTGAAACTCTACACACACATTGTAATGGTCTCTACACTGAAAGTAAAAAGGTTTTAAGGCAGCACTGACATCAACAATTTATTACACAGCCACCCATTTGTATATTATGTTTTGTCCTAAAAAGACACAACTCTAAAATGAGACTCTTGGCGTTACTGAACATGGGAAGGACAGCAACAACCATAAAAAATAAAAGTTACACACAGCAGCTGTTGCATAATTTGGAAGCGTCAAAAGTTATCCCTTAATTGCTTTTATCATTGAAAGAGGTGTCTGGAAAAAAAGCAACTTCAGGATCAGTTCACTGAAGACCTCAATCAGGCAACTGAAAGTGAATGGCGAAGTCGATCTTCCACATTTTTACTCCAATTACAGAGTGGTTTGGAAGAGACCTATAAAGGTCATCCAGCCTAATCCCTTTGCAATGAGGGGGGAATATCTTCAACTAGATCAGATTGCTCGGACCCCATCCAACCCGGCCTACAATATTTCCAGGGATGGGGGCATCCACAACTTCCCTGGATACCCTGCTCTTTCACCACCCTCACAGTATCTACTCCTAAAACACAACCTAAATCAAAGCCCTTTCAGATTAAAGGCACTACTCCTTGTCCTATCCTATCCTGTTCAAAACTCTGTCCCCATCGCTCCTTAGGCCTCCTTTCTGTACTGAAAAGCTGCAATGAGGTGTCCCTGGAGCCTTCTCTTCTCCAGGCTGAACAACCCCAGCTCTCTGAGCCTGGCACCACGACAAAGAATGATCCGGCCGCCTGAGCATCTTTGTGGCCTCCCCTGGACTCGCTCCAACAGGTTCCTGTCCTGCCTGTGTTGGGGGCCCCAGAGCTGCACCCTGCACTCCAGGGTGGCAACTCTCACAAGAGCAGAGCAGAAGCTCAAAGTCAGAGCAAGGACTCGCAAACATCACGATACCCAGGAAGTAAGGGCTATGTGTGGCCCTTGTCGAAGGATGCTTCATAATCAGGTATCCACTGGCATTTAGGTAACCCCACTGGATACCTGGTTATGAGACATCCTTCAGCAGTGGCAAGTGCTCATAAATCCATGTTTGACAAGGGCAATCTAGATGCCAAAAATCAGAAAATCCACCTAAGACAGAAGATAATGATTTAAATCAGTCAGCCGGTAAGACTTCACCACGTAAACTGTGGCAGTTCTAACCAGCCTTTTTTTTTTTTTTTTTTTGCCTCCTATTGAACATCCAAAACTTGCAGAACAACATTCAGCTTTTACACAGCCAAGTTTTGGGCAGACAGTCTTCCTCCTTTCTTTTTTGGTTAGGCAAGACAGGAGAACTGCCTGTCTTTAAAATCTCTACTGATAAGAGAAACCTCCCCTGAAAAAAGCTAAAGCATCCTTTCCCAACAGCCTTCTAAATGTTGCATACAACAGGGAAAGTAAACTGCTGTGCAGAATACAGAACTAAAAAAAACCCCAACCAAACCCATATATGTCTTTTACAATTACATAACCTTACATTCCATCTCAAAACAAACAAACAAAACAAAAACAAACAAACCAACAAAAAAACCCAAAAACCCACAACACAAGAAACAAACTAACTAATAAAAAAACCACTTCCCATAAAAACCTGGCAGATTTTACAAATATTACTTCCCTCCCTTTGCCATGTAAATAGGACAGACAAGTAGTAAAACACAGCAATTGTTTCAAAACATGTATAATTTTGACATATTAGCACTTGACAGAATCAAAAAACAAGCTGGGATGGAAGGGATCTTTAAAGGACATCTGGTCCAACCCCCCTGCCGTGGGCAGGGGCATCTTTCACTGGATCTGGTTGCTCAATAGATTTCCCTATTTTAAGCATTAAATTCTGTCCTAGCCTTGACTGGGTCTCTCATGCTTTTTCAGTATTATTGCTGCCAGTGGTTGCATAAGAGAATTACTGAGATTTTCAGAAATGCCGACAGAAGTAAAAAACATAACCTTAGGAACAAAATAGAAATTCAATTATCTGCAACCATTCCCAGATACAGTATCTTTCACAAGCTATAACCTGGAAATATTTTTTTAATTTTAAGACCCATTCTCTAAAGCAAAACTCCATTTTAAAAAAAAACGTATTATGTATTTGTACAGTTTCAAGTATTTTTAACTATACAACTCACTTCCTACAACATCTGGCAGATAAAAAACCAGACAAGTAATATAAGGGGCCTGGTGCATTTTTTAAAGTTCCTTCCATCTTCTGCTAAAAAGAAAAAAATAAAATAATAAAAAAAAGGGAAAGATGAGTTAGGCTCCAAACAGAGAGTTGTGCTGCGAGTCTGAGGCAGCCCTCTAGCAGCGAGATTATGTGATTATTTCTGGATGCCGCAGTCATGTGGCTGCACAGCAAAGCTTTTGTCGGAAACATGACACAATCCCATCGCACTCAAACTGCTGGCAGCAGCTCGCCCCAGTGCATTTCCCTAAAACACACCCACAGCGACAGGAAAGAAAGGAAGAGCAGCTTTGCAGTGCTACGGCCTCAACTGATCAGGGAGTTTTTATTCCCTGTTGCAGTAAATCTAGAGGCTCCTCTCTCATTTTTCACTGGGTATCACTTCATGATTATTCTACCCCAAAAGGCATCTACCTGGGTATTGCATTTATTCAGTGCTACTCCTTCTACCAGACAGGTATGTTTTTCAAACATTGTCATATAGTCTCCCATTGCACTTTTCAGGAAAACACCAAACTTGCTACAAATATTTCACTGGATTATATCTCAAAGACCAACTCATTGTTTAGCTTTATTTAGCTAATTCTGCCTCTCAAGCTGTCAAACTCAGAATATTTCCACATTCAAGTGTGACAGTTAAAGCATATATAAAACACTAGCCTCTAGGTAGGACAACCTCTATAAAAACAGAGTACAAAATTAAGTACCTTAGATGTTAAATAACAAAACATTTTTATAATAGAACAGACTGGAAATACACATATTTACCTCCTATCACATGACTCATCACTAGTTTGCCTTTACCTATAAATATGACATACTGCCAGGTACATGGAGTACTGGAAAAGACAATGTAATTACCTGACTTCAGGAAAATAGGCATTTCACCATTTAAAAAAAAAAATCACATCTTGTAATTTAATACTTGCATGGGACATTTTCGCAGCAGTTAAGCAGAAGTACTCCAGAACAGCTGGGAAATAAACTCCTATTCTCAGATTCAAATTAACTCATTTGACCACCTCAGGAACGAGCTCTCCTGTGTCTATGAACACAACTTACTCATTTGCTGTGGGACTTTAGGCAATCCAAGGGCACAGTTCAACCACAGCCCTACTACAAGAAAGTTCCTCAGTTCTGGCTGTACACCCACCAGTGGGGTTCTAGGCTGGAAGTGGAGTCGGGGGTATACAAACTGTAATTCTAACACAGAACTTATGTTCCAGCAATTCCTGCAATAGAAGTTTGTCATATTGGCAAGATATGTTCTTCACCCTGTTTGTCTGAGCCAAACTGAAGGCCATACATTGCACGGGTTCAACTCTTTCCCCAAAAAGTTCCCCAAACTTTTTACAAGCTTTTTTTTTTTTTTCCTGGTATTTGTTAAAACCGCAAGATGTGTGATTTTTTTCCATCACAGACAACATCCCCAGGACATCAAGGCTTTGCTGGTGTACCTGGCTGAACTCAGTGCCTGTCTGCATGCAGAAGCTCAGAATAGCACAGGGGCTGAGGCAGAGTTTAATGCACACTCCACTACAGCTAAACACAGGAGCACCAATTCAGTTTTTTTTCCTTGGGAACACACTAAATGAGCCAAGCTGTAACAGGCAATTCATTAATGATTTCAAAAGGTAAAACCTCTCAAGTTAAAAATATGCAACAAAAAGCATCTTATTATTTTGATCTGTTTACAATAAACCACGAAGTAATAAAAATATTTTTAAAACAGACTCATGCAGTTTTGAAAACACTTTTTTTCCTAGTAAGCTGAAATAATACTTGAGATGGGAAGAGAAAAAACCAGGTAGGATAAAAACTAAGACTGCTGCATTTTGAGAGAAGTGACCACTTTTCTTGACATGTCATTAAATATAAAGATTCCCTTAACATTTTTAAGACAGACTGTGTTCTTAAATTTAAAATTTTTGATATGCTTTGCAACTGAATCCCATATTATCTTAATTCTTACACCTTCTAAGATTTTTCTCCCACTATAATTACATGAGCAAACTAAAGCCTCTTTATATCACTTCCTTACTTGCTGCTAGTACCTTCCTAAGGTGTCAAATAGAGTTTAGGTATTTACTGTGCATTTCAAAGGCTTTCAACTTAGAGCACAACATCCAAATCCACTGACATGACATTCTGTAAAACTCATTCTGAACTGAAATACAAATCTGAAGATACAGTCTCTCAAAGCAGGTCACCATGGAGTCTCGGGCAGAACTCTGCGAGAGAGGGAGAACTTAATGCTGACTGATAGCATAAATACCATTTTGAAAGACAAAGACAAAGAGCAGGTGGGACAATCTACTGGACAATCTAAGCTATTTTTCAGGGACGATTATTAAGATTCTTCTCAGCATCCTAAGGTGCTCTCATTATACACACCTTGAAAAAAAATAACTACAGCATTAATAAATCTGCCAGAGATTACAGACTGAGAAGTGATTTTTTTTTTTAATCAATATGTTAAAGGTATCAATAGTAAACACCTGAAACAGATGAAAAATGTTTACGATGTTGTTTAGCTATTATGGACTCATTTGATGAGCAGATCAGTTCTGTATGACTCTCAGCTCCTCCCACAGCTCAGCAGAGCCCTGTAACTGCCCTGTTTGCCAACCGGTAACAGACCGTATAAAACTAAACCAAACAAGTTTATTTCAGTCTTCCTTTTTGCACTTTCAGTAATTTCTCTTGACTTAGCTTCTGCCAGATTAATTCAGCTATTTAATTCCTGGACTTCATGGCTATAGAACTGCATTCACATCTTGTAAACATACAATTTTAACATCACTGAGTGTCTCTAATTATGCTGATATGTAGCAATATGATACAAGTTCTCCAAGTAAAAACTGATGAAGCGGCATCTGGTTCATTTTAAAGTGAATTTGAACAGAACACTAAAATGTATCAAGTTCCCTATTTATCTCAGGTGTTAAGATACTGAATGAAGATGAACTGTATTCTGCATTAAATATTTATCTGATGACCTAGTAACTTTATTTACTGTTGAACCTGCTCACCAACCTTAAGTTTTAATTTTTCCCATATTAAAGTACGTCTGATACATCTGTTCATAGCTTAATGCATTTGCTTACCCATGCAAAAAAAGGCTCTAGAGTCAGATTATACTAATTTGCTCACAAGACAAAGTCTGTAATTAATAATTCCCAACACTGACAAGTCAATACAGCAATCTTCTATTCTGTAACCCTCACTCTGTAAATACAGATTACAAAGACACAGCATTCTAAAGGAACCAACTCCAAAACCTCAAGCACAGCCTCTCCAATAGTTTGTTTACTCATTCAGCTGAGCACAAAACAATCTGACAGTCACCAAGTGACATCTGCTCACTACATAAACCATTTCAAAAAGCAACAGGAGATACCACTAGCACCAACTTCCTCTGAAGAAACCAAAACAAACTGAAACCAAACAAACAAGCCTCACATCATTCTTTTCTTTCCAGAGAACTTCGTTTAAAAACCTGTATTACAGCTTCAACACCATCACCTGAGCAGGGCCGGGGAGCACGAAACAAATGATCACCCATACTGGTTTCTATCCCCTGTATCCTAACTGGCTACTCCAACCTCCTAAGCATGGCTAAATATCCTGTATCTTGCAACTCTCCTGGTAAATCCCTGCCTCGGAGCAGCAGACTACCTCGTCTTACTTGACAGAACAGGTCTGGCCTCACATTCACCCTTAATTTGCTTTTGGAGCCCGTTCAGTGCCAGTCGTCCAGTGAGGGAGTTTGAAGTGAGTTGATTCCAGACAGCTGCTGAACACCCACCTGGCATTAACCCACTACCCTCTCCCATGGGATGAAGTGAAAAAGAGAAGGAAGGTAAAAAGACCCATGGATCGAGAAGATGACAGTTTAGTAACAGCATAAAGGAATTCATTCACTACTCTGAAGAGATGTGCAGCAGCTTCCTGGGAAGAGGAACCTCAGCACAGCTAACACGAGGCAGTGAAGACAAGTATCACAGTCAGAAACATCCTCTTCCTTGCTCCTCCTTTCCCTGAGTTTTTAATACTGAGCATAGCATCATATGGCATGGCATATAACATCCCTGTGGTCAGTTGACGTCAGTAGCCCTGGCTGTGTCTCCTTACAACCTCGTGGCCAGCACTGTTTCAGCCACCAGTGTGAGACACAGCCCCAACTGCTCTGCAGACAGAAAAGTTCATAATTCCACCCCAGCCAGACCCAGCAGAGCATTACTACTAGATTTTTCTGAGATTCCTACCGTAAGACTTTTTTCTTCAGTCCCAGGGTCCTGGCTACAAAATGACTTCGCACTACTATCCTGAACAACAAAAGAACAGGATGGGGACCTTTAAAAGGGTCTCCCCATCTTTAGTGGCATTTTCAGACTTTTTTTAACATGTTCATTGTGCGTAACTTTCTTAGCTAGAAATCAGTGACAGATTCTTGAAGTTACTTCATGTCCTGCCCATCACAGACCGTGAATGGCAGAGGCAGGCATGAGACAGAAAGGCTCACAGGAGCGACCTATGACTTGCAACATGTAGAGTTTGTTTTGTTGGAGGAGTTGTTGTTTGGTTAGCTTAAAAAAAACCCCACAAAAACCATACAGCAAATTCATCACAAGATACATAGGTATCACTAGGCAGAAAGCAGAAGAGAAAGAGGAATGCATGCTTTTTTTTTCTTTTTTCCTTTTAATCTTAATGCTGCTTCTTTGGATAGCAAGGGTACCCCAAATACATATTAATCTTGTTTCCCTGGTGCTTATTGGTGCTGCACTCAAAATGCTGAAAACAGTTTGCACAAGCATTTCTTGGCTGGAGGAGGTAAATATTTGACAGTCTGATGCAGAGTCAGTCTTACTTGGTTAAGCACAGGTTACTCAAAACCATTTTGTTATTCACATTCAATTGTCCAGAACAGTTACTGTCTCTAAGGACCTGCTGAATAGCAGATATTCTAAACTTGTGTTCAGTACTGGAGCCATGTGATAATGCTTGCTTCATGAGAGAAGGAATGCAGAGAATCCACCATCTGTAACACTCAAATTCAGAGTTTTGCATGTATTTTAAAGAGTCACCTTATTGTGACTGTCTCCATAGGTTAATACAAAAAAAAATGAAGAATAAAACTTGGAAGACTTAAGGCATCATCTAAGATCAAAATTAATGACCATTTCACTACAAATCTGGGAGAGATTCAAATTCCAAATGAATCACACTGTCCATTGCTAATATTCAAGTTAAACCATGATATTTACATTCAAGATTTTGCAATCAGCTGCCATACAGCTAATTTCCAGGGTTTTTAATTAAAGTAGATTTGGAAGAGGGTACTTCAAACTGACAATTATCTGCTACACGAACTAACCAACTTTAGGCAGGTTTCATTATGACATACACTAAAGGTCATGAAGAAGTGGAGGCTTCTGCTATTTTATAATGTACCTTTGCATCTTTTGTTTTCTTCCACAGAACTGTGAAACCCAAAAGAAGACAAAGAGTAAGATGATAGGACATTATTCTAAATAAACTTTGTCAGGATGCTTTTTCTTTGTTAAATTCTGCTTAGCTAATGACAACCTATTCCCCACTATTTCTTCCTTAAGCCATTACCATAATAAAACTTGGTGACATTTAGCACCAAGGAAACCCATCTACTAACACATGGACAGCTAGTATCTTTGACAGCCTAATTTTCATCAGGGACAGGAGAAGAAATGATCTCTTGCTAACACTACATCTATCACAAATGAGATCAGCCTGTGCTTTTCATTATTCGACATGGATTACATTTGGAAAGGAAAATGTACTGCTGCATTAATACATCTCACTGTGCAAAACATCGGCTGCAATTGTACAAGTTTGAAGGCAGAAAGAAGTACATAAGGGAAAAGGATTTCTTTAGGGAAATCAGGAAGTGACTGAAGGATGACTCAAACTGATGAACTCAGATTTGTAACTTTCTTCTTATGTATAAATTAGACTAGACAATTCAAATATCAGTTGCATGTTTAAATATCTGGAAGAGAAGAAGATAAAAACGTGGAAGAGATGAAGATACACACTGTAATCAGTAACAACTGGTCATCATCCTAGCACTGTATGTTTACAAAATCCAAAGATACTATAAAGGTTACAGTAGAAAAGACAAATCTTCACAGAAGTGATAGCAAAGCCCCAGAGCTGAGTTTGTGTATACAAAGATAAGAGCTATGTAAATTCCATATGGTTCCATAGAGAAAACAAAAAAACATATTAACAAGTGAAAGAAAATAGATCTATTGCACATTCTGTCATACTGCTACCATAGAAGGCTGAGCACCCCCATCCTGCTACGCCGGCTCTGGGGTAGGGGCAGTGCCAAGCTCCCCTTCACATCCACTGAGTATCCTGTGACTCCCACAAGAACATCACATGCATTAAGAACAAAACAAAACCCCCAAAAGAACACCGAAATAAAACCATCCAAAAAATAAAACCCTATAAAACACCAGCAAATCTAGCAAACACAAGCGGATGAAAGATTTCACATCTCCTTCCTCAGCTCCATGTATAGATCCCCAAGTATATCTATGAGGAACATGATAACTGAATAAATTTATTCATGTTACCATAGATTTTAGAATAGTTATGATTTAGGAAGCAAGATTTGCTTTCCCCTCATGCATCAAGACCATTATTACCATCCTTCAATTACAAAATTATCTGCAGCTCATTTACAAGGTATCAAGTATTCAGTATTTGAGAATATTGACCTAAGTCTTGGTTATATCAAAACAGGAACAAATAACATACTATAAAAAGTATGGTTATACAGAAAGAAGCTATTTCAGGGCAAGTATGTGATTAACAGCTTCTTTTGTTTGCAGGCTACTGTATCCTGTGGCCTCTGCATAAGTTGCTGCTGAACTTCCAGGTCACCCCTTAGTAAGTTTAACCTTGCATTTCAATGCACTGTGCCAGAACTCACAACAAGGGAAGTAAAAACACTGTGCTCCTTTATAAACCAGTTCTTCATGGACAACAGTGGCAATAAAAGCCCACTAAGGAAACTGATGTGAGGATATATGCATATTAAAAAGCCCAAACACCTTTAAATCCCCTTTAAAAGGACCACAGACAACACAAATTCATATTACTCAGTTTAGTTCAACTTCAGGATCATCCCTCATGCCTATTCACAAGAAAAAACTAAAATAAAGAACAACGGAGATCTCTTCTGTCTTCTTTTCTTACGGCCTCAGTAGACGCCTCTTTTCACAGAAAGAAAAATACAAGAGAAAGGATAACTGCAGAAAATATGATGGATCCAAGTAGCATACAGAAGGGAACAAAAACAAAACCAAACTTCTGACTAAAGTATTTTCTGTTCTCTTGGTGCCTCTGTACTTACATTCGCTTAAACGCTCTGGTCCTTTTTCAATCTTGACAAGAGACTTGCTTTAGTGGCTGACATTCCACAAAACACCCCCAGAATAAAGGATATGTATCAGGATGGTAAATGTCATTAAAGTGAAATAGAAGGATGAGAGAGAAAACATGAAAATATTTCTAGCCAATTTTGTTACTAAATTGTTCAAGTGAAATTTTCCATTCTTGAAGTCACCAACTGTTTCAAATTCCTCTTTAGACATCTTATCCCATCTCTCTTGCAACAGTTTCCCTAGATTAGCAAAATACAAAAGTTTAAGAAGAAAATTTAGTAACCTTAGTGTCCTGAAAATATTTTTATAATAAATTAAAAAAAAAGCCCAAAACTAAAACTTGCTGTCCTATTTGGAATTTCCTTTAGTCTAGTAATAACCAGAGTTCTTAACTGATCTTAACTGATTTGAAATTATCCTTTTGCCAGTATGATATAGAATAGTAGACTTGAGCAATTTTTAAACAAATATACTCTAGGCTTGTATTTCCAAGGTTATAATTACATGAAACACTGACAACTTTTATGACTGACATCACTGTCAGACTTGATTTATATTCCAAAATTCTCCTAGTAGCTATGGACATGCAAATCATTTTACTTATTCAAGTATGTACATTAATCTGGAATTATGTGAACTAGGCACAGGGAATATATGACAATCACTTGCAGGTTCAAAACAAGAATATTCAATGATGTTGCTCTACTTTGTGATGTCTGTAAGATACATGTTCCTCACTGAAGAGTTAAATATTCTTCTGTCTCATATTTTTACATAATTCCCAGATAATAATTACCCAAGTTTATTAGAATTTGGGCTTTTTTTTCTAAATGTACTTTTACTCTAGCAAATGCTGACACTGATTTTTTTGTGCATGTTCTCACTGAATGGCATGTCAAAGATGCCATTTGAGCTTTTAAATTTTTAGCCTTACAGTTTAAATTACTGGCCTTCAAAAGCCTCCATGTGGATTTATAAGTGCTGTCTGAAGAATTCACTTGAGCAGCTTTAAAATACTCAGAAGGAGACAGCACAACATCTGTCCCTGACAAGCTGCTGAAAACCAGGCAGGAAGCCAAGCACTCCCCAAAGTTCCAGCCCAGCAAAATCAGGCAGTCTTGAACAGCTGCAAAGCAAGAACTGCTTTTAACATTAAATCAAAGAAATCAAAGCTCGTGCTAAGCATGCAGCAGTCGTTCCTTGAAGTTAATCAAAGAAATGAGAGGTGCAGCTTAACTGGCCCGTATCAACGTATTACAGCTTATTACTATTTTACTGACGAAGTTGTTTGTGTCTTTCAAAATTACATTAGATTTAAAATACAGGGAAGGCTTCATTGCTTTGCAAAACTAAACAAATCCCCCTTTGAGGACTTTACTACGAAAATTCACAGGAGAAAATTGAGGGAGCAGAAAAGTAGAAGAAAGAACACCACAAATTAGACTTAGGACACTTTTGTTCATTAGGTTCATGTCCTAAGCCTTCCCATAGATTTCAGCTGTCTTTTGGGGGCTTGTTTTGCTCTCAAGGAAACAAGAATAAAAATTGCAACAATGAAAACTACAGAACAAATAGAGTGAAAAATGCTTGTAAGGTCAAATGGAGATAAGTAGAGGTCCAAAGAGCGGAAACAAAGAAAGGTATTGGTAATTCTGAAAGTGGAATTCAAAAAGAAATTCTAAAAGATGCTTAACTCCTGGTGAAAGCAGAAAGATAAAAATGAACAAACAAGAAAACCAGTCTGTTTTATTACTTAAAAGAATGTCAATGTTTCAAGAAGAGAATAAAAGCATCAACTCTTTCAAAAAAAGATGAAAAACAAAACTCAAAAGGCTTTTTCTAGCAATATGCAACAAGTAGCATGGGTTTGAATGTGTTGCATTTAAAAAAAAATCTTAATGCATGAATTCTTGAGCAAAATTTCACCTAAACACATGCAGTCCCTTGTTCTGAGTCACTCAAAAGTATTAATCTACACACTTTTTCTTCTGTATAATAGATTTACCCATATTTTTCCTTTTTCTGCCTTCTTCCAGAAGGCTACCAAACCATGCAGGACTGAAGTCACGGAAAGAAAAAAAATAAAGCCACACAATCTTCAACTGCCTTCTGGTTTTATGCATGAGATCATACATTAGGCTGCACAACTGACAAGGGATGATGCACAGGAAGGGCTCAGGGTCACCAGGATTCCTGGGAGCT
The DNA here is from genome assembly GCF_029207755.1 of Chamaea fasciata. NCBI lineage: Eukaryota > Metazoa > Chordata > Aves > Passeriformes > Sylviidae > Chamaea > Chamaea fasciata. Next base: position 4,703,748 of record NW_027094091.1, on the reverse strand, counting down.
GTCTCAGCGCAGGTGAGCCTGCACAGGGCTGCAGGTCAGATGCAATGCGGGGCAGGGGCAGGGCTGGCACCACGCAGGGTCAGTGAGAACAGCAACCACAGCCCAGCCAAACAGGAGCAAAGCAGAAGCCACGTGAGTGACCCTGATATCCAAAGTGCAGGCCATGGGAAGACTGCAAATCTACAAACCTGAGTCTGTGGAAGGAGATCGCTCTGGGAAGAGCAGAGGGAGGAACTGAAGACCCTTGGGCGGTTGACAAGTGCAGTGAACCGGTCTGGCAACTTTAATTACTAGAACCATATAATAAAGTACTTTTCAGACACACATCCTGATTTCCTATTTACTTCATGGTGCTTTCCAAGCACCGACAGAGCCCTGTCCCATAACTTGTCCATGCTGCAGTAATAGGGTGAAGTGAGGTTTTCAAACTGGTGCTTCCAAAATGCAAATGCCCAGTGACAGGCAGTATGCTCAGAAGGAACCTGTACGCAGCAATTACCTTCCCCATCAGTCTAAAACAAGTCAAGCATCATCCTTCAAAAATCATACAAGCCCACCAACTTTTGTTGCTCTTTTTTTGTTCTTGTTACTTTTTATTTTTCTAAGATTATGTGACACTTAAAAGACTGCTTCACTGTTGTTCTGAATATACTTCCTTGGTTTTACTTTCATCATGAAAGTTTGTGATTGAAAATTTCATACCCACTCTTGTCTGGGTATTTGAGTAAATGAAAACCAGCTAAATTTTACTCTGTACCATTTAAAATACAAAAGGGAACGCTTGTCCAAGCTTACTGACAGCTTGAAGAAAAGTAGAATTGCTAGATAATCAGAGGGACACAGGAATGATTTCACATTAAATATAAGAATCATCTCATTTAACTTGTGGTTGCCATGCGATGATGTCTTGGAGAATAACTCTCTGAACATCATTCACCTTCAAGTCAAATTATTTGTCTTAGAGTGTCATGGGAAACAACACAGCCTTGAAGCGCCGCAGTGAAAATAAAAATAGCATTCACAGCTTTCCCTCTAATATAGCAGATATTGACAAACTAATTTTTTCCATTATTCTTCACAGGTTTGCACTTAATCTATTTTTTAACTTCAGTTGCTCTAGGAACCAGGCCTATACCAATGCTGAGAAAGAACTGAAGTCACAACAGGCAGCCTTCAATCCTGCTCAGAGAAAACAGAAGCTAAAATGTTCTTAAAAATATCCCAGAATTAATACCAGAAGCTTCTTTGTTAAAGTAAGGTTTAAATAGCACATTTTCCTCCACTGGCAGCTACGTACAATGTGATACTCCAACCATACACACAATGTACCAGTTATGACATTTTTGTCATTTAGCTCTAATTAAAATTACAATAAACATGATTTTGTAAGTTGCTTTAGAAAGTTGCAATTAGACTATTCAAACACCATACTAAAGCAACATAAGGGAAATATTAAACTCCACAAAACCAGTAAATTTCACAAATAATAGCTCATCTAAGATTAGAAAAGGGGACTCTTTCTCCAGTCCATACTGCTGCTGGTGTTAGAAATTCCATATTAGATTTCCAGGGACTGGTGGAAGGAGTGGCTGAGTGAGTAAACAGAAACCACAGAGAAATATTTGGAAGACATTTCTCATGTGAAAACACAGGTGTGGCACTAGGGATACAGACACTTGGGATCAATAGTCTGCAATGTAGACGAAGAGCTCACATTCAGCTGCTGGGCTTTGCTACCTTTATGTTCAGGCTTGATGGGAACTTAGGACTTGTTTATTTATCCATCAGAAGACCTAAACTCCCGTCCATGCATTAAACATGATGATTAACTATCACCATCTATCATCAGCTCTAGCCTCCAAAACTTGGTACAAATCAACATATTGGTGGAACTGCAAAGCAGGCTGTCCGGTTCTTTTGAAACAGCATTAAACAAAATTACTTGGACTTGGAAAAGAGTGTGGCTTCTATAAACTACATTAGGGTGGTATCTGAAAGCCAGTATTACCAGTACGATACAAGATGCTACAGAATCTTACTGTTCCAAAGAAAAAAAACCCAAAAAACACGAACACAAAACTTCATAAATATTTGTAGCTAGACTGGTGGAGATGAAAAGGGCTAAGATAAAGTTCCTACTCAGACACCTGGGCTCCACAAGTGTTTTGTGTTTATTTGTTTAAGGAAAAGGAAATAAGCAAGGTCTCCTCTTACTCCGAAGATCTGCCAGCAGCTGTAGCATTCCCTTTGCCCTGAGCTTCACCCAGGTGATGTTTCATAACTCTGGGTACGAAAACATGGAATAAATTCCCTCTCCCAGCCAACAGTACGTGCTCTCATCTCTCACCTCTCCAGGATGTCCTTTTCTCTCCCAACTTACCATCCACCTCAACACTGCTGTGTATTGATCTGAACTTTCTGAATATTTGGAGAGAGAAAGAGCTTTAGGATTTTCACACATAAACAGGGGAACAAGATATGCCTAGCATGCTAATTAATCCCAGAAGCAGTTTAGCTACAGCCAAGGTTTTTATGATTAGACTGCAGGAGAAAAAAAAACCAACAAGGAGTTCTTGTCAGGGAGCAGCAGGGAGGAAAGCAAAGAACACAAGCTGGGTATTACTGTCCAACTGCAGAGCTGACCTTTCAATATTAAACAAAACCTCCTACATATGCTGGAATTAGGTGGGGTAGGTGGCTCAGGCAGGAAAACAAAGAAAACTAAGGAAATAACTTATGTGCATGCTATATTAGGGAAGAAGGAGACAGTGGAAAGCAGCTCCATTTAAGTATACATAGTCAGAGTAACCAATCCAGGTGCTTGGAGTGACCACATGAATCTAAACAGAAAATGAAAAAAAATATATTTGGAGAAGTCAATGAAATTAATAGTGAATGAATTAAGAGACAAATATGGCAACAGTCTGCTCAATGTGTACAGGAACACTGTATCATGCTGATCCTCAGTCAAAAGCATTTGGAAAAAAGAACACACAGCTCAAAGGCATAGTCTGTGCAGGGTCTGAAATGGCACAGCCAAGAGAACTGGGGTAGAAAATCAGGGTGGATGGTGGGACTATTCAAAGAAAGATCAAGAAACATGGCAGGCAAGAACAAAGGTAGAAAAACACTAGGAGGTACTGGACACATGTTGAACTTGAACTGAAATGCTCAAGAAGGTTTTTTCAGTGTAGTGTTAACGCACTCATCCTCTACCCAGGACAGAGAAAACTTCAGAGAACAAACAAGGAAAGCAAGGACATCATTCTCCTTCCCGGGTCACCCCCAGCATTCCCGTCCAGCACGGTGTCATCGTGTTGCAGCGACACGTGGACACATCTCCCAGATCTGAGCTCTACGTCTCTCTGAAGGTGGCGCAGCTGCCTGTCACCTCTTTGTTAACGGGGCTCTCACCTGCAAAAGCTAACAGCAAATCCTATAACCTCCCTGAGCCAGCCAGACTCTGGGATGGGAAGGGGCCTCCTCTGATGCCTCTCCCAGCAGCACAGGGCAGGTGTGTCAGCACCACATTCTCCTGCAGAACGGGCTCTCTCCAGCATTTCACCTACATTTACGTATCAAACAACTTTTAACTACATCTTTCCAGTGACTTGAACTGTTAAACAAACAGAAGAGTAAAACAAAAAAAAGCTGTAAGACAGGCAGGGTTTTTTAATACAGTGAAATTTCCTCTTTATAGCTGGGTGTAGTGTGCCAAGTTTATTTTTAAAATGCCTTCAGGGCTAAGCTGCAGAAAATAGAGCTTTGCAGATAAGAATACCACTAGCTCCTTTAAAGGTGAATACAAGAAGCTGTGTACTATCAGGAACCATATACAAAAAAGTACAGAAGACACAAAATCATTTTATCATTAGAAATATTGTACTGTTCAAAAAGACTAACACTGCCTTACACTGTAGAGTACCTATCACACTATCTGCCAGCACTAAGGGAATTTCAGGAATATTTCTATTATAATACTGATGTTTTCAATTTATCACAATTCTCCAGAGCAAGCTTACAAATCAATATTTTTCAAAGAGTATCACTCACATAAACAACATTTCTCACCCCTCAAAAAGAAAAGGTTTAAACTAAAGTTACACTAAAGCAAGTGAGAAAGAAAAAAAAATAACCTTTTCTCACAAAGAAAAATCTTGAAACGTAAAACAATTACAAGCAGTTCTAGTCAGTCATAATTCTGAACTCTGAAAGATCAAGTTTGGCACGTTAATATCTACCTCTGGGAAAGCCAAGAGACAAGCAAATTGCTCCATAAGCATCTCGATCTTATTGCTGGCTATGATGATTTTATGACAACTTACTGTAACTGTGTACTTTTAAAAAGCACAGAAGCTACTGTGAAGCTGTAATAGTCACAGTAACATTTAAAATATTCTGGAACTTTCATGGTCACATTGCACCTGCAAGGAAAAGCCTGGCATTTGGACTTCACCAAACCCACCACATTTCAAACATTCGCTTTTAGGGTATTGTCTCTGTTAAACATTCCAGTTTCCTTAGAGATGTTCCTATGAAATTTAAACCCTTTAAACAATAATTAGCAGAAGGCTTTTGTCACAGAATTTAAAAAAAAAATCAACATATATCAGAGTTAGAATTAAGTCCTCAATACTTTGGAGAACTACATTTAATTGATAAAAGAAATAAAAGTGCAAGCCTTAATACATCAAGCAAAGGTTTTCAGAAGAGATAACTCAGGAAACCTTTACTACTTACAGTTAATGTCTGACATCTTGAAAAAGGCTTTATTTCATATCAAGATTAGCACTTAGAAGAGAGAATATGATCTTTAAGGGAAAGTCAGACCATGTAACATTAATATACCTGGATTTTCACAATCCTTTTTGATCTTGCCTATTCACTGGACCAAAAGTTTTCTTTTCAGATCCTCTCACAGTTATTTATAAACAAAAGCAAATTTAAAAGCAAGCACCCAGAAATCTTCACATTTCCTCATAAAAGTGACCATTACAGTTTTCAGGAAAACAAGGGGGGGAAAAGTACTTTCAAGGCCTTCTGTATACTGTCTCAGAATCACTCAAAATGCTGTTTTACTGAATACTTGCAATGGAACCATAATTCTATTTGTCTTTACTCCTATTGTCATAGTAATGTCAAGGCCTTAAAAAAATACTTTGAGTCTGCCAACTTCAACCAACCTTCTCCCTAAAAGGAGGGTCAATGTTTGGTATTAATCACTTATTCAATACTCAAAACACTGCCTTAAAAAGGTAACCATAAAAATGGGCTCAGACGTAATGTAAAAGATTACGTGGTATAGTACTTTGGCAAAGAAATTTCTGAGATTTCTGTGTATGTTCCACAAAAAAGTCTGAAGTTCTTCACAGCACTCACCATGAGATTTGAACAAAAAATTACAAGAAAAACAGCTTTTCCCATGGAAGAACATTTTCTTATCAAGCAACACACAAGATTTTAGCCAAAGAAAGTTCTTTCATCAGTCAATCCACAGAGGAGGTGGGACTGTAGTCGAGGTAGAACAGTAACTACTGTTCCAGACTGAGTTAAGGGATGCAGATTACAATCCTAGCCCAGCCTCAGCAAGACCTATACCCTCCATTTCAGTTTTCCACTGGAGATTAGGTTCATCTTCACCTATAGATATGAAAGCCTTTCAAAGGAGATACTGTATCGGTTTTAATCAAAAAGATGCAATTTAAAACCTCATTTCTCTGAAGTACATCAAGAAAGCACAAGAAAGGAGATTCAGTTCTTAAAATCTAATTGCATGCATTTGTACTCCAAACTCAAGCCTCAATACACAAAATAGAATTTTCCAAAAAGATGGCAGACTTCTCCTTTACCTAATAAGCAGAACCTACTAAATCAAACCACTAAGACAAGTGAAGAATAAAAAAATATTTCATTCCTTCTTGAAGCTTGCACAAAAACAATAAAAACAGCAGACTAATATCAATACTAGAAAAGATCATTCAACTTCTGGTATTTTGTATTCCTTCTTATTTATATTGCAGGTTCATCTTTTAAAATGAGGGGATTTATACATTCATTTCTGTGGAAAAAGGAATTTTCCTTTAAAAATACATTTATAAGCAGTTTACATGAATAATTTATATTAATAATTATATGAAAAAAATTTTAATCCTCTGAATCCTAAGGCAGCACGAGCCTTCAAGTGGTGACATGGAAGCCAAAACCAGAACAAGACACAAAAGGTGCAAATGGCACTGAAGCACATCCCACTTTCCTGAGACCTAAAATGTAAAGAAAAGCAGAAGGGCAATACCTTGCGTGATCTTCTCCCAAACATCAGAGTTCAAATGCTCCAAAGAGTAAAGGTGGAAAGTAAGAAAAATACTTGAACAAACCACAGGAAGTAATCAAAGTGTCTGACTTCTTCAAACAGATTTAGATCATATTACCACTATAATGAAATCCACATTTAAGAAATTTCTCCTGTGAGTCCTTATTAACAATCATCTTAACCGTAGATGAGTGAAAGTTAGGAAAAGTACAGGTATAAACATTAAACCACAGTGCACAAATTGCCATTCAGGCCATAAAACTCCTGCTCTACCATCCTACACCTCCTTGAAACTGGACAAAACTTCATTTATGAACTTCCTAAACACGTCCAACAGACAGTTTCAGAAATCCAAAAAGTGTTGGTTTTATTTATTCTGTTGTACTTATCTTACAGCATGAAAATATAAGACAGCTTCCCAAAATGTTCCACAGTTGGGTTTGGGTTTGTTTTTGAGGCTGGGTACTTTGCATTTATATGGTCACAGTTATATGGTTTATTAATTAAAAAAAAAAATTATACAAAAAGCTACAAAGAGAATGAATTAAAAAAAACACCTTCTGATGATTTGTATATTGATGATATACAAATCATGTTATTTCCAAAACAGCTCCAGCTGATCAAGTTTTATGCTATTCATGCTACACAGAAAGCTACAGGAAATGTGATCACTGGATCAGTCATGATAAATCCAATACAGAATCTGACATAAATAATATCACAGACCATCATTTTGTACTTAAACCATTCCAAAATTATAATAATCATGGAAGTACAAATTGCTTATAACAGCTAAAGCTGGAATAAATACATGAAATTCCCAGTCGCCCTGCTGCAAAGCTGCTTATTCAAGTTCCTCGTGCATCATTCAAACTTCCAGCTTGGTGTTTCTTCAAACATCACATTCACTGTTTCTAAATGTAGTCTACTTGTCTGAAATTTTTCACCAAGATACAAAAATCAATGTTATATAAAGCACTCTTTCCTGATACTGATGATGCACAATATGAGTCACCACTTCAAAGCCTCCAACACACTACCACAAGCCACATTCTTTTAAGTCACGAATAAACCCTAAAGTGGTTTCTTCTGTCTTGCTTTTAATGAACCATCCTTGGTTCCCAACAGCAAACTGAAACTCTGACAGTCAAGAGAGTATGAGCTCCACAAGCAGAAATTAAAACTTCTTAACAATACATACATCTCCTTTAACTCAATATTTGCCAGACCAGTTATTTTTAAAGCTTTTCTAAAAAGACTAGAAAAACACAATCACCACTGAAATGTTGTTGTTGTGTCTTTGCTCATTTCTTTTCCAGGCACTTTACAGTAGATTTGCGGTGTGGTTCCCCGAACTGTAACAGAAGGGGGTGAAGGGGAAGAGAGGCTTTGAAAGTTTAGTGTACACTCTTGGCCAGTGGCAAGAGCCAGGCCATCAGAGGTGACAATTCACTTAATATAAAACAGATAAGCTAAATAACTTCACTGTTACAAGAACGACTAGACTTTTTTTTTTTTTTTTTTTAGTGTGCAATAACCTGTTGATATTACTAGGCCCCAAAAAATAAGACGGGAAACTATTTTATTTGAACAGAAAAAAAAAAAAGTGAAGAAAGAAAATGTAAGAAAAAAAAGTAAATGGTCATTCTGTCCTGGCTGCTGACAGCTTCATCCATAAAAAGCTCTTACTCAAGCACTTGCACACCCTGCCCACATGAGCTGCGCACACCTGCACATGATGTCCATGAGTGTCCAGCCAGACATCTCCTCCAGCCCAGGCAACAAATGCTGCAGGTGTGGGCCACAAAGTGCCCAGCAATAAGAAGCCACTGCTGCAATAGCCCAGTTAGGTGTGGAAAAATCTCCCAAGCAGATGGTCGACCTCAAGCATACATCGCAACTCCTAAGTACTACTTTATTATTACACAACTCCAGTGATATAGTCAACATACGGGTATAGATTAATGTGCACACCTATATAGAGGCACATGTAAGTTTGCAAGCAAATACACCTAAAGAAGTCACAAGAGAAAGGCAATAATTTGGGTTATTTCTGAACAAAGTGAAACGATGCCCAGATGAAACATTCCTGCCAGTGGAAAGCACACAATGCCAGGGGATCACCCCAAATCCCCAGAACTGGGTGATGCAACATGAGAGATACTGCTTACTGGAAGAAGCAAATCTCAACAAAAAAAACAATGGAATTTCACAGGGAACTATTTTTGTCGTCTTTTGCCACGAGAGCGGCCAGTATCCACAAAGAACATCTCTACAGGCAATGACCCAGAATAGAGAAGGAGCACTAGTGAGGTGCTTACAACTACCTGAATTTATTCACCACCTGGAACCATTTTAGAGGTATTCACAGCAGTACAACCATTCCATCAAAAAGATGTCCTACCACATTTTCATCTTTTTCCTTCTTTAAGAGGAATACATTCGATTGGCAGAAGGTCACCATTCCTCTCATAATTCCCAAGATTCCAATCTAGAAAGGTCTTGCCTCTTATCACTGAAGCAAAAGCTAAAAATGTTATCGATGTACCTTAGATCATCTCAGACAAATACTGATGGTGCTTTACACTGTAAATGCAGCTTTATTCTTATTTCTGCTTAGTCTATTTTGAAAAGGAAGCAATTACATTTCTCAGCTGTTTTCACATGGTTTCTGATAAGGCCATCATGAATGCCATGCTAAATTTTAGCCTATGGAAAAAGATGGCTTTTCCAAGAATGCAATGTTTTGTGATGAAATACAGCATTGTAAACTATCATCAATAACTATATTTGTAATTCACAAGTATAACGTGGAAATGTGGCTTTTTGGTCAAATAATCGTTTTTCACTCTCAAGTTTCTACTGCAATTTAGCCAGAACAGCAAGACCGAACACAGATCAGAGCTGAGCTCTGAAGGTATTAGCACCTTGTGAATAAAGCACACCATCAGTTCTGCAAAAGTAATTCCATCAAAAACAACAAGCTATGAATATATACATAAAATTTGCTGTGAATGGCAGCAAATGTAGGTATTCAAAAACCTGTTGACTGCACCAAATTTTACAAGGAAATCCCCACATTTCTACCCGTAGAAGAGTTTTGGTTGGGTTTTGTTTGTTTGTTTAACTAAGACTTAAGCACACAATCTCTTATAACTAGAGTACAGGTGAAAGCTAGCTGAGATACTTAACATGCTTCTCTAATGCGAATTTATAGTTTCAAAATCAGTAACAGGTTAAGGAACATTCCTGCTCACTCTTTTCTTGCTTGATTTCTTCCTCAACCCTCACCCTCCCCTTTTTGCTCTGCAATTTCAGTTCCAGCACAGTGCAATTGTAAAATCACTGGAGAGATGCAAGGTGCAGAGAAGATAAAAATACAAGAAGGTTAAAAATATGTGACTAACTTAGGACCCCAAACTGCCTTAAGAACAGAAGTTCTTAGTATGTCTGGAAAAAAAAAAACCTCCAACGCTTTCCCCCTTGACAGAAATCCCAACTATCCTGAACAATCACATGAGCATTAGCCAATAAAACACGCTAAACTGGAACTTGCTGACAGAAGAGTTCAGCTTCCTTCCACTGGGACACAGGTAAACCAAGGGCCAAGTGGCTGGGATGACCTCTAGACTGCACTCTGCGAGACAGGCACTCCTCATTTCAGTGCAGCAATGCAGTAATGTCACCTCTGCTCATCTAAAACCATCAGTGACACGCACAGCACTGAACTCAAGGTCCTCGGTGCACAAGCAGAAACCTGAGAGGTTTCTAACTAACAGAGCTGTAACAGTATCTGCTAAAGAACCAGAGACAAGCTCTGCAAGGGGCAGACCTCGCACTATAGCCCATCAAAACCTGGTACTTCTACCCATGGCTTTTTCAGTTCTGATTTTAACAAACTACAGACAGATAGCATATTATGGATTAAAAATTCCACAGTAAAAAAACTGCCACTACCACACTTCTGCAGAAGTTACACCACATCAGAAAAACCTCTGCAGAACTATGCTGTACTACTAATTTAATTTATAATTTGTTAGGTATATATTCAAATCCTTACTGAATGCCAGCTGGCATTGGCTCTGCCGGATAGCAAGGAAGCTTCTGGCAGCTTCTCACAGAAGACACCCCTACAGCCCCCCCTGCTACCAAAAGTGTGCCATGCAAACCCAAACCGAGCCCTAAAGCCACTGCTGAACAAAGGAAAAGATTCTCTTCACGACATGAAAATGGCAGGTAATACTTACTGCAAATGAATGATTGTGTCTTCCTGCAAGGCTTGGGTCCAATCATTCAGTCACATTATTGCAGTGTGTCACTGATGGCAGCTGAAAGCTAGCACTAGTGCTATCCATAAAGGACAGAGAATACCAGAAAGAACAAAGTCAAAAAGCATAGAGAAAAATAAAAATGTTGTCACATATCTCAACGAAGCACATACTTTATAGTTACTTTTCTCTGTTGAAACCTATTCTATGAAAAATGTTTCTATCAGTTTTACTCAGAGGTAGGATTTCCCCCTATTCACTAGTGCCTATTTTGGAAAGGTAGATCATAACTTCTAGGGTTATGTTGATCAGAGGTTTTTTAGACGGTAAGTCCAAACAACTCATCCTGATGGAGGTTTTAAGAAACTACCTTCCAAAGTGCCTCATATCACCCCCATACACTAGTTAGTGATTTTATGTGACTTGCCTACAACAAGCAAAATCTGTTACGAAACAAAACACCAGTATTCAAGAACTTCTGGCTTCTGGACCTGCAAAAAAATTCAGTAGTTTTAAACCTTGCCACAACACCAGCATTAGCTCTTTGTTGAAGAAAACAAAAGAGCACAAAAGATTTGATGCTGAAGAATATACCTTACCTTTAAAAAGAAGCCTTCTTACAAATTTTACAAATCCTTTCAATCCGTAAACACCTCATTGTAAACTTAGTGGTGACTCTAATAGTCTCACTTTATGTAGAGAAGCTGTATTGTTCCAGGCAGGTCTCTGGTGGATTGCCCACATGTAGGTACCAACAGCAAATACAGACCATTCAGTAAGAGGCACAGAACAGTGCACATTTCAACAGCAGATGTTCTGTGTAAACAACACAAGAGTGATTTTTCCAGCAAAAAGCACCGTCATTCAGTGGGCAGAATCAAGTATTAGGAGGTTTTGCACACTCCATGTACTTCACACGATGAACCTCGCTGTGACCAAGTCACCTTCACTAGATTTTCATCACATTTGCTCCAAGTTCCACAGCGTCTGTGGGTTTGAAAATTCTGAGGCATCCTGCCGCTGAAACATGAGAAAATAAGGTGCAATTTCAGTCCTTTGACATCTTGCATATCTACCTGTAGCGGCAAAATTTTTTGGGTTTGGAGGCCGAGTCAGACCTGTAATGAAGCTTTGAAGATCTTGGTTTGAAGACTCAGGAGGTATCAACAAACTTCAAATTTATTTCTTCAATGAAAAACAGTGAGGAAGAAAATGGAATGCAACTAAAGGATTAAGGGCAGTGGCATGTTGATGTTTTGGTTTCTGTAATTTGATTACAATAGTTATCAGGCAAGATGAGAAAATAGCACAGATACACATTTGTCATAGGCTGACCTTATCAACAGGTGGCCTTTAACACTGCCCATGCAGCAAGACTATGATCCTAGCCAACTATAAAAATATGTGCTGCTTATCGAAACAGACAGAAAAAGAAACTAGGAGAAAGATACAATTTATGAGTACTCTTTATCTCCATCTGCTGCTCAGCTAAGCATTTAAGGGAATGAAGAATTCCAGGAGAAACTAGTAAAAATCAGTTTCATGGGAAGTTTAGACATTTACAAACCTTAAATTATCCAATTCTATTGTACACTGTTTAAGGAATGCAATATACAGATTAAAATTTGCTAGATTATGCTGTGTATTCAGTTCTCACCCATAATAATCTGCTTACCTGGAAATGAATAGTATTAAAACATACACCAAGAAATACAACAAACCTGTTAAAGCTTCAAAGGAAACAGAAGAAAACCAGAACCCAACTTCCTGCAATCTTTGTTACACGTACCAACCACAAGCAAAAACAATTTCAAGAAAAGATTCACTTATCAAGTTGCTGGAAACACTTCAAATATAACAAAACCAATTAAAAAACAACCCCTCCCAACACATCTGACTGATTTTCAGTGAGGTTATTGTTTTAAACACTGTGTTGATTTATAATGCCTAATAAGAGACTTGTGCTATTAAAATACAAATGAGACATTCAGGTTTCTTTCTACCTGCTGCATTATACTTGTTTTAAAACACATCCCTAAAGCCTACTAGAACGTGCACTTAAAATGCTCAACTGCAAGACTGAAAAAACGTGATTCAAGATTACATTTTCAGCTATGTTTCTAAAAGTTACCCAGTTTCCTTGCATGAGTGCATGTTTGAAGATGCATAATTACTTTCAATGAAACCAACAAGTAAAAATCTATGTTAAAACTGGCACACTGCAACTAGAAGGCATTTTTGTAATTTATATGTCAACAAACTGAATATGCAAACTATGTAAGCAAACATAGACATTCCAACTCAGTTTTACAAGTTCTGAGAGTTTCTTTATAGTGAAATTTATTCAGACAACTGGTGATGGGCAACAGTGCTTTTCAGCTCAAACTGCATAGTACAGATAGAAAGAAAACAGCAAGAATATTTGATTAAAAGTATTGTTACTTGCTGAACTAGCTCAGACATATTTCACTTCAGTTGTCAACACAAAGAGTCACCCCCACTTAAGATGCGCATTCAGTTTTTGTACTAAGTGATTTTATAAATTAATTACCGAATCTAATTTATAATTACCAATTACCTAAGGGGATTTACACGTGCAATTATTAGAAAAAACCTTTGAGAATAATTGAAGCTGTTTGATCTCACTGCCACAGTTTGAAGAATCAGTTTCTGCACATGACAGCAACTCTACCTGATGCTATGAAAATGATAAATTGCAAAATATTTCAGCTGGCTGCACCAAATCTTCTATGAGCTGCACCAGGGATGCCATAGGGACAGAAAAGATACCAAAAGCTCAGGTGAAGGGCAGGTAGATCACACGATTTTTTTTATTTTTTTAATAAATAAAACATTAACTAGGCAGGCCTAGTCTTAAAGCCTCAGCCCAAGTACCTTCCAAAAGTTGGGTATGAAATTTTACCTTCAAGTGAAGTGAATGACAAGAGCTCCCTTTGGCTTTGAAGAGGTCCAGGATGTCACTCGAAAAAAAAATGTATTTTTTCAATTGTTTAGCACAATTTAATGTGCTAAGTTAGGGCAGATCTAGTCTTGCTGGAAGAAAAGAATAGGCCATGACTCCCAAGAACCTGAATTCATGAAGAAGGGCTGATCTGATCACTTTAAAGCAGATCAGCAGAAAATTAAACGCATGAACAAGGTAGATAAAAGACATTCCTAAAGTATAAAGAGAACTACATTTACACTAGATTTGTTAAAGGGAAAAGCAGAAGTATGCAGCACCCACAGGTATTCAAATTTAGGATGATTACTTTATAATCAGATTAATTTTTATGTAAGAGGCAAACTTCTGCATCTTTCATATGACAAACGGAGGGCTCTGCTTTACCATATTGTTACTTCAAGCTCTAACTCAATTTTAGCGTCCCATTCTCACAAGATATTTTGCTTGAATTTAACAATTCTTTAGAAAAAGCTGCTAGAAATATTGGTTAAAACTCCAACATTGGTGATGTCCAGAAGAGTGAGACAGTGGGAAACAAAAGGGGTTAATCAAGCCTTTTTGCATAATCTGAATTATTCCTCAGGTGGTTATTTTACCCTCAAGGTTTACACATTAAATACATGAATGCAAAGTACCATAAAATATTGAAATCAATACAATTTCAGGTCACTCTGTTTTTAGGAAAAGATCTAAATTGTGCAGGAGTCTTGACCTGGACATTTCTAAAAGTGCCTTTTATGTGACATTCATCTACCCAGACAATGACCAAAAAGGTCGGGGCAGGCAACACAATTTTGCTACCTTTAGCCAAACCACCACAGGCAACGGAAATCAAGATATTGAGCACAAGAAACCCCAAGAGATGCCCAAGAAAATCCTGATGACTCTTTTAACCCACAGCAACTCAATATTCATGTTATAACATAAGCCTTAATACAGCAATCCCTTTCCTCTGCTGGGGGATGACAAACAAGAGCGTGATAAATGTGGCCTGACAACACTAACTATGTTTCTCAAAAAAAGCTATTTTGGCCAGTTCTGGTATTAAAAAAAATCTGTCACAAACATTTTTAATTTAATTTAAGATGATGAAGGGACTGGAGCAATGCTCCTATGAGAAAAGTCTGAGAGAGCTGGAACTGCTCACCCTGAAGAAGAGAACAAAGTCTCATCGACGTCTGTAAATATGTAAAGAGAGGGGGCATAAAGGATGGAGACAGGCTTTTCCAGAGGCTCCCAGCGTCAGGACCAGAGGCAATGGGCACAAACTGAAACACAGGAGGCTCCCTCTGAACATCTGGAAACATGTTTTTATTGTCAGGGTGACTGAGCATGGGCACAGCCGGCCCAGAGACATGGTAGAATCTCCATCTTTGGAGATACTCAAAAGTCATCTGGAGATGATTCTGGGCAACTGGCTCTTGATGTGCCCGTTTGAGCAGTGGGGTTGGACCAGTTGACCTCCTGAGATTCCTCCTGACCTCAGCCACTCTGTGATTCTGTAGTTCAGGTGAGGAAAAAAATGCAAAAAGACAGAAAACAAAGATAATGATCCTTTCTCAAATTTTCTCTGCAGACATGGCAAAATTAACAGGAAAATTACACCAACTAATAGAATGTAACTCCGCATTTAATTTTGCAGTGAAGTATTATTAAAATTATAAAATACAATATTTTAAAATACAGTATTAAAATACAATATTGTAATCCTGGAAAGTTATTTTCTTTCAGCCATCTCGACTGAAAAGTTACCTTAAAAAAAACCCCAAAAAGTTGCCTTAAAATAGATGCAATATTTTCAAGTCCCTAAACAAAAAATCAGCCAAAGTGTGAATTTTCTGAAACAGTAACTGGCTTTCACCTTGAGGCAGTTGCTGCCATTAAGAGCATTCTAGCACCAACAAGAATTCCACTTACAAAAGCTGTTTGAAAGCACTCAAACCAAGTTTCGTGAATCTCACTAAAAAGCTTTTCTAACATACCTTTTCTTTTTATTCTTGGAAGCCATTATACCTTTAAAACAACAATTCAGGATACCTGATGTTGTTCTTATGAAATAAAAGGACAGAGTCAGAAGAGAAAGACTAAAACATCATGATCATTATTGTGTACACTCTCTAGTGTCAGGCTTACTTAAGTTTTTTCTCACAGAACAACAGGACTTCAGGAGAGGTCAGAAACTGGAGGAATTCTACATAGCCTATACAAACTCTTAACTGATACTATGACATTTCCATTCTCTGATATCTCTAAAATTGTAATTTTTAGGGGTTTTGTTTGTTTTGTTTTTTTTGTTGTTTGGTTTTTTTTGTGCAAAACAAAGAAGTACTTCTTCCAGACAAAATATTACTACTTCAACTGCTGAAAGCAGATTTGCCTGCTCACTTTAGGAATTCCAAGAGGAGCATCCACAGAAGCAAGACTTGCAGGAATGTGACTCGCCATGCTTAGCAGTCAGCAGAAAGAATAAGAGACAAGCTCTTCTAGGAGAAAAGTCACACTCAAAACTAGCTACAGATGCTCCAGACTGTCTCCCGCAGAAGTGTCTTTCACTTCCTCAATGTGGGAAGCAGACAAGCCTCACCAGGCTAAAGTTAGCCTTTGAATAGCTTGGCAATACCTCTTCCCTTGGAAAACGGAGGCAGTGCTCCTCCCTCTCTGCAACTCTTGTAAGCCTACATAACTGCAAATACTCTCAGACTATTTGCAAATGGAGAAGAGACAGAAAAAAGTCAACGTAGCGTTATTTTAAAGCTTCATGGTTTTGGAAAATGAGGCTGTTCAAGGCGTGCTCTGTGACAGCAGCACACAGAGGTTGAACAGGAGATGGGCAGAGGCAGCAGCAGCCCTGGCCCAGGCTCTGCTCACATGCTAACATCCCCAAAGCCACCAGCAAAATTACTCAATTCTTCATTCTTTCATCAACTCACAGCTACCTTCTGGAAACCTCTGTCACAATAATATATGAGAATAAACAGCTCCACTCTGGATTTTGGTTACTTTCATTATAGAGAAGAAGCCATGACTGTCTCTCCAGAGAAAACCTTCTTTAGGGACTTCTCTAAAAATAGCCCAGAGCCTACCCAACCTCTCATGAAAAGGAAAATTTTCAGGATGCCTCAGCATGACATTTTAGAAGCCAAAGCAGACCAAAACCTAAATCAGCAAATGCAGCTATATTCCAAGTATCCAGAGTCAAAACTTCTATGTAAAAAAGTTATTTTCCCAGGTGAATTTTTCCCACCAAAACTAATGATTCCTTATGCTCATCATAAAAAAACCACCCACACCATGCACCCACACATAAACCTGCCAAGAAGACCTAGAATGAAACAGAATAAACACTTTTTCAAGGTGTATGGTCGAATAAATAAATATCAGTCACTGAACATGAAAAGTTAACTGTCAAAACCTGTCCTTCCTCAAAAAAGGATTGGGGAAAAAAAATCAGCATTTTTATTTTCTGACTTTTTTAAAAAAATAAAAAGAAAATACATTAACTTCACTGCCTTGTTCAACAGCTTTTAGTCACATCACGTGTATTTAGGTTCTCTCTCAGATCTTTGTTCATGTTCTGCCTTTGACCTGAGGCAGTCTCATTCAATATGGAAGAATGTGAGGCTTTTAACTGCACTTTGTAAGAAGTTTATGCATCCACAGGCTTGGAAATGTTCATTTCCCCAGTATTACAAAAGATTCAATTCTACTGATGAACTTTATTGAGTTGCTGTTGCCAAGAGTAATCCCACTTCTCTCAATCCTCTGCCCCCAACCCTGCACACCTGGCTGGCTACCCCTCAGTTCTTGGATGACTACAGCTCACGTGGCCTTTCACTGTCAAATTGATTTTATCAGCACATGTGGGGGGAGAAGCTTTCCAAGGGGCAGAAAGAGGAATGGGAGAGAGTTCAGTTCTCCTTACAAATGTCCAAACTGCTTTTTCGTAGGCTGAGTCAGCTCACAAGGGCTCCAACAAATGCCACAGCCAAAGCAGGAGGAGCAGTGGGAAAGAGGCCAGAAATGGTCACAGTGCTGTTAGACTGGTGCAGACTGGCATTGGAAGTTGGAAGGGAACGAGCTACAAAGGCAGAGCAATAGGTTGTCCAAAGAGATGGTGAAAACCATTTTTGCCAAATTTGAAGAACAGGTCAGGAGCAGGGCTTTGCACCACAGGGGCAACAGTGCATCCTGAGCACTGCTGGCAGGCAGAGGGAGGTAAGCTGCCTTTCCAGGCAGGTCTAGGGAGGCATCTGGAGTGCTGGGTCCAGCTCTGGGCATCCTAGTAAAGGAACTGCATGGACATACTGGAAATAGTTTATCTAAGGCTGATGTTTCTGCCCTAGAAACATCTGTCACGCTAGGACAGAAGTAGAACAGTTCAGCCTGGAGAAGGCTCAGAGTGGATCTTATCAATGTATATAAATAATCTGATGGGAAGGTGGAAAGAACACTCATACAGACTTGTGGTGATACCCAGTGAGAGCAAAAGAGGCAGTAGATACAAACTGAAATATGAGAAATTTCACCAGAGCGTCAGGAAATATGCTTTTATTCTAAAGGTGACTGAACGTTGTCACAGGCTGCTCAGAGAGGTTGTGGAGTCTCCATCTTAGAGACATTTGAAACCTGACTAGACATGGTCCTGAGAAGCCAAGGGGCATAGAGTAGGCAATTTTAACAGGTCCCTTCCAACCTCACCCTCTGCCCAGTTCTGTGATTATCATAGCTACAAATCATCTATCATGTACAAAAAGCTATGACAGTATCACCCAAAGCCAGGTAATTCCTCACAGACATAACCAATTCCTATATGCTTCATTAGTTATCATTACAATATCCTGAATTAATCCTTTAAACATATTGAAGAAACACAAAGAAGGCTTGACACGATCCTGGTATAAATACTGTGATAGATTTAGTAAGAAATTCTAGACAAAAATTAAATTACTGTTGCACATAAAGAAGAGATTCACCTATGAAAACAACTCCCGTGTTCATGGTTCAGCTGTGTAGCCTCTCCTGCCTTACTAGAGTCTTGTGCAAACTACTGCAGCCCAAACTAAGGAGGGTCAGGCCGTCCAACAGCAAGTTAGAAGAAACACAAACATTTGCAAAAAGGCCACAGCATTGGAAATACATTTGGTCACATGCTTTCCCAACCTGACCTGAACCAATACCGCAGCATGACACCAGCAATTAGCCGGTTGCTGAACATGGAGCTGAGACGTGACTCGTAGGTTACCAAATCCTGGAAACTTGAGATCACAAGGCAGTGAACTGGCAGTTCAAAGGGGAATACTTCTTAAGTGTTTCTACTCAATTTGTTAAATAGCATTATAACGTGCCTGTCACACAGATCTAACTCTCACACCATTCCCACTGGACATATTCTTTACTTTTCAGTCTGAACTTCAGCGAACCTACAGGAACTGCTGCGAGTTTTCTTTACAGGAGAGGAGCAGTAGGGTAACAGACACAAAAGGTCTACAACACGCTAATTATTTTCCCCACGGATCTACTATTGTACTTTGATGGGCCTAGAGAGCAGCATAAAGCACCTGGATACTTAATTTTTCTTTTTGAATATTCATTCCATTAATCTATCACCAAACACGTACAAAGCTCATTTAAATATTATTATGAGGCTGCAGAGGGTGCTCCAACACCATTTAATAGACAGTTTCTATTCAATCTCCACATTCCTCAGCAAATCCCTCACTGAAACAATCAGGATCTGGAAATAATTCTGAAGGCAGGTTAAGAATAGACTTCCCTTAACAACTTGTTTTATCCAGAGAAAAAAGCGATACGAATCACAAAAGAAATTCTCCTCCCCCACATCAAGATAAGGAGTTATCAGTGGAAATAACATCAGGAATGCAGCCCTTCTCATCACATTGCCTTTTTCCTGCACCGAATTGCTCCACACGGATCTAATGGACTGGGGGCCAGGGAAAGCAGGCACATGGATATGGAAACACATGTAATGTCATCCTCCATATTGCTGTTAACCTGCTTAAGCAAATAACCTCCCTAGAAGCAGCTTCTGCTGCTTTAGGAGCTGCTCCTCAAGAAGAGCAAAACTTTGAGCTCTATTTGTGACCACTCAATGCCATTATAAAGTGGTGCAGTGTCACTCAGTGCAGAAGGCAGTGACTTGTGCAGGCGACTTGCTTTACTGGAGAGGTGGGGGCAGGAATCTACAAAGTAGTAGTACCTCTACTTGTGTATCCCAGCTGTGCAGGAAGTTTCATTTGCAAGTTTTCAAGTAAACAAAGTGCAAGGAAAAAAGAAAGAAAAAACCTTGCTTTTGGTTAAAATTAACAAGGCTTTGTATTCTCCCCTCTTACAGTTTTTAAATCTCATTACAGTAAGCACACAGTGAAAAATATTACAGTATCTGACAACACTGTCATTTCAATATATTAATTCTGAGCCAGCTAATGAAAATTAAATAGAGGAAATGCTTTTAAAGCATTTAATTTTTTTTAATGTTTAAATAGTGTAATTAGCTGATCTTTTACTCTAGTGGTTCCAAGCCCAAAATTAACAAGTTTTAGGTTTGACAATTCATATATTGAATTGAACTTGAAACAGAGAACAGATATGCCAAACTCACAGTAGAGCATTCACCAAATACCTTCACAGCTTTTTTTGGTAAGAACAGCTAGCTCAAAGCACCATGCAGTTCAAGAATGGAAACCCTGGCCTTCACATAGCTCACTGCCTCGCCTTGCTACTTCTGCAGATGTTTGCTTCCAGCACATGCTATCTGTGCCTCTGCCACTTGCATTAACATTTTATACAAGGTATGTCACCTAAAAATAACTTTGGGTGAGCCTATTTTACGCTAAAGAATTGAATCCGAAGTCCAACTCCCAGTCCCACTGGACTTCACCAGGGTTTCAGACTGGCCTCACATTACAGAAATTAACACCTTCCGTACAAAACAAGGAGAAACAGAATTGGTGCAATTTGGGTTGGGATTTTATTTTATATTACGAGTAGAACATAAGACACATGCCCCAAAGACACTGAAGATGCAACTCCATAGCTGGTACAAGGTAATATAAAGAACATCCTGCCACCAAATGAAGAGTTTGTGCTGCCCCTCTCCCTAATTAAGCTGGTAACCGAACCTGTAAAACTATATAAAGAAAGCAAGGAAGCTTCTACCTTTGCTAGAAAGATGATCCAATGCAAGACACAGCTACACAATTTCTAACACCAGCATCAGGGAGGTAAGACAGGAGCACATGGCTGCAAGCTGAAAAACCAGATGAGCACCAAGCAGCATTTCTGCATTTTCATTACTGTCCTGGTTGACTTAAAATTCACAAAGGGAGTGCACAACAAACTCTTTGTAAGAGTCAGGTATCCTGGATGCTGGAGACAGGCAAATATGTCTCCCTCTTTGCTCTGAAGCCATCACTGTTACACTAATACATTTGACCATATCATCTTTTACAGAAGATTTCAGTCATAGCAATAGAAAAGTTGCCTAATAAGCAGTAAAAGAAGGGAGTAATAAACAGTGTGCAGTAACAGGGTTCAGCACCCAGACTGTGACTGAGTAACTAAAATCCACATCCTATCATGGGTTTGCAATGAACAGGTTCAAAGGTTAACATTAGTCATTGCTGATAAAATTTTTATCCAACACTGTTAAGTCTATTTACATCACAGGCACCAGCACTCGGCATCTAATTCCTGTTTTACCATGCAGCATTACATCAGTAACTTGATTTCACAAAAAGTAAACAAAATATAAAATCTGGAAGTGAAAGGCCCCACCTCAGTTCAGGACTCACACTCTCCAAATTACAGAAGCATTTTAGAGGAAGGAAACTTTTTTCCCCCTCGGAAGTTTTGCAAGTTCATATACACCAGAGATGCTACCACGAGGAGGAGATGAGAAACACAAAAGTAACTGGAGGGACGGCTAGCGAGGCATCATTTAAACCATGACTAATTAACAGTCGAAAATCACCATTACCTATCTCCCATATGTTCTCATTTGTAAGCAAGAGTTGGACACTAAATCTAAACATATGGCAACAGTAAGTTGCACTCCAATCTTTGAATAGCAAAGTACATACAATCTGGTCTATTGCTTCAGCTGTAAAATGATATTGCAGGGTAACCTAAAAGGAAAAACCATCTAATAAAAACCATTGGATAGAAAGAAGTGGCAAATGAGGAATAAAATGGTTGAGAAACCCTCAAATTAAGCCCACCATTTCAAAGATAGGAAGCATGACTATTTGCATTTGAAAGATGCACAGATAATATCCAAGTTTTGGATCACACACAACATGCAGGCACATCTGGATATATATATATAGAGAGAGGGAGAGAGAAATAACTATAAAAAGAGCTGGAACCAACCTCACAACATTTCACTGCTTGACCTGACTCAAAACAAATGACTCTGGGCTTAAGCAAAAATTGTGCAGATCTTTCCTACAGTAAAACTAATGTTTCCAGGAGAAAGGTTGTCACCTATTAACTCTTCAGGATTATTCATGAATTATTCTTCATGACAGTCTTACATAGTGTATGATTTCTTATGAAATATGAATTTCTACCAGACACATTTTTTTTCCGAAATTAATCAAAAAGCTAATCAAGCTGACCAAATGCACTGAACAAGCCAGATGACATTATACAATGGACAACCTCTTTGCCTCACACAGGAAATAAACGCAATGAGGCACCTGCAATCTACCAACACTGATTCATTAACACCAGAACAGTAGATGATATATCCATGAAGAGAGATATACACATATTACACCAAGAAATTAACAGAATATTTGTAATACAGAGCAAAACATGGTTTTAATGTTTTCATACTCAAAAGCATGTTGTCTTTCTAAAGATTCATTCATTTTTGAAAAGAAATTAATCCCAGTCCTGTATCTAAAAATACTTCCAAATTCAGAAGTAAAAGTTGTTTTAACATTATTAACTTACTGGTTTATTGTATCAATTATACACAGGACTGTCTAATATGAAACTGCCAAATAGTAACTCTCAAATTTCAACAGAAAAAGAAATAAACTTACAACCTAAGACTAAGGCTTCCTGAAATAAACTAACAGGCAAAGGAAATAGTGTGGCCAAATAATTGAGAAAATACAACTTTAAAAATAACCGGACAAACAATTTTAAATCGTCAACAGAATACAGACTCTAAAATGAAGGTAAGTGCCTAAATGCCCAAGAAGAAGTCTTGCTTCCTTGTCTCTTCTAGTGAGACAAGTGAAGAGAAAAAAGCCTACTGCCTTTCTACTTCAGTCCCTGTCTCCCTACTGTCGCCACTACTATCAGGTCTAGTATCTGTCAAGCATCCTGACTGAAATCAGGAAGGAAAAAAAAATTATAGCAGGTTTGCCACCAAAAAAATCTAGGCAGAAGTAATGTTAGGGAAACAGAAGGCATTGCAAGCAGTAAACAAAACTTTTGATCTCAAGGGTGTGATATAGCCCAGGAGAAAAAAAAATTAAAAGAAACCAGTAAAAATTAAAAAAGTAAACAAATGACAACAACAAAGCAAACAAAAAAACAGCCACAAAAACCAGTCATATTGAAAATGAGAATACTTGCTGTGGACATAATACTCTCTTCAAATATATAATTAGCCAACTGCTTCCAAAACACCATTAACAAAGGAATTATCAAAATACAGTAAAACTACCAAAGATGCCCTTGCATAAAAAACTCCAGAACACCATCACAACAGCTGAAACCAGATTCTCCAACATGAACACATCAGTTCTCAACCACTTAAATATAAACCAAGTATTAGCCAAATTAACAATTAACACCAGTGAGCACCTGTCAGTGCACAATAAGCACTTCTTAACAAAAGGCCTCTTCCAATTACTTCCTGCTGATCATGACATAACTTCCTTATGCTCAGCTTTATACAAAAAAAAGGCAAGATATCTGTGCAGTGCACAGGAAGATCATTCCTCAGAAGAACACACTGCTACCTATGGTCTTCAAAACAAACCTTTAGATCCAGCCAGGCTCGCCACCACGAACATTCATATCAAAGAGAAACAGACTTAAAGAAAAATCACTGCCAAACTAATATGTCTTCACAGCCACACAAACAAGGCCTGTGTGTACACTTCCAATAAACACCCACGGCACTACATGTCCTACAGGACTTCGTGCAACCACACGACCACCACTCACCACCAAGGGACACAGAAAAACCCAGCTGCCATTCCCGCTTCGTCTCTTATGCCTCCATGAAGACCTGCAAGACTCCTTAAAATACAAAGGAAAATAAATCATGGGTTCCAGATGAGATTTGAAGGCCCTTTGCATTTTCCCCTGTTCCTTACATTGTATTAAACTCCTCCTTACTCTGAAAGGGCTTCCATCCATCTTGCACCATAAAATGACATCAATTCCATCAAGATATTTTTGTAAGGCTGTTGACTTGACCAGATGTACTAGTCCAGCTTTACAAAAAATACTTAGAAAAAAACATTAAATGTTTAGCAATGCAGACATCCACTCTCTATATATGCATCTTGAAAATAAAGTAAAAAGCAGACAGTGCTTTGAGAGGATTTGGAGGGTTTTACTGGAAGAATGCTGGTATATTCTCATTTGTATGCTAAGAGCACACAAATTTTAACAACTGGACCAAGACAGCAAAGTAAAATTTCTGCCTGTAGATTGGAGCTTACAGAAGGAGAATTAGACAGAGACATTTCTATGAGAGCCCACACTATTAGTAAAAAAGTTTATTAGATGACAAACATCCGAAAGCCATTTAGAGACAAACACTCAAGACCCCTTTCAAGCTCAGCTCCTTTCTTGGCAGGAAACAATAACCTGAAAAAAATGTGGTTTTGAACATCTGATGAACTTCAGAATGTCAGGAAATGTTTCCTACATTAAAAGGCTACAAAGGAAGGTGAGAATTAGAAGAATGCAAAGTAGAAATGCAGAACACCCTGAGCATCCGGTTAGTTTAGCCTCAGCCACCTATAATTCTAAGAGATCAAAGTGCCACTTGATGACAGGAATTAACACATTCCAGCATAAGCATCACCTAATTTAAATTAACCTGTGTTCCATTCCAAAATAAAGAGCAGGCATTTTGAAAGAGCAGGAGAGTCATCCTCCCTTTTTCCCCGTCAAACTATTTTCTTACATTTCTATGCCAAGTCTTTTCTTCAACCCCATCTTCTTCACCTGTCTCCTCCAGTTTCTTTTCCCCCATTTGCTTCCCTTTCGTTCATTCACCCAGAATGATGTACCCAGCACTGATGTGAAGCCCACTCTTACATTATTCCTTCTGAATGACTATCAAATATGAGTAAAGGCCCTACAAGAGAAGAAAAACAAGCTTATGGCCTACCAAGACTGAGCAAAGTAGAGGCTCAATTCAGTTCCTGTTGATCAGCTTTTCTGGGCATCTTACTCCAAAATTGTATCAAAAGCAGTAACAGCGAGGGAGGGGAGGGTGGTGAATGTAAAGGGATCAGAGAAAGAAGCACCATCAATGGGATCAGAAAAGTCAAGAGGAATTGCCAGGCTAGAGGCCTAAACAGTAACACAAAAAAGCCACTGACTATTGGAGTGACAAGCAGGAAAACCTTAAAGGCTTTAGGGTAGAACAGACAGACAGGATGTAGTAAGTCTGACCCACGCCATGAAAATAAATAAATAAGAGCAAGACTAAAGTCACACCAGCAAGGTGTGACTGAGCCAGGAATGCTTTATATTTAAGTTATCAAACATTCTATCTCCCAAAAACCCTCATTCTTTGTTATACCCTAAATCTAGACTTCTAGAAAATGAATCGCAACTTTTGTCACTCATCTGTTTTCAAGCAGCAGGCAGCTGACACTGCCTCAAAGGAAAACCGTATCCTATTACACTGAGCTGTCCACCAGAGCCAGGTTAAGTGCTTTGCTTTAGCTGACTTAGGGACAGCTCGAGTTTATAGGACTCAAGAGCCTCAGCCTGCATGGAATGCAGCAGTTCACTTCCTGAATGCAAGCAGGGGACACATGGCCCTTACACCGGTGACCCCAGCCTGTCATTTGAGATACAATAAATAGTTGGAATATCGCATACTTTCAAGATGAAAACAACGACCCAGCTGAGAACAGGTAAGACAGATCCAAATTTAGCATCATCCTTCAGTAAAACAACCAAGCTGGAGAAACTTGCTCTTTCACATGCACTATGAAGAAGGTGGGTCAGTCTTCAAGTGTGAACCAAATAAACACGCAATTCAGGCTTCAATTAATTTATTTTTAACACCATTATTTAAAAATAGTTTTACTGAATTAATTTAAGTCAATGTTGCCAGTATAACTGCCAGGAAAGTAGATCATCATAACTATTAAAGCAGTTAAATGAAGCACATCAACAGCATTTGCACTGTTTATTTTTCAGTTAGTTCAGTAAGAAAATATTCTACTCTGGTCCAGTGCCGAGGATATTCTTAGTGGGATTTTTTCTCATTCCTCTAAAACAACCTAGGACAAATGCATTGTGATTTCTAAGGAGTAATTTTTCTAAATTCTGTTAGGGACCATCACATTGTGGGAGGGGAGCAACAGAATCTAAACATCCAAATCAGGTTTCCTAGAGAAACACCAGAAGATGAGTCTGCAGGACAAGGGACGCATTAGGTCACACTACTGGCCGTTTAAAAAAGCTTCTAAAAAAAATGGTTACTTCAATGGAATCAAACACAGCTGCAAGCACTGAGACGCCAGCAATTATTACGGAAACCAGAAATCTAAAGCAATTGAAAAATTATTAGTCATTTAAAAGAAACAACTTCACGAGCTGTTGAATTGTAAGAGCACAATCTACAGCTCAACAAACTCCTATGCCACAGACTATCAAATTTTTAAAAAGAGTCCAGAGGAAATATCAGTTTCCATTCATCTCTTCTTTGTCCCTTGTCATCTGTTACAGGACAGAGAAAGAAATAACCACCAGCCATCACACCAGGCTAGATGGACCTTTGATCTGATATATTATGATTCTGCTCACAGCAATACACATCAAAAAATAATTTCACAGGGTACAAATACATTTCACACCAGAGTAATTAAAAACAAACAAGCAATTCTCTTAGACAATTGCAATAGTGGCCTCCTTCCCTTTTTCAGCTACAGGTAAAACAAGGCTAAGAAATTATATGACTGCAGGTAATTGTCTTGATTTAGCTGCAGTGCTACAATACATCAGGAAAGAATTATTAGCTCCCACACTTGTGTTCAAACCACTAGATGGTGCTTCTAAAATGAAGCAATTCAATATGCAAAATTCTGAATAATGCATGATGATTTATAAGTTGCCTTCCTCAGGATTGTTATCAATAACACTGATTAATGTAGTTAAATAGCTGCAGCCTCTGATCAGAGAGAGGCAACAAGAATAATTACACAGATAACTGAGATCAAAGAGCTGATCATTAAAACAGTGACTTTTCAAAAACCCCGTAACAGCTGTTTTCTCAAGTAAGAAAAACTCCTCAATCTTCTGTCTTGGAAAGTCATTAGCTGCTAATATAAATATTACATTAACTAATAAATTTTGTTCACAAACTGCTGTGCCCAAAGGTTCTGAATACTGTATGGCACCAGCCAAACGAAATTAAGTTATAAATGGTGTTTACCTGTACTTTCACTGTTCACTCTAAGACATTTTTCCCAAGAATAAACTCACCTTAATTCTCTTCTGTGAACAGCAAACCTTTCACTTTTAAGACCTGGAAATCATAGCTAAAATAAGATGCTAGCTGTTTTCCATCTATCACTGGGAAATCATCCTTCCTTTTTCCTTCACTCCCCCAAAACACAGTATCAATAGCTGTTTGGCAATTCCAGCAGCTTTGTCCATTTTCATTTCTGACCATTTCCATCCATTTAAATGCTGCTCAAAAAAATTCTCGCCCTGCATCTCATTCTACTGACCCCATTGTAAAACTTTTGCATTAAGCAAAAAGTTAAGCGGAGTTGACTGTGTACTTTTTTACTACCTTCCACTCTCCTAACGAACTTCTATTCATATTTAAAATTCCTTTTTCTACCTACATCTTTGCCTACAAAAAAATCCTGCAAATATATTTCTTCTCTTACCATTAGAAAACCAAATCAGCTATTTCCTATTGTATTTCCCATCTTTTACTTTTTGGCGGCAGCTCTGCCACTAAGCAACCCTGACAAGGCTGCTGAGAAAGATGACTCTTCGTGAAGTTTTTGACGTTCAACATTCACCTAGGCCTTTTTTTTTCTTTTTTTTTTTTTTTTGGTTGTTGTTGTTGTTTTGTTTGTTTGTTTTTCTTTTTGAACACTTCTGCTTGTCCAAAGTAACAGAGAACCTCCTAGAGGTTATTTGGCTATTTTTGAGTTTTGCCACTGGCTCTCACTTTTCTATTTCAGGTGATTGCTCTAGATTTGCTAGGCATACTCTCTTCATCTTCCTCGCCTGTTCCAACACACCCTTTTACCATCTATTGAGCTTTTTCTTTTTTTTTTTAATTAGCATACATATCTGCTGTTCCAAGTCCTTTAACAACTATTGGTAGCAACAATTACTACTAGCTATGGCTTACTTTCCTAGAAATATAGCTAAGATCCTTTTAAAAAGTAACAAAAAGGCACTATGCACAAAAGTAGAAACAAGCCTTCTGCAAGTAGTTGCCATTCCACTTAGCCCAAAATGCTATTTCTGATCACAGAGCACCACTGCAGACACACATTAACGGGCAACATGAACCTCTTGAGGATGTATCTGCTAATCCAGCTGCAGAAAGCAATTATCGGATTTAAGAAACCCATGAACAGTATTTCAGAACAAACACACGGAAAAGAAGTAACTACAATTCTCAGCATCTCCAGCACTCCGGGGGGAGAAGATGCACAGCCTCTGGAGGGTGTGAAGGAGCTGTGCTGAGTACCCACTCGTCAGTAAGTGTTCACTCCCAGCTACAAGTTGGGTCATTTCCACAAACCCACCCTCACATTCCCACGGGAGTTAACAGCCTTTCATTTAAAACAGGCACTGAGGGCACAGCTGCACTTCGGTCAGGAGAGGGGTGTTAAAAAACACACCTAACAAAGCCTCCAGACTTAATGCATGTTTTGTGAGCATCCTTTAACCTAGGCAAGGCATTCACAAAGCAAATAGCTTTACTACCAACGACTATGAATTTTGACTGAATTACAGGAAGGTAAGAAATTCTTTACCTTAACTGCTAGAAGTTCACATTTACTATGTGAAAGAAGCTAGGAGCAAAAAAATTCGGAGACATAAACACCAAATAAGCAATATTTTAAAAATAAAAATATGAAAAATAAACACACACTTAAGATGCTTCAGTCTGTTGTGCCAAACAGTTTAAAAACATTCAAGTTGTGGTTAGAGACAGACTTTTTTCCCATCATACACCGAACAGCTCTTTCAAAATATCAATAAACATGAGCACAATTCAAAGCAGGTAGCCCCGTGAGCTAGTTACCCACGCATTTTTCCAGCGAGCCTCCAGATTTAAGCAGCAGCATTCACAGAAATCATTCTGAATTCTTTGGATATCAAATGCATTGCATTTCTGCAAAACCAGCTCAGTTTCCTATTTTTGCCGGACGCTCAGACCTGCCTGGGAGCAGGTTCTGACCGGACACCTGTGGAATGCCCCAGCAGCAGACGGTACAAGATAAGAAATTCCCTGAAGTGGCAGGGAACATTTCCACTATTTCTGTGCATACAGACAAGCATCCTGATTTAGAAGGGATCGTTCTTTTGTCTCAGGAAGGTGGCCTGGGAAGCCTGCAGTGTCCTGAGGAGGTCAAAGAGCGTAACTCTTGTTCCACCGAGGTGCAGCAATTCGAGAACACTGCTGCTTCAAAACACCCCTCGGCAAAAGCGCCGAGAAGCAAACACCAGCCTCCCCTCCAAACGCTTAAAAACGCATTGAATCCACAGCCCCCAAAAACAAAACACATATTACAGACAACATTTTAAAAATTAAACAACAATCGATGCGGCACAGGAGGCTGGAAACAAAATCTTGTCTCTGCTCTGTCTCCAATACATCAGTTAAAAGTCTGCCTCCTAGCAGCTCCACAGATCACGTCACTGCTATTTAGCTCATTCTCTGGTTACCTCTACCACCGGCATTTGATCTGGTTTGTTAAAATCTGGCATATCAGCATACCTGAGGAACAGAGCTGGGCAGGAAGAGCACTGACTGAACAAGGATCTAGGGAAGTCGAGCTGTTCTCGTGACATGCTCACAACATTAGTCAAGTCTTTCCACTTCCTACACCCACATTTTCTCTCCCATTCTTGGTATGTTCAAACACATGCAGCAGTTACCAAGTAAATATCCTGGCCTCGATGCAGGTCCTGCATCTTGCAGTAACTGATGATTACTCCAAGAATTTTGTGATTCCACCTTGTTGTGCACTCTCTTCTACTCCATTTCCTTGTCTCCACCATTTAAAAAGATTAAGCTGAATTAATTTACATATTTTGGGGCTGTGTTTTTTCAGGGATGAATTATGAAATAGTTCCCCTAGGATTAAGCTAAACCACATATTCAGGTTTCTGAGCAGGCTGTACTATGAATTAGCTGCACCCTGATGTCATCCCATCCCTCACCTTCAAAAGTACCTCTGAATGGCCACCAAAGCTCTGGGCCAAATGTCCAGTGCTATCAAAATCTGCTGCCATGCAGAAGTCCTATTATATGGCAGTAGGACCTGGAATACTTCAGAAGAAGCATTCCCCATCACTGGGAGTAGCAAAACCTAACTGATAAAATGCACCTGGCGCCCACAGTACCTAACAGAGGGTTATAAGTAACATTAAGTCCTGAGAGCCCCCACCAGAATAAATATCCAGGAAAGTCCTCTTCAAAATGGATTACATTCAAAACAAACCCTGGAACCCACTGACCTTACAGGAAGGAATCCTTGCAAACTCCTTTAAATAGAAAAGCAAGCAATACAACCAGGAAAGGTAGTCTCTATATGTGAGATCTTCTTCTCACCTTCTATAAAAGAAGTGCTAGTCAAACTTCTGTGTTTTTAATGACATGATCCACACCCCCTCAACAGGCACACCAGGAAAAATGCCTTTTTCTGAAGCTCTTACAATTTGCCAGCAACCCATTCTGAATACCAAAACAAAACTGATGTTGTAAGCTACCGAAACTAAGAAAAACTGTTGGCAAAGAAGGCATAAAGACACGACAAAAAGCAGTGGTGCTGGTTTTAAACCAACACCAATGGGTGTTCCTGATCTGTGAAGCCCTGTGTCATGTCACAGGCTTGAAAAGTTCCTTCACCCCAGAGAAGCCCCACAGAACTTTAAGTATACATTGTTTAAAACAGACCCTGAATGCCAAACATACACCTTAAAACAAAGACTGTATACTAAAAAAATAAGTTTCATGACAAAAAGATAAAATCTCCATTAGAAAGAAGAACAATGCGAAGACTAATGAGTTTTGTTTAAAAAATACTGACAAAAACTATCTTCACAATGATTTCCTCTGCATTCAAAATTAACAGTATTTCCTTTTCTTTATTAACTATTCTTCCCTTAGTTTTTCCCTTCTATAAAACGTATAAAAATTAGAAAATTCAATGAAAGTTATCTATAACTTGTTGCTGTATTTTAGGTTACTAAATCTCTACATTATCTCCCTTGCAGCTATTAGCAGCAATATCTGACAAGTACGTGTTCTTCAGCGGTATTCGAAGAGTTATGACTACATGCAAAATCCATAAAGCCAGCATAACATGAACTTTTATTTTGCAGCATCACCTCGGCCTTTTTTTTTTTTTTCCCTCTACAACACGCTGGCCATAATTCAGCCAAAAGAACTGAATACATGGAAGGTTTACGAACTGTGATTCAACACTATTACTGATTGTAAAGCATAGGAAAAAACGAATGACAGCGACCAAGAGGAACCAAAATTAAGTCGAATACTTCAAAAAGTGAATAACTACACTGACTGCTGTAACGCCTTGACAAGAAAAAGGTGCTATAGATGTTCAAAACCAGTAATGTCCTTGATTTACGATCCGAGCATCACATGCCAGACAAGATCACTCTCCAGACAGTTGTTACTTAACTCGTGCCAGAAAAAGATAATTTCATTGCAAAGCAAACTGCGATTCCTGGATCCCTTCCAAGAATTTCAAAGCGAGACGGGCACAAAATACACACCTACAGAGCACCTTCCAATAAATCTCCTAACTTACGAAGTTTCCAGGTGTACACACACAGCGTTAAGAGCACAACAGGAGCGCCCGAACATCTCCCCGGCTCCGGGCTCCGCGCAGCCCGCAGCGCTGCCGGGAGCGCTGCCCGGGCGCGGCCGGGCACAGCCGCCAGCTCGGCTGGCGCTCCGCGGGCTCCGCAGAGCCCCGAGCCCGCCCCGGGCCGCGCTCCCCCGGCTCGGAGCAGCCCCGCGGCTCCCGCGCTGCTTTGTCATCCCCCGCCGCAGCGGGCGACGCGCTCCGCGCCGCCGGAGCCGCTCCCGCGGCCGCGCTCCGACCGCGCTCCGACCGCGGGCGCCCGCGGCTCCGCTCGCCCCGCACGGCGCCTCCCGGCCGCGGAGCGACCCGCGGCTGCGCGCCGGGATCCGCCGGGAACCGCGTCCCGACTTCCACTCGCGGGGTGACGGTGACCCCGGGCAGCGGCGCCGGGAAGCGGCGACTCCTCGAAACTTGCCTTGGGTTTGTACAGCCACTTTCTGAACCTGTTCATCATCACCGCGGCCGCTGACACCCCGCTGCCGCCGCTGCCACGGGGGCTGCCGGCTCCCCGCCCGCGCCGCTCAGAGGACCGAGGCGAGCCGTGCCCCTCGCAGGGAGGCTCCGCTGGGTTGTGTTCTCCGCCTGCTCCGCCGCCTCCTCCCCCGGAGCGGCCGCCGGGCGCTCCCGTCAGCGCACGGACCGTCCGGCGGCTCCGCGCGCTCCGCGCCGCCCCGACCGCCCCCAAAACATTGCGCGGCCGGCGGCAGCGCCGCCCCACCGCGCACGCGCGACACCGCCCCCGCGCCCTCCCCTCCCCACCCAATCGGGCGGTGGCCTGGGGCGGGGCCGCTCGGTCGCCCCGCCCACCCGGCTGTCATTTGCGTAACACGCGGAGGAGGCGGGGAGACTGCGTGCCGCTCAGGCCACGCCCCGGAGACCGCCTTGTTGCAGTGGATGCCGGGAGTTGTAGCTTTTCGCGGGCCGCGCTGCGCGCTTCCGCTCGGGGTTCGCAGGCTCTACCTGGGCCCGCCCGCGCTGCCCGTGCCCCAGCGGCAGGCGGACCACCTGCCGCTGGCTGCCCGTGAGCGGAAACACCGGGGGGGGCGAGGAACTAGCTCCTTGGCAACGGCAGCAAACAACCGCCGCCATCTTGTTTCCTCGCTCGTGTAGTTCCGGGTCCCCGGTCGCGCCGCATCGCAACACTGATGCGAGCTCACAGCACGACTACAGCTCCCAGCAGCCCTCGCGCTCTCTGGCAACGGCGCGCGCGGGGTCCCTGCAGCTGGAGGGGCCGCGCCGGGACACGGACGGCACGCGCCCGGGGGGACAGCCAGGAGCAGTCACGGACGGGACCGGGAGCGGTGGGGACAGCCGGGGACGGCACCGGGAGCGGCGCTGCAAGGCAGATGTGGCCGTACGTGACACCTCCGGAAAGAAAGCCGGGGGCAATTCCCGATGCGTGAAAGTGGCGGGTGCCCTGGGCAGGCTTGTGACTCCTTCGTTCCCTTACTTTCGTGCAGTCATAGAATCACAGAATGGTTTGTGTTGGAAGGAACCTTAAAGTTCATCTATTTCCAACGCTCCTGCCATAGGCAGGGACGCTTTCCACTAGACCAAGTCGCTCCGAGCCCCATCCAAGCCGGCCTTGAACACTGCCAAGGACGGGGCATCCACAAATTCTCTGGGCAATCCGTGCCACAGTCTCACCACCCTCACAGGGAAGAATTTCTCCCTAATATCTGAACTAAACCTACCCTCTTTCAGTGTTTGTATTTATTAGGTATTTATAAGTACAATAGAAAACATCAAGGGGGCCTGTGTTACACTGGGTTGCTGGGCTTTGCTCCCTGAAATTTTGGGCAAGTAGCCAGCCTTGGAGTCCATTTGCTAACCCAGTTCATAAACATAATACAACTTATTTGCAGCAGGTTTTGTACAGTAAGAATTTAATTGTAAAGTTCTACACGATAAAAGATAAAATATACAGTGTTAAGGAAAACATTTGCAGTAGGTATGCAAAACATTGAAATACATGAAAATTAAAATTAAGATCCTCAAAGTGAACATTTTCTATCTGATCTGTCTGAATTTTGCAGGGAGGCTTAGTTCAGCTCTTTTTAAGCAGGACAGCTTTCATTAGAGGAAATGCAATCACAGTCTTTCTAGGCCAGGAATGTACGAGGAGATCTAAAACCTGAAAGAACCTTTCAGGTCATTGAAACCAATTCCTACAATTGTGGCCACTCTTATCCTATGTAATTGCTTTCAAAATATCTCCAAGCTCCACCGTAAAATAAGGCTAAGTCAGGGTCTCACCTCCTTTAACTGAAATCTACAGCTGATAATGGAAGAAAATTTCTGCCATTTTATACACGGTATCAATTTATATCATTTTTATACGTAATAATGGGAGTAGTTTTCTAATTGACTGTGTGGAAATAAGGGTGCATATCATACCAAAAGCATTTTATTCCTGATGTGTATGTTTTAAAACATTGACAATAATAATAGCGGCTTCTTTAATTAGAAGTGGGGTTCTTTCTATTAAGGACCCCTGTACATTCAGAGATATGAAGAAATTACTACACATCTTAGTTTTCACATTCCAGGTTTTGGGTTTAATGATTGCTCTTTGGGGGGAGGGGTGGATATCAGAGCATGAGAGCTCTAATTTCTTACTGGTATGCCAGAAAATAAAGCATTTGTTACCGGTAGAGCTGTTGGAGCCTGAATTATGATTCAGTCTGAAGTACAGAGATATTTCTCTCCCACTTATCCAAAATCCCTTGTGAGTGTAAGAAACTTGACAGGTTCTTACCTGAGAAACAAATGATTCTCAGAGGAGTGGAGGAACAGTGATTCCCCTGCACAGTGGTGCCTCTTTCTGTATTTGCCATCCCTTGTCTGACCCAACCCTGTTTTGCTGGACTTTTTTGTTTTTAATTTTGGACATTTTTTCTTGATCCTAACAGGTACCTAAATGGCTATATTGAACATAATCACAAACAAACTCCTTTTTTTCAGTGCTTTGAGACTGGTAATGAAAAGTGCTATTTAGGCAATTATTGAGTAAGATGGTGCTGAAAGGCAGGGTACAAAACCACTGTGTCTGGAAATGGTATCATAATATTTAAAAGCAAGAAATGAATTATGTTTCCCACAGAGGAAATGAGTCATCTGGATCAGGCATTCTTTTCTGACATCAAAATATGATGATATATAAAATAAAGAACTATTTTCAAAAATACATTTTTATTTTCACGATGAAAAGTTACTTTTGTGCTCCTTTTTCCCCCATTGCTAAACCAGATTTGTGACTTTCAGGCCTGTTAATTGCTGTCATTGGTCTTTCATATACAACAACATGTGTGTGTAGGAACAAAAGCATTATAGTTCTTGTCATCTGAACATTAAAATCGAGGTAACAAGTCCTACACATTCTCAGACATATGGGTAAAACTTCATTTGAGATAGACAAAATCCAGTCATTTCACAAGCAAAGCATCAAACATACTCAGCTGCTGTGCCTTCAGAAATCTTGGCAGTGGCCTGGACCACTGAAGTGCTGTGATCATGGCCCAGCCTGCTGACCATCAGTCATTGCCTCCTTATAATTCCTCTCTGTTCCTGTTCTTTTGTTGCTTTTGAAAAACAGGCTGTTGACAGCAACATGTGATGAGATTTAAGACTAAAATTTTGCTTTCTGGTGCATCTCACTGGGAAAAGCCGTGTGTTAAATAGGATCTGTATGCACACAGGCTTACAGGCTGTGCTTTTCTCAACATTATCTCTTATTATATTTTGCCAAATAACCTGGTGCAGTAACCATTTATCCTTAAGATATTTTGAGATATTTACAATTTGTAATTATGTCTTCTCTTTTCTTGATGTTTGTACTGTATTTTCCTTTCTCCTGTCAGCTCTTCTGAGTAGCTGTGATTTTGAAAGCTTGACCTAAATGTTCTCTTCTACATTGCTGCAGTGTAACTTCTGTATGAGCCTATCACCATCCATTATGCCACAACTGAAGGAGGCATGAAAAAGTAATGATTTTCTGTATTTATAGGATTCTCCATGGTGAAGATGGTCAGCCATAGAGAACTTATTGCACTAATAGTGCAGCAGCTTAACAAGTTTAACCCTGAAAATCAGAGCCTGGAGGATTTCTTGAATGAATCAGCTATGATGTTGCAGGTATATTAAGTTCTGGTTGATCTTACACAGTTTACTTTGTTACTGTGTGATTTTAAAGGCAAAGGTGTCTGTTGTCTAACATGTTGTAACTCTCATTGATTTCCCTACAGCGACATTTTTTGTTTCATTTTCATGAGTAAAGTCCAAATTTCTTATGGTTATCACCAGAAAACAAGGCAGTAAAGATCAGAGGGGTTGAAAAACTGCTTGAATAGCAACAAGAGGACACAAAAAAAAAAAAAAAAAAAAAAAAAAAAAAAAAAAAAAAAAGGCAACAACCTTCTAAAATTGATGAGATAGTGATAGGGAAAACTTCTGTTCCACTTCTGAGTACACCATGTTGTAGAATCTTATTCCTTTTTTCCTCCAAGTAGAAGTTTCTGACAGCATCACCCATTTGTATGTACAAATGCAGTCCAGAAGCTGAGTCACAGGATCAGGTATTCTTGCTTTGGGGACATGAGTGACCACCAGAACGGTGGGATAGAACGACAGTGACAATAAATCAGCCAGCAGATTCTAATTTAATACTGCAAGTAACCAGACCATGCTTTTCCAATTTGCAACTGTTCTGGCTAAAGCAGTTCCCACCCTTTCCTGATCATAGTCTGTCACCTTTTCCCATCTCTTTGTCCTCAGTGTCACCCTGACTTGTGCTGAGGCAGCTAGTGGGTTGAATCAGCTTCAGCAAATCACTAAGGGAAGACAGTAATATTGTTTAGACTGCTATTGTCTGTGTGTGCCATGTGTTATCAAACGGCATTGTTGGAGCCCTGATTCCACACTGCCATGTGGCTCCAGTGCTCATTTCCCCTTCTGACAATAAGGTATAAACCACTCCTATTCCAGTCAGATGGTCTTTTGCATTGATTTTGCATAAATACAAATGGCTAAAAGAATATAAAACTGTGGAGGTGTGATAAAAAATCCAGGGGCTGTGCAGTGGCTTCACACCCATTCCTTGGGTGCTTGCCTTCTCAAACAGTTGCCACTCAGGCCCCTTCTTTCCTACCCTGCCCTCCTGCCTTGTAGTACTGGCATAACTCTTTGTGTATTCATATCCTGGATTACATCAGGGAACTGATCCAGTTTCAAAATAATCATTTTTCACTGGGCAGAGAGCAAGTAAATTCATATACCGCGGCTGCCAAAATAAATACTTACAAAAATGAGTCTTCAGATCATTCAGCCCAGGAAAAGTGATACAAAGACAAAAGAAGCAGTAACTCCATTAGAGAAATATGAATCTAAAGTTTCACAATAAACCCTTTCAGAAGGGGAAGGACAGGGAGGATAGCTGAGGCCAAAGGTAAGGCCAAAATCTCTCTCTGGCCTACTTTCAGGTCACCTACTCCATAGGACTTAGCAAAGAAAGTAAAAAGTAAGACTTATGTTAATATAAAATTCAGTTTTTTTCCAGTACCAAATGAGTGATTAAAATTCATCATAAAAAATTCACTTACTTCTTTCTTTTCTGTTTCATGATCCTAAAAATATTGTAGCATTTTCGTACACATGATTTCCAGGCTTGGTAACTTACCAAATAGCCAATATTAACTAACCCATGCAGAAACTTCCTTCAGTTTTGTATCCTGATAAACACCCTGGCTCTAAATCACAGACTAGATTCATACCTGTTTGTCTCATGCCAGCAGCATGACGAATAGCAAACCTCATGTTGTCTACTGACCAAAAAAAAAAATCAGGAGAGTCAGATTCCAAGAGACCAAATCTAAGTAATTGCAAGACACAGCTCTGTATTTATTTATTTGTGGACTGAGGTGTGCAGTATATCACACTTGACTTCTCTACAAGTCTTCTGTTCTTTTAAACTCTTTTAATAGTTTTAGATTCCCTTACAGTGCATTCAGATGTTAACACTGTATGTTTTCTTCATAATATATTTCTTTATTGTATATGGATGGTTTAGAGTTTTTATGTCTTCTAATGTGATATCTGAGGTGTCTTGTTTAGTTCTTTGATAACTCATTGATGGCCTCCATAAAATATCCTCCTTAGCCTATTGTTCACCTTTTTGGGGATGTTCCTGGTGAAACAAACAATTATGGGCTAGATTATTTCCCTCAAAACAAAGCCACAGTAAACACTGTGTGCTGTGTCATTCCAGACCATGTTCAAGGGAGTTCAGCACCCCACCTGGAGGGGCTGCAGGAGCCACTGTGATGCCAGTCTTGTCAAGTGCCAGATCCTCAAAATAAGTACCACTGACAGCCACACATTGTCACCTGAACTGCCAGGAGCCAAGGACATTTTGCAGAGCAAAACCTCTGACAGAATAAAGTAGATTTTAAGAGCAATATAAGCATATGTAGGAAACGAAATTACTTCTTTGAAAATCTAATAAAGGAAATGAAGAGATGAGCATCCTTGGCTGATCAGAAATGGGGAAGACATCAGTAAAGAGTACGAAATGAAATGCAGAGTGGAACTGAGTTGTGAAGCATCTTGACAGGCAGCTTTAGTTTTATGTGCTAGAATCAACTGTGAGATGGTAGGTGGAGTAAGTGGGTCAAATCAATGGACTAGCAGGATGAACTTAACAGTAGCATTCCAGATGGTTGGTTTCCTAAGATGGGGTTGGTTAAACCCACGAAAGAGACACTTATTGAAATAAAATTGAAAATTCTGAGACACTACCTTAGATTTTTAGCTAGGAAGTGATAGGAAAATACTATTTGAAATGTACTGTTCAAAAAGAGTGAAGAAGATGTGCAGATAAATTGGTGATGATATCCTGGGGAGTAATCTGAAAAATGAC
This sequence comes from Chamaea fasciata, assembly GCF_029207755.1. Classification (NCBI taxonomy): domain Eukaryota; kingdom Metazoa; phylum Chordata; class Aves; order Passeriformes; family Sylviidae; genus Chamaea; species Chamaea fasciata. The sequence goes on along the minus strand of NW_027094091.1, from coordinate 4,664,966 downwards.
CTCTGGAGTTATGAAAAATGACCTCTGGAAAATCTGAAAAATGACCTCTGGAGTCATGAAAAATGACCTCTGGAATTATGGGCTTGACTGACAGGCAGGGTGGCAATAGAACCAACAGCTGAGGAAAGAAGTAGCATGAGAGCACTGAAGATTTGTCTTTCCACTGTTGAAATTAAACTGACAACAACGAGAAGGAAACGTCACAGAGAGAGGTCAGCATCCTAGACTGAAGTTTAGGGTTCTTATTTGTGTACATGATAAATGGGAATTGTTATGAAAGGACATTGGATGCAGTGCTACGGGAGGAAGTCTGGAAGGCACAATCTGTCTTGGTCCAAATACCCCTGTCAACCATTTACCAGCAGCATGAGACCATTCTTGTGGGAATTCTTGCAAATTAAAGCAGTAAAAATAGCTGGTGAACTGAGGCACAGGAAAAAAGTGAAAGTGGGCAAAGAACTGTATTTCAAAATGAAGGACTTTAAAATACGAATGTATGAAAAAAAGAAAGAGGCAAGATATAAATTGGGTTGCAACCATCAGGTTGAAAATATACTTGCTTTGCAAATGATAGTAAGAAGGAGTTCATAGATTTCCATATTGTATCTTTTACTAAGTATACAACCAGTCATAGTGGAATGTTCTGATCAAAATTCAGCAAGTTTCTTTTAGTTTCACTCTGCTCCTACAAAGGTGACAACAGTTCAGAGCATAGTCAATCTTCAGCAAGATTTTATTTTTAATTTCTAGATGCACATAAGTTTACATAAATAATTAAAACAAAAGCCAAAATACATGATTATGGGAAATAGTATATTTTGTTCTTTCATAAGGACTGTGTAGAAATTTTTATATTTTGACAGTGCTCAATGGCTGTATTGTAGAGGTATGGAATACTATGGTAGCCAAATTTTGAGTGGATGGCAGAGAAGGATAAACTGAGTTCTTTTCTATGCTCCATCATTTTTCTATCCCTGTCCTTTCTCTTGCCCTCAAGTTTACTTGCCCAGCTCTCTTTATTTAACCTGTTCCAATTCCATCTCTTCGTGTAGTTGATTCCAATAGTATTGTCCCTGTGCAGCAAGTCCTGCTCACCTCTTTGGTATTGTTCTGCTCACCTCAAAGTTCTTGCACATTCCGTTCCAATCTCTACTCTACCTAAATCAAATGAAAAATCTCTCTCTCTCTCTCTTCAAACTGAAGCCCACAAGAGGCAGATGCCACAGAGAAGATGGGTGAGACAGGCTCTCTTCTATCAGTTTGAGTTCCCAGACCGACCCAGCATGGCTTGTTCCAGGCTCATCCTGAATTGTAGTGAAAGCTCTGCTTGCCCTGGACTGGGCATGGTAAGGGCACACAGAATCTTCAGGGGAGTTCACTGCTACAGTTTAAATTCACACAAAACACATGCAAATGGCTATTTTTCACTTGGCAAAATGTGCATGGATTTTCCTAAGAAAACCAAAAGGCCAAAATTTGTAAGGCACTGCTGACCCCTGTGTGCCACTTTGAAAATATATCCCCAGCTGTTTACCTGCGTTTGGTTTGAAGCAACTTAATATTTCCAAGTTTTTCCACGTGAAAACTTGAAAATTTGACAACTTCCTGTCAAAAATCAATTACATGTATGAAGCCATGAGAGCTGCTCTCAACTTGTTCCTCTCAAATAACACAGGAGGTTTTCCATTAACTTCAGCAGAAGCAGAATCAATCTCTTGATTATTATTATTTTAACTTTTTTATGCATCTTTATAATTTTTTTCAAATATCAGTGTTCCACCTAAGAATATTCTCACAGTGTAAGAAATCTTATTTCAAGCTTTGAGACAGAAATCCCTCTGGAAAACATTTGGCCGTACAGTCTGCTTCTGAGTATATTCCAGAGGGGCTGCCCAAAGTCAGAAGCATTACCCTGTACATATCTTGGCGTACATGAGAGAAGGAGTTTATTTGTAGGGAATGATGGCATTAGATTCTGCTCTCCAGAGGTGTGTTTTTTCCTAGCTGTATGTGGGATTTAGCTTTACACAACCCATTTACAGCAGCAGTGGCTGCACACCTAATCCCTGTGTGCTGCTTTGAAAAAGCACCCATCTTTCCCTGCATTTTTGTAATTGAGGTAGACCAAGCAGATACCACATCAAACAATCACTGGGATACATTTTTCACTCGTTGCACTTTGCAGCCACTGAGTGTTTCAATATACAAATAGGAAATCAGAAAATTAGTGCAAAAAAAAAAAAAAAAAAAAGAAAGTGAGGTTAAAGAAAGGTAAACTATTACTGGGACAGTAGTTCAGGTCTGTCTGAACCCACTGTATGTATAAAGATAGAATCTTCTTTGGTGTGATGGAAATGTTTTAACAAATTGCTGAGTGCCAGGTAGCTGTCAGTGTTTAAAACCAAGGTCAAGGGAGAGCATGATCTCTACAAGGCCACGCAGGAAGCAAGAAAGACACATTCAAATCTCAGTTCCTATCCTCCAACTCCTAGCTCAGGCTTTTATATAAAAGTGGAGCTAGGAAAACTCACTGATTATTAGCCTCTTGCTTTAGAGAAAAAGAGATAAAATATGGAAGGATTTTTAATTATTGAATAATGGGAGATGAATAACACCATTTGCTCTAATTAGAATGTTATGATCAAAATCAGCCTAGAGGTGTTAAACTCCATATATTTTATTTCTGCTACATGTAAACTTTACATAATAAAAGGAATTCCTGTTCATTGCTCTCAGTGAGTGATGAGACTTTATGTCCTTCCAGGAACTTTGAGTTGTAATTCAGTTATTTACAGACTTCATGTTTATTGTAGTGTAATTTACAATGTTTATGACATAATATTGGACTTGTTTTTCACTGCAATCATTTTCAATAAAACCACAGATTCATTAGCAATATAATGGATGATTCCTAATTGCAACAAACAAACCCTCACCTTCAATCATGAAGAATCATATTATTCCTTGAAACCTCCTAAAACCAAATAAGTTCAGTTAAATGGTTTTGCTTCAGTATTGTGACCTCCTTTTATCAGACTGATGCTGTCCAAATAATATTTTCATTCTTGTGTACTACACCCCCTTCTTTTTATTAAGCATTCTTCACTTAATCTATCAAAAATGATCCATATCCAAAGGCGATCTTTCATCCAGTGCATGTTATATATATAAGGATATCATTTCACCAGACCTTTTATAGAAATGGACTGCCTCTGTTCATTTTGAAAAAAGATTAAACTTTGTACCTAACTGAAGCATCCCAGGTATTGTTCTTCCTTGTGACTGTTAGAATCAAGCTTTGGCAATGATAACGAGACAGATTTTAACACAGGACTTGCCATGCAATGTTTGTGCCTTTCTCTATGCAAATAACTCGCTTTCTTTTCAGTGGAATTATCTGCTTCAATCAGAGTTGCAGGATCAGACTCATCATATTGACCTTCCTACATACATGCCAGCTACAGAAAAGCTTATTTCTGTAAAACCAGAACTGCCACCCCAAATTCACTCTTCTGCTCCTTTATCCCTCTCATGCTGATAGCAAGATAAGCCTGTTTATGAGCTTCCCATTTCACAAGAACATGGTGTGATTTGGCACAACTCTTCATAGTTCTCATTTGTGCTGGTTCAGCTGTTTCTCACACATGCCCACTCAACTGATTTTACTCAGTTGGGAGTAAAATCCTCAAAATGTCAAAAGTCATAGCTTTAAATATGAAAACAGTGTAATGCAAGAATGATAGATTTGGTGAAAAAAAATCCTACCAAATTATAGAATTCTAATTTATATTTTTAGTTACTGACATAAATGCAGATTAGGATCTTTCCAAGGAAATGACGGAATCTGAGTTTTCTCCAATATTCTGGGATTTAATATTAAGTACAAGGGAAAATAATGTTCACTGTACCTCTTAGTAAGCATTGGTCAGCATTGTCTGCTGAAGATGAAAAATACTGTGTTGTGACTGCCACATAGACTGTGAACAGTAGAAGCAGGGAATTTTTCTCACGTATATCCAAAGATCCCAGGGTTTTTTTCCCACTGACTTCAGAGAGAAAGAAGACTGGGTTCTGTGACGTCAGTAGCAAATTTTCTTTCATTTTCACAGCATTTTGATTAGACCCTTGGAGAGGACTAGCACTGATAACTGAAGCACTCTAAACTAATCAGACTGTATCTGCAAAATGTGCACGTTCTTCCTAGAAGAAGACAAGTTCACTACGTACTTTGGCACAGTTCTCTCAGGAGGTGAAAGCTATTTTATCTTTTCATCAAATATTATCTTCTTTCTAAAATATTTGTTTCACCTAAATTATATCCTTAGCCTGAGAAGTCTCAAACAGAGCACGGCTGATATTTCTTTCCTTTTTTTCTCTCCAGAGGGAAGAGCTTTTCTCTCTCTCCTTTTCTGATCTTTCTGGGCCCTTCAAACAGGTCCCACTGTAACCAGCCTTATTATGATACGCCCACGGTGGAAAAGCTTCCCTTTTGCAGATATTTCTCCATTTATTTCATCCTATTCCTTGTACTAACCCATGCTGGAAGTTGTCTGTGTTCAAAGCTCTTCTTACCCCGTCTCTCCTCTCCTTGAGGAAACTTGACTGATTCCTGGCTACAGCTGTGTGTCAGAGAGCAGGAAAAACACATCCATGGAAGCAGGCTACAGGTATTAGGGTTTTCCCAAAAGGGGGAGGCAACACCAATCAGCACATAATTAGACAACAATCACATCATTTTTTCCCCCCAGGACCATTCAGGATAAATCCAGACAGAATGAGGGTTTTTTTACAACTTAAACACTCAGTAATCAGAAAAAGCTAGAATTTAATGCCATAGAGAGAACACTGTCAGATATTTGTATCTGTTCAAGATCTGTTTTGTCTTCTGATATTTTTAATATTCAATGAACAGAAGATGATCACTGCATGTGTTACTTTCAGCCATAAATTATCTGGCCTTCCTTATGCTGAAGGACTCGCACATACTTGCAAACTTAGCTAACTGCTAATTGTTTCAAAGAAATATGTGATTAAAGTGTATTTAAAAAGGTAAAAAGTTGCTCCAGTGAACAGAATAAATGCTCACAAATTAGTGTTTATTAATTCTTGTTAGCACCGATGACTTAGTGTGTTGCCTGGGGCAAATTTCTTACTTGCTCCATGCCATAGTTCCTGCATGTACAAAATGATATTAGCCAAAAGCAATGTCATTAAATACAATTAATGCTAGTAAAGTGTTTTGAAAACCTCATATAAAAGGTGCTATGAACATACAATCTGTCCTACTGTACCATTTCAGGATCACTTGACCCACTCTGAAATACATCCCACTGACATGAAGCACAGCACAAAGGCCCATAGAACAAATGCATTTAGGAATTAGTGCTAGAAATTACACCTACCCAACACATTACTTTCCCAAAGCCATTATTATTTCAGGTATACAGATAAACTGTAAATATCCTTGATGAAATTTTAGAGGACACAATGTACTTTCTGTTGAGAGAGTATCCTAACTGGTTTAAAGCACTGGCTCGGGTTTTGATTCACTAGATTATCTGTAGGGCTTAACCAACAACTGGATCACCTTTGGGATTTCCTATCCAAGTATTCCTTCTGCCCAGTCTTGTTTGGTTGAGTAGTCATGAGATCACTTCCTCAGGTGACACAGCTGCAGGCTGCTCAACTATTCTCAATTTTTACATGTAGAAACAGAACATTCAGTGCCTTCTGTGGCTGAAAGCAGATTCAACTGATTATGTTTCATGACACAATGTTTTGGCCTGTGGTCCCCAGAATTGCCGGTCAGTACTGATGTTGTGGGGCACAGCTGTCCCCAGGCTGCACTTCCTGTCGCCCTGTTGCTTGCCTCAAGGCTGTGTAGTGGTTATGTACATTCTTGCTCAAGGTGTAAGCAAGAGTAAGAACTTCTGTGTTCATCCCAACACTTCTGACTAAGTTGTTAGAGCAGTAAAAGTAGAGTAAATGTAGACAGGCAATTGCATTTTTATGCTGTAGTCTCCACTGAATAGGAGATGATTTGGGCACAAGTGGTGTCCTGTTGTTACCTGTTTGTCTACTTTTGGCCACCTCTCCAAAGTACCTTTGAAAAGCACAGGTTTGCCATAGCACTATATATCAAATTACACAGAACATGAATGCAAAGATTCTAATCTAATAAAGATCTTGAAAACAACTGAAATTTTAGCTTTCTATCAGAGATAGTTGAGAGAGTTTCTGTTGGGCTTGTTTCCAACAGGCTTGACCAGTTTTATGATCAACTTTCTGTTTATTAACAGAGCTACTATTTTCTGCAGTTTCTTCATAAATAACACCATTTGCTCAAGGGGAGCAATTGTTTTAGATTCAAAATGTCACAATCCTGCTTCTACTGGAACCACGTCCTCTGACTTCATCATTCAGTTATTTAGGTTTGCTTTTGCCTTTTGTAGTCAATTCTTAGAGATCTCATATCAAATATTTTATATATAGATATATATATGTATGTATGTATAGATACATTTCATCATTTAGTGGGGGCTTCGATTTATGAGTTTTCTTCATTGGTTTCATGGAAGAACTTACATAAATCTTCATCCATAAAAGGTGTATTTGGAATGAACTGTGTGCCCCACAAGAATCCTCAGTGCTTAGCAAGATGGGAGTCCATACTTTCCATATTTTAAATTTTTTTTTGCATATTGTAAGATTTTTTTCAGTCTCTTTCCTCATTTTTATTGGTGATGATGCACAAATTAAAAGGAATGAAATCTGGCTTTTGAGCAGGAGTAGTGAAAAAAATTTATGCTTGCTCTGAATGACAACCTGAGAAAATACACTTTGAATTCTTCTGCATAATTTTTTACATTTAAATATTAGAATGGTAATTTTAAAGTTTTGCCTTATATTTGCTCGATCTCAAAGCCCTGTATAGTGTCACTTATCAGAAAACTCAAAGAGTTCCATCCAGCAGCCTCTAATAATACTCATAAACCAGAAATTAATCACATTGGGGAAATAAAGCCATCAAGAGGGCAGCAAACAGCCTACCAGGCAAGGTAAACTTCTCATCTGATATATTATTGCAGTTCAATTGTTCCCACACCTCAGAGCTCTGGGAAAGATTATACATCAAACGTGGACTACACTTTTTCAGAGGATGCACTTAGCCTTTTTTCTTGGCTTCTTGTCTAACCTCCTTAAATCAAAGGATCATTATTATTTGTCATTTTGTCATAGCTCAGCTGGCCATTTTCAATTCATGTAATAACAAACTGTTCTGGGCCTCAGATTTTATTGCAATGTTTAAAGGTGGTTCATCCTAGAAGTTTATCTCATTTGTAGCAGATATTTAATATTATTTATTGTGATTGAAAGTCTCTGTAAAGTTGAGGAGCATTCCGACTTTTTAAAGGGATGATGGGGTAGGATCCAGAAGGCAGTGAGCATCCTACTCTCCTATTCTCTTGGGATACTGCACGAACATAACAAGTGACCAGGAGCATTATCTGGATAAGAAACAGTCTGCATTATAAAGAATCCTGGCACTCACTGGTTTAGCTTAAATTAGTCATGTTCTCCAAAGTTGGGTTTCAGTCACAATTAAGAGCTTTTCCATAATTTCTGTCCAGTTTCTCCCCTCAGTTTAGTCTCCCTAAGTAGCTCAGACTTCACCCACAAAGAAGAGGTTTCCTGAGCGAAAACAAAATCTTTCTGAAACTTTCTCATAGTGTTGACTAAGTTAGTAATTGCTCATAGTTCAGAGACTTCGTATTTTCTTTGCATCGACTGCTGACATTCACACATGAAGGTCTTTTAACTCAATGCTTATGTCAGCAGGTAAAATGAACACTTAACATTGGAGAAAGTTACATTTTACTTAACAAGGGCCATTAATTTGCTAGGACTGCCCCTATTTGATAGCATTAGAAGGGCAGCAGCCCTACCAAAGGCACCCCTGTTCATGGTTCATGTTTTCCAATAACTTCAAAATGATTATACTTTTTGTACACAACTATTTTCTTTCCAGAATACATTAATCATTATTAAATTTGTATCTCTATAGACTCTTAATGTGACAGAAGAAAAATTTTTAGTGGATACACTAGCGGGATGCACTGAATACAAATCCATATTGGATGTGGTCGTCAATGCCTTTTATGTTCAGGATGGGAGATACTGCCCAATTTCTGAGCGTAATCTCTATATAGGTAAGTTGTCTTTACAATACCAAATGTATTTACGAAAAAATTTTAAAAATTATAATTTTACTAGTGTAGGTCCTGGTATCATATTACATTGGAAGCACGGTCATTGTATCTAGTGCAAGGTCCTGTGAAGCACAGGACCTTTTCAATGTCCTAATGAATGTGAAGTCCAAAACCTGAAATTGTTATTCGGTCTGAGATCTTAGAGATGTTAACTGGAATTTTACCCACGAAAGGTAAGATGCAGTTGGAAAATAGCATCAGTGGCTGGAAGAAGCATCTTGGAAGTTTAACCATCCCTTTAAAAAATGTTCTTCAGTGACTTCCCTTTATTCTCTTCTATGCAACCAAGTACCTTTTCCATTCAATTTGTTACAGAAAAATGTGTGACAAGGCTCTGTGTGCTGTGGAACACAGCACATCTCACAGCATGCAGACACAATTGCCTCTATCCATGCTTGGGTTTCTTTATTACTGACCATCACAATGACATAAGTAAATTTCCCTCTGTCTCCAGGAGTGAGATCAATTATTTTCATTTTATTAGTTACCTGGTTAGAATCAGTTCTGATACAACTATATCTGACAGTATGAGCCAGTTAATTAGGGTAGTTACTACTCCCAAAGTTATTTCAGGTATTGAGAAGTACATGAAAAAATAATTTAAAAAATACTTTAGGAAAAGTACAGAAATCTAAATCAAACAACAAACAAAAGGGAGCCTAAACTGTCAAGGATAAAATTATTGGTGTATCAAGTTTATTCTAAATGGTAATGCTTCATTGTCTCCATTTCTCTAGAGGCATGTTTTTCATTGTCTGGGGCACATAAATTATACCTTTAAGCTGAGTGTTGCTATTATTGGATTGTCAGGACCAGTCCATTCAAAAGCCTCCATTAATCATAGGCAGAGGGTAGGAACAGAAAATTTTCCTTTATCAACAAGTTGAGAGTCTAAGGTCATTGGCTTACATTTTTTTAAGCTGCTTGTGATTCCCTTTGCCAAGCTGCATTGACACTTAAATGATCAAAGCTGCTTATAAAGGCTGTTGCTATGTGTGAGCAGATTTGAATTTAATAAAGCTTGTAGGAGATAAATGTATATTCTGCTAAGACTGATTAAATACGTTGCTGTACTAAAGCACATGAGATTGAAGACTAAAGATACACTAAGTTGGCTGCGGCACATTGATCAGAATTTCCTGATTTTACCATTACAATTTGGTGGCAGCTAAAACACTGCACTGTAAGTGAAGCCTGATTGATCAAAGTGAGTGGGGACAAATGAAAGCTGATACAGGAGCCCATGAACTTTACAGGTCTACTAAAATTTCACAGTACTGACTGTGCCTCTTCCTGTATCATAGAATAGAATCATAAATCATTTAGGTTGGAACAGACCTCTAAGATCATTGAACTGTGAATTCGCCATAGAGGGTACGAGATTCAGGTTTGAAATGTCACAATTTAAAAACTGGATTTTATTCCAATCCAGAATAAAAATGAAGGTTACAACATTTTAGGCAATATGGTCACTTGGGGAAAAAAAAAGCAAAATAAATACTAGAAATATTAAATTTTATGTTCAAATTTTTGTTATCTATAATGTTGTTAGGTATCATAAACTATGAATTTGTAACAGAAGAGTTACAGAGAGCTATCCTCTCTGAAAACATAAAAACCAGAATATGTTGAAGAATTCACTATCGAAACTATTTAAAATTAAGGTAACAGTCTAAATCCCAGGGTATAGATAGTATAGGGTATAGGTTTATTAGAAGTGCCTGCTGCATTTTAAATATATGTATCTTTTGATAGTTATCTGTTATCTAGCTACTTTTCAACTAGAAGAGATTGGTCTCCAGCGCTTCAGCAGAATTGTGAAATCCTTGGACACTGCAAAAATGCAACAGGTAATCAAAGCACAAGACATTTAAAAAAATAATTATCTGTTCATTGTATGTGATTAATCAGATGACTTCTCAACCTTGAGAATAAATTAAATGGAGAAATTACTATTCTCTTCTGTTAAAATTCAGAAATTAAATTAGTATTTTGTTATCAAAAAAACCTTTCAATTTTTACTTACAGGGTGATTCTTATATTCAGTCAAAGATCAATTTAACATCTATTTTATATAATCTGAGAAGGTCAAATAATCACATAATTTACAGTTTATGTAATTTACAGTTGTCCCTCTAAGTTGCATGCTCACTCTTGCCTCTGCCCACATTCTTTCTTTGACTTTCTTTGTCAGGAGATGTTTTTTCCACATGCAATGAATCTATTGAAACTTGCAGTTCCTGATGTTTAGTGTTCTTCTTTCCCCTGAACAATCCACTGCCACTTTCATTATCAAGCCTATTGTGCTTCTATCACTTTTTCTCCTTCCCAAAAAACACTGGCTGGCTTGGAGCTATGCATATGCCAGTTGCCCCAGTACAACACGCAACTGACTAAACCAGTGCTGCCAAATAAAAAGTGGGACAACAAAATTCTGGAGTAATGAATTTGGGGTTTTCTCCACTATTTGTTTGCTGTTTTTCATTTTAACTGTAGAAATATAATTATCTTCTGCTTCTCGTTCAAAATGAAAGTGCTAATTATCTTAAAAGCTATGTTGCACAGTGGAGCCGAGGGATAAACTGAGCAGCAGTGCTTTCTCATAAGCCCTGTTTTCTCAGGAAAATGGGCCAAAAATTAAATCACTGGTGACACAGCATCTGCAACTTTTGATTATCCAGATGTTTCAGAGCATAGTCCAAACATGCTGTTTGAATAACAAAGATGGAATTAAAGAGATAGGCAAATTTTATTAATTAATACTCAAAAGGCTAAGGTTTATCCTTATAGTGATTACTTTGAATGTTCATGTGGATGCCAGTGTCTCTTTAATGAGTAGAGTTGCTTTGCAATATGTAGGGACAGAGTAGGTTAAGTTGTCTGGTTTTAGATGGACTTACTATGGAATGCTTATTATTAATTCCATTCAGAGACAAAAATTATATATTTCATTAACAGTTAGAAAGAACAGAGGAGTGGCTGAAAGAATTATCGTAATCTGGTAGACAGACAAATCACTCTGTCTAAAATGCCCTCCCAGCCCCTTCTTTTGTAAACATCTTAGACACGAGCTACTGGATTGGATGCATCTTGAGCCATTCAGTTAGCAACACAATTTTCCCACATCATGCCAATTATCTCTTGTTGATTCCATTCATCTAGCTTTATATGGCTTAAGCATCAGTGCCCTGATGTTCTGGTTTAGATAATGTCTCCTTCCTTGTCTGGAATTACTCTTTTCTGCTAGAGAAGTGCTGCATATTCCAAAGTCATGCACCTGCTATCATTGTAGCAGGTGTGACTTGGTTTGCTTCAGTATCTTACCAGATCCTCATCACCATGGTACCTAGTTTTTCTTCTGTTCCATCAGAACAGTTTCTTTGTCTTCAAAGTGATGCTAGATTAAATTAATGCACCTGCAGCAGAGGATTTAGAAGCAGCATTTTTTCCCCCCAGCAACAGAGACAAAAGAGCAGAAGGCAGATCTGCAGCCTTAGCAACAAAAGTTATCAGAAATTTGGGATCCTCCTTCAGGATGCTGACCTCCAGATTTTGCCTGATAACTATTGTGTCTGAGTTCAGTAAAGACACCAAAAAAATATTCACATATATTTACACAGGACATATTTAATTAAAAAATAAATTTAGCACATCACAGGCTGAGTGGAATTTTCTTCATCATGCAGATAAACCTCACTCAAATGAATAGTCTTCAGGTGAATGATGTTGACCTGTGGGAAATTTAAGGCGTTTCCCTTAAAGACCTGTATGATGGCCTCCATTCAACTCAGAGTCACAGTGTTTCCCTATGTTTGATGAATGTTCAAATATTTTCATTTAGGCAGAATAACAATGCTACCTCACACATGTTCACCTGATTGAAAAGAAAATCACAAGCTCTCATTCTGTAATATTAAGAATACATGTGATTTTTTTATGGTGATATAATTACAGAACCATAGGATAAAAGCCATTCTTGTAACTTTAGTGTGATTATCCTTTTAAGAAATTAGCCATGCATTCCTGGCTCAAATCTATTTTTGTATTCTATTATTCTACACGTTATTCTTCTATATTTATTTTAAAATTTAAGGGTTTGTGTGTTAGAGAAATACACTGTTGAAATAAAAAGTTGAAGAAAACAGCTTTGTAATTTCTGAATTGTCTTGTAAAAATACAAAATACATAGTGTTTTCTTTCTAGCAGTTAAGAACCTGTTTATTCTGTTTCATGTTCTAATTGCTTCTAAAAGCAGTTCTAAAGAACTTCTGAGATCATCAAAGGAATATCACTACATAAGAACTGGGCATTGTTATAGAATTTAAGATGAGGTAGGAATAGCAGGGCATGATCAACCTCATGGTGGATGTCCAAGTTGGGTCAGTAATGTTTTCAGGCAGTGGCTGATCTGTATGGAGAAACGGGACATGCTGTTTCCTGCAGTTACTTCCTTAACTCAAATGCTTATATTGTGAATGTAGGCATTTCAACTCTGTAAATGCCTACATGGATGTAAAGACAATACCAGATGAGGAAATTTCCCATTTTTTAATTTGTTTTCTAGAAATCTGTGTGATCCCAGTATGTAAAAGTGTGTTAACAATATTAAGTTCAAATTCCCAAAAGTAAGGTATTAATTCAGCCCACCTGTAAAAATGCATTACAAAACAGTCTTCAATTATACACACTTATGTTACTACAGCCAGAGTATACATTAAAATGTAACCACGGGTACAATTCATTGGTGGTGTAATTCCATCACTTCCAGAAGGGAAATGGATCTTCATTATTATGCTGTCTGAGCAGAAAAAGTTTTGGAATGTTCAAGACAGAGAAGTAAGCAGAATAATGCTGTTACTAGAATGACTACAAGTGACTTTGCTAAGGAGACAGAGCCTGGTAACATCCAAACAGAAATCTAAGAGAAGCCCCATTCTGCTGCTGTAAAAGCAATGACTGCTGATATTGCGTTTTCCACCTGTGTCACATGTGGCCAAAGACAACAGAAATATTAGGGATTTTTTCCTAGCAATTCAGTTCACGAAACACAAAAGTTTCTGTTGCCTTATCACCATCTGTGATAGGGATTATCAAAACTAAGATTGTGGACTTTGGTTCAGGCACACTCTGGTCAGAAATGATGTCCAGTCATCCTGCATCGCCATTTGCAATCCCTGCAGTGCCTGGATGACCATTCCAGGGCTGTGTTCCAAGAATTCTTTAGTATGATGCATACTGTGGCATATCCTTACTGTAGCATTTCTGTGGGGACTGTGACTAAAACTGCACAAAATTATACATCCCAGTGTTGATATCTGATTACACACTTAACCATTCTCTGTACCTCAGGAGTACATAATAGCATTTATCAATCACAAAATTACCTATTTGTTTTAATATAGGGGGAATGTTAGTAACCAGTACAGTACTGGTGCTGCTGTAGGAAGCCTCAAGCTGTAACAGCCAGCTGTTAAATACGACAGTTAGAAATCACTGTGTGCCTTTATTATAGTTTCATCTGCCTTGAAGAGTTAGTCAAGTTGCTTTGTGAAAAAGAGTTACAGCAAATATTTAGGAGGCAGAGTCAGTGGGAGCTGAAACAACAATTCAGAGGTGTAGTTTCACATGGCACTGTAGTGGAAAACTGACTGAAGCCTCAGAGGATGGACTAGGCTGTGGAAGAGGACACAGAGAGGGAGCGGTTCAACTTGATGGAAGCTAGTGAAAAAAATCTGGAATATTTAAAAGTCACCACCTGCAGTATTTCTATTTCTGTGAGCTTTCTGAATACCTAGAAATTTGAAACCAGCTCAGACCTCAGGGTCTGTCTTATTTTAAGCGTATCAGCTCATGATCAATACTGTATTAATATTCCTGTATACACACTTGTTTACATGGGTTTTTATAAACTTCATGTATAGTCAGGGTTTCCCATAAGATCAGTGCTGTTGTAAGGGATGTGTTCACTGTAATCACATCAACTGCTGAGATAACTGGATGTACAATTTTGTTTCAACAACCGGTAGAAATAGTGTCTACACCATGCATCCCTTCTGGTGGAAAGTATGAATTCATTCTAGACTTTTGATACAGGAGAAGGGAATACAGGTGACCTCGCCCCTGATAAGTAACAGCTGTATTAATTACCCAATACAGCCTCGCCCCTGATGAGTCACAGCTATAACCAATAAATATAAGTGTGATAAAAGGGAGTGGGCTAGCTGGTGGGGAGAGGATCATGGAGGAACTAGAGCCTTGAGGAAGAGGGAACTTGAGGATCATTAAGAAGAAGGATTCTGGGGCTAGAAATTTGCTGTGATGAGGTCAGTCCGGGTCTGCAGTTAGAGCCTGTTGTTGGAACCTGCAGCCATATTCTAGCTAGGTAAAAGCCTGCATTCAGAGTCTGCAAACTACTGCATGCAGCTGGAGTTCAGCAGGAAATAACCAGCAGTCAGAGGCTGCAAGGGAAACCTACAATAGAAGCTTGCTGCAGCTGGAGTCAGTGAATGGTTGGAGTCAGGATGGCTGAACTCTTAAGAGAAATAACCAGGACCCTTTCCATGCTGTGATAAACCAGTAGTCTGTGTCTTGGCTCATTTCTATCCCCTAACAAGGGGCTCCTGCAACTTTTTGACATTGTATTTACACATTGCAGTAGTACAAGTTACTGCTAGGTGACAAATTTAATCCCATATGCATGTGTTACAGTGGAAGATCCTCTGTAAGGACAATGAATGAGTTTCTAGACCGACGGGATGAAATGCATCCTTCACTGTATGCTTATTAAATGCCACAGAATCTGGAAGTGTCAAAACCCCCAACTTATTCACAATTCAGCACTTCGTTTATAATCAAGCTTTTAGGGATGAAAGAACTTCTTTTGGATGGTGTGTTGATAAGCTGACACTTGCATATTTAAGGAGAAGCAGAAGTTTCTAGACTAGAATTCTAAAAGAATGGAAATCAAAGGGGGTAATATTCATGTAGTCCTGCAGTGCTGATCAGTCTTTTGACTACCAAAACCACAATAGATTAAAATACAGCTAAATTTAAAGGTTAATTCCTTGGAAATGGTCACATGAAGACTCTAGATTCCAGGTAGCAGGCTTTCTAGATCTGTAGAATATCTGCAGCAAACGCCTTGAGTCAAACCTGAATTATTTACAAAGTTCCGAGGCACCTTGAGCTTGACACTGCATTTGAATTACGAAGCTCCTTGGTAGTTCTGTAGAACTAAAAACTCAATACAAAGAACTCTATGGCTCTGTGTAAAACAATTTAAGATGTGGCTGATGCCAAGTCTAATCTAATAAGCTCTGTAAGTCTCCATTTGAAGCTTCTCAAAGTGACAGTGTACTGCTTCCCAGTATGGCTCATAATGTCAAAATTGTTTAGTGGACCTTTTTTCTTTTACTATGATTGTTTCAGCATCATGCTTGTACTTTCATTTTCAAGAATTTTAATAGAAGAGCTAAGGTTCAAGTTTGGAATTTATATTGCTGTAAATGGCACAGGCTGAATCTGAATGCCATTTTTCAAGAGTGTTTCAGAAAGCCATTTGAATACTTCAAGATTTAAAGAAAGGCTTTTGACCTCCTGATGAACGGGAGTGGCAAACAAAAGTTCAAATGTTAGTTGTTATTACTCCAGCATGTAGACCCCTACAATGTATAAGTGCCAAACTTCAGTCTTTTCTTTTAATGGGAAGATGCCAATAATTATATTTCAATAAAAGAAAAAGCCACATTGCATTTACTATAGTTTTCAACAATTCTCTCTGCCCAGTTCCCAGGGATCTGAAACAAATTTAAGTCGTTCAGGTACTGTGCCAGGCCTGACATATTTCTGGACTTCATGGGTTTTCCAATTCTAGACAATCAGAAGTACACCTAGGGTATATCAGACTTTGAAACTCTACTGTAAAATTATACTAAAATCAGTGTATTCCAGCAGTGACTAATTTTGAATAAAACCTTTGCTTCACAATGTTTGAAGCAAATTTAAGATGAATCAACACATCTCTATGTTTTAGCCTCTAGTTTATTTTTTGTTTTGCCACAAAAAAAATTTTAGTATCTATTAGTGTTTCACAAAGTAGAGGTAAAAGACATGGGACTGTCCACCAGCTAATAAGAACCTAAAGATACCGATCATCTATGTTTGTAATTACAAGGTCAAATACAAGTAAATTCTTCAGTGATGTTTGTAGAAAAAGCAACTGTCTTTTTG
The DNA here is from genome assembly GCF_029207755.1 of Chamaea fasciata. NCBI lineage: Eukaryota > Metazoa > Chordata > Aves > Passeriformes > Sylviidae > Chamaea > Chamaea fasciata. The sequence goes on along the minus strand of NW_027094091.1, from coordinate 4,648,467 downwards.
CAGTCTTATATATACCATGTGTCCAACATTCATATTTAAAATAAATCACTTATTATTAGTTTCTTAGGTTCTTCTTCAATGACTTGTATCTGAACACATGGATAAAAGATGAATGGAGTCACTTCTATGATTCAGAGTATGTAAAAGAGAACTGGATTGATCCACTGCTAAGGTAAGTAGTTTTTAAGTAGCCTCTGGCCACCTCAAACTTTAAAAGCTGGGGAAAGCTTCCCCTGAAAGCTCGCATTTCTGTTAAAGTGTTTCTCCTATTGAAGTCGCTCAGAACCCTTCTTGCCTACACAAGTCTTTAGCAATCCCTTTTACTAACCTAGAGGCAAGGTTCTCTCCCAGAAAAGTCCTTTCACAGCTGTTGTACATCTGCTCCCTGATGCCCCTGAATAGATAAAACATCGTACTCTGAAAAATGTAAAATAGAAGGTTCAAATTATCCATTGAGTCATGCCTCATCGGTCACTTCAACATCTGTATGACATTAAGTATTTGAAAAAATGTTTGACTTCCCTGATTTTGGCTTTATGCACAGATTTGTTTATACTGATGGTCATAAAATCCCTTCTGGGCAAATCAGATAAGCATATAAGCAATTCTTTGGAAGTTATTATTTATTTACACAGTTACAGCACCATTTAACAGCTTAAATGCTCTGAGATGCATCGACTCATTGGTTAGGTGGTGATATGGTAGCAACTGTACCCTTGCCAAAATGGAACATTTTCACGTGGAGAAGTAGTAGCTCTGCAGCCTACTGGGTCACTTTTTACTCTCAGTTTTACCTAGAACAGATAAATTATACCAATGTGGCTGCAGTCACACATCCTTCTCAATGCAGTATAGATTAATCCAGATGATGGCAAACAATGTCAGACAAAAACAGGCTACAAACTCTATCAGGTGAAAAGGAGTTCTGTCATATCAAAGTCCCTAGAATTAATCCTTTCACACTGTGTAGCTTATTAGCACTTTAGCAAATATGTAACATAGATTTGGCTTGCACTACTTTGAATTCCGCTGAGTTCTACAGGGACATATCTGAAGTTAGTATTTGACTCAAAACATTCCATTGTAGTGATTTTATTTATAAAAAAAAATTGTTGGAATAGTATAAAAATACAGACAGAGAGATACAGAGATATACATCCATACCCCCACACAGTTCTTGCACATATTCTTTCATGAAAGCTGAGGCTTAGGCCACTGCTTGTTTCATTAGCACCCAGTTTATTGGAGCTGTCCTTCACAATCAGTTACAGTCAATGTAATGAATCCACATTTTGCCTGGAAGTGGCAAGTGTAAGTTATACAAGAATGTTAAAGACCAGATTTGGTTACTGAGTTTGAAACATCCTTCGAGGTCTGAGGATGCAGTGATGAATTTAGTCAGTTCAGTAGCTGAAATTGTTTTAAATGTGTCTTTGTGGTCCTCTTTCTGATATCAGTGAGGTCAATATAAAGAGTCTTATTTATTTTAGTGGAGCTTCGTTACTTGCAAGCCTCACCCTGTAATGACAGTGCTACCTAAGGTAACAGTCATATAAATAACTTACTGTAAGTTTGCACTGTCATCTGCTTTTTAAATTCTGGGAAAGCTCCATTGCCTGTGTAATATATAAGGATATAACACATATAGAAGAATAATAACTGGCATGAAGCTGTCACTGTAACTAGACTGTGATACCCTGTTTGTGTTTTACCTTTGATCTGCATCTTCCTGTCAATCCTTAGAAGTCTGAACCTTGATACAAGCCCAAAGCCAGAGAAATCAAAATCTTCTTGGCTGCCCCAGTGCTCATTGAAGGTTCATTTGATAATTCACTGAGCTCCTTGGACCTTTGTATTTTTTTCTATTAGAACTGCCTATGCTTTAAGATTGATCTGCATGTGCTCTGTTGGTACATGTGGCAACACTCAGACCACTGTTCAGTCTCTTCATCTAAGTATGTTAAGTGTGTAATTAGCCTTTGACAGTTGCTTTTCTGACACCTAATCTGGTCTTGCCACAGAATCCACTGGCCAGGTAGTTGCTTATTCCATACAAACTGTGGCTATTTCACCACTAGTTATCTGGGTGGATAGCATCTATCAAGAGGTGAAATAATGCAGTGTAGCTAAATCCTGAGTACAGATTCATTTGTCAGTTTTATTAAAATTGAATGGCAGAAAGCATAACAGAACTTGCACCAATCCCAACCTCATATACTGTTTGTATGAAAAAGAAAAACAAAATAAAATTGAAAAATCTGGGTTTATTTGAAGGTGGCAGCCAAAAGTGCAGCAACTGATTGAAAAGCTTACAGATAAATTAAGCAGTCATACCACCACTGTCAAGACTTCAAGAGTCACTCAGCCAAAGGAATTTAATTTGACTGTACCCAAGCCACGTGCAATTCCTCCACCTTCACCAGCAGCTCTGCCAGCACTGCCAAAAAGACAACCTGTAAGTTGGTTTATTTTTTGAAAGACACTAAATTTCTTGTATGCTTGTGCACAAAATCTTGGTAGGGGGGTTAATAATCTCTTTAAAGCAATTATAGAAAATCTACAACCTTTGACAGATTGAAAAGGACTTAGGCAATTATCCATGTATTAAAGGTCAAATTTCTTAAAAAAAACCAACAAACTAATTATTTCATTTCAGTGAGTGTTCTGTAAGTGATTTATAAGCCAGCTAGAGAAAAGGGAAAAGTTTGGTTCCTGCAGTCCTTCTTTGACTTTCAGAAGTAGAGCTACAAAATGGGTATGAGTTGATGACAGCATTGATATGGATGTTTCTGATTGCTCTTGGCTTTGTAGGATGTTTGCTTTGGGTAATGCGCAGAAGGAGGTAAAAAAAAAAAAAAAAGGACAATCAAATGAAAATGTTTCAAAAATTTATTTTTTTGTAAATGAATTCACATTAAAATAAATGGAGAAGCAGTTCCACTGGAAATGATATGGACTCTAGGTTTGCAGCTCCTCCTTGAAGGTGTAATTTTATTTTTATTTGGCTTAATCTCTAAAATTAGGGCTTTCAGTTTAAATTCATTGCTCATGTAAAAATTAGACTAGATTTGTCTTTGAAATACTAAGTTATTTTACTTATTATCTCAGCTTGTGATTTAGTTACACTGGTACAAGTCAGAGACCCACAGTTGATGTTATCTCACTGGTATAAAGCAAACAGGAACTGGGATCAAGCTACTATGACTAACTTAATAAAGACTGCAAAATCATTTGTATTTAAATGCAGTGGGAAGTGGGCTTAGAAGTCATAGATTTGGGCATTATCTGCCACCTTGTATTAGTACTTCAGGTTTTAAATAATACATGTGTTGAATGCTCTTAGAAACCATTTACATCTTAGGATGGCAGAGCAATTTAATGGTAGTGTGTTATACAGTTAATGGGATTTTACATTGAAACAGCTTAATACCAGGCTCTGAAAAACTGCATTTAATAACTACTTAATCAGTATAGGAATGAGTCATGTTGCTGTCATTTTAGAACTTTATGCTGTGCAGCCCCTCTTAGAATAAATTTGCTTTAATGCAGATGCATTTAGTGAAGTTCGTCTGTGTTGTTTGGATTATACTAAATTTGGTTTACATTCTGGCCAGGTTTGCAAATTTAAAGCTTGTGTGAATCTAAAGCCATTAGTGTAGTAGTGACATACCTTCTACTCATTTCTGTACCTCTCTCAGCAAATTAAGATTCACTTTACTTTGCCACATGGTGACCAGTATCACCAATTTACATCCTGAAATAAAAAGAGACTGAAAACACAGCTCACATGGCAGGAAAGGGTCAGTAAGGTGAGAGCCGGCCATAGGTGTGGCTCCTGTATGGTGGAGGGTTGTCTGCAATTCAGAGGAACACAAAGAAATAAAGCTCTTCCACATTACGTCCCAGAATCTGCTGCAGAAATGGTCTCATCCATTTTCTCACAAAAGTGTTCCTTTTATGAGGTACCCCTTTTTAACTCATGGTTCATAAACCTGTCAAAGAACTTGTCACGTGGTTTTTCAGCTGGGACTATTGTAGTCACTACCCACAGTTACTGCTCCACATTGGAACAGCTGTACAGAACTATGTGGAGGCATATGGAATTTGAGCAATAGGTTTTGGCAACCCTGTGGTGCAATTAGTTCATTCTGATTAACAGGATTGTTGTTTAGGTATTGCTTTCTAGCGTTATTTTATTCCAGGCATTTCTTTGCAAGTAAAATGAGATGCACCACATACATTGGGTCAGGAGCTGAGATGGCACTGTGTCCTGTGTGCAGAGCACATGCTCCCTTCTCTTCCCAGGGGAGGGCTGGGCTGTGGGTTATTGCAGAAGGCAGGGTAGTTGTCTTAGTGACCTGTAATGAGATGGGATTCCCCACTGGCCTTGGAGTAACCTAAGCCGAGAAGCTTAGGATAATCATTCAGCACCTTAAGCATTCATCAAAAAGGGGGGACATAAAGTGAAAAGGAAAAGCATTTTAATGTTGAGATTTAATAATAAAACAATTCCCTCCAAATATTTGGTCTAAAGATTATAAATTTGTGGCTCCACTGGCCTTGGCACACATGCATGTGCATGCAGACACAAGCATGCCCGTATGCATGCACACATTCATAAATACAATTCTACAAGGAAAAATGAGTGCTTTACCTTGAGGTTTGCAAAGGAAACAAATGGAGACAGGTGCATAAACCTGATAACGCGCAAAATTATTTAGACACATTCAACTTTCTTGGATATCTGGGCCTAGAGTAACAAAATCCATTCTTTTAATATCAGCACTATACTAAAATAATAAGATTATGCAATTATTTTATTTTTAATTTTTCTGTAAACCAGAGATACGTATTTTTTTAAAAAAGGCTGCACTGGGATGTTATTGTAACACCATTCAGCCAAATTTAATGTGTTTTTAGATTTTTTTCTATTATTTCAGCTGTGCTTCATGAGTGAAATGCTGATTGTTTAAAATAATTAAATGGGTGAAATCATTTAGCCAGTACAGAGGATTTTGTTTGCAAATATACAGACCTACAAAGATATTTGTGATCTTATCTATAAAAATAGAAATTCATAATACAGTAGCATTGCATGAGCTTTCCCTTGTCCATCTTATGACAGTAACTTTAAAAAATACAAGAGTGATGAGTACCAAAGTTCAAAGTGATTATTCATTTTTTTTTATTCCTTAAGCTTCTTGTGGTACCTACTCCCTAAATAATCTTCTTGTTAAAGGATGTCACACAGGCTATGTGAGGCTAACCACTGCCTGGGGAGGGAAAGCAAAGTTGGTGTCTCTTATACCCAACCCTGTTTTCACATTTGGATTAAGTAGGTAGAGTCTGACCTTTCTTGATCTCTCTGTTGCTGTAATTTACAATTTATTTATAGTGACTTTTTATCCTCTTCCAACAATTGGGTAATTGCTGTATTGTCTGTCTGTATATCTGCTTGGTACTCATCCCCATGGGATGACTAAAATCACAAGGCAAGGAATGTTTTTTAAATAGCTGATGGAAAAGTTTTCTCCTTCAATTACTTGGAATAAGCATGGCACTTTCTAAGAAGAGATTTTCAGCTTACTCTAGCAGATGAGTGCAGTTTGCAGGTAAAGCACATGAGTAGGAAGAAGAGTGAAATAAACTGATACTCACTGCCTGTGGAACCCTTTTCAAATCCTGCAGGCTTTCATCTCTCCATCTATAAAAGCATAATAGAAATTCTTAGATACTTCTGAGAAATACTTTCGCTGCTGCTTCACTTTAAGAGCTCACAAAAATACTTGAGCAGTCTCACCAGTTCATTTAATTTCTAGCTTCTTCTGTTTATTTGTTTTACCTGTAGATAAAGATGTCACATAGCAAAGGCAGTGTAAAGTCCATTAAATTCATGATTTTTTGAAAGTGTAGTTCTGGGTTGGTAGATGGTGTCAGGGAGCAGAATGATCCCCCTGTAATCCAGGAGGAGGCAGTCAGAAAACTGCTGAGCCGCTAGGATGTTTATAAATCTATGGGCCCAGGTGGGATCCATGCCAGGGTGAAGAGGAAGCTGGCAGATGAGCTTGCAATGTGAATTCTATTCACAAAAAGGGTAGGAAAGAGGATTCTGGTAATTACAGGCCAGGTAGCCTGACTTCAGTACCTGGTAAGATAATGGAGCACTTAATATTGAGTGTCATCATGCAGCACCTACAGGATAGCCAGGGTATCAGACCCAGCCAGCGTGGGTTTAGGAGAGGTAGGTCATGTTTGACCAACATGGTCTCTTTTTATGACCAGCTGACCTGCCTGGTGGATGCAGGAAAGGCTGTGGATGTTGTTTACCTAGACTGCAGCAAGGCCTTTGACACTGTCTCCCACAGCACACTCCTGGATAAGCTGGCAGCCCATGGCTTGGACAGGAGCACTCTTTGCTGGGTTAGGAACTGGCTGGATGGCCCAGAGTGGTAGTGAATGGTGCTGCATCCAGCTGGCAGCCAGACACCAGTGGTGTCCCTCAGGGCGCTGTGCTGGGGCCAGTTCTGTTCAATATTTTTATTGATGACATGGATGAGGGTATTGAGTCTTTCATTAGTAAATTTGCGGACAACACTAAGCTGGGAGTGTGTGTCGATCCGTTGGAAGGGAGGAGGGCTCCGCAGTGAGATCTGGAACAGTTGGATGGATGAGCAGAGTCCGATAAGATGACATTTAATAAGCCCAGGTGCTGAGTCCTGCACTTTGGCAACAATAACCCCCTGCAACGTTATAGGCAGGGGACAGTGTGGCTGGACAGTGCCCAGGCAGAAAGGGACCTGGGGGTGCTGGTGACAGCTGAACATGAGCCAGCAGTGTGCCCTGGTGGCCAAGAAGGCCAATGGCCCCTGGCCTGGATCAGGAATAGTGTGGCCTGCAGGAGCAGGGAGGTCATTCTTCCCCTGTACTTGGCACTGGTGAGGCCACACCTTGAGTGCTGTGTCCAGCTCTGGCCCCTCAGTTTAGGAAGGACGTTGAGATGCTTGAGCGTGTCCAGAGCAGCCAACAAGACTGGTGAGGAGCTGGGAACACAAACCCTGTGAGGAATGACTGAGGGAGCTGGGGTTGTGTAGCCTGGAGAAAAGTAGACTCAGAGGTGACCTGATCACTCTCTACAACTCCCTGAAAGGTGGTTGTATCAGGTGGGGGTTGGGCTCTTTATCCAGGCAGCAACTGACAGAACACAGAGAGGACACAGGCTTTAAGCTGCACCAAGGGAAATATAGGTTGGGTATTAGGAAAAAAATTTTACAGAAAGGGTGATAAAGTACTGGAATGGTCTGCCTGGGGAGGTGGTGGAGTCACCATCCCTGGATGTGTTTAAAAAAAGATTGGATGTGGCACTCAGTGCCATGGTTTAGTTGAGGTGTTAGGGGATGAGTTGCACTCAATGATCTCGAAGGTCTCTTCCAACCTAGTGATTCTGTAATTATATAGTCCAATAAAGCTAGGTGGGATTCCTATGTTTCCTGACCTCCAGTACAAGACAGAATGTATATTTTCCCCATTTCCCCCATTAATTCTTGTGTTAACTCTGTAACTTCTAATTGATCTAGCAGATTTTTAGCAAGATAAATATTTAGGCAGATGTCCAGTAAACTGTCAGACTATCTCACCCACATAGGAAGGAGACATCCAGTCTTTTTTCAGGGCTTACTCTGGGATAGATTTATTGCTCAACAAATACAGAAATCAACCTGAAATCCCTAGTGTCCTGCTGATCCAATTGACAGCCAGTCTTGTCCTGGTCATTTTAGTTGACATGTGATTGCTTTCCCAGATCTTTGACTAATGCTAGAAAGACCCTCTGAGTCCTTTACCTCCCAGACATTTAATCCACACCTCCAGGGGTTTTCCCTTACAAGGACATTGGGACAGCCATGGTAAACCAGAACAAAGGCCCCTTTTGCCCAGTGTACTTTTTCCAGCAGTGCTTAAACACTGAAGTCTGGGAAGACCAGACGGATGGAACATCTGTTGCTTTCCTCCAACTTCCTTCTCAGAGCCCCACCGTTTCATCTCAAAGACCTCCTCAGTTACAATGAAGTTCCTGGTATTCAAAGGATTTCTTTCCCTGAACTTCTTTGGAGTCTGTAACTTGTTCCTACTGGCACACACAGTGCCACAGCTTGCTTTATTCAGCTGCCCTATCTGGCTGTTGTTGATCTGAAAGTGAAGTTTATGAAATGCCAAACAGAACTGTTCCCATTCTGGAAACATTTTTCTCCCTTTGATAGGGCCTATTGGATTTATTATCACTTTAGCCTTTCTTGTACTAGTTCCAAATTTGTCTTCCTTTCTGGTTTTTTGACCAGGGGTTATGTTATATTGAACAGAACTCAAAAGCTAGGTAGTTCCAACTAATTGGAATCTGTCCCTGTCTTCTAGAGTGGCACTAATAGAAAAGAATCAATATTTAAAAAAAAAACCAAACTGCTGCTGTTCTGTGGTAAAAGTGAATGAGCTTTTTTTTGCCTGCAAGAATGTGTCACTTGGAATGTTTTATATCTCATATTCTAGAGATTTTTGTCTTTTAATACAGGTTCCTCCAAGCATCTATAAGCCTCCAAAGGAAAGAAAGCTACTAGAGGAAATCAAAACAAAAAATATCCAAAAAGCAAAAGTAAGTGTATTTTGTTCTTCTATCCTTTCTTTTCTTCTAAACTGGTTCTTCTGTATTGTTTCATCTTCACAAATCTTAGAACTTTATCTGAAACACATCTGCTTTTGCAACTAAATAGCTCGTGGCTTTTTGTCTAGAGTCATGAAGTTTGTATCCTCTACTCTGTTTTAACACCCTTTTCCCACTTTCTTTATTTTATTACTAATTGTCCGCCTTCTACTCAGTATGTAAGTACCATAAGAGAAATTTTGCAAGCAGTCATATAAAGTAGCAGAAACGTGATAATTTTCTTTTTTTCACAATGGTTTTTCTAGTCCCATGAACATGTAGATTTATAAAGTATTCACTTATTTATTAAGGTGCCAAATTACAAAATAAGTTTAATATTTTGAGGTTTTTTCTGTAGTAACTGAAAAATAACCATGTTACTCACTTTTTAAAGTATCAGTAGATTCTGACTTTTTTTGTGCAGACTTCATACTCTTCCATATTCTTCATACATTCCCTTCAGCAGACAGAAAGTGTGAAGTCATCCTTGTTTGTAAAGAAACAGAGTACATGGTCTCTGTGTGTTAAGACAGCAGGAGAAGGGAGGGCCTGTTAAATACAAACAGATTTGAGCCAAACTTTGACATGAATCTTGTTCAATGAGGTAGCTCATAGTTAAAGCAGATTGTTGTCTTCTCCTTGGAAAGGAATTAATTAAAAATCCATTTCCACTTTCTTTCCCCATTCCCACACTGCAGTTACAATATCCAATCAAATTACAATATAAACCTGATAAAAGGTATGCCATGTGACTCCTTTTTATTATCATGCTCCCACCTCCATTCTGAAAATGCCTGATTCTAGTTTTTACTAGCTAGTACAAGTCCATTCATTACTGTCCTGGGCTGTTCTCATGTCCTTGTGAAAGAGGCATTGGATTCTGTTTCTGAATTTTAGTGAAAGCTTTAACGTGTGACAGATTCTAGGGGGATAAATTTTGCATTCCTTTTGCTGGCCCATCACATTACCTATGCTTGCTATTTCATTGTAAAACAATACAACATTATTTTTTATCCTTTTATAGTTTCCATACTGTGGGGAAAGCCCATCTATTTGTCTGTGTGCTTATTTGCATGTTAAAAACTTTCTAGAAAAGCTAAATATCACAGTGCCTATACCATCAAAAAATCTATGACAACTGTAAAATCACTTAACAACCAGCCACATTCTTCAGTAAAGAAAATGCATTAATACAAGAAACAAAGATAAACCACCACAGAAATTATAACTGCAATAACAGCAGTTTTTGTCACTTCTGGAATGTTATTTAAGGCATCCAAAGCATTCACAAAGGTCAATTCCCTAGACTGTTTGCTAAGCAAGCTGATATGGTGGGTCCTAGCAGAAATATGTATGAAAAATGCCATTTGTCTCATAGCATTTTTGCAGAAGCTGTAACTGTAAGAACTGCATCTGTGAGGAATGAGAACACTGGAAGCCACACTCTAGACAGTTATAGAAACACTGATGTTATCAGCTGCTGCCCAGAAAGCCATTAGAAAATCTAGACTGTGTTTCACAGTTTTGATTAGAGATTTGGTTTACAACCAAAATAAATATCCAAAACCTAGAAATGTGGTTGCCTGTACTTCCCTATATAATGACTGGGCCATTAATGCCAGGGGTGTGCCTATTGTGTGCACCCCTGGTGCAGTGATCCCTTGATCATAATTCTCTAATGTAACTCAAAACCAAAGCCGTTGTTTGTCAGTTGGAAACAGTTACTGCCAATGGTACTGATGTGCTGTGGATAATTATGACACTTTTAAGCTGCTGTTTGGACAAGCAACATGTTTCATATGGGCAGGCCTATCAAAGCCCTGATGTCCTGTGCAAAGGATACATCCAGGCAGAACTGTGTAGAAAATCAATACTTGCTTACTTCAGGTCTTTAATCAGAAGTGAAAATTTATCTAAATACTAAGTCAAGCTTTTGGAATCCATCTTGGGACCACTGTTGTGTCACATCTTCATTAATGACACAGATGAAGGGATTGAGTGCACCCTCAGCACATTTCCTAATGACACCAAGCTGGGTGGTGCAGTTGACACACCTGAGGGACAGGACTCCATCCAGAGGGACCTGGACAAGCTCGAGAAGTGACCCACGGGAATCTCATGAGCTGTAACAAGACCAAGTGCTGATGCTGCACCTGGGTCAGGGCAGCTCCCAGTGTCAACACAGGCTGGGGATGAACGGATCCAGAGCAGCCCTGAGAAGGACTTGGGGGTGCTGTGGGTGAGGGGTTGTAGATGACCCAGCCACGGGCACTCACAGCCCAGAAACCTCCCTGTCCTGAGATCACCCAAGGCACCGTGGGCAGCAGGTGAGGGAGGGGATTCTGCCCCTCTGCCCTGCTCTGGTCAGACCTCACCCGCAGCGCTGCATCCAGCTCTGGGGTCCCATCACAGGAAGGACATGGACCTGTTGGAGCAAGTCCAGAGGAGGCCACCAAGAGGGATGGAGCGCTTCTCCTATGAGGAAAGGCTGAGAGAATTGGGATTGGTCAACCTGGACAAGAGAAGGCTTCAGGGTGACCTAATTGTGGCTTTCCAGTACCAGAAGAGCGCCCACAAGAAGGATGGAGAAGGACTTTTTACAAGAGCAGGTAGTGACACGACGAGGAGGGATGGCTTCAAACTGAATGAGGGTAGATTTTGATTAGACATTAGGAAGAAATTCTTAACTGTGAGGATGGTGAGGCACTCACACAGGATGCTTAGAAAAGTTGTGGATGCCTCATCCCTAGAAATGTTTAGGGCCAGGTGGGATGGAAGTCTGAGCAGCCTGGTCTAGTGAGAGGTGTCCCTGCCTATGGCAGAGGCTTTGGAATGAGATGATCTTTAAGGGCCCTTCCAACTCAAGCCATTCTGTGATTCTGTGAATATAGTGGTTGGGGCTACAAGACTTTTTAAGACATAAAATTATTCTTAGAGAATTTAAATGTACCACACTCTTTAAGATAATTGTTTTAATTTTAGGATCTGCTCCTGAAAGCAAATACTAACCAGTTCAGGTGTGCAACAATCAAGCCTGAAAAGAGAGAGGTATGGTGCAAAATACATGCTGAAAAATTCCCCAGCAGGAAGATGAAAAATGACTGGAGTATTTAAAGATATCTTAGGAGTATTTGAAAAAATTATGTTTATTTGAACTTAAGAATCACATGCTATGATTTATAGCTATAGTGTCATTTCACATCCCTATACCAGCATTTGCCTCTTTGTATGCATAATGCATAACCCCCTTTTCTTATACTTCTGGTGCTGCTTTATTATTTTCCTAATTCTGAGACAAGCCGCCTTTCTGTGAAACTGCTCCAACAGATCTCCAAACTGGCAATATTTCTCTAAATCCACATATTATTTTTCCTTTAATTTTGATGCCACAGAGCAGCCAAGCTGAGGGAATACTGTTCATATATATACTGAATCCTTGCTTTGGTTGCTTCCCAGTTCACAGTTATGTCACCAAGCTATGTATGTAATATATTCATTTCAGCATCAGTGCTGCATATTCTATTAACTGTGTTCATCCCCATGATACCAGACAGTTTCACATCAGTATCTATAGATAATATCATTAAATTAATAAGCATCAGCAGAATTCTACCACTAATTAATAACTTTAGGAGGTGTGTTTTGGCATCCTAGTTTATCATATTTATATATATATATATATGTAAGTAGTATTTCATAGTCAAAGAAAGAATCACTGTTACTTCTTAGCATTGTTTTAGTCAGTATTTGGTCATTTGGTATATTTAGTCAATATACCTTTGTATGGTTGTATTCCCACTAGGCTGGGTGTACATAGCAAGTTTTTTGTGTATATTACAATTCCAAAATATGTCCCCTGTGTATTTGTTACTCTCCAAAAAAAATTTGATGAATATTCAAGTGTTAGTTTTCACAAATACCTAATATCTTTTGCTGAGTAATTGAAAATTTGTTTCTGAAATGAAATAACGTGTTTTTGGTTTGAACTGCAGAACATACATGCCAATATGGAGAGTAAACCAGCATTCAAGGCTCAAGAGATCCAAAGCAAGGTGAGTAACCTTTAAGGAACTGTTGTCATATATACTTGAAAATTTGTACACAGCCAAATCTTGTAATGACGAAAACTCGTCTTGAATCCATGTTTTTACACTAAGGCCAGGAGCACAGTATGGATTGGGTCTATGGTTCGCAGATTTTGTCCTATGCACCATTAATAATCCCCAAAGAAATTGGTCAGGGAGTGACAAGAGCAGGGTTACTCCATGACTGAAGAGAAATAAGGAGCCAAACGTGATGAAAGCACAGGCAGTGCCCTCACCAAGCAGGACACAGTATCTGAATGTGAAGAGGTTGGTGGCAGTGATGGGTTCTGCTGACAGCAACTCACCCTTGGACAAAACGAGGTAACAAGTCAGATCTGGGGTCCACCCAAAAGTCCAGTCAGGAGACAAATCTACAACAGCAACCCGGGTCCATGACAGCAGGAGACAGAAACGGAGAGACAATCAGGAGTGGAAGAATTCCCAGCATTATGGAAGCTGAAACCCATTTCTGAGTCTTAACTGGGGCTCCCAGGCCAGTGAGCAGATGGTGTGAGTGGAGGTCCTGGGTGAGACTGAGTGATCAAAACCTCCTGGGTGGGGTCAGGGTGATCCCTGAACCTTTTGGTTCCCTGAGGTAAATTGCCTGCAGTTGTAACCATATTGTGTACACAATCTAACCATATTGCCTAAAGTGTTTTCAGCTACAAAGGGAGAAGATTTTATGTAAAATAGTATGAACTGAGAATTGTCCCCAGCAAAAAAAGAATTGTGAAACCTTGGTTTAAGAACTCAGCGTAAGGACAGAAGAATCTTGCATCAGTACATCACTGTTTCAAAATGAGATCCTAAAGAATGCTGAGCAATCATTCCAGCTAATGACTGTCTGATACACAATATACAATCAGGCTGGATGTTTGCCTTGTTTCCTTCAGACACATACTGAGGTCATGAAATCCACTGTCCTGATTGCTTCTCTTGTAGAATTTTCAAGGGTCAGAGAATTGTAAACACGGGAAAAGAGCTTTTCAGCCTTAACAGTGGAACACATGAAAACTCACATTGCTGTTTCTGCAATAACTGCACTACAGATAATTTTCAGTCTTATTTGTTCAATCTGGCACCTTCCATTTGTTTCAAGTTCTTATGCAGAATAATTTCAGCTGTGCTTGTATTGTGGTCTCAAATATCTTGTGAGCAGGTCTGCCTACTTTTTAAAACTATGCATTTAGGTACAGCTCAAAAACATTGTGAAAGGATTGATTCTCCACTTGTGGGACTGGGCATCTGGCAAGTTTTTCTGAAGCCTGTCTGGCATTTATCACACACTGAAGTTATCTTTAGTAACAGTATCAGCTACTCAGTCTGCTTGCTTACAGTCCAGCAGCATTTAAATTACAGTAAGGTAATAAGATCCTAGTTCATTTTGCAAAAAAAAAGAAAGAGAAAAAACCCCAAACCAGGAAACATTTACATAGTTAAAACAAACAGACGTGACCTGTAATTATGTGGGCTCAGTTCAAAAGTCTGGATGTTCCATTGCCCTTTCTGATAATATAAAATAATAAAACTTTAGTGCAAACTAACAAGAGTCAGAACATCTGCCTAAATTGCATCAAGAAAGATATGGATCTGGCATCCTCTGGCATTGATTAGGGCCACTCCTAAAACTTGCTGGTATCTCCTCTAGATGCATAAACAGTTTTATCTTGTCTAAACACATTTGCCTTAAGGTTAGTTAGGTGATATTCAAGATGCTGCTGTAACTTTCAAGCAGAGATAGGCATATTGTTATTGACTTTTAAAATACTTTCTCTTCCTGTTGCCTTCCTGCCTGTGCAACTCTCTGAGTAGACAAATCCTAAGAGGATGGTTTATCCAAGATATATATATATATACATATATATATATATGAAATTTCAATCTATCTTAAAATTAATTAAATTATATAATGTTTTAACAAACTAGTATTTTGCTTTCCTCTTTCTAGAACACCTACAATATGTGATTTTTTTTTTCATTTTAGAGACATATATTGTGTGCAGCAGCACTTATTTCTCTTGCTGTTCCAAAGTACCTATTCATCCTTTTCACTGGGAGAATGAGACAGTACAAATGCATCATCACTCTGTCTCAGGCTGCCTCTTGCTCATATTGTATTTGCTCTTTACATATATATTGGTTTTGGTGAGCTGTTGCATGTTCATTAGGTGGCAAAAATGAAAATGATATTTTTCCACAAGAATTAGTGTTCTGTAATTTTCCCACTGACTTCCATTTTCTCATCTTGAAAAAAGGGAAGATATCTCACAACAGGAAGAGAATGAGTAAAATTCAAAACTGCCTTGATACTATATGACACAGAAGAATCTATTCAGTTATTTTACTTATACCTGCCTGCACATGTCTTGGGAGTTCTAGTTATTTTGACTCTATTGCCATATTTCTGTTTCATTGTCAGTCAGTTTTCTGGTCAATAAACTGTGAAACTGAAGTTTAAGGTATTTCCATAATCATTCTTAGTTCAGTTCTCTATCCAAATTATAGTTGGTAAATACAGAGTATGAAATCTGTAGACACAGAAAACTGTCAAAACTATGGAAACATTTACATGTGTCAGAGAAAATGTCTTCTCTTAGGAAATATTTTATACACAGTACAGGCATAAAATACAAACTTCATATAATACAGAAGGCTTTGAGATGTGTTGAGACGCAGATCAAAAGGCAGAACGTCATTGGGCATTAAGAAGTCATAGTAGGTCAAACAAAAGAAATAAAATACATTGGTTTGGATTATTTTCCTAAATTCTTCAAGTTATCATCATTTTGTCAAGAAACCGACAGGTAATTAATTTTTTTGCATTAAAATATTCTATCTGTGTATAAATGGTTCTTTTACTTAGAGAATTCTAGGTGATGAAATGTGTTTGCTATCCTCAACCTACCTAATTAATATAATTTATAACACATGAAATACATCCAGTTATGTATTTCAGGAGACTTCATATTTCTGCATACAATATTTGCAGAATGTAGCTTGAGTGAGTCTATGCATTTGTTTCTCAGCTACTCATTAAGTTCTTCATTTGGAATTTAAATACATGTTTGAATTCTGAACACAGAACTTGTCTGGATTTAAGTCAAACATGTTAAGATTAAGCTTTGTTTTCTGTAGCAATGATTCCAGTTCTTATTTCAGCAGCACTGCTTTGCCTTGGTTCAGATTAGGTCTCTTACATGTGTCTGCAAAGGTGACCCATTTTCTCTGAATATCCTACCTGTGCAGGGAACAATTTTAACTAGCAGAGAAATTGATCCTTTACTCCCTCAGTATTTAGAAGTTGTCTGGGAGTCAGTCTTAGCACAATACTTTGATGAGCTAAGAAAGCAGCCACAGGATCTAGTCCAAGTTACACCTTGAGGCCTGAAAGTCACTGAGAACTGTTCTGCACTTCTTCTGTCTAGAAAATGGATATGGCAATGGGTGATTGCAGTCATCTTGGAAATACTTCTACACTGTAATAGTGATTATTTATAGAGTGCTTCTAAGATCTTTCTATGAAAGGTGCCACTTTTGTTTTACTTCATTGTTTTGGCTAACTGACCGTCTTTCGGAGAGGCAGTTTATTGTCTTTGTCCAAAACAGATCAAATCCCTTCTCACAATGAATATGAGCACTGGAAAATATGAAAGGAAGTGAAGACATTCTATGGGATTTGACATGGTCCAAGAGTGATTACAAATTTATAATCCACTTGGGGGACTTGCTGATTTCTTAAGCAGCTTGAGTGGTTTATGAGCAGCATGCAATTTCATTGTGAATGTCAGATTAATGCTAGATGAATGCTTTAAGCAAAATTTATGCTGTCTTGGGTCAATTTATTTAACCCACTGAGATGTTTTTATACTCTGTTTTATGGTTTACATTACTAACTATGGGATATACATTCCCTTTCCTGACAGATTGACAATATACCTATTAAATTAAACACAGCGGCTATTTTGAGGGAGGGTGCCCTCTACCAGAGGAAATTGGAAGAGGAGCTCAAAAGGTATGATCACTTTCCACCTAGGATTGCTTTTCATATCCCTGGATATAGGATAATGAACCACATCAAAAATAATTAAGTAAATTCCAGGTAAACTGAACTAATGGGTCTGTTGTAGGGCATTCTATTCTACAAAACCAGTTGACAAATGAAGAGAGAAGTGGATTGAAGAGGACTGAAGAAAAAGTCTACAGTAAAGTAAATGTTTTTGTGTAGATGCTGTACAGTGTTAGTGTGCTCTGATTTAGTACTCTGGCTAGTGTCTACTTGCAAAGTCCAACAGGGATCACTTTTATATTTATTCCAATTCTCCAGACTAAATAATGACCCAAATACACATCTATTTCTGTGTCCTTTGTACAAGATGCATCTATATTAAGCCAAATAATTTCATATATCTCCATTTTCTTGTGGTCAACTACAGGCCAAGTTTGATACTTGAACTTGTTTATATGTACATAAAAATACCTGTCCATATCTATCACGGTAAGATATAGCACACTAAGAATGTGCTGTTCCTTAAAGCAAGATAAGACAAGAGCTGAGAGTGACAGTAGGGACAGTGTCCTCACTGACAGCAGCTCCACAGTGTCCTGGCAGGCAGCAGGACAGATCCAGGGACAGACAGCTGAGTCAGCCAAGGGTGCTACGAGAGTCCAAAGGGATGAGTCTGGGCTGAGGTCCAGCCAGGAAGCTAAGTCAAGAAGGCAGGGTCAACTCAGCCCTGGGCTGGGTGCAGGCTGATCTATGGAGTAGCTTAGGCAAGGACCAAGGCTGTTAACCTGGGCTTAAATGTGTCTCCTGGGAAGAAACTACACACACACCAACCAGGACTTTTCATCGCTCTTCCTCACACTTTTCACTTTTCACTCCAGTCCCATCCAGTGTCAGACAGTCCCACTGCAGCAGAGCTGTCTTTGAACACAAGCACTGAATCCAGGATGGGGGGGAAGGGGCGTAATAAGAGGTTGCAGGTCTTTCTGTGCATTTAGCACTCTAAGAAATCCTGACATAAGGATTCTTCCTTATGTCAGCAACACAGGTTTTCAGAAGACGTTCACTAGGGAGAGGGTGACTCCTGGATGGCCACTGAAGGTTGTATTCCACAGCTAGAATTACATAATATTTTCACTAAAAAACTTCAAAAAGATAAAACTTATATCATGTCATCTTGCTTTAGTAGAACTTCTAATCCACCCAGCTTAGCAGGCTAAGCACTATATATTGATAGCATTTTAAGTCCTGGAAAGTTTGTCCTGTAAGTTTGGATTTGATCTTTGGACCTAGCAGGTTTTGGTTCACGCATCAGGATTTTAGCAGAAAGGTTTTAAACATCACTCAGGTTCTCTTATCAGCTATCCACACATATTGAGGTTCTTCCACATTATATATGCTACTGTTCACTCTAGCTGGCAGAACTTGTTCCATTCAGCAAAGGAATAGTTCCCTGTAACTTGATGCTATTTTATCTTAGTGAGTTTTAAACTTCAGCTGCATTTAACACAAAATAGATATATATAGAGAGAGATATAAATATATAAAGATGTATATATAGATGTATCATATGTATATGCATTGGGGAGCAGCAGTAGGAGACAATTCACTTCATGTTTGTGTCTGTGCCCTAATTATTGGCTCATTCCCTCCTCTGCTGCAGGACTTTGATGGGCCTGCCCCAGGGCTTTGCTATGTTTTTCTCTCTCAGCTGAGCACAAAAAATAGGGATGTGACTTTGCTTAACAGCTGAATACTTCTTTGCCTCATTACAGCACTATTAAATTGACAAAATACAAAAAATAGTGTTAAGCAGAAATTTTTTGTTCTCTGTGTTAAAGTGAACAAGATTGCCAAAGAGAAAAGATATTTGTTCTTTCTACCTCCAAGCAAAGCAGTCCTCTGAGAAAACGTACATCCCTTTTCCCTGTTTCTCTCTGCTCCTTATGAGAATCCATACATAGCTAAAGTTTTCCCTCTCTTGGGGCTTTGTTTTACTGAAAACTTTCAGGTCCATGCTCTCATGCACTTTCTTCCAGTCTGGCATTCTCAGGCTTTACATATAGCAGGAATACGTCTTAGACTGGAATTAAAGTATATTTGTCAAACAACTTTGTGATGACTGCCTTTTTTCTCTGCAGAGATCAAACACTTTCTATCAAAGGCTACTGGAATTGTTTTATGAACCAAGGCAGAGCTACAAAACCAGATCCCTAGAACAGCATACTCTTTTTTTCTCTTTTGCAGAATTGAAAATTTGCAACAAGGGGCTGGGGACCCATCTGAATTCTTGGAATGGCAGAAACAGATGCGTGGAAAGGATTTGGAAGAACAGCTGACTGAAATAGAGTGTAGGAGGCTTCAAGGAAAACTGAGTTATGAGGAGGCAGTTCTAGCCCATCAGAATGTAATCCAAGAAAATAAGAAGAAAGCTGATCTATTGAGAGAAGAGGTAATACATGCAGGGATGCTCAAATTTTGCTGACTACCGATCTGTGCAAATCATAGCACAGATGATACCTACTATTAGAGGTGTAAAATTCTATGCAGTGTCCTTACTCACTGGAGTCTGCAAACAAAGGAAAAAGAGGGCTATAACTTCCAGATACAGCAATGCTTGCTTATACATGAAAGCACTTTTTACAAGGTTTTTTTTTTTTTTGATTAACGCTTATCAAGTAAATTGAATAACAGCAGAAGGTCAAAGCATGCTCCCCTATATTCTGTCATTATGCAAATCCTTTTGGAACAGATACTTAGATACCAAGCACCATTAGCATTGAAATCAACAATATATAACTGATTTCTTTATCTTGTTAAAAGGAGAGGCAAAAATATGAAACTTAAACCGATATAATTCAATTTACTTCATATTATCTGACACACCTAGATCTCTCTTAGGTGAAAATTCAGACAACCCTCTTTGGATCCATCCATGTGGAAAACTGAATATTTACGTCAATAAATTTTTTTCACAGTGTTTTCAGTCTAGCAATTCACAGTTTCTCAAAATCATTGCTAGATCTTCTTTTTATTTTCACAACTCACATTACATTTTCCCAGTGCTTTTCTTATAAACTAAACAGGTGATCAAGAATCACCAAATACTATAGATTTAAAACTTTTCACAGCCACCATCACATTCTTTTCTATTTCTCCAGTTTGCTCCTATGCCCTGTAGGCCAGTACCTGTCTCTTGACCATCTCACAAATGACAGTGCAGTGTCTCAGCAACATAAAATGGGACCACAAATGTACAAAATTTTCATAAAGACCATGCTACAAAAGGAAAATTTGCTGAATTAGTTTCTTTTCTGTCCTATAATACCTTTCAATCTTTTTTAGCATTGAGTCTTCATGTTTGTTTAGAAAGACTATAGCAAAAACTTATGTGAACCCTAGTGTGTACTACCGAGCATAGCGTGATTGCTCATAATCATTCCAGAATTATTGCAATTGTTATATTCACTTCAACTTCAGAGCATATGTGTTTTATTTGTTAGCAGAAATGTCCCAAAATGAATAGATTTGGGGATGTGCAAATAAGATTTGCTCTAACCCAACCAATTCCACATAGCTCCCTTTGCTTGTCAACAAGCAGGGCATGTCATCCATATGCAGATCTCCAGATGTACTGGGCACCAAATGCCCATTCCCCAATATTCAGCTGTCATGCTGACCCACTTCCTTCCTTTAAAACTCTGGTCTTCCATCTAAAACAGGAAGAACAGCAAGGAATCTAGTCTGAGAAAATCAATTTTCCTGCTTCTTGTTCCTTTCCTCTGACAAAGAAAGGAACATGGTACCCAAAAGTGGACTTGACATTACAGAGCTATGACTTGGGCCCAAGAAGTTCCTGCAGGCACACAACTAGCAGTATATTAGATTAGGACACTTCCTGCTATTTCACAACCAGATCCAGAAATTACTCTTTACTACTTTTGTGGATGATGTAATAGTTTGAATCCAATTTTCCTTGCCCTGTTTCAATGTTTTGAGGCACTCAGATTACCACTTATCAGGAGTTGCATTCACCTGGTTTTTTGTGATTTAGAAAGCAGAGCTGATGCACCTGTATGCAGAGAAACGTCTACAGGAACAGAAAGAAATGAAAGAGCTGGTGGAACAGGTCATGGAAGGACACAAGAATGTAAAGCAAGTAAAAGCAAAGATCCAGGAATACAAACAACAGATAGGTATATATATTGCCACAAAAATGAGAGGTGATGCTAAATATCCCCAAATTACTTCATCTTTCTTTTAGGGCCAATTACAATTTTTACAGAAGGGAAAGGGAAATTGAGGGAAAGATCCAGGCTATACATTCCCATGAATGTATGAATATGAATTCAGGAATCAGCTGGTAATGGGCAGATCAGAAACTCTAAGCTACTGGTCACAGGAATTACTCTTTGTTTAAACAGGAGAAATACATCACTAATATTCTGCAAGCAGTTTCCCTTCCATCTAAAAGTAGCACATGTAAATGACTCTACTTTTTGTCAAATGCAGACTTCTCTGCTTGTGTATCTCCATACTTGTATTCATAAGGATTGAGGTAGGCAAAGAGTGTCAGTCACTCAGAATGGACTAGCAGAGCCTACCAGCCTTTGCAATTCAGTTATTTCTAGGATATACATAGCTTGGAAGACTATGAATATTTTCTATTTTATAATATCCTTTTATTAAGTAATGAAACAGTATGTACAAATGATAACAGAAATTACAAAGCAGTAATTCAAAGTGCCTGTGTATGTATATAGTACATTTATGTGCTGAATAGAAGGATAGATGGTGGAGGTGGGAAGTACTCATTTGTTTCTTTAATGATTCCTCCCACCAATACCAGACTGTTCCCTCAAGTACCTTTAGATCAGTATTATTATCATTATTCATGAATGCATATGAATTTTCCTCCAGATGGACTACTTGCTAAAACAGGCAAACAGCTAACTGAGACTAATTCTAATCTTTCAGTTCAGCAGGTTTGTGAAGAAAGTGGAGAACTTCTCCGTCAAGCTTTAGAAGAAAAGGAGGAGGAGAATAGGAAAAGATACGAACTAATTCAACAAATACGAGCTATTGAGTCTACACCTAGCATCAGACACAAGTTCATTGATTTAACAGAGGTAAGCTCAAAAGGGAAAAAACTACTGTTTTTACATAAATGTGTACTGTATATGTTTCACACATTCAGAGGGATTGTGTACTGCAGATATATCACAGTCTGGACAGATGAAGTACAAAGTGACCCCATACATGTCATATTTTGTCATGGTGCATGAAAAAAGTTAGATTTGAAATAGAACAAACAAAGTCTAGAAAATGAAAATTTTATCAAGAAGAATATTTTGATGGCAAGTGAAATCTTAGTCCTCTTGAACCTTCTTTGAATTTTGCCAGTAGGATATGGGTTTCCCAATATCTTCCAAAAAGAGACTGGACAGTGATTACAAGATGTCCTATGCATCTTTACAAATTCAAATATTTGTCAGTCAGGGTTAGAACTGAATCAACACGAAGTTTGGACTGATTTATACTTAGTCATATTGCAGTGGTGATGGCCATGGTAATTAGCAAGATCAATTTCCTTTGCTTTCAAAACTGTTAACATTCAGGTATTTGAAAGAGATTGTCAAGAGAACCCAAAACCTTCTGAGTTGTTACAATTCTGTGTAAATGACTTGTGTGTGTAAGTCTATAGTTTACAGTAACTGTATTAACTGTGTCTCAAACTTCTTGGACTTGCTGTTTATGCACAACAACTCAAATGCCTGAGACTGGGCTCTGCAATGCTCAGACTTAGGCAGCATCCAGAAATCTGTTATCTTATTTGTTAACTTAATCAGAAGCAGATTAGCAGATGGGACATAAGGAATACATTTTTTACAGTGAGTGTGATGATCCACTGGCACAGGTTGCCCAGAAAAGTTGTGGATGACCCCATCCCTGCAAATGTTCAATGCTGGGCTGGATGGCCCTTGAAGCAACCTGGTCAGGAGGATGTTCTGGTCATGGCAGGGCATTTGGACTAGCTGGTCTTTAAGGTCCCTTCCAACTCAAATCATTCTGTGTTTCTGTATCACAGCTTCACTGTTCCTTTATACTGACTATTACAGTACCACTCTAGTGAATTAGCACACTTTTGGTGATAGCTTGTCCTGTTTTTCTGTCAACAAAAGGCTTTTTCAGGCTTAGTGCAATTAAGTATTTGTCCACAAAATTCCCATTCATTCTCCTAATTTTTAAAGTACCAGTTCTTCCCTTCATGGTACTTTAGTTGCTTGAACACCAGCAGTATCTATTGCATGAGTATAGAACTTTTCTTATTTTAGGAACTACTTCACTGGATTCACTGAGCATTTTTAAAATGCAGACACTCAAAACATTCAGCTTCTACCACTCAATGCCTTGAGCAAATTCTCTTTCCTAGACGTGTTTGATGTCGCATTGTCATGCTCAAACACTACCATAGATAGATAGATAGATAATATACCCTGTTGCCAAACATTTCCCTTTCACTTCCTGTGAATGCAACTCAATGGTCATTGACTAAGTTTAAACTAGAAGCAAAATAATATGGTACTTGCTATTTGCAAATCATGCTAAAGTAAAAACTGAGAAGGAGGTGACAGAATCAGCAAGGCTAGAAGAGACCTTCAAGATCATCCAGTCCAACTGTCAACCCAGAACAACCATAATGCTATTTCATTAACCTATGGTAGTACACCTTTTTCAAAAGTACATATTTTAATGTTAAAATAAAGTCTGCATAACACTGAACTCTTTTACCAATTGTCTACTGATGCTGCTGGTGGCCACTGTTTAGGTGACTGGCAGATATGCAGAATATGGAAGCAGAAACCACTGAGACAATGTTGCACAACCATCCTCCAAATGAAAAACCAATAATGATCTTTTTTTACTAACTCAACTTTTGGAGCTTTAGGAAAAGAAGCTATGGAGATCAAAACTGCTGGAAATCTTATAGCAGAGAAAGCCAAGCCTGGTTGTTTGTCATATTCTATTTTGTGGCTTTACTGCCCCTGGCCACTTATCCCCCACTCCCTTTACTGTGTTCTTCATCTTTCTTGGCTTTCCATCCGTTTCATGGACCAGTGCTTGGTAGAGTCAGAAAATGATCCCTGGAGGACAAGCACCTGACTAGACTGCTTAGATGGAATCCCAGACCAGGGAAGAGGGACTGAATTGCAGTCAATTCTTCAAGGCAAACTGAAGGTCTGAGCATCTATCTATGATGGAGCATCCTTCTCTTTTCCAGTTTCTTTTCCTTCCCCTTCATGTTCAGTTTTGGGAAAAGCTCACAACTATTCTGCCAAGAACTCAGTATTCAATAAAAGGGGGGGGGGGGGGGGGGGTTTATGTGCTATGGTACAAGATATGCACCAAAGGTGTGTGCAAAAACTGTGTTAAGATAGACAAAAGAATATTAGTTGGAGTGAAATAGATTAAATTTTGCAAAGAAAGCTACACAGGAGCTCCCTATTTGTGTGGGTTTATGAAAGTTTTCCCTATATGCATGCAAACTGAGATTGCAGCGAGGTGAGCATTGCTCTTTACTCCCAAGTAACAAGCAACAGGACAAGATGAAATGGCCTCAAATTGCACCAGGGGAGGTTCATTTTGGGTACTAGGAAGAACTTCTTCCCAGAAAAGGTTTTCATGCATTGGCACAGACTGTTCAGGGCAGTGGTTGAGTTGCAGTCCCTGGAGATGAGAAGTGGCACCTAAGGACATGGTTTAATGGTGGACTTGAAAGAAAGGAAAAATATATATAAGAGCAAGGGCCAAAAACTTAAAGCCTTCACAAAGCTGTTAGGAAATGATCCATCTTTGTTTGCAAACTAAAGTGCAGAAGTCTCTCTTTAGATCTCAGAATCTCATTATCATTCACATTGCAAAGTGAATACTAAAAAGCCTTCATTAAACATTCAGGTTTGAATATTTTAAATTTGGGCATTATGATCTGAATTTTCTGGGTACACAGCATTATTTAGTCCTAGTCATTTCAGATAAAAATAGTAGCTACCGTTATAGATTATAGATCAAATGCATACTTTGGAAATAGATAAATACAAAAATGCATATTTTTAGTGTAAAGTCTGTTCTGGTTTCACACATTAAAAAAATAAGTAGTTTTACACATTTAAAAATTTCAAAAATCTAATTAAAACTTAAAGTCAAGTAGAATTTTTTTGAGAGCAAATACATTGTATTTATTAATAATCTTCTCTGTATTTTTCAATGCTTTTTCTTTAAATGTTTTATGAAGGATATCCTCTAGGTTTTAAAAACAGTTTTTAAATACCAGTTAGTTTAGGACCATCCCTATATTTCTGGAAATCAAAATATATTCAGTGTGAATTGGAACACAATCAAAATATTCTGGTTTTACTCGTTTGCTCTCCTCTTGGTATTTACGGTGTTATTTAAACCTATATTTCCTGTTCTCTAGACTGGTGGCCATGGTTTATTTGGTGAAATGTCAATAGTGGAACTACGTGAACGCCTCGCCCTACTCAAGGAAGCACAGAAGGCAGCAGAGGAAGAGAAGAGAGACCAGATAATTCATGAAAAACAAGCTAAGGAACAACTTATTCTAGACAAACTGGACCAGATTTCCCAATTCAGAGCAGAACTTGGACGAGCAGCTGCTTTAAAGTCAGTATAAAACAGCATGTGACATTTAAGACATTGCAATTTCGTTATTATTTTGCCAGCCCTTGAGAAGAACAAGTAGAGAGCAAAATACAGCCCTTTTATAAATCAGTATGACTTTTGTCAAGGATTACACTGGGGCCAGGATTTCCTTTTAATTCTTGAAAATAATTTTCATCAGATTTAACAAATCGTTTTCATCGTTTATGGTTGAAGACACTCCATAGGCTAGTGTTGACAGTATTGCCCCAGGATTCAGAGCCAATAATATATATTTAGAAAGAAATTTTGCCTTTCTTCTGTTCCTTTTCAGCTAATCAGAACTAATTTGATGTTATTAGAATCATTCTAGCTTGCCACTTAAAGTTGTTTCTCATTCTCATCTAAACCAATATTACGGCTGTAGTTCTCTTCCTTGAATATCATCTGTCATGTGAAAAGGAAGGTCTTATTCTAGAAGTTAAAAATATTTTAGGATGAAGATTTTTTGATAGCAATAATAAGTTATAAATTAAATACATTATAGCATTAGATCAAAAAGGAAATTCTTTGCTTACAGACTCTCTGATCAAATTCTGCATTCATTATTAACATTATTGTTAATTATCATATTTATTAATCATTGTCATAAAGGATCCATAACCATCATAGATGCTTCAGATATGCAGAAGACAGGTCCCTTCCACAAAGGTTTTAAAATCTAAGTTAAACCTATTTACAAATAAAGCTGAGAAGAGGAAAGCCTGTGTAAAAATATACAACACGGCACACCTCTTAATCTTATACGATTTTTACTGCATCTTAAATATTTTCCGCTGTTTTCTTTCAATTTGTCCTTCATCTTTTCCCTTTTGTGGCTTTGAGAGGTAAGTCCTTGTCTTGCCATATTTATTTTGCAAACTGATGTTCAGGCTGACATTCGGAAGACATATTCTATCAGGCTACAAACATGTGTTTTCAGACATGTCTTAGATTCACGTTTATTGCCAAAGGTGGCTTCTCAGAATTCAATTAATGTAAGTCATTTATCATCCAGTTCTACATCTCAGTTACAGAAGGTAGTATTAATGTATTCATTTAGTTTTTACTCATCTCAGCTTTAATTTAGTTTGTTGCTGATAGTTAATCTCCAAACACTGGGATTTTACTATGTTAGTACTTAAGAAGATAGTTTAATGTATTTAATGAATCGATAATTGCAGCTGCAGTGGATTGACTGCACAGATCAGTGACTTTCTTTTCTATGGCATGTATAAAGATAAGATTTTAAGACTTAAGAACCTGAAATGGAGTTGGAGCTGGAAATGTGCTCTCGTTGCTAAACACTCAGTGTTGTGAAAGCCTGTGGGAATAACTCAAGCCACTGCTTTCTACTAGACATGCAAACTAAGCATTAAGAACTTGTGTACTGCATAAAACCTGTTTCACTAGCACCTGTTTAAAGAATCATCTGTTCTGCTAGATGTGTTTTGTGTGAATTTTGTATAGGGCTGGGTTCCTTTAAACTAGACTCTTTGGCTTAATTCAGAACTAAAATTGTTCTGATCCCAAAATAAGCTCTGCTTGAATGAGAAGCTTTGATTCACTTTTTGTTCTGTCATTTGAAATGTTTTTTAGAACAGACCAGCATGCCAAAGAGAGTAGAATTCAAATTAAATTATACACTAAATTTCAAGCCTCTGAATCAATTAGTCAATCTGGTCAGATTCTGGATAAGTTACACAGTAATTTTAATGGAGCCCTGTTTTCTTTCTAAATAAAGAAATATAATGTTTCATTATAGATGCTAGAAGATATTTTCCTTACATGGTTCCTAGGCAATTTATGTATGCAACTTGGAAGTAACTCCTATAAAAAGGCATCATTATAGTATAGCAAAAATGTTGTTCTTTGGGAGTGTATTTCATGCATTTTCATATGGAATCCAAATCTCTGGTGTTATTTCTGTTAATACAGAAATAGGGCATAGTGGCCATGGCATTTACAAATGCTAGATAGTTCAATGTAGTTTTTATTTCTCTCTATACAAACTATGGGCTTTGTGTATTAAACCTTGTGTGCAGATCTTGAATCCTGAAATACCTCCCAAATCACTGTGAGTGATTAATTGTTTGGGCTCTATTCTTGATACATTGCACAGGAGATACAGAAAGCTAATTTTTATGTTTACAGAATTGATTCATCATTATAGGGATAGAATAGCAAATCTTACCAATGGTGCTCATAAGTTAGCCTTATGCAACAATATAAAATTATGTGTTATATCTTAAATTGCATTAAGTTGAAGGCTACTGCTAATCAGCTAAAGTATGGCTGCTAAACTCTGCTAAGCAAACCTGCTTTAGTGA
The DNA here is from genome assembly GCF_029207755.1 of Chamaea fasciata. NCBI lineage: Eukaryota > Metazoa > Chordata > Aves > Passeriformes > Sylviidae > Chamaea > Chamaea fasciata. The sequence goes on along the minus strand of NW_027094091.1, from coordinate 4,620,663 downwards.
CAGCTAGAGTTTAATGGGTCCCTACCAGGTTCCTTTCAGTATCATTTACAGACATACATCAACACAAAAGAAGCACATTGTGCAAGCATATAATGAGCTATATTAAACAAAATAAGAAATGGAACATGAAAAATTGTGAAGACATTGGCCTTTAATAGACTGCAAGCCGTGACATCTATCACAGCAGTAGCTTTGTGAGTGCAGAATGGTATATATGCAGGACATCCCTTTAATTGCTACAATTTCACACAGTTTGAAAATCAGCACCGTCATTTGAAGTGGACAAGCAATTCTGTTCTCAGCTTTCAAACTCGAGCACCAGCTGATTTGTATGTGTTTGAATACATGCTAATGTACTCAAGCTACATGCCTGTGTACTTAGAGACAACTCCCTTTCATTCCAGTGAGGGACATCTATTATTGCAATCAATCTAATGCCCCAAGAAGCACACAGTAGTTCAAACCAGTTGGTTTGAGGCTCCCTCCATCTACATTATCTGTGGTTTGGTGGGAGAGTTACTTTGTGTTGGATTCAAACTCTGGGACTGCAAGCTCTCACCATTCACTTGGCTTAATGCTGTCAGAGGAGTGCAGCACCAATCCTCCTTGACTTCCTTGTACATGAGGGAGATGTACAGACTCCCACCAACTCAAAATTCCCTACATCCCCATCTCACACTGTGGTAATGGTGTAGCACGCTGGGCTCCCAGCGCTGGATTACAAATGATGGTGTGTTTGCCAAGATGGCAGAGCACTCCTTTCTCTCCCTGCCACTGCCTGAGCTCAAATCCCTCCCTGACCACACACACTGAGAGAAGGGTAACCCCTCTCTCTTGGCCTGAGGTGGGGAAGGGTGGGCATAGTGTGAAGGCAGCCAGAGCAGGAGAAGGAAGAGGAGGTAATGAGTTCTTCACTATCATTGAAACAGAAGGGGGAAATTTATCAGTAATGATGGATCAGAAATATGAAGATGTGAAGAGAAGCTGTAAAAAAAACCCAAAAAACCCAAAGCCAGGCTTTTCTCAATGGTGGCCACTGAGGAGACAAGAGGAGTATCAGGAAACATTTTTTACTGCGAAGATGACTAAGCACTGTCACAGGTTGTCCAGAGAGGTTGTGGAGTCTCCATCCTTGGAGATGTCCAAAAGCCATCTGGACACAGACCTGGACAAGCAGCTCAAGGTGGCTCTGTTTAGGCAGATGAGGTGGTCAAGATGTCACCCAAAGGTCCCTTCCATACTCAGCCAGTCTGTGATTCAGTGACTGAACTTGGATTATGCAGCTTCAAAACTTTTACTTCAAATGAAGAAAACACTGTTATGAATAACAATCATTTCCCCACCTAAAATTAGGTGCTTCATAAGTTAATCATTTTGGAAGGGAATCAGATTTTGAGTGCTTAAATCGTTCACATTAGTACAAAATAGTAATCAGTCTAGTAGTGTAGTGTTCTTAAATGTCAAAATAGTGACTGCCTTAATGGTGAACTGTTAACAGATACATTCACTTTGCTAACTGCAGTAACTTAGAATTACATGGTGCAGGACAGAAAGAGGCAAGGTACTGTGAAGTACAGACAGCCCTACTCACTAAGACTACAAGAATTTTTTTAAAGTATTATTTGCACTATAAGCAATTCTGCTCTTAAAAAAATATTTGTGTTTTTGCACAAGACTTCATTTTGTAAGGTGAGCATATAACTACAGTCCTAACTACTTGATATTTTGGTGCCTAGAATGGTCAAGTGGTCATTTTTACTCTAACTCCTATAAGTATTGAGTCAGTTAAAAGCTGTCATACATCTATCTCTTTATACTTTTCATGCAAAGCTGGAGTTTGAAAATGTAAATGAAGAGCCAAATATGGATTACAGGAGGAAACCTCTGTGCAAATCTTCAAATTCCCCATTTTTTAATATAGCTGAGGAGAATTTTCTTAAATTATCACCTAATTTTCTATTGATTTGGAGAGGATTTTCCTGTGTACTAGCCCATTCTGACTGGCTGTTACCTTACTTCCTTAGGAAGTGCATGATATGAGGTGATAGATCATAAGAGGTTATTCTATCCTGAGCCCTCAAAGTTCTCAACTGACAACAGAAAACCAGATTTATTTTTTTTTCCCATTCCTTCTTCTCTTAGAGTTTCTGTTATGATATGGTGTGGCATCTGAAAATCTATGGGATTGGCAGCTTTTTGGAATAGTGTAGATGGCTGGCACAAGACTACATGTAGAAGGGGAATGAACATTAGTCTGGAAATAAGCAACTATTTACAATGTTCATATAGGAACTGCTGCTGCTTCCTGATGTTAAACTTCTTGCTATATTTCCTTTAATTGTATTTACACGAATCTGAATTTGCATGTAAGGAAAGGTTTTGTTGCTTATTATCACTGACAAGATTTAATCATCAAGTATTTACTTAAAACCTCACTGTTCTATTTTCCTATATCCTTTGAAATACAATGTCTTGATACAGTGCAAATAGAAATAAACCATGTCCTCAATTACAACAGTTTTTACATTTACAATATAGTGTTAGAAATTAATCTCAGTGTAGCAGAGTATATCACAGTCTTAAAGAGGATAAGGAATTGTTATCCTAACCAGACAGCATGACACATAGAGCAGAGGGGTTCAGGAAGTATCTCAGGAAAGCAACTGGAAATGAGAAGCCAAGCTTAACTGTGTCCCTTAGAGTTCCCTGTCACATTTCAGAATGTAACAGAGGTCATATTTCCCCTTCAACTGGTTCCTAATGGAATGGGAACCTCTAGTCTGGAATGGCTGCACTGAAGAAAACTTGCTGTCACAGAGAGTTTCCTATAAGCAGAGATAAAGCTAAAGGCAGAAGCCATCACTCCCAAGATGAAAGAAGTGTTTGGATCCTTGGATTCTTGACACAGACACTTTTTAAAGGCAAATTGGTGGGTTTAGCATGAGAAGGAACTTCCTTCTCCCCCATTTGCCAGCTTCTTGAGAAACACCCAAGATATAAGGAAAGAGTTCAGCTGTAAAACATTTCAAAAGGCAACTTGTCTGTGAAACTAGTCCTGCCACTGACAGAATGGCAGCTACAGAATCAGCCGGACAGTGCCCTGGTGCACTCTGCTCTTGGAGTCTTTATTTGGTTTCCAATAAAAGCAATTGTAATGTTGCACCACTGCAACATAAAAAGACACTTTATAAAACTATCCTTTGCCAGCTGCACCTAGCAGATTTAACATGGCTGTACAATTGTGCCCATTCCTTGGAAGATCTGACGCTTCCTTTAGCTCTGAATTTAGCCAGAGAATCACAGCTGATCATGATGTAATAATAACTCTACGATTTGATCTTGGTTAAATTCGAGGCCAATGTTGAATAAAATAGAAAGTTGGATATTGACTCACTCTGTAACACGGTGTAACCTACATGAAGGAGTTGTGAGTAAATTGGACCGATTAGGGAGAAAGTATGTAAAACCAGATAAACTGTAAATTCCAGGGGGCAGAAAAGTGGCTACAATAGAAGAGAGGGGGAAAGGAAGCCTATCCAATAACATCTCTGGTATGCCTTACTTTTATGCTGCATATGCTGCTATCAATTTATGCTCACACAGAGCAACTAACCTTAATTAATACATCACCATCTTATTGATTCTGTATCTGGGCATTATTACACAGAAAAAAAAATCTTTTATTTGCCAAGGAATACAGCATTCAAGATGAATACTAATGATCATATAGGGCAAACGGCATAGTTCACACAAGCAAAGAGCTGCAGTATTATCCCAGGTTTTGCATATGTTTTTTTTTTTTTTTCTCAAGACTGTCATGTCAGGCTTGAAATACTTCAAATATTGCCATGACAGTATCCTGTGGGAAAAAAATTATTCTATGCGGTTTAGTAATGCTGTTCTGTAAACAATAAAAGGCAAATTGTGAGTACCACATGCAAGTTATATGATTTAAATCTCTTTTGAGTCTAACTGGTTCTCAGAAGCAGGAGCAAATTCATTATTACCAAGGTAATATGCGCTCAGATGGATTTATTCTGTGGGATAATATTATTTTACCTTCTCTTTGTTTCTTTTTGACTTTTCAGGCAAGAAGAAAAGAAAAAGTCCCAGTCTGGTGAAAGGCCCATGAAAGATGAACGCATTTTAAACCTGCAGAAGAAGATTGTAGAAAAAACAATGGAGCGTAAAAAGCAAGCAGAACTCTTGAAGATTATCCCCCAGAAAACCAGAATCGTGTCAAGCAAGGTCTGGTTATTACATAAGGAGAAAAGCTCTGCAATAGACCTGCTGTTCACAGACCTTTGCTCAACTGCCAGCACTGGCAAGGGGGCAGAGGCAGATGGTGCCATCCATGGCTGGCAATAGCAACACCCTGCCTCCTGCCTAGGCACAATTTCTTCAGCCGTGGCCTTGACCTCACCTTCTTTTCACACGTTCTGCTGTCACACAGCAGGGCTCATCCATTCAACACCTGCCTTCCCACTCTTACCACCACGCACCCATCCCACCAAGACAGAATCTTACCCCATCTCCAACTCCTGTCTTTCCCAGCCTCCTATCCCACACATCCCATCACACAGCATACTGGGATGCTCACCCCTCTCCCACCCAAGGCACGTTACAGTTTATCATTCCCGTGGTTTTGTGGAGAGTTGCAGCTATGTTTAAGTCATCTTAAACTGGGTGACCCACTCCACTTACTTTTCTGTTCATCATGCCAAGTTTGATGCTAACAAGTTTCCCAGTCATGTTAGCAAACGAACCCTGTTGTCAGCCAGCAGGATTATCAAATAGAAATTCAGGGTATTCTTTAAAGAGAACCACTGTATCACCTGCAGTCTGATCATCTCTCTGTCTTTCCTGCAGGATTCTCTGCAATGGAACCATTGGAAAAAATTGGAAGAGAGTCGGGAAAGACAGTTCAGAATCCTTCAGCATGGCTTCATGGACAGAGAAGCAGCTCAGAAAAGGGAGCTCATTGCAGCAGCAAGAAGTGGAGCCAAAACCTGTGTACTGCGCTCTGATTTAAAATAAAAATACATTTGGAACAAATTCAGGCCTGCTGGAAATATCTGATTACCTATTTACTACAAAGTTGAGTTTAATTCTTTATTTGACCTTTACAGTGTGATTAGAAAAATGTGAGTCTTATAGGCACAATAGAATAAAAACCTGTTTGGGGGTTGTAATTTAATTTAATTTTTAATGTTCTTTTATAATGATGCAATGATTAATTCTATAATGATTTTTTCTGCTAGAATCAAAAGCTTTAAGAAACTGAAACTTTATCATCAGAGCTCCTACAACGTAATGGCAAATATCTGTGTAAGAATGTCAAGACCTGTATTTCTGGTTTTGTATACTATGCCATGGTTTGCTACACTCATTTTTCCAAAAGAATAAAAATGAGGGCAAACCCCCAGGAATATTTGTTTACATTATGCATCTTTTCAGAAGGCATGGTCAGCCCAAGTTCCTAACCTGTCTTCTTACATGACAGTAACTATGTAAGAGGATTGTCATTTCAACACTGTTCTAGAGGATGACAGAAAAACTGTTTAGAAGGTTTGGATGATGTGAAAGCCTCCAGAAGTCAGAGTCTGGATTCAGTGACCCAGGCAGGCCTTCCCTCTATTTGCAGACGTAAATTTTTTCAGTCTTTAAACATTAAAAGGAGAACATAAGACTGAGCTCTTTTACTTTTTCTGCTTCAAGAAAAAGTAAAAATTCTGTTACTCACGTAGAAGATAATTTGCCCTCTGACAATTTCTATACTGTGCAAAGCAGCATTTAAATCACAAAACTTATCCAGGCACAGAGCCAAAGATGATATAAATCAGAATTAAAATCTGTCCAGCAGTAAGACTATGTAATGTATTTCTATTTTAACTCAATGCCAGTTACTAAGTGTTTAATTATGGCTATTGCAAATATTTAAATGGAAGGAGACTGTCGCTGACATTAGAGTCAGGCAGCTGCTTCTAATGCTCTCACAACATGGCATTTCTCACTTTTTATTGAAGGAGGTCTAATGGAATTCTTTTATTGCCATCTAGCTGCGAAGATCACTTCCACAACTCACAAGTTGATAGAATGTGCTGTATTTTTCACTCCAAATAAATGCTCTTGTAGTCCACAAAGGCAATGCAGGTAGGGCTCATGCTCCATAGCAGGAGTTTAGGATCACAGGGGAGTGAAAAGAAGGAATCATAGAAGTAAAACTACATAGAAAAGGGAACTGTGATGCCTGGTCTAGTACAGTATTGTATATCTTTAAATGACAAACCCTTGGTGGCAGGGAGTTTGTCTTTGTGGTTGCTCAGCATTCTTTTGCACTGTATTCCAGAGCAACAAAGCTAATTGGTAACTCTAACACCTTGATTTTCCAGAAGCCAGCAATTAACAGCTGACACTCATGGTCTAGGATATTGCATGACTGAACAGTTCTTAAATTTTTCATAAGAATTTTAAAAAAAAAAAAAAAGCATCATTGAGCAGATATGGAGGTCATGGAAATTTCAAAACACTGTCACACTGCAGGCTTCTTGACCTTTCATTGTGGACCAAGTTTTCAAAATTCTTACTGAATTACAATCAAGCTGGTTTAGAATTATTTCCTTCTCTATATTTTCTTTGCTCTCAAATGAAAGGACTGAGGAATAGAGGAATCTCAATAATCCAGCTGTGGAATTTTTGCCTTCAGAAGTCACAAATAGCCCTACTGCTACTCTGGGATCTGATGCATAAAGTCATCTTCATAATCATCATTTTGAGGAATGTAGAAGAATGTGTTTTGAAGGGAATACTAATATATTTCTATACTAGTGTTTTTGTATCAATGTAGCCTATTGATTTTTCAGTGATGGCAGATCTTGCCACAGAATACACAGAATAACACAAAAAATATCACCTTGCTCCTGACGAATGTGTATAACTTGATGCTGGCCACAGCAGATCCTATCCAGAACCACTCTGCCCCTGGTTTCCAGAGCACATTCTCTAGTATTCCTGTGTGGTACATGGAAACCTGAGGTGAGCAATGCAGAGCCATCAAAGGTCTGGTGGGACTTGTTAGCCTTGTGTTACAAAAGCAGCTGCAATGCCACTGGAGCCAGGTGAGCTGTGAAGCCACACAGCTCACTGAGACTTGCTGTCTCAGCTGGTGCCTGTGGCAGGGACCATCCACCACCTGGTGCAGCCACACACAGATAATTGAGTGAGCAATGCCTCTACATTTGCTTCATGGAAACACAGGTGGAGGAATAATTCATGATTCATTCATTTACACATTTGTTACACCATTTGCAGCCAAGAAAAGGAGCCTGAGTGAACAAGGCTGACTCTGAAATCATTCATCAAAACAGAGTAACAAAATCAGAGGTTGCACCTGTCTGATCATAGTGACAGACTCCTAAGGAAACATTTATAGGGCTGGAAGCTGCAAATTCCAGAGATCTCTCATTTCAGCGCAAACAGCCAAACCACAGAAGCCTTCACGTGCCCCTATAGTGTAAGGAGGTGTATCAAGTCCCAGATTACCTGAGGAAGACCAAGGAGTTTTGCCATGTGACAGGCACTGGACACAAGGTGCTCCCCACTCAGGTAACACAGTCACTGCTGGTGGCATTTGGCCCCTTCTTCCACATCATCCTCGGGAACGAGGGAAAGCTCACACTCAGTGACTGCCATGCCAGGTAATCTAAACTGCCCTAGAGAACACAGGTCTTTTATTATTTCAATGAAATTAAAGACACAGAATTGGTTATGTTGGGATGGCAGGGATAAAAATACCTAGTTCAAATGTCCAGCACTCCTCACCCAGAAGAAAAGGGAAGACAAGTCACTAGGGGAAATTACCAGTTCATCTACAAATAGCCCAAATGCCAGACACAGAGCAGTGAGAATCCAGAGAAGGACGGCTGCTTATTGCACTAAGGTAAAACTGTTGGGTAAAACCCTTTCTGATAGTGAGGTGAAGGCCTTGAAACACTTCTGCAAGTGTTAATGAGTTAGACATTGGATCTGGAATAATTATTCCATGGTTAAGAGGTAACAATCTCCCACACTGACAGCTCTGTTGAATTTTGTTCAGTTTTTTGCTTTTCAGAAACACACTGAGAAAAATAATTTCTTCACAGAAAGGGTGATTAGATATTGGAATGGACTGCCCAGGGAGGTGGTGGAGTCACCATCCCTGAGTGTGTTTAAGGGAAAACTGGACATGGCCATGATCTTGTCAGTGAAAATCAAGAATAAAACACCTTAACACCAATACAGTGTTAAGAAGCAGGCATTCCTTTATTATGGCGCCGGATGCACAGGGGGTAACTTGGCCTAATGTGCATGCCTGGCTGAAGATATATGTGTTAATTAGCCAGGGATCACAGAATCACGGAATATGCTGAATTGGAAGGGACCCATAAGGATCATGGAGCCCACCTCCTGGCCCTGCACGGCACCATCCCCAAGAATCACATCGTGTTATTATCCTTAGAGCCTTGTCCAAACACTCCTTGAGCTCAGTCAGGCCTGGGGCTGTGAGCACTTCCCTGGGGAGCCTATCCATTGCCCAGCCACCCTCTGGGTGAAGAACCTTATTCTAATATTCAACTTAAAGCTCCCCTGACACAACTTCTGGCCATTCCCTTGTGTCCTGCCACTCACCAAAGGGCAGAGACCAGTGTCTGCCCCTCTTCTTCCCCTCGCAAGGAAGTTGTAACTGCTGTGAGGTCTCAGTCTTCTCAGGCTCCTCTTCCCCAGGCTGAACTGACCAAGAGCCCTCAGCTGTTCCTCAGATGGCTTCTCCTCAAGACACTTCACAATCTTTGTCACCCTCCTTTGGGCGCCCTCTATTCGTTTCGTATCTTCCTTATATTGTGCTGTACACATTAATCAGAGAAGTGTTAGATATGTAGCTGCCTGGGTTTACCCAGTGAGCCTCAGAGAGGCCTCTTGAGGATCTTTAGGAACCCCTGGTGGTCAGCCACACAAGGTGCCGGTTTTCACCCTTGGTACAAAAGCTGCACAATGTTCTAAAGGAACTGGGCTGGGTCGACTTGGCTTGTTACAAGGTGCAGTAACCACCACACAGTTCCATTAACTGTTCCTTCTGCGTGAGCAGTTTATAACACTCCGGTTGGCATGGTGGTGTTCAGTCATTGGTTGGACTTGATGATCTCAAAGGTCTTTCCCGACCTAACTGATTCCACGATTCTGAGATCTTGTGAAACGTTCCCAGAAGACGGCGGAGGGGGTGGGGTGGGGAACACCACTCCAGAGCTCACACAGAACACAGCAAAAGCGCGATCTGGCTTCGGCCGGCCCTTTCCGGGTCTGTCAGGGGCGAACTAACCCAAGAACCAGGAGATCTTTCCCGAGGGGTGGCGAGAGAACTCAGCGGGCCCGACAACCCCGCACAGGCCCCACGGCCGTGCAGAACTACAACTCCCAGGGCGCCCCGCGGCAGCCGAGGAGGTGGGGCCACCCGTCTAACCGCTATCTGATTGACGTTCGCCTCGACCACTCAGCGAGCGCAGGGCCGCGGCTCCGCCAATGGTGAGCCTGCGGGGGCGGGCGCTGAAGTGCGCCGCTGCCGGCCGGCTCTGAGGTGAGCGCGGCGGGCCGGGGGCTCGGCCGGGGGGGAGCGGCGCTAGCGGGTCCGTCCCTCCCGCTTGCCCCAGGGTCCGGGGCGACAGGTGAGGGAGGGGAACGGGAGGGGAAGGGAAGGAGGAAGGGAAGGGAAGCGGAAGGGGAAGCAGCCGTTCCCGGCCGCAGTGGGGGGAGTGGAGGAGATGCGGCCGTCCCTACCGGTGCGCGGGGCTGGGCCGGCGCCGCCCCCGCTCCGGCCTGAGGACGGTGCCCGGGCCCCTTCCCCGGGTGTGGCCCTGTCTGAGGGGCTCCCCCGCAGCCCCCTCCGAGGGCCGCGTGGCGGGTCCGCCCTCCCCGGCCCGTCCGGGTGCTCCGGGGCCGGCTCCGCCGCCGCCCGGTTCGGGGACGGCCCCGCCGCTTGTGCCCTGCCCGGTGGGCGGCCTCAGCGCCGGGGTGCGGGCGGCGCTCGGTTACCGCCGCTCCTGCCCCGTCCTCCCGGGAAGACGGCTCTGTTCTTCTCCAGAGGAACAGCCGGAGCTCGGTGGATGTAGCTGCATGAAGTTGTCGCTCTGCCCTCCCATTTTGTGTGACAGCAGGAGCGGGGGGAATGTTCCTCGCCTGCCTCAGCCCGCACCTGCGCTTCATTACAGGATGTGGACAGACTCAACTAGTTTTGGTGTTTTGGGTTGGTGTTTTTTTTTTCTTTCTTCTGTATTTGGTTTTTGGGACTATTGAAAGTGAGTTGTGGCGTCTCTCGGAGAAACTTGTGCAAGTACGAGCAATGACCTTTTCTCCTGGCCAGAATCCATTTTTCTTTGCTGTCTGGAATGGGGCATATGGCCCATGAAAAGGTTTAGTGTGTTGTTTTGTTCTGTAGGTGAGTTTGGGGGATTTCATGGTTGTTTTTGGAGCTGTTTTGGGTCTTCTAGGTTATTCATGAACATGTCATATTTATCTGTAGATGTAGCTGCCGGCTTAGAGCACACAGACTGGTGTATCTCTGTTTATAAGCCGGTTCCCTCTCATCTTTACTCTTTTTATGGTGCCTCTCACCAAAGTCTTTTGGTATGGGAACGTTTTACCTAATTTGGGTAGCAGAGACTCAGTTTCTTTTTTCACTCAGGTTGGTGTAGTGCATTTGAGAAAATCAGAGCATCTTTCAAAGTACTGGAAATACAGGATAGGAAAATTTAAAAGAGTGAAAGATTAGTGTTCTCCATGGTAAAAAAAAAAAAAAAAATCGAGACTGGCACTTTATGCCTGGTACATGCATCTTTTGAGGACAAAAATGTAGTTATGCAGATAGGTCTTTGATGCAGTGTTTCCTGTTCTTAGGGGTACAAAAAGACATCTGGAGTAGAAATGAGAAGCAGTCTTGAAGGCATGGTGATGCCTTGGACTGTGTGCCTAGAGCAGAGGCTAGACAGAGTTAGAGAATAAAGTGGGTATTTATTAAAGGTTTTTAACAGGTACACCTTGGGCAGTGGAAGAGCCTCACAGAGGCTGCGCCCAAGACGGACAACAGTTACGAGTTTTTTGGGCAGATATAAGTTTGGCCTATTTGCGTATCAGGGGTTAATTGTCCAATTACAGCTTCAGGTAATGAAGTCACATTCCCTCATTTTTCTCTCCCCCAATTTACTTTTGTTTGTACTTTTCGGTCCTGAGGCTCTGATGATGACCTTGGTTTTGAGGCCTGGGAGGATTGTTTTGTCTGACCAAACTGTGATGAGGGCTTACTACCACTCTATATGAAGTTCAGAGTTGTACACTAATCCAGTACAGGATCTGAAAAATATATAACTATAACTTAAGGCATTATTCGAATATCCCATTTTGACAAATTCAACATATAATGGTGGTGTTAGCTGTGCCTTGCGCATTCCCAATGTTTGGATTGACATTATTGGCTTCTTTAAGTAGGTACTTCAGGGTATTTGTCATGTTTAGGGTGAATATGAACTTATCTCTTGTTTGTGGTAGTAAGATGGGGCAAATGTCTATCTCTTACTTCAGACAATTTGCCTTCATTCATGTGAGAGACCAAGACTTCGTTTTGTGAGTGGTGCAAGAAAAGTTTTCAGTATTCTAGAGAATCAATTGTTTTTGAGTGGTGATTCAAACATGTTTAATTAGCTCAGCTTGAACTAGGTGAAAATGATGACTTTCTTGTAGAGGGAAAAACAAGAGATTGAAATGATGAATAGCAGTAGTTACCACTCCTAGTGTAAACATTCTTAATTTAAATAGCTTGACCTTCTTTTTTCTCAAGTACAGAGAAAAGTTGGTGCTTGTTGTCTTTGAAATGCTATTTGTTCCGAGCTCAACACTGCTTAGGAACAAAAACTGCATGTACAGAACTCTGTGTATAACAGGAAGGGGAGTGGCCTTTTCTGGTACTGTACCATCCTGTAGTGAAGCAGTAGAAAGTCTGTAAAAGTTAAAAGTATTTTTTGGCTTGCTAAGTTTATCTGCTAAGTTTTAACACAAAGAAAAGCCTTTTAATGTTTTCAAAAGATGTCATTTTAGAATTTGAAAGGGATGTTTGCGTGCATCTTGCTGTGAGACTTGCTATAAATCTCACAGATAACTGCAGCTAAAGCTGTAAGTGAGGTCACCGGTTTTCTGTGGGTTGAGGGGGAGAGGTTGCTGCAGTAATTATTTGTATTATCAACTCCTGGGAGTCTGGGTGCTGTCTGGTTTCTGGATGGACTGCTGGAAGAAGAGTATTACAGACCTTATCATTAACTTGGCCTGTCCAGTCCTGTGTAACAAACTTCTTTACTAAGTTAAGTGGTCCTGCAGTTTTGAAGATTTTTAAGGAATTCTTGCAGATGAGTATATCTCTTAACATGCAATGTGTTATACCCTGTTCCTGTGCATTACTAAACTTGATCTGTGGTGTATTTTAGAAAGTAAACTCTGCGTTGTTTTCAGAATGTTTGGGCAGTTTATGGTCAGTGAGGTTTCCCAAGTAAGCCAACAACATATGGAAATCTATAGCCCCACAGAAAAGGTTTGTTCTTACAAAACAAAAATGTTACTGGATCATAAGACTCCTTCCACAGTCTTAATAAATTCCAGCAGTCTGATTTTCTTAGTCAACAGGACTCTCCTGAGATGAGCCATGTTGATATTGACAAACCTACCTGTGATGATTTGAGGTGGTTTTACAGTGATGAGCTTCCCTGTAGGTATCTATTTTCAACTTAATTCTTCAGAAGCAGTCTCTGAGAGGTTTTGAGCCTTCGGCAGCTGGAACATTTGTGCCTTATATGTACTCTCTGCATTAATTATAAAGAAACCCAATTGTCTCGTTCTAAGATTCTAATGGTTGAAAATTAAACCATTTAAATAGCAACAGTATGCTCCACCACTTAGGTCAAAGGGTGGTTCTGTCCTCCACTGCAGTTGAGGGTTGACAGGAGATCGTCTGAGACATTTCACAGTAATCCTGTGTTCACAGACATGACAGTAATCCTGTCAATAATCTGGTTTCTCATATCTGGGTAAAGAAGTGTGTGAGTATATGAAGTGGATAGGATGGTCTTAACATTTCTTCTGTTGTGTGTTACTTCAGTTTTCACCATAACTTTAAGTTTGTTGATTGGTTGGCTTCATTTTTTTTTTTCTGTTACGGTTACCTCTCCTTTGGCATTTAAGTCGCTCATAGCCAAAGAGAATCTGTGCAGGTTTTTGTTTGGAGTCATCCCAGTGTTCCCCACAACATTTTAACCCTTTCTAAAGATACTTGGTTAACAAACCATTGCACTGGGTTGTATTCGGTGTTAAGTCTGAAAAGCACCAGGTCTTGTGAAATCTTCTAGGTATTTTACATTCAAACCTGTGCTGTCTGATGAATACAATAAGCTTTTTTTTTTTTTCTGTCTTTCAGCAGTGTAGATATGTCAGTGTTGTTGTTCTGAAAGATTCTATTTAAAAACAGTTCCAACAACTTGTAATTTAAAATAATCTGTGACAGTTTCAGGTCGAAACCGGGCGAAAACACCAATTCGTGTAGTGATTTCAAGTTCACCTATTTCTGTTTCCCAAATTATGTGTAGTGGTTTGAGTGCCTACTAGAATTATTTCTCTATTTCTGCTGTGAGATAGGATTAGGAGAAAAGCAAAGCAGGCTCAAGACTTACAAGAGTATAGAGACAGGTTTATTAACAAAACTACACGAGTGAAAGAAATTAGTACAAATCAAAATAAAACCTTTAAAACACTTCCCCTCTCCCCCCACAGCTTCTTTTCTTTCTCCCAGGAAATGTATAGAGACAAACTTGAAACCCTTGCTCAGTTTACCACCTATAAAATCATCTTCCATCAGTTCTTTTAGAGAGAGAAGTCTCTTTTGATATGTTATAGTAACTTCCCCACAAGAAGGAACAGTTCTCTTGTGGCTTTTTAATTCTCACAAAAGCAGCTGCCCAGCTTCCCACAGCTGTAAATGGGCCATGTACTCATGGGGTATCATTTTAAGGATGAACAGTTCCAAAAGCAAAAGTTTTTCTTCATCTCTAGGAACAGAGATATTTTCTCTTTCTAGGGACATCTTCATCTTCATCATCTCATCTCATCTTCTCATCTTTATCTCATCTCTCTCTCTCTCTCCATTGAAGCTTTTCATAAGACCACAGCTACTTCAATATTTACTTAGTCCACTACAAATGCCTTTGCTTATATCTGCAATCTGAACACTCTTATCATCTACCCAATACATATTTCCACGACTTAAAGGGATATTTTAGCATATTACAGTCTGTTACCATAGCTCACAAAAGATTTTCAGCCTGAAACCAAGGCATCTTCTCATTCTCTTCCATCTAGGCCTCAACTCTTCCTTCACTGACTTAGATGTCTTCATATCGTCTCTACATGTCTTCACTCTCTTTTTTTCTCACTCAGAGAGGATTTAATGTTTTTCAGGTTTCATCTGTGCAAGGAAGGAGTTAACAGCCTGCAGAGAGCACGATGATTCTCCCGGGCAGTGGCCCGAGGTGGTAAAATCAAGCCTGAGGCTGGGCCAGGTTCTCAGGGTTCTGGCTGCTGCAGCACCTGCCCAGTGCAGAGCTGCTTTGCTCTCAGCTGCAGGATCCCTCACGGGGCTGGGGAAGGGCCCGGCCCTGCCGGGTCCTGTGGGCTGCGATGGTGGAGGGGAAAGGGGCCTGGCCCTTGGCAGGGGCCGCCCAGGGCCGTGGCTTTAGGGGCGGGATGTTACAGCAGCGCCCGGGAACGGGGCCCTCTCCCCTGTCGCACGGAGGGAGCCGGGCCCCCTTGTTACCTCCTACCAGGCTGGAAGGAAAAGAGAACTTCCCAGGATTTTCTCTGATTTTTAACCTGTGTTTTCACCGAGGCATATCATCTTTCTAGTGGCTTTACCAGATTACAATATTCAAACCTAGTCACTGACTGGTTTTGCTATAACTTTCTTGGGAAAAGTCACTTCTGTGCAAAACCAGCACATAAGCTTATATAAAGTTCATTTCTTTGTATTTCTCAGGTGTGGGCACCAACTAACACTTCCCAGCTTTTTAATGTCCAAGTATTTTTTCTAATTCAATATCTGAGGAGAATCTAAGAAAATGTCACTTTGCTTTCTTGATGAAATAAAACTTACAAATAATCTAATGGCCAGCTTCTTAATATACCTCATGTGTTGCTCACTCCTGTTCATCCTCCTGCTGTGTGCAAAAAAAACTGGTTTACCTAAGTAGTTTTTCATTTCATTTGTAGCTGGTCAATGAAGATGGTAACTTGTCTTGAAGCAATTGTTTTGAAAGAGCAGATATGTAAGGTTTAGGGATGGTTCTCTCCCTTGACTCCATCGCTCATCCCTTGTTCTGTGTCTCCTCCTTCTCTTCACCTGGTCTCCTAAAACCTCCAAACTCATGAATAATAGTCATATGGAACTAGGAGCTTGTATAGCACCTAGAAAATGTGCTCACACAACAGTCTCTCTGTTCAGTTTTTCGTTTGGTTGGGTTTTTGTATGATGGCAGCATTAGGCATGGTCTGCCTTTAAAAGTTCTTGTCTCCTATCTCAGAAACTCAGTAAAGTGAGTAAAATAGGATCTTCCCAGGAATGTTGATAAAGCTCACAGAGAAGCTTGCTTTCTTAACAAGTGAAATGAAATCTAGACCTTAAGAACAGTGGGATGAAGTGTTAAAAGAGAATTCTCGTTACCTGGACTCAAAATGTTATGGAAACGATTGCATATGTGAGTCCTGCATTGAGGAAGCAAGACGCAGAAGTCAGACTGCCTTCTCTGGTAGCCTGAGTCTTCAACATCCCAAGTGACAACATAAGGGTATTTCTTATCTACCAAAAAAACTGAACATGTCACTTTGGATTTCTTAAAAAAAAAAAAAAAGTGGGAGAGGGTGTTACACATAATCATTCTGGAAATGATATGTTGTGCCCATGGACTCACTTAAGTCTGGCGTATGTGGTTCTGCTGGGGGGAAAAAAAGGCATATGTTGGCTTTCATTTTGGCTTTTGAAAAAATGTGAGAAAATTGATGAATGGTGTATTCATCAATACATAAACTATACATAAGTATGCCTTTGGGCTTCATAGTAAGTACCAAATTGAGAGTAAGCATTTTTCTCAAGCATGTTTTGTTTTAATAATGTCACAGTTCAGTGTTAATGGGTCGCTTATGAAAGTGATTTAAGAAATTAAGTAAGTTGAAGCAGAAAAAGATCAGTCAGGTTCCTTTTAATTGAAGGCTAGGTTTGACTCTCAGTCCAGTTCCATCTCATTGTATGTTTACGTTTCCCCATCTGGGAGTAGGCTACTGTGTGCTGATCTTTATGGCAAAAATCAGTCAGCTCTGGAGACAGTTCAGCAGTTCTTGGTTAACATAATGTTCTGGGTTTGGACAAGTTTAGGAGAAAACTTCCAAAAGGGTGTCCCCTCTAATAGAAGGCTGGTTTTAGCAACCCCTCCCCCACGGGTTCCCACAGCTTCAAAAGGAATTCCCTTGGAGAAAGTGAAAAAAACCCTGTTAATTTAACAATCAGATTGCTCACAGGCATAAAAAAAATAATTAATAATGTTAAGTAATTAAACCTCTCACTGCTCTGAAGGGATGGGAGATGCAGAGTTCTTTCTGAAGGTGTGGCTGGGTTCTCTCCAGAGCTGGGGTGTGGTGTGAGCCCACTGGCGGTAGGGGGGCCAGGGGATGTTCTGGTGTTTCGGACTGGAGAAAAGCTGAACAGTTCCAGAAGAAAAAGTCACAGTCCCAGGAAAAAAACTTACTGCCTCAGCTAATGAACAAGAAGCTAGCTAAAAAAAACAAGGAAAAACTCTGTCTCTCTCTCTCTGGAGAAAGCAAGCAGAGAGATGGGAGAAACCGAGAGGCTTACCCCTGTGTTTTTAAATACAGGTGCCAAAATAATTCCACTACTTTCCCCCCACCTTCCTCGGATCTAACTTGAAGCTACAGTACTCATATCTGAGCACAGAGCAGATGATAGGGGATACCAGAGCATACAGTCACCCCAAGACACATAGTTGGTATTTCCCTGGTCCCTCCACCATGTCCACTTGTGCCCAGCCCCAGCTCTGCACTGTGTGTTGGGCAGGTGGTAACTGTACCACAGCCAGGCTCCAAGATGGGACCTTCAGTACCCTGTCAGCTACTCAGAGCTGTCTTTATGCTTTTCACCCTCCCCCTTGGCAGGTAGCTGGGCGTGCACATGTGCAGGTAACAGAGCAGCTACAGTGAACTCATATTCTCCTGCACATCAGCAAGTATTTTGAAACTGAAATTTGTCTGCTTCACTTGCTTTAAATTCCTCTTAAGCTGTTTGGCTCCCAGCTGTTGGAATCTGGACATAGGTTGCAGAAGAAAGCTGCTCATCTGGAGTTTAAGTTCTTTGAAGATAGCTGTTTATGACAAAATTCCCACTGATTCCTGCCCACAGACATCACCTTGAGTATCATTCAGTTGCTTTTCAGTTCAATGTCTTTGGGGTTTCTTAATATTCTTCTAGTTTGCTGTCAAACTCACTTTTTCAGGTGTTTAGTTCATGGGTGAGAATGACTGAGGCTTCAGGCCCAGCTGCAGGTGTCTGGGGCTCACATACTCAGCTTGGCTTCCCTCCTCTCTGGCTTTGGGCAGAAACTGGTGGCTTAGGAATGGGAATCTTGGAGCAGGGGGTATTGGAGAGTACAAGCATTGCAGACAGGTAACCTTCTCTCATTCTCTCTTCTCTTTGATAGGTTTGGAAGAATATCATCGTCTGATCTTCAGAAACCTGGAGTTTTTATCAGTGGGCTACCTAAAGGAAACTAAGGAAATTATAGCTGTAGCTTCCTTGCCATTACTTTTTTGGTGTTTGTACCTCTTTTTCAGTGGTTTTAGATCAAGAAACACTATGAGCACAGTAAGTATTTTCCTATTCAATGCAAACCTGATTCTTGAAACATTTTCCATTGTATTGCAGCAAACTGTTTCAAGAGTTTAGCTAATACACAGGATGATAAGTATATTGAATCTTCATGTAAGTTCAGTAAAGGTTTTTAATCACTCTTGATGCTAACAGTAATACAGAAATACTCACAATGTCAGCAAAACCTAATAAATTGTGAGCTAGTTTCTCATTTGCAAACCATCATGATAGGCTTTTTCTTGGTGAGGCAGCTGGTAAGAGATCTGGATCTGGGGTGATGATTTTTCCTTGCTGGAATCAATTCAGATAAGGATAACCCATACCACCTTTCGATCACTATTACAGCCATTGCAGGAGTGTTTTCTGTACCCTTGTGTGCTTTCATTGGTGTTGCAAAATTGAGGGCTATGTTAATATTGCTTGCACAGAAAATGCGAAGTCTTTGTTCTCTCTTAGACTCAACGAAAGCGCCGTGGAGGAACAGTTAATTCTAGGCAAGCTCGAAAAAGAAACAGGCTCATGGCTTCTACTGCTGAAATGGCTTCAGAAGCAGAGCCAATAGAACTTGAGGAAAGTGGTAAGCTTTCTTTTGAAGTGATAAGAACAGAAAATGCTTCTGGAGGATTTGGGTCCAACTGAACATGTGCTTTTGCCAGTTTCTAGGCCATTTACTGGAGAAGGGAAACATGATTTTAGGAAGTGCCTAGTATGGCACCACTAAACAACAAGCCTACTGAAAACTGTCTTGGTTTGTTACTGAGCTACAATGCATTTGCCACTAGTGGTAGATGAGTTGCATAGGAAAGGTCCTCAAGAGCTCCTCAAACATCTGCATGTCTGTTCAGATGAGATGGGAGTTACAGCAGCTGCCACTACGCAGCGTGCCAAACTGAATTTGGGAACTCCCAAGTTTGATTAAGATACAGAAAACTTTTATCATTAATTGTGCCTAATCCCTCAAGGGAACATGCAGAGCAAAGTACTATTATATCCTATATGATTCATATTATATTTCTGTGTGATAAACATTCTCCTGTCAGATGAATTGTCTGTTGCTGTCATCATCTGACAGAGCTGTGTGAGGAGCTTAGCTGCTCTCTTGCATTTCAGCTTGCTGAAAACATGGCTGGTAAAGCTCTCTATGGATTGCTGAGGGTAAAGCTTGAGTGAAATGTTGGACTCATTCTGAAGAGAAGATGGACAGGAGGTGGTTGAATCTTGGGCTGTTCAGTGGCAAGCAGTTTTCTTCCTCTGCAATCTCTGACCTTGATTCTAACTTGGTTTTTCAGCTGGTGAAGAAGTAGTAGATCTCACATGTGAATCTTCTGATCCTGTAGTTGTTGATCTAACTCACAATGATTCTGTTGTGGTAAGTAATGAGTAGCACACTTGTCTAAATACTGTAGTCAAATTAGTTTTCTCTAATTGCCTGATAGAATCTGACTTTAAGGGTAAGTTTTAAGTTCAGAGTTGGCATGTCAGGGCATGAAGGTCCTGTGTTACAGATAACAAAGAAGCTGCTCTGGAGGTGCACTTGCAGTTAGGGATAGGGTAGCATAAAATAACTTTTTGCTCCAGAACCTGGAGTTTATATAGATCAGTCATAAGTAGTGTAACATAAAGAGGTGCAGTTGATAGTTGAAGTTTTTCTAGATATATCAAAGATAGAATCATAGAATTGTTCAGCTTGGAAAGGACCTCTGAGATCATCGAGTCCAGCCATTCACCCAGCACTGCCAAGTCCACAGCTGAGCCATGTCTGTAAGCACCACATTTGCATGTCTTGGGAATACCTCCAGGGATGGGGCCTTCAAGCCAATGCTGCTGGGTTGCCCTGGGCAGCCCCTTCCAGTGCTTGATAACTCTTGGTGAAGAATTTTTTCTAATACCCCTATAGGCCAGTGATTTAAAGGTAAAGCCAAGGGAAAGAAGAGGAAATAAATTCAGGTTAATACTCCAAGGAGTCTTTAAAAAACCTTTTTTTTTCCCCTGCTGTTTTGCAAGCTAGAATAGTCTTTGATCCAGCTGACAGTGTTGTTTATCGCCTCAGTTTTGGGATGCCACTGCTCCTGTGCCAAGCAGAAACCAAGCAACAGGAATAGCATAGGGAGTATTTCTTGCTGGGGTTATTTCTGAGCCTTTGCAAAGGAAAGGCCTTAAACTTCACAACAGAATCTGCACTTACCCTGCTCCAGTTCCACCAAGAGCAGGGTGGGGATTTGGTTTCTTTTTTTCAGCAGCTGCTGTAATATGAAGTGTTTATGGAGATCACTGCTGAACTGGCCTGTTTGAGGAGAAAGGGAAAGAATCACCTGCAACCCTAAAGCATGGAACTGAACTGGGGGAGCAGGGAGGAGTGGGTTCAGGTGGTTCATAAGTTGCCTCTATTTCTACCCCATTGGAGCAGTAGGAGCAGAACCATCAGCATCCACAGAGTTGTTTACAGACAAGCATTTAATATACTACTTTTAATATTCCTAATCAAAATCAGAGTTATAGCCTACCATTCTTAGCTTGTTTTGTTGGAACTCCTGTGCCTAGCTGGTGTTTGTATGTAACACTAGGGGTGCACAACAAAGTCTAATTGTATTTTCTTTTCTCTCCCTTCCCATATGTATTGATGCAAGATTGTTGAAGGTGAGTTGACATTTTAAAATTGATAATGGAATTCTCCTAAGTGTAATAATTATTATTTTTTACTTGCCTTTTCCAGTGAATTTGAGCAGCATTTATTGAAACTCCAGAAGGCCAAGAACATTGCTAAAGCATCTGCCCGGTGCATTAGAGAATGAATCCAGTCTCTGTTAGTATCAGAGCTTGTAGAAAGTATCTGAAATAAAATATATCAAAAGCTGCTCTTAATACTTACTTTCTAAAGACAGAATTTCTTTAAACCCCAAGTTGACCGTAATTTAATTAGCACCGGGATATTGGTTGTGAACGGAAAAAAAAGTCAGAAGTTTTGTTTAACCTGTATTGCAGTGAAGGATCTAAAGAAAGTGACTTGTGCTTATAGTATTCACTAGTCTAACATGCCTCAAATTTTGCACTGAGAAGTATTAACTGTTTTTCTACTTTAGATGTGAAAATATTTACAGATCTAGAGAAGTTCATCTTTCACATCTTTCAGACATGGTTCTGATTACATTATTGGAGATGTATTAGTATGTTGTCAGCTGCTTATCTAGAATGTGATCTGTTCTGTGCTCTGAATGAAGCAAGAGTAAGTGAGAAATGCCTGTATTAAAAGTTGTAGCTGAACAATTTGGCAGGAAGTGGTTTTGTGACTTATATCGTTCTGTTGATTAGTAGCTTGATTATTTTTACATGGATACTAGAGCTGCAGAGTTAAACTTGAGTTCAGTCCTCTCTCCCAGAACACAGCTGTTGTTGCAGTTCCTCAACATAGGATTGTAGCAGTTTCTGTCAGTCAGGATTGGGAGGAGTATCTTCCATTTATAGGGGAGATTAATTCACAGGTAGTGTAATTACATGGAATGTGTGACATTGAGGATCTTCAAGATTAAGTTTTAGCTGTTCATAAGATGAGGAGAGCAAAAGTTTTGTGTCAGAATCTAGCAGAATAGTGACAATGTCTGGACGTATTCAGCCTTAATATTTGGAAACTAGTTTAACATTGCTTTTAACCCAGCTGAATATGGTCTAATATTTCATTTCAAGGATAGTTCCAGGGAGAGAGATAATAGTATAGCTAACTTAACCAAATTAAATTACAGAGAACCAACGACAAAGGAGAAATCTGAGACTAAGAAGCCAGCGACAGTCAGACAGCTGTGTACTGAGCAGTGATGATGAAGATGAAACAAGAGATAACGATGTGTATGTGGCTGACAAAGCGTCTCGAGAACTGGGACCGCTGGAAGAGGAAACTGCCAATTCAAAGTATGTCTGCCTCATGAGCTACCAAACATTGAGTTGCGCTTTGTGTGAAACAGACAGGACTAAGTTGTGTTTGTCATCACCTGACTTCCTTTAAAGCCTCCACTAACTCAGTTCTCTCTTTTAATGAGTGTGACATCCCATATTGCATGATAGTCAAATGATACAATTTTCACTTTGGGATGAAATGCCAGCCCAAAACAGATCTACAGCTTTGTGTACAGCCTTAAAGATGTGTGTGGGGTATGGTAAGGAAGTAGGGATTAGTCACAGGCCAGAGCTCATAATGTATTGCGTTTCCTTTTCCTACAAATTCCACTAAAAACACTTATGCATTCCCTGCTTTTTTTTACAAACTGCCATTTGCTGCCTTTCTCAAAGCAGCCACTGTCCTTCCCAAGGTATACTTGCAAGGTGATCCTGGAGGTGGTGTTCTTATTCCTGTTCTGTCCCTTGGATGTCATGGAGCCCTAATGTGTTTGCATGTGGGATGGGAATTTGCTGTTTTGAGTGAGTAAAGACCCCATTCTGCAAAGAAAGAGTAAATCCTGCTGCAGTGTGTTAGACTAAGGAAAAGAAATCTGGTGTCTATGTGACTAGGCAAGTTGAAGTGATACCTTAAGTTTTTAGCTTTTATATTTTTCAGATTCTGTACTGCATTAGTGTATAACTCAGAACTCTATGTAGAATGCTAGTTAGCTTTCTTCCCGTTTTGGTCAGACTAGACAATCCTTCTGGGCCTGGGTACCAAGGTCATACCATTTGCCTCAGGCTCCAGAAAGTGTAAACAAAAATTAATCGGGGCAGGTGGGAGCAAACCAGGGGAATGTGACTTCATTGCCTGAAACTATAATTGGGCAATTTACCTCTGATAGGCAAATAGACCAACTTATATCAGTCTGAGAAACTCGTGACTGTTGTCTGTCTTGGGTGTGGCCTCTGTGAGGTTTTGCACTGCCCAAGGTGTATCCTTTGAAGGCCTTTTAATAAATACCTACTTTATTCTTTTAACTTTGTCCAGCCTCTGTCCTAGGTAGCCTCTCCAAAGCGTCAGGAGGACATAAGAATTGTGGCATAAACTTCTTTTAAAGTGGTTTTGTTTTGTTTTTTTGTGGGGAGCAGGGGAATTACAGGGTTAATTGAAGCTGATGTCCTTTGAGCCCTTTGGATGACTAAAAGGCAGTGTAGGAGAGAACTTGAGTATGTAGCTCTTGGGTGCCAGGTCATAAATATGTCACCAAAAGGTCCTGTGCTATTCTAATCCATAGTGTGCTTTGCCAGTGGAGTTGTAGATGTTTAAATTTTGGTTGTTAAGTACTTCAGAGAACAAATCCACTAATTGGATAATATAAAAAAGTAACAGTTTGTTCCTTCAGCCTCCTCTGTTAAAGATTGCACCTTCCTACTCTGTGTAGGTAAGGCTGAAAGAACTCAGTGCTGCAGTGTTTAACATTGACAAAAGGGTCCTTCCTAGTGCTGGGGATTGCCAGAGCCATTTGTGGTGTTGGACTCTTCATCTTTCTAAGGTTATCATCAATTGTCATTTGTTACTGAAGTGTTACAGCCGGTGCCTCAAGAATTTGAGGAGTAAAAATGGGAGAATTAATGGAGTTAAATTCTGTAGGTGAAACTAGGGATAAATGTTAGTAGTGCTTCCTGCTTGAATTGAAGATAACAGGATAAAGGCTTCCTTTCATGCTTTCTATTCCTGTTTGATTAATAAATTACAAACTGTGGTTCAGCATGGGCAGTGACATGAGAAAGCCAGGTGTTTAGGGTAAAGAGTTCCGAAGGTTTAAACTAGAGATTGGTTTGTAAAGAAAAGTGTCAGGAAGCTCTTTTTGTTTCTGCTAGCTGATATTATTCAGCACTTGGGCTGGGATGTGTTCCCTAGGCAGCCGAGCTGTGTCTGTTGCTAAGTGTATGTGCAGTACTGCTGTCCTGGAGGCTGAAGGCAGCAGAGGCACATCGGTAACCACAGCTCAGTAACAGACACTGAGTCGGTCTTTCCGCCTTAGAACTAGAAATGTGGGGTTGAGTATTTCCTCACATTCGTGTGTTCCTGACCTACATTTTAAAAGGAGTTCTTGGAATGCGCATGTTACTGGGCTGTTGCTAAATTAGGGCAGGGGATTTTTGAACTTCTGACAGCCTTTTCCCTTTCTAGAATGACTCGTTTCCAAGGCACAGCTCAGTGCTTTTGTTACAGAGCTGTCATTGATGGCCTGTTGGAGATTAGTGCTGAACAGAGCAAGAGACTGCTGTGAGTTCTCATGGTAGACCACGGTGACTGAGTGCATCATCCCCCTAGGGAAAACCTTTCCTTTGGGATGGGGAGACCCAATCTTGTTATTACATGCCACAAACTGAGGAGCTAAAGATACACAGGAATCTTGAAAAGAAATGCATCATGGCTAGTCAGTGCACTCAGATGGTGCCGTGACATTTTGTGTGTGGGTAACCCTTGATGTGCAGTGAAATTAATGGCTGCATGTTCTTTCTTTTTCTGTTCTGTGTACCACAAGGCCGTCTGGTACTGTTAGCTGTCCAATTTGCATGGATGTCTACTCAGAGGTAAGGATCCACATGCTGTCTTCCTTTATATTTATTCTGTGTGAGGGAGAAGGGGGCAGAGGGGGAGTGAACAACTCACTTGGCCGGTGTGGGGTGTTACAGAGAGCTAGCTTGTAGCACAGAGCTTGCATTGAAGCTGAGAGTAACTTGTCAGTCTAAGTCACTTCTTGGTGGTGGGGGTAGAGGGAGGAACCCTTGGTAGGATGGCATTGTAAGATCTTCAGGTTCCTTACTATTCCAAGAGTAAAGGACAATTCCAGATATGCTAAGTCCTGTTTGTTTGATGGCAGTAGACCAGCAAAGTCGAATTCTTTACTTCCAACGCTTTTTGTGATTTCTTCCAGATTGTGCAAAGTGGACGACTGATTGTGTCAACAAAATGCGGCCATGTCTTCTGCAGTCAGTGCCTCCGTGATTCCCTTAGGAATGCCAACTCTTGCCCAACCTGCAGGAAGAAACTCACTCACAGACAATATCATCCCATTTATATATGAGTACTTTTATTTCTCAGGACAGACTCAACTGGATTTTGGGGGAAATGTTATATTTTCAGTGCTCTGAAGATTTAAAGAGCATCAGGTTGTGCACAAATCCAAATAAAACTGGTTTTTTTGGAGACCAACTTGAACGTATCTAGACAGCTTTTTTATGGTCCAAGTTGCTTTTTGTTATGTTCCTGGTTATCATGCTACATCGATGACTGTGTCTAAACTAGACCAGCAACCTAGACCAGGAAGGAAGCAGTTAATCCATTTCCTTCTACTTTTTTTAATGCTTAAATGAGGGAGTGTGAATATTTTGTTCTTTCTTACTCTGTAAATTATTCCTACCTTCTCATACAGGTATGGAATAGTTTCCTTTCAGAAGACAGATTAGCAATTTACAATTTCATTACACTTTTTTTTTTTTCATCCTGTAAGAAGCTCATGACTCTTGCTTTCTTGCATATCATCTTTGCCCAAGTAGAGTGAGTTCTGTACTGATGGGTTGTTTTTTCGTAGATCAGTCTTAAATTGAAAACAAAGGTTATGCAATAAAGTAACCTGCTGTTAACCAGCAGTCAAGTGTTTTAAGCAGATGATTTGAACATGCAGATGTTTTTATGAACTCCATGAGATCCCAAGTACATAGACACATTGCAGCATGTACAATGTGAAAATAATTTCTTGATTGTTTCAACTGCCAAGAATTCTTGTATTTTAATCCAAACACTGAATTTATTTTCTACCATGATGAGATGGTCTCTTGGGTTTACTTGTGCTGTAACACTCTCTCCTAATAACTACCAAGAATACAGTCTTCTCTAGGCTTCCTAGTGATGAACAAGAAGCAAATTCATCTGTATGCTGAATACCAAACTACCTACAGATCATCTTACTGTATCAGCTGTTCCCAGTGTAATGCTTTAAGTTCAATGTGTTCACTTTGCTGTTCTCGCTGGTTGTTACCCTGGCACCTGACTGGATATAGCCTGGTGAATAGGATGGAAAATTAAATAACTATACTGCCATTATTGAGTTGAGGCGTTAGAAAGTGTTTGCTAGCAATGTTGACAGCTTGTTAGAGAAAAGTTAATCTCCCTTTGCTCTGAGGGTTGTCCAGTTTTCTTTAAAGCAGCTTTAAAAAGAAGTCAGATATATCTCCTAGAAAGACAATTTCTCTAGTAGAGAAAGCAAGAATACACCAGTTTATGTGCTCTTATACAGTCACCTTTTCCCCAGGACTGAGTTCTAAATGTCTGTTTTAAACTTACAGCTATAATGTCCGAGCTGATCTGGAATCCAGGGTGAGCTGATACAAACAGGTTGATGTAGACAAGGTGATTAAAATCAGTGGTTTATGATCCACAGCTGTGGTAGGTGCATCTATGAAAATCTCCAGAATTAAACTTGGCCACCTCTTGGCAGTTGGCTGCTTATAGAAACCATTGTAAGAACCATTCTGTGCCCTGGTGCAGCACAACAAGGATGTGTTTAGTTAATGTTGGTATCACACGTGTCTTTGCTAACCTGTCCTTGGAATCTGTAGGAAACCTTTAATTAAAGAAGCTCTGAATTAGCTGTCTCAAGCTGCCTTGCAACCCAAAGTGAAGTTGACTTTTTTAATTATTTATTTTACTTTATTTAGGATGTTTCTGGATATAGTAATAGAAAGTTTTGTTACATAAAGGCTGCCTCAAGAAATGCAGTACCTTCCCCACCCTGGTTTGGGCTTTGATTCAGTGCTGTTAGCAGGAATATGCAGTTTCTGTATTGTGGCAATAGGATGACTCCTGCAAAGTTACACAGGTACTTCCTGTGTGCTGCCACAGGTATGCAAGGCCTATGGCTGTCTCAGGATACTGCAGTGACAGTGATCGCTGCATTTGTGTCCCAAAAAAGCAGAGAGTTGATGCTTAAAGTATTCATTGTGTGAAGAGAAGCAGCCCAATATTAAAACTGTAGAGACCCATAGGGGCCACAGAAACGACTTTGTCCCAGTAGCTTAACAAAGAAACAAATTATGGCTAGTTTTCCTGGGGAGGCTGCTGTGTGAAAAAAATGACCAGAAGAGGATGTAAGGGATTACTATGGAGGATGAGGGTGAGTCACTTAACCATGCATCTTTCACAGTCTACTAGCCATAGCCTAAATGATTTTGCACAACTTCCTCCATGTAAATACCACTTTAGAGTTAGTGTCTCAATAAATAGATCTAATCAAAATTTAGATATCATAAACTATAAGAAAAAGTTTTTAGCTTTTGTGTACCCTGTGAAGTGCCACAAATTTTGTGCATCTCAAAACAGGTATTATGTCTCAGTACATGGGAAAAAAAATTGGAAATTCATTACATGCTTTTTCCTTCAAGGGGAAAAAAAAAGTCTGATATATTTCAGTTCCAGCGATATTGGCAAGAACTCCTAGAAAATGAAAAGTCTTTATATTACGTAGATGTCTGTCTTGTTGTATATAGTTCAATTTTTCCTGTATTTAATTGTATTCAAGTCTGTCTGCCCATCTATGTTGAGCTCTGCTGGTAGGCAGAGGGTTCTCATAACAGGCGAAAATAAAATGATTGGATTGATCAATCACACGTGCTTCTTCTTTTCGTTGCGCTGGAGTCATTGATTTGGAGGGAAATAATCCTGAAGGCCAAAGCCTTTCACATGCTGGGACCAGTGTGGGGCAAAGGAGAAAGGTGCTGCCCGGGGCAGGGGGGTGAAGTCCTGCTCGGGGCAGGGGCAATGGGGCGATGCAGAGGTGGGCTTGTGAGTCGGGTCACCAGTGCCAGAGAGGGAGCAGTGAAGAGGGTGGGAGGATGTTGAGCCGGCTCCTTGGGGTCCCATTGCCAGCCAGATATAAAGCAGCTACTGTAGAGAGGGCGAGGAGGAATGCTGAGGAGAGAACTGGCCACAGGGTAGTTTCAAAGTTTCAATAAAGCTCACGATATTTTTTTTCTCTAAAGAAACTAGAGATGCTGGTTCCTTGAGGTCTTGTCCCTCTTAGTTGCTTTTATTGTATTTTGTTCTTTTTCACTCTTTATATTGTACACATATGGAGTAGCTGCCTTTCCAAATGTTGATGAGTAATTTTCTATTTCATTATACTTTTGTTTTTATCCTGAAATAAGCTTATAACTTTTTTGCTTTCTGCTGTATTATCTTTGTCTTATTACAGTACATTCTGTAATAATGGATCTATTTTTTGTAAGTCAGGATTAAAGTGACAACCTCCATCATGCAATAATGTAACCTGCTGTTCAACAGCTGTCAGATGTTTTTAACAGAGGGCTATGTGGACAGGAAGACTGTTGTTATGGGGAGTCCTTCCTGCTTCAGTTAAGCCCTTGATCTGCTTCTGGTGGAATATTGGATCCATCAGATCTGATCTCTGATTTGCCAGATTTGGCACTTTGGGTGGATGAAGCATGCAGCAACTGCAGAAAGCTGTTCTCACTTGGAGTTTGATTCCATATCACAGTTTCGGAAAGCAGAAAGGGTAGATATGAAACATGAACCAGATAGAAAACCAGGCCCAGGGCAGACCAGTGCTAGTCTAAGGAGTTAGGTATGAATCATGGTCCAGAGGCTGGGCTGAACGTGTCATCTGGGTAATGTTTGCAGTGCTGCCGTGTCTGACGTGAAAGCTGAGATTGGGAGGATGGCCCTGGGGGCTGGAGTGGAGACCACAGCTATGGATTGAGGACCAGTGCAGGAACATCATGAGCTAGAAACTGGAACTACAGAGGAAAGTGTTTGCAACTTTTTTGTGTTTGAGCAGACAGTTGGCAAAGGGGAATTGCCAAGGATAAGTGTTGGTGTGTGGCAGGTGGAACAGATTAGCAGGGCCATAGCTGTGTTCTGGTTGTAGAGCTCAAACCTCAATTTGCCTGGATAAGGATCATGACACAGGTCTGGAGCAATGCTGACAGGTGACATGATGCCATCTATGAAGTTTTTTTAACTGTAGAGATGTGTCCTTGCATTGTGTCTGATCTTCACTTGATGGCAGCGTATGCTAATTCGTATGTTATGTTAAAATCTATTTCATATGTTCTGTAAAATTCTATTTTATTCTCAGTTGAGCCCTTGGGCTTCTGAGGATGGTTTTACCTCCAAGTATTTTGTCTTTTTTATGTTGATGATGTAAATGGATATTTGCCTGATGATGTAAAATCCACTTTGGTTGTTTGTGTTTTATCTAAAAACCAATTTCATTGTGGTTTCTACAGTTGATTTAGGCCCTGTGAACAATGAGATGCTTTAGAGCTGCTTCATATTCTTTCTGTAATCGTATATCCTCCTACAGTTTCTCTTCGAGGGTTCTGGGAAGGTAAAAGGAGTATGAATATCTGGTCTGGGACTTCCCTCCCACTGCTGCCAGCGCCACCACCACCTAACGAGGTTTCTATATTCAGCACACAAAAAATTAGGTGACTCAAGAACTGTTATTCCTTTTTCTCCCTTTTTCTCTCAATGCCCTCATGCCCCACGTTGGGAGCCAAAATGTGTCTTGGTTTGAAAGACAGGTGTCTGCTAGGGAAGGCAGGAGCCTCCCTTGGAATGGGAAATGTAAACCCCCTCCCTCTGAATCATTATAATTTTGAAATTAAGGGGATCTCCAGCAAAGATATGAGAATAGGAATAACAGTTCTTTACCAGTATGTCTTGTAAAGCAAACAAACAACGGTAACTACAGCAGTAGCGACAAACAGAGCCACAAACACCGGGACCCGTTCTCGGCCGCGGGCGGTTTCCCCTTGGGTGCAGTTCCGGTCACAGCCAGCAGGGGCGCTGGTGGCTCCCAGCCAGGCGGGGCTGCCATGATTCCCCCACGGCTGCAGGGGGTGCTGTGGTGCGGGCTCAGGGAGCACGCGGTCATGGCGGCTCGGCCGAGACGGGAAAGGATGGAGAAGAGGTTTTGCTTCACAACCCCCTGGGGCAGCTGCTGCCGCTGCCCCTGCAGGACTTTTGGAAGCAGCAGGTTGGGCCGGCAGGACGTCTCGGCAGGGATGAGGCAGGGATGTGAGGCTGCAGCACAGAGAAAGCTCGGAGCAGTAATGAAGAAGCGGCAGAGGCAGGGCAGTGGCGGCCTGGCTCTGAGCAGGGCAGGGACAGGCGAGCTCAGGATCCTGGGCACCGCAGCAGAGGGTGATAGGTCCCTCTTTTAGTGAGGTGTGGGTGTTGATAAGGTCCCGGTTCAGTGGCTGCTCTCACGAGCAGAGGTTCACCCCACAGCAGGAGAAGCAGCTCCAGGCTGGGCTCCATTGGCAGCAGCGAATTCCCTCCCCAAGCAGCAGCTCCAACCGTCCTCCTCTGAAGCTGAGAGAGAGAGATCTACAACTGCCCCAGACCTGGTTTTTATCAGCCCAATTCTCCCAGCATGTCTGCCCCTCAGTGAGAAACTCCCAGATAAGAGTAGTGCAACCAGATGCCCTCCTCCCCTGAGCTTGGCCACTTCTTTTGTTTTTCTGAAGCAGCCGGTCATTAGTGTTTGTCGCTATAGGACACGAAATGAAGGACACGCACGCAGTCAGTCGTCAGGGCAAAAAAGAGAGGAGTTTATTTTTTGACTTCGAGTTTTATAGATTCTGGACAGTGACAAGGGATTGGAGAATGAGGTTGCCACCTCTTTCTGGTGCCACCGCACTGGTCAAACTAGAAGTCCATCAATTGTCCCTCCTCCAGAGAGGAATGTAAACTTCACTTTGTTTACCTGAAAATCCGAGAAACTCCACTACAAAAATACAAATATCAGAAGGCTGAAAAAGATCAGGGCAACAAGTATTTCCTAGCAACTTATGGGGAAAAATTCTATGAGTATAAAGGAACAAAAGGAAAGAAACCTAACCTGCAACACCGGAGGGGAGGATTGCCATCTCTGTCAAGGAGAGTCATCAGTGCTGCGTCCAAATAGAGTCCAAGAGTCTGATGTGTCCCTTCAGAGAGGGGTCCCGTCCATGTCAGTGGTGCAGGATGAATGCAGAGGTGATGTGATATATTCTGGTTTTGTTAGGAATGAGACGGAAGTCTCAAAGACAATTTCAAAAATATTTTGAATGGTTGCCACATCTTTTACTCAGTAAAGCCCTTGATTACAGCAGCAATGTAAACCTGGAGGCCTTACTTCCCCCTACTAACTCTGCTACCCACAGATTGTAGACTCACACTTCATATGTATCTATTTTCCATAGTAGATATTACCCTGAGGTTTTAGGTAAGCAGTTAAAAGCAGATACATTAGGAATGAAAATGGGAATGGAGAACTGTTTATTTTTATCCTGTTCCCTCTCTCATATTTCATGAAGGAGATATTAGCATTAAAAGTCTTACACAGGAAAATAACAGGTTATGATACTGATTTAATGCAGAAGCTACAAAGGTCAAGGGATTAATGGTCATAGAGGCGTGTCTATATGAGCACTTCCAGATGTCAATTTTAAACACATTCTAATTCTTTTTTTGGGAACTCTCTTCACAGGGAGTACACCAAATGTATTCATACATAGTGAGGGATTTTTCTTGCTTCCTGGGGAAAGAGAAGGGCCCCTGCTTTCTCTCGCAATAGTTTATCCCACTTAGTGCCTTATGGGATGGGATAGATAGAGTAGCATTATTTTATGTAAACTTCTGTGTAGCTCTTTTTGCATATCTTGATTTGCAGCATCATCACAAGCGGGCAATTCATAATTAGTGTGATTAAAAGCACACACATTGCAGTGGAAAGGAGCATGAAAGTTAGTCATTAAAACCCTGCTGCAAGGAGGTGGTGTTCGATGCCTTCTTTCCTTTGCCATAAATTCCTCCGTAAATCTAATTTCAAGCCTTGCTCAGCAGAGGAAGGGTATGAAACTGTGGCTATTTCCATGACCAGTATTACAACACCATTTCCCCAAATCATTTATTAGCTGCCACAAAGATTGAAGCATATTTCTAACTAATTCAGAAATCAAAATTTTAGACGTGGATCATGCATATGTTTGTGCCTTCCTTCTTGCTGGAGTGCAGACAAATGAATTTTAAAAATAGCCTGGGGTGAAGGTTTAAGTCATTCGTTTTACAAGGCTCTTTAAAAGCTTCTTTTCTAACCTGCCAAATTATAGGATGGCTATAATTTGTTTAAGTCTTTCAGCATTTAAGAAAATGCCTGCTGCATGTTGAAGCATTAACACCCCTTAGCTGAGCAAATTGAGCGCGGGGCTGCAGGAGCAGCCAGGACTCCGCTGGGAAAGGAGCTGTCTGCTCAACACCAGGCCTCATGAATTGCAAAGAGCTAATCAGAAGAAATGCTCACAAAAGACTGATTTTCTGACACTTCTGCCTAAAAGATATTTGAAGTGCTTTGGGCATTCCAAGGGTTCTCTGTTCTGTAGAGACAGTTTATTAGACTCGCCATCAGTGTTCCTTTTATTTTTGTCCTCTCCCACCTCTCATGTCTGAAGGCAGAGAGCATTGCATGGAACAAAGTGGTGCTCAGCCACTGTCACCATCATTCAGAAAGAAAGGGGACTTCCAGCTGGACATCCTTGGGCCTTAAAATAGATTTTTTTATTATTAATTTTATTTGATCAGCAAAAATCAGCCAGTTCCATAAACTTCTACAGCCATCTGCAGGAGCTGCAAATTGTCTCCCAGAGCTGTTTTCAGACAGGCACAGAGACAAGCAATTCAAGCAGTGCTGGAGGCTGGGGACTTAATAAATGCCACCAGATTCCCAGGCATGAAATCGGGCAGAGCCTTCATTTTGGAGCCTCCTTTCCTGAGAAAGTAGGGCTGTTGTTTGCCACGTGTTCAGGGGTGCCAAGGGAAAAGGCTGACACCCAGTTTGCTGGATCTGCTGTGAACCTGCCGCTCCCTCTGGCAGCAATGGGGTTTCACTGAGCCACAGCAGGGAAGTACCTATTCATCTGAAGAGATGAATGAAACAATTGTGTCATGTGCACAGCAGCTCCTCGGAAATGCAAGGGAAGTAGAAAAGGTTTGCTATTAAAAACTGGACAGGAAAGCTGTGTATACTCCTGTTACACGTCAACATTGCTACCTAGACATTTTATAGGATTTTGTTTGCTTTGGTATTGTTTTGAATCTGTTAAGTTGCCTGGAAAAAGCTTTCCAGACATTATTTTGAAAACAAATGTATATGTATTTACCTCCACACTGATTTTGCAGCTGGACTTGCAATGCTTGGATATTCTGGACAAGAGTGAGACTGTCAGCTCTAACCTCCTCAGTCATCCCTCTGGGCTTCCACATCTGAAATAGCAAATATCCACAAGACTGCACCTTTAATATCTGAAACATCCCTTGGGAAAGGTGTTGTGTTTATAGGCTGGGAAATACCTTGTGGTCCTGGACTTGTGTCCTGCATTCCCCATCTCCTGCCATAGCGATGCCCAGACAGAATCATGGCAAGCCAGACCAGGACACAAGGCAGATAGAAACACTTTGTGTCTGATTTAGGTTAGGTCCAACACATAGGAAGAGTTTGAGGCTGTTGCTAGGACACACCTGGTGTTTGACAGCACAGCTCTGGCTGGTTCCTGGACAGGCAGGAGCTCACCTCCCCAAACAGAGTTACGTTGCTCCTACCTCATGCTGCAGCCAGGATCCCACGGGAGAGACCATCCAGCACTGACATGCCTGCAGTGACTTGGAAAGCTGCCCCCTGCTGCCAGATTTCTTCTGGAAAAGGGTTTTGTGCCAGGTGGGAACATGTGGGAAACGTCCACTTGGATGCACTGACCTCAGAGACAGGAGGAAGTGACAGCGCACAGGAGACTTGGGTTTATGCCAATCCATTGTGTGGGATTTTGTGCCATGTTTCCCTGATCTCTGGTCGTGGGATTAATCAAAACTTACAAGTGGTATAAAACCAAGGTGAGGAAATACAATGTTGGCTGGTACTGCACCATCTTGGTCTGGGCACACACCCTGACAGAGGGCTGGGATGTTTCCAGCCAAGTCCAAAGTATATGTGCATGTGGGTCACCATTATCTTTATTCTTCTTATGGTTTAGTGCCAGCTTGGAAGGAACCCTGATCCAACCTTTCTTGGCAAAAACATAGTCTAGACAAGATGGCCTAACACCCTGCCCTACTGAATCTTAAAAATGTCAAGTGTTGGGTAGTCCACCCCATCCCTGGGGAGTTTATCCCCATGACTGATTGTGCTCTATGTTGAAAAACTTTGCCTCTTTTGTCCAGTCTCACCAGGAGTAACTCATACCTGTTACCTCCCCTCTTTTCCATGTGACTGTTTTTTATAAAGGGAGTCTTCATCTTCTTTGTAGCCGCTCTTTAAAAACTGGGACATGGCAATAAAGTCTCCCCTAAGCCTTCTTTTCCCAAGGCCATGCACACCTAGTTCTCCCAGCCTTTCCTGTTATGGCTGGCTTTCCAATCCTCTGATCACCTTTCTGACCCTTCACTGGACCCTCTCCAAGCTGTCCACATCTTTTTTGCATAGTGGGGACCAAAACTGAACATTGTATTCCAGGTGTGGCCTGACAAGTGGGATAATGACATATTTATCTTTGCTGGTGATGCCCTTGTTGATGCAGCCCAGAATCCTGCTGGCTTTCTTTTTATATTGTGTTGAAGTACTGTTGGAACGCTGAGTTGCAAATTTTGTTCATTAAACAACAGTAATGAAAATGATTAAAAATTAATGTCTTTCTAACTAGTCTATTTTTGCTTTATGCTTTCAGTAATTTGAAGAAATTAGTGTTGAATAGCAAATTTTGTCAGCGCTGTGAATAATTATACCTGCAATTATTAAACACTTGTTATTAAAGTTGATGAGGAAGCTGGCAGTTCCTGTTTAAACTGCATACTGTTAATACGAAGGAAGCCAAGAGAAAAACAATGGATATGATTAGGGATCTTGGTGGGACATATTGAGGAAATCTGACTTTTATTCAGCCTTACAAGGGGACTGTTAGAGAGGATTTAACTCAAGTATTTAGTCTATTGAAATTTATTGCAGTGACAGGCCTGGTAAGAGGGAAATGATTATTAAAGGTTAATGGCAAACATTAAAATGTGTAGTTGTAGTTCTCCCCTTCAACACTAAGCTGTGAGCCTGGCATCTCACCAATGTCTTACCTTAGGTTTTGTATGTGAGACAAGAGGAGAAACCTCTGACCACCACTTCCGTGGATGGATGAAGAGAAAAAGATACAGCTCAGAGAAGGACAGTTTGGATTTAGCAGTGGAGTCTGCTGGGACCCTCTCAGGGGCTTCCCAACCCTTGGAAGCGTGGGATGCTGGAAAGGGAGAAGTGGTGTGGTGAATGAGTCAAAAGTAAGCCATGTTTCTCCATTGCCTCTTTGAAGATTGAGGTTTGAAAGTTAAAGCTTTGAACTGCTTCATTTTAGGAAATGAGGCATGCTGTGTGAGGTCATTAAAAGGCTTGTAGTTGATACTTCAGGCAAACAAGCCCGGAACGCTTTGATACATCAGGTGAACTTTGCCTGGGTACCAATGAGCTGTCAATGAACTTATAGGGAGCAAAGAACTTCTCCACGGGTGTGCTGTTCCTATGAGGAGTACGTGAGGTTGCCACTCTCAAAACCCTCCACAAGCAAGTGCCCAACCTGCCACAGGGGCTGCTGCAAAATCTGCCAAGTGTCGGGGTCTTTGCTGTCTGTGCTGCTGGTACCAGGCTGCCGTGCCTCACCCTGCTGGTCTGGCTGCCTGGGGTCACACCCGACACGGATCTTCCCTCCCTGCTGCGCTCTCTGAGCCAGTGCTGGGCCCACGGTGGTGGTAACCCCCTTCCTGTGCTTCTCGTAATTACTCTTGGCATTTTCCCACCTTACTATTTTCTCTCTTTCCTTCTTCTTTTATGAAAAAACGAAGCTGAATTATCACTTAGAATACCAACATTTAACCTCGTTTGTGTATCAATCTCACTTTCAGGTCTGTTTAGAACATGATTCCTTTCTGCAGCTGTGGATCAAGGCAAAATTTGCCTCTCCTCATCTTAAGTAGATTGGAACAACCACAGCCTTGTGTAAGCCCTGAAGGGACATTTGGGGTAGGCAACCTCGTTGCATACTGGTGGTCACTTTGGCTCTTAATGCAGCCCCTCTTGGTTGGACACCTTGCTCAACAACCAAGAAAAAGAGGAAGAGAACTCCCTTCTTCTTGCTGAAGAAAAAAAAATCTTGAAGATATTTCTATGGAAAGTCAATAAGGCTCCTCTCAGGGTTTTCTGGGCAGCCTAGAAATCAAAAATTACACAGAATCATCAAAACCAGAAAATACTTTTCTTCAAGAGCTAAGTATTTTCTTGAAAAACACTTTTATTTATGACTGTGATCATAAATCAATGCAGGACACTGTCCTGGGTTGAAGTATATTCTATCACCATCTTCAAGAACTGTTGAAACCAGGTGAGGCAGTGCTCCCTGCCTCCTCCACTCTGGCTTATCTTCTGTTAATGGGCCATCAGCACCTTTGCTACACAGCTCACAGATAACCCCCTCCTGGACTACCTCCTGTTAATGGGCCCATCAGGCCTTATCACATGACTCACCATCCCATTGTGGGATGCTCCGCCCAGAGGGAGAAACCAAGCATTCCAGCCTGGATATAAGCTAAGACTCTGAACACCAGAGGGGCGCTTACCCACTGGATTCCCAGAGGACCCGAGCTACCAGACCTTTCTACATGATCACTGCTTCAGGAAGACCACCTCATCTGGACTGCTTCCATCACTACGCTCAAGTTGTATTCTGACTCTGTCAGTGGTCTTTTGTATTATTGCATCGATTTTATTTTACTTTCTTTCCTTTTTTTTTTTTTCTATTAAATTGTATCTCTGACTTGGAGCCTCTCATTTGTTTTGCCTTCAAACTACTACATTTTTTG
Source organism: Chamaea fasciata (assembly GCF_029207755.1). Lineage (NCBI taxonomy): Eukaryota > Metazoa > Chordata > Aves > Passeriformes > Sylviidae > Chamaea > Chamaea fasciata. The sequence continues at coordinate 4,583,839 of NW_027094091.1, read as the reverse complement.
GCGCCCAACGTGGGGCACGAGACACTGAGAAAAGTCAGAATTACAATTTTGTATTGAAGAAGACACCTGTTCGCTATGATGCTCAACATGCTTACATGTGTCTTATATCTATCTCTCTATATTTTTCCACAACTAAGGTACTATCTGCCAGTCTTAATGCTCCTGCGTAGACCAGAGTATAGTACTAAAATAGCTTTAGTAGTCTATTATGTCCATTGCTTAATAAACTCCGAGGCAATGAACATTATTCAAAATATACACCCACTTTTGTTTTCTTGTTCTAGTCTAAGATGCTATATCTGAAGCCTCAACAATCTCACCCAGCCCCTGTGGGGAGGGGTGAAGAATAATTTTTTCCAGCTTTTCAGGCATGACACAGCAGTTTTTGAAAATATAGAATACCCTCTGGATGCCAAGGACAGCATGATGTTGTTGTTAGTCCTGCTTTGTCTTCTCTGCACGGCCCGCACCATGCTTAGAATCAAAACACTACATAGTGTGATACAACGTGTTCTGAAAAAAGAGGAAGAGGGAAAAAGAAGCAGAGCAACAGCATCAGTGTCTACACAGAGTGTCACAGAAGAAAAAAAAACCAAAAGCAAGGCAACAGTGTCCTCATCTACACAAACCGTCACAGAAGAGAAAGAAGCCAAAAGTGAAGCAACAGTGTCCACATCTACGCAGACTGTCACAGAGGAGAAAGGGACTAAGGGTGCCATCAGCATCTCCACACAAACCATCACCGAACCGGAACAGCCTAAACCAGTAGCAGTTGCCCCCGTTCAGAAGAAGAAATCAAAGACCAAATCAGTCCGCATAGTGACTGATGAGAGTGCAGCAAGACCTTCACAATCAGCAGAAGAAACAGAGCCAGAAATCGTCACTCGCTCTCTGTCTCTGAGTGAGCTGCGTGACCTGCAAAGAAAATTCACCCGCCAAACCAACGAGTCCATCCTGACCTGGCTGCTCCGCATCTGGGACGCTGCAGCCAATGACACCATTCTAGATAGAAGTGAGGCCAGGCAACTGGGATCGTTGTCCCAGAATGTGGTCATTGACCAAGAGATTGAGAAAAGCCAAGAACCTCTCAGCCTCTGGCAGCAACTGCTAACAAGTATGAAAAATAGATACCTTTGTAAAGAAGACCTCCAAGTGCACCAAAGAAAATGGAACACAATAGAACAAGGTATCCGATGCCTGAGGGAATTGGCTGTGTTAAAAATCATTTTTTCAGAAGATGAGAGATTTCCTAAAAACCCAAATGGTGTCCAGTGCACATCACGGATGTGGTTGAAATTTGCACGGCTTAGACCCGAGATGTACTCACGTTACCTGGCAACACTGCAATGGAGAGAAAGTGAGAACAGAGTAGGTGTCTTGGCTAATAAACTAAGAATTTACGAAGACACCGTCACTGCTCCAGTTCGTACCCATGTCTCGTCTGTAGAAACAAGACTGGCTGAGCAAGTCCGGAACTTGATTGAAGAAGGCCATCAAAAACTGAAAAAAAAACTTAAAGAAAAAATTTACCATATCCAGCCAGAGCCAATGAAAGTCTCTGCCATTAGGAGCAGGCGCTCCCCAGCCAGAAAAAGAAGATACACACCACGAGGTAACCTCTAGTCTTTTCTTCAGGAGCATAGAGAAAACATGAGGAAGTGGGATGGAAAACCCACCTCCTCCTTAGCAGCCCGAGTACGTGAACTAAAAAGAGAAACACCTACCACAAAAAGCCCATCTAAAATCAATGTTGCTCCGGTCTCTCGTGCACAAAACTCCAGACGGTACAAGAATGACGATATGACTAATCCTCTTAAAAGAACCTCAGAAACATATTTACAAGAAGAAAGCAATGTATGCCATGACCAAGAATAGGAGGGCCCTGCCTCTAGCCAAGTAGAGAAAAGGGACAATCAGATCTACTAGACTGTGTAGATCCGATAGCCTGGAACATCTGACCCACAAAGATATACAGCTCTGGTTGATACCGGTGCTCAGTGTACTCTGATGCCATCAAAGTACGTGAGAGCAGAACCCATTTCCATTTCTGAGGTGACAAGAAGATCCCAAAAGCTGACTGTACTGGAAGCTGAAGTAAGTCTAACTGAGAAAGAATGGCAGAAACACCCCATTGTGACTGGTCCAAAGGCCCCATGCATTTTGGGCATAGACTATCTCAGAAATGAGTATTTCAAAGACCCAAGAAGATACCGCTGAGTTTTTGGCATAGCTGCTCTAAAGACAGAAGGCATCAGACAACTGAGTACCTTGCCTAGACTCTCAGACGACCCCTCTGCTGTGGGACTACTGAAAGTTGAAGAACAACAGGTGCCTATCGCCCGAGCAACAGTGCACCGTAGGCAATATCGCACCAACAGAAACTCTGTGGTCCCCATCCATAAGATAATTCGTGAGCTAAAAAACCAAGGGGTGGTAAGCAAAGCTCGTTCACCCTTTAATAGCCCTATATGGCCCGTGCGTAAGTCCAGCAGAGAATAGAGACTGACAGTAAATTACCGTGGCCTGAATGAAGTCACACCACCACTGAGCGCTGCCGTACCAGACATGTTGGAGCTTCAGTATGAGCTGAAATCCAAAGCAGCAAAATGGTATGCAACTATTGATATTGCAAATGCCTTTTTCTCCATTCCTCTGGCAGCAGAATGCAAGCCTCAGTTTGCTTTCACCTAGAAAGGTGTGCAGTACACCTGAAACCGACTGCCCCAAGAGTGAAAGCACAGTCCCACCATTTGCCATAGACTGATCCAGGCTGCACTAGAAAAGAGTGAAGCTCCAGAACACCTGCAATACATTGACGACATTATCGTGTGAAAAAACACTGCAACAGAAGTCTTTGAGAAGAGAAAGAAGATCATTCAGATTCTCCTGAAGGCCGGCTTCGCCATCAAAAAAAGCAAAGTCAAAAAACCTGCTCGAGAAATCCAGTTTCTGAGAGTAAAGTGGCAAGATGGACGACGTCAAATTCCCACTGAAGTCATCAATAAAATCACTGCAATGTCTCCACCGACCAACAAGAAAGAAACACAAGCTTTCCTAGGTGCCATAGGCTTCTAGAGGATGCACATTCCCGAGTATAGCCAAATCGTGAGCCCTCTCTACCTAGTTACCCGCAAAAAGAACGATTTCCACTGGGGCCCAGAACAGCAGCAAGCTTTCGCCCAGATCAAGCAGAAAATCGCTCATGCAGTAGCCCTTGGCCCAGTCAAGACGAAATCAGAAGTGAAGAATGTGCTTTACTCTGCAGCCAGAAGCCATGGTCTGTCATAGAGCCTTTGGCAGAAGGTGCCAGGTGAGACTCGAAGACAACCACTAGAATTCTAGAGCCGAAGCTACAGAAGATCCGAAGCCAACTACACTCCCACAAAAAAGAAAATCTTAGCCGCCTATGAAAGAGTCCAAGCTGCCTCAGAGGTGATTAGTACTGAAGCACAGCTGCTTCTGGCACCTCGACTACCAGTACTAGGGTGAATGTTCAAGAAAAAAGTTCCTACCACACATCACGCCACCAACACCACGTGAAGCAAATAGATCGCCCTGATCACGCAGCGCGCCCGTATTAGAAACCTAAATCGCCCTGAGATTCTAGAAATTATAACAAACTGGCCTGAAGGTGAGACCTTTAGATTATCCTCTGAAGAAGAAGAAGAGCAAGTGACACGAGCCGAAGAAGCCCCACCATATAACGAGCTACCAAAGAGTGAGAGACAATATGCCCTTTTCACCGACAGTTCCTGCCGAATTGTAAGTGCTAACCGAAAATAGAAAGCTGCTGTATAGAGCCCCACACAACGAGTTGCACAAGCTACCGAAGAAGAAAGTAGATCGAGTCAGGTCGCAGAGCTTAAAGCTGTCCAGCTAGCTTTAAATATTGCTGAACAAGAGAAGTAGCCAAGACTCTATCTCTACACTGACTCATAGATAGTAGCTAATGCTCTGTGAGGATAGCTAGACCGCTAAAGAAAGGCCAACTAGCAGCGCAAAGAGAAACCCATCTGGGCTGCTGAGATTTGGCAAGACATCGCCACTCAAGTAGAAAAGCTAACCGTGAAAGTTCGACACGTAGATGCGCACGTACCCAAAAGTCAGACTAATAAAGAACATCATAACAACGAGCAGGTGGATCGAGCTGCCAAGATGAAAGTATCTCAAGTTGATCTAGACTGGCAGCACAAAGGAGAATTATTCCTAGCTCGTTAAGCTCATGATGCCTCTGGTCATCAAGAGAAAGATGCAACATATCAATAAGCTCGTGACCGAGAGGTAAACATTACTATAGACAGCATCTCCCAGGCTATCCATGACTGCGAGACCTGTGCTGCGATCAAACAGGCCAAGCGAGTGAAACCTCTGTAGTATGGCAGACGATGGTCAAAGTATAAGTATGGAGAAGCCTGGCAAATTGACTACATCACCCTTCCCCAAACCCGCCAAGGCAAGTGCTACGTGCTCACCATGGTGGAAGCAACCACTAGATAGCTGAAGACCTACTCTGTGCCTCATGCTACTGCCCAGAACACCATCTTAGGCCTAGAAAAGCAGGTCCTGTGGAGACATGGCACCCCTGAGAGAATTGAGTCAGACAACAAAACTCATTTCAAGAATGACCTCATAAGCACTTGGGCCAAAGAACACAAAATTGAATAGATATACCATATCCCATACCATGCACCAGCTGCCGAAAAAGTAGAACGCTGCAATGGACTGCTTAAAACTACCCTTAAGGCACTTGGTGAAGAGACCTTCAAAAATTAAGAACTAAACTTAGCAAAGGCCACCTAGATGGTCAATACCCGAAAGTCCATCAATCGAGCTGGTCCTGCCCAGTCTGAATCCTTGCATACAGTAGATAGAGATAAGGTCCCTGTGGTACACATGAGAAGTATGTTAAGAAAGACTGTTTAGATTAATCCCACCTCGAGCAAAGGCAAACCCATCCGTGGGGTTGTCTTTGCACAAAGACCTGGTTACACTTGGTGAGTGATGCAAAAAGATAGAGACACCCACTGTGTACCACAAGGAGACCTTATTTTAAGTGAGAACTGTGTGTAAGATTTCATTATATATATATATGTGTGTGTGTGTAGTTTAAGGAAGGTATTGATTTGGGATGATGTAGATGGTAATAGAATAAGGAGTGGATAATGTCCTGGGTTGAAGTATATTCTATCACCATCTTCAAGAACTGTTGAAACCAAGTGAGGCAGTGCTCCCTGCCTCCTCCACTCTGGCTTATCTTCTGTTAATGGGCCATCAGCACCTTTGCTACACAGCTCACAGATAACCCCCTCCTGAACTATCTCCTGTTAATGAGCCCATCAGGCCTTATCACATGACTCACCATCCCATTGTGGGATGCTCCGCCCAAAGGGAGAAACCAAGCATTCCAGCCTGGATATAAGCTAAGACTCTGAACACCAGAAAGGCGCTTACCCACTAGATTCCCAGAGGACCCGAGCTACCAGACCTTTCTACAAGATCACTGCTTCAAGAAGACCACCTCATCTGGACTGCTTCCATCACTACGCTCAAGTTGTATTCTGACTCTGTCAGTAGTCTTTTGTATTATTGCATCGATTTTATTTTACTTTCTTTCCTTTTTTTTTTTTCCTATTAAATTGTATCTCTGACTTGGAGCCTCTCATTTGTTTTGCCTTCAAACTACTACAGACACTGATACACAACATGCAGCTCTTGCTGACTTCCCCACACCAAAGTACATGGGCCCTTGTGAGCTCCTGTGCTGAGCCAAGAGAGAAATCCCTCGTCTCCTAGCTCAAATTTGTTTCAATTCATGCTGATTTTAATTCATACTAATTTTGCTGTCATAGTAATTTCTCTGTCAAGCAGCTGAGCACCCTTCTAGCTGGTGACTGGTGAAGCAGTGCCTGCCTCTGGGGTTTCTCTCTTGCCATGGCGTGCTGGCAGCTTGGCCACTTGTAAGCTAATTGTGACTTTGCCAGGTGAACTTCAGTTTGGAGCAGTCCAGGAGCAGAGGCCAAACGAGCCATTTTTCTCATTCTCTGGCTGGAGAAAGGACAAGAGTCTGCCAACAGCATAAAATATTGGCACTGCTACTTGGAGAGGCAAAGACCAGGCTCTATTCAGAACAGAGGACCACCTCCAAAGCTATTTTTTCCAGGAATCTTGACAACTGCTAGCACATTTGGTTGGTACAAGGCCAGCTGGTGTTGTAAAAGGGTCAAAAGGTGGGAAGATACTGATTTGCCTGACACAGAAGGTGGTCACTGGTGCTGTGGTGCACGCCACCACATCAGTCACCTGTGGGCCAGCAAGGAGTTGAGGATCCCTGAGTTATAAATTTGCATCATATTTTTTCCCTGGAGGAGAGATGCCTGATGTGCTTAAACAATGATTATCTCTGTGTGCTCCAGAGTCTGTGAGGAAAAAGAAATTATGCCTCAGATTAGAGAGGTGAACAAAGTAAACACTCATATTTTTCAAATTACCTCAGCTCCAGAGGAAAGATTAACAGGCAGCATTGGGATGCCTCCATTAAACAGATCTCCACCTAATGGTTTCAGCTAGACAGAAATATTTTTTTTCTGCTGCCGTAGAGCAGATGAAACTACTAGAGGAAAATAATGGACATTAACTTTCAAAAGCATGGTGATTTGGACTGAAATAAAATTCCTGTGGTTGACACTATGTGCTTGAGTCATAAGATCAAGTAGTGATTTACTAACGAAATTGCTACAGGGAGGTCTTTGAAGTGGTGAATCGGGGTAAAGCATGCCATAATATATTTAGCAACAGATAATGCAAATTGCAGAAGAAGAGAAGAGGAGAGGAAAATAAATTAACTCTTTAAAATGTTGTTGAGTATTTATGGAGAGGTAATAGGTTTCATGTGAATCAGATCATTAATCCTGGGGTCCTGGAGAAATGCCAGATCCAGTAATTGCATTTTGTCAGCCCAAGTTACATCCACAGCAAGGTGCTGCTGGCTTGCACCTACTCCAAGCCTCTCCACCACACAGGGAAATACTTCCACCTCTCTCATGCCCTCCTCAGGGTTCCCAAGCCCCCTCTGAGGTTATCCTGATGTTTTGAGACCCTTAAAGATGAAAAGTGAATATGTCAGTGTTGCTGCCGCGGCTCCCTGCCAGCAGTGATGGTCTGTGCCCGTGCACAGCTGGAATCTGGTGATGGCCACAGAGGAGGCGTCAGGTGCCTTCACTGGCCTGACTTGGCCAGTCAAGTGATGAGCTGAACCCCAGTGCCAACAGTTGCTCCTTACAGGATTTGTGCTTCAGACCCTTCTCCAACTTCCTTGCCCTTCTCTGGACACGCTTCAGCACCTCAGTGTCTTTCTCGTAGTGATGGGCCCAAAACTGAACACGGGATTTGAGGTCTCGTGCTTCCCGGGGATACAGGGTCACCCCATCCTGAGTGGGCAGCCAGGCACCCAAGGGAGGCTGGCAACAGCCCCCCGGGAACAGGGCAGGGCATCGTCTCATCCCCAGAGCTGCTGCATCAGCACAGCCCACAGCACTATGTACCCCAAGCTGAGGGCAGCGACTGCTTCCAGGCAGGGGACTGCAGCCCTCGCTGGGAGCAGCCTCTCTCCCTTTGCCCTCGTCTGCCGTGTTGGACCCTTTTGCGAGCCCTGAATGCACTTGCAAGAACTGTAAATCAGTAACAACGAGCACATTGCAGAAGTTCAGTACGTCAGAGACAGATTAAAAGACCATAACTTTCATGAGCAGATGTAAGTGTTAAGAGAGATTTATTTTGAAACAGCATTTGAGCTCTTTGGTGCTCCCTGTGCCAGTTAGAAGAAATGTGTAGTAAGTCTATAATCTGACAGTAACTATATACACAAAATGCACTGAACTGATGCTTGTAGCCTAATTGAGATGCCTATTGTGCCCTCTGGATGTACCACAGTGCTGCCTGGAACTCAGCACAGTAAATAAATATGCGTATTTTTACACAGATAGAAAGCAGAGCTGCTGTATGCCAAGGATTTGCACAGCATAGGTGTCAGTGTGCTTTTGATTTTCCATGTGGGTTTCATCGTTTTCCATGGAAAATATTTTTCCCTATTTCACTATTTCCGTACCACGCCCTAACCCAATTCCTCTGGATACAAATAACAAATACATGACCTAAAGCAGTGCTGTGCTGCTGGATGTGGAGGCAGAGGATTTGCAGCATCCCATGCTGATGCTCAGGCACCATTCCACAGCTGCCAGCAGCTCTTGCATGGTTGCCATCCTGCTGTTGGGACAGCCAGGGCGGGGACAGCCCTGAGCTCAACAGGGGCACTCAAGCCCTGCCACACTGTCTCTGCTCTGTGCCAGGCTAAGCAATGCTAACAGAGTTAATCCTGAACTGCTAAACTGCCCCCAGAGTGTCTCTCTTGCAATAGAGGTCATGCCCTGTATCTTGCCTACAAAGCAGGAGAGTCCCCCCAGTCTTCTCTCTGCAAAGCAAATCCTGCTGTGGGAATGGTGATGCCTCTGTGGGATCGTGGCTGAGAAGGAGGGGAATAAACCACCCATCTCACACAGACGCCAATACATTTGTAGTCTCACATTTTAACAGCCAAAGAAAGTGTTTCTGCGATGGATGATTTACTTGCTCCTTTTGCTTCCTGAACAACCACAGACTCCAGTCCAGCCTCCACAGGTCTCCATTGCATCAGAGGCCATGGCTGTAAAGATTTCCAGCTCAGTGGGTGCTTTTTTGCATGACCACAACTGTATTATGCCCCTGCTGAGGACTGGAGGGAGGAGGGGAGATGACTAGGCTCTCTTCATCTCCATTCATCCTCCTCTTTCCCAGTTTTCTGGGCTCGGGGAGGTTCTTGGTCAGGCTGGGGCAGACCTTGCTTTGTTCCAACCACCAGTGCACTTCAACGTGCTGACAACAGTGATTCAAGTGTCCATGATGTATTTACTGCTCAGCATCTCCCTGCGTTCATTTTGTAGAATCATAGAATGTCCTGAGTTGGAAGGGACCCACAAGGATGACCAAGTCCAGTTCCTGGCCCTGCACAAGACAGCCCCACGAGTCACCCCACGGGCCTGAGAGCATTGCCTGTGTTCCAGGCCTGGGACTGGCTGTGGCAGCAGTGGCCTGTGGCAGCCATCCTGGCCTTAAGGAGAGTCCTGTGTAGAAGAGCATCTTGTCACACTTAACTTTGATAAAGACTCTCTGTTCTCTTGGGAAAGGTTCATACCAGAGGAATGACTGCAGCCATAAACACCATGTGTGAATGTTTTTCCTTTGCCTCTCAGAACACTGGGAGGCAGAATGTTTGAGTGAATGGGCAATGAGGGCAGAAATGTCTGCACCAATGAGTGCTTGGTGCTGCGGCTGTTTTGTCTTTCCTTCTGCTAAACTTTCCCATAATAGAAACATGTAAATACTGGATTGTGTGCAATAAAGATGGATCCTGCTGGAAGAAGCGGTGGTCTCCATTTGTTTTTTCCCCAGCTGCTGCACTGACTTTATCAACTATCCTTTCAAATGTCTGGCATTGATTTCTCAGTGGCAGACAGCAGCCTGGATGAGACATTGGTCTGGCCTTGCTGGACATCAACACTATCCTGCAAACAGACTTTAACACTTTGAAGAAATGCCCATTGTACCCAATGTGTATGGTATAACCTTATGGTTTCCACACGGAGCTACTAGAAGCAAAACTAGAAAGGAAACAAGCATCTTCTGGAGCCAGCTTCCTGTTTTCTTAGCACACTGACTGAAATGTATCTATTAAACTACTGCTTGCAAAACCACAGGGTATTGTGAAATTTTGGATTGAAGGAGATCAGTAGAAAGACTCCAAGGAATGTAAATCAGGGCTAAAATAAGGTAAATTTTGGATTGTGGCAAAACTCTGATAAGAAATTCCACTTTTAAAGTCTAAAAAGTGTTCCCCAAGATTTCAAGAGGTCCCAGGGCAGTGAGGGATGAAGTGCTGTACCCACAGCCAACCCTTCCTCTAAGCAGACCTCAGGAAGGAACGTCTACATTTTGATTTATGAAGTCAGTCTTCCCCAGGCAACTCAAGACTTAATACTAGGCATAAAGAACATTTGTAACCATTATCTTACAGGACAAAACTAAACCAGGATCAAATGATTGATTTTGTTGTTTACAACGTAGATACAATGCTCATTCCTAGGTGCAAGAACTTGAGCTGCATTAGAAAACACACATCTCCTAAAATAAATGTCCTTATTTTTCTTTTTCCTTTTTTTTCTTACCAGTCTTTAAAAATTGGTTACTAATAGATCTTTTCTTTCTGTCGTTTTCCTACCTCCTTTCAAACAATGGCCCATCCAAGGGCATCTCTCAGCTACAGCTGCTGTTACCTGCAAGAGAATACATAACAGGCTTCACCTCCAGGCATCACCTTGGAAACGGCAGAGCAGCTTTGTGCAGTGTCCAGAGGAGAGTGGGATGCTTTGCAGGGAAATGAAAAAGGCATTGCCCTTCTCCAAAGAGCTCTCAATCTGTCGTCTATGGCAGGAACAGTACCCAGGTGGAGGCAGATTGATGTGGGCTGGTGCTGGCCATTGTCAGCCTTGACTCCACAGCCCTGGGCACAGCGGGGTCAGTGCAGTTGTGTGCACAGCTCGTGGGACCCAGGCCTGGGACACTGTTTCCAAGACCTGTGTTAATGTCAGTGGTGGAGGTCTGGCCAGCACATCTCTCAGTGTCTCTTTTGTTATCGCAAGGAGGAGTCTTTGCACTGCGTCAAAATGTTCTGCATTGTGGAGGGAGCCTCTGGCCACTGCAGCAACATTACTCTGATTACAAGGAGTTGCATCGTGCTCAAATAAATCACATCCTCCCCTGGCTGATGTCACTGTGGAAAGGGATGGCCTCACTGCCTGCAAATCTGTGGCTGTTACTAGACAAAATGCATGCATACATGGAAAGGGTGGATTCATAAAAGGCAAAGCAGAAAACCAGTTGCATTCCTCATAGAAAAATAAAATGGGTGAGTGACACAGACACTTAAAGAGCTGTAGAATTAAGTCAGGCTGTTGTTCCTATATTCTTTTAATCACATTTTATCCTGACGGCCCACTATTGTCACACACCCTCATCCTGTGCACGTGGAATAACTCTGCTGTTAGGTCAGCTGCAAAGTCTCTTGTGAGGTTTTGGCCACCCCAGAGATCCCTTCCAACACGTTGCCACAAATCAAGCAAAGTAAAGGCCTGGGAGGGCACCTGTGGCATAGGTCAGCATTTGTCCTGCTACAAACCAAGGGGATCCTGCTTGTTTTATCTCATTACTAAGGAATTTGGCAAGTGCTACCCTGGGCAAAATCATAGAGTGCTGGGGGAGATGTTGCAGCCTGCAGTGACATGAAAGATACATATGCTCCTGACTGCACTGTGTTTATCATGAACTGAGCTGCTCTTTGGAATTTTTACACTGCAAAACACAGTACTTGGGGATTCTTGTGAGACTGAAGCTGTAAAGAAGGCAGAAGGTCAGCAAAGAGTGTGTGACTGAGGGTCAGAAGGAGCAAGCACTAATTGTCTTCAGCTTGTCAGCTACCTGTGGTATTTGTACACACCTTTATTTCTCAAGGTGATACAGGGATGCTGTTAAGAATAATGAGCTCTTCAGCTTGCAGGCAGAAGGATGCTTTTTACTAAAGGTGAGACATACTGAGAATGCTCCTGGCACTGAAAAGGTATTTACCTTTATGCTTGGTCTTGATGAGACAGAAAAGTCACCTGGGTCAAAGGTGGAGAGGATGCACCTGGAGTGGAAATCAAGCTCTTCCCTGTTCGTTGCTTTCACTGTCCACCTTGGGATCTCACATCATGCAGTCTTCAACACTCAGCACTGCCAGCTGCCCAGAAAGGGAAGCAATGCTTCCTCGTGCCAGTGGTTGCACAAAACCCAGTGCACAATTTTCACCATGGATGGAGGCAAACATCTGGGCACAATTTCGTGGAGATGAAACCAGGAGAATCTGTCACTAGCTGATGTACCACGGCTGTGTGTGGGGGGGTGGTCCCTCTGGATCTCTGTCAGGAGGAAATGTGTGGCCACATCAGAGCATTTGGCTGCCAGGCAGGACGGCTACAAACCATAAAGCAGATGGGTTAATTTACTACCTTAACTCTTGAAGGCTGCCTCAGGCTGAGAAAATCAAATCTTCACGGAGAGTGAAGCAAATGAAAAAAAATCAACATCTGTCTTTGGTGCTGACTGAGAGTCTGGGAAAAGCTCACCTGCATCTCAAGACGATGGAGGTGTCAACGGCCTCAGGCTTTGGGAAGTGATTGCTTGTCACAGTGGCAATGAAGTGAAAACCATTAATTAGCACTGTAATTGGGGAAAATACAACTCTACTACACAAACAAGGGGGGAACAACCTTTTTATTTACAAATGTTTAGGTTTTTCAGCTGAAGGCCTGAGCTTGAAGATGTGCAGCCATGCAAAGCCTCCCCAGTGCTGGGGAAAGCAAAGCCAGGACTTCCTTCCCTTACAATGACCATAACTGGGGGGAAAAAGAAAAAATGGGTGTTTAGTATTGCCTAGACTTGCTAGGAGAACAGGAGAACAGGAGGTGACAGTAATTTGTATGTACCCTAAGCAATAATTTTTAATAAAATACCTTTTTTTCTTTTTTCTTTTTTTTTTTAAGAAAGAGATTCCATTACTTGTGCTGAATAAACATGGATGAGCTCAAGTTCTGCAGTATGGCATTTTTAGATTGCCACTACACTTAACTGTAATGTACAGACCTGCAAAGGTGCTTTGCTCATGAGCTGATCTTGCACATGGGCATGATACAGTGAAAGAAAGGGTGACTCAAAACCTCGACATTTTTCCTAGTCCCTTCTAACTTTCATTCTTCTGTTTAAACTGTATTTTCTGTGCCATCTTCTGCTGGTTTCTGCTAGCACACCCTCATCCCTTCCCCTCTTGGCTGCCAAGGAAGCTTGCTGGAGGCTTTTCAGGAGATCCTCACCACAGCTGAAGTCCCAGCAACATCTCCATAAATCCATGTCCTCCTGTCTTGCCTGCAGTCATTACCTCTCCTCCTGTGACACTTGTGGGATACTCACCGGCTCTCCCTGCCCAAGTCCTAGCCCTTCTTGACTTGCAGCTCTGTGAGGTCAAGTTTCCTGGCCTTTTTTTGAGGTGTGCCTTCCACAGCTGCTATGTTTCCTTCATTTACTCCTCATCACCTCCAAGTCCTGGCCCAGTGACAGCTGGGGCCCTGGCAGCTGCTTGCTCCCACTGCTGCCGGGCAGAAACAGCTTCTTTCCATATTTCTTCTGACATAGGATAGCTTTGATCTCACCACCTTGTCCCTCTCCTTCTCTTAGATCAGGTTTTTCATATGAGACAGAAAGCAAATCCAAACCTGGTCTACAACCAGCAGCTATTTGACACCACATCCTATGTGTCACAGGTGGACTCTGTCCTAAGGGATGCCCTTCTCTCTTTCACTTTCCCTCGTGTCTGTTCTTAGCAGTAATTACAGCTGGGGTTAGAAAATATCTTCATTGTACCAGACTTTCAAGGGTAACAGGAGGAAAACTCTGTAAAAACTCACCCATGCTAACTAGGACAAGTAGATGAGACTTCTTGCAGTTTAACAGTACCAGGGGAAGAATTTTCCGATTTTATGCAGAACTTAAAAAATAGTCAGTGATTTTTTCCTATGCCATTGTAATTCCAGTGACTTTTTATATGATGTCAGTGTTGTGTTTTTTAAGAGAAAATGAGGGTTTAGTTCAACTATGGCAGATTTTTTACAGATCAATCTACTTTATAGATTGGATTTATATGGTCCTTGCAGTAAGGTATCATGCCAGATAGGCTCAGAAAGAAGATTTGTACCATGAGATTTACTTCCATTTAATACTTGGGAAACTGAACCCAAGGAGGTTAAATAGAGAGTCAGAATCATGGAGGGCATTGGCCAGAAAGGAAATTTTACCCATCCCTGTACGTCCTAAACCAGAGCAAGAGCAGCATCTGTGGGTAACCCAGGGTAGACCAATCTCTAATGGGTATCCTCAGTAGAAAGTCTCCATCCAAGAAACACATTTCTGGCAGCCCTTCCCCTACCAGTTTTCTAAGCTTTCAAGCTGCCAAAAATGAATTGCTCTCTTTGACAAAGCTTTAGAATTAATTCAGGCTGAATCTGCTGCCCCTTCTGGATTTGAGTTATTATCCATTATTTTCATCTACAATGCATTTGGCTACCACATAATCTTAAATTAAAACATTTTCCCACTTTTTTCTTCATTTGCACTTTGAAGAAAATAAAATTGCTTGAAATGTAGGGAGGTAACCCTTCTTGGAGAAGTGCAGGATCTTCAAGTAAATCTTTAGCAGAGAGTGTTTCTCACAGCAGCAAGTTATTTTACTGAAGCATATGATGTAGTGGTTTTATATATCATTTATTTGCAGACATGTAATGAAATATCTCTTTTTGTTCAGTTTGTTTCCAATTTAGTTAACCAAGAAATAAAAGAATTAGGAAGATACACCCATGTCTTATCTGGCACAACAGCAATGCCATATTTTTAATTTGGAATGAGATGACTAGAAGTGCTTCATTAGCCAAAGACAGGGAGCTGTTATATGGCCTGTGGAAGATGAAATGTGACAGGAAAAAATGTAAATAAAGTTATCATAACCAAACCCAACTATAGCCTGCATCCCTTGTCTTCAGTGGGCAGGAATTATAACAGTAACATAGACATTTTAAAAGGGGGAAGAGAAAATGTATAATTTCTCAGTCAGTATTGACTCAATTAGCCAGGATGGGATGAATTTATGCTTGAAAAATGATTTCTGACTATTTAAAGTTCCAGGGCTGTTCTCGCTGTTGTTCTGTATAATTTGGGCAACATCCTGGAGGGATTTAGAGAAAGTGGGAAAAGGACTTGTGGGGAAGGGGAGGGGAGGGGAGGGGAGGGGAGGGGAGGGGGAGGGGGAGGGGGAGGGGGAGGGGGAGGGGGAGGGGGAGGGGGAGGGGGAGGGGGAGGGGGAGGGGGAGGGGAGGGGAGGGGAGGGAAGGGAAGGGAAGGGAAGGGAAGGGAAGGGAAGGGAAGGGAAGGGAAGGGAAGGGAAGGGAAGGGAAGGGAAGGGAAGGGAAGGGAAGGGAAGGGAAGGGAAGGGAAGGGAAGGGAAGGGAAGGGAAGGTGCTGCTTTTGTGCCTCCGCTGTCTGTTGATGAGGGCTGTAACTGGCAGGACTGTGTGAGGTGCAATGTTTGCAATGCCCAATCTTTCCTTGTTTCACCCTTTTCACAAATATGGCACATGGTTGGTGGTACGAGGCACTATCTGAAAGTGGATGTTTTAAAAGTCCTGGTTTCTCTCTGAGATTAAAAATACTGGTATGCTCAAATATGTGTGCTAAATGTTCCTTTTTCTTTCATGTACAAGTCAGTTCACATGCAATTTCTACTACTTCAAAATAAATAAATAAATAGATCAATAGATAATCTAGCAAAAGCCCTGAAACCCAGCAACTGTAGCCTTCTGCTAATGGTTTGTGCCCTGAAACAGTGTACATTAAAAATCCCATTTTTGCTGAAGCTTTTGATAGTGCACTTGACAACTCTGATACTGAAGTGGCACAGAAAATGCCTCTGCCAGCCTTGCTAATGCACAAACTGCTTCCTTGCACTTACAGAAATGCCTCTTGCAAGCACATACTGTGCAAACATGTCAGTGTTTATTAAATCTGGGGCTGAGATGTGGAACGGCCTCAGTCTCCTCTGATACCAAGGCAGATGATGTTCCACTCCCTGCAGGAACAGCTCTTAGCTGGTAAATAATGCTATATTCTCATTCTTCCTCAAGTAAATTCCCTTTCTCTAGTAATCTCACACTCTTGGAGTGACGCCAGCCTTATCCAAATGTGACTTGCCCTTTGGGGAATTTCCTTGAATAATTTCTCTTGTAGGGATGATAGAAGCTGAGAATTACGGCACCCTGTATTCATATAAATACCATGAAATGGTTGTTTACAGAGAACTGCTTATCAATCCAGCAAAAAGCCCCACTGCGCAAATGATGTGAATTGGTTAAAATAACAGGTAACTCTTAAAGGACCTGCAACTGAAACCCAGACATATTTATACTTGCTGCTATGAGATTTCTGGTGCTTGGCATCTTTTTGGAACACATCATTATATTAGCTGTTCATTTTCTGAGAATTAAAAGACCGGGTTTGGACTTTAGGAGACAAGATGAAAATAATTCAACAATGTAGGGGCAAGCCCAGCCAGTTGCAATAATCTCATCAAATATTTAAGTAAAGTACAGATGCTTATCATGGTAAGGAATTTGGTCTGGACTGGAATTTCACAGCTGGTTTTGGTATCTTTGATCTTGGACCAAAATCAGCCCCTCCAGGCCTGGAGACATCTCCACGAGGCCACCTCTAAATCTCAGTCTCCATGGAAATAGGCTGCTCTATGAAGGGTGGAAATGAAGTTTCCCATGGGGTTGGAGTCTGCATCTTCATAGTCCTCTACCCTCCCCAGCTCTCTCTCTGCCTGGCCAGGCAAGAGGCAGCATCTTTTATGCTGTGCTGACATGGGCTGATTGGCCAGTGAGTTTTCACCTCCCTTTACAGAGACAGGAAGTGTTTTTCCCTTGGTGGGACTACCCTGGGATGTGAAAGCTAATATCTGCCTAAGAGTCATAGAATAGCATTCCTGTGGGATTGCTGCCTCTGTCGAACAGGAATGAAAGTGATTGGTGGATTTAAAAATTCTTAATCAGGTCACTGAGACAAGGTGGTAGCATTGGTTTGGTTTCCTTGGCACTTTACAGCTACAAATAGCTTGTAGAAATTACTTTCCTAGCTTATTTTGGTTTTTAGTGCTTAAACTTGTATGTTCTTTTGCAGCCAAAAACCCCACTCCAAACACGGGATCTGCCCACTGCACGGCATTGTGAGAACCAGGTTAACCTTGTGTCAGAGGTAAAAGCAGCAAAGCTTAGTTTTGGTGCTGTGTCCTCCACTGTGTCATGCAGCTGAAGCGTCATGGTTTGGTGGTCAGAGCATCACAGCTTAGGGTACAAATTTGACAGGCTCATGGGGGTTTGACTCATTCCTGTAAAGGAGATAGAGGCTTTAGATGGATTTCTTTTGTCTCACACTCTGCTCAGAAAGAGGGACTGCAAAATTGCAGAAGACCTGGGGAAGAGAGGCAAAGGTCAAGAACAGGAAACACAGGATTATTGGCTTCATCTGAGTTCCTGCTACTCTGTTTGAGGAGGGCACCATAAAAACCAGTGCCATAATAAACAGTGCCATGTGACCACATGTCTTCTGTTACTTGGTATTTTTAAGGCTGGGGCCAGGCATCTTCTGGAAAACACTGTCATCCAGAAACTGATTGGGGGCATCCCAATAATAAGTGAAATTTTAAGGATTATGTTGAAGGTGGTCTGCTAAACTTGGTTTGTCCAGGCTTAAAAACTACACCTACATCATCCTAAGGCCCAGTTCTCCACCTTGTTTTGTCAGGATGGACAAAAGATGCTGACTGAGGCTGTTAATTCCCCAGGGTCTTGCTGGTGTGGAGATATTCCCACCTAGAACTTTCTGTCTCCTGACACCCAAGAAAGATGATGCGAACCCATAAACCCCCTCACTGTTACTCTGGGTTCAACTACTTTACAAATGTCAACCAAAATTCATGAACTTGATTGCTCAGAGATGAACAGAGGCAAACAGGAAATTTTTCTCCTTCTTCTCTGTTGTGTTTCTTTGACATAGGGTGGAAACCTGGTAATCCATGAGCTCTGTCTCTTCGTGTTGTGAAGAGATCTGCTACTAAAATGACAATTCAGTGACAGAGAAAAACAAAATATTGAAGAAACAGCTGACAGAAGAGCAATGGGATACTCTTCCTTCCCACCCCCCTCCCCCCCATGATCATAAATTTAAAAGTCAAAGCAGAAATATCAACAGTAAGAAAGATTCATAAATTGCATTGTTAATTTTGATAACGTTAAAAACCTCCAGATGAAAAGAGTGTAAAAGCAGAAAATGTTTCTGTTGGTACAATTTACAAAGAAATTGGACATGTGCTTGTAGGTGCTAATGTCTGTCAGGAGGCAGGTTCTGATCTTTCAGCTCTCATACTCTGGATTAAAACTGATGCATGCATGGATTTAGCATCTTTTAAAAGGTGAAAGGGTCAAAAGAGCCCAAAACTTTGTTATAAAGCAGTAGCTGGAAACAGGAGGGAGACTCCTAGAATAATTTGAACCTGACATGTAGAACCAACCAAAAATGCTGGGAGACCTCTCAGTGAATGGCTGCCGGTGCTTCATTTTAAGAGTTAATGGCAACAACGATGAGAGGAAAAGGCAGGGAAACTGAACATCCCTGGTGATTGTGGCCTTCAGAGGGAGCGTGGAGAGCCTGGGCTCCTGAAAGCAGAGGGCTGGCTGGGCAGGCAGGACTGGAAACTGTTAGCAGGGAAACTGCTGCTGTATTTTCTTCCTTCACAGGGACTCTGTGAATGGAGAAAATCACACTATGAAAATATCCTCTTCACTCCCCCAGCACACCATCAAAGCTCTGAATGTGTAGGTTAACACCTATTCTGAAAGGTGGAAATTGGATTTTCTTCCCAAGTGCTAGCTGAGAGACAAAACATCCTTCCCTGTACGCTTTATTTGAAGGGTTTGAAAGCATCTGAGGGCAGACTTGTCCGAGCTGCTCTGCCTCATTTTGAACTGCTGCTGGAATTGTTGTTAGGAGGACATTCTCCAGCTGTGTAACAGTAACCTGCAGACACAGACTTTCCCTCATACAGGGTTAACCTAGTGCTCTAGTTAGGAAAAACTGGAACCAGGACAGTCTTACCTGCTGTCTTAGTACTGACGTGCAACGGGACAGCAATGTTGCTTTTTTGATGCAGGAAAGGCAAGGTATTCCATTACATGAAACGCCAGCTGGCAGAGAAGCAATATTACATGACATAACCTGCATTTCAGTGGCCAGAATTAGGTAATTCTTTCATAACACAGGTTATGTTTCAGAAGGCATTCTTCAGAATAGGCTGAAAGAGTCTGCTGTAAATGGGGAAAAATTGAGAATCAAAGGAATGTTTGGAAAAAGGTTGCTGAATTAAGATCAGTTCAGTAGAACCCTATGTTCTAGCATTCCCATTGTAAGAAACTGACCTTTGTTCAGTTTTTTATTGTTATTTGGAAGGAAAAAAATTCTTTTCTTGCTTTTGCGCTTCTGCATTTTTTGCTAATAAGTTCAGCACAGCACAGGAGCCTTTCAGCACAGGCACTGAGGACAAGAAGCCAGGAATCACACATCTTCCCAGTTACAGCAAGCACTAAGTCAAGGTTCTCCTGGGATACTGATCTCATGGTGGATGCCCTGGACTAAGACTGACTTTCTGCAAGACTTGTGTGCTTATGGCTTTAAAAAACACATAGTTTAAGGATCAGTGAAGGTTGTCGAGGAAAAAACCCAAGAACCATAAAGTCAAAGGGATCATAAAGCTCCTGAAATGAAGTTTAATTACCCATCATGTGAGATTCCTTTTATTTTGCTCTAAACCTCTTCAGCATTAGATAAAATCTTTTCATCTGAGACATCTGGCTGTGAAACAAATTCCAAAGGAGACTGGGTGAAACTAATTTTGGCCATCTAAAGGAAAATCTGCAGTCTTTTGCTTTACAGAAAGCCTTGCTAGAAGGATGATACTGCTTTCATTATTCTTCAGTTTAGTCCCACCAAGCAACCAGAAACTCTCTCAACCGAAGCCAATAAATCGACAACCTCACCCTGAGAACATTTCCTTTCATTGAGAAGGAGGGCGTGCCTAGACTCCATGGCCTTCCAGGAACTTGTTGTCAATATCCATTTTACGTGTAAGGAGCTCAGATACTCTGGAATTGGGTGTGAAAACTGGAGGTAAGGTGATTAAAAGGCAGTCAGTGTACATATATGCTGTGAAGTTGCACACTTCTGTGTAAATACATCCTTCCCTATACCTATACACCTGCATGTTCCTGTAGAGGAAAAATGAACTTTTATTAAAACAGCAACTTTTTGGACAGAAAAATTAGTTCGAGTTGCTGAAGTCATCTAGAGTGGACCCAACTGACACAAAATCCTACTGTCTCTCAGGGGCTTGGGCAGGGGACATTACTGGAAAATTCTGGAGCCTAGTAGGGCTCTCTGATTACTATCTGCTAAAGGTTGTTTGAGCTGGCAGTAATGAAATAACAAAGAGAAGTCTGAGGGCAATCAAAAGAGACTTCTGGGCCCTGGGACAATTAGCAGAGGGATCGAGACCACAGGTACTGATTTCCTTGATCCTTCCAGTTACAAGGAATAATACTCTTAGGCAGATCCATCCGGTCAATATGTGGCTCCAAGGTTGGTCTACTTGGAAAAATTCTGAGTTTGTTGACCATGAGATGATCTACTCAACACCTGGACTACTGACCACTGATGCAATGCACCTGTCTCAGAGGAGTAAGAGTTGTAGCACAGGAGCTAGTGGGGCTCCTTGACAGAGCATCAAACTAGCTTGGACGGGCGAAAGGGATAAAACCAGGCTCACCAGTGAGGAGCCAAAAACTTGAGGAAATAAGCACTAATGGGACCCCTTAATCTGCTTTACAAGGTATTGGCTACAATGTACCACACCTGAAATGTTTCTACACTAATGCACAAGGCACAAGGAACAAACCCAAGGAGCTTGAAACTTTGGCCCAGTCCCAGAGATTTGACATCGCTGGCATAAATACAACCTGGTGGGATGAGTCCTGTTACTGGAGTGGCCTTTTGGATGTCTTTAGGTTCTTCAGGAGGGATAGGCAGGGTAGAAGAGGCAGAGGGGTGGCACCGTATGGAATAGAAGGGTTAGAATATATGGAGCTCACAGTTGGTGATGGCACAGTTGAGAGCCTCTGGATTACAATCCAGTGGCAAACAAACAATGTGGATGTCATCGTGGGAGTCAGCTATAGACCTACAGCCAGGATGATAATGCTGACAAGTAAGTCTTTTAGGAACTAAGGGACACTCCCAGGTCAACTGCCCTTGTCCCTGTTGGGGATTTCAACTTACAAGAAATTAACTGGAATCATCACAGCTGGTATAACTCAGGTCAGAAGATTCCTAAAAAACCTGGATGTGCTTTAAACTCCCCATGGTCCTGCCTTGCGTGTGAGTTGCTCCTTTGAGTTCTGTCTATTACCAATGTTATCAAGTAGCACCTGCAAAACTGGGAACTAAATGCATAATTAAGAACCCCTTGAAACTAAAGAAACCATAAATTTTAACCTCCCTGGCACAGAGACTATTATTTCAGAAACAGTAATGACTAATAGGTCTCTTAACTTTTACTTGAGGTTATAACAGCAGTTCAGTGTATAGACTCCTTACATCATTCCGTGTGCAATAGGAGACCAGTACAAATATTCCAGAGAGGTGGTAAAACCATATTGAGTTTTTCCAGCCACCCTGACATCGTGAAGGCAGAACTCGAAGGTAACTGTGACCTGAGCTCTCTATTCAGCCTTTTATTAACTTAATGGCTCACAGGGAAAATTACAATGCTGTTGAAACTGGATTGGTTCAAAGGAAGAGCATGGGAAAGCCCTGCAGTGATCTGCACTGTTTATGCAGTGAGTTTTTATATATGTCATTCCTGGAAAATGTGAAAAATTTTCAGAGTATAAATAATTTTTCCCCCAAAAGGGTTTTGAAATGCCATGCCATGCTTTAGATTAACAATGAGGTAAATTAAAGTTAGTTTGTTCAAATGATTGAGTTTATTTTCTTAGGGATGAGGTGGAATGTTATAAGTAATTTAATTCAAGTAAGGACAAGAAACATAGTCATAGGTCTCCACAGCAGTCAAATTAATTTCCTCTGCCTTTTGTTCCGGTCCATACAAACATTCAAATCCACCATCAAAGTAGCAAGTTCATTTCTAAAACAACCTACTGGCTCAGCAGCTAATTGTAAATTAAAAACAGGGCGTGGTAGCTACGTGTTCAGTGCAAACCCCTAAGAGTACCTAATTTACCCGCAGGTTTAAAAAAAGACCCTGACCTGCACAGTGAATTTATAAAAACTTATTGTCCTGCACTGTGAATTTTAATATTGAAAGCTGGATTTAAAAAAATAAAAAAATCATGAGGATATCAGGGTGTCCCTAATTTTCTGAAGTATAAAATGAAAACATTTGTTTCTGCAATAAGATTATCAGAATTAAATACTGTGATGTCAGACTAAGTAGCATTACTTTAGCTCCCGTATGATTGAGTGATTTTACTATAATAGTTTCTCATAATAATGCTTTTTATCTGTAATACATAGGGGATAGAGAGACTGACAGAGCTGTAATCTTTCTTTCAGAAGCACGGTGTTACATGAAGAGGGTTCAAGTGAAAATATAATTTGGTAAGGAAGATAAAGACGGCCCTATATAAGACTGTGTCACCATTTCAACTGAAAGATGTTAGCTCTGAAAATAATGCCACATATTACAAAGATAAGTCAACTTCAAATTTGTACTTCAGGGTCTGGAGTTTATTTGTTTATGGCAAAAGGATGTCTCCGCTTACGTGTACACGGCTACTCTTGCCACTGCTATTTGCTGTTTATGCCGGGCTGTGTGTGCTGAGCATTGAATGCATTTATGAAGATCAGGGCCCTGCCACAACAAACCCTTTCCATTTACTAGACCACAGAATGAACAAATGTGTTCGCCTGGTTTCACAGCTGTGTGTAAAAGCAAAGCACCTCTATGTGTACCAAAGCAAACTAAGCCTGGAACAGCTTCAGTGTGGATGGCAGCTTCTGCTGGCACTGCCAACCACCCATCAGGACATGCTGAAATCACTGCCTTCCTCCACTGCTCTCCCAAAACTCCTAAGGCTGTCTTTCCCAAGATCTTTTAAGAGTGTGTGGTCATTGGTGAATGAAAAGCAATGCCGGTGCTTCTGAACTATCTTCTGACCCACCATCACAACTACTCAATGCCTTCACGATTTTAATGCTGCAAAAGAGATTTTAGACTGCCCTAAGCAATGACCAAGCATGCTCACACCTACGATTTTTGCGTAACGCCAGCCAGAGTTGAAGCATTTAGTTGTATCCAGAGAGGGGCGATGGAGCTGGTGGAGGGTCAGGAGCACAGATTTGATGAGGAGCAGATGAGGAAGCTAGGGATGTTCAGCCTGGAGAAAAGGAGGCTCAGGGGTGACCTTATTGATCCCTGCTGCAGGGAAGGAGGTTGTAGCCAGGTGGGGGTTGACCTCTTCTCCTAGGAAAATGACAGGATAAGAGGATACGGTCCTAAACTGTGCCAGGGGAGGTTTAGGTTGGACATTAGGACAAGTTTCTTCACAGAAAGGGTGAATAGACATTGGAATGGACTGCCCAGGGAGGTGGTGGAGTCACATCGCTGGAGGTGTTTAAGGAAAGATTGGATGTGGCACTCAGTGCCGTGGTCTAATTCACATCGTGGTGTTTGGTCATAGGTTGGACTCAGTCGCAGAGGTCTCTTCCAACCTAATGGATTCCATGATCCCATGAAGTTATCACCAGTTTTAATGCGCTCACATCTATGATTTTTGCATCATGCCATCCAGACACATCAAAGCACAGAAATGCTACAGCATTTCTCCTTTCCTGGGCCTGTGGGTGACTGTGCACTGCAAGGAACAACATGGAATCATGGAACCTTTCAGGTTGTTAAAGACCTCTGAGACCAGTGAGTCCAACCATCAACCCAGCACTGCCAACCCCGCCACTAGACCGTGTGGCAAGACACTAAACCATCATGAAGCACCACATCTACACGTTTACTGAACACTCCCAGGGATGGTGACTGAAGCAGTGGCCTCGTGGCGCTTCAGGGTACAGCAGTGGCCTCAGCCCCAGTGTGCGCGGTGTAACCTCCATTTTCACGCTGCCTTGCGTGGGATTTGGGGACGGTGGTGCCTGTGTGGTTCTGAGGGATGGTTGCACAGGGACGGTATAACAAAACAGCCCGACACTCAAGGGCTGTTTTATGTAGGAACGGCGGGCGGGCTGCCGCCCCTTCCGCGGGGCTTTGCCTAAAACATCCCCTCACGCCTTATCCCCGAGCGCTGCGGCCCCTTTAAGGCGTCACGTGGCTCTTGGGCGGGGCTGTAGTCTCTTGACCGGGGTGGCAACGCTGGCCGGCGCGGCTAACGGCAGACGGGAGGACTACAACTCCCAGCAGCCACCGCGGGAACGGATGAGCTCATCCGCCGCGCCCAGGCGGGCGTCGCGATGCACGCTGGGAACTGTAGTCTAATATCAATAGCAGTGGTAAGTTACGGCGAGGCGCGGAACTACGCCTCCCAGCGTGCCGCGCGCGGCGGGTTCCCGTCAGCGCCGAGGGGGAGCCCCCCAACGTAAAGGGGGATCACTTTCCCCTTGTGTCCGCCATATTGGACGGTAACTCTGCCCAGCGGCGCCGGGGCCGAGCGAGTCCCCGTGGTCGTGACAGCCCCGCTTCGCCCGCGCTGCCCGGGGAGCCCCGGCCCCGCCTGGCCCGGCCCGGCCTCGCCACCCCCGGGCGCTTGGCGCGACCCCGCGCCCTTTCCCCCCACCTCCTCCTCCTCCCCGGCGCTCCCTCCTCCCGTGCCCGGGTGTCAGCACCATGAGTCCGGCCGACGCCAAGCGCGGAGCGAAGCGCCGGAAGAACAAGCGGGGCGGCGGCCTCGGCAGCACCGGCGGGCCGGGACCCAGCGGCGGCACCGGCGGGCTGGGCAAGGCCGGGGGTGCGGCGGCAGCGGCCCCCGCCCCGCCGGGCGCGGTGGGCGCCCTGCTGACAGCTCCGGGCGGCGGCAGCGGAGCCCCGGGCGGCGCCGGGGCCGCGGCGGGACACGGCGAGGTGAGCGGGGCCGGGGCGGGCGCGGTGACATCGCACGCCCGCGCTGGCAGCCGGGGGGCTGTGCCGCCGCATCCCCCCGGGCCGCTCGGGCCCCGGCGGGGGTCTCTGGGCCGGGCCCGGGGGCTGCGGGCAGGGGGCGGCGGCGCCGGGCAGCGTCCTCGGCTCCCCACCCTTTGTGGGGGAAGGGCCGCGCCGCCTGCGCGGGGCCGCGGCCGTCCCGCGGTTTGTCCTGAAATCAGCGTCCCCGGCCGCGGGGTCTCACCTTAATGGAGGAGCCGCAAGAAATAGGGGCGGGCAGGCCTTGAGAAAGCAAAAAGACACCTCCATTACGCCCTTTTTTGCAGTAGCCAACTTGGTTATTAAGCATAGGAGGTTCATTGTAGCTTGGACTGTGGTTAGCACTCTGGTGCCTTGGAATAATTCAGATCTGTTACATTGTTTCATATTATGGTGAAATTTATCGGGACCAAGCAGATCGTGTAGTTTAATTGATTTTTTTTTTTTCCCAAGAAAAAAATGCCCGAGGATTAAGCTCTTAAAAAGGTGTCCTATTGGTTCAACTAGCAAAAGAGCAAATAAGTTCATATTCCTTTCTCTTATGGAGGTTACCTCAACTTTTTTGTTATCAATACATAGCTTGTGTTTAGGTGTCGTATTTACGCAGCATTTCCTGCTGACAGCCTATTCAGACTTCCATGTGCATGTCGTACCACCTGCTCTCTTTCCTCTTGCTCTCATAAACTTGTTGAGCACGTGAAGGGAAAATTGAAGAATTGACTTTTGTGATATAGCATGTCTGAAATGCCATGATATAACAAATAGTTTATTTTGTTCTCCATGTAGTTTTGTGCCCATCTATTCTGCTGGGTCAACAATCAGTCTGGTGATTGTAGGTTGACTTTTTTCTCCTCTCTTTAGAACTTGGGTTCATACACTTTGATACTTGGCTACCATGCTTTAGATTAACTGTTTCTGTATGTCTGTCCTCTTCTGATACTTAACTTCACGCATAATTTCCTTTAGGGACAGTAGCTTATATGCAACTTAGATATCCAGAAGCGTGATGTGCCTAATGACAAAGAGGTGTGCAGGTTTTTATTTACAACTTTGCAAGTCATCATTCAATGCTGCTCTAACTAAACCTGTAGCAAGAAGATGCATCTTTTTATTTTTTGCTTTGTTTTACATCTTAGTTCACAAGCCTTTACAGGCACAGGTTCCTAGACATTGTTAAACATCATCATGCCAAGGGAAATAAAACCAGCAGCAAAGTGATGCTCAGAATGGGACATTGATGTGGCTCCACTCCCCCCAATATTTTGACGTTTGTGGTTATTCGTAGTATAGAACTTTGATTCTCATCAGACTGTATGGGATCTTTCTGAAATTTATCTCAAAAGCCAAAAAATCATTGCTAGTCTACCTACTTCGTGTTCCATATTTCTTTCAGACTAGGTAGTTCCTAATAAAATTTCTCAGTCTCTCTGAAAGTAAGTTATGTCTTAAAAATTAAATACTGTGTTTCAGCACTAGATTTTTGGGAGAATACATCTTTGTATTACACTTGCTTACATGTTATTCATACTTTTGTAATTGAGCACAACATGTGACTTAATGCATTTGTAACTTTGCCTTAATTGATCTGGTTTTGCCTCTACTCTTAGATGTATATGTGATTTGTCAAATGTTTCCATTTCCATTCCTAGTGTGATACGAGTGGTTCTGAAGACTGAGATGGACAAGTGGGGAGTTAAGTCAGTTAAACAAACAGATCAGTTAGTTGAACTAGAATAAACCTGCAGCAGAGACCTTGATCAATCAAGCAGTAAGCATATTGGAATGAGGTTTTGGGGATAGATAAATCCCTGTCCTTAGTTTTTTGGAAGGTAAATGCTTATACTGCATAATGCTGCTGTAAAGTTGATGTTGCTTCCTCCACAGTGGTTTTAGTGACCTCTTTCTTGACACTTTCAATGGCTTTCCAATGGTTGTGACATAAAAATTGCCAGTACTTAAAAATTCACTGATTATCTTGTTGCAAAGGTGAAATCTTAAAGCGTCCTTGCATGACTCTTGCTGATGTGAAAATCGGATCGCCTCAATGGTATGTAAAAATTTGATAGTTTAGGGTACATGGTCAAAACAGGACTTGGTTTTTTTGAGTGAAAGACCAGCAGATGCTTTTTCTGGATGAAATTGAGAAAGAAAACTGTATTTTACGTTACAGATCACTTCTAATTTAGGTTTGTTTTGGCTGGATGGGGAGCAAGCAACACACTAGTAGCTGTAAAGTAGTAACCAGACTTGCTTTACTTTCATCTTACCCAGAATAATGTGAAGTTCCCTTTGGTGGGTAAGTGAAATCGTCAGCCAGTTCTCTGCTGAACAAACTTAAATGTTTAATCTTTGAAAAGATGTAAAATATAACCACCAGCTCCCCACGAATTTAGTGTTTGCTGCACAGCGTAGTGTGTTGTTCTTGTTCTCATGCTCTCATTGCTTTCCTGTAGTTTCCAGCTTTTGTCACTTACCTGGTTTTAGGGCAGCCATTCTGAATGGGATGGGCACATCCTTCTCCTAGTGTTCTGCTAGGTATTCCTTCCAAAACTTGTTTAAAAGACAGAATGAAACAGGATGTTAAAGGAATGATCCTGTGTGTGGTCCACATAGGACCTTGTGGGCCAATAATGGTTCAGAATAACGGATACTTTGAACCTGCTTTATAAAACAGGTTGACTGTAGGTGAAAAATGAATGTATTTATGCTTCAGACTAAAAGCTCATGTGCCAGTATTGAAATTCTAGCTAACCCGGTTAGAATTAACAAATAAATTTGAATTGAGGTTTTTATACATCTTATCTGGAGGGTTTTTTAAGACTGTAGGCTAAATTCTGCATTAGAGCACATGCTAATTCTTCTTCTGGGATGCAAGTGGGCAACTGTTAACAGAATCTTCCTGGAAGGTATGTTATTCCATGCACATGCTCTCTGGCATCTGAATTGGTCCTCTGAAGCACTGTCAGATGTTTTGGAGCGTTAGTGAAATTAAGGGTGCTTTGGTTGTGTATCAGTGCACAGGAGTCTCAGTTTTGAAAACCTGTGTCAGCTTTAACTGGAAACCAAGTCACTTAGTTGTCCAGCACTGCTGCAGGACTTCTCTAGGATTTTTTCTTTCTAATATGCATATTTATAGAAATAGATCTTGCTTTCTGTTTTGTTTTGGTTTTGTTTTAATTCAGTAATGCATTGCATCAGGCGTTCTTAATTTTATCCTGTAGATTTTTGACGGACAGTTGGGTTATTGATGTTGTGAGAGGCATTTGATTAACTCTAGCAACCACTGCATAATTCATACATATGCTATAGCAAAATTGGCTATTTGTTAGTATGTTCAGGTATTTTGGAGTGGAGAGTGGTGTGTCAGTAGCTGGTCAACTACAGAAATACTTTTTGTTACAGGCCTGACCAATCTTGTGTTAATAAAGAGAATAATTTAGTAGCCATTTTACAGTTCTCTCACTTGCATCTTTCAAAGTATTGTATGTCAAGTGTAGTAATGTATTGAATCTTCTTAGATTTGAGAGCTGTTTTAGAATTTCATAAAATACTTCAGCAGACTGTTTTTTTATTATGGGGTACTGCTTTTAAAATAGATATTCTATACATAGCAGAATGTACATTGCCAATTTCTTCAGCAGCTTTGTAGCTCGTTGTATTTTAGTGATATCTGTATTTAATTTGTAATTTCAGATCTTCCCTGTTCACTCTTCTCCTTCCATGCTTCAGACATTCAAAAGGAAGGAAACATTCAAAAGAGGAGCTTTTGTCAGGAGCTCAGAAGTTCAGCAAATAGCTAGCTTTTGTGCTTTTATGTAGGGCCTCCTCTTCTCCAAAAGCCAACTTATTTTGGCCAGTTTTTGTCAAGGCTCAGGTAAACTAGATAAACTCCAGTTATTAAAACAGTATTATAACCTCTGCTCCTCAGGCTGAGGCAGCAGGTAGTTATAAACACCCTTAACAGTGACTTGAAGAAAAGCAAGCCTTTGTGACAGCCAGGTAGTAAATTTGTTCCTCTGATTAAAGGTAGTTTAAGCATTTTTTTTTATTAATAGACATGCAGTGCCTGCCCTGAAGAGCTTATGCTCTGCTTTTTATAATGAAAGGAGACAGAATGGGATAAAACTATTAGGATTTGCTTTAGATGGTATGGTTGAGTTAACTTGCTAATTTAGAAGCAGAATCTAAACAGAACATTTCAAACTTTAAAACAAGCTTAGTCGTTGCATAACGTTCACATTATTAGCTCTCTCATAGCTTCTTCCCATGCTCAGTTCAGGCATTTTTCAGCTAATAGCCCTGAGACTAGAGGCACAGTACCAGTGCTTGGGTCAGATCTCATAATGCTGCTCCTGGGAAGTGTGTGCCTGTGTGTACTCGTGACCTTGAGGTACATCCAATCCCTGAGCATTCAGTTTCTCCCCCACCTCCTGCACCTGCAAAATCATGGTCAACTGATAATAAGAATAATCAGTTGTGAATTGTTAAATGAAACATACGAAAAGTGTGTCAGAAAAAATGGCTTCTGGTTCAGCGATGTCTGATCCGTATAAACTCAGGATCCTCCTTTGACTTTGTTCAGAGACATTCAATTCCGGGTGTGATGGCACAGGATTTTTTTCCCCTTGCTGTATTGGTTGCAAAATGTGAGATTGAGAGAGAGAAATTTTTTACCCTAATAAACAGAGTGACTCCCTTCCCCTCTTCCCTTTTGTTTCCTGACTGTGGAAGCAAAACCTTGTTGCTTTAATTTGGAACTAGTTTAGTTTGAAAAGTTAGTTCTGAAATAGGTGTATATTGATGAGAATATTCAGGGTTCTTGTCCAGTTCTTCTCCTGCAAGTTTTTTGACCGCAAACAGTACCTGAAGCTTTAGTTAAGTATTTAATATTACATTATTTTCTTGGTTATGGCATTTATCCTGATATAGTGGTATCCCATCTTGGATCCTTTCTCCTTTACAGTGAGAGATCCAGTCAGCCTCTCTACTGGCCTGGTATGGAAAGCTGAGTGGCTGTGGAAATTCAGTTTGCTGGTGCTTGGTGCCTACAAGACTGATGCTCAGACCCTGATCTGTGTGTTTAGCAAGGATGGTCCTCAAAAAGTACTGATTTACTGAGGACATATTGTGGAGAAGTGATTGGGAGAAATAACTGGAAATAAACTTGGTTTGCTTAGGAGGTACAGGACTTCATGGATGTGCTAGGCAGTGTTCTGGGTTTGTATGGATCTAAGTAATCAAAGAAGGTTTAATATTTATTGGGGCTCCTTCACTGATGGGAAGGGAGGTCATATATCCCCTTTTATTAAGGTAGTGGAAACAGTCCCTGCATTTAGCTTTCTTGTGGTATTTTTTATTTTAATTTTAATGGTGACCAAGATAGCTGTGGACTGGTCTGTTTTGAGAAAGAATATCCCATATGTGGATTTTTCCTAGGATAATTGAACGTAATTAAACATTTGTGTTAAATGTCCTAGAAGAATCCTGCAGTTCAGTTCCTTCTTTTCTGTAAATGCAGAGTTCAACAGGGAAATGACATTTATGATGTTACTCTTAATGGTATTACAGGAACTGCCCAAATTGAGGCTTTTCTGAAAATGCACTAGAATAAATATGCTTTTTCTTTTTTTTTCTGGACACAACAATTACTTAATCTTGTGTTGTAAGAATTCAAGGCAGCGTATGACATTACTGACCTTCACCTCCTTGCCTGTGAGGAAGCACACCAGAAATACTATTAAAGATATGTCTGAGCAACGTAGGATTTACCTGAGGTAAATGTTTTTTTCCTAAACAAACATTTTTCTTGTTGTTTACTTTTTAAACTAGAGAATGTACAGCTGCTTTAGTGATGCAGAAGTTAGTCCAGGCACTGTTTTGCAAAGTGGATTTTAGGGGGAAAATTAATGGGACTGCTTGTGAGCCCCTTCCAGGCTGTTGACCTGAAGTTGTTCATGTTGGGCTGCTGATAGCGCTGATGAAAAACTTCCTTGGGCTGGGAATTTTAACCATGTTCTTAAATAATCAATTCTTCTTCTTTTGCAAAAGCCACAAAGGTAGTTCTCTCCATGTCAAAGTTCCTCGTAATGATAGAACCCACTCAGGCATCTGAAAGGAAGGCATTCCTGTCCTGCATCACGCTGTAGAGCAGCTGTTCTCTCTCCACTCCTTATTAAAGGAAGCCTGGAGAGATTTTGGTGCAAGCTGAGTGCCTGAAGTCAGATAAGGTGAAAAACCTATGTAGAAGGCCATGCTTAGCCTCTACCTGCCTACTCGGTTACGGTTTCTTCCTCTTAAAAAAACAAAAAAAGTTGGAGCTCAAATAGGTTATGATACGTGCCCCTTTGGGTCATATCTTAAAGAGTAACTTCGCTCATTTATAAGGAGGAAACAAAACATTGACTTCATTGTACATTTTACAGAAGAAAATCTGTGTGCTTCCATGAGATATTCCTGTGCATAGTCTCTTCTCAGGCCTAGAGGAACAAATCACAGTAGGCTGTAGATGCCTCTGTATTGTTACTTACTGTGGGATGTCACAACGTCTTTATGCACAATAGATTTTTACATTAGTCCTCCTTTCCCACACTAATCTGTTGAACTGGCTTGTAGTACCTTTGACAGGTGGTTACTTGTGAAGGATGTTCAAAAACATGAGACCACAATCATCCAGGTAATTAATTAAGTTTTTACAAGGTCACAGAAGTAAACATTTTGAAGTCCAGAGCTGTGGACTGCCTAGATCTTGAGCAAACTTGTCACTTATGGCATCTGGGCTTCAGGGCTTCTCTTAGGGTCTCATCTCCTACTCCTCTTGGAAAGGG
Source organism: Chamaea fasciata (assembly GCF_029207755.1). Classification (NCBI taxonomy): domain Eukaryota; kingdom Metazoa; phylum Chordata; class Aves; order Passeriformes; family Sylviidae; genus Chamaea; species Chamaea fasciata. Next base: position 4,552,039 of record NW_027094091.1, on the reverse strand, counting down.
GCTGTGGGAGGTAAATTGCTTGTGGTCCAGAAGGGGCCACTATAGGCACTGAGGACTGATTTCTGAGTGGGTTTGTGGATGGCAGTTGCTCTTAGGAAAAAGCTGCTGGCTTTTTTTTTTTTTTTTCCTTTAACTGCTTTGGCAGCAGTTCAGTGGTCTCTGTTGAGCTCCAGACAGATGGAGGATGTGATCAGCTGTTGGGGCAGTGTTTGCTGCGCTAAATAGCTGTTTCTTGTCTTCTCCAGGGAAAGGTAGCAGGCTGGATAGAAGTGTCTGTCTGGAAGCAGAGGGGACTTGACTCTTCTAGATGTAAATTTTCAGATACCCATCTTTATTCTTCTGTGTATTAATTATGCCTGCAGTATCAAAAGTGATTGTTTGGTCATGGCTTGCATTGCAATGTCAGCTTTGCTCACTTTCATTCCCAAGTCAGTTGTTGCTCTTTTTGGAAATAGTAGCTTCTCTACTTAAAGCAAGACCAAACTGGGTAGAGAACTGGGCAGCATTTGATTTATGTCACAAATCTGTACATGTGCTGTAGACATGAGCTTTCTAAAGAAGGGGCATTAACATATGCATGCATCACTAGAATATAAAAGTCTAATGATTGATATTTATTTATTAAATAATAGATGATTGATAAGTTAGCTGTAGTAATTAAATCCAGTAGTTGTCATTTAAAAATGTGAAGGGCTCCATGGACTCATAATTATTCGTAATTTTCTGAATTAGGAATAGAAACACTGGCAACTGAAGTCCTCTCAAAGGGTTTTACTACCTAGACTTCTGTCGGCAGCTGTGATTAGTTGTGTTTTTGTGTAGTTATCTTTTTACTTCCCCCTCAAGGTTTCATCTCTAGGAGATCTGCAGGCATAGCAGAAGCAACCTCTGAAATTACTCCTCAGAAAGGGTACTGGAAAGTAAGGAGTAGAGTAGTAGGCATGTTTCTGTACAGCATCAGAAGCTGAAGCATATTTTACAGTGCTGGGCATCTCAGTTGTAACAGTCATAAACCTATTGAGAAGGGGGCAAATGCATATGGCCTGTTGTGTTTGGACCATCTCTCTCCTGAGCCAGCTTTTATCAAAAATTGAGCTAATATATGGTCTGGGTTTAGGGTAGTAATCTGCCTCTCAGGTGGGCTTGGCACAGCTGTGTACTGGCATGGCTGGCTGCTGCTGGAGCTAGTGCAGGATAATTCAGTGTTAGTGTTGAGCTCTGCCCACCAGCAGTCATTTAGGAGCTCTAAACATGGATATTTGCCAGCTAGACTGACATTTGAACAAGACCCTGAAGCAACACCTTTTTATGTAGAAAAGCACTGCTTTCTTGGGGATTGGTCTTTTTTGGTCTGATTTTATTCTCCTCATATGTCAGAAGGAGCAGGTGGCAGCTACAGGTTTGGTCAGTTAACAGAAGTCCGTGGGTAGTGAATGAGGATGGGGTCTTTGGAAGGATAGAATAAGACTAAAATGGTTTTTTTTCCTCTTGGATGAAGTAGGTGATGAGTTAATGTGAATGAGGGGAGAAAGCTGTAAAAGAGCAAGCATTATTGATGGTGCATGAAATATGCTTGGCCTTTTGAAATGGGCAGCTGAGTTCAAGAAAGAGACTGTTGAATGCGCTAGCTAAGCATGGCATGATGTAGATTTGTGTTTTGAATTTGGCTGAGAAGTTTTGGTCATGTGCCTCAGGTTTTGAATGTCTGTCATGATACCAGGATTGTAAAGCGAGGGAAGGAAAAGAAGGTTGCCAACTGAATAATTTTCCTGAAAGAAATCTGTTAATTAATGCAAGCCATGACTCTAAAGTCTGTGTATTAGGGGGTATCTCATTATAAGTAGTGTTGAAATATGTTGGAAACCACATTAAGTGTAGTGTACATGCAGCATTGTAAAGTGCTGTAAGGCTCTACCTTGACTCCTGTTCTGCTTTCAGCTTTGTGCTGTCAAACTGCATCAGTGATGGCTCCTTAGAAGCAAAAGATGTGTCTTTAGGCAGGGGTGCCAGACTTGAATACACTCCGCCACCCACTTTTCTCTTTGAGGCTCTTTTCAAAGGGAGAGAACTAGTACAAACAGCTGTATGTTGATGTGGTTGAAGTCAGTGCAGTAACTGTGGGCACTGCAAACTTTATGATTTCTTCTGTATTTTGGGGCTGAAATAATTAAGGTTTTAAATGAGGTTGTGGGCTGTTGTTGCTGTTTTTTTAGTTTTTTTTTTTTTAAGCCGGAGCTTGTTTTCTGGTTTTTGATGGTGGGATGTTTTTGGGTTTGTTTCTTTCTTTCCCTGTGCGCAGAAATAGAAACTTTAGTTCTCAGAGCAGAAGTCTTCCAAGGCTAGGAAGGTGATGATGCCATTGAATTGTACACAGAATTGCTGAAGTTGGCTGGGACTGCTGGTGGGGTCATCTGGTCCAACCTGCCTGCTCGAGGAGGGTCTTCCTAGAGCACATTGCACCAGATGGTTTCCAGGCAGTTCTCGAATATCTCCAGTGAGGAAGAATCCACAGCATCTCTGGGCAGCCTGTTCCAGGGCTCAGTCACCTGCATAGTGAGGAAGTTCTTTCCCATGTTCAGGTGGACCTTCCTGTGCATCAGTTTCCACCTCCTGCCTCTAGTCCTATTGCCTGGCAGCACTGAATAGAGGCTGGCTCCACGTTCTTGATGCCCTCCTTTCAGATGCTTATAGGCATTGATAAGATGTACTCTCTGTCTTCTCTTCTTGAGGCTGAACAAGTAGTTTCAGGTAGTTTTAGTATTAGGTGGTTTTTTTCCCCACTGAGATTGGTAGTTTAATTTAAAATTGCCTTGAGTAAAATATGTTGTCATAGGCAGACTTTTGTTAGTTTATAAATATTAAAGGAAGTTAAGGAACCTCTTTCGAGTTCTATAACCTTATTAAAGTCAAGGGTTGACTATATCAAATGTGTTGTAGAGGATATTTCACTGAGGTAGATATGATGCTCTGAATTTGGATAACACTAATGGTGATGCAAGCCCAGAGACACTTCCGTGGACAGATGCATGAGTGAGAATGTGTGTGTGCATGTACTGAGGCTTTTTGAAACATGGTGCTTTTGAATGTGGGTTAAAGAGGTTGCTGTGTTAGTGTAGGAATGAAGTAAATACTTTGTATGTGTGCATGGATATTATTTTTGAGTAGAAGAACACACACATATGTGGGCTACCAATGGACCAAGAAGTGCCTGAGTAAGTATTTAAAGGTTCTTTGCCACACTGTGTCTCATTGTGAAACCAGTCACTGGGAGCAGAAGAGTTCGCCTTAAAAAGCAGTTCGGAGCCACAGTAGGGTTCTGCCAGCCTTTAGTGTTTAATTGGTGTGGAGTTAATGACCAAAAGATTTCTTAATTGCCATAATGCTTCCAGGCTGCTTATCTTCAATAAGCTGCTGCCACAACAGATGGCAAGCTAGTGGTTTAGCTGAGGTTCACTAGAAGTTTTTCACAATTTTGTTTTAATGGCCTTAACTTATCTATGTGGCTGTAGCTAATGTGTAGTTGAAACCCAAATCTTCACTGGAATAGGCTTCAGATCAATTAAGGTTTTAGTTTGTCACCCAGCAAGAGATAGAACTCTCCTTTACTGTCAAAGAAACTTTGCAGTTTTATCTGTGTGATCATCTTTATTTTATCTTCACATTTTTTCCTGGCTACTCCCAAGATTTGTCTCCACTATACTGTCATTCTCCACTTCTTTTCAGGGAGTCTGCAGGGAATTTTACTGGTGTCTGCTGTGATTTGAGACAGGTTTCAGCAGCAGCCTGAAGCTGACTAGGTTGGGTTTTTTTAAAGCATCATAAAGAGTCTGAATCACAAGAATAAAAGTGGACAAAGTTAAAGTTCCATAATTTTTAGATTTTATAAAAAGCTTTCAAAAAAGATTTTTATGTTTTCAAAGAAAAAAAATACTTACTTTTAAAATAATTTTAAAATAATTACTTTTCTATCTGGAAAACAGACTGCCATGCTTATAATGCTTATACAGTACCCAGTAGTTACAGATTTGAAACCTTATGTAGGAGGATATGGAACTTTGTACTGAGAAACATTGCACAGTAACTAAGTTAAATATTAATAATTATTTAATGTTTTCGGAAGTGCTGTCATAGGTGACCTAGCTGACTGCGTTTCAGAATTATGTGGAAATTATCAGTCACACATTGAATATTACTTAGAGTGCTTGTTGTATGTGTTTTGTAAACTTGATGGCTACATCTCAGAAAATGAAGAGGAACATTCTTCTGTCAATACTTAAAGTAATTCTGAGCCTATGTTTTCATTTTTATTCAGGTGAAAAATCTATTGGTGGGGTAAGGTTTAGGGGATTGTTCTGATCCCTAGAAATTTGTTAAAACATTGCTAGAAATAGCCTGTGGTAATTTATTCTTTAAGTAGAATGTTCAAACAGGAGTCTGAATGTGTGCTTGCCTTTTTGGTTTTAAACCAAGGTCACAGAAATGAGGATTTGTCTGAATGTGAAGCCAGTTTTGAAACAAACTCTGAAGTCAGCGGGTTGCACTTGATAGTGTTATCTTTTGGGTGAGATTGGCTCATCCTCTCAGTCAGTAAGATGTTACTGATGATTTGACAGCTAAGCTGCAAAAGTCCATGGTAGTCTGTCTCCTTTGCTAAAGCCTAGGGGTTCCTGACTGGTTAGACCTCCCTTGCACCAAAAGCACTAAAAAAAAAAAAAATCAAAGGAATTTACTCCCAACCCTGTTTTTATTTGTGATAATCCTGAGAAAGTCAACATCCTTGTCATGAGCTTTTTCCATGAAGTCTTGACTTGGTTAAATAGCATATAAATAGTGTACAATGTTACAAAATGGAGGATACAGAAGCACATTATTAATTAAGTTGAAAAGACCTGTGAGATCATGGAGTCCAGCCTTGACTGATCATTACTGTGTCAACGAAACCACAGCACTGAGTGCCCTGTCCAGTCATTTCTTGAACACCTTCAGGGATGGTGACTCTGTCACTTCCATGGGCAGTCCATTCCACTATTTAACAACTGTTTTCACAAAGAAATTCCTTCTAATGTCCAACCAAAACCTCCCCTGGCACAGCTTGAGGGCATTTCCTCTTGTCTTGTTGCTGGTTCCCTGTGGGAAGAGACTGAGCCCCAGCTGGCTACTGCCTCCTGTCAGGGAGTTGTTGAAAGCAGTAACATCACCCTGAGCCTCCTTTTCTTCGGGCTAAACACCCCCAGCACCCTCAGCCACTCTTCATGGGACTTATCCTCTCCAGCTCCATGTCCCTCCGCTGGACCTCAGTGACTTCCTTGTAGTGAGCAGCTGAGAGCTGAACGCCAGGACTCAAGGTGAGGCTTCCTCAGGAGTGCCAGGGGTGACAGTCACTGCCCTGCTCCTGCTGGCCACACTACTGCTGACACAGGCCAGGTGCCATTGGCCTTCTTGGCCCCCTGGACACGCCTGGCTCATGTTCAGCCATTCTCAACCAGCACCCCCAGGTCCTTTTCCACCGGGCCCTTTCCAGCCGCTCTGTCCCAGCCTGCAGCACTGCAGGGGCTGTGACCCAGGGGCAGGACCCCGGCACTTGGCCTTGTTGAACCTCAGACCCCTGGACCCCTGATCCAGCCTGTCCAGATCCCTCTGCAGAGTCTCCAACCTTCCAGCAGATCAACACTCCCACTCCAACCATCAGTATGTGTAGTATTGCCCTAATATTAAAAAATAATTTTGAAACAATTGTATTTTTACATTTTGATTTTTTTCCCAAGTTAGGGATGAATTTGTCTGATGGAGAAAAAAAAGTCTATGGTTTCTTTGTTACTCATGTATTTCCTTCTTTTTTATAACAGGAAGTTAGTCTTCACTGTTTTGTTTTGCTTGCACTGTCCTGTCTCTGACACTTCTGCCACAAATATATTCTTTGTATAGTGTGCTTGAGTAGTTTAACTTTCCAAAGTTACAGGCAAAGATTTTTTTAGTGTTAGTATTAACTCATGATCAGCAAAAAATAGTTGATGCAATGGACTGCCTTTATTGATGCTTTTCAGACTTTATTTATGACTAGAAAGTGTCCTTGTCTTAATTTTTTCACCAGAATGGATATTGTGTAGAGTGGTGTTTGTGACATGAGAGAGTTTGCATGCTATAGCAGTCATCTATTTATGAGTGTTACTGCATGATCAGGAAGGTGTTAGGTCTGATGATTATTTCTTTTGTAGGTGTCTCTGCTTAGTGGGCTTTACTGGAGTTTAGTGAAGCACAAATCCTTGTCATTAAAGCATGAGAGGATCACTGGAAGTTGTCTTTCTGGCACCTGTTGTGTCTACCCTTCCAATATGCTGTTGGGATTCTTTTCCTCTTAAGCAGAACTTGACTGACACTATTGAACAGGAAGGATGTCAGTAGCTGCTCCTTATGGAAAACCAGTCCTTGTAATCAGACCTCCTGAGCTAGTTGGCCTGGCTAGTTGGAAATTATACTGGATAGGCTTACAACTCCACTATATTGTCATAAATAGGGGTGGGAGAGGCAGAAAGGATGTCTGTGATCCGCTGCTACTGTGTAGATTTATCCTTCTAAATAGTCTCTCTTTTTTCCATTTTCCTAATCACACTTTTTCTTGTGCATTTGTACCGTGTGCGTGGAGCTGGTGAGCAGGCACTGAGCAGTCTGATCACCACGGTGTATCAGGAGCTGGGTAGCTTCCAGGGGAGTTGGGCTTTTTGGCTCTGGTTTTCTTTTCCTTCTGTGAATAATATCAGGTAGACTCCACTAATTCTTGAGCTTTTAATCTTCTTTTAAAATATTAAAGCACATTAGTATTTGTAATTGTATACCTTGATACATATTAAAAGGTGGAAGATTTGTCTGAAGAATACAACTGATTTTCTTTAAGATCATTTTATGTTGTGGTTTTTTGTTGATTTGGTTTTTTGTCATTGTTGCTTTGGGGTTTTTAATTGCACTCTAGGAAGTAGACAAAAATCCAAGCAGCTGTCTTTGTAAACCTGCTCCTTAAATCAAAGTTGATTGTAATATTCCAGCATCTCTTATTAGTGCTCTAAAGTCTTAACTTCAAGGTTTTTTCCATGCTTATTCTTACCTCATTTGTCTGTCTTCTGGCCAGTGTTTGTTTAACCTGCTCTTAAAATGATCTATTTGATGGCGACTCCACAACCTCACCAAGCAGCCTGTTTTCACTCTTAACTGCTTTGCTGATAATTTTCTGTTGCATATAACTCTCCCTTGCTGCAATTCAGACATTTTGTTGCTTATTCTGTTTGCTGTGGATAGAGAGAACTGACTCTTCCTCTCTCCTCAGTATTCTGATCTGTAAGGTTGTTGTCCCCAGTTCTCTCAGCCTTTCCTGGCAGGTGATATTGTCTGTGTCTGGTGGTAGTTCTGTTGTGGTTTTTCTGCAGCTGTTCCTGTCTGGCTTGAAGGCCTGAGTTCAGAATGAATTGCAGTTGTCCCTCTGAGACCTACTGGAGCAGTATTAGGTGAAAGGATTATGTCCTGTACATAAGCTATGCATCCCAAGGTAGCATTAGTTCTTTCCATCAGTCTGACCTTGTTGACTCCTCTTTTGCATATAGTCACTTAAATCTGTTTAGAAGTTCATGGTAATTGTCAAGATCTTGCTATTTAATTTGGTCATGAGAAAGTTTCAGTTCTTAAGGCTGTCAAGGACATTAATCAAGTAAATCATGACACTTATTCTTCCTCCCCTGAGTAAATCTTTCATTGAAGAGAATTTTAGTGGTTTGACATAACCAAGGTGTCTCTTCCTCCTCTCCATATCATCTAAGATTAAAAAGACTGTTTGGGTATATTTGACTTTTTTATTGAAGACAACCCATTCCTCAGTTATTTTTACCTTCACTGCCCTTTTTTTCTCCCTTTGTTTTTGAGATTTTAAAAAAAATTTTTTTAGGTGGAGGGCTGGGTTTTCTTTGAGGAGTGAGGTTTGTTTTAAAGAAATGGTTTAAATAGTTCACCTTTTTCTAAGCTTCTGATTATCTAAGACATCCTCCATGAGTTTTCAAAGATAGGATTATTGATTTTGAGATGGCTCAGAGGATTTCCTGGGGAAGTTTCTTGAATGTTATCAGATCTAGACTAATTGGAAAAATTGTAAGTGTGGCTCTTTCCAATAGTCAGCTGATTCTGGGTGGATATTTTTACTCATTTACTTGTGCTTATTGTGCTGGTCACCTACTCGTGGTTGATCTTTTTGGTGAGGACTTGTTCTTCATCAGTCTGTTTTCTCTTTTCATTCAGTACTGGAGAAGTTCTAGTAGTAGTAGTATACTGATAGAATAATTTCTTAGTAGCCTCAAGCTATTTTGTGAGAATTCTTTCATTTTGTGCCTTTTGCCTTTCATATTAGTCCCTCTTATTTTCTTGCCATTGTTACTTGTTACATGCTTGTTACTCCCTTCATGTGTGCTTTTTCTGAGTCATTATTCTCTTGCCATGTTTTCTATTCTCCTGCTGTGCTTGTTTTTCTTGAATTTATTTGTTTCTATTGTGTCATTTGAGAATTAACTCTTCCTTGCCATAGACTTGTCATCTGTGTGCTCTTATTTAGTGATGTGAAATCTGGCTCTTGCTGTTCTTCCTTCCTTTCCCTCCTCAGTAACCATTGAATTGATGGTTCACTTCCAGTGAAACTGTCTTACTGTTTACTGTCAACTGCTTTTTTCTTGCTACATCTAAAGGAAGTGTCTCCAGTTGCTTTCTGTGTTTTACAATGTATGTTCCTTGAGCCATTCCCAGTAGGTACCTAGGTTTTTATTATCTTCTTATAACAAAAGGTCTTACAGGTTTTTTTTCCCTTTCAGAAAGGATAGCATCTGTCTGTTGGCTTTTTTGGATGGTCTGTGGTAAGCTTGCAGCTTGATAGCACTCGTGCTTTCCTCTTTTCATTATTTGCAAACTTGCAGGATACCTCTCTCTGCATTTGTGATGCTTGTATCCTTTGGGTATAGGGCATAATGCTCCTGGGCACTTGGATTTGTTTGGTTTGGGGTTTTGTTCGCATGTTTAGTTTTTGGTTGTGTTTTTTGGTGAACTGACTGGATCCTTTTGCTGTTAGTGTTCCAGTGGGAAAGGGACTCTTACGGAGTAAATCATAGAGTGTTAATCCCATTCAGAGAATTCTAACTCCTTTTCTTATGCTTTATACATTAGTATGCATTTGTCTAAGACAGATGGATTGGTTACTTGGATTTTATGAATTTTTGTGAATAATTACTTGTACTTATTTCTAGGCTCTTGCCCTGGTATTTGTCTTTGAACTCTTGAGGTTTTGCTCACAATCCTAGTGGAAAATAGTCTTCCCTCAAGCTGACAATGAGGAAAGGCTTTTTTTGTATGTTAATTCTCTGTAATCTTCTATGTTCTCACTTACAGGTGTGCAGAACCTAATCACATGGTCAGAGAAGCCAAAGCTGTCCTTTGATAGCATTTTCAAATTCATGGGGTTGTCTACAAGGAGAGGTTGTTCCTGACAGTGTTGGGGTGTGGGGAGCTGATTAGGAGCTTCATCTTTGTTCTCAATTGTTGTTAGTAGTATCCATGAAGAGTAGTTGGTGTGGTGAATGACCACTGAACAGCTTTTATTTTCCTGGGTCTGAAAGAGGCAAAGAACATCTGGAGCAGGATGTACCCAAGTAGGGCCAGTCCACATCTTGTTCTTTATGGTGTTTTTTCTGATACAGCTGTTTACTTGGCTTTGTCTTTTGCAGTCTCCTCTTGTGTTGCCTTAAAGACTTTGAAGTCACAGATGTCTTTGCTCAGCTGCCTCCTGCTTCTCCTTAATGCCTCAACCCCCCAAAACAAACCCCACAATCCAAATCTCAAAACCTCTTTCTAAGAATCTGTAATTTGAAACTGTGGCCGCTGTATGTTTTCCTTATAATCTTCCTCGGTATAGGAAATACAGGCAAATGTTCCTACAAATCCAGTCCAAGACATAAATTTGTCTCCCTGTCTCATTACAACCGTTTCATCCTTGGGTCAGGGAACATTCCAGATGAGAGTTTTGGAGATGCCACTTTGGTTTTTTGTTCCTTGTATGTGTGTTGGAATCATTGTTACCTTCCTGCCATTTACACCCCTGAATTTTGGTGAGGAGGAGCAGAACAGACTCCTTGGATGCTCTGATCTCTGATTCTTGAGTTGCAGCAGTAAATTTGGGTCAAAGTACTTCAAGCTTTACACAGTTCCTCATTTGAGTCGGTAAATGTCTGCTCCCTCCCATGGTGGTGCTTGAAGCAACCATGTGTTGTGTTTCAGTGGTGTTTTTCACGTGGCCATAAGAAACTAGGAAGTGATGTGATATGTGTGTGTATGGTGAGCATTGGGAGCTCGCCAGTTTGAGGATAATGAAGTGCAAGGACTGAGGTAATCTTCTGTGGATATTAGCTTAACTTGGGGTTTTATTAACTTTCTAATGATTTGTTAGAAACCCAGCCTTTGAATGCAGTTCTGATGTTAAAGCTTTCTTGCTGCATCTTCTGTAATTTTGCTGATTGCTCTTAACTATTAAAACCAGGACTCTGCTTCTAACTGGTGCTAATTTTTGCAGAATTGAAATGGCTTAGAAATAGAGAATTATTTCTCTGGATTGTACTGTCAGTGTCATATCCTAGTACAGCATATGTAATTTGCCTGACATTTCTTTTTTTCTGTTGAGGGAAAAACATAGCTAGTTTTAGAAATTGCATTTGGTGGATCATTCTGAAAATGGCCTCTCCTATGTCCAGAATGTGTCTTTACTTAATGCTTTATGAGATTTTTCTGTCAGGAGGATGTATGTTTAACCCTTTAACAGTTAACAAGTGAGGTCATTTTCTTGTAACATAACTCCTGGAGTAGGGCATCTGCAGTTGTAGCATCAAAGTTACATAGTCAGGTAGTTAATTCCTAGATGTTGTCTTGCACATCTTAAGCTTGCCTTTGGATGAGTGCTTTCTACTGTTCATAAGGAAACTGCTGGCACATCTTGGGGTTGGGTTGGTTTTGTGTAATCCTATTAATTTTATGTATTTCTGTTCAGGATTGAAGTGAAACAATAGATTAAAGCTCTAACAACTCTGACTAGGAAAAAAAATTATATGCATGGTTGCTACCTGTCAGGGCTAGTTGAGAGAATTTTGGGGTGTTTTAACTATCTGCTTGGAACACTTTGCTCGTTGTTCTTGGGAAAATGAATGCTTGAATCGTGTTCATTATTAGCTTTTGATACCTTTTTTTAGCACATGGCTGCAAAATCACTGGGAAAATGTTGAATATATTCCTCGAACAGAAAAGGCAGAATCCTGGTAGGAGGTGAATTGGCTGTGTTCTGCTGTGTCATATTTAGCTACAAAGAAGGGAAGTATTGCATGTGGGAAGGGGTATGTTCTTCTAAAGAATTTGTAATGTGTGTAATTAAAACAAAATTTCCTTCCCTCCCTCTTTCCACTGGAAAGCCTGGGTTCTTGGTAGCTGCACATGGGAGTATTTGGAGTATTACAGATGCCGGTATGTTTTCACTCAGGTCAAAGCTTGGGTGCACTTAAGTTAGTTGTTATTTTGTATGCTTACTGCCATTTCACTCCTTAGCTAGGGGGTAGCATTTAATGCTGTGCTGAAATTCATTAAAGACAATTAATTCCTGCACCAGTGAAAGACCTGATTTCCTTCTCCTGTGCTTTCATTTTGGTTTCATGTTTTCAAGTTTGCTTCACCTTGCAAATTGTCCATAGCTTTACACAAAATACAAGGGTTTTTTGCTTATTATTTTAAATACAGTTTTAAAAGATACGTTAGAGCTTTATATAAACTCTTGTAGACAAATTTTTCCTTCCTTTCCCCTGCTGCTGAAAAAACCACCCAGAAGACAAAGACAGCGCTTATATTACAGTTAAGTTGCAGATGTATTTGGGTGGCTGCAAAGCTTCTTCATGTGAATGGTGATAAAAATGTGAAGAGATTGGGGCAACTGTTTTGATTCTATGTGTAGAAAAATGTAAAATGCCTTTCTCTAGTTGATTCAGCTTCATTTGAAATAGATCTTCACTGTCCAGATCTTCTGTTCTGCTTCACATCCTTCGTGCTGTGAGTGATGGTCTTGTCCTTCAGTTTGAGTGTATTCCAGGACTCTTGACTCTGCTTCCCTGTCCTTGGTTTAATTGTTGTTTTCTGCCCATCCCCAGTTCTCTTGCAGAGAACTGAATTGCTTCACTAAGCTAAAGGAGACAGGCTCTTGCTGATGACCCAGTTTGGCTGTCACCGTGTCTGTTCCAGTTTGGCGTTTCTTGAGGATGGTTGACCAAATGAGGTCTCCTCCAGAGGGCTGTGAAGCAGCACTAATACTTCCTTCCTCTTGAAAACAGTGTGATGCATCTTGGAATCGAGTTTCCTTTTCACAGTTGTAGTGATGAGCATCAGCCCTTGGTATTACAAAATCCTTGTTCACTTCCCAGTCCTGATAGAGAATTCATCTGAGAAAGGGTCTTTGGTTGCAAATACAGAACGAGATGCTTTTCAGTGTCAATGCACCTTTAAAATGTGCAGTTTTTTGATTTGGAGATGGGAATTGAAAAATTCTGACAGTTGGAAATGTGAACTATGAATAATGGGCTGAATATAAAGAGAAGAAATTGTGGCATCATCAATACAAATATTCAAATATGCACGTGCACAATTGTACTTCTTAAAAAATAATCAATTTCTGGTAATGTATTCTTAATTTACATGCAGTACCTTGGATCAGTGCAGCACAAAATGCAAAGAAGATAAGGGTATTTATTCTACTGGCTTTAATCTGAATAAATGGTCTTATTTAGCCAAGTCAGTTGCACAAGTATAGGCATACTGTATTGTCTTGGTTTCACACAATTTAAAAGCTGATAACCTCATGCTTATTGTAGTTGGTTGAGTTTTGTTCCATTTAGGAACATTTTTCTTTGAGAAGAAAGAAGACTAAAGAAGATGAACACAAGCTTACATTATGGTTTGTAGCTTTCTGACTGGTATTCAAATCTTACTTCAAAATGTGATGCTTTGATTCTTACTATCATCACCATTTCTTTGCTGAAGTGTAATTTTTTATTACATTAGGCAGGCTGTAGTATTTCTATGCTAAGTTCTGTTTTAATTTACTCCCTTAAGCTTAAATGTAGATTTTTAAAAATCACTTTTAATGACCAAAATAATTTTATTTTACTGTGAAAGTGGTTTTTTATCCATGGTGCTATTAGGAAATGGCTCATCAGCTGCAGCTGCCATTTGTACAAATAGTGATTCCGTTTGCAAAGTAGAGCTTGACAGTTGGATGAAAGTGTGAGTTTAGGTTTCTCTTCCCCCTCCTGCTCCCCAGGGACAAAGTCTTTCACTTCTTGCAATACAATATGTATTTCTGTATGGTACATGTTATATATTTTTCTAATATGTGTGTATAAATGTAAGCGTGGTAGAAATTGTGATTCTAATACTGGATTTTTCTAAGATGAGACAGATGGTTTTAGGTTCAAAGGAAGATAAAATGACAAGTTGGGATTTGCAAGCATAGGCACTTTTCATGGCATCAGGGATCTGTTGCTTTCTCCTGTAGTGATCCTTCTCTGCTGGAAGGCAATTAACCATTAACCACCGGAGACTGCAGTAGGATTCACTCTGGCATTGTTAACCCTTGCCTGGACATGTACAACTTCCTTGAAAAGGGACCTGGGCAGGGCCATGGAGACAGCTGGGCAGTTTTATCTTCAGGGTGAGGCAGCACTGCACCTACTGTTCACTGCTTTTGAAAAAGTAAGGGAGACTTCAGCTTGTTAGATTTCAAATGCAATAGAGTATTTTTATTCCAGATGACATGGAGCTTTTTGTCATGGAAAACCTTCAGTAGTGGGTTTTCTGGTGGGTTGTAGGGAATTGTGGTAATGCTGTTGTTCTTTTTCTGTTGTGTTGGAAGAAAATGTGAAATTATACTGATAAAGCTTCTAGGGGATATAGCGATTTAGAGAGACATAATCAGAACTCTGAGCCTAACAAAACCCAGTATTTGTTCCTATGCTGCAAACAATATTCATGGAAGCGTTGCTGAATTTCATGTGACTCAGGCAGGCTGACCTTTAGGATGGCTGTGCTTATGGCCTCTGTCTGGGAGCACAATATTCTGTGAATTAAAAAAAAAGAAAAAAAAAAATCTATCCTGGTCCTTTAATCTCTTCACAATGGTGTCAAGTAGGAGATTATTTGGTATCCAGCAGGGATTTCTTCCAGAATTACCAGTTCTTGTGAGTACTTTGTAGGAAGGATGATAAAATTGTCCCTGACTTCCAAGGCCCTGTTGTCTAACCCTTTCCAATTTCTTGGAACAGAAGGAGAAAATGGCTCATCAGATGGAAGCATCTGAATACATAACAGGAGAAAAGTGATGATGAGGGGCACTACTTGATGTTTGATTCTGAGCCTGGATGAATTCTCTTAGAAATGATTTGCTACTTGCAGTTTTTAAACAGGGGTTATGCCAGATCATAAACACCCAACAGTAATTAGTTCAGGAAGGTCTTTGGCCTTTGTCAAGACAAATTTCATGAGATCATGTGCCAGGCAGTGCTTAGATATATTTCTTAATTCCAGCTTACCTAGGTTTGGTTTTGGAATTCAACTCAAGAGTATCTGTGGAACACAGCAGGGACTTCTGGTAGGATCTGTACACCAGTCTACAAAGCAACTGTTTATTTCTTAATGTTTTCTTCCTTAGAGTAATATTTGGTAATGATCAGTTGTAACATGAGACTTTTTAAAATTAAAAAAAACAGGGGAGGTGAATTCTATGGCAGTGGTTGGGGCAGGGATGAATGTACCCGTCTGTAAGTTTCAGGGAATAAATAGTTAAAGTTGGCATCTTTCAAAGTAAGGGCCAAGGAAGTAATTTGATTTTGGTCAATAAAGCGGAATAGATAAGAAAAACTTACTTGAGTACAACCTTGTTTTAACTTCCATTTAAAAAGTTATGTGAATGGAGATTGTTCTGTCTTATAACAGGATACAGATCAGATCAGAGTTTCATCTTTTTAATTTTGGATTGTGAATTCTTGCCAATTCCTGTAGAAATCATGGCCTTTTTTTTTGTGTGTGCTAACATCTTCATGTTGTGGCACTATAACCTGGTGAACTCCTTGTTTCCTAAGAGGTGCTCATTTCCTGAAGGATGTAGTTTAGGTTGATTCAGCTAAAAGAAAACTGAGTGTGCTATTGAAGAATGTGTGGGAGGAATGGCACAGAATATAGATGTTGCTTCCATAAAACTCATTGCAGAGTAACAGTATCTGTGTTCTTTTCAAAGTACTACTTCAAAGTTGTCTTTTTGAGGTACTACTGAGGAAAAAAAATTTTCCATGGGGAGTTGCATGCACCTTTCTTTGCAGTGTAGATGATGTCATTTAACATGGCTGAGTTCTGAGTATAGATTTTTGTCAGTCCAGGTTTGATAGGTATGTGGATTTTAAATAGCTGTTTAGACTTCAGTCTGTTCTGGTTACTGTGCTAGAGTAGAATTGTTTTATTTTGCCACTGAGGATCCAAGGGAAAAATGAATGCAGCCGGTAAATAATCAGTTCTGTGTAAATCTACTAGAGGTGGTAATTTTGCTTAATTTTCAGAGGACTTAAGTCTTACAGAACTGAAGTAGAGAGAAAACTGATTTTCTTTCAATTCTCCATTGTCCAGTGCTGTCTGATTTCCTTCCTGCCTGCTCTATTTTTAAAGGTTTTGTGTATGTTGGGACAAATGAAACAGACTTAATTACGTGTACTTTTTGCACAGACTTTTAGAAGTCATCCATGTATTTGATCTGCTAGAAGCTGACAGTGCATGATGAACACTTTTACAAACTGTGGAGAAAAAGATGCCTTTAACTTTCTCAGACTACTAATATGCCTCATTTGGAAAAACAGCTCTGTGTACAGGTGATTTATTATCCTTCCTTCCCCACGCCTGTGATAAGCCTGTAAATGCTTACATCTTACCAAAATTCTTTGCAAAAAGTCTTGTTGGCCAAGTATCTTAGAGTTGAGTTTTAGCAGGAGGTAGTAGGCACTTGTCATCTTGGATGTCTTGTCATTTAGGGTATCTCCCCAAATGGGTGAGATGGGGACAGCCTCCCCACCCACCCTGACCTCACTCTTAACTCATAACTGTTGCTAAACCAGAAAGTATTGTTCCTTTCAAACAAGTCCTGTACATGCCTGCTACTTATACTTCTGTAATTTCTCTTATAATTTGAAATAATTTCTGTTTCTGTTGAAAACTCCATTGACATTTTGACTTAGTATCAAAGGTCTTAAAGGATTTCACTGTTGGAGAAGAAGCAGTTCAGATTTGAGATCTTGGGGGTGTGAGGAGAGGAATAATTTTGGGGATTTGAGCCTTTCATGGTACACTTCTTCATAACCTACATGCAAGGTAATGGAGCTTTCTAGATTGAGCCTCCCCACCCTCAGCTTGTCAGCTTGCTTGACATCAGCAATTTACTTTAGGACTAATTTTTACTAAACTATGAAAATAGTGTTATGTTTACTTAAAGCCAAGTGATAAGTTTTAATAATATGACGTGTTGAAGAAGGGAAGCCTTCAAAGAATCTTGCAGGTTAGTCAGATTCTATAATGGTGTGGTTTTACTTAATAAGGAAAACACTGGAAGTCAGTGTTATTAAATAAAAAAAGATTAAAATTGCAGTAGAAGGGTCTGTAAAATTATTGAAATTTCATAATGTTGATTTTATTTGTGTTTTTCCTCATTATTCATATAAAACCGTTGGTTATGTTGGCTAAAGAGGATTTAACCTGGGATCTTACAAAGTTTATTTTGGCAGTAGCACGATTCAAAAGAGAGAGAAACAGTTTTGCTCATAAGCGCTTTCTCTGAAGATGCTTGGATAGGGAGTACCTAATTTTAGTTCAATATGGTGACCATCTCTGGCCAAATATATCTTTATCTTAATGTATTGTCCCTAATATGAAGTAATATCATACTTCACCTGTTGGGGGGCTAAACTGAGTGACTTCTACAATAGCCTTGTTAGCTCCTTGCAGGTATTTGGGTTTGCAGTTGAGTGTGTAGCACTGGCTCTCTGCTTTGCATGTTTCTGTCTCTTGCTTGTCTTTACAAACAAAGTGAGTGTGGATTCTCAAGTTATATGAACAATCTTTTCTTAGACCCAGCATTGTCTCTCTTCCTCCTTCCATCCTCATAGGTCATTTCCTGTGTTTAGCCCTTGACTGTGTAATTCCCTCTGGCTAGGCATGATGGAGGGAGCCTGGTACAGAGGGCTGGTGTGCTCTACAGTCACAGGATTTCCAACCTGCCCCATCCAAATGCATGCACACAGTATGGTAGATGGATCACTAACATGCTGGTTTTCAGAGCTAGTTGATGTACCTCCTGTGTTCTGCAGCAATTCTGCTTCTTAATGATTTGTTAAGTACTATAGCTATTGAACATAGATGTGCTGTGCACTGGATACCAGTGTAAGTAAGGGTTGAGTCAGCATGCTGGCTGTATTCATGTGCAGAGCTTTTGCCCTCTGGAGCTCTGACAAGCTTCTCATGAATGCTTTACTCTTGACTGTTGTTCAGCTTCTGGCAACTTCTGTTTCTCCTGCTTCTAAATTATTTCATATCTAAAAGCCGGTTTATCTATATTTGAGAGTAATATCAAAATGTTTAAAAATCTAAGTATCAGGAGAGTCACGAAAACCTTGTAACTCTCCTTGGAATGCTTGTTCTTTCTCAGCTTTCACTTTTTTGTATCCTTGATAACTGACATAAAGATTTAAATGTTCTCTGAAATTGTGTGTAGTCCAGTAGTTTTTCAAAGGAATACCAAGGGCTGACTTGTGATATCACTGACTTGTTCGTGTGTATTTTTTTCTTCTTTGAAACATTTCCAATCTCAAGAATATGGACTACACTAGAATAACGCAGGTTTGGCTGGGAAAGGATAATATAGGTGTTTCTGTATATTAATGCCAGGGAGAGTATGCCTGGTAAAGTGAATTGATAGTCTGCAGAGTTACTCAATTGACCGGATCAGGCATTGGCTGCCTTAATAGGGGTATTTGAACCTAAATTATTACTACCTTGTCTTTGCTTGTGCTGGTTTTTATTTGGTACTTTGGCACCCTTAGTTAAATTAGGGATGTTTTTGCATAGGAAGCCTTCACAGCTTCCTCTGTTGATGACTTGCAGATAATCAGTAACCACTTTATCTGTCAGTGTCTCTCCTATAATCCTGAGACTCCCTGGCAAGCAAGTCTGTGTTAGGATGTACAACTACATTCTGTTCAGTGTCACTAGAGATGCATGATTATGGCATGAAAAATTTAGATATTTGTCCCTTTCTTAAGCAAAACACTCCTTCTAGATCAGGGAGGAATACTATTTAGTTTCATCCTGTAACTTCATAGTTAATAAAACTAACTGTAGTCTTTATTCATTCCTCCCCTACTAAGACATGTTTCACTACTGCTTCGTGCTAAACTATAGCTACGTTTGGAATAGGAACCTCCAAACTTTTCCCTTTTGCCCATCAAACATTTACCTATTTTCAAGCTACTGAGTCAAAAGTCTTTGAAATTAAATTTTGTGTAACTGATGGCAGAAGACTTTTTTTCTCCTCAAAACCAATAATAATAGACTCTGATATCTGCTTGAATGTTGCTATGCTAATGAACCTGGAAATATGTTGCACATTACTGATTATTTTCCTGCATGCTGTTGGGCATGCTAATTTTGCATTCTCCTTGCTCCAGTGCTAGGAAGAAAACTCTTACCTTGAATCTTTTAAAAAATACCATTTTAGTATGCTTTTCCTAGAGGTCATGCTCTCCTACTACGAAAGCTCTTGTACTTTTGGGGGTTAATTAAAAATGAAAAGTAAGAACTCTGCAGACTTCTGTCTTCCCTGCTATTAGAAAAGTTTCCTGTTCACCTCCCCTTGGGTGTCAGGCTTTCATGACCATGGACAGGGACCGTCAGTGACCTTGGGCCAGCCCAGCTGGAGCGCAGTGGGCCCAGGCATGCTGCGATAGAGGGCACTTCTGCATTTCTTGGCCGTGTTCTTATTGACCATAAGTATTTGGATGTGGTCACCCAAGAGCATTCCTGAGTGTAGTAATCATTCATCTGATTCCAAGGCCTCCCTGGACTGTTTCTTTCAGTATTAGACCACTCTGAACAGCAAGTACTTTGATGAAAAAATTACAGAATACACTGGGTTTTTTCTAGAGTATGTTTTGCTTTATTTGGCATATGCTTTGGTTTGCTTCAGTTTTGCAGTAGTTGATATCTTGCAGGGCTTATGGCATTTTGGTACAGGAGTTTGTTCTTGCTTTCAGGTGGTGTGTCTAGAATGTGGCCAAAACAACCCTTTCTGTGAGAAACCAGGCAGTACTTTGCTTAGTCTCTTGGTAGTGTACTTTCTGTGCCTTCAGAAATGCTCATGGGTTTCTTAAAGCAGATGAAAAATAATCAGTGTGTTGAAATAAATCTCATAGCCAAGAGTGATGACAGTGCCAAGGAGAACTGTTTCAGTTTGCTGTTCCTCTAAAACACTGGATTGTACCAGATGTTAACTGGGTATAACGTGGACTGAAATGAGGTTTAAGGAAGGGATAAGTGTTGATAGTTCACTTGCTGTGTTTTACATCATAATATCTCTTCAGTGCTGCAATGTATGTTTTGGCTGCAGTCTCTGCAGAGGCTGCAGTCACTCCTGCCTGTGTTCAGGAGCAGTGTTTAAAGCAAACCCCAAAGCCTTGCTGTGCTGGAGGTCTGGCCAGCGTGTTGTCCTGTCTGACAGTGCTTGCTGCTAGAGAATGAAGAGAACTACAGTGCACGTGTAGAATAATCCTCCTCCTGTGTGCCTTCACAGGTCTTGCCAGTCCCAGGGTGCCCTGCATCAGATTTTGTTTGTTATCTACTGTTGAATATCTCTCTTATACATTTATTATCGCTCTTCCCCTCATCCACCAGGCATTTGACTTTTACAATGGCTTATCGTTAGATCAGTTTCGGTTAGTGGGGAAGGATCCTAAATTTTCACTCACTGAAATCGGATCATTTGCTGTCTATTGAACTAAAGGCATAAAGAAATCATTCTTCATATCTGTGAGTCACTTAGGGTTTTGTAAGCGTCACTCAGCTGCCAGCAGCAGTTCTGTCACCGATTTAGCTGTGTCTGGGAGAGGAGAGAAGCAGCTCAGGCTGCGACTGGAGTGTGCCCAAGTCAGAGCATCACCGGGGCTGCAGGGAGGGAGGTCTTGAGCAGAGAGTGGGACTGGAGAGTGTGGCTGCCGGAGGGTGATGGGTGATGGCAGTGGGAGGTGAGGCAGAGCTGCTCAGGGCAGGGCTGTGGTGGGAGTGCTGCTCCAAGTGCCTGAGGCAAGGCTCAGCGCAGGAAAACCGTGGCAAATGGGTTTTGGCTTTAAAATGCAGGCAGGAGAACAAGTGGCAATGGACAAGACATCTGGATGGGTTTTGGGAGGGCTGAAGTTTCTTTAGCCTTGCTCAGATACTGACAGATGTTTCAACAACTTAATTTTTCACCTCCCTATATAAAAATAAGGGAATTGATTCAAGTGGTATGGAATACAGTTATTATATTAGGACCTTGTAGAATTAAGTGTAGCTGTAATTGTCTTTTGGTAACATTGTTTTTTTTTCTGATCTGTCTTTCCTAATGCACCTGAGAAAACCAGTGCAATTTATCCTTGCTGTTTTTCTCTGGGGGAAATTTGATTCAATCTTGCTTGCTTTTTTTTTTTTTTTTCCCCTAAGCATCACATTTCTTTTGAATGGTTTAGGGTTCAGTGATGGTGAATTGAATCTAAATTTTCTTCCTGTGCTTTTCTTTTCCTGAGCTCTCCTGAGATCTTGCATCACTCTCACTTTCATGATGTTTGTGTGGCTTCACAAGGCTTCAGTTGTGAGACAGATGGGGGTGTGTTGTCTAGTAATGTGTCGCTCAGCTTCCTGAAGGTCTGCTTTCAATAGTGACAGGCTATTAGAGCAAATTATGGCAGTCTCTGAGTGCTTATTTTCTAATTGCTCAACTGGTTCTTCAAGGTCATTCCAGTGTATTCAGGCAGTATTGTTTAAACTGTGATTCCCTCTTTCTTCATGCTTTCTGGTATGAATTATGCTGTGCCAAGATGTTGCATGCTTTATTCTCCAGGAAAATCAATGTTTCGGAGAAGGTGGGTTAGTGTGACACTAAGTTCCAAGAAACACAAGATTTATTTTCCTATAAATTTTCCATTGCAAATAAAATTCATAGTAAGAGCAGAAATACTTCACACGCACACAGTTTTCATTATGGTGAAGAGTGCTTGTGGAGATTCAGATGTTCCTCATCATCCATGTCAGCCTTCCTTATGGCATTTGCCTTCACAAAATAGCTTTTTAAAAGACTAAACATTAAGATCATTAAAAAGGATAGTCAGGAATGAAAAAACAAAGGCTTTTTTAATTAAATAAAAAATGTTACGGTAATCCAGAAGTGACAGCTGTCTAGCTTGTCACTTCCACTTGAATTCTCTGCACAGAGTTTTATCTGTCAACATATGGCAGAGTAACTAGATCTTGGAAGGTCCTTCTGCCATTCTCCGTTCTCTTTTGGTTACATGAAGAATTTAGTGCTATTAGCTAACTTTGTCATCTCAGGCACTTTCTTGTTGCAGACTTTGGGTAACTGCAATTTTTCTTTCGAAAGCTTAATAAATAAATAGTAAAAAAAAATTGCTCCTCTAGTACTGGTGAAGCAAAGCAAGCATTAGCATACTGAAATTATTAGTGCAACTCTGAAGTCCTTGAGCTTCCTTGGGACTCTTGGCTGAATGCCATCCACTCTTGGTGGTTTTCTAATTTTTCACTTGTCAGTTTTCTCTGTACTGTTTTGGGGTTTTTTTTCTACCAGTGCTTTGCTTTGAAACAGATCCTTTAATGCATATTCCAAAAAGGCCTTTCACTGGGAGAATAATTTCAAGATCCTGCCTAATGAACATAAACATGCAAAAAATAATTCTGGTTGTTTTGTCCTGACTTTGTTATTTACGCCTTTTTTTTTTCATGCTTCTGTTTGTTTCTTTACTGTACCCTTACTGATCCTGGCAGGCTCCTTTCATTTCATGTGCCTCAAGAAAGGTTTTAGTTGTAGTTTTTATACTTTTTTTTTTCTTCCCTGAATTATTTGTGAGACTGACTCGTTTCTTTTTCTAACTTGCTATTGTTTGAACCTCATTTGGACAACTTTTACAAGATTCTTCTAATATTTTCTCTAATATGTTATTTAGCCATCTCCTTCCTTGCCTATCAATTATTCATCCCCTCTTAAGTCATTCTTTTCTTGTGATTTTTATGTTTCCTCTAGGCCTCACATACAATACCTTATATCTCATTGCCTACAGACAGTTTTTGATGATTCTCTTTGCTTCCTCCTATTTGTCTAATTCTTCTCTTTAAATTCCTTGGTGTTTGTTCCTCCTGCAGAGATTTAGGTCATTATTAAATTCTGGGGGAGGGTTACGCTGATATTTTTAAGCAAATTCTGCACAGTGCTTAGGGTCAAGATATGTCTTTTCTGAGTACTCATTCCATGAAGCAGTCATTCCTGATATTCAGTATTTTGTCTTGGCTTCTTGTGTCATTTAGTGGATTAAAAAACCTCCCATTGTTTTTGTCTTTACTTTTGTAACATTTCTGAGTACCTTTAGCTTGGTCACTCAATGCCTGCATGTTTCAATGTGATGGCTCATGTATTACTCATTATCACTGTCTTGATAGTAAAGAAGGTAAATTTACTCCCTTAATGAATAAGTAATGTCTTTGGATAAATTTCTCTTCTTCTCCAAAAAAGTGTTTTTAGCTGCAGATAACTATTTCATTCTAAACTTTCATACTGGTTTCTTTATTTTTGAATGTATATGCATGCCAGTTACCAGTGGACCTCCAGACTAGAAGATATCTTTTATGAAGAAGACTTCTTTTAATCAAACAACCCATATTTTTTCAACTTTTTGGCAAGTGCCTAAATAAAAACAGGGAACTTGTTCCACGTCAGCATTTTTTCCCCGTAATTTTAGACCTGAGATGCTTGACTTGCATCTGAGGGTTTTTTTCTTAAATATCTACTCTGGGAAGATAGCAGAGGATATGGAAGTGAAGTTGGGTGATTTCTTATTTGTATTTTCTCTAGCAGTGATTTGACGATGCCCCACTTTGCCTTTGGAAAAAATCAGCTGAAGGCAGTGGCTTTGCAGTAATCTCCCTGTCTCTAAACTGATGTCTTGGTTGAGGAAGACAGGTGTCTGCCCGGGAAAGCCGGAGCCTCCCCTGGAATGGAGAATGTAAACCCCCTCCCTCCGAATTATTATAATTTTGAAATTAAGGGGCTTTCAGGCAAAGATATGGGAATAGGAATAACAGTTCTTTACTAGGAATATTAAAAATAAAAATGTAGTAGTACAAAAACAAAAGTAAACAAAAAGAAACAGTGACAGAGTCAGAATACAGCGTGACGCCCTGTTGGCCAGGGTGTTGGTGGTAGTCCAATTAAGTCCTCCTGGAGGGGCAGATGTGGCTCTGTTGAAGCAGAGGTGATCCTGTGGAAGGATGAGTTTCCTTCTGAAGGTCCAGTGGTGGTGAGATGGGTCTGGTCTTCCTCTGGGAATCCAGTGCAAATAGGCTATCCTGGTGTTCTGACACTCAGGTTTTATCCAGGTAGGAATGCTGGGCTCCTCCCACTGGGTGGAGCATCTCTCAATGGGATGATGTAATTGTATCAGTCATCAGTGAGCCTTGATGGCCTGTTAACAGCAGATATCCCCTGGAGGGAGGATGGGTCATGGAAGAGATAAAGAACACTGCCCCGCCTGGCTTTAACAGCTGGCCCAATAGAGAAGACACCCACCCCCTCTCCCCCAGGAGTCATGAGGAATTGGTCATAGAAGAGAAAAAACACTTCCCCAACCGGTTTCAACAGATAGTTACAGAATATATGCTTTTGGTTACGTCTTCCATTGCAACCCAAGACAACTGAGCAGTTGGGAATGCTGTGAGATGTATACAACTGAAGGATGCTCCTTGCACTGAGGACAGCTCCAGTTAGGGTTTATGGTTTGGGTACAGGGCAGAAATGTTTTCTGAATCCTGTCAGTACAGTGCCAAAGATCTGGGGGTTCTTGGTCAGACAGACTGCTTTTATTGTGGTCTTTAGAGTAGTCTTAGAAACACTAATATCCAACAGCAGTAGTTGGGAAACTGGAGGGCAAAGAAGAGTTTAGCAGAAACATGTGAAAGGTGGAGCAGAGGCATGAGATAATTGATATTTGAAATTCAAAAGCTCAACCAGTGCTCAAGATGAAGGAGAGACTAGTTGACTGGCTTTATTTCTCTTTTCCCATTTTTTAAAAATGAAATGCCTTTTCTTCAAGTTGGTATGATCTAGAGCTCTTCATTGTCACTGACTTGAATTCATACATTGTCTTGACTTTACTCTTGATTTAGTGTCCTCAAATAATGCTGTGGGAGAACACTTGGGCCTTGTAAAAGGCACTTCATTGCTGTCTGGTGTAGTCCCTAGCATTTGTGTAGAAGAGCTCTCAGAGGCTTCTGTGTGAGTTATAACCTAGGGCAGGAGGGAAGCTGCTGCAGTGGAGTAGCTGAATGCCACTGGGAGGCTTGCTGTGGAATACTCCTCTGGTTAACACTGCATATTTTTCTAAGCAGTATGGTATTCAACTTTCAAAAGGCAAGAATCTTCATTAATTGTTTTGATAACATTTTTTTGATTTTGATTGTTTTAAATACAGGTTTAAAAGCTTAATGCAAACAATCAAATATTGAAGGAAAAATGTATTTCTGTGTATGACTTTTTTTTCCCGTATCAGTTCTTTCAGCTTAGAGTTGAAACAGCAATAGTGCAAAAGTTTAAAATCCAAACTTTTGCATCTGTTGAACTTTTTTACAAAATAAAAAGGAGATTTCCATCTCTGCAGTTGAACAATGATTCAAATTTCAAAAGCTGTTGTATCAATCTTCAGATTTTGAGGAAGATTTAGTTTAATTTTTATAAAGCTCTTTTAGCAATAAACTTAACTATTGTAACCAATCTGTTGTTACTTTTTTCCAGGTTTCGCTAAATGGTACACAGTTTACAGACAGTTCTGTTGGATCAGAATTCACAGGTGTTTCTCAGGTATGTGCAAGTCAAATTTTATGAGTATAAATAAAAGGATTTTTTACTAATGGGAGAAGATACTAAACATTTAAAGGTAAATCAAACTCTTCAAAAAGAATGCTGTGTAAGATTGGGACATTGCTAATTGAAGTCAGTTTCTGACGATTTCCTATTCAAGCTGTAAAAAGCAGTGAGAGCTTTTTTTTCAAGTAAAATTTTATTGTTATAGTACGCTTGAAATTGGACATGGATGTTAAAAAAATCTATGCAGCTTTATGGTAATAAAGTTATTATTGGAAGTAAATCTAAATACATAGCAGAGATGCAGTTATTTCTGTTGCAACTTGTCCTACTTCCAGCTTTCATTTATGAATGTTATATCTGAACATGTTTCAGAGAGAAAGTGAGACAGGGTGTTTTCTTGCAGAGATGCATCCCACATTTTTTGAAGCTTGACTAGTGGAAAAATATGCTTTTCACAAAATATGCACTTTGCTCTGGTGGCACTGAAGAGACATACAAATGTGACCTAATTGCAAGCACTCCTAATCCAGCAAGAGTTTACTGCTCCTGTTGATATGGTCACATGAATAGTCACTGCGTTCATTATGCTTTAAATAAATAAGAAACTTCGATTTATAGCTTCATTTTACTAGGATGGAGTCGTAACAGGTATTTGTGATGCTTATAGTCTAGATTTTGTCAAAGTTCCAACTTTCATTCTTGATTTGCATTGTGCTGTAGGAACCAAGACCTTTAATTTGAGTTTCACATCTGTTGTAAATATGGGCCCAGTGGGGAGGTTGTTGGGGTTTCAGTGAGTCTGGCTAGAACAAGGATTTTTGTTCCTCCTGTGTTTGCTCTGGCTTTTTAAAGATTATGGTGCAGCTTTGAGCAAGTTACACACACTCAACTTCTACAGTCCCTGCAGAGTGGCTGAGGTGTGTTTGCCTTTACCTTTGCAAAAGAGTGTCAGGTTGTCTTAGCTTCTGAACTTAAACATTTTTGTCCTCGTCTTTTCCTACTTGTTGGAAGATGTCTTGCAAATGGTGTTCATAAGGATTTGCCTGCAAAATGGCTATGAAGATGTCATCATTCTAGCAGGGACTTAATCTGGCTTCAAAAAAAATTATGAAGGAGACTTTTAGGGCTGAGGGATAAGCAGCCATGGCCTCCTGCTTGCAGGGGTTTTTAGGCATGAATGAGATCTTCAGTTGAGTGCAGGTCAGCCAAGAGGAATGTCTAACTTGGGAAATCTGTTGGTGCTTGTAGAGACTATGAAGGAGTTGGTCAGTCCTGGCCTTTCAGCTATGGGAGTCTTCCTGCATGAGAAGGTTTTCTAAAAGCCTGCACTAGACTCCTGGAGAGATTGTGTTCTTTTTCCTACTTCAGTGCTTAGGTGCAAACTGTAGAAGTGTCAGCAGTGAGTAAAGGTTAGCTGTTCTTACTAAAACTGTTAAATTTCTCATGAACTTTTGGAAGATAGGAGGATATTTGTGGACATGAAATCAGTGTGTCTTGTGAGTTTTTATGTCTAGAATTCTTGGTTTTCCTTTCCGTATTGCTGAGTCTATCAATTTTACAAATGTGAGGAGCACAAAAATCAGTTTGTAATGCTTTGCTGTTCTTCAGATGTCAGCAATAGAGAATTGATTTGTTGTTGCTGTGAAGACAAGAGTGAATTATGGTTTAGCTTGAACTGGTCCTTTGCCCGAAAGAACTGTTCACCTGTGCTTGTGCAGTTCAGATTACAAGATCTTTAAAGCTATATTTTTTGTTAGTATTGAGATTGAAGTAGCATCGAGAGCAATGCTTGAATTACTTAAAGTTTGCTTTTTCTTTGAGAAAGAATTAAACTATTTTGATGCTTACACAGAAGATGTTGCTAATTAAGGCACAGTTTGTAATAAAATTGGGCAAATCTGTGATTCTGCCATTACATGATGTTTTGTTCCAGTCATCTTCTCTTATGTCTCATAAAGTTGAGCTCTCTTTGTCTTGTGCTGCCTGAATTGTTTTGGTTATCAGCCTCGGTGAAGAATCAGCATTGCACGGCTGAACCGTAGTTTCATGCACAGTAGCGTCTTGGAAAAAAATTTAGGTTTTGAAGTACCTCTGTCCTCGTTAGTTGCTAAGTCTACTTGATTCAATAGCTCATAGTGGATTTTGGGACCCTACTGATTTGTTTTGTTGAAACTGATTTAAACTTTTATTTTATAATAAACTTAGCTGAAAGTGACTTTGTTTCAGGTAGTATTATAGAAGGAAGTGTCACAGAGCTTCAAAGAGGAGGTATTTTTCTTTTTTATCTGTAAATGGTGACAGCAAAAGTAAATATCCCTTTTTAATTTTACTTACTAGATTATTACATCTAGGCCAAAATAATTTAGAGGGAAAGACTGTAGACCATGCTCCTTGAAAACATTTCTTTTTAACTGGGAGTGTATTAATGGTCAGAACTGTTTGCCTCATGGATATTGAGACTGCTGTGTTTGATTTTGGGACCCTCCAAGTATTCACATTTTCTAATGACTAGTAAAATATGTGTGTTGTTTTTGGGGGGTTTCATTGTTTGTTTCAAATATCAGAATATCTTTTCTGATATGTGTTCTGTAAATAACCAGTTATCTATCAAAACATTTGTTTGTAGACACCATTTACCTTTGGCTTGGGCCAAAGGGCACCATATACAACTGGCGAGCATTGTCTTCTTTGTAGAAGTGAACGAAAAGATACTTCGCTTTCAGAGAGCGGGATAAAAAATTCTAGCAAAACAGCACTTTCCACATCTCCAAAAGCAAACAGTATGCTGCATCTTCCACTGTGGGTGTGTCCAGACTGTCGAAGAACAGTCGAAAAGGAGGAGAGGCACGCTACAATAGAGCAGTCTCTCGTGGTAAGTTCAAGTAGCTCAGTAGACTCAGAAGATGCTTAATCATGGGCTGCATGTCACTGTGCTTTGGAACCACTGGAACTGTAAATACTTAAAAAGCATTTTAAGCAATTTTCAGTTGTTTTTATTTAAACTGAACAGGGAAGTTGTTCCAAAAATGAGGAGTTTTGGTTTTGAGTTGTGGAATTTTAAGTAGAGCTAGGTTTGGATCTGGTTTTTACTGAAATTTTTGCTTTTAATTCATTGGATCTCAAGCTTTCTCCTTATCCCCTGTACTTAAATTCAATTTCTTCTACTTTTGCCAACCACCTTACTCATTACACGTTTTTCTATTCTGTCTGCTTATATTGCATTTTCCTCTCTTTGAGAAGTAAACAGTCTTAATTTTCCTTGTTCTTTCCGTGGACTTCTTGAGTCACTGCGCTTGCACTGACATCTCCCTGCAGATTTCTGAGTTTTGCTGTCTTTTCTTTCCTGTATTTTTTAATAAAGAAGCACTACTTTGCATAGCATGAATGTAACAGTAACTGTTTCCTAGTCTTGGTAGCACTGCAAGTACCAATTTAATATGTTGTGCTAATATTTCAAGTTGTGCATTCAACCTCATGTAAGAGCTGTGCTTAGTGTTGCAGGAAGATACTAGAAGTTCCTTGACAGGTCCAGCGAAACCTCATTAGAAGTAAACTATGTTACACTGCAGAACCAAATCTTCATGCCTGACCTGGGAAGTCACACACTTGGAATAATTGGAAGCACTGTAGATTCCAGCTGAGATCTCCTTGCAGAGGGCTAACAGGCTGTGCGCACACCCATAGGCACATACAGGTTTTTACTTCAGTAAATCACTGTGAAGAAAGATTGTGTAGAAGGCGTTGTTACACTCATGTTAAAAGTACAGTTACGGACGTTTTTTGTGAGGAAAATTTAAGAGTATATCGCTTGTAAACAACCTGTGTCTACAGATAATGTTGCTATTAACAACGGTAATGAACTAATCAAAAGAGGTTACATCTAAGGAAGTTATAGTGGTGGTATGGTGGTAAACACATCCTAGCGAGTTCAAAGCACAGCAAGACTGAGGCACATTATCGTTCTGTTGAGTCAAATGTTTTGACACATTTAAGCTCTGTTTAAGGAACTAGTATAGAAAATGAGTGTCCTACATGTGCAAGGAAGGCAGGATTTGCTTGCTAAATGTCTTGTTAAGTTACAGATACTACAGGTGTAAAAAACAAATTACATTGCTTTTTTTTAATTTGGCACCATTTTCTTTTTTAAAGAGGAATTTTTAAAAGCAGACAGCAAATACATTTTTCCAAGATTGGAAGGTTGACTTAAAAAGGCAACTATGCGAATTAGGTGGCTAGTCAAATTAGAGAAGCCAGCTGGGAAAAAAAAGCCAAAATTAGCTAAAAAATTAAAAATAGTTCCCAGTGACTGCAAGTCAGGGCACAGGTGGTTTGCTGTAGATGTTCCTGTGTTCAGGTTGCTGTTGCTCTCATTAGCTTGCTTGGTAGCAGCTGCATGCAGGTTTGTTCTTAGCTGTGTCTGCATCCTGCTCCAGGATGTGGGGCACAAAAAAACCCACCCGCAGTCACGGTACTGATGTGAGAGAGGTCTCTGCCTGGTGCCAGGGAAATCTGGTGGCAGACTTGGGAGGGCATAGGTGAGAAGCGTGGCATGTGCTGGGTGGGGCTGGAGCACAGAGAAGGGAGAGAACCTGGAGACAAAAAAGCCAGCAGTCTTGGGCGAGTGGTCTGTGTTGTGCTAGAATTGAACAGCACTGTGCACAGGAGATCACATCCATTTCCATGCTGTATCCAATGGCAGCAGCTGTCTAACATCCATTGCTATGATAAAATTATGTCTGGCTGTTATAAACAAGGAGATTTTATGATTTTTGCTGGAAGGGATTGTTAAACTCTGGAAGCCAAGCATTCTGTTACATGGAGACTGAAGAGATAGTGCTGGTTTATGATTAGGTGTGGATGATGCCAGCCTTCCCTGAGCTTAGTTCATTGTTTGTGCTGAAGTACATAAAGGTGATAATTATAACAAGCGTACTTTGGTCATTAGAAATGAAGCTCTGTTTGTATTGTTGGTCATCTCTGTCCATCTCTTGGATTTATTAGCCTTTTGAAAGACTAATTCTTTGTGCCTGATTGAGTGTCCTCCCAAAGTACATGCAGTACTAAGAAATGCCCCTTTAATATTTGTCTACCTAGTAGCATTTCAGATCTTACCAACTGTTTGGGTTGTTTGGGTTTTTTTTTTCAGAGCCAAGATTTCCTTTTGCACATGCCTCTTGGAAACAGTGGATCACAGCAGGAATCTGTAGGAGGAGGAAGAATAACTGTTGGTGCACAGACAGTGCCTGCTGCAGATCTTAGCAATTCCTCTCCTTCAGACATAGCGTGCAACTGTGAGGCCTGTAATGAACGCAGGTAAGAACTGAACTCAACCTCCGCCGCACAGTAGATGTAGTCAGACTTTGGCAGTGTTGTAGCTTGTTTGTAGGTGTGTGCTTAAACTCTTGAAACAGGTTGTCTGATAGTAACAGTAATTTCTGAATGGCAGTATTTACCCAGTTTCATACATTATTCAAGGCATTTTCAGATTTGCTCTTTTTTGTCCTGGAATAGTAGGGATCAGTACCCTTATGTGATGCATACTAATCAAGGGTAATTACTTTTGTCTTCACCTGCAGAGAGAATTCAGCAGAGCCTGAACGTGAACCTCAGCAGCTTCAGAATTACTGGTCTGAAGTCAGATACATGGTTCGGTGTATTTATCGTCAAGCTGGGACCCCTTTGGCAGATGACCAAGACCAATCGTTGGTACCAGATAAAGAAGGAATGAAAGAGCTGGTGGATAGGTATATTTACTTCCAACAATATTAATTCTATTTTATTCTGGATTTTTCAATACTAGTTTGAATACATGGGAAGCTGTTAGATTCATATGCTGTTTGCAAGATGAATATAGATGTATAATTATGAAAGAATCCTGGAATATTATTCTTCAAAAGGCCTTATTCATAAGACAGTTTTAAGTTTGAATTGCCCCACATGAATATCTTACCTTGTGGAACTGGCCTTGTTTGCACCTTACCATGATTGTAACACCTGGAAGAAATTTTATAAAAATAAAGTTAAATTGGACATTGGACATTGATCACTAGGTGAGGCGAATTCTAATTTCATTCTCATTTGCAGTTGTAGCTTTTGTAGATGTTGAAGTGAAAATGGGTTAATGTGATCCTCAGGGTTTTTTGCTTTTAAGAATGGTGTGGCAAACCTTAAAGGGCTCGAGTAGGATCATCTCAGTTTCTCTATAACTCAATGTGTGGTCAAGGCATTTTTTTTCTCCTGGGTTCCATATATGCTTAATATACTGAGATCTGAGCAGTCTGACCAGCTGTAGTTCTCATGTGCAATTTCTAGTTGAACCTAAATTCTGGTGAGGTAAAGACACATTTGAAAGAGAAATTCATCTAGTACTGCACCTAATATGACTGTACACCTGAACTGGCTTTAATAGATAATTAAATAAGCATATTGCACTTTGCTTATATAAAATCTGTTTGGGTTTGAACGTGAGTTGTGTACAAGCAGAGTAATATAGTGTCCCTCCCTATTAGTCACACTTCGTTTATTTAAGTGATCAAAACATGCAATATAGGCTTGGAAATCACAGATGTTTAAATGTTGCATAGTGTGTTGGTAATTAAAGCTGAATCACAGCTAAAATGGTTATTGATGTTATGCGTCTCTTAATGGAAAAATTTTGGAAATCAGAATATATACTGTATAACTTTCTTATGTACTCAGGAGTTTTCATCAGTCAGAACTGGTTTTCACTTTTGAGAGAGATTATTAAAATATGAAGACAAAAACAGGATGTCAAAGTAGGAAACCTTATGTGTGTGCTAGTTGGATTATTTTTCACTTGAGTTGCTTATGGTATATAAAATGTAAAATAAAAAAGGATATGGTTTGGGCAGGCACCAGTGTGTCCAGTCTGTAGTGCCAGTACCACGCAGAATTCTTTTACAAAGGTAATCAATGTAGGTATTGAATGCATTAAAAAGAAATCCTCCATTTAGGTAGCATCCTGAAGACCCTGCTGTGTCTGAGTAACTGTTTAAAAGACAGAAATTCCCACTTCCTTGCTTGGCTCTTGTTAGACACAGCCGGCAAAAAATGGAGTGTCTGGTTGTCTTTGTTGGAATAAGTAGTGGTGCCAAGTAATGTCCCTGTTGTATGTTGGAATACTTGATGGCAGTGTGATAGGATTGTTTTGTGAGTGGTGAGGGAAAAGCATGGATTAGATAGCTGCAGACTGCAGACTTCTATTCACCTAACTCTTGAGTACTTGCCCCATTCATTTCTTTTTCCCACCTCCCTGTGCTGTAAAAAACCCCAAGCATTCTGTGCATGCTTAAATTCATGCACAGAAATTTAGAGGGGAATTGAATTATTTAAAGTGGTTCAAAACAGCCAGTTTTCTTCTGTAGACACAAATTTGTCACATGTTAAGGACAACATGGAGAAGTTGTGAAGAAGCTTATCTGAAGAGTCTGGGTGCCTGCAGGGTTGGATGCAAATGGAGTTAAGATTTTGAGCTCACAAGTGAAATTGTACTCGTCAGGTGTGCAGACATCCTAGTCCTAAAGGTGCACTGGAGCTCAGTCCCGTAAGTGTAGAAGTAGGGGACTGGACTGTGTTCTCTGAGATTTAAACTAGTTCTCTAAACCTGAGCCACTGAGGTTATTTTTGATGATGATAATGGTAACTGGTAAATACTTCTAGGAAGATGAAAACTGTTGATTACATGCTCTCTTTTTTTTTTTTTTCTTTTTTGTCACAAATATTCTAAAAATAAAGGCTTTGTGAAAGAGATCCATACCAGCTTTACCAACGGTTGGAGCAGCAAGCTAGGGAATATGTGCTTGAAATGAAGGTTCGTCTGCTCAGACACTTGTCCCTGGGATCTAAGGTTGCGTCAACGTTAGCGACAGAAGGGCCACCCCAGGCACAGCAGTTCATCTCACTCCTACTTGAAGAGTACAGTGCACTCTGTCAGGCAGCGTGTACAATCAGCGCCTTCCTAGTTACTCTGGTAAGACTGAAAAAACAGCCTTTGTGCTCCTGCTTGCCAGGGCTAATGCTGACAGAGTTGTTTCTGGGCTCTTTCAGGTGTCTTCTGTGGTTCTAAATTGTAAGGTTCTTCTTGTGTTCGTTCTTAGAGACAGGGAGATTCTGAAAATGCAGTTAAATGTTCAGAAGTGTGGAGTAGGCATCTCTTACAGTGGCTTGATGAAATTATCTTTTGTTCACAAAGAAAAAGGTGGGATGTCCTTTGTGGCACTTACTCTGAAACAGATCTTTAAGCAGATTTACAAAATATTAGATATCCTAATGTGCCAAACACTTCCCTGTTAATCTTTAGTGGTCTCTTGACAACCAGGATTAAGTGACACCAACATCTATGTGTAGCATTAACTTAAATTGTTTCCATGTTCAACTTTTCACTCACAATTTTGGATGTCTACCTGAAGAGATTTTGTTACCTCAGACTTAATCTCCTATGTAATTTATTATTTCTGAAGTTCTTCCTTAAATACTTTTTTTGTCAGCTGATTGTGATGTTGGACTTGGGATTACATTTTTTGGGTATAAAATAGGCAGTAGCCTTAAAAATTTCTCCTTGAGTAACTGTCAATCGGGTGAGTAATGCCATAAACAAATTCTGTATTTCTATTTGTTTAAGGTCTTAGGAGGTTATTAATCCTGTTTTGTTATTAATCCTTTCTTGTGCATCCTTTGTTAATGTTCTCATCCTGTCCATCCCTTTTCTTGTCTTAGCTTTGTGCAAGTAGAGGTGGCTAAATAAAGGTGGCTAAAATGGCGAATTTGGATTTTATTGCCAGTTAGGTGAAAGTGGCTGTCTGGATGGGTAAAAAGAGGCAAAAATAGATGGCACACACACTATGATGGCCATAGGTGAGGATATAAAGTGGAGAGGAAGCAGTTTCATTACTGAGGGCTGTCAATAAAATTAAATTGGCAAAGCAGGAAGATATTTCTTCTAAGAAACTTAAGCATATCTGGTGGGGGTTTTTTTTGTTGTCAATGCTCTGTGTTTCCTGTTGTCTGTATTATCTTTCCTAGCTTTATCACTTAGATACAGCTGTGAGGTCAGTGCTATCTCCTGTTTATTGGCTGCTTTTAACAGTCATTGAGTTTCTAACAAGGTGCTTAAGAGAAGGTTGCTCTTGAGGTTGATTGGTGTTGCAGCTTGTTCAGCTGTAAAAGCGAATGGTTTGCAGTGCATCTTAGCTTTCTCAAAGTGGATCTGCCAATAATGAGCCCATTAGTGCCAGAATTACACAGCTGATCAGAAAATTACTATTTTATATCTTTTTTCCTGGCAATTGCTGTGAACTAGTAGTCATGAAAACTAGTAGGTCTGGGAGATTGTGAAAGCAGAAGATGGTTGAACTCCCTAGTCAACTGCTTTCCTGACAAGATTAAAAGTAAAATAAAATTCTACTCTTCTTTAAAAAAAAACAAAATATGCCAGGTTTTTCTTTTTCCTTCCACAGCCCAGTCAGTAGTGAAAATTTCTTCCTTACTAAGCTGTGACCTTGGGAAACTGATAAGTGAGAACGTAGGGTACTGTCTCTTGTCATGCATTTCTTAGATTTATTAAATAACCCTTTTATTGAGTAGTGTATCACAGCTTTCAGTACAGGTAATAGGGTAACTAGCTTTTTCAGCGTGCATGGATGTTTCCTCTCAAGATACCAGTACACTATGGAAGAAGGAATCTTTTCAGCAAAATACATTACAGGCAGCCAAGATCTCTCAACTTATTGCTCCCTTCCTTTTAAGGATGAAAGCTTTGCATGTAATGTACTGTAGAAAGGCATATAATGAACCTTCACCTGTGAGAAACTGATTTCCCCATGAAATCATGAACGGTTGTCCTTCCTTTTAAAGGAATCCATCTGACTTCAAGAGCAGGAACTAAAGCTTTGTGCCCCACCAGTGCAGGGAATGACAGATTATACTGACAGCAATTTGGAAAGATTCTGGTCAGTACAGAAGGGCCCTTAAGTACACAGCATACAGAACACTTGCCTGATACTTCTTTGTGAGAAAGACCATAATCCGCACAAACAGATACACGAGAGTTTGTAGATAAGTGTTGATTGTTTTGTTCACAGCATAATATGGAAATTCCTTAATAAATCTGATTGTTTCAGAGAACCTTGAGTAATTACCAGCATTTTATAGAAATTTAAAATGCTTTGAAGACATAATACTCAAAATGAAAAAGTACATGTGTCTTGTGCAACTCAAAAAACCTCACCACCCACCCTTCTTAATAATAATGCTTTGAACTTAATTGTTTTTTTAAATGCTGATAGTCCTGTCTTCAGGTCTGATAAAATACATTTGGTTGGATTATTTTTTAACCCTCTGTTGTTAACAAAATTTTAAAATTCCAGAGTATAATGGTGTTTCTGCGTGCTTGTGGTTGTAGTGCTTAAGGCCCACTTGCTGATCTGAGAGCCAGAATGCTTGTATTTAATTCTGCTGGGTGGGTGAGTCCTGGTATAGAAAACCTGCATACTGCTGGCTATATGTAGGAAAACTTGCTGCCTTGAAAAGTGTATTATACGTGTTTTGAATTCTTGTGTTTTAATGATAATAGTTTTAAGGTTTAGCTCTTGAAATAACATACAATTATGTGTTAAATAACCTCAAATACAAAAATGTTCTGCTTACTAGAGAAGTAAACTGTTGGTCCCATCTGTTTAGAGAACTTCATTCTTTAAGCTGTAGTTGAGAACTGTTTATGCGATTCTGTGTCAGTTTTGAATAAAGATTATAGGTTGACATTGCATAGGTGTCTTACACTAGATAAGTTAAAAACCCTGAAAAATAATCATAAGTAGACAGTTGTTTGACAAGAGAAGCTGAGAATTACAGGTTCAGATCATAAAATGTGTCTTTTGGTGCAGAAATGAATGGGAACTTCAAATAATGTAGACTGATATTTTTTTAACTAATTTTTTTTCTCAAATTCATGACAGTTTAGAAGGAATGATGTTATGGTTATTTAAGTCATTAAAAATTGCTTCAATTCTGAGGGTTTGGGTATTAAAATTTAATCAGATCCAAGCTGGCTCCTACAGCCTGTACGTTGGAAATCAGATGTAAAAAAAAAAAATTCATGCTTGAATTTTGGTGGTTTTTTTTTTTTCTTAACCCTGGTTTATTTCTGGTTTTTTATCATTACAGGAAAATGAACATTTGAAGAAATTCCAGGTGACATGGGAATTGCACAACAAGCATCTGTTTGAAAATCTTGTATTTTCTGAGCCCCTCCTGCAGAATAGCTTGCCAACACTGGTGTCACAGCTAAGGTAGAGTTTAACTTTTGTTTTGTGGTTTCAAGAAGAAATGAAACCCCATATTTGCAACCACAGCATTAAAAAAATATGCTGCTGCAGTTGAATTGGTAAAAATCTTTGTGGGTTTCTCTTGAAATGAGTGCTGTTCATTGAGCAGGCTGCTGTCATAACTTCCTTGACAGAAGAATTACAACCCTAATTTGCTTAGTTGTAAGTTACCCAGTAAAATGACAGCATCCTGTGTAAATACTGATGGTATGACTGAATAGTACTGTTTTCAATTATCAGGCATTGCTGCTGTTTTTACATCTCCACAAGTAAATTAAAGCCTCATTACCCTCTGCTTCCCATAGTGCACAGAACTGAATTTGGAGTTTTAAGCCATCTTTTCATTGGAGAACCCCCCTTGCTGTATGCTTGTAGGTCTCACGGTTTTAAAGCTTCCAAGGCATTAAACTGTATATTTTCTTAGTGGGGTTGCTCTGCTTGTAATTTGTGTACTGCCAAATGGTTTGGGTTTTCTAGGGAAGAGGTATTGATAGAAGTTTTCTTTACCCAAAGTCCAAACATTTTTAAAATACAATTGTGGGTGGTTCATGTTGACCTCTCAGTCTTGTTTGTGATGAAAACACATTTATGATCTGTGTACACGTGTTTTAAAGGTATTGTCTTGGGTAATTTTCCATGGTACAAGAGCAGTTTGACTAATTCTGTTACAAGAGATGTTGCGCACAGTGAATAAAAAATTTCTTTACAGTCCTCCTTTTGCTAATAGATACTAGAAAAGAAAAAAGAAGAGACTAAAAAGTTGAACTGTTGCCAGGCTCAGCAAGAAGTCTAAAGTCCCTCATAAGTTCCCCGATTTGTTTAGATGAAACTGAGTTGGTATTGAAAGCCTTTCTCCCCCTGCCCCAACAGCTGCTTTTATTGCTGTGTTCAACAGCATGTTGTTTAATTGTGTATTTTTCTGGTGATCTGTGGCTTCTTTTTCTGTGACTATCCTTCATCGTGTCCATGCTTTTTGACAAGACCTCTGCATCTCTTTAGTCCAGCAATCCTGACTATATAAAAATGCTAATATTGCCTTTATCTGCAGAGCTGAGAATGGTCTTAGTGAACTTCATGGTTATTTCTTAACAAAAGCATTTTTTATTTTGTTTACTGGTTCTGTGCTACTGCAGTTAAAGTCAGAGCAACAGAGGTTGTTTTTTGTGCTGTCACTAGGGTGACAGCCACCTTCAAAGCTTACAAATGTGATGAAATCAGAATCTCTCCTGCCAGAGTTTCTTTTCCAGTGTATTTGTGTTTGCTAGGTAGTTTATGTGAACTTACGGTTTTGCCTAGTTTGATTGACATCAATCATTTTTTGGTAGGAAAGGTTCAGCACAAGCTTCCCATTTTTCGATTATATAGTGTATGTCTTGTTTTTCTTGGATAAACATAGGTTTTGTTTGTATTTATGGACTCTCAGGATTTTATTGTTGAGTTCTCTGTGTCCTGAAGTGACAGTATTAGATTTCTCTGTGAAGGATATGTTTCTGCCTTCCATTGGAAATCAGTGGAGAAATGTTCCACAGAAGCCTCACGTAGAAAAGCAGGGATCAGCCTAGTCCTCTGGACATTTGGTCAACAGAGAATCACTTACGTGTAGTAGAGAAGGTGTTGCCAGAGTTTCTTTACAAAAGACCATTGGCCTCATTATTTTCTCTTCCTGAAGTGAACTGTGAAATGGCATTTTGACATCTCAGCTTCACTTAGGTTTTGGTTGTTTGTCCTTTCTTTAATCCTTTGCTAAAATCATTAATTTTTTTCCCATATCTCTGGCTTTTTCAAAATATGTAGTTGGTGTTCTGTGATTACTTCCAAGGATGCTTATCAGATGTCAGACTAGAAAAGGTGTTCACATGGGGAGGTTTAAACAGCAACCTTGTGAGGATGGAGGTTGCTTAGCTGATACAAGATCAGCTGTGCCAGTATTCCAAAGCCGACAGGGGACATCTGCTGGGGTAAACTACCAGAGTCTTAATGCATTGTATCTTGTTTGGCTACACAGTCAGCATCTGTGCCTTGTTTAGGAGGCAGCCCAGCTGCACAGTCTGCAGACCAGCTGTAAGGGCTGTCCATGGCTTAGCAGGAGTTAATTAGTCAACAGGGCCTCTAGGTCAAGACACAGCATTTCGTAAGGATGTATTTTCATAATGAGTACTTGGGGGAATCCAATCCTTTCAAAGGTGAGTGGGTAGGACTTCCTGATGAAAGTATCAGTATAAAGAGTTTCTTAGAAGTTCAATAGTATTGATTGGGTTAAGATGCTTCTGATTACATGTAGCCTCTGAGATGCCTCCTGCATTCACCACACTGCGTTATTGGGATGTGGTGACCAATGAAGTGACCAATATCTGGGGCTTCTTTGTCCCCTTTGCTTTCCCAGCATGGGATGGGACAGTGGTGAGGATATTTGCAGCTTCAGTTAATTGCCATTGTCCAAAAAAGTTTTGTGTTCCTGATCAAAATATGTAGGTGTACAGTTTGTCAATAGGTATGGCTTAGAAGTCTGTTACTTGAAAGTGAACAATTCTTGTTGAATTTTATATATGTGTTATCCTTTTTATTGCTTTTTCTTTACTGCAGTTGAGGAACATAATCTACCTCTGTTTAGAGGACTGAAATGCTAACTAATTGTTGCATTACACTTGCCTTGGGGGGCTGAAAGTGTATTTACTAGTATCACCTTAGCTTTATTCAGAGTCCCAATAAAAAGTCAAAGTGTGAATGCTGTTGTATTGCTAATACAGATTTTTTTAAAGTTGAGGTTTCTTGCTTCTAACTTGAGCATATTTTTAAAAATATTTTGTGCACAACTGTATGAAAGAATAGTAATAGTCAGAAGCAGTTATGAGAACAAATTACTGATTTTTATATGGTAGGGATCTGGTTCTCACATAATTACGTCATACCAGAAACATGGGTTCCAAAAAAAGTAGTAAATTGTGGTCTAGTAACAGGAATTGATGTGTTTGCACTAACAGTGAGGAAGTGTTGTACCCTAAAGGCGCTGTATCCCTTGAAACTTCTTTGTACTCCTCAATTCATGGACATCCTGAGTTTTAATGTGCAGAGTTGCTTGTGCACGCTTCTTAAGGGGTTGTGTTGCAGGTTCTGGGCAAAAACAAGAAAACAAATTTGAATTTCTTGGCAAATCCACACTATCAGCCTGTAACTTTGTGCTTACTGAGTTATCTGTTTGCTCAACTCTTCATTATGCTTAATTGCCAAATTAAAATTAGGGGCTTAGTTCTTTGCCAGGTGACAGGTAGGACTGTGTGGTTCTGAGGTTGGGTTGACATCCTACTGCAGTGAAAATCACTAACAAATCTCCCTGAAATGCTGGAACTGGACTTAAATATCACGTTTTGAGATGCTTCAATTTTGTTTTTTTGGTACGGGCTTTGATTTGCTATACAACCTCTGTGACTAATTATCACACAGTTTCTCCTTAATTACTGAGCAGAAAAATGTTGTAAAGCTTCACTTTATTTGTGTCAATTGACAGGTCATTACTGTTCAGTGCGATTTAAACATGTTACTGAGTAGAATTTTGTCTTTTATTATTTGTAAAGTCAGTGTATTGGGAGTTGGCATATTTACTTAAGAAGCATTATGCTGTGCAAAGATGCAGCAGTAGGAAGGGAGGTAAGTCTGTCTCCTATTTCTGGGGCTCCTCACGGAGACAGTCAGCAGTGACTGGCATGCCCATGTTTTGAATTCCATGCTGCTCAAGTGATAGTAGATAACTGCTTGTATCTCACTTTCCTCATTCTACAGCACATTTCCCACCTGGAACTCCAACTCATCTAGTAATCTTTTTTGCACTGGTTATGAGAGTGCTGCTTAACAGGCTTCTGGCTTTTTTTTTTTTTTTATTATGTAGCTCTGCAGTGGATAGTCAACATGTATATTTAGCCCACAGAATTTGGAAGGATAAATATACCAAGCAACAGAATTTGAACAAATAGGTTCGTCATCTGGTTGCTCATGAGGAAGAGGCTCTAGCAATGTGGCACTTCCTACATTCTTGCTATTGTTGGTTACAGAAGATCGGAATAAGCAGGGTTTGGATATTTTTTGAAAACTACTAAGAATGCTCAATTTTTTGAGATACAAGCAGCTGTGTGGGCTGAGGTGTGTCAATAATCACATTTTCACAACATTCATTTTGGCTGGCAGAACTTAAAAGCGTGATTCTTCAGTGAAATGTCTCTTCTGTAACAAGTGCTGTTTGAACTTTTAGGCTTGGAACAACACACGATTCCTGTAGTGAAGATATGTATAGTACCTTGCTACAAAGGTATCATCAGCTGGAACAGGAAATGGGCCAAGTTGCTGAAGCATGGCTTGAATGCCAGAAAAGAATAGATGATTATGTTGATGAACAGGTAAGAGTCATGCACACAGTCTCTAGACTGATTACACAGGGAGCAGCCCATGCAAGACTGTGCCTTCAGTGAAGGATAAATTCTTGGGTATTTTTATGCAGGGCTTTGAAGCAGCAAAATGTAACTTTTTTCATTCATATTAGTCATTCACAATAGAAGAGCATTGACTTAGCAATACTTAGTGATGATTGTACAATGACGTCTTCAAATTGTTGAAACGGATTGTTGTGTTATTGTTTAGAGTTGGTCTTTGGACATGTTGTAATGATGTTAGCCAGTAAATGAGCCATAGGAAATAAAAACAACCTGTTCCACAGAACTCCCTAAGCTTTCAAAATAAGTAAGTGCACTAAATGAAATCCAGAGGAAGAGGTAGCTTTTAAAGATTATGGCAAGTTTCACAGTGTGATGATGATCATTGTACAGTTGTCAAAATGGGAACTGCAGTTTGTCTTGATGCATAAATATTTGAGACCTCTAAAGCAGTTCTTTAATCAGGTGTATGTTCTGATAGCTTATTTGTCTGAATTTGTGCTATGTTTCAGAAAATAATCATGTTATTGTGCTGACTCCTGCATTGCTGAGAGCTTAATTTTCAGAAAAATAGCTCTTTATTTTCCAAGTGGTTGTTTATACTCTTAAAAATTTCTTCTGTAGCTTTTGTCTCATGCTCAAAAGACTCAATTTTTTAAAAACACCTGAGGAAAAGAGTGGAAATCTGCTTAGTTTAATCTCAAGTGTTCTAGAAGACAAAATGTCTTAGAAATAACTGAATATTGAGAATTTTATAGAACTTTGCTTCCATTTTGAAGTTTTATGAGCAGTAGGAATATGGAGAAGTAATTTGGGATTCAGTAATGCTATGTTGCTTCCATAGATGACAAGCATACTTTAGTCTTATGATACACTGTAAATGTCCTTTAGAAGTTGTTCCCTGTGTTGAAGATTTACATGAACTTTTACCATTAATTCCAGTGTCTTAACGGTGGAGACAGGATATAACTAATTTTATTTTTAAAATTTGCTCTATATTTGGGGACTGCATCTGTGAGCTTTGAGTTAAAAAGTTTTCTCTTGGTCTGGCTGCATTTGTGTGCCTGAATATTTGATTGCAGCTCAGTAAAATGTCATCACATTTTATGCTGTTAGAAGTCATCTTTCACATGGTCATGTCCCATGTCATGTCTGTTGGATATTGCCTCTCCAGTGAGAAAGCAGCCCACTTCACTGCCATCATTCAGCTATTTTTTTTAAAATGGTATTTCTGTAGAGTCACATTCATATTTGATTTCTGACTGGTTGTTCTGCACCACTTGATACTCAACTGTTAACAGACTTTTCTGTAGTTCTTTTTATCAAGTGACTATGCAGCTGCTGTCTTGTAGCATTTTTAAAATTTGCTCAGTGAATCCTGTGTTCTATGTATACAGGCACTCTTCTCCCAGTTGGGGGAATTCCATGTGATGACTTATTTCCTAATGACCAAAAGTCCCTGCAAAGATGGGGGCCCATGTCGGGGAAACAATTGTAAAACTTAAACCATCAAATTTTAAAGAAGATACTGATATTTATATTGGTATTTATTTGTAGGTAAAAGCATTCTCACAGTCATGCCTTAAACCCTGTGTTGGTGATAACCTGTGGTTTTACTCTCTTGATCAAAAATACATTATTCAGTATAACCACCATACCTGAATTTGCAGTGGTATTTTTGTCAACAAGGTAGAAGTCAAAGCCCTGCTGCTATAGAAACTGTGGTTCTTAACAGTGAGTGCATGTTCATTAGTTGCTTGCTTCTTGGCTCAACAAAAGTGTGAGGTTTTGTTGGTAGTGTTTGAAAGGTTAAAAAGGAAAGGAGATCTAAGAATGGTTCTCATTTATGTGTTGCGGAACTATATCCAAAACAGGGCATCAGCAAAGATAATTGGTGGACCCTCCACTACAGTATGTTAAGTTATGTGTTAGTAAAAAAAGAA
This sequence comes from Chamaea fasciata, assembly GCF_029207755.1. Taxonomy (NCBI): domain Eukaryota; kingdom Metazoa; phylum Chordata; class Aves; order Passeriformes; family Sylviidae; genus Chamaea; species Chamaea fasciata. The sequence goes on along the minus strand of NW_027094091.1, from coordinate 4,509,081 downwards.
AAGAATAGCTCTTGCAAGCGATACAAATATTAATTAAGACTGTGTAAGATAGCTGTGTCATGCACAGACATAACTTTATACACTGGTGGGCCATGTGTGTATGCTGTGGTAAAGTTTATGACAAAGAATCACCTGTATCAGTGCCTGTATTAATCATTTTAAATCTGAGGAAAATCTTTGTAATATCTTGAGTATAGGAGAGTTTTAAGTATATGCAGCCTGTACATCCAAATCCTGATTTCCTTACCAAATTTACACTACATTTACCTGAGGAGGTCCTGGATTATTTCAACAAGTAATGGCTGGACAGTCATATGTGCTTTGTGCCAAAGGGTGTTCTTTAAAAAAAAAAAATATAAAAAAAACTTTTTAAACTGAAATGCTTTTGCCCAGGCAGACCTTCTTGCTTGTCTCTCTATATAAATGTGTAATTTTTGTTTTTTTACTGTTCTGGTCAACTTAATAGACAAAATAGTATGGACATAAATAGGTTTTTGTCTATATGGCGGCTGCGTAGATAATTGAAGCGGTCGGGATTTTTGTGTGCTGAGACTTTGTGATAGGAGGATTTATTTTTATTATTTCTCGTGAAATGGTCTAAGAAAATAGATTCACACATGGAATTTGGGAAGCTCAAATGTGCAATTTACATTTGGTGCAGACTTTAAAATTGGAAAGAACAAGCATCCTGTGATACATGTATGGACATCAGAGTTTTTGCACATAATTTAATGTTATGTTTCTGTTCTGACCAGACTGCTGGCTTCATTTTGTGATTAAATCCATTTCAGAATGGAAGAATACTTGTTCACCTGTCCATCTTGCTTATCTGATGGAGTTCAAATACTTTTTAGCCTCAGATAAATAGGAAGGAAGGAAGAGGGTGGTAGTGGCCCTCCCTTCTCCGTTGGGTAGCGGTAGTAGCTTATTCAGTCCGGATGTACAAGACTGAATTCTTTTCTTCTGATGGCATTTGAATTTATCTCCCACTCCCTAGCAGGGTACTTGGGCATGATTCATGTGGTTTGTATTGCAGCTGCTTTGCTCTGGTGAAGTAAATATTCGCTGGGGAAAAGAAAGGAGGGAGAGAAGTGGGTTTCTATTATTTACAGAATCAATAACTTAAGATCCTTGTCGACATGGAGTATTGGAAAGGCTGCAGAGGTGGAAGTAGAAAAACTTGAGTGTCAGCTCCTGTTCCCATTAATGCTCACGTATCAGGACTTTATCCCATGCTGCTGTTTGCTGTGACAGTTTCTTGGCAAGCTTGAGTAGACAGCTCCCAGTTAGTGCACTGGCTGTTTTAAATGTCGCTCTCTGGCATTAAAAGTTTTCTCTTACAAAGTGTAGTGAATGGAGATGGCTGACTTTGATGGTGAGGGTTCAGGTGTCAGGGCACCCAAACCAGTGAGTGTTGCTGGCTTTAAATATAGCTCAGAGGTTCTCAGGAGCTGATAGTTCATCCAGGAGGAAATTTCTGATGTTGCATGCCACAGGCTCTGCAGTGCCTTTTAGTGTGTCTAAGAAATGGTATGAGTGATCTTAGAATATTTCATGGGTGCCTTTTTTTTTTTCTTTTTTTTTTTTTAAACACAGATGGACATGGTAAACTCATTTTTTGGTGTTAGCATTATCTCACTGGAGCAAAGTAAATCCAAATCCACAGTAGTAATTAAAATATGATGCTGATAGTTTCAGTAATTAATTAGGCAAATTTTTTTCCACTTAATACTGCTTCAGAGCCCCAGCTTAAATTTTATCTTCCTAAGTTAAATAATGATAATAGCAATAATATGCTTAGCTTAGTAGTGGGACTTTAAACTTTTTATCAAGTATGAATTTCTGGAGGCATGCATTTGAAGATAAAAAGAATGTTGCTAATGGTGTAACCTACTGGTCTTCGGCTCACTAACCTACTTTATGAAGCAATTCCTTATATTCTATAAGGTGATAGATTATGATGATGATACCTATTATTTAGGTAAATTAAAAACGAACCGTAAAAGATAACCTGGGTAGTTGTTTTTCCTCACTGATGAAGTAACGCTGTTAAAATTTTGTAAGGTACAACAGGAGAAGTTTTGTTCTTGCATTTGGTTGTGTCATAGGTCATGAAAGCTTTTGTGTTCCTTCAGAGTCAATTTATTTACTAAACGAGAAAAATATCATTTGTGTACAAAAAGTTACGGACTCTCATTTTATGGTGGTATGATTTAAGGGACAAGTAATTATAAAGTTTTTTTCCAGCCTTGGATAAATTAAGGGACATGAAAAACTTTGAGGAATGAATAGTGTTAGTCTAGGTTACTACTTTTGGTTCTTTTGACTCTTTGACCGATTACTTCCACATGTGGAACTTCAGGGTTTATACCTGAGCCTGCATTGAGGCCTTACCATATGTCCAATATCTCTAGATTTTAATGCATTGTTGTGAATCTGAGATGTTGAGTATTTAATACTAATCACTGTTTATTAAAAGATATTATGAAACTATTTAATGAAAAGGAGTAACAGTGGAAAAATCTGGGAAATACAAGTGAAAAATCATGTAAATGAATATAAAATCTTTTGTTTAAGTGACTCAAATTATAAGCAAATAAAACACATTTCGTATTGACTAAGTATGTAAGTACTTGCAGAATAGTATAGCTAAGATCGGTTTAATGAGACAGGCCAATTGACAGCAAAGTAGGTTTTCTACTGTTAAATCAATGAGTTTTCCTCAAATTCTGTTTTAGATGGCAATGAAAACAAAACAACGCATGCTAAAGGAAGACTGGGAATTTTTTAAGCAGAGGCGTTTTATTGAAGAGCAGGTAGGATTTTCTTTTCATACCATTCTACGTTATACTAATGCCACACATATATTTGTATAATGCAAACATGAGTGTAGTATGTTGTACTAGTTCTGTGCAATCTAATTCTGCAACTACGCCAGGCATGAAATTTGATCTAAGATACAGAAAAGCGAGAGCCAAGAAGAGCAGGTAAAAGTCTGCAATCTCAGTTACTACAAGGCAAAACATCAACACTGTAGTCTTAGGACTGAATGGCAGGTGTTTAAAATCTTTGTACAAAAAAGTGGGGAATTTTTGTTCCCTTAGAGTGGGATCCGAAACATCGAGTGTGGAGCTGTCTTGACGTACATGGTAGGGAATATTGTGCTCAAAAGTTTAATAAATGCCTCTGTGTGTGTGCAGGACAGTGAGCCTCAGTATCAGGGCCGGTGATTCCACCTGTTGAAGCTCCAGTGATAGCTCCTGCATCTGTTTTTTGGGGAAAAGGGCTGAGCAGAACTGTGTTCCTTTTTTTAAGGTGTAACAAGAGAGAGGCCAGTAGAAATTACTACCTTATTATAAAACTGCTGTTTAAGACTCAGTACTCTCTTCTGCAGCCTAGAGGTATTCAAGTGTGCATCATGCTTTCCATAAGAGTACAGTGGACTTCAGATAGAGTCAACTCTGGATGGAGAACCTGTCCGTTCCTGTACCAGTATGCAGAAAGAAATGCTAGTCACGAGCCAGAGAGAGTATGATAGTACATTTTAATAAACTTAAACTTAAGCTTAAATTGGCAATATCTCAAAGCAGTCATCAGTAAGTACTTTTTCCTATAAGGAAAGTAAGCCTGTGTTAACCGTGTCTTTAGAACATCTGGTATACAGGTCTCCTCAGAGGACTCGAGGAAGAATCCTCTTTTTCCTTGATCCTAATTGGCCTTAAGTGAGCTGTAAGACCATGGCTGCTTAGGTAAGGATCAGGTCTGGTCATCTATAGAAGTGGGAGCTTAGGCACATCCTTGTTTAACCTAAGGCTTGTAGGTACATAATGAAATGAGATGCTTTCAGGATTAGGCCTCTGTCAGGTGGAGATTATTTGGATTGTATATTTTCATTAATGCAGTCAAGTCCTGTTTTGGGCAGCTACTCTTTATACCATTGTAGCTACCAAATTAGTCCTATTTTTTTTTTTTTTTGATTTGCAAGTTAAGGGTCAGTTTGCTTTCTCCATTTGTCAGCAGTGTCCTTTCGTGTATATCATGAAACAAGACAAAAACTGCTCAAGTTTAGAATACATCAGCAGAAATACCATGCAAGATGTATGTATAAATGAGTCAAGGAGATGGACTTGTCCAATTTTCTATTTCATAGTGGAGTCATACTTTATTTGAAGAGTTCTGATGCCAAATGTTTGTTGTTTGTAACTTTGAACTTCCTTTTTTGTGATCGAAACACCACCTTCATGAAATTATTCTGAATTATTCTGCTTTTAAATTATTTTGGCCAAAGAACCGTTTTGATTATGTAACTTGTCATTATGTGCCATTGAATTTTTAATGGGAAGACTTGCACTACTAAAACACTACCTTTACCATTTACTTCAGCTTAATAACAAGAAGGCACTATCTGGGGAGAACAACTTCACAGACACAATGAAACACATGCTGTCATCACGTTTGAGCATGCCTGACTGTCCCAACTGTAATTATAGAAGAAGGTGAGCTGATGTTTTTAGTATGAAATCATAAAAAATCATTACTTTCCTTTTCAAGGAAAAAAAGAAATACATTATTGGAACAAAGAGTGTGGTTGCTTTAAATAAATGCAAGTTAAACAAGGTCATAAAAATCTGTAATTTATTCTTGAACAGATGTACTTGTGATGACTGCAGCCTTTCACACATTTTAACATGTGGCATCATGGATTCTCCCATAACGGATGATATCCACATTAACCAGTTACCACTACAAATTGATTCTGCTCCGGATTATTTATCTGAGATCCGCCCACCCAGTATGTCTTCAGCGAGTTCAGGATCGGGTTCCAGCTCACCTATCACAATTCAGCAACATCCCAGACTCATCCTCGCAGATAATGGTTCTGCACCAACTTTGTAAGTTCCTTTTTCTGTTTTAAATTTTTATAGTGAATTGAACTTAAGCAGGCAAATGACACTGGCAGGGTATCATTATGTAATGCTAGTTTTGTCTCAAAAAATTATTTAATAATGGTCCTCTATTCAGCTAGCCACAACTCCAGCTGTATGTTGTGCAAACATACATATATTAAAAAGATGCTGTCAAATTTCTGAAAATCTCTGAAGATTAGCAGTATTGCTTTAAGTTTTTGTAGTGTGTGCTCTCCTGCTTTGCAATTACGAGGACATCAGATACTGATCTACTTTAGGGCATCGTGTTAAAATGTCAGATTTTCCTAAACTGAGCAAGGGAACCGGCATTCTTTTCTTTGAAGAATTGTCATTTCATATGAATCACTTTGGTTCCAAAAACCCCCTTTATTTTATGGCTTTTACGATTGTTAAACCTCTGCTAATATGTCTTGCATCAAAAATTATTGTCCCTATCAGAAGTATCTGCCACTCAATTTCTTACACTCCAATCAAAGTCTTTATCAGATTTGAGCCATTAGTCTAATGGCTTCCACCCCTTCATAATTCCAGAGTTGAAGGTGCTTGGTGGACTGTCTTTTGTACTCAGTTATGGGTACAGCTAGCCAGGAGTCTCTTCTGCTACATGATAGTCTGGAGAACTACTTGGAAAACCCCAACCTGAGTTACTTGCATGGTGGGAACGCTGAAATAATGCAATACCTGCTGTAGGTACAGTCCAGGGAATTGGCCATAGTGTTCCATGCTCATACGCTGTGATCAAAGAGGACAGTGCAGATGTGTGGGATGTTTCTGATGACTGTCAGTCACTGAGTTCCATTTCCTGTAAACATTTATCTACTACCACCAATGGTTTAATATTTCGTTACATAGCTGTAGTTTCTGAACCCAGTCGGGGAGCACCTGAAAACAGCTACGTGTTCTTAGATGTGTGCTTTGCCATTTCTATAAGCTCTCACTAATTTTGGTGCTGAAATGTCAAAAATTCTTCAGTTTGTCTCTTCAGAAGCTAGTTCAGTTGAATCCAAGTATTATTTACTGTAAGAAGCCTATTTTTAGGGAAATGCCACTGCTCCTTGGGGAAGTGCCACTTTGTCTCATACTATCTGCTGTTTTTGGTTTTTTTCATTGCACATTTGAAATATACCTAATGGGGCCATCATGTAATTAAATTTTGGCTCAGTATTTCATGGAATGCAACAAGATAAAAAGTGCAGTTTAAGAGCTCTTTTAAGAGCTCTGGATTATTGTAGCAACGTGAACTAACCGATCTTTGCAACACTTCACTGGAGTGAGTAATAAAACGTGCAGGTCCTTTTGCTATCTATCTGTAAGGCAAAAAATTTCCACTAAGTATTTTAGAGCAGATTGTGAAAAGCAGGCAGATGTGGGGTTGTCTACAAACTAATTGCTGTTGAGAAATTTAAGGGCTACTGTGATGTGTTCAGTGTTCCCTTTTTACTGGTGTGACATTTAACGTGTGGAAAACCTCAAATTTTATATTGTGGGATTTTCCACTTGGCAATTTCTGTGAAGGAGGGCATTGGTATAAGGCTGTTTTCATCAAATTAAAGGTTATCAACATTCTGCAATTATTAATTCTTGGATAGAATTATCTGAATAGATCCTTGGTCATAAAACCATGTTTGAAAAATATTTTACTCAAAACCAGCAGGGAATCTCATTTTCAATCAAGTCTGTCATTCAGACATGTGACTGCTACTTTCAGTGGGATTATGTGGCAGGTTGTTTGATTTTACTTGCTCGAAAAAGTGAATTCAGTTGGACAACTTGGAACACCATCTGTTGACTCCTAATTGGAACATTTATACAAGGGATGCCCTCAACTTTATTTCATCTTGGTATTCTTGCTGCTTTCACTCTAACTGAGCACTGTGATTTATCTAACACTCTTTTCCCCTCAGTGGTAGTGATGATGATGATGTTGCACCATTATCAGCAAAATTTGCTGATATCTACCCACTGAATAATTACGATGATGCAGAGGTTGTAGCCAACATGAATGGAATCCACAGCGAGCTAAATGGCGGCGGCGAGAACATGGCATTGAAAGATGAGGTACAGCATTTACAGTGCCCTGTTTTTTTCTGGGTTTTGGATGTGCTCACTGGAGAGATGTTTGTCCTTGTTGATGTCTCCATGTTAATGAGTTAATGTTGTCCAGTCTCCTCAGGTAAGCAGTACTAGCAGCAGTTCCTCAGAAGCAGATGATGAAGAAGCAGATGGGGAGAGCAGTGGTGAACCACCAGGGACTCAAAAGGAGGAAACATCTTTAGGAAAAAGAACATTAAGGAAAGATGAAACAAAAATGGATAGTCCACCACCTTCTTACCCCAGTCAGCAGGTACAGTCATCTAAAAACATCTTATAGTAGATCAATTTCTGAAATGTGGCTGTTGAATGAGAAGACATTTACATCATCAATTATTTTTTTATCTTAAAGTATTAAGTTGTCAGTAGGTAAGTATGACACCTAAAAGAACTAATTGTTACATTGTCATGTCAAATAATCTTTCAGTCAAAACCTGAAATATGTTAGTTATATTGAAAGTTGTTTCAGGAAAAGGGGAAAATCTTATTCTCCTACCTGTATGAATGAGAAACATAAACTAGCAAGCATTTCTGTTTGCCAGATCGACCTGGTCTTTGCGAAATCTCAATGTTATGTTATTTGAAATTAATTAGGGTGGGGGTATAGATGTTATAAATACTTAGTTAACACATATTTCTTTCATATTCCATTTGAGGATTACCTTTCCCCGTGTAAACGGTGTGTATTTAAATCAGTTGCATGATTTAGCATCATGGGTCTTGGGATGCTTGACTTGTTTGTTTTTAATGGTTTAAGATTGTGAACCTCTTAACTGTGAGATCATCAGACCACCTAAAGAACCATGCCTAGACTATCTGCTCTGCAAGTAGCTGTGTTTGGTTTAACAACTGAGCACCAAAGCAAAGTATCTGATAGATTTGTCTTTGTAACCATGTGGATTTCAATCTGAGTTACCCTGCAGCTGCAACACAGGCTTACTGCTTTGAGAGAGACCATCACTTTTATTTCTTATTGCATGAGAGAGTCTGTGTTAGTGCACCTTTGAGAGCTTAGACAACAGTCATCTCCCAGCAGATGTTATCCTCTGGTTGGGATGTTTTAAGACCTTCCACTGGAAGTTTTTTCTCATGTGTTAAAGGATATTAAACTAATTTTCTTTCAGCAAGTATGTTGAGTGTTGTGTATGGCTGACCAAGGTGATTAAAAATTACGTGTGGTGAGACCTCTATCAGACTAGTTTGAAACTGGTGAAAAGATTCAGTATTTGCTGTGGAAAATTAAATGAGATTATGTAAGTCTGCTTGCCTTAGGGAAGCAAACTAAAATGCAAGATAAAAAGATGGATTTAGGCTTTCTCTTTTTCCTTTTCTTTGAGGAATAAGAATATTCTCAGAATGAGTCTGAGGAACTCTTAATGATTTTCTTTTTTTAGTCTGATCTTCTAATCAGAGCTAAGTAGTGTAGTGTTGTATTTAAGTGATCGATTTCACCAGTACATGTCATGTGAATTTGAAATTTTTTTGGCATTACCTCTTGGGTTTGCTAGTTTACTCAGTGTCTCTATTTCTCTTGGATTCCTTTTCAGTACCCAGTTTGTCAGAATTGGATTTTCAGTCTTTGTTTGAAATCTTTTTTCTGTTTTCATTTGTTAGTAGATTAGTGTTGATTTCTAGATTGTACTGGTTTTTTATTATAAAGTTGGGGTTTTTTGTTTTCTTTATACACAAAATTAATTCAGTCATTTTATTTGGTTTATGAAATCTCTGTTATTTGTTAAAATATACCTTGTGTTAAAGGCTGTAATGCTTTTAAGTGATCATGATGAGTTACTTGTTTCTGAGAGGAAGGGATATTTAAGAAGAGCATCACCTACCAATTCTTCTCTAGAAAGCTAATACTTAATGTTACATTTTTGGAAAAGTGTCAATTGCCACTTTGGTGGGGAAAAGGAGAAATTAGAAAGTATTCTTGATATTGCTACTGGTAAAATTATCTGCCAGTGAAATGTCAGGTGGCGGTGGCAGAAAAAAGTAATGAGCTGAATGAAATGGAGTTGCTCTTTCTGGGGCTGCTTTTCTACTAAATCATGAGTTCTTTTTAGATAGCAGGGGCTGCAGATACCTTGAGAGCAGTACAAGTTTCTGAAGTGTGGATTTTTCATGGTTGGTGTGATTGTGAAGTTTTCATGAGAATTGTCAGCCTCACGCATTTACAGAGTTGTTGAATTTGGGTAATCCAGACCAGCCTTCCTGGTCAAAGCAAGATTATCTAGAAAGAGTTTTCTAGGGGTCAGCACAGTGTCCAGTTGGCTTTTGAGTACCACCACAAGTGGAGGCTCTAGCACTGCTGTGGGTGATCCGTTCCAGTGTTCAGCCACTCTCACAAATGAGTGTTATGAGTGGAATTTCCTGTATTTCAGTCTATATCCATTTCCTCTCATTCTTTTATGGGATACCACTGAGAGGAACCTGGCCCCGTCTTCTCTGTTCTTCCCTTCCCCACCCAGTCAGGGAGCACACACTGGTAAGATCCCTCTGAGTCTCCTCAGTTGAGGCTGAACAGTCCTAGTGCTCTCATTCGCTCCTTGACAGATGCTCCCGTCTTTGTGGTCCTTCACTGGTCTGGCAGCAGTGTGTCCATGTCTCTCATACTGGGGAGCTTAGAACTGAGTCTGGCACTGGTCTCACCAGTGCTGAGCAGAGTGGTAAGACTGCCTCCCTTGACATGCTGTTTGTGCTCTGCCTAATGCAGCTGAGGACTGCTTCCAGTTTTATCAGCTGATCAGCTCTTACCACTACTTCCTACACCTGTTTTTTTTCCATGTGCTTGGAAAATTGTGGAAAATATTAATCCAGTTCAATTTTTTTTCTTTTTATACTGGGGTGATTGCCTAGTAATGATCAAATGCTGTCAAGGTTTGTATCAGTATTTTGCTTGTTGTCACTGACAGTGGATGTTAAATCTTTGTATGGTACGAAATCTCTCAGTTTTTAGGGTATCCTTTTAAGTAAGATAAAGATTCTTCACTAGTGCTTTTGCTTCACTATGAGGCTTTTCTATTGGTACTAGAAAAAATTCTGTGAATGCTCTGAAAATATTAATTGATGTATGCAAAATGAAATAATACTACTGATTACTAAGATTTTATGTCTGTTGAGTAGACTGAATTTTTTAATGGGTTTTGTTGGGTTTTTTTAATAGGCTGACCAAGGTCCAAATGCTTGTGAATGTCATGTTTGCAAACAAGAAGCCTCAGGACTAACAGTCTCTGCACTTGCAACTGGACGCCTGCCTGCTGGGCACCAGTTTATGAATCCTGAAAAACCTGCACATCCTGCACTTCATCTCTATCCTCACATCCATGGACATATACCATTGCATACGATTCCTCATCTGCCTCGCCCACTTATCCATCCCACCTTGTACACTGCTTCTCCCTTCACACACAATAAGGTAAGCCTGACCAAGGAGATGGATGCATCCCCATCCCAGAAAAAGTTCTGTACAACTGTATAAACCAGCATGACTGAGTATCAGTGAAACAATGAGAAGTTGCTTTAAATTGTGCTTTGGTTATAATATTCCTTTTGCAAGGAATGGTGAGGGACAAGGGAGTAAGAGAGATTCAGAACTGCTGGAGGGTTTGTACAGAATGGCTGAGGGTATTTTTTGTCAGGAAGACTGATAATGTCTTCACTGCAATAGAAAGCATGTTGAGTCAAATGAGTCTTGCATGATGGAAGCAGTGATGGGACTTCAGTCAGTGTGAGAGAACTAATGAAATCTTAATTTCATATATACCAGAAAAAATTAGCATTCCATTTTGGCAATAATATTCTGAGATTCATAGTAAAATTTTTGTGAATTCTTTTTTTTTTTTGGTTGGGGTTTGTTGGGTTTTTTTGAGAAAACAGACACATAGGAGTCTTACTTCATATTTGTAAGGGGTTTTTTGTCATTCAAGAGAACTTGCATTCCTGCAGGTTCTGCAAAATTCTTCTGACCTTAAACTCATAAGTAATAAACAAGAGAAAGGTGTGGAACAAGAATTGGGACCAAGTGACAGCCTCTCAGAAATATGAGCCAAAACCAAGCATCCCTATCAATGGGGATGTTGTTTCACATATGTTTAAAGCAGCTGAACTGTGGGTGCTGCTGAGAGGAGCAAAGCCTTTGTCGTTAGGTACATCTTTGTCATCTCCTGATCTGATCCGGTGCTCAAGGTTGCAAGGAGAGTAGAATAGTCCACCAAGGTGACTCTTAATTGCTCTTTTTGTCCTGAACATCCACTTCGGGTTTTCCTGTATTGGGTGTCCCTTCCTTACCTCTGTTCAGTAGCTGCAATGTGCCAGCAACAACCCATTACTGTTCTTTTGAAACCATGTTAAGTGTTTCTTTGCACCCATGTATACAAATTTTCTTTAATGCTGGTTTTTCCAGCTCCTCCCACATTCACCATTAGGCAGATAATGAAAATCCCTCTTTATAAAAAAGGGACACTAGATATCTAAGTGGTTTGTTTGGCCTCGATTTTCATGTCTGAAATGTCATTGGACTCAAATGGTATTTTTAATATCTATGTCTACTTCTGCATAGCTTTTAAATTGCATCCAATCTAGTACAAAAACAGAACAAACCTGCTTTTCCTTGGCCTTTTTAAAGGTGGCAGTAATTGAACGTAATGTTTATGTTGCATGAGGCCTCTGGGAGAAAAGTAATTTTAGAATGTGTATGAACAATTTCTTGGTTGTTGTGATTTCTGAAGGTTTTCATGAAGAAATGGGGTGACCCCAAACAACTTGTCTCTATAAAATGAGAAAAAGTGTGCTTCATTTTTTCCCCCCAGTTGGTTCTTAAAAGGAAAGGATGTATTCCTTGCCTGTTCATTTTAAGTTAGGAATCACTTAATACTTGAAAATGAAAAAAAAAAAAAAAAAAAGGAAGAAAATAGTGAAGTTTTGTTTTATGTGTTTTATTTCTTTTTCTCTTGCCCTTATTTTCAATGCTGAGGTGTTTGTAATCCCTTTTTCACAATTGCCTTCTGTGGTAATGATTGTCATGTCAGAGAAGATTAGTTTGTTTAGGCAGCTTGTGCTTCGAAAGGTAGTAATTCCTAGAAAGTTCTAAATTCATACAAATTTATACAAAATATATATAAATGTATATAATATATATATATTGTTTTAATTATATATTAACACAACTGTTTTTCAAGATTTGGACATTTTGTGTTACAGTTAGTTATTCAGTTAGTTGATTCTAAAAGCAATGTTTTTTGAGTGTAAAATATGTACACACAGTCTGAGTAATATATGCATTAATTATCAGCAAATCAGTCTTTTTATTGTTCTGGGAAATACTGTCTATTATGCTTTGATAATGCTTTTCCCAATTAAAACACCGTGATTTGAATATTGCTGTTGGAGTGACTGTGTAAGCAAACAGAATATTAATGGGGAAAATACTTTGTTTTTGTTGTAGGCATTACCACCAGCTCCAGTTCAGAATCATACAAACAAGCATCAAGTATTCAATGCATCTCTCCAAGATCATATTTATCCAAGCTGTTTTGGGAGCACTCCAGATTGGAATAGTTCTAAATTTATAAGTCTTTGGGGTTCAGAGGTGATGAATGACAAGAACTGGAATCCTGCTACATTTTTGCCTGACACAATTCCTGGTGAGGGTTTGTTACTATTTCACACTGACTAGTTAAAAGCCTTATGTTTTATGTTTCTTTTCAGGAATGGTGGGGTTTATCACCATGGTTTTATAAGATGGAATTCTGGCAGATTTGCTGCCACTTCTACTCCAGTTGGTCTGAAAATTGAAAAATAAATTCTTACTTACTGGGGAAAAGATGCTAAAGGCAAACAAATAGTGTGCTGGTTTTCACCTTTGGTCGTTGTAGAGTTATGTTTGTCTTCAGGAGTTTAGTATTTTAAAGAAATGGTAAGTAAAGGGAAACTTAAATAACTTCTAGATTACTCCACAAAAGCCTGCCTTATTTCTACAGCGTAGTAAGAGCACTGGTAAAGAGGCACTCTATCCTACTTCTTATAATGCCCACAGATAACTGCATTGTCATTCAGAAAGACAGAGGCATAAATCAAGAAAAAAGATTAATTTAAACCAGGAAGCGTTTGGAAATTCTAATGGTTAAAGTGAAAGAGAATAAAAGGAAAATTAGAGAGGGAGAAACCTTTCCATTCACATCCTAGCAAATACTAAAAAGCCTTTTTTATTTTATTTGACTTGTATAAAAAAGGAGGCTTGGGGGTTTTGTGTGTTGGCTTTCTTTTTCAGACTCATCTGCTGCTAAGTTGTTCAAGCTACTACAGTGATACTTAAAAAGAAAGGCATTAAAAACATCCAGAAAACTTCCCCAGTAGCACAGCTCATCCATTTACAAATGTAGTTGTGGGTAGCTGTTCCAGGAGATGGTTGGTGGCAGACTCATCTGGAAGGTCTATCACAAAGGTGTTTCTGTTAGCTGGAATTTCAAAAAAATAAATAAATGGTTTATCATTTTGTATTGATAAAAGGATGTGTTGTTCTATCTTATATTTTTTGTGGCCTATCTGGATTTCAGATTGTGGAGATTATATAAGTGGATGAAGGTATCTGTAGCACATTTTCTACTTGTAATACATTTAGTAACGTTCTTAGAATTCTGTCTTTAGGGCTTGTGATTCTGCACTGAGACTTCCCAGCACATTTTTTGTTACAGCTACATTATTTGGGAGGATAGAGGGGGAAACAAGGATTCCCTTCACTAATCCTACTAAGCCAACGTCAACAATATATCCTATGTCTGCATCTGAATTATTGAATGTGTAATTCTAAATCCTATAAAGACACTGCAGTAATTATGTGATTCTTAATTACTCTGTGTGTTTCAATTGAAGGGAGTGATATATTAGCACCGGCACTCTCAGAAATAAGACCCGAAGCACTTCCTACTACATCTAGCAATGAAACAACAGCGGTTACTGACAGCAAAGAGAAAAAAAATGCTGCAAAGAAGAAATGTCTGTACAATTTCCAGGATGCCTTTATGGAAGCTAATAAAGTTGTCATGGCAACCTCTTCTGCCACTTCTTCTGTCTCCTGCACAGCAACTACAGTGCAGTCAAGCAGCAACCAGTTCAAAGTATCATCCAAGAGACCTTCATCGATAGGTAAGGATTTGTAACTCACATACAGCTTTAGTAACTGGCACAAGTACATTTAGCTAACCGTAAGGACTTACATAAGTGTTTAATTTAGTAACATTATGCATCTTGATGATTTTTGTTAATTGCTGTTATTACTCTTGAGTTAGTCTCTCTACTTCTGGATGGAAGAACTTTGTGAAAAACCTTGATGTTAGGGTTTGAAATTGGTAATAGAAATGAGTTGAAGTACTGCTGATGTTTATAGAAGCTGAGAATATACAGTACTTTATGATTTTATGGATAGTTTATCGGGACTTACTAATTATTTTTAACTGTACCTGGGTTTTTTTCCCCCAATTTAGGTGAAGTGTTCCACAATATTAATAAAGAGGACCATAGACATTCTGCGCCAGTTGCGCCACGAAATAGTCCTACCAGTTTAGCATCCCTTCCTTCACTGTCTCCTGCTGCACTGTCTCCAGCCTCTACACCACATCTTCCAAATCTTTCTGCTCCTTCTTTCCCCAAAACTGCTGCAACAGCCCCTGGATTTGTGGATCCTCATTCAGGTCTTTGTCCTACTACAGTTGCACCTCCTACTTCAACCACAGACAGCTCTGTAAGTGCCCCACCAAGTGTCTGCAGGTAAGTTTGTTGTTATTCTTGCCATTCTTTTTTACAATAGGTAGGAAATGAAACTACAGATAGCTCTTCTTCTTTGCCACTGGTTGTAGTGAGAAAGCGGTGTTTGTGTTCAGCAAATGAAACAAAGTGCAAATACTTCTTATATAACTTGGTGTGAGGCTTCACAAATACAATTTCCATCGTGGAGTCCAGTTACTGAATTTAGAGGCTTGAAAACAAATGTTTGCTCACTTGGGATATACAAGTCAAACTGTTCTTTCTCACACTGATTACTGGTTAATGATTGCTGCTGCTGAGACACAAACCTCTTGTATAACTTACCTGTTTTCTGTCATTTTGGCATTACATGGCAAGCAGGAATGGAAAGCTGTGAAAACTTACTCTGTAATTTAGCTCAAAATATAAAGAGCTCATAGATGGTCTTGAAACCTGCCACATAGTGACACATTTTCCTGACTACACTTTGGGCTTCTTAGTATCAGTCCTACTGTTTATACAGTGATTTTAGTGTGGAAGGATGATGTGATTTCTGAAGGTTTTCAAGGGTGTTGGAGGTGGGAAGGACTTTGGTGCTGTCTTCTGGTAGTGTTATGTACTGTGGCAGGCTGACAATGGTGCCAGCCCTTTGATGTGTCTGAAGGGTGGAGGCATAACAGAAAAGCAGTTGAGTCATTGCTCTAAGCTCTCTGTGACCTGAAGGACTGTGATCATGGATGCTATGAATGTAGTCTCCTGGCTGCTGTAAGTTTTCAGAAGATGATGTGAGATTTAAGTAGAGTTTGGTAAATGCTTCTAAAAATGCCATTATTTCTGTTATCAGCTGGTTTTATTGATGATACCTCAAGATAAGTAACTGTTCTGTCATATTTGGGAAATTACGGCAATTTTGTAAAGAATTTTTCTTACCCTAGTGCAGGGAGATAATTGAATATGGACACAGTAGAAATCCAACCTTTTATCATTGTTTCCAGGTGCTAATGTGATATTTTTCGTTTGTAAAAAAAAAAACCAAAACCTGAGAGAGACCCAAAAGCAGTGATTGTATTCTGGGGAGGGGGAGTGAGGTTAGAAAGAAGATTTATACATATTCCGTAGATGAGGCAGACTATGGCCTGTTTTCACTTTTCTAACATAAGAACAAGGAAATACTAATGATAGACAAGAGAGGGGATTATTTTCATACTTCTTTCTTTTGAAGCACAATCACTTCAGTTTTAGGGGACCTGGGCAGTAGAAATGTTGTCTGCACAGTTACACAGTGCTCTGGCGGAATAAACTACCATGTGCCTGCTTATTGAAGGGATGTGCTAATATTTCCCCTTCAAAATCAAGTTGCAGACAGGGTAATGGGAACTTTAGGTTTTAGCTCATCTTGGATTTTTTATGTCAAGAGCTTGAAAATCTATCTGAAACCAGGAGATTTGCAACTGCGTTTGTTACCTTCTTGATGCCATAAGTGGGGAGATGGGCAGCAGTTTCAAAACAATTCAATTTAAAAAAGCTAGAGTCACTACTTCTAAAATACTTTACCTGTTTAAAGCCAGGAAGAGCAGTTCCAAAACTCTCTAGGCTGCTTGTTCAGAGAGTCACTAAATTCGGGTTTTTATAGATCACTTTCCTATATATCATTTTTTCCTTCTGCTTGGCTTTGAATTACTCCATTTCCAAGCTAATAGATGAAGGCTTTAGGATTTGATACATCACTGGTGTCTGATAGCCCAGTTTGAGAACCATTGTTCCTGGTGGAGGCAGGAACATGTATATATTTTTTAAAAAAAATTATTACTTTATCTATAATAACATTATTTTCCTTATTTATTATCATTAGGGTTTTATAAGCTTTTTTTTTTTTTAATTTAACATAGTGATCCTGATTGTGAGGGCCATCGCTGTGAGAACAGTAACACGTACGATCATCAGCAGTACGATGGAGAGGAGAGCCAGGATGAAGATAGCTGTTCAGAGCATAGCTCCAGTACCTCAACTTCCACAAATCAGAAGGAAGGAAAATACTGTGACTGCTGTTACTGTGAGTTCTTCGGCCATGGAGGAGTAAGTTTTTGTATTTTGAATTGCTTTTGTTTCCTTTTTTGTCACTTACTTGTCATCGGTTCCATGTGATTTATCAGACTGCATCTTAGGGGTTGGCATTGGAACTCACTCAAGAAGTTGTAAAAGGAGTTAAAAAGTAATTTTCCTCTTTGAAATGAAGGATTGAAATAAACCTTTCCAGTTCAAAGCATTTAAGAGCAATAAAAATGACTAGAAGATTTAGGAAGCAACTGACTTGGATAATAGATGCCGTGTTTGACTGAAACTGCAAACAGGAGGCATTGAGCCATTTAAATAACTTTACAAAATTCATTTGCTCCTCTGTAGTGCTGTAGTTACAATTAATGTGATGAGGTTGGGTAAAAGTATGCTTTATATAGGGTATTAGTTTAAATCTTTATGGCGATTTATGGCTAGTCTGCCATCTAGTAAAGTAGCAATCCTCAAAGTATTCACTTTAATATGATTTTTTACAAAGGAGAACAAAAAAGAGAAAGTACTCTAGATTCTTAGCTGAAATATAACACATTAATTTTTTATTAACTTGTAAATCTATGTATGGCCTGTTTTCATAATCAGTTCACTGGTACAGTTTGAGTTACTGACATTTTTCCTATTTGAAATAAAAACTCAGTTTATTTGCCATGTATTTGATCGGGTCAGTTTCATCTTAGTTCTTCAAGTGTTTTAAAACCCCCTGCCCTGGGGGGATTTAAAGGGGTCAGGGAGGAGATCCCACTTCTCTTTGCATGTTCCCACCATGTCCATGCTTGATTTGTGTTTGATAGTTACCTGACTGCACAGTAAGTTATTCATTTTGCTGAAGTGGCAGAATGAAACAGGATTTTTAAGTTAATAGGCTTTACTTTGCTGATTTAGTGAGCTGAACTGGTGTAGCTGCAAACAGATGGGCACCAGGTTTGGTACAGGAGCAGAGAGGGTAAGGAGGGGAGAAGCAGTGAGGAGTTGAGAGGCAGGAGCAGCGGTTGGGAATCCAGATATGGAGCATGATGCAAGGATTCCATTTGCAGCAGTGTTAAGTTATTGATGGGACTCTGCTGAGGAGTGTGGTGGCAAGCTTCAGTGCAGGATAATCAGCCCTTCATAGGTAGAGCCCAGAGGCCTGTGTAGCCCAACCTCTGAAACAGATTTCATAGCAAGTGAAAACAGAGCAAACGTCTGCTCCTTTGAAATTTTGAAATACAGCATACCAATCACAAGAGAATATGGGAATAAAAGTCACAGTATTTTTTTCTTGCTTTTAGAGGTTATTTCTTTGTCTTCTCACTCTTGCCATCCTCCTCAAGATAAGCTGTTCTTTCACTTGGAAAATGTAGTTCAGAAGCCAGCACCAAGTCTGACTGGTCTGTTGCCTGTTAAATACACTTGAGGTTCACATACAAACAATGAGTCGATAGTCAGGTTTGGACCTGGTGTGTAATTTGAAGGGAGAGTATTTTGAAATTTCAAAAGCACTAAGTCAGTGAAATTTTTCCATTTAGTCACTAAATTTTTGTCCTGTGTCCTTCAGCCTCCAGCTGCACCAACCAGTAGAAATTATGCAGAGATGCGAGAAAAGCTTCGTTTACGTTTAACAAAAAGGAAAGAGGAACAGCCGAAGAAACCGGATCAGATCTCTGAAAGGGAAAGTGTTGTTGACCATCGAAAGGTGGAAGACTTGCTGCAATTTATAAACAGCTCTGAAACCAAACCAGTAAGCAGTTCTCGTGCAGCCAAGCGAGCCAGGCATAAGCAAAGAAAGGTAAGACATAAAAGTATGTTTATCCTAGACCTCACATTTTTGAATCTCTGCACTCCCCTTAAGTATGCCACTGTATACTGATTTATCCTAATGCTGTCACTGTTTTCTGTGTAGTTTGTGGTGCACTGCCAGTTTGTTTTTACACAACTGGCTTACTTGTTCTGGTGCTACCTGAGGAGTTATGTACTAGACTAGGAGGATTTCTCAAAATGCCACTGTCATGTGTTTCGGTGCAAGTCGTCTTTCTGTTGGAATTTCCCACACTTCAGAAGGTTATTTCTGAGTATCAGAAGTGTTACAAATTTTATTGTTTCATAGCATTGACATTTAAAAGCTGGGGAAGTTAGAAGGTCAGTGTTTCTGTACTGGGATAATGGTTTTGATAAGGTATCTCTGTAGGAAGCCAGGAAACATAAGCCAGTGCTTTTATGAGAGAGGAAGAGTTGCAATTTGGTATTTTTAGAATAATTGCACTGAGCACCTTGCTGTCCTGATTGACAGAGGTTAAGTGCAGTGCCAGGTGATGACACTAAAGGTTATCCCAAGCTGGAGTGGCAAGCTGCAGAGAGGGGGCAGGGAAGAAAAAAAATTACAGGTTGCTTTCCAAATGAAAATTGGTAAAAAAGATTTCTAAAAAACCCCAGTGTGTAACAGTGAAATTATTTTTTGGAAGCAATATTTGCTGAGGATAATATAGAGGAAATACGAAAGTGGAATAGCAGAGGAAGTACCCTTTTCTTTTAAGTTGGAACAGGCAGGAAACCTTTTCTTAGAGCAATTCAATTATCAGCCATAAGTATAAAGTTCAAGGCACAATGTGATTGGTTGCTGAATGTTTTTGATTTCTGATAAGCATATTATGTGATCACACTGTAAATATTTTCTTGTTTGTGGATTTTCTTCTGGCACTACTTCTGCATTTTTTAAATGCTTCCATGAATTTGGAACACCTGATGTTCACAAGTTAAATTCTTTATGTCCACGTTGTAGCACTATTCAGTATCTTGAGGGTTTAGTGGATTATTTATAAATAATATTAACTTTTTAAAATTTGCAATGCAAAATTCACTTTGCTCTTACAGTGTAGTTTGAGCATAAGAAGTGGAAAATTCCCATGGGGTCTTTCTCATGAGTCGCTCATTTGTTGAATGACTTCTGTAACTGTGAAAAAGTAATGCCATACAGGTGCCTCTGAATGTGCAAGAAAATAAATGGTCATGGTTGTTCTTGTTGTATGATTTGGTTTCATTTTGCTAATGATGCAAGGTGAATGCTGTACAGCAAAGTTTTAGGCATTGGCAGTAATGGCATAAATGTCTTGTGTCTTTGTTTTGGTTAATGAACTAGTGGCTGACTATGGAAAACTGCCATCCTTAGAATTTTTGACAGCTTCTAATGTAACTATTATTTGCTTAGTGTTTTGGTGCAGAATGTTTTTAATGATTTTTCTTCCTAACATTCCTGATCTCTGAAACAGAGCCACTCTGCTACCATAGCAAGAGAACAGGTAAATGATACAACCTGATGCAAACTTGAGTTAACCTTAGAAATATGTGCAGTCTTTGAGAAGGAAGCTGAGTGCTTTGTGGCTATAGAGAGCTTTGACATGAAGTTAGGCTTAGCAGTAGGGGAGATGAACAGTTGGTATTAACAGTGGTCAAATGAGTTACAGAAACATAGAAAATGTGAATAGAGAAAGGATTGTAATGTATTTAAAAGGGCAGCCTTTATATACTTGCTTGCTCTGCAGACTTACAGATTAGGTATGTCCATATGTTTACATCCTAGGATTTATAATGTCCATAAAGAAAAGTAGTAATAATCCCTCAAACTCGTAATGTCCAAAATATGTGACACTTTCAATAAACCTATTGTTACTTTGCAGCTTGAGGAAAAAGCTCGACTTGAAGCTGAAGCCAGGGAGAGGGAGCATCACCAGTTGCTTGAGGAGCAGAGGCGGCGTGAGGAAGAGGAAGAAGAGAGGCTGAAACAGGAATTACAGCGGCTCCAAGAGCTTCAGCAGTTGCGGGCTGTAAAGAAAAAGAAGAAAGAGAGAACAAGTAAGGACTGTCCGAAGGCAGACCTGCTCACGAGGAACTGCCAGGCAGTGAAGGAACCTGTCCCAAATGCACCTGAAGACATTCAGAATGGTACCCTTGAGCAATCAGAAAAGATAGAAACCTCAGCTGGTTCACTGTCGAGACATGTGAATCACACAGAACAGAGGCCAGTTCTAGAGACGGGCTGTGAACTGTCCAATCCTATAAACACTAGAGACTCGAAGCTGCTTTATCAGAAAGAGGGCAGTGTAAAGCAGCATGAGCCCCTCTCTTTTCTGCTTGATATTATGCATCAACATAAAGAAGGAAACAGTAAACAGAAGCTAAAACAGATGAACAAACAGTGTGTTGAACAAGTGAAAAAGCCTGTTGAATTCCCCAAAGCAGCTGAGATTCAGACTAAAACCAGAAACCAAATAGAATCCAAAGCAAAAGCAGCAGAGCTCCCAACACTTGCAGAACCTAAAAAAGATGAGAAGAAATTAAACAATAACAACAAAAAACAGTTGAACCATGTAAAGGAAGAGAAACCACCTGTAACAAGTGAATCCCCATCACCAAGTGAACAGCAGCAAAATAATAAGCTAATACTTGCAGATTCTCCTCAACCAAAAGGCAAGAACAAGAAAAACAAGAAGAAAAAGGGGGACAAAATCAACAATTCCATTGGTAAGTGTGTAAGAAAGTTGAAGAACTCGGATTATTTTCTGTTCTTACCATTTAATTCCAGAAGTCTGACATATTTATCTTCAGGCATTCCTGCCAATGTAAATCAGAGAAACTGAAAAACTGCTGTCAGGAATACTCAAGTCATCGAAATTACAATTAAGAGATGGATAGTGTTTTAGTTAAGAAGCATAGAATGCTTTCAGGAACAAATGAATAAGCATATGCTCTAGGTTTTGTAGGGAGTTTTGTCAGTTAGGCTTTCCAGGAGACTGGCTTTCTTTTCTTACTTGAAATAAATAGATTGTTTAATTCAACAGTACGTTGAAATCCATCTTGAATTTCTTTAAAAGCAAGATTGTTTCTCATACAGCATTAGGAGTGCAGTATGAAATTGATCTTACTCTTTAGGCAAAGGAAATAAGGGGATTCTGCAGTGAAGGAATGGTCATTCATGCATAAATATGCATTTTTTTCAGTGGAAATAATTCCTTTCTTATATTAATTACATCAACAGGTAAGTAAATTAATTCAGAAACTAATTTACTGTTTTTTATTTGCCAGAGTGAAAAGCTGTAGTGGGACGTTAATAAGTTGATAAAGTCGAGTGTGTTCTCCATATTAGCTCATTCTTGTACACAGATTTTTTTTTTAATTTCTCAGAAATAATAAAACCATAGAAGATTGAGTTAAATCAAGCAAGTTGCACTTGAATAATTTTATTTCCAGCTTACCTTTTTATTTGCCTGAACACATCCGACAGCTAACACCAGAGCTGAGAAGCGCACACAATTCTGGCCCATTGGCTCTGCCAGCGCAATAGTCAAACTGCTGTTCTCAGGCACCTCTTTATTCCTGCACATCCTTGCTCCCTACTGGGACTCCCAGTTGGGATGGCAGTTTTGTGGCATGGATATATCTGCTTGGAGCAGCTGGTCATTCTCCTGGGATCACCTGGTAGCTGAGTGGTGATGTTGCATAAATCCAACGTCCACCAGTTCTCACTGCCGTTCTGACTGGTAAGCGCAGCAAGACAGGGAACCTTCATGCCTTGGCAGTCTCTGCCAGTGTTTAGCAATACTTATGTTTGTTAAGCTTTGTTACAAAAATGCCAAGCTAACTCTTGGTTGCAGGAAGTGCTAGGGTTTTTTTTAGTGATTTCATAGTTGGATTGGGTCAGCCAAATCTGATGCCCAGTGTTTCCATTCCCTGTCTGTTGAGCAGCGATGGAACCATTTTCTCTGACACCTTAGTTCTTATGCATACTCTGTTGTGGTGTGTTTGGGTTTTGGCTCTTTTAATTTACCAAGAAGAATGTACTCCTGTGATTGGAGCAAGACAGAACTCCAAAACTGGGAGCAGAAAGAGGAGACTGGAGACGTTTGAGGGAGAAAATATGGAAGAGGGTGTTTACTGTAGGAGAATGCAGGTACCTTCCTGCATCTTGTCCTCCTCCCTGCCCTCACCATTTTTTTTCTTCCTGCCTAAGTCAAGTGTACTTAAAATTTCCAGAAGTTCATGTTTAAATGGGAAAAAATACAGGGACATGTTTCTCAATTTGTCAAGAAAAAATTGTGTTGTTTTCTGTAGACTTGGGACTGGATTTTTATTTTAAGTTATTCTGACTTGAGAGCTATAAGAAAGATACTCTAATACACAATTTTTTATGTAGTTATGATTTTTTAAAGATATAGGGTTGATGTGCCAAACTAGCAAAGACACAAAAATTGTACTGAGAAAAAAACCAAGTAGAACTGGAGTAATTGAGACAACGTGAAAAGAGGGAAACAAAGCTAGGGGGTTTTAACTGAGTTTTCAAATGAAGTGTTAAAGCAGAAAATGTTACTGCTTTTGGTGAGATCTGTTTCTTAAATTTTTTTTTTTTTTCTGGCAGAGTATTTTTTACTCCTTGTTATAAAAAGACTGAAGAAATCTAGGAGTGCTAGGGAAGGCCCATGTTTGTAGGGCTTTCTGCTTCCTCAGAAGTAAGCTGAATAGCAAATACATGCAACTTTTAAAACTACCAGAAGTTTCTTTACCATGAGTTGTCTATTCTCATAATCTCAAGGATTCTGTAGTCCAAGTATGCACTTGACGGTTTTGGTTACATTCTTTGTCTCGCCTGTTTTTTGGAATGTATTGTTAAACTGCTTCAGAAATGAGTCTGGATTGCATATGCAGTGAGAAAGAAACTTCAAGAGGAAAATGGTCACATTGGTTTCTACTAAAATGTGTGGTTTCTGGTGCATTTCTTTTTAAAGTCCAGAAGAGAACCATTTGCTGAGATAGTACAATATACCAACAGGCACTGTGGTGACTTCTTTGCTGTAGCTGAGGCCATACAATTCAAGTCGTACATTAATGTGTTAAATATTTGGGTTTGGGGTTTTTTTAAATAAATTCTAATGGTTGCTAGTGTGACTTAAACTCTTGCAGACACAGCCTGATCATCATGTCCCAGAGGGAGTACATCAGCTCTACAACTCAGACATTTCAAAGCATTTTTCTTTATAAATACTGTTTTAAAAATGTTTCTAGAGCTACGTTTTTAGTAGTAAGACCAAGAACTTCAGCTGATTAATCAAGTCCTCTGTATGATTTGGTTATTCTTATGTATATTCCTGGTTTATGGTATCTTTTGCAGCCCATGCAATCAGTACATTCACTGTTAAATCATCTCTTCCTTTTTACCAATGTAACTCCTTCAAGTCTGTGCAGAGATACTAGTATAGGGTTTTTAAGAAGTGTCTTTTTAATTATAAGTGTGTATTAATTCAGCATAAATATGAATAATGAATAGGCTACGAGGTTCAGTCAGTTCTCCAAAGACATCTTTAATGCAGCTTCTTCCTCTCTCCTTCCCCCTTCCCCACGGAATCTGACATAGTGTTATCATTTTTCCTTTGTAGATGATGTGTTTCTACCCAAAGACATTGATCTAGACAGCGTGGAAATGGATGAAACAGAACGAGAAGTGGAGTATTTTAAAAGGTGAAGTGCTGTAATCTCTGTGCACAAAGCAGTTGTTGCTTCTTTCCATATGTCATGATTGTAAAACAAGCAAAAACAACACCACACCAAGTCACAAGTTAATAACTAACTCCTGGCAGAAAATCCTGTGTTGTAACACATTAAATCCTGTTACAGCTGGCATTCTGAACACTGTAACAATCACCAAAGCTGTGATCTGTGGGCACAGCTCCTAGCTGAATAGAGCAAATTCAGAAGTGAGTACCCGAATTATCTATGTGACCCCCAGGTTCTCATCAAGAATATTCTCATTCAGAATATTCTCAATTACCATTATTTATAAGCAAAGTTTGTGTGAATATTTCCTTTATTAGCCACACAGGCCAAATACTGATTACTGTTTTTTTTTTAAAAAGTGATGAGGTTTCTTTCCAAACAGATGGTTCAGAAAGGTTTGTTCATTTTGTTTTCTTCCTTGTTTACAGAAGCTGTTAGTTGGGAATTTTATACTGTACATGAAGTAGAGATGTATAACTGTGGGATAGTGTCTTATGCCTAGAAGAGGAGATGTTTTTCCTAGAATCATAGGATGTTTTGCATTGGAAGGAACATTAAAGACCATCTCGTTCCAACCCTCCTGCCACAGGCAGGGACGCCTTCCACTAGAACAAGTTGCTCAAAGCCTCATTCATCTGACCTAGTACAGTGACAGTAAAAGAATAATATAAACCTGTGCTTGTGAAAGTTTTTTCTTCTGTACTTTTTCGTTGATTTGGGGATTTGTGCATCATACTGAGAGTTGGACTTGATGATCCTTATGGGTCCCTTCCAACTCAGAATATTCTGTGCTATTAGTTACCTCTAAATTGCTCAAATACGAGGAGACCGCTCATATTTAAATAGTGTAGCACATGTTCTTCCATAATACTGAAATCTGTTCAATTTTGTTCTTCAGTGGTATCTGGTTGTGCTGGTTCTCCATGAATACGTCTAGTGTGCCTTTCATTATGATAGCCAAATCTGTAATGTCACACATAACTCCATTTCCTGCAATTAAATAATTTAGGACTCAACAGTAGTATTTCACAAGCCATTTGTTACAAGAAAGGACTTTCAGTATGTATTTGTTTCCTAAATGCATTTAGTTTTCATAGCCTACATGCCTGGGATGTAGTGTGTGTCTGGGTCTTACAAAAACTGAGTACAACTGCGGCTTATTATTGCTACAAAATGCATATATCTGATTATTTATGGAGTTACAATGTGCAAGACAATGAAGTTGTCACATATACATGGTCTCTAGTATTAAAAATTATTTTTTGAGTGGTGCCAAGTAAAGGATTTTTTTTAAATCAAAATGTAGGTTTTACAGGTGAAATATGGTGTGTGTTGTATACCGCTAGTGTTTATACAGCATAAGCCTTTGTTATGGAATATTCTTAGCTTCCTTCAAGTTTGCAGTATCTGCAGTAAATAGAGAGTTCTGTTCATCAGTTATTGACTCTCAATAGGATGGATGATATATTTCTACACGTGTGTCTTATATTTCTGCAAGTGCAGTTGAATTTTGAGGATAAATTTGTCAAATGTGATTCCAACTGAAGAGTTAGCACTTTAAAGCATGCTGTTTTGTAATCTGTTCACTAATTGGGGGACTCTACTCCTTTAATGTCATCTATTAGGAAGTGTGTGTAACTGTCTAGTTTTTTATGCATACCTGTTTAGAAAAGGTGCCTGAAAAGCCCTGATAGATGTTGTCTTAGGGGAGAAAAACAGCTACTTGATGCTATTAAGGCACCTTTAATACCTAGGTTCTCTACCATTTGATAATACCCAGCATAATACTTGGAAGGCTAGAAGCATGGCTTGTTTTAATAACCCTGCATGGCAATGAGCTGCACAGGCCAACTGAATTCATATTTTTCACTCATAATTCATTCATCATCTTTTCTTGCTGCTTTGTAGTGGTATAATAGATGGATACTTTAATTACCCCCTGACATCATGATTAATATTGCACCCTGTTTCTAACTTTAGCACCGAAAGAACAAAATAAGTCTGACTGTAATTTTCCACTGCACCTGTTTTATTGTGCTCCTTCTGTCTGCCCCCCTGTTTTTTGGCTTTCAGTTGTCACAGAAGCAGTGTAACCTTCCAGAGGGAGGTTTGCACTGCTTTGATGCAGTCATGCAGCCTTTAGCTTCAACAAGCTACACCTTACCTCAATGAAGTTCGTCAGCTCAGATAAACAGTCCCTGAAAGGCCTATATGTGGCAACTTTTTCCAGAGTTATTCCATAAACTGTGGCCAGTGAAAGCAAATAAGAGGATTTTTGTTCTAGGGGTGTTTTTTCCAGGCGCGTGAGCTATTTATCTGCAGTATTATAAAGAGACTTCCTTTCCCTGGGTCTTTGTCTCCAGTGTAGCTTTGCTGTATTAAGAGAAGCAGCAGTGTTGCATGCCATTGATGATGCTACTTTACACACCATCTATCACTCGTTCTTACTCTTTCAAAATTTTTGATGAATACAGCAATGCCATTTCTGTTCCTAGTTGACGTTTAACTTGCTTTTGTGCTGCTGAATGTACAGCATTCTTTGCTACCTCTTTCACTTAATCCTGATAATCCAGTGGTGTTATAAAAGTAACTGGTTTATGATGTATTTGAGTGATGGATAAGTGATTTTTTTTAATGTATGGTTTTGTTAAGAGGTTTAGCCCTTCTGAATGAGAGCTTCTCTCCAAAAGAGGGATAATGTGGTTTGATTTTAAGTATATTGGTTTCACTTTATTGCTTTCTTTCTTTTCAGATTCTGCTTGGATTCTGCCAGACAGACAAGGCAGAGACTTTCCATCAACTGGTCCAATTTTAGCTTAAAAAAAACCACCTTTGCTGCACATTGAAATGACACAATACAGTGAGGGAACCCTGCAGGAATCAATGAACGACAACTCCACTTACCTGTCCTGCTGTGCTGAGAGCTTATCTGGTCTTGAGCCAGTGCTGCCTTGCCTTGTCCCCAGTGCTGTGTGGATCTGCACTGAACCCTTTGGCCTGATAATTCTTGCGGACTGAAAAATTGCCACTTTCTACCTGAATTTGTTAGCTTGTGTGCTTGTAGTCTGTGAGTGAGACTTACTTGATTGTAGCTGTATGCCGTTGGAGTTGGAACAATAGCTCTTTTCCAACTCCTTCTGAATGCCTTGGCCTCAGAGACTTTAAATTGCTTAGGCTTGGGTGGAGGCCAAAATACTAGGTTGCATCATCTGCAGTGGCTCCTGTCACTTCTGCATCTAGCTATGTTTTGTCATTCTGACTCCTGACAAAGGAATGGACCTAGTCAGTTGTGCTTTCATCTGCTCCAGAATTCTCCTGACATGACTTCATGAAAAAGAGGCTCTTATGGGACAAGTATTCCCTCAGTTCTTTCACAATCTACTGTTTAAGAGTGTACAAGTTACGCTATTTGTGTTTTGATTTTTTTCTTCCTGACTTGTAGCCGGCTTGTGTAAGAATACTTGCAGAATGAGAAAATTTAAAAAAGAACAGTACTCACACTATCAAATCTGTTATAGAGTGTATAATTGTATTAACACTGAAGCCTAACTGGCTACTTTTTTAACATATTGTTAAGTAATATTAAAATCATGTCTTTCTTTTTGAAAGATGGAATACATTAGTATGGCAGATGACTTGTGTCTTGCTTTTTTCTGCATGGGTGGGGAAGGGGAAAAAAGAAACATACAAAACAATTTTGTAAACTGAATTTCAGCTTGTGTCAAAATTGGTCAGTGAAGCCTTATCAACTTTAACATATTCTCTGTTTGCCAACTCACATGATAGGAAAAACCATCACCAGAGCGAGAAGAATGCCTCCTGATTGCTGGAACTAAGTTTCTGTGAATTCCTGTAATGTTTCTATTTCAGTGGATAATTTGTGCGAAACAAAGTAATACAAAAATTTCTAGTTTAATATCAGTTGCAGTAGTGAAGTAGGCAGGTTCAGTGCTGCTGGCAGCTAAATGGTTAACAATATAGTAATGGTTTGCAGTTCCACAGTATGCCCAGTGAGAAAGAAGATGGGTGATTTAGGAGTTTGAGCTGTGTAAAGATAGCACACTTGTAAAGGTTCTCTGATACTCTGTTCAGAATAAAGACAGCAGAAGCTTTTTTACTTCGAGATGACCATACCCAAACTGTAAGGCAAGCAGTCTTCCTTTTTTTTTTTTTTTTTTTTTTTTTTTTTTTTTTGTTTAAGAAAACGGATCTTCCATTCAGCACATATTTAAAAGTACAATACAACTTCAAAGCCCATTAATGTCCTTTCCCAAAACCATTGCACAGTTTTCTTTCTTCTGCTTGTTAGCGTATTTTTCTGTGATCCAACCCCCCCAGCTTGGGACTGAATTGCAAGACACAATGTAATTACACTCAGCCTTGGACTTGGGAAGGTTTGACAGACAATTGTTTCATGTCCCTTGTGAGACACAGATGTAGCAGGATTGAGTTGGCTGCAGACCACTGAAATATCTACAACTTCACATCCCTCTTTTCTGTTCTGGAGCTCCTATCCCAGTGTGTGCTCCTGGTACAGAATATAGTTGCTCAGCTTATACGTAGCCATTGTAGGTAAATGAACCCTTATTCTCCTCTTGCAGAGGAGATTTTGAGAACAATACTTGTTTGTCAAATATAATTCAGGGACATCTATTATTCTTCTGTTGATTAAAGTTGAGGAAGGGATTAATATCTTAGACTCGCATTTTTTGTCAATGCAGTGTTTGTCAATGGATTTGTTTGCTTGTGCTGGAGGAATAGCAGCTCAAACCTAAAAGGTAATATCCATGCCACTCAGCACCAGCTGTCCCAGCAAAACTAAAATACTGTGTCCTCTTGAAAACACCTGCATCAGTTAGTGGAGAAGAATGGACTTCATTCCTTGGTATCATGGGGGCTTGCACCTGTTGCAGCCTGAGTTAGATCTTAGTTTTACATATATATGTAACATTACTGGAGAGACTCCTCATGTGGAACAGTGCTGGGGAAGAAATTGCTGTAAAAAGAGCAGAAGCTGGTAGCACGTGTGAAACCCAGCTTCTCAGACTTTTTCAGTTCTCAACCACAACACAAGATGGCAGTGCATGTCATCAGTATGGCAGGGATCTCAACAAATTGAGACCTGGGTTGGGAAATGTGATCGATGTCACATGGGTGAATATGGTTGCAGATCATACTCTCTCTAGAGTTGAAATGCTTGGAAAGTACTGAGATATTTAATGGTGCTAGAAAACTCGTAGCATTTGTTTTCACTAGGAACTGGGGAAGAAAGTTCGCTTTAATCTCTACTAACAAAGTAGTTTAGAGTGACACATGAATGACTACTTTTCTTTTTTTGAGATCCTGGGTGAAGACAACAGACATCGTACTTTGGGCATTTGAGGAATGTATGTATGTATTTGTAATATCCTTCAAAGATATTTCCCTTGTGCTCCATCATTGTCTATCGGTACACGTAATGTGCTCCCACACTCTAAACAGAAAGCACCAAGAATGAGTCTCCATGGGTCTGATGTTGTGCACCTTGATGAGAGGTTAAAGGCAAATCATACCTTTTTATAATAATTTCATAATTAAGTGAAGATAAGCATGGTTTAGTCTGGGAGATTTGAGGGAATGTTGTAGTGAGGTGAGGGTTGGTCTCTTCTCCCAGGTAACCAGTGACGTGGTAAGAGGTAATGGCCTCAAGTTGCACCAGGGGAGGTTTAGGTTCCGTGCTAGAAAAATATTTGTTCACTGAAAGGGTGGTCAGGCATTGGAACTGTGAAGGAGATGATGGAATTACCATCCCTGGAAGTATTCAAAAAATGTGTGGATGTGGCACTTGGGAACGTGGTGTAGTGGTAACATGACAGTGATTGGATCAGGGTTGGACTTCATGGTGTCTGAGGTCTTTTCCAACCAAAATGATTCCATGAGTCTATGGAAAGTCATCGCTTCAATACCACCACTTTGTGGCATTGGGCAAATGAGTTAATTAATGTTACTCCATTCATTAAATGGTTTTATTAGGGATTTGCTGAATTACCAGCTTGTTTTAGTGCCTACGTTAAGCGGGTAGCTTTGTGAAGTCTTTTGAGGTACAACTTATTGGAAGCATAAATCATCCTCATTGGTCTTTGTGCAGTTCTGATAAAATACATTTCAAGCTATCTTTGAGTAGAGGAGACCTCTTTAAATAATACATCATGACTAAGTTCAGAGTTCTCATGAGAGTTGAAAGGGGAAATAATTCCGAGTTTGAGAGTGGCCCGCTTTGATAGCAGTAGTGTGGCCCCTATTCTTTATTCACTTTAACCTGTATGAAAGATGGAATCTAAGTTCTGGAGGTGGCTGGTGGCATATCTATTTTATTCCTGTCTGCTGATACCAGTGCTGCTGCTGAATCTGATGTGCAGTGCTGTCAGGCATTTCCTTAATGGAAGAGGGTATCACTGCACAAAAGATGGGTATCTTGAACAGTGTTGATTTTGGATGCTCTAAGACAACTCTCAAAGAGGGATGTCTTATTTCTGCTTGGCATTCCCTACTGCTGCTACCTGAGGTAATGTAACTGAGAGTCCAAAAATCTTCAGCATGTCTTGTTGGTGTGGCATTGGTACCTAAACTGTGTGGCTGAGGTTTAGCGTGCTGGCAGTACAGATCTCACCATAGGCTGAAAAGAAGATTCATGTGTTAAAAATTAATTCATATAGTAACTGTTGAGTGTGTAGGCGTTTGTTGTGCTCACTGCTGTTCAAAAAGGCTTTGCAAGTTGCCTTCGGTTTCAGCGAAAGATTAGCTTGCCTTCACTTTAGTATGTTGTATCATAATGGAGAAATTTAATGGTTACTGGAGTAAATGTTTACATCAATACTCACAATTTCACACAGTACAAATGAAGGTGTGCGACCTGCAATTGCAGAACCCATTCTAAAGAATATAAAATCCCTGCTTGCCCTGTTGAAACATACCACTGAGCAAGATTAGGTGTGTAGTATCTTTGTTGTCTTTGGCTCTTTCTATTTAAACCTCCAGGAAATCTGAAGACTCAAACCTTTGATAGGGGAATTCTCTGAAGTGGAGTCACGGAAGTGTTGATTTGAGATTCTCCTTTCTTCTTCCTGCCCACCAGAAAAGACTTCTAAGAACTCCAGTTTTCCAGATTTTAAATGCCTTCCTAATGGCCAACCAAATGTTTGTCAGCTGTTATCCTGTTTGTCATTTTGTTAATCATACAAGTATTGTGTTTTGTACTGCTGCTACAAGCACCTGATGTAAGTGAACTGTCATTGAAAGGAAGATTTTTCTTCTGGTTTCCCCACTGAACAAAGAAGTAGCAATGCCAATTTTTTTTTTTTTTTTTGGAGGGTAGAGGGAGGAGAGCAGCTCATTGCTGTTTTTCACAGGTCTGTGTATTTTGTTTCAACTTTGCTGCTGCTTTTAGGAGAGTTGGACCTCTCCTAGCTCAGTGCTTAGAGAAGTGAAAGAAACTCGTTGTACTCTGGATCTACATATACCCATGTTGAAAAACATGCCAGGCAAACCTATGTTTTCCTGTAAATATTTTTGACTTTTTTACTGGTTTGCTTATGGAGGTAAGTATAAATGGGATTTTTTTAAAATAGATGGTGTCAGTTTCTATTTCTCTGAAAAACAAAAAGAGTTATATTGATTGTGTCCTCTCTGATAGGTTCTTCTCAAGGATGTTTTAAATCCACCTACTAGTTTGAGTGTCCCATTTTAGAATGGGTTGAAGTCAGTTTTCACACTTGAATCACAGGTCCATAGCCTTTAACACTGCTCTTTCATGGGAAATGTGCAGTCTTTTTATGTATTCTTAATGGATCCTTGGGCAGAGTTGCCAGAAGAGCAGAGGGTGTGTAGTCTGGATGTTTCTTCAACCTACTTTTTCATTCCTGTATGTCTGTGTTGCAGAAGTACAGCCATCTACAAATCTGCATAGAGGGATCTAGTGGACATTTCTTTTCTAGAAATTGCCCAAAGTCAACCCCCTCTGCCACTGAGGAGTGTTCAAGAATCTCGTATCGACTCTCAATCTCCATTTTCTTGACCATTTTTTTCTGGAAGCTGAGCAGGAAAGTAAAATGAAGATCTCAGACAGTGCTGTAGTACCCATAGGCTAAAAATTTCAGATTCATTAACTGGCAAGGAACATGTGACAATGTAATGTAAATAATACTTACATCCAGCCTGTCGTCAATAAAGAGAGGAGGCAGTGGGCAAGTGCAATATCTGTGAAGAAAGAGACATGTAGTATTAAATGGAAGAATAAATAAAAATCTATAGTGATGTACTCACAAATTATTATTACTGATACTGCATAAACTAGCATGCATTCCACACCAAGTATGTCACTCAACCAGCTTACACAAGTTTGGTTTTTCTGAGGGAAAGATGTCTGAACTTGTTTTCCCATTCTGGTTTCCCTTAAACAGCCTGTTCACTCCAATCAAGTTGCTACAATGGCTTGTGCTGGTTTAGGGGGAGCAGAGGAGTTGCATGCAAGCAACATGACATTGTCCAAGGTTGTTTTGCTTGTGTCTGAAATACAGGAGTCTAGGGGTTTGGAGTAGAAAAGCTGCCATACCAAACTCATCAGACCAGATAAGTGTACTGCTGCCAACAGACCTCATGCTTCAATCCACTCATCTGTGTCCGCTCTTGAGAGAGTGGTTCAGCTGGAAACCTATTAACAGCAAAGCCCTCTTCTCCAAAAAGGGAAAAAACATAGGAATCAAGTCACTTGAAGTCAGGTATTTGACCAAACTTACCTTGTCTCATACAGTCTGTCTTCAAGACCTGATTCAAGTTTTTGTCCAACTTTCGCTTGACCACTAAATAAATTCCACAGTATTGCTAAAGGCAGTTAAATTGAGGTTGTCATGTTTTTATGGATGGTTTGTTTTGTATTAAGTTGAGGCCAAATTAAATATAACCAGCTTGCAGGAGAGGCCCTCTTGGGACAGTCTTAACAGAATAACAGGGGAAGCCAAGTTTTAAGTAACATTACATCAGCCTCTTCACTTAAAAATGTTGTTTGTATCAGGCTGAGCTCTTTGCTCTTGTGAGTGAAATTTCAGGGCTGGAAGCAGAACCAGAGTTGTGTAGACTTGCTGACTGAAAGATGTGATGGCTAGAAGCATTGCAAATGGGAAGGGAAATGTGTACCCTGGTAGCCTAGTACCTAACATAGCAACAAGACTGTCTCCTTTATCCTTGGGTAATGCAAGATCACTTCTGAGATTGCTCAATTGGATGTACTCTTAACTTTCTGTAACAGTCTGCAGATAAAGGCCTTGTCTCCTAGTTAGCAAGTAAAAAAAAAAAACTTTTCCGTTTGAAGAGAGCAATAAAAATGCAGTTTGCTGGCATTTATCTTATATGGGCTTTCTACCTTTTCCTTTTGCTGCCATCAATCTGTCTTAAAAGCTTTAAAAGGCAATGTCTCTTTCCTTCTTAGACTCTGAGTTCATGTTTGAAAAGTCCATTTGAAGAATTAATGAGCCTTTTCAGTAATGTAATTGTGGTGCATGTCACTTGCTCAAGCCATTTTGTGGTCTAGAGTGAGATTCTTTCTTTTATTCATTCTCCCCAGCTGCCTGTGAGCCTTTTTGTCATTTACATTGGTCGTGCTTGCATACTTCCCCAGGTGGGGAGGCTTTCTGAAGGCAGTCTTGCAGAAAATCATACCCTTTCTGTATCATGAGTTATGCTCCTTGAGTCAAAAGGCATGAAATCGTGCATTGACTGGGGGAGGGTAATAATAATAATAATGAAAATAACAATAATAATAATAATAGTAATAAAAAATTGGGACTGCCTGCATTACTGAAGTGTAATCCTGGGAGGAGCTGATTTAATAAACTGAACTGGTAAGAATAGCTTTGCAAGGTGAAGGGCTGAAGTCTGTTACGTGATGCTCCTTATTCTAAGTGAGAGCTTTTGTTTAGCATGAAGAAAAGTAATTCACTGAACAACCTGTCAGAGAAAGCTCTGAGTACATCACTTAGCTTTCTCCATACTGTCTTTTGCTGCTTTTTAAAGTGGTACAAAAGCATAACAGGTAGTTGAGAACTGGTGGAAGAGTTATGTTAATGCAAGTATAAGAGGTTTCAGATGTTTATTAAATTTTCTGCAGAGCTACAGCTGGGGATGTAATGCTAGATGAGGAGGTAAGTGGAAATGCAAGGGTTAAGTAGGTCATTGTACTGATTGTGCAGTGTGAGAGTCAGTCATCTTGCCACATCAGGACTGTTAATCTCTTCCAAGATATTTCTTCATTTCAGTTCACATAGAGACCACCAATTGTGATCATTACTGTAATCACTCTTCTGAAATCCATTTTTAGCCCATCTTACCAATTGGTCAATCCAGACTGGTCACAGCTGAGCTACTGGAGAGAGTTGGCATGTTCTCATGTGGTCTGAATTTTGTGTCTTCTTTTTTTTTTTTTTTTTTTTTTTTTTTTTTTTTTTTTTTTTTTTTTTTTTTTTGTCACTGTTCACTTGTGTAGCCTGATGTTTTTTTCTCTTTTCTCATGCAGATGCCTTTTTGGACACTAATCTACACTTGTGCAACAGGAGTGTCATCACTGCGTGCCTTGGAACATTTTAGGCGTAGGAGTCAGGGGCTTGAAAGGATTAGGCACTGGCAATAAATTTTGGCAATGCATGGGACTAGGACATACTAATCTCTATGATGCATGCAGATAGAGTAAACATGGAAGAGAAGCCTTAAAATGTTGAAGTGATTTCCATACAAAGGTATGTTTGTCCTTGGTCTGGAATCCTTTAAACGATGTGTAGGGAAAGAGAAGGTCTGGCATGACCTGCTGCCAGTTCCCTTTTCTCATACCAGCAATGCATGAGCATGACATGGTCTGGTGTGGGTGAAGCATTTACTAAAAGCAGTTGGAACCCAAATACAGTTGCAGATTGCAGTCTCCAGGGTGGCTGGCTGACTTTGTTTATTGCACAGTTTCTTGAGAAAAGAAAGAAACCCAGGACCTCATATGTATTTAGATGGGAAGATGATCATCTCTACTTTGGATTTGGTTTTGATGTCAATTGACACTTCATAGTGTTTGGCTGTTGGTGACTTAAGCAGTCTTGAATGTTGCTGTAATACAGTCACCCAATAAGGAAACTGTGCAGCTGGTTGAGAAATTGTGGAAGTGATAGTGTTTTGAAATGACTGTGAGGAAAAAAAACACCACCACAAAACCTAATTCTTTTCGGGTATAGCCTGGAATGCATTCTGTGTGTTAGATTGCAAGAGATAATGCAGCATAAGTATGAAAAGCAAGCATGTTAATTCAATTACATGTGTAAATATTGATGCCCTGTTTTAATGTAATGATCTAAAATAGTTTCGCTCTTAAAGGTACTATTGTTCTAACTGTGTAAGGCATAAACATTGCATAGAGATTACCATAACAGAAAAAAAAAAGATTAAAGAGGAAGTAGGTTGTGTTTCATAGGCCTAAACTTCATAAGATGTGCCATTTCATGGCTATGCTGAGCAAGTATTGTGCTCTGCACAACTTCAAATGCTGTACCTTGTGCAATAACTCAAATTAGGTAGCTGAGCATAAATGAAGAAGGAAAAAACCTGCTATTTTGAAGTAGCTTTAAAAGAAGATTTTGATTTCTTCATTATAAGATTTTTAGCAAATCCTTTTTGCATTTTAACTTGATTTGTAAAGCATGTAGAAAAGATCATTGTAAAATTTATACAAGGTTTTGTGTCTTTGACTCTTTGGAAATGTGTTACTTACTTTTGGTGAAGGACTCTATAATCACTCTCTTAAATGGTTTTTGCCCTAACCAGCTGACAGTGTTTCTGGTTTATTGTGGTCCATGCAATCCAGTAGCTCCGTCACTGACAATTGGTCTTTCCTAGGAAGATTATTGATGAGGATCTGAACTGTGGTGAAGATGTCTCCAGGCTGACACTGGTGTCCCACAGTGATGTACAACTTGAACAGGTGAGGCAGGAAAGATGTGCAACTACAGCTTAACTCCATTTTACAGAAGAAACATCAGCACAGAGATGAAACAGCTTTGCCTCAGAGCTACCTCTGAGATAGCTACCTCAGCTCAGTGCACCTCTGAAGTGGGATTGGAAACTGAACATGGACATTCAGAGACCTCAGTCTTTGGCTGACTTACAAGCCTGTCTTCTGTCATGAGGATTTAGACAAGAACTGTCACTGGATAAAAGGGAGGAGAAGCACTGTGAAACACGCTACTCTTGCTTTATGGTGATTTTTGCACTTTGTGTTCTCTTCTCATCCATTTACTCCTACCACCTCCCAGATCATCACATTGATCCTTCTTAATTCTACAGACCTTGTGGCTGAGAGTCCCTGGAAGTATCTGAAGAGCAATTGGGTTGTGTAAGCAGTAATGTTCTCCTCAACTTTTTGACAGCAGAACTTGAGTGAATCCAGTGGGGCCTAATTTGTTCAGTTAAAATGTTATATCATGCATTCTTCAAGGGCCAGCATCATGCTGTAGTGTTTCTTCCCATGTGGGAGTAGTGACATCACTGAAAAGCGATGGAGTGCCCTGTGCTGTAGTCAGACCACGTTGTCAGTAACCTCAGTGGAGTGAGAACAAAGTAAAACTCCTCATTGTTATCTAAACAGCATTTGGTGAGAGAAAAGAGGAGCGGTCTGGTGTTTCTCTCTTATTCATTCCTGCTGCAATAACAGTATGTCCTCTTGCAGAGGAGGCAGTCACTGGGATGGATAAGAGCTGTGGATTTCCTGGTCCCTACTAATCTTTTGGTAGATTGGCATAAATCAAGAAGCATGTGTCTCACAGCTGTGGCCAGATTGCAATCCAAGACCTTAGTGCTCAGTTTTCTGTGGATTGGTCTCACCTCTTGCTCATGGCTGAAGTAAGTCAGTCTTTTGTTTTACTGTATCAGGGTGTTGGATTAATCTGTTTGCTGTTTTCCATCATACATGATCACATTTCTTCCTGGGAATAGGAACTGTGAATAGGAAGTGACCCTGAAACTGAGTATCACTTTTGTGCTTCTAAAATAATGACAGTTGTAATTAAATACTTCTTTTGTACCTCTGAAAGGTGTTTGGTCTTCAGATCATGGAACAGGCCAATGGGGGGAATTTTTGTCTGAAAGGTGTCATGTAGAAGTTTAGCAGAAACAATAAGTGAAGTGATGGGAACATTAAATGCTAATTAATGATGTAGGTTGCATTTTGAGATCACTATTGCATGGACTGGCTACCTGGTGCAGTATCACTATGCGATGCATGAGGAAGTGAATCATCTGGCTTACATGTTTTATGCATAAAAAGACTTTAAATGTGAAATACCTCAGGCAGTTCAGGTATGGTATAAATGATCTGCAGCAGTGATTGTGGACTGTGTAGAATTGCAATGGTTTCTACCCGCTAGAAATGAATTTCCAGGAAAGCACATGACTGACTTGGTTCACTTTACTTTTGCTAATAGAAAGAAACTGAGAGCTTTCATCAGCAACAGGAAATTTTGCATTGAATGAGGATCCTTGTCTCATAGCAGATGTACATATTTGCATGGGAGTGAGCTAATTTCCAATGATCAGCTCAGAATGGGTTCAGCTAATTCAGCTAGTACATGCCATTTCCTGCTGAGAAGTGTAGAGGGACCTGAAATAATCTGTGCAAACACAGAGAAAGGATAACAGGTATATGTGAAGAGCTTGGCTGAGTATGTTTAAGCATCTTGGTCTGGTGGGATAACTTCTGATAGAATGAAAAGTTACCTCTTAAAGCTGTTTAATGAGAATTCACTATGAAATTTGACATTGTCTGGGAAAAAAAAAAATTGCCAGTTTTCTCAGGTCTTGGTCTTCAGGTGAGAAAATAATCCTCCTTAGAAGCAACAAGAAAGGATACTGGATACTAGATTTTTGTAAGGAGTGTGTGGTACTTTTGGATCACTGAAGAGTCGCCATTATCTATGCGGAAGATTCAGTCGTATCACTTGCTGTGTTTCAGCTAAAAGTGGACTTTGCCAGGATTGTAAATGATGTAACGGTTTTTAGTGGTGATGAGATCCAAAGTTTAACTTGAAAGGTTAAATTGCCTTTTCAGGGTAATGTTCACCTAGGTGCAATTTGGTTTGCCCTTTTCTGTTTAACCAAAGCAGAAGCTTGGTTACATTGGATATCAAGCTTTCAAAACATACCACATCTGAATTTCACTGCTTGGAAACAAAAATAATTTGTGTGGTTCTTGTTCTTTTGGAGTGTGGAAGTTATGGCCTGCTTTTCCTCTAGGATGAGTCACTGAAACACCCCTGCTCCCTTTTATGGTAGCATTCTGGCAGTCCCTTGCTGGAAAAGCCACCCAGGAAAGGAAATACTCTGCCAATAAGTGAGAGTGGTGTGGCCAGTACAGAAGTTTGTGCTTTGTGGCCAAGTGGATTTCCTGTTTTATGTTCACGGTAGTCTTCCACTGCTGTTTTCCATTGCCAACACTAGATTTTTAGGGATCAGCATCAAGAATATCTTAAATATTGTCTAAATTTTAAATAATTTCCAGTTCTTTGTCCCTGGCATTTCATGGGTGGTGTTTCAGTGGACATACCTTAAAGGACAGATGAGGTTTTTCAGCAGAATTTAGCTGTACTCTCCAGAGAGGAAAAAAAAAAAAAAAAAAGTGGTGAATTTTCATGTACCAATAAAAGTGTAAGTGTGTTTTGATACTATTCTTGTCAAAATAAATGTGGCAACCAATGGATCCTCAAAGAAACTTCTGACTCATTAAGGTAATTAGTCTGGGGTGCTGCTAGCCAGGAACTGATAGAAAAAGAAAAACAGATGACACAGATTCGTGTTACAAGTCTGGCTTAGATTTTAATTGCACTGCTCCCTGTTTTGGTTAAGAAAATGAATGTTTAGCAGAGTAAAGATGGATTGCTCTAGAGAGAAGTCCTGGTGCAGCATCCTGCTCCTGCTGGCAGTGCTTTCAGAAGACACAAGGTGGCAGTCGGGGAAGGTCTGCACCCACTGGAGGGCTGGCCGTCAGTAATCAGGAAACAGGCATTTTGCAGAGGTTTTTTGGCTTCTCTTTCAAATTTGGATTCTATATGACTCAGTCTAGTTTGACACTTCCAGGAGACAGACTGAGGCCACACCAGTTGCAAGATGCCACCCGCTGCCACTCTGCTTGCTGTGCTGGTACATCAGCCCGACAGATATGAAGTGTGGGCTGCAAATTTCATGGGGATTGTGGTTTCTAGTGAGCCCTGAAATCTGGCAGGGTAGTTAAGTCTATCACATTTGTGTTACAGCCTGGCCTTCCTTCTAGATACTCTCTAGCACCTTTGCAACGCTGTTTCAAGTGCCTGGCTTTCTGGTGCACTCTCAAAGCTGCTGCACCACCTGGCAATAGGTGATCATGGAGTTGATGGGTCAGTTTTACTGGTCTGGAGGGTTAATGACTTTCCCACTTGAATACTTAAAGGCTGGAGAGCCTTCGAGGGGAGTTTTGGTTCTGAAGGCTGCATGTGAGATTGTCTGTGTTGCCAGACTTGAAGAGATTCAGTCTTTTTAGTCAGGGGCTGAACCCAGGAAAGCTGAGTAGCAGGAATACAAAACAATAATTTCAGGGCAAAAAGTGCTTGGGAAATTCACCAGTCCAGCCTCCTGCTCTAAGCAGGATCAGCTTTGAGATGGGATCAGGTTATTCTGCTCTTTATCTGATTCCACCTTGAAAACCTTTTAGAACAGAGCGTGAAACATCTCTGGGCAATCTGTTCATTGATTTATTGGTTTTTAGTAAATTGGAATGCTATTTGTTATTATTGATCATTTATTTTCTAGCCTTTAGACTCATCTTTCATGTCTTCTGTTTTTACCAATGGAGACTGAAAGCTTATTTATGGCTTCTAAGCAAGTTCTGGGGAGGGAGTTTCGATTAACCCATGCATTTCAAGGGTGTCAAAGTGAAACAAAACAGCATTGCCATTGTGAAGCACCTGGTTTACATCAGCCTAGAGATCATGTTCCTGTGGCAGATTTTTCCACTATCTGATGGTAATGGTGTAGGCATTGCAACTGTAGTGTCTGTGGTGGAATATTGTATTAAGCTGGCACGTGATGTGATATGTTTGTTAATTCTGTTTCAGGCTGGTTTGTTGATGGGGAGCCTTGTTTCGCTTTGGCTGCATCATAGTTGTCAGGTCTTTCCCTTTATAACCTACTCATTCTGCGTAAGTTACATTAAGGAAATAATAAATAAATGGCAGTGGGCTTTCCTTAGCTGAAATTAGCTGTTGACCTTAGAGTACCATAAACTGCATCTGCAAAAAGCCCCTGCCGGTTTTCCAGGTGGTCTCGAGGAAGCCGCTGAGTGGCTTTTTGTGAGTTCATGGCTGGAGGAGGAGTGGTGGAGATGGTGTGAATGTTACGTGTTTTGCTGCAGGAGCTGGTGATTGCTTGAATGAGTGGACTTCCTGATTCAGAGGTAAAGAATGAATGGTCTCTCTTCACAGTTTCAAATTTATTATAGAAGGTACTTTAGCAGCTCGGTGGTGTCTGCAGCCCCACGCAAGGGCTGCCTAGACAATTGTTTCCACTGCTTGAGAAAAAGTCCATCTGATGCACCAATGGGAAGTTGACACTTTCAGTTCATTAATGTGAGCGCCTGTGAGTGCATGTACTCAGCTGAGACTGTTTCAGCTTCTAAGAAGGGTCTGAAAAAGGCTTGAACTTCAAAAGCTTTATTGTCCAAAGGCACAGACTGTTACTGCTCAGCTCCCTCCTGCTGTAGCCCTGGGACTAATTGTGTAGTGGGTATTTGATTGGTGCAGCAGGTTTGCCTTAGTCCTTGACCTTGCTTTATTTAAAAATCATAATTAAAACGGTGGCTTTCTGTGTTTGCAAGGTAACAATGAATTTGAAACATGTGAAAGAACTTGCCTGGCTGATAGTTCAGTGCAGGGACCTTTATAGAGCCCTGATAATATACTGATGTTTTACTTAAATTCATAATATTTTTATGGTTTGTTCTCTTCGCAGAGCTAATATACCTGTCTGTATTTTTCCTTCAAATTGGTTATTATTGTGCTCCAGTGGAAGATACTCCTGTAGGGGCCTCTCCCCCTCTATTTTGTTCTAATGGTTGCTCTGATGAACTCTAAGCACTTGGGGACCTTTTAATACGAGAATATAATAGGATTAAATTTCAGCCACCATATCTCTGATGTCAACCCCTCAGTAATGAGGGAAGCAATGATGTTATCAGCTTTTCTGACATGGTTTAGGGGGCAGCACTATGTTTGGCCCCATGTTGTTCTCACCCAAGATATTGCTGTCTGAAAACCTAACTCTAGAGATGGCAGCCTCTGACAGAGTAGTGTATATGGATAAGAACTGTTAGTGAAAGTAAAATCATCAATTTGGGTATGTATTCTTATGTCCTCTGTCTTGATATACAGCAGCTTTTTAGCTTTGGCATAGTTGTGGTTAAGATGATACATGATGATACTTCTACCTTGTTTCTTCCTTAGATAGCAGAGGAGTTAATAGTTATCCCTGGGAATTTTAATTACAACTAATTCAGGTTAGAAGGGACATTTGCAGGTCATCTAGTCCAGCCTCCTACTACCTTTTGTGATGCTTCATTTGCTGAAGTGGTCCCTAATTCACTTTCTCTCTACTTCTGGTCATGCTGCACCTGTATAGACACTGCCCCTACCTTCAGGGAGATCTGAGAGCAGACTTTTCCAGCCAGGGAGATGTTTTATACCTTGGTGGGGTTTTCTGTGTTCTTTTCCCTTGGATCAGTGTTTTCCTTACTGCTGAAATACCTCTTGTTGCATTCTGCACACCTTCCATGTTTCAACTCCAGACAGGCTTTTATTTTCCTGCCTTCCTATGTGCTCAGGCATTGTCTCAATACTCCAAGTAGCCTGTCCCAACTTCCACCTCCTGAACACTTCCTATTAGAGTTTGAGCTCAGTCAGGAATTCCCCCTTGGGCGGAGCTGGCTGCCTGCCACGTTTGCTTGACTTCCTGCACATCAGAACAGTCTGTTCTGCTTTAAGTGGTTGTCCTTGGAGATCAGCTGCCCTTCTGGGTCCCTTTACCTTAGCTCCAGTGGGATCCTGCCTGCCAGTTCCCTGCACAAGCATAGATCTGCTCTTCTGAAGTACAAGGTCTCTGTTCTGCTATCCCCCTACCTCACTTCTTTCAGGATCTTTAAATCACTCTCAGGACTGCTGCAGCCAAGGCTGTAATCAGCTTTCACAGCTTGAACTAGTTTATCTACATTAATGAGTAGCAGATTGAGCAGGGGGTGCCTCTCCTAATTGACTTGTCTCTAACTTTTATGAAGAAGGTGGCCTTCAGGATAGCTCTCTGGGATTACTTACACCCTTCCTTGTTGCCCTCCCAGGCAGATAGTGGGTGAAAAC
This sequence comes from Chamaea fasciata, assembly GCF_029207755.1. NCBI lineage: Eukaryota > Metazoa > Chordata > Aves > Passeriformes > Sylviidae > Chamaea > Chamaea fasciata. Next base: position 4,466,294 of record NW_027094091.1, on the reverse strand, counting down.
CAGAGAGAATCATAAAATCATTAAGGTAAGAAAAGACCTCCAAGATCACGGAGTCCAACCTCTGACTAAACACCACCATCAACTAAGCCACAGCACTAAGTGCCACATCCAGTAATTTCTTGAATGCTTTCACAAATGATGACTCCACCACCTACCTGGGCAGCCTGTCCCAATGTTTAACCACCCTTCCAGTGAAGAAATTCTTTGTGTGCCTCCCTGGCACACCTTGAGGTTCTGTCCACTTATCCTGTCTTTGCGAGAAACAGGGCCTACAATCAAAAGGCTTCTCCTCCCAGCTGATGACAGCTGATTTCATCAACTTTCTCCTGGTTTTGGTGGCCTGTAGCAGACTGGCTGTGCTATTATGTTTGTTGGTCTCTTCTCTCATCCTGACCCCTAAGCTTTTGATCAGACTGTTACCTATTGCTTTGCTGAGTTCTGCATGTTAAGGTCACTTCTTTGCAAAGAACGTGGCCCCAAGGTCTCTCTTTTCTCTTTTTACCTTCCTGGAGATCCATCCATCCCAGCAACGCAACCATGTGAACTATCCCACCATATCTCAGCTCCTAAAAAATCACAGCTTTGTGCCTGCACACAGACTTCCAGTTTCTTCTGTTTTGCAGTATTTTTTGTGTACAGGCCCTTCAGAGAGAGCCCACACCTGGAGGGTGGGAAAGGGAGAGTCTTGGGAAGAGAGCAGGGACACTGGCTACTATTTGTTCCTTAATTTTCCTTTTCTGTGGAGCAGGTTCTGGTGTCACGGTGTTCATCTCTTTGTGAAGCAAAGAAGCTGCTCCACTTGTGTAGAAAGTGTCAGAAATGTAATTTCTGGGTACTGTGAATCCTGACAAAAAAACCTTTCATAACCCCTTTCTGGGATGAGTAAATAAGGCACACAGTAGGAGATACAGGCATTTCTAATCCAGCTCTTTTGTACTCAACTTCTGTGACATAGGTTTGTGTACCTGTAGAATGATGCTGGTCTACCTCTTAGAGATTAGTCCTTTATGAATGTTTTCAAATATTCTGAATTCTAGATGATTTACTTTAATATGTTCTTTCACCTACTTAATGCGCTTGCATAAACACGTGTTCTGTCTCTGTGATAACTTCTGTTCAGCCTTCTTCAGTCAAGAGTTTGCTTTTCTTCAGCATTTTTCCATACCGTGGACTATGAATGTCCCACAGTGGATTTGAGATTTAGTCCCCAATGAGGAAGACTGGAAGGAAGCTCTTTCTTCCTCTCTCCAATGGAAGGGAGCAGAATCAGCTGGCATTGGCCCTGTACTTCCTCCTCCTCTTCTCAGAAGCTGGAAGATTGCAGTTCCCTCCTCCCACATCCTCATCTCTACTCAGATGCATGCAGCTATTGATGATTAGAAATAGGTTTTTTTTCATTCTCAGGGTTCTTCAGGTGAATTCCACCCAGGCTGTAATAGCTCCAAAACTGACTATCTGAAGAGGAACTATCCTAGAACTATTGCTAGGAGCTCAGTGTGCACTTCCCCAGAGCACTTCTCCATATCTGTGGAAGTTACGATGTGCTCATTGGCTGAGGTGTCTTAGTAACTTCTCTTTGAGGGGATTTTTACTGTACGTAGTTTGAGAGACCCTTTCTTGGAGCTGTGCTGTGCAGTTGCTACACAACTGTTGTGAGCAGATTGCTCAGCTTTATTCTCTCCTTTACTGTACCTGCCTATATCCAGCAGAGTGTGTCTTGCAAGGCTTGATGGTGAAAACATTGCATTAAAATGGATCAGAGTCTGGTGGCAGCTATAGAAGCTTGGGAAGGAGTGCCTTGCTGTGTCATGTTATTGCATGCAGCCTGTCACTGGGCACACACGAAGATGGAAACAGCCTGTTATTGATGGAATCCTTTTCAACAAGTAGAGCTTTTCACACGCTTTGACAGGAGAAGAATACCTTACTGTAATTTCCTCAGTTTACCACTTCTCTAAGGGCATATATGTTTTGATGAAACCATAATTATGGGTTGGTTTTTTTTCTTGCTTCTGTTGTTAAAGATTTCCAGAGTAGTGTTTTGGGGTCATTTTCTGATCTGTGGTGTAAAGAATGCTGTCCTTATCTGTTTGTCCTATGTTCTGTATGGGCACTGAGGCTTTACATGCAAACAATTGTTTCCTCTCCTCGTCTTTGAGTAATGTTTTTCATCTATTTTATTAACCTTCTGACTCCTTAAAACATGACCTGAGAAGTCACAGTGTACATTAATGGTGACAGTATTGTGGTAACAAGGTATTTGGTCCAAAGTAACTTTAAATACACAGGTCTATCGAGGCAGGCTCTGGCTCCATCCCTTCTTGTGCACACTCACCCTTCCACACCCACTGCAAAGTTAAGCTTTATCCGCTCCACTGCCAAGCCAGCTTCACCCTCTGAGCTACACTGCATAGCTTGTACCTCCACTCCTGCCTGGCACATGGGGTGCATTTGTTGTGTATCTCTGATCCCACCTGGAACATCGGTCTCTGCAGAGGAACACAGAGCTAGAGCCTTGCTCTTCAGTATGCTGCGGCTTTGTCCCATCTCTTATGACCCCTCCTCAGGGGCCAAGGATGCACAGCTGCCAGGGAGCATATCAGTGCCATGGGAAGTAGACCTGAGCCACAGTGAGATGCCAAAGGAATATAGAGGCAGCCCAAACCCAGATGACTTCTCTGCTGCAGGCGCAATATACCTGTGCTTCAATCTTGGTTCGGCGCTTCCTCAGCTGAGGCAAATACAGAGCTGCGGTATTTCAGGAGATGAAAGAGAGGATGTAGCAGCAAAGAGGAAGGATTTTTCCTAGGATTTCTTATTTCTCTGCAACCTGCCTCCATGTGGAGAATGTCTGGTGTACCAATGTCCCCTTCACTGCAGCAGTCTTGCCCCCAGCTAAGTCCACTTCCGCTTCCAGTGAAGCAAGAATCTCCTGGTTTGGAAATGGTTATAAAAATGCAGCCATAGCATGGGTGTGAAAGAGCTGAACTGATGCTTTGCTGAAGAGTCATTTCTTAACTTGGAAAGTGTTTGTACTTGGAATCCTAATAACCTTTCAGTGTAGTTCATGCTAGTAGACAAGGGCCAAAAAAGAAGTGGTCCGATAAGATTGTTTTGTTCTTAGATTGCACATTTCATATACACATTGGTGCTGAGGGCATGCATGACATTTGTAAGGTCAATAGGAGAGTAAATAGAGTTAAATGACTAGCTGCAAGCAGTATTCAGTCAGTGTTAGAGCACGGAACATCTCTGTCTTATCAATGGATTCCTCTGTGTGTTCAGACCAGAGACCCATTTGAACACAGACTAAATAATTTTGTAGCAGTAGTGAAACACAGAGGTTGCTCATGTATCAAGTTAGTGGTGTTTGTGTTAATATGGGCTAATCGTTATTCCTGAGGAGGGTTTTACTGTTACAAGAAGAAAAGGTACTTTTCATTCTCTCCCCACTATAGCTTTATTGTTTTACTTGGAACAAAAGATTTTTTAAAAAGCAGATGTTACCTTACTGCCGTTAATACAGTTGTGAATATAAGTTTAAAACAAAACTTCATGCGATTCAAATGCAAAACATGAATCTATTTGGATCTGCAGTTATTTCACTGAAAACTATAATGTTCAAAACAGATGTGTAAGAAATGTGTTAGTTATGCTGAAAAATGCTCTATGCTTCATTTCTTGCAGCACAGATCTGTCATCTGCCACAGAGGACTTTCTGACTTACTATTTTGACTTCATTATTTAGGTGAACTTTTCTCGTTTAATAATTTGAAAATTATGGGGGAAAGCTTTCTCATAATTTCCAGCAAGGCACTGTTTTGCCTTGGTCAGATAGTCCTTAAACAGATATCTCTTAATTTTTAAGGTTGGATTCTGCTCCAATGCTTAGTAGAACAAACATAATTTGAAGATTGTTAGGTGTCTGCGGTTTCCGGAAGCACAGGTGTCATTTAAAGCTGGAGTTCAGCCTAATGAATGCAATATTCTCTGTTTTTTCTCTGCTAGAAAATGAATTTGAACTGTGAGGCACAGCAGAGGCAAAAGTCAAGTCATTGTCACTTAAGAGCCATTAGTCTCATAAATGCTTTCCCTCTTCTAGCTGATCTTTTTCTGAAATGTTGCCCAGTTTTAAGTGTTAAAGCAAATGAAGCAGATGAGCCATACTCCCATGTTACATTTTCAAGGTATTTGTCTCTCAGTGGCAGCTTTTGAGCTGGAGCAGATACGGAACATCTCTGCTACAGCCAGGGTTGAGGCCAATCTCTGCTCTTGACCGTTTGGTTTCCAAACCCTTGTGGTGATGGCTTGTATAGCTAATGCACAAACGGTATCCCACTAACAATTTCCACACCTCATTTGTCTTCCCTGCTATGCAGAAGACCTGCATAAAAATAGCGGCATCCCTCAACCACGGTCTGGTTGTGGTGGCCTAACCCTGCAGTCGCTCAAACCACCTTGGTAATTCCAGCACACCGTTCATGCATCGCTTGCTTATCTCAACAGGGGCATTCCCATGCATGGCTCCAATGCTGACAGTCAGTGTCTGTCTTTGTTCCTGTCTAGAATGATTTTCATCCTGGTATGTGGCCCCAGCTCCATGAAGCTGCTGCTGAAGTTCCCACTAGCTTCAGTAGGGTTTGGCATTCCCTGGTCGTTGTTTCCTTTGTGCCTATGTTTGCTCAGCATGTGTTCAGCTCTGGTTTCATGCTCAGCTCTCCTCTTTAGCTGTTCCTCCTCCATTCTTGTCTCCTTAAAAGATGATAAGAGCACAGAAATAGCACTTCATGCAGACTTCAGAGGGGTTATTTTGTGGTTTCCTGGAGAGTCCAAGCTTGCGTCTTGCTTGCTCGTCAGTTTTTTGGGTTTTTTTTGGTTTTCTTTTTCTTCTCCTCTCTTTTGAAACTTGTATGCTGAAGGCTCAGCCTCACAGGAAACCATCTTTCACCAAACCACAGCAGCAGAATTATCACACACCCCCCTCCCCAAAACCATCTCAAAGATCACATAGGTGGCACAGTTTCACAGCCCTAAGACTTTCAGTGCTTTGCAGTGGGAATGCACACTCTGGGTAGGAAATCCCAAGATGTTCCACTGTCTCTGCCTCAAAAAGGGCCAGTGCTCTTTAGGCTCATATCAATTCCTCTTAGAGTGTTGAGGTAGGTGTTTTTTCTGGGGAGAAGAGGTATTGCTTCTACCTTCATCAGAGTGAACTCCAAAGGGCAGGAGTTCTTGTTCAGGTTGTGTGTGTGCTGAAGAGGTCACGAGTTGATCATGCTGGGATTTGATTAGAGCGGACAAAAATTCAGCTGCCATCTGGAACCTTTTTGAAGTTGCCATTTGTTGTCTACTGCCATCATCTTTTTCTTTCCCATGCCTGGTGGCTTTCTATTTTTATTAGGACGTCAGTTCATCTAACATCAGTGCAGAACTGCGGATTCCTTCCATTTACACTAGTGGTGCCCTGCTTTGGAAGTGTGCCAGGTATCCATAGTTATGTTCTCTATTCATCTTTGTCCTTCACAAGCCTTTATGGTTGAGATGGAGTTTTTTCTGCTGAGAGGGAACGCTACCTGTCAGGCATCCTTTCAACATGCTTCTTCTGATTTTAGATAATGCTGCTATATTGGCTAGTAATGTACTGAGCACAAACAAAAGATCACTGAAAATATCCGTCTCAGTAATGGTGAGTTTCGTATTTGATCAAACTATTTCATTTTCAATTTTTTTTTTAACAAAAGACAAGCATCACTGATGTTAATGGTAACTCTCCATGGGACCAGGAGTAAAAAAAATTATCTTTTCCCTGTCCCATAGAAAAGACAAATTGTGTTGTATCCATTCTTCAGGCTACTAAAGGATGATAACCACTCATTAGCTTCCTTTCATGATATAAGGAACCATTTGAACAAAACCCAAAAGAGGTACCGTAGTAAGTTAACACCAAGTCAGAACTGGAACTAGGAGTTATGTAAAACATGTCTACCCTGACTTGTCCAGAAGTTAACAAGCAACTTTCCCCTCTCCCTCCCCTCCCTTTTTTCTTGCATTCAGAAATATTTGCACAGAAATTACAACATCCTCGTGGAACAGTAAGATAATTTTTTCTGATAAAACAATGAGGTTTTAAGAAACTGGCTTTGCCTGACATTCCAGCTTATCTGTTCAAATTCTCTCTTCCTGTGCTGTCACATTTGATTAATTTGGTTTTCACGGAATTTTCAACTTCATCTGAATTTTCCAACTTTCCTCTGATTTATCCAGTATTCACAGTTCATGTTTTGAACTGATGACACCCTCTCCTTTATTCTCAAGATATGTAGAGAATTAGTGGAAGGCCAAATTCTGCTTCTTGTGTTGACCACATAAGAAATAATTTTTTCTACCCTTTTCAAATTAGTATTTATTTCCTGTAATAAATAACACTTTTTCTGTCATCAGATCACTATGATACTGCATTTTTTGCCGGTATGCTGAATGAATTACATTTCCATGTAGGGGTTTATTTCCTCTCCTCTAGTGTCTGTTCTTTTGTTTCTCTGTGCCTTCTTGGAAGCATAACTTTTCTCCTCTCATTCCAGGAGATGGGAAAGAAGCTGTGTGGGTGTTGCAGGGCTGCCTTTCCTGCTGGTGCTTGTCACAGGCAGAATCTCAGGTGGAGAGGTGGTTTGGTTTGCCTTCCCAGGGCAGTAATAAGCAGTGATAAGCTGTGAGCCCATGGGCAAACCTTGCTGACCTGGAGGACACCTTTCAGCCCTCACTGTTTCAGGGCTGGAGCACGTTTGGAGATTGATCTCTACACACAGTGGCTGCAACCTCCCCTCTCTCATCTTGTCACCATGGCAGCATGGAGCTCATGTCTCGTGCTTGCTCTGGGGTCTCCGCCACAGTTATTAGTATCTTCCCCAAGCTCCAAAGTCTCATTCTCTCATCTGCTGGTAAGGAAAAGGACCAAAACAGTTGGATTTAACACTCATGGAGCAAAGAAGCTTAAGTTCTGTGATGCATGCAAGGAGAGAAAACACATTCTTTCCTATTTTTTTCTCCCTAATCCTTCCCCTTGACTTTTTGCGGAGTGGTAGTTTGTTACCATGTACATTTTGTCTTGGACTAGTGGCTCATGCCAGCCAGAGTGAAAAAGGAAACTGTGAAAGTATGAGAATCTCAAAGAAGGAGAAAGAAGAGATTTGTGTGGGAGAAGTTTGTTTTGGTGTAGCAGCCATTTGTTCATGCTTCAGCACTGCCCTACATCTCTAAAGCCTTCACAGCTCTGTCTCGGGGGCTCAGGAGGATGGGCTGAATATGATCTCAGAGGGATGATCTGAAGCCCGTTCATGGTTTGTATTTCTGCTGTCTGTGGTCCTGCATTTTTCAGCAAGCAGTCCGTGGTCGCAGAGAGTGGACAGGCAGCGCCAGGAATCTGTTCAGGAGAGGTGACACAACCCACGTGGCTGTGTGATGGGGCAGACTGGCCGCATGACTACAGGACAATGTCTGGCACATGGCAGCTCTGACCGCAGGTACATAATTCAGTTTCTGGATGGGGAGACTGGGGGGAAAACCCAGAAGAATTTAAAAATCTTCTTAAAAGGAGAAAGAAAAGCCTCTTGGCCCTCTGGCTGCACACTGAACCAGAAAAAAAAAAAACTGTATATGTAAGAGTTGAAGTAACAAGCTGTAAAAGAGGCCCCTCTGAGATAAAAGATTCTTTTCTTTTTCTGGCGTGAGGTACCAGTGATGAAAACTGCCAGAGGATGTCGCAGTCACTGACTTAAGGATGGAATTTCCACATTGTTTGTAAGTCCCCTTGGTTATACAGAGTGACGCCAGCCCTTTGGGGTTACACGAATGTCGATGGCTTTGCAACAGCCTTTAACATTCAGGGATTCTATTTTGGACACCAGTAGTCCTACTTTGGGAACAGATTTGAGTGACGTTCCACGTTCCTTTGCAGGAAATGTGGGAAATCCTTTCCTGTTCCTGTATAATCAGAGGAGGCTGGTGAGAGGGGGAGGCTGGTTAGCTCTCTGGATCAATGAAACTGCCCCTGCAACGTTATGTTGCCTTGGTGTGTTTAGAGATGCTATTTTGAACCCTTCCAGAGGTGCACTTTATCTTCCAGGAATGAAGAGCTGTGTATGGCCCTCTGTGATCCCAGTAATGCTGCTGAGATGTTGTTCCTGGTTTCTCTGAGCAGACATGAGCAGACCTGCCGAGCAGTAGGTAGCAGGGTAATAACACAAGCAGTTGGTATTTGTGCATGAGGTTCCTGTGGCTGGTAGTTTGCTTTTTAAAGGTGAACACCTCAAGACCCCCTCCTGCTCTTCTGACTCGCTGCGCAGATGTTTTTAAAGCTTTTTAAATGGGACCCCCCACCCCAGACAACAAAATAACAAAAAAAACCCCACCCCAACCCTTAGGTTTCCTCAGCCCCAATTTCAGTATTTCAGTTCCTGATGTTGCTGGTGGTTTCTCTCCAGGTCGGTACTAAAATACATCATTTGAGGTGGTTCTTCCTAACTCTAGAAGGATTTTTTAGCCTATTTATTATGGGTATAATATGTGTCAATTTAAGTAACGTAGAGGCATTATGGTACTGAAGTGACTACTGGGATTCTAGTGCTGCACTTTCATTCCTGGGATGCTTTGAAAACCCATGGTCAAAAGTTAAGCTGGATGGGGTGACAGCTCCCCATTTTCAGCAAGGTTTTGTGATGTGGAAAGTTTAAAAACACAATGCTCTAGGAAAAGTTTGTAGCTGTGGCAGCAAACACTTCTTCTGTCTGTCTCCTCAGGTTTCATGATAAATGTGTTCTGTACGCACGCACGTGCATGGCTGCTTGCAAATCTTGTTTGAATAAATTAAAGTGTTTGTTTGTTGTGATTTCCCAGGCAGCTGGTTGTCCTCGGGCTGTCGTTAACAAGGGAGCTTCTTGGCTTCCTGTGCGGTGTCCTGGCTGTCAGAGCCGGTTGTGTGTGATGAAATCAGGGAATTTCACCCAGCCGGAGAAGGAAGTGAACGTTCTGCGCGCCTGCGTGTCATGGTCAAAAGTACCCGGGTAAAACTGGTGGGGTGAAGCGAGGGCATGTTTAGGGAACTGCAGGGAAGCAGCTCCTTTTCTCAAGCAGATAGATGCGAAATGCTTGGATTTTCAACAGTAAAAATCTCCAGTGGTGGAGTTGTGTGAACCCAACACAGCTGTGGTGTCTGTGTGCCTTTCGGTTAAGGTTCACTGTGAAACAAATGCCATGTTATACAGCTAGCAGGTGGTTAACCAAAGGGAATTTCACTTTGCTGCAGAGATGGGAAACCACAATACATGTGTCTTCCTCCAGGTTATTCAGTGGGCATTCACAGAAAAAATCCTGGGGGTGGAGGATTTGAGGAACATACTAAAAATTTCAGGTTTAGGTTCCTCTAGTTCATTCAGAGACTGTACAGCTCTGTTAAATGGGTGGAGAGGGATGTGTTGTGCCACAGGTATCTTTGAACTCTTCTGTGGTTTTTTAGAATAATCAAGATACATAATTGGCCAGAGAAGTGATGAGTGCCCCCTCCCTGAGAGTGTTCAAGGCTGGGTGGGGCTTTGAGCGGCCTGGTCTAGTGGAAGGTGTCCTTGATTGTGGCAGGGGATCTCTGTGGTCTCTGAGATCTCTTGTAACCCAAACCACTCCATGATAATCAGACTGTAGTCAAAGCATACTTGTTGTAAAGGGCACTGCTTCCAAGCGCCTTCACCAAAGGATGTGTTTATAGTAAAGCTATTACAATTAATTCCTCAAAAAAGTCCCTTTTAAAAGCAGTGGTAAAAAACTGGAGGTTTTTGGACTCTGCGCTTTGTGCTGATAGTGCCAGGAAACACTCTGCTGAATGGCAGACACTAACCAAAATGTTTCTTCTGCTGGACAAACTGTCTGAAGGTGGCTTGCAATAAGGAAAATCTAGCTGGTAATTTTTCAGGTCTTGGGTTGTCTCTAATAAATAGTAGAATTCTTTGAGGGATTTTAAAGGAAGGAAGAAAGGTAGATGAATGGCCTGAAACTGATTATTTCTGCTTGCTTTGTACCATAGGGATGTCTGTCCTTTCAGTTGGATTGGGCCTTTTGCTATGTTTTATGGAAATAGGGTGGGTAAAGGGACCTCTGGATCCAGAAGAGCATTACACAATGTTGGACACCTTGTAGCTGGGCTGTAGTGGTGCTACATGAGTACCAGCAGATGACTTACAGTCATCAAAATGAATTGCTTTATCTACGAATCTGGTTTCTTATCTCTTGTGTGTCAGTTTCCCAGATACAGCTAGAGTGAACAGAACTAAAATCAATTTTACAAACTCCCAGGCCAAGACAGAATGTCTGTAGGAATCTCCCAGAACAAGAAGAGGTACAAAGGTTTGTTCACTTTCTGTGTGTGCCAGAATATGAAAATTGATAAAGAATCTAGGAGCAGCCTCTGACAGAGGGCAGTAACAAATAATATACTGATGAGTGTGTATTTGTTCTTTTTCTAATTTAATTTCCCTGAGGATTCCCTGTTGGCTTTCGTCAGTTAGTGATTTAAGGACTTCCTGAGCCAGATCCTGTCATCCACACTTGTGATTAAAAGCAAATAAACCTTTCTTCCTTCAATTCATCAGATCATTTTTTAATCCATTTATGCTTTTGCCATGCAAAACATCCCATGGCAGTGAGTTCCCAAGTATGATTATACCTTTTGTTATGAAATGACCTTTTGGGTTGGGTTTCTTTGGGGATTTCTTTTCACTTGATACTGAATCCCTTCATTATGAAAAGCAGCTCATACTAATCTTCTGTTCACCACATTGCTCACTCCTGATTTGATAAACTTCACCCATCAGTCATTTTTCTTCCTACTTAAAAAGTTTGAGCTTTTTTAATCTTTCCTTAGGTTCAAGCCTTTCTGTATCTATTTGGTTCCATTCTGATGTATTTTGTATGTTGTCTTTATGTAATTTATTAGAAGGCAACCCAAGCTGTACAGTGGTGATGAGATACGGATTTATAAGTTAGTACAATGTCTTTGGTTTCTCTCTCCAGTTGCCAGCTGCTTTGTCTGCTTTGTCTTTGTCGTGGCACCTGATCCCTGCCCTGGTTTGTTCAGACAGCTTAAAACTAACCTGGATAGAGCCAAGGACTTAATGTTTCCTGAATGACTCACAAGAGAGCCTACAAGCACCAGCTCAGACTGTTTGGAGTGGTGTGCCATTCCATATCAGTTAAGACAAGGTTCTGTGATTTTTACAGAAGCTGACTTGCCAGAGAGGAAGAGGATGGGTTTATATTGTTGTTATTATACTGGTCCTTTCCAAGTTCCATGCCTGTTTTCCTTCCTTCCCTCTCTCCCCTCCCAAATGACACGACTCTTAAGAAATGGAAAGGAAAATCTTCCCTAAAATTGTTTTTGTTTCTTTTCTGATTCCAAAGGAACACGCCCGAGCTCTGCTTGAGAATATCAATAATTCCCAGCATTACAAAAGCAAATCACTTTCTTCTTCTGATTATAAGAAGAGGAGCTGAAACAAAACAGGAAGCTGATCCTGACAGTCCAATCTATTTTGCATGCATGGAATTCAATTTCAAAAACCTTCTCAAAAATACACTTTAAGGGATGGAAAGTGCTGTGATTTTTGCAACAACTGAGGAGTTTCATAATTGGCTTTACTAAATTGAACTACGTTTGGGGGAATGTAGAAACAAAAAGAAACTTTAAAGGTCAATGATATGTGCTGGTATCATAGATACTATGAAAACTTTGGGCACCAGGTCACTTTCCAAGTGTACTGGAAAGTCCACATATATGCTAAGAAATGTAGCTGTTAGGAAAGCTCTGGAAGGTGATATTCGAAAATTACTGGAGCACTATTGTTGAAGCTTTTAATGATTTTTTAAAATAAGCTTAAGATATTCTGAAGCACTGATCTTACTCTGAAACAGTTGTTCTTTTTTTTTTCTTTCTTTTTTTTTTTTTTTTTTGGAAAAATTGGAAGGGAAATTTAAGTAATTTTTCAGCCTTACCACAAGTAAAACCGATTCTGCTGTCCCAGAGAGATGGCTCAGGCTGCATTTATTATGTGGAAAATACTTCAGACCAAACTGAAGTGGAGGGATGGCTGTTTTCACAGAATCACAGAGTCAAGTAGGTAGGAAAAAACCTCTGAGATCGAGTCCAACCTGTGACCTAACACCACCTTGTCAACCAAATCATGGCACTGAGTGCCACACCCATTCTTTCCCTAAACACCTTCAGGGATGTGACTCCATCACCTGCCCAGGGGGGCAGCCCATTCCAATGTCTAATGACCCTTTCCATGAAGAAATTCCTCCTAATGTCCAACCAAAAGCTCCCCTGGCACAGCTTAAGGCTGTGTTCCTGTTGTTTACCTGGGAGGAGACCACACCCTGTCACCCCCACCTGGCTACAACCTCCTTTCAGGCAGTTGAAAGAGAGTGGTAAGGCCCCCCCTGAGCCTCCTTTTCTCCCGGCTGAAAGCCCCCAGCCCCCTCAGCTGCTCCTCATCAGACTTGTGCTCCAGACCCTTCACCAGCTCCACTGCCCTTCTCTGGACTCAAGTCTGGAGTTCGATCCAAGGTCCAGTGAAAGATATCATCTTTCTATAACCCTTGTCCTGAAATAATATCAAAGATGACATCAGAATTTAGTTGGGTGTTTCACTTCCATTTCTGCTGGATTTTCTTACCTTCAAGCCCCTCTGCTGTGTCTCTGTGTGAAGTCATATTGTATTTGGGCTGCAATACAAAGTCAACATTAAGTGTTTGTTGTGTTTTCTTCTGTTTCGCTTGATTTTTTGTTCTTTTCCTAGAAGATTTTGCCTGGCATTCAACTCACTGCTGTCAGACAAAATCCCCTTGGCCTTCTCTCTTTTGTTTTGACCCTCAGCCCTATTCATTTGCTTTTCTTAGCCCTTGCAAGTGTTCCCTTTTCTGTCAGAAGAGACAGCCCTGTGGCTGTCCTGGTTTCGGGTATGCAATACCTCTGTTTTTGAAGCTCGAGCACCTGGTTGCAGCCAGAGGCGCCTCCCTTTAGCTGGGAGGTGGCAGTAGCAGTGTGTCTGCAGCACCTTGGCTGTTCCCAGCTCCTACAGCCACCTCCATCTGGCAGGGATACGTTGCAGGGAAGCAGGAGGTAAAGCCAGACATGCCGTTCTCACCGGCCCTGCCAAAACCAGGGTTGCTTTCTCAGCTGTTCTTCCACATCCGCCCTTCCACTCATCTTTTTGTCCATAAATTCAGTGCCTTTCTCTGCTGTCTTTTGTTTGCAGCAATGCTGGGCACTCTTTTAGCAACACCAAACTGGACAGGCTGGGGGGTACTGGGAAGCTCCAAAGCTGGCCCATATTCTGCTGCTGCAGATCCGCCAGCATCCTGCTGCGGGCTGACCCGTTTCACCCGCACCGTGGACGGTGAAACCCCATCGCTGCTCCGCTGGAGCTGCTGAGCCATCCCTGGCAGTGGAAGCTTCTTGCATGTTAAATCACTCCAGTCTCAGCTGTGTTTTAAGGCAGCAGTAGGAGCCTTAAGCACCATTAGATTCTTATTAAAACCCGCTGCTGTGAGGCTGGCATCTAGAAAGCGGAGCCTGAGAAATTGGATCCAGGCATTAAAAATCCAGGAACTTTGTTCACTTCTATCAGGGATTTTTTTTTTTTTTTATTACAGATAGAGGGTTGGCACAGGGAGTGTACCTTTTTTTCTTTTCTCTTTCTAGTTTCCAATTGTTTTACATTAGTCACTGGTGCTGATTAAAGCCCAGCCCAGATTAAATGTATTGAGGTGACTTCATTACCACTGTGTCAAGGAGCAGGAAGGTATAAATTGATCAAATGACACAATTGCTGAGTCCAACAATAGGAGCCCGTATTTCAGTCATCCCTAAGGTGGTGGTGCTTAATGGAAAGGCTTGTGCAGGAGCCAAGAAAAAAGGAACAAAAGGTTAAGCCTGGAAGGGTGGAGAAGGGAGGAGGTGGGCACAAAGAGGGGCTGTAGAGCTGCAAAGTGATTTCAGCTTCTTCTAAATGTGCAGTTTCATGAAAGCACAACTAGAGTCTGTGTAGCTGGAGGCTTTAGGAAGCTGGAAGAATCATGGCTTTTATAATTTCTCTGCTCCTGACTAGTGTAATGGGAATGCAAAATTTTTTGTCTGTCTTTTGTGTCCTTGGATTAGAGGATGCATGCAAGTAATGCAGCTCCCAGATATGCACTTTACAGAACCTGGAATCAAGTGATTTCCAAATAAAAATATTTGAGGAATCAATGAAATCTGAATGAGATTCAAACGAAAGAAGTGAAAGTACCTGGCCTGGAGATAGCTGGGAGTTTTGAAAAGCTGGTGGTTTTGGAGCAAGCTAACTTAGCAGAAGCAAAAAGCTTTTATTGAAACTCAACCTCAGTTGAACTGTTGATTCTACCAGGGGAGATAAGAAAGAGAAAGAGAAAGAAAGAGGCTGTGTGAACCAAAAGGTCAAGGTTAAGAGTGGGCCCATCTGCAGGTCAGGTGAGTCAGTTTCAGGCCTCCTTCCAGACTGTCTGTCTGAGCCCCTGTCAGGATTTCTGTATGTAGTGGAAAATCTTCAGCAGGACAGAATGGAAGAGGCGTTCCCGAACAGCCTGTCTCTTAGAGCACTGCCCTGCAGCAGGAAGTGTTCCTGCCCTACCACCAGATGTAGATGCACACATGTTCGTGATTTAGTCAAATATACTCTCTCCTGCCACACGTATATACATGGATTTTGGAGATCCTTTGCAGACAATGTAGTGAGCAGCTGTGGCGGGGTGCGCACAGCGCCGTTTCCCTTTGGTTTGTTGCAAAAGTTGCGATGCACATTGTGTCTGAGGATGGCAGGAGGCAGCTGCTTGTGCATATGTTCCTCAGTATGTGGTCCTCCCAATGGAGGGATGAGTTGCTCCATCCCTGGGAATGCCTGTTCTTGGCCCAGAGATGCTCCCACAGAGCAGGGCAGGGCTGCCAGGTGACACAGAGCTGCAGCAGGCTGCAAAGGCTCCTTGTAGCAGGGAATTACACAGCACAGTGGAAGGAAAACAGGGTAGAGTATATTTAGGGACCAACTGGATGCTGCACGGAGTTTTCTAATCAGGGAAACAAATAACATTTGCTGTACTGAAAAGACTAGAAGTGGGCTGCATGGTTTCCTTGTCTCCTGCAATGATGGAGCCAGACCTCCCTCAACCTTCTGCTCTGCTGTCATATTTTATTGTTTTGTTGAAGTTCTGTGGCTCTTAGTCCAATTTTTTTTTCCCCCAGATTTTTCTTCATGTACAATTATCAAATCACACTGGGGTACTTCAGCTGTGCTTTGTTAACCCCAAGCGGACCAGAGGGATTTCTTCACATCCAGCTGACAGCTCTTCTCTTTATTCTCTGCAATTTCATGTCTGGTTTATTCACAGCAGCCTGTGGCTCAATCCAGCCTCCGATCCTTTTTGAGGAATTAGCCCATTAGTGATTCCTTGTCACATATTTGTGTAGTTGTTGTCCTCAAACAATGCAAATTTTTGTCTGTACTTGCTAAATTGCCAGCTTTTCCAAAACCACCTATTTGCCAAAGCCATTCTGATTCTTTTCACCTATGCACTGACACCTTATTTGCATTTGGGATCTGCACATGTATTTAATACGTCTTCTCTGTCGCATCCCCAAGCAATAATGAAAATATCTTATTGTTAGGTTCAGGACCAATGTTTAAGGAGCCTTGCTGGTATATTCTCCCACATCAGTTTTTGCACCCCTAAAAACAATGTTTTTCAGAGTTTACTTACGGAAATGTCACATGAAAAAGACATTGAAATTCTCATTATATTTCAGGATATCTACTGTTTTTCCTCAGCTCACCAGGATGTTGTTACACTGAAAAAGGAGGAAACAAACAGTCAGCAGTTCAACCATGAGTAGCAGCCAACATGAATTTGTCAGGAATAAATCACCTCCTTAATGTCAGGTAGGCACCTAAAAATCATCTGCTTGTTCCTTTGAGGGGAGATTGAAGTCAGTTTGTTGTCATTTTTAAGATGCTTGTCCTTTCTGGGCTTGTGGAGTTTCATCCGTTACTTCCCAAACAAGATTGATTCTTTTGGGGACTTTTTAAAAAATCAACTTTTTTTTTTTTTTTTTAATGGTTAACTTTTTGATGATTAGAAGCAGCCTGGTTACTTTGAAAAACCTAATGTATCCCACAAATCCCTTGTTTAAATTCACGGTCCCTTGTTATCACTCGTGCTCGTTGTGTTTTCTGGTCTGTTACAACTGACTTTGGTAAGAACAGCAGGAACTCTGCACTTCTATCAGGTTTCAGTCCTTTTCTCTTACTCAGAGTCCAAGCCCTTCCTTTTGTTTTCATCTTTCGGTTCAATATCAGGGTCCTTAATGCAGTGTGGACACATGTGAGTTTCAGAAGAACATACAGTCTAACGTATGTGTAGTGAAACTGTTCTGTAAGGATTTTAACTTGCTGTGATTTAGGGGACCTTAGCTATAAAATGGGTTCCTGCATTAGACCTCCCAGGTTTTCAAGGCTCTCTCATTTTCTGTCAGTACGTTGGCTGAGTTTTCAAAATAAGCCTGTGCTTTAGAACTGAGGAATTTTTATAGTCTGCCAAAATTAAGTGGAAGATTTTTTTCCTTCCTCTTCACCATACATCCTGCCAACAATGGACTGTGTCATCTTTCCTATGAACACTTCCAGAAGTGCTTGTTTTAAAAGCCATGCTAAGTGTGCCATTTTTCTGATTATTCAGCATTGATTCCTGAGAAAAGGGTCCTTGTCTAGTGTTTTAGCTGAAGTTTTAGTGTCTCCTCTGTACCTCCATGGGTTATTTATTTACGTGTCGGTCTTGAATACTTTGAATGTGATAGTTAATAAATAAATACATCAAATCTGTCTCAGGATTTGGGTCAGAGACGAGGGGCAGGATAAAAACCAGACTCATTTCTCTGTTTTTTGACTGCTGCCGAGTAGCTCGAGCTCAGGTTAACCCAGGAGTTGCCAGCAGGCAAGTTGAACATGAGCTAGTGGTGCATCCCTTGTGCTAAAGGTGGCAGCTGTTGGGCAGAACACTACCATCGTGTCGAGGGGGAGGATCCTTCCCCTCTGCTCAGCCCCAGTGAGACACATCTGGAGCAGTCTGGTTCTGGACTCCCCAGTATAAGACAGACATGGAGAGAGTCCAGCCAAGGACCACCAGGATAGTTCAGGCCTTGGAGCACCCATCAAACAAGGAGAGGTGAGAGCTGGGTCTGCCCAGCCTGTAGAAGAGAAGATTTGGGGGGGATCTTCCAAATGTGTATAAATGCCTGATGTGGGGGCAGTACAGAAGATGGACCCAGACCTTTCTCAGCGGTGTCCAGTGACAAAACAAGAGAGAAAGGGGGCACAAGTTGAAATGCGAAATTCCATTTAAGCATAAGGAAAACCTTTTCTACTGTGAGGGTGATTGAACCAGGGGTAGATTGTGCAGAGATGTTGTGGGCTTTTCATCCTTGAGACGGTCAAAACCTGAAATAGCCACAGCCCCAGGGAACCTGCTCTGGCTGACCCTGCTTTGAGCAGGGGATGTTGAACTACATGATCATCAGGCCTTCCGCTTCCCAAGCTCAGCTGTTCTGAGGATTTTGAAAACTTTCCATTGACTGTGATAGTCATAAGTTTGGCTTAGGCAAATAATTCATGCCTAAACCTGTTGCCTTTGTTCAGAAGTTCCAGTAAGTTTCTTTCTTTCTGTGTTTCCTTTAGGTACTGGCTCCATGCCCTTGTCTTTTTCTCTGAAGTACTCTGCATGTATGCAGAATTTTCCATTATTGATTTAATGGATGCTTAAAAGATATTCTGCTGTTTATTTCCTAAAAGTCCCTTCCTTTATGGTCAGTCTTGGCTTCCAAACCCATAAGCTTTTAGAGCCTTTTCTTGTGTTTATATTATCCTTTTCCCTCTTTGACCTCTTGCTTACAGAGCTGGAGTGGAAATCCCAAACCCAAGGACACACAGTGTGGTATTTTCCAGACCTGTAGTCCCCAGATGTTACTTCCAAGAGATTCTGGCTTTCAAATGTGAAGGATCTGCATACCTTGGAGTCTGAATTTGTTGCTTGCTTTGACTGTCAGCCTCTTGTGTAGATAATACTCATCTTGACTCATGAGCCATTGCGTCAGGAGCTGGAGTAATTGCACCAGGATAAACAACTGCATAGCTACAGGTTGTACTGGTTTGGTTCATTAAAGCCCTCAACAGCTTGTTGGTGACTTACAGGTTGTGTTGCTACTACAGGTGCTCCCTAAACTCCTTTGTAGCTGAACTTTCACTATTCAAACCATGCCTGCTTGGAAATACGTGTTAATGATGTGTTGGTATATATTGAGTAAGGCATATTTTGAACCACATTAGTGGACGACAGGCGATAGGATGAGCCTGGGTGAACTGGAGACTTGCTCTGTGTTCTATAGCTGGGATGTTTAGTCAATATAGCTTTCAAAGGTGGTGGGGGTTTTTGTTTTGTTATTTATATAGTGCACTTAAAAAGTTGCATGATCACTGTAATTATTTAATTATGCAATCTCTGAATGTGGGCACAGCCTTAAACTGCAGCAGTGCATCAAGACCCAGAGTAGCCTCTTCAGCCTGGGCACATGAAATCTGTGGCTGCCAAAAAACGCACGTGGAGGGAACTTGCTGGGCCTGGCAAAAACTGGCTAAAAGAACTCAGGTGTAGAACCAGGGGAGGATAAACTGTTCAATAATGTGGAAAACTATGGAAAGGAGAGCCTCAATGGAGGCTCTGTAGCCTGTGACAATCCAAAGTGTTTGTACGGGTGACCTGAGGCTGAGATTTTTAGTGTATCCAGCTCAGGGCTTTTTCCGTTAAATTACTGAGTTGTCTCACTGGAATGGCGTCAAAACAGTTACACTCTTTTCACAAAGCTTGTTATGGTTTGTGTTAGCACCGTCTCTAGAAATACTTCAGGGTTGTCCCTGTGCTGTCACTTAGCAAGTGACAAGGAGTCAACTTAAGTCGCAGCCCTCCGCCTTTCTTAAGTAGAAAGTTGCATAGAGGAGACTGGAACTTTGGAAGTCAGTCAAACACGAGCCATTTTAATGTTCACCCTTTTAAGAACATGAACCCCACCTTGTAGAAGGCTGCTCACAGATTCAGAAGATCTGCTGAAGAGTTACACAAGCCCAGCTTCTTCTTATAAGCATTGGGGTCCTTTTCTGTGGATACTGGGAGCATTATGTGCCCCTCTGGGTACAGAAACAACCTAAGATACCGGTTTTCTAAACACCTGTTGCAAGTTATTGTCTGTTCTTGCTATTTGTTTTTGCATTACTGCAGCAAAACAGAAATATTTGCAAGTACCTATAGTGCAGGCAATCCTTTTGGGGCTTGGCTCAAAATCAGTCAGTTGCCCAGGCTATGAAAGAGGTCCAGGTATAGATTATGGTGACTGCCTGGTTGAGGTTGTCTGCAGCTGCTGGGCATGCAAAGGCACAAGCTGACTGCAGGGAGGAGTAAAAGGTAGCACTTGCCTGCCTTTCCAGGCTGTCAGAGTGGCTTTTACTGCTCAAGTGTTTCCCAACCTTGTTGCTGCCCAGTGTGTGTAACAAGTGACATTGGTGCACGCAGGAGAATACGACAAAGCAGGAGGGAGAGTGTCCTCACACCCTTTTGCAACAACCGCACGTTTCAAGTTCCTCAGCTGTGCTAAGAGGAAGTGGTTATTCAGTCTTGCTGCCATTTCAGGAAGATTAAAGCTCCACTAAACTTTCCCTGAGAGAGTCACCTGGAAACTACAGAGGTAAAAATTAATATTTGCCCACTGTCTATCAAAGGAGATACTACCAGGAGGAAATTCAGGGCAAGGTGGGTGCAACCTGAGTCGAGGAGAAAGGCCAGACCAGTACAGTCCCCACTGCACAGGAGTTACCCTGGCCAGCACACACTATTTTTCCCCCTCAGTGGTTATTGTTAGGAGTTGAAGACTCTGACATTTTGAAGGAGGGGGCGTGGTGCCACGCAACCAGTGTGTGTAGGTGCAACAAAACAAAGCCTAAAAACAGTTCACAAAATAAGCTGTCACTCATTCTTTGGGTGATGAGGTAGTTGTGCTCATCAATTTTTTCCACTGTCCCCAGGAGCTGTCACCATGCCGAGAGTTTAGGGGATTCCGTACCTGGTTATCAAAGGATGGATCTTGTGTGGGAGGGGAAAGCCTGCCTGCGCCCCACATTGGTTTCTGGTCTCAGCCACAGACTTTATTCTCTGGAACGCTCTGGTCTAGTCCATATCTTTGCCTTGGTGTTTCTTTAAAACAAATTCTACCTTATTCCCCTTCCCAGACCCTCTCTGCTCAGTGGCAAGTGCTCCACGGCCATCCTCCCCATTCCTGCACGTGGCAGAAACATCCTGGGCTGTCAGAGAACCCTCCCCTTTGGGCCAAGCAGACCACCAGGCCCCACCTGTGCCCTGCTTATTTTGGAGTGTCTTTCTTGCAAGAAGACTGGCCCTGAAAAATTGCCACAGGGGAAAGTAATGTTACTGCTGGTGCTGAAACGCCTTCCAGTGACCGCTCATTGCTTTTAGAAGAGGTACTCAAAGAAGCAAAAAGGGCAATTGGATGGTGCTTTTGGGGCCAAGCTCTGTGATTAGAAGCACTCAGCTGGGCTGGCCAGTGTCACAGGCTCTGGGTGACATTGAACTGATGGTGAATACCCCAAGAACCATTTTTGTGTTTGACTGGGATTGGAATAGGGCAAAAGTGGGCTCTGATAATCAGTAAGTGGACTGCTCAGGAGAGAGAGACTGGAGGGTAGAGACACCCCTTATGACAGCAGCCAGGATCAAAGGAAGATCCCTTTTCCTCCATAGATGTCTGCTTCCCATCTGCCTGCTGTGATTGGGAGTGACACAAGCTCTGTCTTTCCACCTGAGGAAGTAAGAACAGGCCTTGCAGAAGGTAGAGCAGGTGCTCAGTGCTGAGGTCAGAAGAGGAGCTGAGAATCACTAAATTAGATCTGCATCACTGAGGGCAAGCTCAGGTGGTGGGAAAGAGGAGTAGGATGCTCTATTAGGCTGTGCTCAACTGTGTGTGCATGAGTCACTTTGCATCCCACCGGCTCCCACTTTCTCTTGGTAGGTGATGTTTTTTCCTCGAATGTCTGTGGACCTTTGCATGCCTCTCTGGAGGTCTGAATTTTCCTGAGATGTGGTGGTGGTAGAACGAAGGCTGATTCTTCTGTGTGTGTCTGAGCTCCTTTCTTTGCTCATTTTCCCTGTTATATGAGCTGGGCTCAATTAGTCCAAGATTTGAGCATCTCTCACCTCCCCACCTGTGAGTCCTAAAAGAGATGGAGACCCTGCCCTGTTGTAGCATGCTCTGAGACCTCCTGCCTGCTTTGCACTGGGCAGGAAACAAACAGGCTTTTGTGAGTGGGACCAGCCACAATGGGGCTGCTCCCAGAGCTGGTCTGTGTGCCTGAGGCTCTCCTCCCAGCCCAGGGCCCAGGTGGTGGTGCAGGTGGCTGGCTGGTTGACATTGCAGCTGGCACAGCCCAGGGAGGGCTGCGGGGGCACAGCTGGAGGGAGATGACAGCTCATGACCTTGCCCTCGGTGCCATCAAGGCACTGTTCCCATAGTGTAGGATCTTGTCTCAGCAGAGAAAGTAACTGGGTATTGCCCAAGTCCAGACTGCTGTGGAGCTGAGAAACCCACTGTTCCATTCAGATGTGCCATTTTGGGCTGTGCAGGGGAATTTTGGGACGTGGCTGAAGGAAGCCTGTCTGCAGAAGGAACCAAGAAGCTGAGCAAGGCATGGGGTGTTCCAGTGCTGGCCAAAGAGCTGGTGGGGAACATACCAGGTTGCCTGGTGCCCCTCCTGTATAATTGGCCTGTGATATTTGTGTGTAAACAAGGTATCTGCCCATGAGTTAAAAAAAAAGAATTAAAATGGTTCTTATATGAAGACAGATTTGACAAAGAGATTTGATGGGTGCAGGATGGGGGGAGCAGGGTCCCACTGCTCTTTCCTCCCTCCCACTCCTTCAGAAAGGAGAGGGTGAAAGCCTCAGGCAAGGTGAGTTCCTGTGACCCTCAGGAGGTGGGGGTCAGCACAAGCAGCCAGCTGCCCTTCTCATCTCAGCCCAGCCATCAGCCAGGTCTCCAGAAGATGTGCTGGAGGGTTGCTCTGGGGAAGGGTGGTGAGGCAATGAGTGTGGTTGAGTGCACACTTCTGGAAGGCACCAAAATCACCTCTCTTAAACCCCCCCTCTGATTCAGTGTTCTCCATACCTGAGCCCCATGTGCCATGGGAATATCTCAAGCTCCTGAGGGAGGCTGTTTGCCACTGTCGACACCATGCACCCTTCGCATATTGTGGAGTGCTCCTGCACCAGCAGCTTCTTACCGACAAGCATAAAAGGAGGGGTAAAAAGTGGACTAGTGAGAAAGGGGAATAACGCGCTGAGCAGCAGTGGGAGTGGAGACACAAGTGCTGTGCCACTTGGGATGGCTGCTGCTTCCAGGAGTAAGCAGTTCCTGCGGCACCCTGTAAATCCCCAGCTGACTTTGCTGGAGCCCTGACCCCTCAGGTCAGGACAGGCTGCCTCAGTGAACACTCCAGTGCGGGTGCTGAGCTGTGCTCTGCCCTCAGAGAAGATTTTGAGGCACCAGGTAAGAAGGCAGGAGTGCTTAGCCTTATATCCCATTGCTCTGCTGAGGTCCTGCTGGGCTAACCTAGTGCTTCATAAGCATTTCTTACACTTTAGGTTTTTAGCTGAAACACCTTCTGTGTCCCAGCTGATAGCTACTGGAGCATGGTACTATGAAATATTACTACAGCATACTTTGAATTCACATAGATTTTGTAGAAAAAGCATTTGAGACTTCCCTTTTTTAGAATGAGAAGCACTGCTGTTCTGAGTATAATGGTGTGGCATCTTGTTTGGAATTTCCCTTGCTTTCTATATATACACATGCAGCAAAGCCACAGGAAATGGAAGTTTAAAAAAAAGCATAGAGCCTAGGTATCTGCTTCTTGAACAAATTTTATTCTTGTAGCTGGTTTTATTATTAGTGAGCATGTTATCTTGAGGCATCATTTAAGGTTTATTTTAAAAGACGTGACATCCTAAATCATTGAAGCCCGAAGCAGACATTGACTTAGAAGTTGCATGTTATTTGAGAAACCTTTTAAGCTTTGTACTGCCCATGCTACAGGAACAAGCATTATTGTTGATCTTTTATCCCTTGGGCCTTTTGGGGTAGGTACCAACTTCTGAGGCTTCTTGCATTTGTATTTTCTAAGATGCAGTGAGTCAGTGTTGCCTACAGCTGCTGTCGTGATTGTGTGCTAAGGGCCCACTTCTGCTTGGCAACCAGCATGGTTATTAGTAAACAGCCTTTACTTTAAAATCCCAAGCAAAGTGCATTATAATTAGGTCCAGGAGAAATGAGAACAAGCTTGCCAGCAGTTGGAGATTATACAGTCTGAAAATCTCATTGCTGGTGAGGTGACACAGATCCTCAGGAGCTGAGTTGCCCTGGGTCTGGACTCATACTGGTTTGGAGAGCAAAACTGAGTAGTGGTCATTTGGTGAAGGAGAAATTTTAGGAGAAGGGATTAATCATGAGGGTAATTGGGCAAATCCATCTTGGCAGCTTTTAATATGTTAAAATACATTCCTACAAGTCCCAAAAGAAGCAGTTATCCTGCCTGCTCTCAGCCTCTGTGGAACTGCAGAGTCTCTGTCTGCCTTCTGTCTGGTATTGACATGCCACTGCAGTACGGGCAGTGCTCACCTGAATGAATAAACAGGCATTTACTTTGCCTGAAAACAGGGCTCACTTCTCTTGGATGCCTTTTGTTACCAATACAGCAAATCAGGAACTGAGCCCCATCCATACAGTCAGACAGTTTTTCTGTATGATTTCAAGACTCTCTTGTGTGAGGATGTCTTTCTGCAGTTTTACAGATGATGTGTGTTTCAGTGAACGAGTGTAGTACAAATGGATAATGAAAGTTCATAAAGTTTATGCTACTGAAGTTCCTTTCACTACATGCAGTTACTTTCTTACTCATTATGCCTTTATTGCTTTCTTTTAGGAAAGGAGCTGGGTTGCCGTTAATATTCAACCAAGCGAGACACTCTGTTTGGACAACCATCCAAAAAGAGAGCACCAGTGTGAGACCAGAAGGAGCTTTTTGTAACTTCAAGGGTTCAAAAATGCTGGAAAATCACAGCCACTTTCACTTCAGTGTTGGCATAGTGGAGCTGACAGGTTTTATGCATTCTGGTCTACAAGTTGAGAAATGTCACTTGTGAAGGTAGGAGTGGTGGCAGTTGCTGGGGATGCCTTGGAGTGTATGCTTTGCCTGGCAAGGAGGGGGCAGGTAAAGCTTTTGTAGTGTTTTATCAAGAGACCTACCAGTGAATTTGGTGTAAAAGTCAAAGCACGGCATAACAGACAACTTTTCTTAGGAGCAATAGTTTATGGCCCATCACCTGAAACAAACATTTGCATGTAAGACAGTGGTAGTTCTTCATAGTGTAACATTTCTTGGTTAAGCCAGACCAAGAAACAGTCATGCTTTTTACCAGCTGGGGAAAAAAAAACCCATAAAAAAACCTCAGTAGAGGTAAAGTCAAACCTTTGACTTCACCAATGTGAAGAGAGGCATTTTTGTACAGAAAACCAGCAGATGTGTCCTAGATTTATGCCACAGGTAGCCAAATACCAGTCCTCATTTATTGCACTAATTGCTTTGTGTGGTAGCTGTAATCTGTGCTTGATCTGTAACTTCACCTGTTTTTGTTTGTTGGTTCAGTGTTACCCTTGCTGGAGTTACATCCAGTTTTCCAGCACTGAAGCCTCTCCTTTCCCAGGATTAGTGTGAAACTAACCTCTGCTTTGACTAGGGACTAATTCACAGAATTTAAATTCACAAGAATAGGCACTATTAATTTTTGTGTACTGCATATTCTCCTATCTAATTCCTCCATCTATTTCTTATCAGAAGTTATTATTACTTATTCTAGGTCAGTCTATCCAACTATATCCACAGGGATTAACAGAAATGGAAACCTATAGCAGACATTAAACTTTAAAGCAGTCATCATCTCAATGCAATTAAGAAAAGGTACTGTCAAGACCTAAGTTACTTTACTGTTGTGTTTGTTTTCTTAAGTGTCTTCTAGTGTGAATCAGTACAAAAATCAAGTCCCTGTTTTGCTGTATCAATAACTGGCATTATCACATTGCTGTACACCGAAACTGTAAACCAGGCTTGTCTAATGAGAACAGTCAAAAAAAAATAAGATTAGCTTATGCCACAGGAAGTTTAATCGTGTTTCTCAGCATATATTCTCTGAGCTGAATCTGATCTCTAAGACTTTAAAAGGCAATGTAAAAAATGGTCACAAAACAAAAAGAAAAAATAACACTTTCTCTATGTTTTTGCATGTTGTGTTGGGAATAACAAGCTGGTAGTGAATCACAGGATTGCAGTCATTGTAGATTAGATTAATAGCAACCATTGATGTGTGCAAGGTCCAGGCATTGCTTTTGGTAATATCCCACCTGAGACAACAGTGACATAAACCATCATCTTCTTTTGGGGCTAAAACAGGATCCTGTAAAGGAAATATCCAGAAAACTATCCACATTCCTCTTGAAATGTGGAAGAGGGAATGAAGCAAAGCAGAAGACAGGAGTGCTGTTACACGAAGTAAGTTTTCTTTAATTATGAAGTGTCATGGTTGACTAGGCCTTTACTTTCTATCCCATCCTTAACTCTTGCTCTGACACAGTGAGAAACACCTGGAGCCAAGGCTGCAAAAACCTGTGGCACTCTTCCATTTGTACACTCTAATTGCTGATACTCCTTCTCAAATCAGTCCCCTGCTATTTGTTGAAGCTCTCTTCAGTGCAGACAGGATAAGAAGAAATTTAAGTTAGCATTGACATAGTCACATGTCTGGAAGGGTAGGGCGTTAAATATGTTCCTATGCCTCTGAAATGTCAATCTTCTGCTCAGACATGAGGAGTGATTTTTTTCTTCAACATGTTTGAAAATAGTCTGAGAAGCTGGTTATCACTAAAGTAATGAAATAACTCATATCTGAAACCATGACATTTAATTAGCCCTTAGTAGTTACTATTTCTCATTTAAATACTTACACCAAAAGAGATTTTTTTAACCCCTTTACTAATGTAGTAAAGCAAAGTCACGATCGCTTTTATTATAAAAATAATCCTTAGGTCAAATAGGAATACGATCAATAATTACACAAATACATGTTTACAAATCTGTAAGATAGATACTTATGGCACAGACAATATAAATATCCCTGTACCTTGTTTCTGTGCAAAAAAGGCAGGCTAGTTTTAGTCAATAACCAGCCCTTTTATGTTTTCTTCACTTCTTCTGATTTCAGTTAAACGGAAGGATTTTCAGATGAGATGTTTGAAAGTTCAGCCTCAAGAGTCAAGAAAATACTTTCGCTTTTAATCCAGATAAAGCGCAATAAGATTTTTCCTATCTTCTGCCCAAAACTTCCTTCCTGCTCTTCAGCCTACGTTTTTTGGAAGAGGAGGAAAATTTCAAGTTCAGTAATTTTTTTCACAAGCCATCAGACTGTGGTAGAGAATTAGACCCAAATGAAGTCAAGCTGCACTCTGAAACTAAACTACCACCGTAGGTTTCAGTTTAGTTTGTAGTAGAATCTCCATTACACTTGCCTTCCTTGTAGCTGTCAAAAATAATTCTTCAGAAAAACACTTTGCTTTCTCTTGAAGCCTTTCACACAGTCCAAGAGAAGGCAAAATCAAGCAAGAGGTAGATATTGTTCATCCTCCTAATTCCCCAGAGCTCTCCATTTGAATTACTCTGTTTTAGGACTGTAGGAGATATGTATAAAGCAAGTTCTATGTCTATAGAAGTAGTGATTGACTTACACCCCTCACATCCTGTGGTCACTGACAACATTCAGCAACATGCTTGAGGAATTCATCACTGAGTTCATCACTGAAAAACCTCATGCAGTGAGGGCATCTGAGTTCACCCTGTGCCCTGCCTTCAGATCCCAGGTTTCCATTGTCCCCAGGAGGAGAAGCTTGTTCAGACTGTGAGTTTGTTCTTCTCGTGCCTGTCTGGCCTGGGCTGTTGCCTCGTAGATGTTCAACATTTGTCTGAACGTACAAATGATTTTGGTTACCAGCGTGAACTCTGAAATGACTGCTTGTGTCTCTTGAGTCCTAGAAAGAGAAAGAAGAGCTCTTGAAAAAGATGCAATAAAAATAAATTCTTTAACGGGTGATATTTTTATCACCTTTATCTGAAACACCACTCAAATATTTATCTGAGGACTTGTAAATAAATTACTAATCAGTTTTTGCAGTGTTAATATTGTTGTAAAGAGGATTTGTAGAAAACACAGAATACAGCCAGTGTGCTACTTTAAAGATGCCAAGAGTCATGGCTGTCCTCTGCCTTCTATGAATCCACCCTTCCTGTGTTGATCCAAAAGTAGAAGAAAAAGGGACTGGAAAGGGGTATTATATCTGGACTGGGAAGCATCTCCACCAGAACTGACTATGAAACAATCAAAGTTTTTGATAGCTGCACGGAGCTGAAACTGTTTTAGAAATACTAAGATATTTTAAAAATATATTTTAAAGTATATTTTAGTTCCAAATCCTGTTGACATGCTTAAATTATAAAAGGAGCATGCTGCTTTCTTACCTGTCTTCTTGCTAGCTGGTGTTGCAAACATGCAACTTCTGCCTGAAGTTCTTGTATTTTACTCTGTGCTCGTTCTCTGTCCGATCTCTCAGATGTGAAATCGTCTTTATAAACCAGGACCTGAAATAGAATTAATATGTTAATATTTTATAAATTAGAGCATTGGCAAGTTAGATTGAAAATCTGAGACTATGATTCCTTTCTGGCTTATTCCCAGAATATCAGCATTATCTTCTCCATCATATCTGTATTTCAAAGGTGTTTGTGTTTCTTTTACAGATCTTTAATATTCTGTATTAAGGCCAGCAGAACTGCATGGGGTTCTTTAAGTAGGGAGTTCCCTTTAAATCTGTGTTGTTAAGTAACTGTATAGCCAAATGTGCACAGACAGGCAAATGTCCAAAAAAGAAATCCCATTTTCCCCCCCTTGGACTTCAGTGGTCTGGGAAGAAACAAAGAATTCCCATCTCTAGGAAAAATAAACTTAATCACCTGTTGCTCCAGCATTTGTATGCGCTCATTGTCTCCTTCACTGGCCTTCTTCATGTCTTCTAGTTCTCTCTTGGTTTTTACACACTCATTCATTTTTTCTTCCAGGAGCTTGTTTAACCGGAATATCTCCTTGTGCATCAGGTCAGAATTCCTTTGTGCTGGAGTTCCCCCGTGGTGCTGCTCCAGCTGTGACTTCATCTCCTTCAGCTGCAAGTGGAGTCGCTTCACGTACTCATCCCTGCTGGCGTCGTACTTCTGCCATTTTGCATTCAAATCTTCCACCTGAAAGTTTATCCGGGAGAGGCATGAAGAACAGGAAGACACAAACTTCCAAGCTTTCATGGGCTGTCTATATGTGCAGGACCAAAATTCTCTAGGGGATAATGTAACACGCTGACTCACCCCCTGAAGGTGGGTAAGTCACTGTACAGGAGAGCAGGAGATGATTGTGCAGACTCTTCATGAGCAGCTTTCCCATCTCCCAATCCAAAGGGACAGTATTGAATAATGTGGTAAGGGAAGTATTAAATAATGTGGAATAATAAATAATGCGGAAAGGGAGGGGTTGGTGTTCACCCTGGGCACAGTGCTGTTCTTCTGGGGTGGAATACTGATCCATGGAAGGAACATGAAAAGTTTCTTCCACGCTGTATTTTTAACAACAAAAACCCAGTATGTTAAAAATTATACAATAAATTGCTCTCTGCTAAGGGAACAAAAACTATGTGCCATGTTGAAAGGACTAAGAAAAACTGTCTTGCTTTAAACTGCCATGTAATTAGATTAACCAGACCTTATCTATTCCAAATTTACTCTAATACAAAATACTCAACAAATCTGTAACAAAATGAAAGTACTCACGTGAGCTACTTTTTGTTTTAACATCCTGTTTTCATCTCGTAGGTTGCAGATAAGAGCCTGAAGTGAAGTTTCATTGTCTAAAAGCTGTAATTTTCAGATAAAGTTAGGTGTTACTTTAACACAAAAATCTCAGATGCTGTTTGGTTGTGCTGTTTACTGGAAGTAATCTTTTTTTTTTTTTTTTAAGTACTGTGTAATGACATATATCTACGTTTTTATGACCTTGGTACTGCTATCAAACAGACCTCATGAAAACAGAGTTCGAGTTTGCACAAACTCCTTGCAAAACTACTTGTCTGGAGTGAGAGAATGCATGACAAAGGCACAGATATGCCTTCATCTTGCTTTGTTATTACTGTCAATTTTGGCCAGTACTAGGAAGAAATTACTGAGGGGAAAAAACCCTGCTTGCTAAATAATTGACTAAAATGATACCTTTTTTTTACAGTTGTGACATCTGCTTAAAAAAACCCCGGTGTACATGAGTAATATAGAACACTTTTGTGCAAAATTCCCTAGAATCAGCTAGTAATGGCATCTGAAATTTCTCCTCTTCAAGAGGGAAGTCCCCACTGTACAAGGTTAGCTGCTTATTGCATATATCAAAGTCAATCAAGTTTCCTGTCTATCAATTACTTGTAAAATATGATAATGCCAAACACTTCAAGTCCCTTAAAAAGTCCTTTTTTCTTCTATCTACTCAACCTCTATTTCTTACAAGTAACTTTAATGTAAGTTTTCTTTGGAAATACTTCTGGGATATTTGGGAAAGCAGGGGTGAGTATGAATAGAGTTCATCACAACAGCACAGATGAGTGGTCATGTGAAAAACAGTATTATCACGGTGTAGCAGTAAGAGTCAGAATTCTTCTTTTTCGTGAGAACTGTCTGTAGCACCCTACTCAATGCTCTGATCTGTTACTAGAGGCAGCACTGCTAATGTTATTTCCTTATGGTGTTTTAATGAATTACCTAATGACTCTCAGCCATCAGGACTTCTGGAACAACAGAATGATGACCTACCTTTACCCCATGCTGAGGACTTTAACTGAAGCCTCAACAGCCATTAGCAAAGTACACCAAAGTCCAGGTGTTTCTTTGTGCCCTGCAGCAGCATTTCTGACACTGTCCTATTATGAAGCTTTTTTTTTAAACATCCCTCCTGAAGAGAAGCACTGCCCTGCACTCAGAGGCCAGGGGGAATCCCAGAGAAAAAGAAAGAAGGCAAGACACCTTGACTCATATTCCCCTAACCAACTTTCTGTAGGTCTGTACTACGTATGCAAAGCCAAATCCTGACCCAAGAAGACCACGTGTAACAGAATTCTTAATATAAATACTACTTTGAAATATCTCTGCTTTGTTTTGTGATTTTGATACTTAAACAAGTAATCAGGAGAGATCAGCTTCAAAATCACAGCACCATCTAGTGCTGCACAGCAGCCTGGGTGGTATAAGGTAGGTGCTGTCTCCTGTGTATTGAGGGAAGAACTGTAATCATGGAATTGCTGAGGCTGGATGAAACCTCTCAAGTTCTTCTCCTCTCCAAAAAAAAGCCTGTGATGATGAGATGGCCAAAGTTGAAGTGGTAGACAGCTTCTTCCATCCTAAATTTCAGATATGCTGAATTATTTACCATTGCCATGGCAGTCTTAACACCCTACATGAAATTATTTAAAGGGCTGTTTCTCACCATTCCCCAGTTACAGCTATCATATTGTAATTAACATCTCAGGAGCTAATAAGACTTCAAAGACACACATAGTTGCTGTAAGAGTACCTGATTAGATCTTTCTGTAGGTATCTGGTCATCTGAATTCCCCTTCTCTTTTCTTTGCTTCTCTTCTAGACATTTTGCCAGATGTTGACACATTTCTGCTGTGGATGCTAATTTGCGTTGAAGTTGGTGAGTTTCATCAGTGAGTGAACGGCACAGAACATCACTGGTGGCCTGAGCCTTCTCCTTCTCTGCCAAGGTCTTCTGCAGTCGTAAGATTTCTTTCTCCTTTTCATATGGAGGCTGATTTATCATCTGCTGTATCTCTCCATTTTTCTCCTCTAGCTGCTGAGTCAACTTCTGCACTTCCTAAACAGAGGGGGGAGGGGAGGTTATTTAAAAGCAAAATAAACTCAAAAGCCAAAATGTACCTAAGACTGCCTTCAATATTGCAGTAATTCCTTACTGCTCCTGTACTCCTTGCAAAGTACTTAAAAAGTAGCCTAAATCCATTTTTATTTCTGTACGATCACAAGACCTTGGAACTGTTGGATCAACCAAACAAGAACTGCTCAGGCAGCCATGCAAGCACTTTCTAATCAGTAGAATGGAGGAACAAGCAGCAAAAATTCAGGAAGATTTTATGACTGTACAGCAGCAACAGTAACAAGAAACAAAGTCATTTAAGATGAATAATTGTGGAGACTGAAAAATACTTACAGGTCCTGCACACTAAACTACCGGATAATAGAGATTTTCCTCAAAAGAAAAAATGGAACTGTAAAGTCATCAAATCCAGTGGAGTGTATTCACTGCCTGGCACTGTCACAAGGACAAAGCAGAGGTAGCACACAGAGCAACTTTCCCACCTAGGAAAGGATGGGGATGGTAAGGTAAGGACAAACAAGCAGAAAATAAAATCCCTGTGGCAGCAGTGGCTCTAGTTTGACCACAGCTGACTCCCAGGTACGTGAGGGGGTCTGACACAGGCCTGGGAAACAACTGTGAACCTTGTTTCTGCATCTCCTTGTCCTACTGGAAGCTCTGTGGCATCATCCACACCACATTAACACCTCTGCAGGGGTTTGAAAAGGAAGAGGTTTGCTTGATGACTGGTGCAAACCACCTGTAATTCCATGCACCTGAGAGGCACCGGTCCTGACTTTGTAAACAAACAAGTTGGTTTTTTACACACCCTCAAGAAGTAGCAGATGAGATGCTGGTACCAGAAACCTCTGCAGCACTGCTCCTCCAGAATCGAGGATCTCTGGATGCCAGTGCAGACCATGAGACAGCTTCAACCTCAGCTCTATCGTTCCAGTTCTCAGGAGTGCCAATACAGCTGCAAATCACTGGGATCACTCTTTGCCAGCACACTGGCCTCTGGCTTCACAAAAATGTCCTTTTTTTTAATTTGGTTATTATTTAGTGCCAAATTCAGCGTTCTGATTGGGCATAGCATTTAATTCTTTCCAGAAATAAATATTAACATCTGACATACATAAACAGCACTTGTTCTTATTACTGAAATTTAAACTCTTTAGTGTCATGCTGAATGCTAAACTTCCCCTTTAAAGATATTCAGCATCAGCTCTTCAAATATGTTCAGATACCACAGGCTGCCATCTGTCTGCAAAGTGTCAGTGAGATTATCTAACAAATTTCCAAACATGAACTTTTTAAAATGTATTTTAGGTGAGTGTCATATTTGGAAAATGTTTTGTGTAAGCATTAGGTCAAGAGATTACTTATGACAAAAACACTTGTTTCAGTTTTAAGTACTGCTGCTCAATTTGGAAATTACTTCATGCAGCTTCATCTAGAAATAAATGCTTAAAAAATCTTTGAGCATTTCAGACTGAACCTGGGAAAGTCTTAATGACAGTAAGCAAAACAGCACTTGTGCTCGATGGGGAAGGATGCAGTTTTCAGGTTTTTTTCTGTAAAGAGAGATACTGATTTCCCTAAATCTATCTCTACATAATCCAGACTTGTCAGTTACTTCTTATATGTGAAGGTGCTACCTCACTGTCAATAGAAAAATCCATTTTTAAGAGCACTTTAACCAAAACTCTTTAATAGAAAAATCTGTGGCATTAGCTGATTATCTTTGAGAACAAAATTGTTGCATCTGATACATTCAAGGAGTTCTTTTACTGTTTTTCTTTCTCCTTGTGAAAATAGTTGCATGAAGATCTATAGTGCCGTGCTAAGTTTTTTCTTTAGGACTTTACGGTTTGCCTTTTTGAACTGAACGCAAGGGGCGCTACCTTTAGACCCAAAGGCGAGACCTGCTTTGGGCGCCCGGGGATGGAGCGGGCATCGCTCGAAGGGGCTCAAACCCTCGCAGCTCCGGGGCCGCCCCGCTGTCAGCGCCGGTTCCTGCGCCCCCCAAGCTGTTCCCAGCTCCGGGGACAGAACTCCCGCACCGCCGCCGCCGCGCTCAAAGTGCCTCGCTCTTGAGGGAGCAGCGCGGAAAGGGGCGGCGATGCTGCGCCCTCCCTGCGCACCCGCGGCTTTACCTGGCTCAGCGCCTCCACTCTCTGCGCCGAGAGCCGCTCGCTGTCCCTCAGCTGGTCGCGGGCCTGCCCCAGCTGCTCCAGCAGGCTCTCCACCAGCGAGCGCGCCGGCTCCGCGCCCGCCGCCGCATCCCCGCCCGGCGCCGGGAGCTGCCGCTGCCGGGCCAGGCTGCCCCGCAGCTCCCGGATCGTCGCCTCCTTGGCCGCCAGCTGCAGCTGCAGGTGCTTCAGCTGCTGCGCGGACTCGTGGTACAAGGTGCAGAGCGCGTTGTATCGAGGCACTTTATTCTTCAAGCTCTTGTTTTCCCGGTGCAGCTTCTCCAGCGTCTCCTCCACCTGCCTGAAGCGTGTCACCAAGGGGTCTGTGCTGCCAGCCTCGCTCACCGAGCACATGGCGGGGGCAGCTCCCTTCTCTTCCTTCTCCAGGGCGAGCAGGAGTCCGGACAGGTGCATAAAACCCCGGAGAGGAGCAGAACCAAGACAGCGGCTTCGCTCTTCCGCCTTCCCCGCCGGGGGAGGAGGCAGCCGCTGCCTTTAAGAGCTCGCAGGACCCGCCTGTGCTGGTGCTTTTTTTTTTTCTACGGCTGGGGCCGGGCCGGGCGGCGCTCCGCCCTCGGGGGGCGGACCCCGGGTTTGCAGAGAGCTCTTTCCGCCGCGGGCAGAGCGGGATGCGGCCCCGCGGGCAGCGCTGCCCGGGGAACCCCGGCAGGGGCGAGCGGGAGAAGCGGCACCGGGGGCGGGGGGAGAAACCCGGGGGCGAGGGAGCGGGGCGAGCGGGAGGCTCCGTGGGCACGGGGGAAGTCCCGGCCGAGCGAGGGGAATGCGGGCAGGAGGGGCGGCGAGGGACGGGGAGGAGGGTCCCGGCCGAGCGAGGGTCCCTCCGGGGGCCGGCGGGCGGCGCCGGCCCCGCGTTGCGAAAGCCCCGGAGCGCCGCGTCCTCCCGGCGCCGCTGCGGGAATTCCCGGCTCGGGGCGGGAATTTCCCCGCCGGTGGCGACCCCCGGGCTCTCCGCTCTCCCCGCTCCACCTGCCCGAGCGGCCCCAGCCCCGGCGGCGGCAGCGGGAGAAGAAACGCCCAGGAATCCTCTGCTGGCGTTGTGGCTGCATCGGTGGCGAGCGGATGGCTCCGGAGCCAGGCAGAGCGGCGCGTCCCTCCTCACAAGCCGCGTACCTGTGCAGGTGTAGAAGAGGAACTTCCTTAGCAGAGACCTCGAAGAGACCAAAATCTTCGGTCGTCAAAATCCGTATCACCAGCCAGTGTTTATACTCTCAAGATGAGTTGATGAGGGCAAAACCAGCTGCTTGACACTGAATAAACTGCTGCCCCTGTGGCGGAGAACTTTTTATTGGCAGCATAGAGACAGAACTTGTTAATCAAGAACACTGTCAGGGAGTAACACTGGTGTAGTATTTCTCATAGGTTATGGTAAGCTGGACTGAGAGAAAGAGCATTTTGGATTGGTTTAGTTTTGTCCATGTTACCATTCTGATGGAAACAAGTGGGAGGGAAGAGCCTTAAACCAGTACAAAAATAAGTCCCAGGTTACGTTTGGTTATTATTTGAACAGCAATGAATAATTCGCGTGGAAGAATTAACAGGGATGGGAACATGATGAAAGGAAAAGATGGTGAACATCAAAGTTGAGACTGTCAGTCACCCTGGTGATGGATCAGGAGCCTCATGGTAAAGGCTCCTGGTACGTGATAGAATATTTCAGCCTTTCATAAAGACAGTGGGTGCAAATTCAAACAACTTAAGTTGCGATCAATTGCAGGGAAAGCTATTTTTCTGTAAGGGTAATCAAACGTTGGAAGTACAGAGTGAGTGCTGAAGACTACCTGGGATTCCTCCTAACATGAATTATCCTGTGATTCAATGAAGTTTTTTGAGGTGGAAAGTCGTTACTTTGTCACCTTTATTATTCTAGTAATTAATTCTAAGAATTGTCCAAACTATGAAGTGTAATAAACTCAAAAGAGTCTGTTAGCTGTTTCTGAAAATACACTGAATTTTATAGAATTTTATTGCACAAAGACCCGGTGTGACAGAATAGGGTAAAGCATTTGTTTATGGTACAGGTCCCTGGCATATTTGCTATTTCATCTAATACTATAAATATTATTTAGGACAATGAAAAAAAAATCTGTGTGAAAGTTGAGGGAATATTTTTTTATTATTTTTTACTTGTCCAAAGTTATATTCTACACTCTTAAGATTCTGCTTTTGCTGTGAAGAAAGTAAAGTTCCTGCTTTAAAATACCTGTACTTTATCATTTTCATATAAATTAGAAATAAAAGTTAAAAAAAAAACCACATAGACTTCATATTACATTTTCATTATTGTATTACAGTCAGAGCTAACTGAATAATTTGGAGAAAGATTGCTTTTGCCGACTGTCAAAATATTTTGTAGAAACATGTGATGAAGCCCTGGTACTGGAGAAATGTTTGGTTTCCTGCCAATTAATTAGCAAACTACGAGGAAAGTCAGCCATCCCATGTTTGCAGATGGGGCAGTGATATCCTCAGACCAAGCATCAGGGAATATATTTAGCTGCCAAGGAGAATCCTTTATAATACAGTTACATTTGTAGTATTGTATTAGTATATTAAAATTAAGCATTAGTGAAAAATTAATAGTGCCTTGGATGAAGCCAGCATTCCCCCAGGAAAACACCACTGACTTAAGGGAAATTTGACCTGCGTAAGTGCTGAGTAAGAAACTGATCCCACATGTTCTTGGGAATGCCCTTAGATGACTGTTTCCTTTTGTCAGTCCTGAAGCGAGGAGGAATTCCTGGGAATTCAGTCAAAGAAACTGGTGCCAAAGAATGAGTCACATCTTCAGCTGCATTTCGCAGTACCTGGCTTTTCCTGGATTGCCTCTTGTGCGCTGTTACGCGGTTTGCTGATAAAGCAGCTGTGACACCCTTGTCCCTTTTTTGCCTGGACAATCATGAGGGCTTGTTAAGTACTGTGTGAACAACGGGTATGCTCTGCACGACTTAATATAAAGAAAAAAACTTGATTTTCCATACTGTACTCGTTTCAACACGAAATATAAGGCGAAGTTCACTTTAACTCTTTCTCAGTACAGGGTGTAGCAGGATACTAAACCCATGTGGGAAAAAATTAACCTCAGATTTTGTTAAAGAACTCTTAACAAAGTGGTTTTGACTAAGTAGTTCTGTGCACATCACAGCTTACTGTAATGTGTGAGGTGCATCATGGAGTGCATGAACAAAAGTGATTAGATACTGCCTCGAGACAGAAAGGAAGTGAAGCTGCTCCTAGGAAAACAGGAAGGAAGAAAGAAAGGTGAATGGTATGGTTAGATTAATGAAGGGTTCATAAATGTACTTAAAATTTCATTTTTAAGCATGAGTTATTTGTTGAGGGGCTAAAAATAATTCATCGAAATGTAGTAGCTCTATTCCTGTAACATTAGTCAAAATCTTATGAGTCTTTGTATTTAAAAGAGTAGTTCTGTGTGGACAAGACTATACAACATATTGGGGGGTTCTGGCATTTTCTAAAGAGTGATCTCTGGTCAATTTGCAAGAAATTGTATTTTTTACTTGTGAACTCCAGATGTCATTGAGCGAATCAAGCTGTGGTTTGCCTCATGGTCTTAAGTCACCACTAATTGTCCTGGAGGGTAAATTGTGGCATAATGACACTTACAAAGTCTTAGAATTGCTTTGTAGTGATTTAGCTAAACAGAACTAATTAGAAATTAGTAGGTGATCCTCTGGCTGCTGTAGGCTGGAAAAAGAGCAGTAAGTTTACATTTCCTTTGCTGTAGGTCATGCAGTGCAAAAGGGGGGGAAAATAACCTGTAAAATAATCTGACATACTCCCTGCTATATAAGATGCTGCCTGAGAGCTCTATGTGGGTCCAAAAATCTGATTTTCATGCTGAACAACTGAAGTGTTGATGCTTTTGTGACTCATGGATTAACAATAATTATGAGCTCCAGGCATGTTTACACTTCTTCCACGGGCAGGACTAAACATCCTTTGTATACATCACTGTACTGGATGTTCTGATGATATCACGTTCAACATGTTTTACTGCTGGAATGGCAGACTCACTGAGAGGTTGGCCCCAGGGCTGCCAGGATTCCCAAAACTGGATGACCTCATTGCTATGACGAACATATTGAGGC
This sequence comes from Chamaea fasciata, assembly GCF_029207755.1. Classification (NCBI taxonomy): domain Eukaryota; kingdom Metazoa; phylum Chordata; class Aves; order Passeriformes; family Sylviidae; genus Chamaea; species Chamaea fasciata. The sequence goes on along the minus strand of NW_027094091.1, from coordinate 4,428,751 downwards.
CATCTCTCTGCATTGAGGTCTGGCTTGGAACACAACATTCCTTTTTCAGTCTTGTCTTCTGTTTACACACATGAAAATGTTTAGTTTAGCTAGGGGAAATAGAATGAGGTCCATTTATTTCTAATGTAAGATTCTCCCTGGGGTTTTTTCTTGTTTGTTTGTTTTTTGAGGTTTTTGGCATGGTTTGCACTTCCGAGGATGTAAAAACCAAAAGTGTTTCGATGCAGAAAGCAAAGTCCCAGGGCCCATGTTCTTTAACACACTAAGGCTGAAATAACCAGGATGAGCCATTCAAAGCCATGACATTGATCAGATCCATAGCAGTCCCAACACTTTTCCCTAAGCGATGTTTCTTCCACATTTGTATGGACTAAGGTGGTTCAGTCTCATCCTTACGGGTGTTAGTAGATAAACTGGGTACACACTTGTATGGATCTCTCATAAGCCCCTTGATCTACTTGTGTCCATATCAAGGCAACAGCTTTCTGTTATGCTTCGTTATTCCTCGATGCTTTGGGTCTTTGCTGCAGTTCACCCTCCTGTGCTTACTGTTTGTATCCCCCCCACAATGTTGAGCCATTTCAGGCCCTGCTTTAGTTTCCCCTGGACAGTCTCACTTTTGCAGTTTCTCTTTTGCCTGCCCATGGCACGATAGTACCAGTTGACCTTGCAGACTGGAATTTATTGCAGTGCTGCTGCTGCCTCTGGATCCGGGAAGGTCAAGCAGTTTTCTTGGTTCTTTAAAAAACCCTATCATGATGTCACTGATTCGTGAGGTGTGATTCTGTTTACAAGAATGTAAAAAGCTCTTTGGTGCATGTAAGTGATTAACAAGTGGAGACTGTTTCCTTCCTCACAGGCTTAGATCACTTCACTCCTACTTACAAGCAAGTTACTTCTTTGGGTTTGTTCTGGATAAAAACTTGGGGTTTGTCCACATCTATTTATTCCTGCTGAGCAGTGCAGGATGTGTTGGCTTGTGGTTGTGATAGGACACCTTTTCCTAAATCTGATGATCTGAAATACTGCAGGCAATTTTTTTGTGTGTGTGTGTGTTGCAAGAAACACTGTCCTAACTCTTAATATATGATCCATATTACAGACTTTGTGCAGATTTTATATATATTAAATTACATATATATTATAATTATATATGTATTAAATGGATTTTCTGCTTTGCTTAATATAGAGTGATGTGAGTTTTCTGGTTTCTGTTATTCACATTACCTCAAAGGCTAGCCAATTTTCAAGCTAAACTGAGGGGAAAAAATAAAATTATTTAGTCTGAATAAGTACTTGTCATTCACTTGCAAGACTAGAAACAAAAAGTTTGCAGGTAAAAACCTAGTTGTTTGCAGTTTTATTTGATATGTTAATGTTGTGTAATGAAACTTCCTAAAGTGATGTCCATGATGTTTCTGATCAAGACCACTCATTCTCACTAGGACAAAACCAGTTTCAACATTTTTGAATTTGGCTTTTTCTTTTTAGCAAACAGACATCTAGAGGTTTGGTTTGATAAATTTCTGATTTAAATGTCTTGTTTTAAACATTTTTTTTAAAAGGATGATGGGGAAAGGCTATTTCCTAAGACTATCGGGAACCTCAAAATAAATCATAGTTGAGTAGGAATTCAATCCTACTAGAATTCTAAATCAGGAAAAAGAAACATTGGATGTTTCTTAGAATTTCCTTGGAACTAGGTGGTGAAATAGTTTCAGAACTATAATACAGAAGAAGTGTTGGGAAGAATTAAGTAACTATAACAAGAAAGTGGAAGTGTCCTTACCATATCGTTCGCTCTTCTTCTACAGAAGTAACATTTCCTAAAATTCTGATTAGTGTCCAGTTCAGAGGCAGGAAACAGCACAATTATGTTCCTCTGGAGCTCCATTCATAAAGCAGAAAATCCATCAATCATCCTGCCAGGAAAGGGAAAAGCAGTTTTCAGCAGAGTTTTAAATTCAAATCATTAATGTAGCGTTTTGCAAACTGAGGTGAAGAACTAATGCCATGCAGATACCAGCTACTGAAAACTTTAGCTCTAGTTCAAGTGTGTTTTTGTTATAAGCCAGAGTATGCATATTCTCAGTCATAGGTCATGCTTGAAGCAGACAAGCGTTTTGACACTTTCTGCCCTCAAACAGAATTAATTGAACATGGAAAAATAGTATTTCTGAGGATACTGAATGCCAGTACCTTCTCAGCTTTCACACAATAAATTAGTCCAATGTGGACATGCAAGTAGGTATGGATTGTAGAAGACAAAAGCATGGAACTATAAGAAAAAAATAATGTCTTTCTTGAAAGTGATAATTCCTGAAAAAAAAAATTACTGATAATACCCTGTAGTTGTTTTCATGGCTGAATGTGTCTGAGTTACCCAGTGGCAAAGGAACTTACACTCATGGTACAGTGAAATATGCCTGTGTCTACAGGAATAAACCTTTCCAGCTCTAAATTAAATGTTTTTTCCAATTAATTATATTAAATTAATGCAATATGTTATGATTATTGATGGGTTAATGTACATTTTAGGGTAGGTGGCTGTTTGGCAAAGTCTTTACTATCTTCCTGCCTGAAGCTGTAGAGGAAAAAGTATAGGGGATTCTAGATGTAGGGTTTTCATTAAAGTTTCTGATGAGAGCTACTAATACATTTAACTGAACAAGTAGAGAGGCCACCATCGAATGGAGTGAGTTTCGGAATTGATTGACACTGATTTCTGCTCTCTCTTCCCTTGAGTTTGCTGCTTGACTCAAGTAAATTTTGTAACAGCTTAATTGGCTTTGCCATTTGAATCTTCCGGTACTGACAGTAGGGACATTGTTGTAGATGGCTTAAAGGCCAAAAGGCTGCAGAATATTAAGTATTTGGTCTATGAAATGAAGATCATATCAATCTGTGCTTAGCCTCACTTAATTTTTAGAGAAAACCTCAAAGATTTGACTTCAAGCTGGTTTAACAGAATGACGCATCATGACCATTTAACTGACACACTTACCTGTTTCTGACTGAAATGCTTGGAAGTCAGCTGTGAGAAATTTTATTGTGTTAGGCCTTGCATAAACAAAATAAGAAATGTTCTCTATGCTGTAATGTTCTACATAGTGGCTCATTTAGGGGCTAGTAAGACTGATTTAGTATAATGGTGACATTCCAATTTCAGGGTGTGCAGACACATAGACACCTTTAAAAGGACTGGTTCCAGAAACCGTGGGTTTGAACTTCAAGGATTTCCACCAAAGTCACAATTCTCATGTAATCAGCTTTGGAAATACTCCCTTTTCCCTGAAAGCAGATAATAACATTGTCATAATCTTGTATTTACTGAAATTACACTTATAAAATATTTAGAGGTGTTGTTACAAGAGAAGATTTGGAGGACAAGTGTTTTTGTTGGATCCTCTGCTGTGTGTGGAAAAAGAACAAAGACCTTTTGAGGTCATCTCTGCTTCCTCAGATTAGTTGATCTGTCTCGCCCTACAAACTTTGCTTCTATTATATCTGTATATTGCATTTGCACCATCATTACTGGGACTTAGAGATAAAACAACTCCTTGTAGTATTTTTTTTTTTTAATCAGATTTCTGATGTGATGGTGTGGCCATTAGCTGACCCAATAGTTTTTAAAAAAATGAAGCATAATCGCCCTCATCTCTTATTTCCTGTGAGCTATGCAGGAAGTGTCTCAGAATGAAAGAAAAGCTATGAATTTGCCAGATAATGAGTCCAAATCTTGGTTCATGGTTCTTTCCTGTAGGCAAAATTATGGGTTTCTTGTAAACTTAAAGGAAGTGGAGTGAAGGAGTTCACTTGTGTGATAGTGAGAGTAGCCAAATGATTGATTAGCTGTTGAGAAGAAAGCTGTGCTTTGGGCATTCTTTCTTTCCAGAGGTACCAGAGGAGTGTGATGGGTGGATCCCAGCTGGAAGGTAAGATCCCCCCCAGCAGGGTGGGGGAGAGAATCAGAGGGGAAAATGCAAGAAAAACTTGTGTGCTGAGGTAAGGGGAGTTTAGTAAAAGAGAAAAGAAAAAGAAACCAAACAACTGATGCAAAGGCGTCACCCACCACCTCCCACCATCAGCCGATGGCCGGACAGCCTCTGGGTAATGGCTTGTTTTGACACACCACCACCACCCCCAGGTTTTTATGATGTTCACTAACAGGGAGAATCTCTTGGGTCATTGTGGGGCAGCTGGCCTGGCCTGGCCTCTCCCTCCTGCCCACCCCACCCGGGGGGCAGAGAGAGAAGCAGGGAAGGCCTTGAGGCTGTGCAAGCACTGTTCAGCAATAGCTAAAGCACTGATCTGTTATCAGCACTGCTTTGGTCTCAGATCTAAAACACATTGTTGGGGCTGCTGGTACTAAAATTAGCTCCATGCCAACCACACCGGGTACAGCGAGTGTTACCCCGAGCAGAGGTGGGGGAAGACACTGGTATCTTGTAGCATTTACACGGCTCTTGAATTTTTCATTTAATACCATGAAATCAGGCAAGGATTTTTTTCCCCTGTTTCAGAATGAGGAGATCTGAAGCAATGAGATACCAAGAGGTTTGCTCAAAGTTTCATATAATATCGAAAGATTATGAGCTGAAGAAGCACAGAATCCTTGAGCTAAAACCACTGAAAACACTTTGGAAAAGAATAGGCAGATTTCAAAATGTTATGTCTGATAATAATAGTATCAGAATTCGTTCATGACTCCTGCTAATAGAGAAAATTATGTTTAGAATAGTCAGAAAACAAAATTTGTCTCTTTTCCAGGTTTACCCGTGGATTAATGTCAATCCATACTAGAAGATTACACATGAAAGACATTTTCCAGCCTCTCCTTTCCCCATCTTTATTAAAAATGTCTCCAACCTCAGTAATATTCTCAGATGAACATTTCCTGCAGAGCAATACAAACCAAATGGAACAAGTCTCTGCCAGAGCAGCAGCTTGAAAATTTCCCAGCCGATCTCCCTAACAGCTACAGGATGGCTTTGCCACAAGGGAACTGTGATACCTGTCATGTCAGGTTTTCTGCAGCTCTGACAGAGCACATGACATTCCAAGTTCTGTTATCCCCGGGGTGATCGCTGTGTATTTATTCCTGCAGCAGCCTACACAGGGGATTGCTGCCCAAGACGGCTCTAATTCCCTCGGGCAGAGGCAAATGGAATTGAGAACCTGACCTTCCTGTGCATTGTGAGAGAACCATGGTGATAAAAGGACTTTCCTGGCTATTCTCTGCGGGAAACAGTTTGAGAGTCTTTTGCCCTGTGGCAAGAGGAGATGCCTTTGCATGGAGCAGAGGAGTGCTGTCCCTGCTTGTTGTGCTGCTTGAAACAGCTTGAAACAGTCTGGAGCTGGTCGGTGCTCCAAGGAATCTCATGAGCTGCTCCTCACTAATGCACGGATGCTGGAAGCCTTGTCAGAGGAGTCAGCCTGGTGCTGATTTGGTCCAAATCTGCCATGCTGTGGCTTTAGTCTTACAAAGAAACTTGGAGTCTCTGGCATCCATGAGGGCAGATAATGGAGAAGGGCTCTCCTCTCTGCTGCTATCTTTGTGTACACAGACTTTTCCATGTGTAGAAATGGATGATGTCCTTAATTCTGCTCAGCCCTCTGACAGTGTCAGCCTTGCAGTGACTGTGCCGCTATGGCTTGCCCACAGACTGGATACGTTTAGCTAAATACAACATGAGATGTGATAGAATGGGGAACTGATACCTTTGTTCAAAGTGTAGCGTGCTCAATATGATGGTGAGGGGCAAAAATGTATTATTACTGTTACTTCCGAAGGGTGATGCTGAGTAATTTGAATAAATGTCTGCCATTTATGGTTCTCGATACCAAATTTGTGTGAGACATGTTCTTCATTTTCCCGGCATGTGCCTCATTGCTTTTAAAGCCATACGACGTCATTTGATTTTGGCAGAAGATGGGAAGATACGTGTGTGTAGCAACTAGTAGGGAGGCAAACAGGGATTTACCTGCAGCATGTGTATTTGTTGCAAGTTGTACCAGGGAAAGCTTAAGCTGGATACTAGGAAAAAAATCTTTACCAGAAGGTTTATCGAGTGCTGGAATGGGCTGCCCAGGGCAGTGGTGAAATCAGCATCTCTGGAGGTGTTTAAAAGATGTGTAGCTCTGATTTAGTGATGGACTTGGCAATACGGGGTTAACAGTAGGACTCAGTGATCTTAAAGGTCTTTTCCAACCTAAACAATTCCATGGTTCTATGAAATGTGTACTCTTGGCTGGTGGTGATCCAAAGTGGGATGTAGTTGGTTAACATGCAGAAATCATCCTGCTGCTTACATGAAGCTAACTGTTCAAAAATATTATTTTTCTGTATTTTTGCTCCTTCACTGGAGAGGAGAAACATCCCAGCAACACTGTGGAGGCTTGCAGTGATGGGGGTCACAACAAACATGGTTGAGAACAGGCCCCCTTCACACATCTTTTGCCTGTGGAATCAGGCTGGCAGATTATCCTGCTTCCCAGACTGTGTGATGCAGCATCCAGCCTAAAAACTGTACGTATGCACACCAGCCTATGGCTCACATCCTAGTTTCTATGCAAGGAGTTTTAACTTTAAATTTCAAGCAGCATTGCTTATGTAACCTGTGAAGGGTGGACCAAGCAGCTCTGCAGCTGCTTTTAGCTCAGGCCAGCAGCCTTGGTCCCTGCCTGAGCAGCACTGGGATCCTGGGACGGTGGCCAGGGACCTTGCTGACCCTGCCGCTGCCTCACCTCTCTCCCTAGGGGCTCATCTAGGAAATACCCAGCTGTTAGCAGTCCCTGGTTCCTGCCCAGGGAGCTGCACTGTGCTTCTGGAATGACTTGGGGGACTGTGGCTTTCATGGGTAAGGATGCTGCCCCTGCCTGCCTTGCTGTCCCCTTTGTTTGGTTAAGGTATCCAAAATAACGGAAGTACTGCTTTGTGTCCTCCAGACTTCTGTGTTAATAGCCTGAAGCACATAAATCTCCTCTTTTCATCACTCTCCTCCTTCATAGGAGGCTGCTAGTGAGGCTAGCTAGAAGAGCAAAAACCTTAGCTGAGTCCTGTGTGTAGTCTGACCATTCACCATAGTCCCCTTTCTGTGCTCTTGAAAATGTGTCTGTTTTACCCTGAAAAGACACCCAGGAGTTCATTAACACACTGGACAGCAGAGATCAGAGTGCAGGAGGATACAAACTTCATAATGAAATAAGTCCTCAAATCTCCATAAGCAGCCTGCTTATCTCAGTGTCTGAACTGCTGCTAAAAGCACAGAATAACAGAAAGGACCTTAGGGCATTAGCTCTATTTTCTTTTCCCCAAGAAAAGCTAGTGTTATTTCACTTGCCATGTGCCTGCTGTTGTTTTTTTTTTTTGTTTAAAGTCTGAGTGCTGCACTCTACTTGGAGCCATTGAAAGCCGATATTTTGCCATGAGTTTGAAATTGGTTAGCCTGTACTTACTGAAAGGTTCAGCAACATTTGTCACTGCCACTCCTCGGGTGTTTCCATTTAAAATTCTAGAAGGTGGTGTCAAACAGCAACGAGCTTATGTTGGGAGGTCAGAATATTTACAGAGACATCCTGCCATGTGCAGATCCTGGCATAAATAGTGCCAGGCCCCCTTAGCAGACCTCTGTGAAGAACATCTCCATTTGGATACACATTAAACTTAAATATTCATCTCTGGGCCATGTTAATGTTTAGTTGAGTATCTCTTCTTGTTTGATGTTGATTTACACACAACAGTCAGGCCATTTAATGGCACAACACTTCCTAGACACCTCCTGGGAAAATGAGGCAGGTTAGAGCTGTAGAATGTGGCACTGATTTCTTTCAGTTTGCATAATTCTGAGCTTTGTTTCTGGTTGTATGTGTTTAACAAGGCACAGCGAGTACTCAAGTCTATGTGCCAAACAAGCAAAAGCAGAAGTTGGAGCACTGCAGTCTGCACTATCAGGGTTCAGTGCTCAGGACTCTCACGTTTCTTGTTCTGGAGGTCCCCAGTGCGTTCCTTGATGTGTCAGCCAGGAAAGTGGCTGTCATGGCTGTACTTGGGACTTTCTCTAATTTTCTTGCCACGAAAAGAAATCTGACTGAATCTGGACTTAACCGTGTTAGTCCAACCGTAGGAAAATTTCTGAGAACTTTTAGTTATGGGTAAGGGCAGACTCTGAAACTGAGACTTCGTCACAAGCTCGTGAAAATCTATAGGATGCAGTTTGTGTGCCTTTCCCATGTGTGTGACACTGCAAACCAAGAGGAGTAGTTCCCCTGGGTGCTGTGCATGACTCTGCACTTATGCGATTGCTTTACTGTGTGAGATGGCTGGGCGTGTAAAAATAGCTCTGCTTACTCAGATGCACCTGATGCCTGCAGAAAAATACCAGGGGCTGATAAAGCTGGAACACCTTATGCTTCTTTCCCATAACCAGCAGCAAACAGAAAACAAGATTTAAAAGAATGGGGAGATAATTCACAGCTCATTTTCAGCATTCTGGGGGGGGTTTCAGCTTTTTGTTCAGCATTTTTTTCAGCATTTTCTTTTTTCTCATTCCTTTTCACAGGTTGTTATTTTTTAGGACATGCAGAAACCATTCATTTCTTATTCCTTTGCCAGGCTGATGCCAGTCCTATGTTTCCGTAACTTGGGATCTTTGTGAAAACATCTTTCTTAATTTGTATTCCCCTTTATCCGCCAAACTGAGACATCTTTCATAGGCACTAACATGCCCACTGGGGTTGATGCAAGGAACAGAAGATTCTACTGCCTCAGTGTGTTATTTCCATTTAAATACAGATTTTCCTCGAAGGCTAATTGCAAGGTTTTTAAAAGACAAAAAGCTTTTCATATAAGAATTCTGGAGTAATAATTTTTCTTACCTGGTATTATAAAATGTTATATAGAAATAGACAAGACATTGCATATCATAGGTGCTGTTTATATATTGTTAGCTCACACTTGTGTGCATGCGTAGACACACACACAACGCTGTACAGTCTTGGTTCTGTACAAATAGAGTACATAACTGATGCAACATACTGGAGAAACCCAGATTATAAAGTGACAAGTTATATTCATTTGAGTCCCTCGCTCTGTTTAGAGCAGTAATGAGGTTTTTTGGTTACTCTGGATCCTTGATTATTGAGCTGGGGCTTGTGGGGTTTATTTTGGGTGTCTCACAATTCAACCTAAGGCAGTGTATTTCAGTGTGCTGATAATTATCTAATCTTGTTTGAAACAGTCTTCTTACCAAAAGATCACGGATTGCACCCATTTACTTCAGAAATCCTGTGAGTCACAGCACCAGAGAGAAACTGAAAGTGAAATCACTCCTCTAGTTAATACGGTTTTTATCAATTTTTACTCTAGGAGTACCCAGATAGTTGGCTAAGAGGTTAGGGCTCCGGATGCTCTTGGCATGTCATTCAGGCACCATAGCTCAAAGTTCTAACACCACATGGCCAAGATAAAAAGGTGACACCATGATCAGTTCCATTTTCTGGTTACGTTTCTCCATTTAAAAACCCAAACAAAAACCCCACCCAAGAAGAACAAACCAAGTAGTACAGGAAGGTTACTACAGGGGTCAGCAGGAAAATGACTAGTGAAAAACCTTCAAAGTAAATTCATCACAAGTAGGCAACCCTGTGAGGTCTATTTCGTTTTAGTCAACAGGATTTGAATATTTACAGGAGCATTTCTGTAGTGGTTCTCAGTGGAGAAAAGTTCTCAGTGGGCTTCAAGAAAGGAAACCATCAGATTCTGGTAATGTATAGGCTTGTGTTGAACCGACATCCTTCTCAAAACATAAGTTATTTCCATCTTTATTGCATCATAATACAGCTGTATGAAAGCTGTAATACAAAGAGGTCCAAATCATACTTTACAGTAAGGTTTGTAAACATTTTCCCATTACCAATTGTTCCTTTTCTCTGTTCTTTTGTGATCTAAATGGGGGACTGTGACATGTTTGGTTTTCAGTAAAGTGAAAGGAAGTGCACACAGTGAGTTTACCAAGTTCGTCACCCCAGACTAATAAATTAATTTGCTTCATCTTCATAGAAGCCACAATCTCACAAGAATTTTCTAATTCAGTACAAGAGAAGAAAAATCCCTGTTGCCTAATTAACAAATGAATGCAGTAGAGCCCTTTCTAAAACCTTGAATAAAGGGAAGCAGTCATCAGAACGGGTCCAATTACCAGGAAACTGTTGCAGATTTCATTTAACATTTATTAAACATTAGTATTTTCTCAAATTATTGATTTACATCTAATAAAAATATAGGATGTTTATCTGGCTCGGATAAAGTACATTGTAAATTGCTATTCCTTTGCAGCAACATTACCTAGAGTCTTCATCTGCTTTTTTAACAGTTTACAGAGATAAGTCAGTATTCTTATTCCCCTTTTAGTGGTAGGAAGCTTTAGGTGAAGAGGAACTAAGGGACAATTTAAAAATATGAGCAGAGAAAAAACAGGTGTGTTTGTTACTCTAAAAAGGGGTACAAATAGAGAAATTTAATGGGGAAGGGGAGGTATCAGAAGGAACCTGAGACAAAATGAAGTCTGTTCTAATACCTGTTCACTGTAAAGACACACAGCTCTGCTTCACAAGCCAGCTCTGACATCATTAGTCATTTTTCCACACTACTGCCACGTGTTTTTCTCTAGAAAGAAGATACATTTGAATCAAAAATGCAAAGCCAAAAAGGTCTTTCAGACTGACAGGAGAATGTGCTCTTTCACAAGTTTCGTCTTTGTCATCGTTTTCCCATAATGTACGGTGCAGTTTGCACGCTGCCTCTCAGTTTCCTTCTGTGCTACCAGTAAAGCTGCTGTGGTTTTAGCAATGCTGTTTACTGTGGCCAGTGGAGGGAAAAAACTCCAGCTTTTGCTCTAGAGAAGGAGGCAAATTCAATACCAGAGATTCAGTTCTTCCTCTCGCTAATTTTTTCTCATGTCACTTCAAATAAGCCTGAGCCCCGCTTCAGAGCCAGCTGACTTAAACTTACCACGGCAAGGCCATTGAAACCAAGTTTATCGTTCATCTGAGTTTACACTGACAGCATGAGTGTGGTGTCCTTTCCCACAAATGTTCATGTTTTTGTTTCTGTCCTGAACTCTTCCATTTTCAGCTCGCAGCCACTTCCCTTCTATTATTATGATAGTACCAAATGTGTCGATGCGTGTTCAGACTTGGAATTGTTTTATTTTTTAGAAGGATGGGGAAAAAAATGTCCATCTGACTGCTGTGAAGTCAGATTATGAAAGAAGCTCAGAATTGATGCTGTTAAAAAAGAACTCAGCTGCTGTTCCTCACTTCCAGTACAATACTGGACACTTTGGTGGAGTAGTGCCTTGACATTGGCAGTCACGAGGAATCTTCATGTCTAAGCAGCATCTATGATATCTTTGATAAAACGTCCTGTACAGTAATAGATTGACACTGAAGAGATATATCAGATCTTTTCCATATTTTTAGTAGGTTTGTTGCTTTTCTTGTTTGGTGTCATGGAAATGGATGGTAGCGGAGGGAAACGGTGGAAATTTTGACTGTTCTACTCCCTTTTCACAGCATTTTCTCGTTCTTCAGTGTTGGAAACCTGGTCATAAGATTGGAAATCACTCATTTTCCTCCTGATCTTAGAGACATTGTAGTCTTTGTCCAGGTTGTCACGTATCTATATTCAGTGGACTCGGTTTTTTGACTCCTGTTTTTGGAGAGAACTGCCATCCCCAACAAGAGCACAGCTATTTTGGATCTTCCGCTCAACAATGACTTGATCTCATCACCTTTACACATGCAGTGGTTCCTCTATGGTTCAGAGTGCCAGAGGGCACTCCCAGAGGGCAGCATCCTCATGTACAAATACCACCTCATCAATAAAACTCAGTAAGTGAAAGGCAGAAAATTCTTCAAAAATAAGTTGACAAAATACGGAGAATGAAAACATAAAACACTGACCAGATCACTCCTTCTTTTAGACCTATTGCATGCACAAGTCTTTTGCTTGTGCATGGCTGAACGCTGATTAGGCTTTCTATGCATTACATTCTCACAGTTTAATCCTACCAGGAGCCCCGCATCACCAAGCCAACATTCTCAGCTGGTATTGATGATCCACCCCCCACTTAATCCAGAGCTATAAAGGACTGTGGGGGTTTTATTTTCTCAGCTGAAGGACGTGTGGATCCCTCAGCCCTTCAGACTGATCCCTGCTCCTGTATAACCGTGCCTCTCCCCGCGTGCTGGGAGTGCTGGTGGTTCCTGTTGGCACCTCTGCAGTCTGCCTGCCGTGCTCAGCCATTCCCCGCTGCTCCGCGCCTCAGCGGGACAGCCAGGGCAGCCTGCCGGGCTGTGTGCCTGGCACAGGCAGGGCTCCCACACACATCCAAATCAGTCTCTGCTCTATTCTCAACACAAAACTAATATTTCCTGTAGCTAAAGTTACAAGATTATGGTATTTGTGCCGGTACTGTTTAGACAGATGGAATTATATTTCTTTTACCCTGAATAAAGAAAAGGGGAAGTAAAAGCAGTGGAGGATTAAATGTACATTTGCGGGTTTGTCCTTCTACACTTTCTACTTAAATTGCCCATATGTTAAATTAATCTCTGCAGATTGATCTGGAATAATCCTATTTTGGACAACAAGTTCTCCATTCCTTTTTCACACTTCTGCAGATGATTACTGGGGAAAAATGCCAAGTTTGTGGAGCATAAGTGCATGTGAACACATAGTTCATCATGTATACATACATATGTATGTATAGACAATGTATATGTGTATATATTTATATACATGTATTTTGTGTATATACATGTGTGTACAGAACATATGTATGTGTGTTTATATATATATATTTAACGAGAGATGTATTTATACAACAAAGTAGGGATTGGACCACGTATTTTCCCATTTTAACTTTCCATATGAGACTTTGGGAAATGTAACAAATATACCATTTGGAAAAACAGAAAGCATGTGAAAATCGACGCAGAAAAACTGACTAGACCAGTATTTTCCCATGCTTCTAATCTAATCTGCTCTAATTGTTATCGAAAGCCTTAATTCATAGCCAGCCAATGATCTTTTCTTTCCTTCTTGCCAGTCCCACACTCTCCTGCAGCCTGACTGCAGTATAAAAAATTATAATACCTCAGCAATAAATAAATGCCACTTGTTTATCTGTTTTGGAAAGAGCAGTGGCCGCAGCTGGAGGGAACGGGAGGTCGCACAGCAGGGTCTGTGCTGAGAGGTGCGGTTGACAGGCTCCACCAAACCTCCCAGTTATTATGAGCTTGCCTAAGTCCATAACTGACCTTTCACTCTTCTGGTCTGGGATCCTTTGCTGGGGCTTAAAATCGCTAGAATTTTGCTTTTTCCATGGTTTTTTTCACTGGCAAAATGCAAGGGTGAGACCTACAGGCCAAGAAATGGGGGAAAGGAGGGAAGGAGGAAGGATAGGAGGGAGGGAGGGAGGGAGGGAGGGAGGGAGGGAGGGAGGGAGGAAGGAAGGAAGGAAGGAAGGAAGGAAGGAAGGAAGGAAGGAAGGAAGGAAGGAAGGAAGGAAGGAAGGAAGGAAGGAAGGAAGGAAGGAAGGAAGGAAGGAAGGAAGGAAGGAAGGAAGGAAGGAAGGAAGGAAGGAAGGAAGGAATTCTTCCCGCAGCACGGTGGCAGGGAAGGAGGACGGGAAGCAAGAGGTGCACCTGCAGCCTTGTGTTTCATTGCATGCTGAGGTGCTGTGCTGGGCTGCACCTGGGGGTGGTGGAGCCGGCAGAATGTTTTGATTCAGGATGAGAACCCACCCCCACATCCCCCTGGCACTCCGGGTCCCAGCCAAGCCTCGACAGCAGTCACAGGTCAGCGGCTGCACTGTGTGCACGGGCATTGTAGAGCAAGGGACATCTAGTTTGTGCCATTTCCCCCGGTCTTGCAGAGCGCAGCTGCTCCTTCCCAGCTGTGTATATCATATCCCAGCAGCAGAGGCCTTTGCCAGCGGGATATCACTTCCCTATCCCCTTCCAGCAAAATGCAGACGTGTCCTCGTCAGCATTGTCACACTGCTTTGCACAAGCATCTCAAGAGCTGCAGGGGATGGGTAAGGACATGCACCCGAGGGCTAAAAGCCGAAATGGACAGGGCTTGTTCTTGTCTCCATGCGGAGGGTGTAGCTGGAGGTGCAGGGGATGCTGTCCTCCGTGGGCTCTGCCTGCCCCATTTCGCAGCGTCAGGATTTAAGGGCGAAACCATTCTCTGACCGTCCTGGCAGGCTCGCACTGAAAGCGAAAAGCGGGCGCTCCGGGGAGCCGAGGCTTTGCAGGGAACCCGCGCTCTGGGGACCTTCGTTGCCCTCTAGTGACAAGCCGGGAGCAGGTGACAGAGCCCAGCGATGCTCCTGCGGAGGCAGGCCAGCGAGGAATATAAAAGTAAAAATCGTTGAGCAAACACGTACCCTTAACCCTCTGGGCTTCTTTAGTGTTCATCCCCAATGATATTTCGTAGTAAGATTTTTTAGTAGTGTCATTAATTTATTAAGTTTTTAGGAGGGATACCGTTTTTTGCTTGGATGATGGCCTGATTTGTTATGTCTAAGTATTTACAATATTCTGGCTGAAATAATAAATAATGGAAGAGTAATGACTTCACTGTCAAGAATTGCACTGTGCTGGCTGATACAGGTGAGTTGCTGAGCTCGGTCGTGATTGAAATTCCCATTATCCTCTTACCTCCTTTAGGAATGCTTCACAAACACAGTTTTCCCAGCACGCTGATGAAAGCCTGGGTGGAAGCAAGTGAAAATCACAGAAAGGGTCGAAAAATGCTGTTGCTGATACAACGTTATCCGAATTTCTGAAATATTGCCACCTTTACCCTTGGTTTAGGTGATAGTTTTACACCACTGTACCTACGCCAGCCCTGGGGATGACTTCTGTCTCTTACAAATCACAGGCCCCAGTTTAGGACAAACTTTTTTTGTTGCTTGTTTGCAGGTTTTATTCTGTATGACGAAGGAATAGGCTTATGTTCACTGGATTTTCCTGTGTCATCCATAGCTTCTGCTTTTAAGTGACACGAAACCATGGACAGCCATGCTCCCCTGGTAGAGAGCTGTGCCCCACGTTCTGTCAGAGACAGGGGATCAGTCCCTGGTTTTGCTTCTCGGCTGTGAATCTCTCAGGATAAGGTATTAATAACTCTGTGTTTTTGCTGAGCAGTCGTGACCTGCGATACTCTGCTGGTGAATGATACTGATGGCAAGAGTAAGGCATCCAGCCCCAGGTGCCTCTGTCCCACCAGTATGTGTGCCACCCCAAAGCTACTCACACCTTTCGTCCTAGAAGAGGGGAATGCGACTGCATTTCAAGGCTCTTTCGATAGAAAATTATCCATAAATATTGGAAGGCCCTTGGTCCTTATATTTTAATTGTAAATTTTGTACAGGGCAGGGGAAAAAATTTACAAGACGTTTCATGCTTTATTCTGATAAGAATAATTTCTTGTCTGTAACACCTTGAATTCTTTCTTAAAATGCTGACCACACTCAGAGGTTTGCACCTTACATCAAAAATCTTTTTGTTGCCTTTCTCAGTCTTCAGAATGTTTACTTATACATTATCATTAAGCCAACTCACATGAAAAATTTTCAGTTCCTGATGAGTCATAATCATCAGTACAGTGCTTCCCACCCTGACTGCGGCCACAGGAGTCATTACCACAAACCCTGCAGTTATTTACGGTGTCCACTTCTTAGAACACAGTGTCCCTTCACCCTTGTCTTGGTGTTTGACTGGTGAGAAGTAATCACTCGAGTACAGAGTTCCTTACAGGTCATTCTGAGTGTCTTTTGTCTGTAGACACACTGAAATGCCACAGTGCCCCAGTTCAAAGGGTCCTGGGGACACAGCCCTGTGTTAGCCAATATTTACTTCTACAGCAATCGTTTGCCAATGCTGTAATATCCTGGGACTCATCTCAGCACCTGCTAATGTGATTCTGCGTGTCGGACTTGCACAAGCCCACACGCTGTGCTTGTCCCAGTCACACGTCACAGCAAGTTTCACCTCACCTCTGATGATGCAGAGCTCTTCCTAGGCCGATCTGAGGAATGCTTTTCCTTTCACCAGTCCTCCCCAGGCTGACAGTGATACAAGTGCACAGAGTTTCTGTAGAAGTTCTCAGGTCACAGGATGCACGAACGTACTTGAGCTCTAGACCATGAAAATTATGGACTGTATATTTTTGTCTGCATCAAAAGATAACGTACAGGTGCTGATAGACTGCATCAACCTGATTAATTGTACGGTGGATTTAAAAAACGGGCTGGTAGAGAACTCCTGTCTGCCTGTGAGGAAGCTGTTGTTCTCTGGATCATGCATTCAGAATTAGAACCGTCTGACAGCAATTTATCTCACCGCTGCCCTAAATATGTTGGCTCAAAAATTCATTTTGTTCTTCTAATAAAGATGAAAAAAAAACAAATTACAAAAGGGCAGACATTTTTCATGGTCTTAGAGGAGACAGCAATACTAAACTCTCTACAGAACAAAACAGAACAGAAGTCCAAGATTATCATGTGAGTGTAATGGGGTTCAGAGCAGCACAAATCTTTTCCCCTGCATGTAGTAACCAAAACTCTTGCTGTTCATAGTACAGAATGCTCAGCAATGTTGCTTCAAGTCCTGTAGGGCAATAAGTGTAGGGAGTAGAATGTGCTTTGTTTCCAGGCAAAATCAGATATTTACCATATCTCCCTAGAGTGAGAAACTCTGTAAAGTCCCTTGTCTGTTTCCTTCTGCTTTGTTACTCCTGAGTAAACTTCCCAATTCTTGATATTCACACTTCTGTATAAATACAAAAGTATATATAATGGCAATGATATTTGCTGTCAAATATTTTCATTGTAGGCATCAGGAAGCTTCCTAGTCATTAGCAGATTAAAGGCTGCAAATGTGAAACAGGTGTGGCTTGGTTTACATATGCCTTTTGCATTTTGTTAAATAGGTAAGTGACAAAACCAGAAGGGAAATTTAGAAGTCAAGACTCATTCTAAACCTTCTTTTAAAGTAATCCCATTTACATCGTATATAAACATAGAGTAATTCAGCAACTTGAACCCAAAGGTAGGAGCTCTGATCTCTTAATTATAACATGGAGCATTTTGCATATGTCAGTTAAAGTTTCCAGATCTCATTTTCCTGGCTTGTCAAGTAGAGAAAATAGTAATTACCCTCATCGCAGGGTTCTTAATCCCTTTTAAGGATTTTTAAGCACTATGAAAAAGAAAAAAAACCCTGTGATGGCATTCCTAGTAGCTGTGTGGTTGGACTGTCTGCAGCCTGGAGGGCTTGACTGGTTACCAGGGGCTGTAGTAACAACAGTTTCAGCCACATCTTGATGAGCTGTTATTACTCAGGACATATCTTTAGCCTGTTGCTGAGTTATGAGAACTTCTGCCTTCACCACTGAGAGCTGTGCAACTTCCTT
The DNA here is from genome assembly GCF_029207755.1 of Chamaea fasciata. NCBI lineage: Eukaryota > Metazoa > Chordata > Aves > Passeriformes > Sylviidae > Chamaea > Chamaea fasciata. Next base: position 4,411,263 of record NW_027094091.1, on the reverse strand, counting down.
CTGGCTTCTAAAGTTGTTGTTTCCAAGGAATTCCTTTCTTCTGGTAACTGGTAATGGTTTCTCAGGCAGCGAGTACAGATGCTGCTGACTGTTTCACCTCCTCCTGTTTTAATTTAATGCTAATGACACAATAGAAACAGTCAGACCACATCTTTTTTTCTTCCAGAACTTTTCTATATAAAGATCTTCTCTCCATTTAAAGTGTGGATGCTTGTTGGAATCAACTGAAAAGCAAGAAGTGTCATTCATTGTTCAGTTCTTCCTGAAGGAAAGATGGAAGAAATATCTCTGGGCTGGAGGAAGAAGAGGGGAGCTGAGGCCAGCAGCTCTGCTCCAGCCAGGACGAGACAGCAAATAGGGCAGCAACTGGGGTGTGTAGGAAAGGTATCACAGCAAATTTTTGGTAACAGTTTTACTCCTTACGGCAAAAAACCTCAAAGACTGATGTTCTCAGAAAAAGGGAGAACAATTTCACTCGTTCATGTGTTCCTCTTAGCTCACCGCCCTCAGATACTCAAATGCAATGTATAATCCTGCTGGCGGTAAACCTTGTGGCAGGCACCTTTTCAAAAGGAAAGAAAGAGTAGCATTTGCATTCCTTAAAAGAAGTAATGGTAAATAAATACTGTAGGCAAAGGTAGCTTGAGACAATGGGATCCAGTTGGGCAAAGCAAGACTTTATCTCCTCTTGCAGCGTCCTAGAGCGGAAAATAAATTTTTCACGTTGTACACACAAAGGCTTTATCCTGAGTGTGGGCATGCCCAGCTCATGGGTTGAGAGTATTCAATGTAATTATTTAATATAGCAATCTAATTATCAGTCACTAGTTTACAGCGGTCTATCAATCATCAATTTGCTATTTATTGGTTCAGCAAACAACACAAAATTTTAAATTAGCTAAACTGGTAAGCGATGCGTTCCCTGAATGGGGCGTTCTAAACCTTTTGAGGCCTTGAGAAGTACAAAGTGCAGGAAAGCACAGGGTGCTCATACCCTGTGGTTTCCCCCCCTCCAGCTGCCTGGTGGGACGGTGCAGGGGGCAACCGGGGCAGGAGGAAGGAAATGGGATCCCAAAGTGGATGAGCAGGATGGAGAGGAGCGGGGACCAGGCGGGAAGGCTTGGGAAACAACTGAGTGAGAAGAGCAAAAGCACGGGAGAGTATTATCCAGGAAGGAATAGAAAAGGGGGGAGTTGTGTCCGGTGTGGCTGAAGGGACACGGGGGGAAAGGAATAACCCTAAGGGAGCTGGCCCCTGCGAGCAGCAGCGGCGCCGTCCGTGCTCCCGGCGCGGTCTGCAGGTGGTGCCATTGCCTCGAGAAACGCCTGCCAGGTCTGCTGAGACATTTCTCGGCGTGGTTTAATCACAGCCACCGAAACTTTCCCCCCGGAGCGCTGGTTTGATGGCAGAACAGGCGAGAGGGTTACCCTAACCTTGGTTTCATCCTAAATGCTTCCTAACCCTTTGATAAGCGTAGTAAATCCCCAGGTCGTAGCACTGAGAACTAAGACGTCGTTCCTGGAGACGGTGATGTAATTGCTGGTGTTTTCTTTTATCTCATCTATATTTTAATTAACAATTTCAGACCCTGCAGTCAGACTTGATAATCTGTACAGACGTCTCCTCTTGTAGATAATGATCAAATCAATTCAGCCTGAGGGATGCAAGCAGAATCTGCACATCGATTCATGCAGTATGTTACACAAGCAGCAGAAAGAGACAAAAATAGCCAAAGAAATAAAAAATTCATGTTACACAGTGACACAGTGTTCTTTCCCAATGTTTTAGTTTCCCACCCCAACCCCCCGTCTTTTTTTTTTTTTTTTAATGAAATAAAGTGAATACTATGAAATAAAGTGAGTAGATACAGTTATTTCATTGCTTTGGCATTTTGTTGTGCCTTCTGTGGAATTCCAGGGCCTTTTGGACCTGCTGTTTTGTTCCAACACGTATAGCTCCGTGGACAAAATGTCAACAGCTATAGGCTTGCAGTAAAATTACATTCTAAGCAGTCTACGTTATTAACGACTATGGCAGAGAAGTCTTTCAGTGGGTGAGCTGTTGTCTGGATATCTCATGAGGCATTGCTAAACATCCTAGAGTAAAAGGCTCCTCCCTGGCACTTTGAAGTTCGTGGGACTTTTGATGTTGACTTCATTAACAGTAGGATGAAGCCTTTAGTTGCCTATGTATGGTATAAAGCTGACATTTTACTGAATCACTGTGGCTATGTGAGCCAATCTATTTGATGCATCATTTCCTCGCTCTCTTTATGACAATTCAAGTAAATGTCACCTGAGGTGCAAGCTGAGGAAATTCCTGAGACAGAAATGCAACAAGTTCATGGAGCACAGTTCACTCTCTTTTTGATTCTTCTTTCCCCTTTGTACCAATCTTTTCCTAAAAGCATTGAAAAAGCTCATTGTGAAAATGCATTCTCCAAAGCTTGTAAAAAGATTAGAATCTGTGCCAGCAAAGAAGTGCAACTGTTTACTGAAATCAAAGTGCATGTTTTATAAATCTTGTCAAATTTTGTAGGAAAATACCATGTGAAGCTCAACAATGTGAAACAATTCTTCCAACCCCAAGAGTTGCTTGATCTTGTAAAGCAAGGTATTGAGTCATCTCATAGGGATCATGGGAATAGCAATAACATCTTTTATGTAATGAGATCATAGAATCCTACAATGGTTTGGGTTCAAAGAGATTTTAAGGGTCATTTAGTTCCAAACCCCTGCCATGGGCAGAGACAATTTCCCCTGGACCAAGTTGCTCAAAGTCCCATCCAACCTGACCCTGAACACTTCCAGGGAAGGATCAGTCACAACTTCTCTGAGCAATATGTTCCAGTGCCTCACCACCCTCACAGTAAATAAATTCTTCCCTAAACTGATATCTAATCTAAATCTACCCTATTTCAATGGACGGCCATTCTCCCTTGTCTTATTACTATGCCCTTTTGATGTCCTTGTCAAAAGTGCTTCTCCAGCTCTCTCACAGGTCCCTTTTTGGTACTGGAAGGTGATGCAAGGTTTCCCCAGAGCCTTCTCCTGGCTGAACAATCGCAGCTCTCTCAGCCTGTCTCCACAGGAGAGGCGCTCCAGCCCTCGGAGCATCTTCATCGCCCTCCTCCACCACCCAGAGCTCCATGGCCAAAATGTCAGCAGCTGTGGCTCCATGTCCTTCTTATTTTGGGGGCCCCAGAGCTGAACACATTCCCCCAGGTGGGGTGTCATGAGATCAGGGTATAGGGTGCCCAGTTGTTGGACTTTGTAAGCAGAAGAGATTGTGGAATAGTTCTGAGTCATATAGTCACTAATAAAATAGATTTGGCTTACAATTTAGCTATAATTGCTTTAGTAATGTTGTAAATGTGTATGGTTAGTTCTTTATTACTCATATGAGACACATAACTAATGTGCAGCAATCTCCTTTAGTGCTTAATTTAAAATCAGGATGGAGAAATAGCATGGAAGGAAGTGTCTTTGATAGTCACGTGGCACTGACTCCCCAGAATAGAGCGATCTATAAAACGTGAATCTTCTCTCACCTGTACTGGTATCCTGATGTGACTGGAAAATTACAGGTCTATTCGCTGATTCCCTGGGAAATAATGTTTCACTTTATGGAATAAACAGATTCAAAATCTCAGATATAGCTGGAAAGTTTAATACATGTAATATTTTGGCTCACTTTCATTTGTTCGTAATATTCTAGCTGGTATTGGCCTTATTTGCCTCTATATCTGTGTGTGTTGTGTAGTCTTACCATTTATAACTCCCCTTTCCCAGTGCAACTGTTCAGAGGTGTATACCAGCCTTTTGCAGTTAGTGGTTAATACATCTTTATAATTGTTTGCTTTTTGGTATCCTTTCATCCATCACACATGGATTCAGTAGCTAGTGAGATAATCAACTCCGGTAAGCTTTTTTGTTTCCTTTGAAGGGATAAGAATATGGAGGTGTTATATAAACCAAGAATATCAGACCTGGCTTGAGATTTGGGGGTGAACAGCTGAGTCTGTTGGTGTCCACCATAGGCCACAGAGCTGATTTTCCAAAGCAGGTGAGATCCGTGCTCTTTGAAAATCAGGTCTTTCTAAAGGATCTCAGACTAAGCATGTAAAGAATGAGTTGCTGAAGCTGCTTCTGGGAATCCTGACCAGTGTGCTTGGTCTGAAGTCACACAAGCTCAAGGCAGGGAAAAATTAGTAACTGACTCTTCCTTTCAAGTGACCTGTGATGCTTCCTTTGCCTACTCATTAGATTTCTGAGTGGCCTTTGTCTTGTCTACCCTTTTTCCATCTTGTAATTACTTACCAAGATTCATCATCATCTTGCTGCTGGTTTGTCATTAACATTCCTTTCCTGTGCTCCCCCCAGAAGCAGACCAGTCCCTATGCTGGCCTGCTGATGCTGTCACACCTGTTACCTATTTATTTTTTCATATTTCCTTTCTTTATTCTTCCATTTTGCATGTAATATGAAACTCTTCGGCACAGGAACCAATATTTTTTTCATTGTACAGCATCCAGAATAATTATGTCTGAGTTTAAAAGTGAGGTTCTTTGGGGTTCACTACACTACTACTATTAATAACTACTAAAGAATTACAGGATTTGCTGGTCATCCATGTTGGAGTTTCAGTTAAAAGTCCACCAAGTGCATTGAGTTCAAGAACCTGATGCTTGAACATATAAGGGTGAGACTGCTGCTGAAAGTTATTTCCAGTTTTCGGAGTCAGAGCTACCAAATCTGTGTAGTAGAGTGACAAGCCACTCTAAAGGGGAAGGAAGCACCCTAGATCCTGAGCCTTTCCCAGATCATAGACCACCCTGGGGGCAGGAGAGAGACACGACCACCATCCATCCTGTGGCTAAAATCAGCTTCTCTGGACCTCTGTGCTTAGGTAGTAGGACTTAAGAAACTCCAGTTACTCTAGAGGACATTTACCAGTTTTTCCCCTATGCTAAACTTCTATTGCTTTTTGCCTGAGAACACTCTCATATCTCAGAATTGCCAGAGCATTTTGTGTATGAGGCTCTGGAGCTACCTCTGTGAAGTTCATGGTAAAGAATTTTCCACGGACTTTGGACAACCCTCATCCTTACAGTCAGTTGGAGGATGAAGAAACTGCCTAGGTCTAGAACATTTTTTATCACAGTAACAAAACATAATTTTTTTTTTCTCATTGATGCATTAAATGTGTACGGATGCATCAGTTTGTTTTCCTTTGTAATAGAAAGTAAAAATTCCTGATATACTCTCAACTGCTCCAGTTTCTGGGTCCAGCTGGAGAGCTGTGCCTCTGTACATTTTTCACAAACACTTTCCATGCTCAATGCTGTACTTTGTATACCCTATCCCTCCTTAAAACCTGGTTTAATATCCAACATATTCTGTACTTTTTGTGATTATTTAATGGAAGCCCTGAGTAAATCACAGTCATAAGCCGCCCAGGAATTCAGTTTTATTAAGCAAAATTTTTCAGCCTTAGCAGAATTATATGGTACACATGAATTAGTTCTGACAGCAACCACTTTCCAGAGTAGGGACCATGAATGTCTCATTGTCCTCACAATGAGGCAGTGAAGTTAAACCTTATTTAGACCAGACATAGTTGCTTCTCATAGGTATTACTGATGCAGCATGGCCATATGAATGGCTGAACTGCCTGTTTGATCTTTTTGCAAAGAAAATGACCTTGGAAAGGACTGTGACCAAGAGTTCTCATGCTTTCATGAGTGTGTTGGCCTGGACCCACAGGTTAAGTGAAGCACATCAAGCTACAAGTGCTGGGCACTGAAGCGTCTCATCCACAGAGGTGCTGATGTCACTGTGGTGTAAAAATGTGCCACAGATGCTGTTATTTCCACCAAGTCCTTATTCAGCTCCAAATTCAGCACAGAAAATGAGCCCGTCTTTTTTTAAGCACGCAGAGAGTCTCAATGCTTTATTTTTAGTTTTGATTTTTTTTTTCCTGGTTGAGCTTGAGTGACTGGTTACTAACTTTGACATCTACATTTCTTTTAATATTCTTTTCATGTTTCCTGGAACGGTCTTATGTCTTCTTTTTTTAAAAAATAAGATATCAGAATACTTGCACAAAGGCACGTAGGTGGGAGTTTTAAATTCTTTTCTTTTGTGCTGTTTTCCCCCATCAGATGAGAGAGCATACTTTGTCAGTATTTCTTTAATAGTCCTCTTGCAAACATATTTTTTATATATCTAGATCAGTATTGATGTATTTCTTTGTAGGCATTCTTGTGCTTGTGTCTTTATGATATCTGAATTAATATGAATTCACCAGCTGAAATGAAATATCTCTTGTGATTTCATGTAGTGCTGTTATCTCTGACTTACAGTTAGTGTCTCTGATCGGGACATATTAAGTGTCAGATGACCATCATCTTAATGATTTGATGACTTCAGTGTTTTGCATGTTCAGGTTCTCTGTTTTCTTTAATTGTAATGGGTTTTTTTCTCCTTTCTATAATTTTCCCCATTTACTAGATATTTTACAATTTTTTTAGCTTGGAAGGTAAGAAGCCTAGTACTTATACCAATATTAGCTGCCCATCCCGGATACATTTCTCCTTATGCTGAGGAGGAATATTCACCAAATCCATTCAATAACACAAGCAAAAAAAACCCCATTATGCTGTCATGCAACTAAAGGCTGAATTATAATGCTCTCAGGTGCGTGCACTTAATGAATTTAATTAATTACATTTATTTATGTTCCCCAATTTTTGAGGCCTGGACTTCATCACCTTTGCATTTTCTAAGTAATTTTAAGAATAATATTGTAATTATTAAAAAGAACAGATGTATTTTGTCACTTGGATTTTATTCCTAGGCTGTCTCCTGGTGAAGTTTACTTATAGAGTTGTGCATACCAAACACCACAAAAGAGGCCTTTAGTGATCGTGGCCAGAAACATTAGACTCATGATTTCTGGGCTGGTTGCCTGATTTTGGTCGAGGAGACACTCCAGCAGTTGCAGACTCTCCAACTCACTGGAATCTCTTGACCTTTCCTAGCCCCAGATCTGAAATTAGTGATGTGGCCTGGATTGAAGCCAGACAGATTTCTGCTGGAGACAGCCATAGACTGAATTCCCTCGTCCTTGCTGCCTAAAACTGTGATCTTAACACCAACCCTAAACCACCTTATCAACTGCTTTCAGACACCATGTAAAATCTGTCATATCAACCCCACTTAACTCTGGTATCTGGGGTGGGCAGGAACCAGTAAGATTAAATTTAGTATTAACTTAAATTGAATTTTTGGGTCACAAGAGTGACTGTGATTCAGGATGGGATAAAAACATGTCCTGGAGTTAAATTTGCCACCCAGACTGAGTTAGGTTTGGATTTGAGAATAACTGAAGGTGTCTGGGTCTGCTGGGAGACAGCTGGCCCTAAGGTTTAGGTGATGGAAGAGGGTGCAGGCAAGCAAAATCAGAGTGTTTTAGTTATTTTTGGATCTGGCAAGGGTTGCAAGGTTTGATCAGATGTGAGCCCTCTTTGATTTTTATAAGGCTGGAATGCCTCACTGTGTTAAACTAAGCAAGGATTTGCACTGGTCTTGGATTCATGCCTCTCTTGGCACCAGCCCTTAATTTAGCAAGGGCTTCTTCTCAATCCAGTCCTGATCTTTCTTCATCAGCCCCCGTTGGCCTAAGGTTTTTCCCAACAAAAATCCTCATTAATCTTGATATTGAAACTTCTGTAAGGTGAAGCCATAAAACTAGACAGAGATTTCATACTGGCACAAGCCTCACCTTAGTAAAGCCTTTCACATCCACCCTTTACCCTACATCACAGCCCCTGTCAACCTGAGCCTTAAACCCCCGTAATTTCCGAACTGTGACTCTTGCCAACCCAACTCTTGAAACTCCAGCTGAGAGCCTTTACATCTCAAAAATTCAAAACAAACAACTTCAGAAACAAAGTGGTTCTTATTTCCACTGCCAGGAAAAGTGCTGTTTAATGTGCAAGTGTGGTGTTTGTGTATGACAAACGTGGGTGTTTCGATATAGGGCTCACATGCTCTTTTTCAAATTAGCACTTATTTTGAGCTGACAATGGGAGCTTTCATTAGAAAATTAGTAAAGTTGCTTTATTTTTCTCAGAGTAAAATGCGTCAGTTGTGATCATTCCGATAATCCATATCCTCCATCAACAAGAGACATGGCCAAAAATTTAAGACAAAAATTAGAAAAACGAGCTGTTTCTGAAATATCTCCCTGCCTCCTCTCTGCCAGATCAGAAGGACTGTCCTGGAATTCCCTTTTGTGGGGAAACTTTCTGAGGTGCTTAGCTAATATCTCTTGTCAGTTAGCAGATGCTTCCCCTGTGGATACAACAGGACACTCCTACATTTCAGGCGTGCTGGGAGATCATCAAGGACAGTGGGCGAGGTTCTCTTGGTGCCTCCTGGTGCAACATCGTACTAAGCAAAGCTCACATTGATGGGGATCTCTAACCTTCTTTTTCCTCACAGCTTAAGAAAAGAAGCATTAAATAAATCGGCAAAAATACACAGTTCACATTTAACAGGATTTTGAGTGTTGGGAAGAACTGTGGAGGAATCCAGCTCTTTGGGGTGAATGAGCTATGCAACAGGCAAAGAAATACTCAGGTTATAAAACAGAAAGAAATAATTTAAACTATTAATTTATCCCATTAGTTCCTGTACTTCTTGTCATCACTTACTGCTTAACTCTGAATATTTCCCTATGCTGACTATGGAAAATGCTGTCCCAGTGTGGAGCACCACAGAAAAACGACCTCAATCCTTGGCTGGATAGAGGATTGGAAGATGCAGTGCCACAGACAAAGGAATGGCATGTTCTTTGCAGCTACACTCATGTCTAAAGGATCCAAGCTATAAAGAGAGCTCTAAAGCAGGCAGTGGAAGTGATTAGTCATGGGGATGGTGTGCACAGTGACGCTGGTGTGGAGCAGGTGTGCTCTCAGATTCCCGGGCTCACCATGTGCCTTGGGACTTCGCTGAGGCCAAAAGTGCAGCAGGAGTCAGTGCTCAGAGTCCATAATGCTGAAAACAAATCCCAGGATATTAGATGGGATAAGGGTTCTTTTTCAGAGATACACAAATATTTCAGGGTGTGAAAGAAGTATCTAGCAAAGGAAGTCTCACTTATGGGGAAGTTATTTTCTGATTTCCCATCTGATGTTTTTGTTGTGCCTTCCTCACAATTCTTTTAACGTTGAACACTGCTAGGGGACTCAGTGGGAAATTCGTATGCTCTAGTCAGGATGTTCCCATATAACTATGACTCCTTTGATTTAGATAATATTATTGAAATGAATCAACTGTTCCCTTGCACACCTATTTCTAGGACAGGGCCCGACTGCTGTGAAGCACCATCCTGTTTGCAGTGTGAAACGAGGAGTCATGAGCTAACATGCCTGACTGAACTTCCTCATGTTAATGTTGCTAACCAAGAGCTGGGCTTCTGCTTTGTATGCCTCACTGATCTTCACAGAAAACTGACTTGGAGGATGAGAGGTGTAGGCAGTGATAGGAGGAAGGGTCATAGACGGTTTTGTGTACTAAACATTCCCCCTACGCAAATGGTACTCCGGGGGTGGCTGACATTCTTGGTTTCAAATTTAAAAACCACAATCCAAAAATAAAAAGACTGTCACTACAAATAGTAGAAGTGAGGCCAACAAGTCAAACCCGGGTCGGTGCTTTTCTATTTTTTTGAAAGGTGGATGTGTGTGGGCTGGGAAGATTATTTGAGCAAGTCACTTTTGAGAAGGAAGAGCAATATGGGAAACAAATGAAAAGTGTTTTAGCTGTTGATAATTTCCTTTTTCATAATAACAATTGAATGGAACATATTAGTAAAACTCACTTACTGTACACCCACATTATATAATTTTTAGAGAGTCTGTTGGGTGCTTAATACAAGATGCCAGAGAAGAATCTAGTCCTTTTGACTTAATCACACGATAAAAATGTGATTTAGTATGGCACGTATTTTTAGACAGCACGAAGGACTATTTATGATGGTCAGTTAGTACATGGTAAATTAAAGGGTGAAATCACAGTCTGCTCTTTACCTGCATTCATTCCCCATGAGGACACTTCTACCCTTACACAGAGAGTGGAGTAGCCAGTGCTGCCTCCCAGGTGAAGCTGCTGTGTCACGGCATCTTCCTCCCTTCTGTCCCCGTCTTTCTCCCCCGGTACGGCTTGCCCAGTTTGGAGCAATTCCTGTCCCTGCACCATGGTGCCACACTGCCCCACAGTCCATTGGCAGGGAGCTCTCTGGAATGGGGTTTTTTTGCACTTGCATGAAGTGAGCTCCAGCTGTTTCTGGCAGCAGGAGGCTGAGGCTCCTCTCGCGGGGGTGAGTGGCTGACAGCTACTGCCAGCACTGTCCCTAAAGCCTGTCATAGCCCTCAGTCTCAGATTCCCACTGTCCATCCCATTGCATATCCATGTGCATGGCTGTGGGATCATTTTTGTGGTCTTTCATCTGCATCTCCGTGTGTGTGTTCTCTTCTGCTGGTATTCGTCCGCCTGCAGACACACAGAAATGGTGGGGCCTCACCTTGAACACTGTGTGCCGTTTTGGGCACCACAATATAAGAAAGACATTAAAATATTAGAGAGTGTCCAAAGGAGGACAACAAAAATGGTGTCAGCCCTCGAGGGGAAGCCTTGTACGGAAGGGCTGAGGGCATTTGGTCTGCTCAGCCTGGAGGAGACTGAAGGGAGACCTCAGTGGAGTTACAGCTTCCACTTGAGGGGAAGAGGAGGGGCAGACACTGACCTCTTATCTCTGGTGACAGTGACAGGACCTGAGGGAATGGCCTGAAGATGTGTCAGGGGAGGTTTAGGTTGGATATTAAAGAAAGGTTTTACAGCCAGGACCTTCCATTTTTAAGGCTTGTGTGTTTTATCTGGGAAGAAGTTCAAGACCACCAAATAATTGGCGATTATTACTAGCCTTAACTGGAACTGAAACAGAAGTAAGAATAAAAGATGCTGGCCTGAGTCTTTGTTATAAGCTTTTTGTCTAGGAAAAAAGTCAGGAGGGAAGACAGTTAAAATAAACATGAATTAATAAGGGAATGATAAAATGTAGTTTCTGCTGACTCTCAGGATCTTTTCCAATGTTTGTTTTGCTTGGCCTTTTATCTACATCAAAATACAACACCCTACAGCTTGAGTTTCAGTGATTCCCCTTTGAATCAAGATGGTGTTTCAATCCCCAAAAACTGAAGGCTGAACTCCTATCACAGCTGTGATGGTAGAAGTATAACTCCCCTGGCCTCAGTCTCATTTGCTGTAAATGATTTTATGGCATGTGGTTTTAGCTAGGCTTTCCTGTTGTTCTTGTGTGTGAGGGGATTTTATGAAGGTGGTTTTTTTCCCCTTAGCATATTTTTTGTAACGATAGCAGTGCCTTCTGAAAGGCCCTGGATTGACTCTGTGCACATCAAAGTCTCTGCCCATGGAGCATGTACTGAAATAGTGCCCAGATGATGTTGCTGAAGCATAACTTGAAGGGATCATTTGTTAAGAGTTGAAGATAATTCAGACTCTAAAGCTACTCAGACTCTGGCCCAAAGCAGCTACAACAAAGATCTGTTTGTCCCCAGACTCCTTCACCTTTTTTTTACCTCCTCTCTAAGTCTTTTTAAAGCATTTCCCAATGTCTTATTCTTTTAGATAATTTGACAGTAGACTGAGTAGTTTTCCCCTATTTCGTGGTCATAATGCCGGTCATTTTAGGTACAGTTGCTTTTCATGCAGTCTGCTTAATTTGGACACCCAAATTTTGTGGTCAATATTAACATCCCGTAAATATGTCTCAGACCTGGTCACCAGGTGGATTAGTCATGCCTGGTCACCAACATTTAGTTCTGAATTCTCTCCTACAGTTTTTCTTCACGCTTTTACTCAGCTAGTCTGTCTTTCGACTTCCAAGAGGTCTTGGTTACAGCTGGGTTCCAGCTCTGCAGGATGTGGGCTGGCTGTGTCACACCTCAGCACACCACTGGTGTCACTGGGCAGCATCCACGGCTCAGGGTGGCAGCACTGACAGTCGCAGTGGGCAGTAAAGGCAGCGCAGAGAGAAAGATGTAATGCTTTCTGTCAAGGCAGAATCTACCACGAAGGGGACACACACTTTTCTTGTTACAGCAGTTGTGTTGTCTCCCATCCTATAAGAAAACACAGATTTACGATTTCTTATCACAGATGTGAGGGTAAGTCCTGCATCTTGTTTTGTGGCATTTTCAACAGACAGAAAACTATCAAAATCATCCAGGGCTGATTTCTTCCTGATAGAAATACATCTTTGTGCTTTATTTGCGATGTTTTCTTCTGGATGAAATCAAAGGTGCCTGCATGTAGTGAGTTCTTCCAAAGCCCCTGAAAGGCAAATCTGGGAAATTGGTTTCCTCTGCTCATTATTGTTGCAGAACATCAGACTATCATTTGGACTGGTCTCAGGAAGAAAAAAGCCAATAATTAGCAAGTACTTCAATTCCATTTGTATGTTTGTATTGTTTCTTTAGTTACACATAGATACAAAATCTAAGTTTCAGTGGATGAAAATAATCCATAAACCTGAGGCAAGTTTTATGTTTTGTCAGCATTTTAAAATTTTGTTTTCTGGCTTGAATTTTCTACGTATATAATTTTACTTGATCTCTCTGGAGACAGGGGTGGTTGCAAAGTAGCTTCATAATCTTAATTTTAATTCTAAAGAAGTGCTTATCCTTAACACCAGAACACCTCGAGCAAGTTTTCAGCTGGTCCAAAATACCCAGAGGGTAAGATAGTGTTGTCCACAGGAACTGCCCAGGCCAGTTTGAAAGCTGGTGCCGTGGAAGTCGGCAGAAGCAGCAGCATGTCCCAGTGGCTAATGGCAATGAGGAAGCAGCCTCATGGCATGTGGCAAGATGAGGACAAACCTCACCTGAGCCTCAGCTGTCCCTATGAAGCAGTCCTCAGCTTTCAGGGGCAGTCCAGGTGATATGGCAAGATTGGAAATGTCAGCCTGAGGCAAAGCATTGCCCAATGCCACATTGTAGGGAAATACTTCCACTGGCAAACTCAGCGCTACTCTGATTCCAAGGAATAAGTTCACAGCTCGGGAGTACACAAATTGCTCATGGAAGTCAATGTCCTGAAACACACCTGTCCTTGGGCAGCAGTCAGTATTAGTGGGACAGAGCTTCTTCTATGTTGGATATGAATGTGACGGCTTTTTTTCCCAATATTTTCTGTTCCATTAGTGGTGGTGGTAGTGTTTGCAGTGACGCTGTGGGAAATCCAGGTTCAAGTCCTCCTTTGTGTGTCTGGGGTGGTACAAACCCCTGTTGTCCAGGTGCTCCTGAGAGGAGATGCTGGGAGGAAGAACTTGGATTGCAGTTTCTGTCCATGGGATTCTCCACACACTTCACTGTATGACACTGCATATAAAATATACCATCCTCCTGCAGCCTCCAGGCTGCCATTCCCTTCAATAAAAGGGTTTATAGCCACTCTATAAACCTCACAGAGACTTGCTGTGCAGCAGCAAATGTAGGCTTTTGTGGCACAACGGCTTTTCCAATAGCACAATCAGAGCTGGCTCCCAGAGAGCAAGCTGAGGAACAAACCCATGTGAAGGGTTGTAGAGCTCTGTGCCAGCTGATTTGGCCTGTGTATTATCTGGATTAATTAGCCCAAGTGGAAAGCAATACTGATGCAGTCACTCTGCATCTGCTCTCTGAGCCAGTTTATTCAGAGCCAGCTCTGATATTTCTACACAGTAGCACATGGTCTGTGTGAATATATTCTCCATGCTGCCCATAAAACCACTCTGTACCGCTCTCACTGCTTGCACGTGCCATTGCTAACCCATATCATTATGTGTCCTGGAGACCCCTAGCATAGGATATACAAGTGAAAAGGGCCAAATTTTCCCTGTATTATTTACTGGTAGAGTACACACTGCCTGTCCTAGATAATCTAGGGTATTTAATGTATTCTAGTATTAAAATTAGTTAATGCTGCTCAGAGGTGGCTTTCATTTTGCAATACCAGCATTAAAAAGTATTTTGTGTATTGCTTCTAATGTAGCTGCCAGCGTTGGCAAACATGTACTCCAGTGGAAAGATTAAGCAGTGTAGGGACAGGAGTGTAAAAAGCAGACTAAAAAGCAGGCTTAAGAAAGACATCTCTAAGTGGGTTATCTTCACATGGATATAAAACACAGAGGAAAGAAAATGCAATGCTGCTCATCAAAGCTATGATCACTTACATAAGGGTTGAACAAGGATGAGTACTTATGAATAATTCTCCTTCTTTTGACTTCTAGTTATCCTTTAAAGACATTAAATATGATTTAGAAACAGACTGTGAAGCATTGGAATGAAAATGCATAGGAAGATTTGGGGAAAAGAATTAAGTATATCAAACTGAGCTGAAATCTTTATGAAAAAGCATAATGAATGTTGGTAAACCTGAAACCTAAAGGAGCAGTGGTGGAGAAACTCTGTACAACAGTCTTCAAAGAAGAGGATGTCCCTGTGGGAGAAGGGAAGCCTTTGCGGGAATGGACAGGGATGTGTCTTTTTGGGTGTTAATTTGCCAGTGAAGCTGTACCCTCACCAGAGTCAGGATGCTGCATGGCTGTGCTGACAGCAGGCTGTTCAGCAGATGGAAGCATTAGACTCAGATCCAGTGGGGAAAAGGATGGTGCCAAACCTTGTTACCATGACACTTAATCTGGTTTAGAGAAATCTCTAGCAATTTGTAGCAAACTGCCTGAGAAGTGATAACAGGTTTAAATTTATGCAAGGAAATTCTCAGAGAAATTCTCAAGTCCTCAAGTGGCACAAAGAGGATAACAAATATTGGAGGGCAGAAAACATGTTCTAGAAAAGTTGCTCAGGTTTTTCAATCATAGCTGTAATGCTGTACAAATGTCAGCATTCAGTCAGAAAGGTGTGTAAGCAAAACTTGTGTTTGTTTAAATGATAATTGGTGCTAGTGAAGCTCAGCATATTTCGTGCTTACCTCAGGTATCATTACCAGAATGGCAACTGGTCTTGATCTCCTAACGTCAACAGAAGGAGAATTTGTTTCCTTAGCTAGTTTCTTCCACTCTGTATTTATAAGTGGTCCATAGCACTAATAAAAATATCTTGGGCTCATCTTTATTTAGGACTCCATCTTTGTGTCATCTGCAAATTTTTCCATGGTTTTTTTCTTTTTACTTCCATGCAATTCCATGATTAGCCTCACTGAGGACTTGTTGAAATCTTTCAGCTAGTTCTGAATCCGTGTACTGTTTGGGTTATTTGTATTTTGTGTCACCCCATCTCTATCAGGATGTCAAAACTGAAATGCTGAACACATGCCCGTTCTTTCATCAGATTCTTTATCTATTTTGCCACTATTTTACCTGAGGTGGACAAACTTTTTGTTGGTTTGTTTGTTTGTTTGTTTGCACAGATCTCCCCCCAACATATTTGCATATTTTTAATGTGGGCACAACAGTTGCACTCCTCCAGTCTTTTGGAATTTCACACTTCCTGCATTTAATGTTGTTAATGCCAAAATCTGTCAAGAAGTAACAGTAGGCCAGAGGTACTCCACAGTCTGGAGTAAAATTCAGAGAATTTTTCACAATTCCTGGGTGCAAATAATGCGGATTGGCATGTAACAGTATCACAAGAGACGTCTTTTATCATCATCTGACTTACAGTTCATCATCTTCATGTGATGTGGGAATATCCTATTCCTTCCTCCCAAGATAAACTAAAGCTCTTTAGTACTTCTGCATTTTCTGCACTGTTATCAGCAGATTTATAATTTCATTTGACTAATGGGCCTTCTGTGATAGCTAGGGTTTATTTTATTCTTAAGGCATGTCTAAAATTTCTACTGGCTATCTTCACTTCACTTCCAGCTTCTTCTTTTAACAGATTTCTGCCATACGCTGGCAGTCGCCCACCCCATGGCAGCCTGTTACAGAAACCTGTCTCTGACAGCTCCAAAACAATCCTCTCAGGAAGAGGAAGAGGCTTCCTGGAAAAAAGGCCACTCACATACGGCAGGACATGAGCTACCCGCAACCCAGAAGGCACCAGAGCCCAGTAACTGTTTGCTGAGACCATCTGTACCTGTAGGAAGGGTTTTAGCTGTGGTGGAAAACATTCCTGTGATAAGCAGTGCACATTTGGTTTGAGGGAATTTACGATGTTCAGGATATTCGTGTGAGTGAGCCGCCTGTGGGTGCTGCTGGTGCACTGGCTGATCCCCTGACAAGCTGAGCATGCCTTCAGCAAGGAGGTAACCGAGCACTGAGATGTCCACAAAGCCTTGAGGTCAGGCTGTGGGTTTGCATGAGCCTGCCAGACCCTGAGAACGTGATATTCACCGTAGTCTCTGTGACCACCGTGACAGTGGAGAACGCAGAGGAAGGGCTTTTTGCGCAGGCCACAGAGATACAGAGAAGGGAGGAAATGGCTAATGAACCCTGCCGTCAGCACAGTAGCAGAACCTAGGCTCGGCGTGATTCTTATTAATCAAGTATACTGATTTGCAGTAGAGGGGGAAAGAGGGATCACATGGACACATGGAACATCTGACTGCCCAAGCACCAAGTGCCACTGGAGGTGCTCTGATCAGTGGGGCCATGTCTGCAGCTGCAGCTCCAAGGACAGGGGTGCATGCATGCATGCATCCTCATGCAGCTCCTATTTCATAGCTGTCAGCTCCTTGGGAAAGCTCAGGATACCTTAAGGCATCTCAAAAGCAAAAAAATGCAAATTGTTAGGCATTTGTATTAAGCCCAAGGAGCAAGAGTCAAATGATTACACCATAATTGAGGAAGCTAAGTGGAGACACTTTATTTGCAAATGAAGCTTCCTTCATAACCAATGGAAATCTAGGGAATGCACCCTAACAATTTGATAAAGAACAGGGAGGTGCATTTGGGTAAGGTGAATAGCTCTTTGGAAATACTGACCAGGCATAGGACACTTCTGCCCCAACAGAGGCACATTGTGGCTGGTCAGGTGCCTCACCTGGCCCCTGGCTGCTGCTCCTGGGGTGCAGGGCCTGTGATATAGCTGCCCTCCCTGTGCAGATGTCACTGGTGCAGCATCTTAAATAATGTTAGCCATTCATGTGTGCAACAGGAAAGCCAAAATCAAGCCCTAGAACTCCACTACAAAGGAACATTACCTAGCTAGCTTACACAGAGACATTTCAGTTTTGGTATATCAATCTGGAGCTGAATCTCACTTGCTGTGTTTGACTTCTGCTGTGCCTGCAGGACTCAGATATGTTGAAATAATTGTTATTTCCAAGCCTAGCACTGTGCTTAGTTTGTTTAGAAAGTAACATTTCTAGATCGCATGTCAAAATGTAGCCGCTGTGGCCACACCTTTACACCTGGTTTATTTTTAACCTATGCAGGATATGTCCTAGGCTCAGATGCTCTACTGGTAAAAGCAGAATGTACCAGCAGTTTTCTCTCCTTTGCACCACTGAGACCTACAGTGTCTTCACATAATTTATGCACATGAGTGACCACAGGGAGAGGAGAGCATTAGCATACCTAGCAATGTACATCATGGCCTGAAGTGAAGGAGGCATACTGATATCATGTGAGCAAGGAGCTGCAGCACTGTATGATTGTCCCTTATAAATTACAGCTTCTGTGGCCTCGGTTTTGCCATGCTTTATTCCTAATGTGAAGAGATGTTTTGCATGAGGAGAAAGAGGAAATTGCAAAGACTTTCTCAGGCACCAGTCTGTTCACATCAGAAACAGAGAGTCGTTCTACTTCTGCAAACACATCAGTTCTGATCAAGGCAAAATTCTCTCCACTTTCCTGGAGGAGAAATTGACTGGAAATGTTTTGTGGCATCAGTGAGTTTTGTGTGAGCAGAAACAGAGGAGAAATCCCTTCTTTTCCTATATCATATCACCAGATAATCCTGGCCTGATGCTCCATAGAAGATTCGGCCATGAATGGGGCTGAAAAATTATTTGGACGTATTATAACTGTGAGGAGAAGATTTCAAATTGCTTTCCAAACAGCAAGAAAGTAACTTTCATAACACTTGGTGATGTAAAGCAAGGTGAAGGAAAATTCATATCATGCTGAAAATATGTGGTTGGCTCAATTCTGAAAAATATAGGGCTTGGAAAAGTAAATGGGCTGCCTTATCATTGTACTAAGAGCAGAAATAACCATAATATTAAAAAACAGAGAGACAAGCAAAATAAACACTGTTAACAAAATAGAGATTAGAACAGCTCAATCTCTTCAGATTTTTGGCAGCAGGAATGAGAGCTTGCAGGCAGAGACAATTTTATGCTGCACTGAAGATTTTAGTACCTTGTTTCACTGGTGATTGGGTAGCTCACATGTTTTCTAAAAGTCTTCATATAGACTTCCAGTTTTTCAATTAAATGTATGCTTTGTAACTACCATTTCTTCTTACCACTATTATCTGTTCTTGATATGCAGATAAATCTTATAATAGAGCTGACTCATAGGCTTCAAAGATCAGATTTCTGTAATTCTTTCTATATTCTTACTTCATACTGCAATATTTCACAACGCATTGTCCTGGCATCAGCTCTGTTCTGTAACTCCATGGCATCTCTTGTGCTTGCTTGTACTGATCCTTTATCTATTTCTGCCTTATGTGGTGCATGGATATAATTTATTGTTTAACAACTTTGTTTCTTGTAAACCATCATGCTAATTTATGGATAGTAAAATTATCAAGAGGTGAGTCACAGACAATGCCACCCATGTCTCTCCTGTTTCCTTATTCTCAGTTCAAGGTTACACTTTTTCATTAGGACCGATACAGTTTGATGTTTAAACTTCTCTTGAAAATGCTGCATTTTGGATACATTCTTCAATCTGAAGTGGGGTGTTGGGGTCTGGAGTCCTCTATATTATGCCTGTCACAGAGTATTTGCTCTTCAGAGCCAGACTGCAGGGTACCAGACAGCTTCCCCAAGGAGACAGCGCTCCTTTGTTCAGCTCTGGCTGTGTTCTTGGCTTAATAGTTGAATTCTTGGCACAGTTGTTGGACAGATGTCCACAGCAGTCACAATCACAAGACTGTTTTGGGTCTTCTGGTTGTTAGGTTTGGTTTCTAAGGAGCTTTCCGCTCCCTTTTCATTGTCTGTGCCCTTTGGAAAAATAGCTGTCCTCTCCACCACCTTTCTGAAGGGTGAGACGATTTCCTACATAGCTCTGCTATGTCACAATAATTCAGTTATACCAAATCCACGGATATTTCTTGTTTAACCATTGGAGAAAAGGAAAAAAACCCCAACGTTCAGAGGTGCTATCTCTGCTGAGATTTTATTGTTTGTACTAGCTTCACCTGAGTCTTGCAGGAAGTCCCAGCAAAATTCATGGTGAATAGAGGTAGCAATGGGTTGAGCCTGATGAAATGTGACACAATGACTCAGGTGCTAAGAGCCAACCTACAGTGACAACAACAGGTGACTCTGAAGAAATCAGCTGAGGCATTCCCATAATGACAAGGAAACAATTTGTATAACATATTTTAAGAGCAGTGATGATAAGGTAAGAATGTTTTTATTGGTCCTATGGAAGGTCCATCTAGTCCAGTACTTGTTTTCTCCAAAACCTTCCAAGTGGTGAATGTTCTGGAGGGAGAAGTGTTGGATTTTTTTACTTGATGATGGGTTTTTCTGCTTCAGGTTTTCCCAGGCTCACTTGAAACCTGACTCAACTCCTAACATCCACTGCATCCTGAAGCAAGGAGATACACAGCCTAACCACACACTCACCACATTTCATGGGATTTTCCTATGCCTTTTTTGCAGTGTGTTATCTTGCACTAAAAGTTTTCCAGGCTGTGAAGCTTGATGGATTTGTACTATGGCATGAGGCTGTTCTCAGATTTGTTCTTGGTTCCCTTGCTGATAGTCCCTAAATGTTCTGTTTGCAGTTTTACTATGGCTGAGTATTGAACCATCATTGTTCTGGAACTCTTACAACCCAAGCTCTCATTCCTCAGTGGTAACAACCAGCTCAGGGCCCATTTTATTTGCTGTTAGGAAGATTTTTGCAATTATGTGCTCTGCATTTCAGCTTGCTCTGTTGCTCAGTATTATGAAGTCTCTCCCCACACCCGGCATTTATCTTTACTACCCCAAGTAACTGGATATCAGCACATTTTTTCATCTCCCTTCTCCCAGTAAGTTTTGCATTATAGTACTTTTATTAAGTTGTTTATGACTATGTTGAACAACTTTAATGCCATGCCAGTCCTCAAGGAAGGAAAATGTCTTTCCTCACTGTGAAAACTCTGTTTAAATCCTGCCTTCTTTTTTCCCATCTTTTTTCCATTCTTTTGGACATTGGTGGTCAGTTCCTTGAAAAGTCTTGAAAAGTAACAGCTCTGAAGGTGTTTTAGAAAGCTGAACAGGCCATCTGTGCTGGATCTCCCTTTTCACATGTCCAGTGACTCCTTCAGGGTACTCCAGCAGATTTACTTGTGAGGGATAAGTCTTCTTTCTAAGAGCTATGCTGAATCCTTCATAACACATTATTTCCTCTCCTAACTGTTTCACTACACTCTATTAATTCATTCTGGTCCAGAAGCCATGCCTGTAGAACCCTGACTTTTGGAACAATTGGAGAACAATCGCAATCACATTTATTGCCTTTCTCTTCTCAGAAAAAACGTTGCTTTTAAGCCAAAGGTTATGCACCACAATTTGACTATATTACCTTAGAACTCCAGGGAGAATACAGTCTTGTTCAGGTGAAAGAGTCTTGCATGGGAACTTCCCTAACTCTCTTAGAGAAGTAAGATATTTATTCAGCTTTTCTGTACCGCTTTCCTATGATCTTATCTTCTCTGAGGCTAACTTTAAACTTTAATCACATATTGACTCCACTGATTCCCTGGTTTGCTTCCTGCACTTGATGCATTTGGAAAAGGATTTACTATCAATTTTTATACTTCTTGCAAGTTGCTTTCAAACAACAGTTCTGGCCTATTTTACTTTGCTTTTAAGCTTTTAGAATTCATTATTATGCATGTATTTGCATATGCATTGGGTTTTAAAGGACACTGTGTTAGATTCCACATTCTTGCAGGATGAAAAATATCTGCTCAGGTTTGCTCAGTTCAAAAGGAGGATTGCAGTAAGGATGCCTGCTAGGACGATGCTGGAAACAGTGTTAAAGAGAGTTAAAGTCATCATGCTAACAAGCGTTTAAAGGTAACTGTGGGAGCAGCAGGGCAAACATAGCCCACATATGAAGAAGGATACGAGGAAGGGCATGAGGATATCATTAAGGTCAAAGGGGAGGACGAGGGTTATTCAGTATCCTGTTGTTAGGGAGCAAAGCTGGAAACTGCCTGGTTTCCCTAGCAGTACTTGCCACCCACACCAGCAACTCCAGCTCCTTCCACCAGGCAGAGTTCTGCAAGAGCTCCACGCTTCCTCCCACTAGAAGTGTTTTGGTGCTGCTGAGACCTTCAACCCTGGGATGCTGCTCCTTTTGCTGTGCCCAAAATAAAGCCTGCTCCTGAGACATGTCTGCTTTCACATTCTTCTAATGATGATTTCATACCTAAATCCTCCTACGTGGTACTGAAACCTGTAGCCACCGAGCTTGCTGGTGTTCCTGCCTTCACAAGCATGTCTGCAGCTGAAGAGCTGTACTGCTATGTTGGATTTTATGTCTTTTTGCCCTTCTCTCTTTTTGGTGTGAGCCATCTTAAAAAGGCTGTAGTTATGTGACTAGTAATTTCCTTCTGGAAACTTCACAGCCCTGCAAGTTATATCACTTTGACAAGATGAAAATGTTGTTAGTCACTAGCAGCAGACTGGAATTGTTCTGATGATTTCCGTTACCATGCAGTTTGCTGCAACAGACTGGAAGGAGTAGGAGGAGATCACAGCACAGAGCACTCAGATCATGAATTGTATGCTGGAGGTTTAGCAGCGGGTTATTTGGGATTCTCTGCCCCTGCCGCTGAGGTTATCCTGTGTTTGCTCAGTTTCAAAAGTGAAAAAAACCCAGCACTTTACCTTGAGACGTGTTTCACTGCCACTAAAAATTTGGTGTTTACTGTCATTCTAATTATATGCTTAGTGTGAAACTGGTTACACTTTGGATTTTAAGGAAATATTCCCTTGTAATTTATGATGGAAACTGATGTTTCTCACCAGGCTTGCCAGAACACAGGTTAGCAGATGAGGTCATGTGGGAAAAGTTGATACTTTGTGCTAACAAGGGCAGGCAAGTTAAAAAAAAAATACATTCTTCTAGTCTCAATAATGACCTTCTCCTCACTTAATAAATATAATCATGAGGATTGAAAATCCCAGCTATCCATAGTGTGGTTATTTCCTCTGAGAACAAGGTGGGTGACAGATTACTTTCTTGGAATTTTTCTGAAACCCTCTTTTTCATATTCACATTCTTTCTAGATATTTCATGCGACTGCAAAACACGTTACCCAAATGGACATCCCTGAGTTTCCCATTACAGATCTCAGCAGCGTAGATGCCAAACCCAAATTATAGCTGCTTCCACACAAGCACGCTGAGAGCCAGGCAGGAGAGAGTGTTGTTTGCTGTAGAGAGGAGTGATACAATCTGCTTGCAAATGCAGCCCAGCAAAAAAGAAATGGGATAATCTGTGATGCCAGCGACAGTAACGACCGCAGACAGATCACTTTACCCTCATCCTGCACTTCAGCAACTCTGTAATATTGAAGACAAGGAGAGATGGACAAGCTGTCAGCCAAATATGTTGGAGAAATATTGGTGAGTTTATTTCCTTAAAGCTTCAGGCGGAAAGCGTGACAGAAATAGGCAAAATGCCTTCACGAAGCCTTGCTTTTTCTGGCATGCTTCCTCCATCCATAATGGATTGTTCTGTCTTTGCAGGGATAGAGTTGGGCCCTGGAATTGGTTATGTAACAAATTAATTGCAGCATTTGTCAGCATTAAAAAACAGCAACAAAAAGGCCAAGAAGGGGGTTGTTTTTTTACCAAAGCTTTGGTAAAAGTCCTATAAACACAACAGAATATTGCTAATGAAAACATTTGCTCTTTTCCACATCTCTTTATCTTTGAAATTTAAAAGTTTTTCAAGTTTCTCTGGCAATTCTAGTGAACAAAGAAAGAAAAGTGCCCTCTTTGTACCGACACGTATTGTCATTTTAATGCATGCCTGTTGAGGAGAACATCAGAATCCTTTTACCTCTTGGAGCAAGGAGGAAGCATGCCATTTATTGATGTGTTACTGAGAGGCCCCATTAGGGCCCCTTGATCATGTCTCTGGAGCCAGACCCTCTGCATTCCCATGGGAGAGCAGATAAAAGAAAGAACAGCAAGCAAAATCCAAAGTGAGCACGGTTCTGGGGTAAACAACAGAATGAGAAATGCCTGAGCATATTTAAAGGCTTAGGTGTGTTGTATATTTAAACAGGTAACCCAGTCCTGAATCCCTCAGTCAGGACTCCTGTCCACAGCACCGGCTTTTCATCTGTCACCTCTGCATTTCTGTAGTTATACCATTCTCGGATGCTGTTCAGGCACAGTACAAGTATCTGAAATGTCACACAAACGCTTTCATTCCTTGAGACTGAGCAAGTTTTTGTGCTTTTTTTGTAGGGCAATTGGCAGAGTACAAATAACCAAAACAAAAATCCCCGAGCACCCTATTCTTATTCCCGGGTTTGCACTTTGGATGGTGCCTGACTTGGTGCAGACAGCTTACACCGGGCTCCTTTTGACTCCTTGTGCCACATGACTGAATAATAAGCAAGGAAAGAAACTTTCCTGGTGCAGCTGGAGCTCAAATTGAGTAGTGAGCCATCACAAAGGGGAAATCAGGTATAAGCAGAGATTGTGCAAGAAACAGAAAGACTGCTAGACGGAGGTAAACGATGTCTCAAGGCCAGGAAATGATTCTTGCCAAGTGTCAGCTAAATTAGACATGGGAAGGCAATTATAACAAGTAAACCAAGGTTTTGCAAGCGTGTTAACAAAAAAAAGAGAACAAGGAAGGAGGAAGCAGAGCCACAAGGCATTGAGGGACAGTGTCTTTCTCAGAATTCTAGGTGAGCTGCTCAATGAACTCACAAATAAGTATTTTCATAAGTCTGTTGCATTTGGAGTCTAGTTCAGCTAAAAATTACATCCTATTTTTCATAATGAGGGTCATGCAAATTCCGTATTCTAGAAGAACGGAGGTGAAAGCAGCATCAGAACTACAGTCCCTTCAGTCTGATTTGCCATATGCAAATTTGAAGAAAAAAAGATTATGAAGATGTAGAGATGAGATAAAACAGATTTTTTTCCCAGACGTAGACCATGTCAGACTAACCTGATCATTCTCTTTGATAAGAGCATTATAGGTTATATTTACTGAAAAAATTTAGTTGGCATGTTTCCTTACAACAGCAGATTATTGTAATTCAAAATAATTGGATGGCTTCAATGACCACAAGGCCTGCCAGAGTTCAAGAGGCATTCAAACAATGCTCTCAAGCACATGGTGTGATTTTTCGGGTATTCCTGTGCAGAACCAGAAGCTGGACTCCATGATTCTTGTCTGGGTCCCTTCCAACTCAGAATATTCTATGATTCCATAATTTCAAGAGTATGTACTATGTGAACTGATAAAAGCTTCATTTTCAAGTAATGAATTTATGGAGACAACTGAGAAAGAGCAAGCTCATAGATTAACTATGATTTCCTGATGCTACACAAGTGTGATCCTAAAAAGTACTGGGCACAGCTTTTCCAGGAGGAATGAGCAAGCCTCCAAGTCCTCCCAGCTGGATCACTGCATGCAAATTAGGTCACACAGAAAGCTTAGCTTGTACAGAAGCAAAATTCAACTCAGAAGAGAGATGGAAAAGGGCCTGTTACCCTGTAATACCGTTTGTATCAGAGCTTAGACTCTGGTTTGGGGGTGGGGAATACTTTCCTTGTGGAGGACCAAGTGTGCCTTTCCAACACGTTTGGCAGCTAACACGCTCTGCTATCCAGTAATAACACACACAGTAATTTTAATCACGGGCTGTACCCTATAAAATGAAATCACAGGGCATATTCAGCCAACAAAGGGAAGGTTCCCCACACCTGCTTCAGCTTAATGCACTAATCTGCCTTCTCTGGAGACTGAAAGTTCTGGGTTTAGTCAGGCAGGAAAATAAATGCTGTAATTTCCACCAACAGTCAGGATGTTCTGACACAGAACTCACAGCAAAATTGGTGGAAGAGCTACATTCAAACAGCTTTCCTGGCTGTGGTCTTGTGTTAGCCAGCCTGCCCACGGCTGTACACCACTCTCTGTCTCTGTGCAACAGAAACCTGAGGCTGCTGTTGGCTGCAACTGTGAGAAAACTTAAGAAACTTCATTTTCCCTAGGCCCTGCCAGCACAATGCCTTCTCCATACTCAGAAATGATCTTTCTGTTTCCGTAGAGACTCCTTCACATCCAATGGTAGGTGTTAACAGCACTGTGTTTATGTTACAAATCAGCCAAAGGGCATCACCAAACCCCACTGCCAGCTTTAGTCTCTGTTGTACTTTAAACACAGGGATTTTCATTTCACAGACCAAGACCCCTGTCTACTGTGTTCAGAAGAGGGATTCTCTTCGCTACTTCATACTACAGAGTTCTGTGAATGATGAAGAGAAATATTAATAAATAGCCTTGACAGGAAATGTTGTATCACCACCTTATTTTCTGACCACAGAAACTACTCTGGTACCACCATAAAGGTCAAAGGCATTAAAACTAGGTTGAAGTATAAGCTGTGTAATCACTAAAAAAAATCTGCTGCTTTTTATTCAAACAAGCCTCAGAACGATACACAGATCAATGTTTTAGTGACACTGCCTAATTGAGTGCTTTCTTTTCAGTTACATTCTTGTTACAAAAGTAAATGGAGTTAAAACTTTGTATGTCTCAGAACAGTAATTATTTAATAGTAACAATTTTTACAAAACAAATAATTTTTACAAGACAAAACCCACATTTTAAGTTGCTGAACATTTTAAAATAGGTTTTCCATATTTTTTCCTATTTTGCTTCTGCATACTTCTAAATGTAATTTTGATTTTTTTTCACACCTCTGCTCATATCACGAAATAAGCTGAGTTGGAAGGGACCCACAAGAATCATTGAGTCCAGCTCCTGGCCCTGCAGAGGACCATCCCCAAGGGTCACACCATGTGCCCAAGAGCAGCGTCCAAATGCCTCTCGAACTCTGTCAGGCTTGGGGCAGTGACCACTCCTCTGGGGAGCCTCTTCCACTGCCCAACCACCCTCTGGGTGAAGAGCCTTTTTCTAATATCTAATGTAAACCTCCCCTGACACTAAGTGGTTTTAATTTTTATGACTAAAACCCACGCAAAATTAAAAACAAACAAAGAAACAAACAAAGCAACCCAAACCCTTCTTTTTTTTTTTCTACAACACCTTCCCTCCCCCCCCCTCCAAATATCTGGGAAGTAATAAAAGGCAAATAGAAAAACAAACAAAAGCCCAATAAAATTCAAAATATTGAACGAAATAGAAGCACATCTTAAATTAACATTTAACATGTGAGAATGAAGCAAACTTCATCTCAATACATCTTAAACGTCACCTTTTAGAGAACTTGAAAATACCTTTCCAACCGTGTGACATCTTTTGGCAGCGCAGGTAGGCTGCAGAGTAATGGGGTCTACCTACCATGGATGTGGGGAAAACGTGGATGAAATGAGAGCTGAGAGCAGAGGCAACGCGAGGCTCTGTGTGTGGCAAGCCTGGAGCCAGCACGGCGGTTTCGGACCCGGGATAGCTCTGCAGTGTCCCAGGAGCAAGAAGCCGGGGACTGAGACACGGAGATCCCGCCAGAGTCCACGGAGCCCGGGCGAGCTGGGTGTCCCTGCACTGAGCCGGGCCTGGGGCAGCGCCTCCGTGGGCTTCCCCATGGACACGGCACACGTGGGGAAATGCCTTCATGGGCATCCCCATGGACACGGGACACCTGGGGAAATGCCGGCGAGGGCTTCCCCATGGACACGGGACACCTGGGGAAATGCCGGCGAGGGCTTCCCCATGGACACGGGACACCTGGGGAAATGCCTTCATGGGCATCCCCATGGACACGGAACACCTGGGGCAGCGCCTCCGTGGGCTTCCCCACGGACACAGGACATTCGTAAAGGAAGGTCACCGTTTATAGCTATGCTACAGCCTCCTTTCTCCTTGGCCCTGGTGCCTTCCAGGCAGGCACCTGTGTCAGACCCTGCTGCCAGTCAGATAAAACCCGCTCCCCAGGTCACGTCCTGTGGGGCTGCAGTTTCTGGAGTCGGTGGAGTCAGTCCCTGGGGTGTTTAGGAGAAGGCTGCGCGGCACTCAGCGCCGTGGCCCGGCTGACACGGCGGTGTTCGGTGACAGGTTTGACCGGACGATCTGGGTTCAGCGGTGCCGTGCCCGGTACAGACGGCCCCGAGGCAGCGGCCGCCGGCGGCTTTGGGCACACGCCGCCCTGGCAGAGCCGAGCGCCGGCCGGGCCGGGGCGGACCCCGCGGGGCCCGGCAGCCCGGGAGGGGCGGCGCTCCGCTCCCGGCGGCGGCTCCCACGGGCGGCGCCGGCGGGGCGGGAGCGGGAGGCGGGCGCGGCGGCCGGGCCGGCCCCGGCAGGTGAAGGAAGGGGCGGGCGCGGGGCGCGCTGACCGCAGCGGGGATGAGCGGCCGGCGCGGCGGCGGCGGCGGCTGCCCGCGGAGCTGAGCCGCGCTGCGGCGGAGGTGAGCGCCCAGTGCCGGCGGTGGCCAGCCCCCCTCCCGGCGGCGGCGCGGCGCGGGAAGGGCTCCCCCGCGTCTCCCGGCCCTCTTCCCGCCGCGGCGCTGCCGGAGGGCGCCGGGAAACTCCTCGGGTGAGTCGCGGGAGCCTCGGGAAGCGCCGGGCCGGCCCCCGCGGAGCCCCGGCGCCGGGCGGGGAAAGCCGCGGGGCTGGCGGCCCCCGGAGCGGCCGCCCGGGTTCCCTGGGGAAGGTGAGATTCCCGCGGCTCTGGGGGAAACGGCGGGAAGACGCCTCGTGTCTTCTGTTCCACGGGCTGACGCCTTCAGTTCGGTGCCGCTTTGCTTACCTGCAGGTGGGATGGAGCAAAAGCACCGGTGTGAGTCCGCCCGTGGGGAAAGGCTCTCCTGGGGGCAGAAAAAAGGTGTAGTTGCTTTCCTTTGGAAAGGGAAGAATGAAAGAGCTGTATTGCCCGCTTGTGTTGAGCTGTGGCTTTGGTGTTGAGTTGGGAGCATCAGGAGTCATTTCCCAGCATGTTTCCAGTGATGATATAAATATGTTAAAGGATGAGGCAAGACTTTTTCTAGAGTTGAGACATAGAGTACAAATTCATTGTGCAGCATTTTCTGTGGTGTTACTACCTACTTTAACCTTGGATGCCCCCTCTTTACTTGGGTCACATCTGTCACTTCAGTCTAGGTATGAAGTTCGCGTCCATCTGCCAAGTGTAGGCTCTGTGCGAGCTCTGTGCTGTGCCTCTGGGAGCAGCAGAGAGTGAGAACACCTGGCATGTGCTTATTTAATTTGTTAGCTTTTATCCCCAAGTGACCAGTGTAAATTGGATACTGCTATCCCAAATGAATTGAGGCGCTGGAGAAGTGTTTCCCCTCCTACAGGGAAGGCCTGTCTGCTAAGACCATTTTCTGGAGTCTTGATGCTGACAAGATACAGGTCAGTAGTGGGACTGAACCAGCCTCGTGCCGTGTCTAAATTCATCATGACAGGTGCAGTAGCTCCTGAGTGCATCACGGTCGCCTGCCGATGCATGTGCTCGGTCTGGCTGTGCACTTGGAAGTTACTTGCATTGAACTGGTATGTTTCTTACTGCGAGAAGCAATTTTCCACTTTTCCTCTGCTCTAAGGGTTAGTGTGTCACAGCTTATGAAATAAATTAAGATCTGAATAATTATACATCTCTTCTGCTTATTTTTGGTTGTATCTCTACAGGAAATGTAGAGCTGAAGCCTCTGCCGTATTTCTTTCATGCTTTAGACAAAAGCAGAATTAACTTGCTATTTATCTTTTAGGCATAACACATTTCTGTCCCTTCCTGCTGCAGTATTCTAGAACCATCTTGCTGTTGCAGGAATGCTGATTAATAGATACCCCTTGCCAATATTCCATTACTGAGGAGTCAGTACTGGGTCAGCTTAGTGGTAGGTTAAATACTGCTTCCTGTTTGTAATTTTTTTTTTTTGTTTTAAAATCTCTCAGCTTTCTATAAACTTTTCCACAAAGCATGACAACTTCATGCTAAAAGGTCCAGAAAATAAGGAGTTTTTTAGAAAAAGTTATAAAGGAGGGAGATGCAGAAATGACAGTTCTGGAAAGGGTTTGAAGTTATCAGAGCAGTAAGAATGAACATACCAAGATAAATTCCTACAGAAACCTTGGGAAGGCTGTCTGAGTGAGAATTCCTGTGTTTGAGGCAAATCTGACCAGCTGACTGTGAACCTGTAAACTCCTACAGGTGGATGAACCCCTTGTACTTCTAAGACCAGATTTCCAATCTAATATTGTTGCTAAAAAATTCAGCTTGCCTACAAAAAAATGTAAAATAGGGGGCATGAAATGTCTCCTCCTGCAATTTCTTGAGTGGATATGAAGCAGTCTCCTTTGGCAGAAAACCAAACATGGCAACCACTTTGGTAACGAGTGCCAAGTAGAAATGGCAATGCCTTAAGAAGTGTTAATTTGTTCTTTACAGCACCAAAACACAAACATGGATGACCAAAAGGCTCATCCATATTTGTCATTTTTCCTGTAGGAAAAGCGTCTCTGACACTCAAACCTGGTGGTTGCAGTGTTGTTCTTTGCCCCACAGCCCTTGGGTCACTGGTGCATTTATTGCTCTGCATTGCAGGATTGCAGGAATAGAGAGGTGTGTGTTTTAAACTGACAACATTGACTTTGTGTTGGTGCATCTCCCAGTCTGTTTGGCATGGGATGTTTGACAATGGGTAGCTTATGCTTTTGTCAGGCTATCCAACAGTTTCATAAGTTGCTTGGAATGTGCAGCCCTGCAAGCATTCTGTCCATTAATTGTTTCTGGCTTAAGCCCTGGTCTTAAAAGTACTTGCAGATGTAAGTAACTTTACTATTTGTAAACTTCTAGTTTGTATTGGTGAAGGATCAGGATCTTGGCTTGTTTGCTACTTCTACTGGACCTTGCAGGAAAGTTCATAGAAGCTCAGACTCTCAGTAGCATTGATTAATAGGTCTGTAAGGAATGGTGAGGACTTCTAACAGCTACCAGGGAATGGCCAGAATAAATTGGGGTTTTTTAGATTTAAAAATATTAGTTGATACAATGATTCTTCCATTATATGCTTTGTCTTCCAGTAGGGACTTTTTAAGGAACATAAACTTATGTTTATTCCCCTCTTGTGTAGCGAAGCATTTTTCTGGCCTTTTTTTAAGGTAAACTTACTCTGTGCAGGCATTTCCTCATAACATTTTTTCACAATTGCCTAGGAACCTGTACTGCACTGTGGAACAGTGTTGGGAAGGGGAGTTTGAGAGCGTAGAAGTCAAGGGGATGGATTTAAGGCAGCCTCAGAGGTAATCTGAAGCTCACTCATTTCTATAAATATAGTACTAAAGGAAATGTGTATTTCTTATACTGTTATCACATGTACATATGTCACTGTCTGTTCCTCCAAAATTTATGAACCATTGCTAAGTCTTGTTAATCAACACCCCTCTCCTCCTATCAACACTGCTGGCTTTATGTTGGAATGACTAAATGAGTTATGCCTTTTGTGATTTGTTGGGGAGAGAATTGAAGGCACTGAAGTTTTCATCAGTGTAGCTACACTGGGTTTGGTTGTAAACTTTAGCAATTATTTATCATGTTATATATTACAAACATATGTATCCCTGATTTGCTTGCTTTAGATGTCTTGACTAGAGCACATAGCAGAATTTCTCTACACTGTGCTTTTTAAGAGCAATATAGTGTCTTTAGTATTTCTCCAAGATTTGTTTGAAGATTTTTTCAATCTTGTCTCTTCTCCATATGCTTCTGTGTTGAGTTTCTTAATTTTTCCTTACAAAGAAAGGGAATTGAAGAGTCTACATTTCACTTCACACATGCAGGCATTTGAAAACAATTTTTTTAAAGATAAGGGATTAATTTTAAGCAAGACAATAGTTAGGGGAGAATGCAGGGACATGAATTCCTATGGAAACAAACCTAAATGTTGTTCTCCCCCTGTTGCAGCATACCAGGATAACTGAAATAATCTATTTATTTTGTTTGTGTGCCAGCTCATTTCCTATAATGACTGAGTTCTTATCTCTTCCAAGGTGGGGTTATGCATATCTAAATATCTGGCAGAAAGATATTTCAGGATGATGTACAGCGCAGAGAAAGAATTGCAATCACTCAGAAATCAGGCCTTGGCATCACTTATGGCTTCAGCTCCTGCAGACTGTGATTTTTAGGAGCAGAGAAGGGAACAGCTTGCATGCCTACTGAGAGGATTCCTCTTGTGTCTTTTTGCTGTAGTCACAGACTGGTTTAACCAGGCCAACTCAGGGACACCTAATGTGAAGCTAGGGCTCTTTCTAAAGTACTTCTGACAAATCTAAACTTCATGGAAAGTGGACATTCTGGATCTGCCTCCTAAAACAGCTGTAAAGAACTGAGCTAGATAGATGGTGTGAAATCAGTAAGTGTGGCTAATTTTAGGAACAGCTGCTTGCTGAATTTTGTTGCTGGATTAACTTTCACGTTTGTAGCTGCCCTGAGGTAGGGAAAGTACACCTTTGCTTCCTTGCAATGTTTTCTTTCTGGAAAAGCCACAGGTAAAACTTCAAGTAGTCCAGGGAAATCTTGTTTTCATCCTGTTAATGTTTGAAAATTCTCATTGTTCAGCTGGTTGTGGTTAAAGCTTTCTGGATTTTTATTTTCTTGATGCTAGGTTGTAACATCAACTGACGAACTGCATCATTAATTGTGTATGATCAGAATCGCTTCCATCCTAATGGAACAGTAGGTACATTTGAATCATTAGATCTCTTCTGTCTTCTAGAAAATGCATATGGCTTTAATTCCAACCCAACTCTTCTAGTGTTAGTTTGGCAAAGAATGAACTTCCCAATTCAAGTTAGTTTTATATCCTTACATTTTTAGAAGGTAAACTCTTTGCTCTTAGTTAAATGCAACCACTCTGCTGTAACTTAGAAAAACACAAAATTTGTTCTGGTCATGATAAACCGCTTCCTTGGTTATCTTAGGGCAGGAATACAGGAGTTTGGAGTTCTATTCTTTATATTTTGACTGACTAATTTATGTAGGTGGTGCTACTATATATGGTAGTGTGCGAGCACTTAGGGATGACTTTGTTAATTCCTGATTATTCCTCATTACTCAAAGTGGATTTAGGTGCCTACAGAGACTTTCACTCTCTTATTAAGCATTTAGAAAAATTAGTACCTGCACATACACTCAAGATCACATCATGAAAACTTTAGAGTGGTCCACGTAAACAGGTAATGGCTTTTGTTGCTTGACGTAGTAGACAGTGCAACTAAACTTTATTAATTCATACAGTATCTTGAGGTGTGCATGCACAAAGGACTGGTGTAAAACTCTTCTTTGGTACTCTTGATTGTTTCAGTGCAGGAACTATATTGCAATCCCCAAACAGGAAATTTATTGAGCATGTTTAACCAAGACTCTTATTTTGTTATCCATTCAGCTTTGCTGAATAAATGAGTGCTAGGAGAAAGTCGGATTTATGCCTTTAATCATGAACTCACTTGCAGGGACTCTTCAAACAGGAAATCTTTCGTGCCAGATGTTTTCCTCTAAATATGAAAATGGAATTTCTGTTGGAGCTCGTATAGGAGCAACAACTGAGTGAAGTATCAGTCTTAATTTTTTAAAAAATCTGGTAGCTATGCTGAGTACTATTTACTTTTGAGGACTACAAAACCCCTGAAATTTTAGAATTGTATTGTTTCTGGTAGAAGCACTGCGCAAGTATGCAAAGGTAATGAATGAGGTCTCTAGGAAGAAGACTGTCTGTATTTTAAGCAAGTGTTTAGTATTCTTTTTTCCTCCTGTGTGCCTGTACTGTATATTTAAGCTTTTCCTCTAATGGGAAGGATAAAATGCAGCTTTAAAAAAACCAGAAACTGAAATCTCTCATCATAGTAGCTAGGGCCTTAGAAGAAGCAGTAATATGTACACCCAAAATTTACTAAAATATGCAGTTCTTAGAGTTGGCTGTTGGTATTTTATGTTCCAGTTCGTCTCCTGTCTTAACTAATTTGTCATTTTTCGGCACCTGGCTTAAGACTGCTTACCAAGTTCCAGTTAAGTGATTAGTCCCAACTTGCTGTAGGAAAACAACCTGCATTTTGGAGTTTGAATGATATTCCTCATTCTTGCTCCTGGCAGTACTTGGAAACAAAGGACTGGGAGGCAGTGGCACCAGTGTGCATGTCTGGAACTGTTGCTACCTCAGAGATCTTTCTTTGTCCAAGTGTTGACAAAAGAGAGAGGATGGGAAGTGTGCTGCAAGACTCATCATGAAGGGTGATTTGTGCATAACAGACATGACTAAAGGCAAAAGATTTCTCATTTTGAAGTGTGGCCAAGTAAACAAGAGGAGAGCAAATTGTAGAAGGAAGTAGGAGAATTTAGTATCTCTAGGCTTAGTGCTTGTATGGTCAAGAAAATGAAACAAAACCATACTGGGTGGTAGAAATAGAGTCTGCATGAATGGGTTCTCTCTCTTAAAGGACAAGAATGTGAATTTAGATTGGAGCTCAGTGCACTGAACATTGCATTGTTACTCAGTGTAAACATATCTTCTCATCGTTCAGGTTAGCCAACCTGGAACTGCCAGCAGAACTCCATCTTTTGGTGTAATTCTGCTGTAACAGATAGAAACAAGGTCAGGTCTAGTTTAGCCGGCAGTATTCCTGTTTAGATGAACCAGGAACCTGTGCTGTGCAATTTAATAATTAATTGTTATACAAAAGGAAAGCTTAATTCTAAATGCTCTTCAACTGAAATGACAGCTTCATCTGTTATTATCATTGAGTTTTTCATTTAAAGATAGGGCAAAATAAAAAAACAGGAACCCTCGGAGGAGGGATATCTTTCTTAACGTGTCAGTTCCCACTTCCATGTTCAGTTCTTCTCCAGACAAATAAGCTTCCTACTCTCCAGCAGAGCTTTGCTCTGCTGAAAGCAGTCACTGAGATGACTTTGTCTTTACTAGTGCAGCACTTCAGGGCAACAGCTCCGACCCTGAAACTGATCTTAATAAGTGTAAAAGCGTGTTTTACTGATTTTCATTTTTTATGTAATGACATCTTAGTAATGAAAAAGGAAGAAGAGAGGTGGAAGTAGAGTGTCATGAATACCTCAGTCTTGTCTGGTGAAACATGTCATGTAAGACAAAAGAAAAGTGGTTTTGTAGGAAGCTTTGTTTCCTTGTTTTAATTTTAACTTCAGCTACTGTAGTGGTAGACATTAATCATCATTCCAGAAACAGTAATTTTTACAAATATAGATATATTTTCTTAAAATACTCATAGAATTAGCAGTTGGATTTTTATTTGTGGTTTCTTTCAATATCTTCATGTAAATCTTATTGCAAGTCAAAATCTCTTTGAAATGGTCCTTCATCTCATGTTTTATTAGCTCTTACATGATTCTGCAAGACTTACCATGCTTCTAAACATCAGCTTGGGTGACTGACAGTCTCTCTATTGGTGTATTTGTAAAACTTGTTAAAACTCTAAAGTAAAAAAGTTTTGGTTTGAATTCCATGTCCTTACAAATTCTACCTCAAAGTCTACCTAGTTCCCCTTAACTTCATCAGAAGTTGCACGCATCCAAGTGCTGAGGTTGGTGTTCAAACCAGAGCATAGTTACCCTTCAGAGCTCGTTCCTGCAACCAAGAAGCAGAGGCTTAAATTATTAGTCTCTAAGCTTGTGACAACCCTACTAAAAAGAGTAAATCATTACCTTGATATTGCTTAACAGTAGTTCTATTACAACATATCACTTAATTGTTTGTTTCTCCCAGACCAAGCTGGAGCTCTGAAGAGACTGCAGTTCAGTGTGTGATGACTGCAGGACAGTTATTTCCTCAAGTGGAGCATCTCTTATCTCAGAGTGCTGTGGTATGACTGAACATTGGGTTTGCATTGCATGAAGTGTAATGTCTCCTAAACCTTTTACAGAGACCTGTAGTCATGCTGTTTTCATTCAGCTTCTGGTATTTCATTACACTGATAAAACTGTGCACTTTAGACACATAAACTCATGTAAGAGCTACCCATCTTTTGTTCTGTTCTGTTCTGAACCTGTTCCTGGAAGGATTAGCTTTTTTTTTCTACTGGTTTGTTTTGGGGTTTTTTTCTCATGACTGTGTTATAAAGAGGAATTTAGCACAAAGAAACCTGGGTTATGAGCCTACAGGTCCTACTGGCAGATGAAAGGCTTATAATTAGCTAATTCAAAACTGATCTGTAAGCTTGACTAATCAAAATAAGGTACTTTGAGCTATGTTTGGGCGAAAAAGTGACCTGACTTGCACAGCTGCTGAGCATCTGCAGCTGTTAATTGCCTTTAATCAGTCAGGCTTAAACATTCATGCTTTCCACTGTAATTTTTCAGTCAGTTAATCAGACTCCACTATGATGCCAGGTAGGCATGTTTCCAAAGCACTGTGCTTTTTAAGTGAGCGAAGTGGGATTTGCTTGTGCAGGCTTTTGTACACGTTGCATGGGGAAATACAACTTTTTTCTGTCAAAGTGGGTGTACCGCATACAGCAGCACAGGACAATCAGTCCTCTGCAATCTCCGTTTGGTGTCTAGGAAAGAATCCTTACCTTCAGTATGTAATTGCAGACTTGCATTAGGACTAGGTGCATGTAGGTGAATATACTCATCAGAATGCAACCAGAAAGGCTTTTCTGAGAAGACAAAACACCCATTGCAGGAGGGGCACACAAGTCTTGCTGCAAGATAAATAGTTTTCTTCCTCCCAAGGAGCTGGAAGTAGAAAACCACCTTGAAAAAAACAATGAGGTTATGTACAAAAGAGTTGTCATCCTGGGTTTAGAAGAATCCAAACAAATAATAAGATGATGCATAGTCTGGCACAAATGTCTTCCACTCCCACCATCCATAAGCTTGTGTGGGTACTCTTACTCAAGAGTAAATTAAGCATGGTAGACTGCTGGGATTATGCTGGATAAATACTTGCTGTGTGACTCTGCAGTGGGGGAGGGTGGGAAATTTGGAAGGGAAAGAGGAATATTTTAAATGTACTCTTCATGTTTAAACTAGGAGAACAGAGTTAGATAGCCAAACTATTCTCTAGCCACATAGAGGAAATTACTGAATTTGCGGGAAGCTGTTATGGGAAGAACTCAGTGAAATTCTTTTTTCCTTCAGTACTCAAAGCCTCAGTGAGTCATCTGTCTCCTGCCTTCTCCCTCCCTCCAAAAAGAAAAAAAAAAAAGTAAAAGCCCTTCTTTCTGTCCCTTGGCAAATGCCACAGCTGTTGTGGAGAAGGTTGTAGTTCAGATCCAAGTGTCTGAAGAGGCCAGTTGAAGTATTGTCAGAGGCATGTGTGGATGTGTTGAATCTCACATTTTTTGCTTTGAGGTGCAGATAAACTTTCTCATAATGATGGAAACAGCGCTGATAAGATGGAATACCATGTTTCCAAGTGTACACAGTACTAGGTGATACCAAAGTCATTCGTCTGGAAGCTGTCTGTCATATTGGCACAGTGCCTGCTGTGCCGCTGCTGCCAGGCTGTTTCTCCATGGCTGCATGGCATCCCCATCCCTTCAGCGGAGAGCAGTTGTGTTTGTCCTCCTCTCTGCTGGCTGGTGGCTCCTCTGCTTCGTTCACTGGTCCTAGAGGAATGAGAGGACTGCCAGGAGCAGAGGGATGTGGTGGTGGGAGTGAAGGGTGTCACAGTGCTGCTGATGCCACCTGTGCACTTGCACTTGGGGATTTGGTTCCCCAGCAGAATTGGGTTGGCAGGTGGCAAGGGCTTAGTGACAAATCTCTTAATTACTGAAGTTGTACTAAGTGCTCTTCTAATGGGCTACAACAGCATCGTGGTATTTAATAATTACTTGGTAGTAGGAAGCTCTCTGCTGGGCAATTGAACTGGGACTTGGGTCACTTCTTCTAAGTTGGAGGTCTTGTTCCAGGGAATGTGTCAATCACTTGATTGACAAGCTTTGTTTAATCAGAGAAAGACAAGCAGAAGGGATTTGCAGCAGTGTCTTTGCTGTGAAATCTAGCAAACAGAAGTTTTTTTGATTGAAACTCACAGTTTGGCAACTTTACACAATTCCCTTCCTTCCTGGAGTGTTCTCTTCCATTTTAGATAGCAGGAAACATATTAATTAGATGCTTCTAATTAATCCTTGTTTCTGTGCCTGGGCCATTTCTATCTTTCTAGTCAACATACTGAGTAATTTGCCTGCCACTTGTTATTCATGCCCTGTAATTTTTATAGCCCTTAGGAGATGAAGTGCATGGCCTTTCCAGAATTTTGCTCTAAATGTGCTTGCTGGTCTGTGCTAATTGAGAAGGTATGTGGAAGACACACACCTGGCACATGAATCAGGAGTTTGAAGTGTCATTCCTACAGAAACAAAAGTTGTGAGAAAGCTACAACTGCTAAGGACTGTGGGGAGACAGCTATGGCATTGGGCAGACTTCCTTTCCTTTAGTTTCTTATTTTTGGAATTTTAGGGTTTTGAGCAACTCGGAGGTAAAGACCAAAAATGAACTTGGCCTGATATTCAGGCATTAGTCCACATAAAAAGGGTATTACAAACCTGATGTGTTCCCAATAATCCTGTGTTAAGAAGATAAACTGTATCACTATTCTCTATTTAACCCTAGTGACCTACTGTCTGATGGATTTTATTTCAGCAAAACGGTCTAGAAAAGGAGGGAGCTTGTATTAGAATGAAAAAGGTTGACGATAGTGCTCTGTAGAACAGCCAAAGTGCCAAATGGATGGCGAGTCTTGGGGAATAGATTCCTTGTGATTTCTATCTGAACAGTTTAATCTCCAGCAAAGTGGAATGGAAAACAATAAAGAAAAGCAATACAGCGTTCCAAAGGAACAAAAAAAGTGAGCTTTAAAATTCCAAGGTATACAGTACATAGGAAGAACTCTTCAGCAATTCTCCTGTCCTTGCTGACTAAAGGTTTATTTTTCCACATCCAGTTAAACTATAACCAGTGCAGTCTTTGCACTTGATTGGACTGTGCCAGCTGCTGGTTCCTGGGTAGACTGCACAGGAGAGGAAGTGTCACTGGAGCAATGGATGTGACCCGCAATGATTTCATGATATTATCAATCTTTGCTGATCTGTGATGATGCCCAATTTAGGCATTTTTCATAAAATTCTGGAGACAACATTTTTTAAAGTATGTAATGGAATAATTGTAGTTTGAAACGTTGGAGTAATTGTAGTTTGAAGTGTTGGGCTTGTTAGGTTTTGATCTGTTGGAGACGTAGCTGACAGAAATTGGAAATTAGATCTGTTGTGTCTTGGAAATGTACTTTGTGGATATAGTGGCTTACTACTGAAAAATAAGTGACCAGAATACATGAAAGATTGTCACATAACATCTGGAAGAAGAGAAGGCTTTTTGGATAGAGAGTAATGCGCTTTTAATGCTTTTTAGTATTAAAACCTTCAAAACTGAGAGTTCTTTTTATGGCTGTAGAGATAAACAATTAACAAAGTGCAGCTGCACTTTGATATAATTATTATATGCAGTTTTTTAGAGGATATTAAGTGGATCAGTCTGTATGATTTCATATACTAAATAAAATACCACAAACAGCATTAAATATTTTTAAGTGTGCAGAAAGAGTATTTTCCTCCTGTAAAGTTCAGCTTTTGTAGATCTTTTGTTTTGGGGTGGCAGTAACATCTGCAGCTGAATCAATGCATCTGTGATGTTGTTTGGCTTGGGTCTGGATGTTGTTCTATTTACTATACAAAGATGTCAGGTTTGATTACTTAGGTTGAAACAGGACCAATCCCACTGACCTAAATTTCTGAATTTCCTTTGTGCAAGTGAAATCCAGCTTCAGCTCTTCATTGTGTACAAGAAGCGATTCGTATTTAGAATGCCTGAAGAATATCTAGGATGTGTACAGCAGGAAGAGATTCTGTAAATCTTGTAAAAGCTTTTGCTGGAAATGTTATGTGCTCCATGTAAATTCTGTGTAGAACCAAAACCTGGGAATGAAAGAATGCTATACAGACTCCTTGGAGTTAATGACTGTTAGCTCCAGGCAGTGCATAAATGTAAGATTTTAGAGGTTTTGAAGAAGGAGCTCTTCTGTCATAACCAGGTCATCTCTGTAAAGAGTCTGGCTGCAGTGTTTTGAAAGAGCTTTTCAAGGAAATTATAAAAAAGATTAGGGCACAAAGCCTGTGTATTCTTCATAGCTCATCCTGCCGAGAATGGAAGAAGGACTGCTGACATTTATAACAGACACAATTTCTTTAAGAACTGTATATATACGTATTTCTATATGTGTGTGTGTGCATGTTTCTTTTAGTCTGTGATAAAGAAAAGTTAGTTTCAGTGGTGAAAAGCCAGTGTGGCCAGGGATCAGTCAGATGACCTTTGGACCATCTTTGTGACCATGAGAATGGAAAGAACAGGCAGTGCTATAAGGTGTTTGAGAAAGGATTTTGAAATAAGCAAGTCCTCTACAATAGGATGGGTTAATGTGACGCCAAGAAGCATCTTCAAATTTAAAAAGGAGAGGAGATATTCTAACTAGACTGTAGAGTGAATGTAAAAGATTCCAGGCTGCTGCTAGATTCAAACTTTGTCTGTAATAATTTTAAAAATTCTTGATGGGAAGGAAGTGGGAGTATCTTTTAAAATGAGTGTTCCCATTTACAAACTCTTTTTTAGCTCATTAATGGTACAATAGGAATAGCTTTATGGAGTCAGATCCAAGGAGAGCTTGCAGAAGAGTGTAAGAATTTGGCACAGATATAGCATACCAGCCTAAGAATTTGCACCTCAGGGGCTTATTGGAGTAATTTTGAATTGCCAGAGATTGAGGTCTTGGAATCTGAGATGGATTTCTGTATTTCCAGTTTTTCAATCACTGTGCATTAAGCGAGATGCTTTGCAGTTTTTTTGTTGTTTTTTTTTTTTTTTTTTTTTTTTTTCCTTTTGTTTTCCTCCTCTGAAATATGTATGATCACTGATCCAGGAAAGGTTTTGATTCCCATGTGCAGTACCATTGCATCCATTCCCACTATCTGTGGTGTTCTGAAGTCCTTTCTCCAGAATGAACAAGTTATACTCTTATAAACACCTTTACAAGGGTTGTGTCTTGACATACAGGACAGGTCAGAAAAGGAGCTGATTTGAGAAGAGCTACATGGCATCAAGGGCAGATGGAAGTAAGAATCTAGAATTTGTGTTTTAGCTCCTTGCCTTTGGTCTATCTTACTGTCAGGTGTTCGATATTTTCATAATATTATGCCGGGGGGGTTTCCCTATTTAGAACCTTGCTGCAAACTTCTGGCACCATGGCAGTAATGTATTTGATTAGGCAAACTGGTTTGTGATGTAAAATATGACTGTTGTTGTTCATGTCTTCTAAAGTATTGCATATGAACGTCTTCTGTGCTTGAAAATAGCCCTGCGTGAACTCACTTCTGAATGCAGTTCTACAGCTCTGGAACTTGGGTCAATGTTGGGCTAATCCTTGCTGTTGGAGTTCATTTAAATAAGCTTTAGGGGGAATTAATTTCTTTCTTTTTAGTCATACTTCTGTAGGAAGGAGTGATTTCCATAAAGAAATGATAATAGAAAAGGCCATTGTCCAAATTATCTTGTAAAAGAAGCCCACTGCGTGAGAATATTCATTTTTATGGTTATTTTGTGTGATTTGAGTTGACTGTTCCCTCTCGTCCTCCAGACTAAAACTGTTTACTGCTGTCTTTCTGAAGCAGCTTTGCAGTGTACATTCATTTCAATTTTAAAATCTTCACCTAAAATCCCAACTACACATGATGTGGTGTTTATAATATAATTCATCTTTTGTAGATAGTAAGCATGAGCTTACAGAGCTTCTTCTTTCTGGTGCTTGTTAAAAAAACGAAACAAAGGAAAAACCCACCAAAACCCAAAGGTAATATTTACCTAAGTGATGAAATACACTTTGTTGGCCTTATATTCTGGTTACTGTAAACCATGCCATTACCTGTTTCAGTCCTTTGATTTGGTGTTTTGTGTGGTGGGAGTGGTAAAATAAAATACTTATGCTTTACCACATCCTTCGGGGAAGTTCATACTGTGATTTGAAAGGGAACAGTAACTGGAACTGGAATAAAGAATCCATGTTTCTGATGCACCTACTTACTTGAATGAGGCTTTGAGCACAAGGAGCTTCAAAGTTGCTGGAGGTGGGGACAGTCCATTAGCAATACAACCCAGTTGGGCCTTCTAATTCTATAAATCACACTTGCATGGTTATTAGCTTATTTGGATATTCTGGGTCATAGTCAGAGTTTCCAAGTCTGAGAACAGCAAACTCTGAGATGCTTCACTGCTAACGATTATTTAAAACCCAGCACCACCTACTGTGTTGTACAGCAGTGTAGTACAGAGTGAGTCTTTGCAGTTACAGTGTGTCTTTAAATTGTATCCAAAGTCTCTCTGCAAGCAAAATAAAGATAGAAAATCTTTGTTGTGTTTTGTTTTTTTCAGGGTTTAGCAGAAATTGAGCTTCCTCTTTGGTGCTGGGTGCGGCCATTTGTTTGAAGAGGTATATTTGCTTAACTATAAGGTTCCTGCAGTCACCAGGAGAGGGAAACACAGGCTTGAAGGATGCACAGAACACATGACCAAATGCTTCCTCAGAATCAGGGCTTGCTGTATTTGTTTAGGATTCAATTAGTAGCTTGTTGCTGGGGTCAGTGGGCTCATGAATTTACTCACTGCATTTTTTGTTGATAGACACTCTGAAGGACATTATAAGCTTCATGTGGTTTTGTTGGTTTTAATATCCAAATGTATGAATGTTTTAAAATTGCTTATATTCAGCAATTTTAGTGTTGATTTGCATATTCCTTTAGAAAAAATACTCTCTTTAGCTATCGTAGTCTTGGATCTCAGTTACGTTAGTTTTGTACAAGCACAGTATACAATGAGCTCGTGGATGTTGTTTATTTTGCCAAAATGCCTTAGTAAGTAATATAAGTAAAATTCTAAGAAACCAGAAAAAATATTTCCTAACAACAGACTTAAATTCGTATGGCAAGATGTCTGCTGGTTAAATGTTCCTGTCAGATATGTTTTAAAATCACTAATGGGTATTTCAACCCTTCCTGTGCGTTTCTGAAAGCCTTCAGTTAGATGTTGTGTTTACTGAAGTTAAATGATCCGTCAGCTGAAATGTTTACAGCTGTTCTGACATCTAAGCAGAAATTATTTTAGTGTCCAACAGTGTTTCCTAATTTATCAGTTTTGAGTATCTTAGTGATAGAGTTGTGTGCAGTTAATCACAACCCAGCCTACTAGTAAAATTGTTGGAATTGCAAATTTCTGCCAAGGAAATAAATCATTTGTGGAAACTCCCACTTTCAGTATCTATGTGTATTTGGGAAACTCCCTTTGCAGCTGTCTGCAGGGATAGGACCTTGGCAATCATGTTTGTACTTCTGCTGGTTACATTTTTTTTTTTTTTAACCTATGTTCTATTTTAAATTGTTCTACAAGCGCTGGTGAAAGAGCAGTTCATCATAGCCATAGTGGCATTTACAGAGCAGTTCATCATAGCCATAGTGGCTTTTACAGTCTTTTGTATGGGGACCCTGTATATAAATAACAAAAGGAACAAAGAATGCGTTCATCTCTTTTCAATAGTAAATGGAAACGGAGTGTTGGTAATGTATCTGAATTTATATAAAAAAGAAACAAAAGGCAGCAAATTATGTTCAGGATTTGCCTTCTACTTTAAGTGTTGTTTATACCAAATGTTACTGGTGTGGTCTGACTGGCATAGACTTTGACCCAGTTAACTCCCTGAGTTAATGCTCCCATACAGGTTTGAGGGGCCTTTTGATTCAATGGAAATCCATTAAACTTGCAAAGCTACACATAACAAAATTGCCAACGTCGAAAATTGTGCTGGAACAGCTGTACTGATCTGAATTCAATCCTTATTTCATAGACCCATTTAGGCTGGAGATGGCCTCTAAGATCACCGAGTCTTAACCTTCAGTCTAGCACCAAAACCTGTTTGCCACTAAACCACGTCCCCAAGTGCCACATCCACATTCTTTAAATACCTCCAGGGATGGTGACTCCACCACTTCTCTGGGCAGCCCATTCCAATGCTTGACAACCCTTTCTGTGAAGATTTTTTTCCAAATATCCAACCGAAATCTCCCCTGGCACAACTTGGGGCTGTTTCCTCCCGTCCTGGTGCTTGGTACCTGGGAGAAGAGACTGAACCTCACCTGCCTACAACCTTCTGAAAGGGAATTGGAGACAGTGAGAAGGTCTTCCACGAACCTCCTTTTTTCCAGGCTGAATACCCCCAGCTCCCTCAGCTGCTCCTCACAGGACTTGTGCTCCAGGCTCATCCCCAGCTTCATTGCCCTTCACCAGACACACTCCAGCCCCCCAATATCTTTCTGGATTTGAGGGGCCTTAGAATACATTAATATAAAGTCTTGCATTATTTTTCAAGGCTGGCTGGTATAAGTGAATCTGTTAAATAATAATGTTCTCATATTGAGAGTTTGCAGATGGTTCTTGTCTTCCAGCTGCTCAATCTAATTTGCTTTTTGAGAAGCTATGCATATACTGCAAGTAATTTGTGACTGTACTTTGATTAAGAGACGTTTGTGCAATATATGACATTAACTGTATGCCAAACTCAAAATCATGATATCATCTTCTAGGATG
Source organism: Chamaea fasciata (assembly GCF_029207755.1). NCBI lineage: Eukaryota > Metazoa > Chordata > Aves > Passeriformes > Sylviidae > Chamaea > Chamaea fasciata. Next base: position 4,367,198 of record NW_027094091.1, on the reverse strand, counting down.
TGTGCCAAAGTGTTTGATGAAGCAATCGTCATGAAAAGTTACAACTTTGTTTTAAGATCAATATGCTTATTCTCTGAGAAATGGCTTATTTATTGCAGACCAATGCTGGCTGGCATTTTTTGATGTTCCAAGCCAACAGTATGTCTGTAGATGTTTGGAACCTAAGAGCCATGGGGTATAAGGGGAAACTTTGAAGCTTTCTGGTTTTAAGTGTTTCTTGGATTTCGACTGAATATATATTATCAAGACTTCAGTGACCTATTTTAAGTATATGTAATAAATAAGTCAAGTATTATTAGGACTTCTTCACGTTTTCTGATGTAAGGTGAAGGAAGGGATGGTGGTTGAAATTTAAAGTATAGGAGTTCTTTTGACATTGAAAGAGGATTTTTGGAAGTTGTGGCCTCATTTCTTCTCCTTGTTGCTGATTTTTTTTTTATATTTTTTTTTTTTTTTTTTTTTTTTTTGGTAAAGATAATAATGCAGCTCACCCAGCAGAAGTAATTCTGATTCGTGGTTATTTGTATTTTCACAAGATTGCCTTACTTAATAGATGAAGGATTCAGGCAAGTAATTTGCACCTGCTCTTTTACAATCTGCAGTTGTGAAGCATGCAGCTGACAAATATATTGTCTCTCAATATAATGGCTGTGTTTCCACTGTCATCTAGAAACTTGAGACTAAACTATTTTGGTAGAATTAATAAAATAATAAAGCTTCTAATAATCTACTCCTGACTCAAACTTAGGTCAGGTTCTGTTAATCCCTCACTTTCTTAATGCTTTATTATACTGTAGACTTCTGTGGAAATACATAATGTATGAATCCTTACTTTATTCTGAGTGGAACTTAACTACTGAGCTGACTTGCTGCAGCTGAAAGAAAGCGTTTTTCATGCTATTTTAATTTTTTTTAGTGCTTTGTTAGTTTTTCTGCCTCGTCTGTTGCTGTGCTCTTCTTATGCTGCTTTTATTTGCAGTCCATTCTTGCAGTTTCCTGTAAATTTGTCAGCAAGAGGAAGTGCTCCTGCTGCAGACACAGCTCAGCCCTGTGGTGAGACAAGTGAATTTATACCAGCAAGGACAGCGTTCTGCCAGATGTGCTTGTGCCCTCACATCCCATTACCAATGATAAGTAGGATTGCTTTTGGCTGCCAGCAAGAGCTGTTCCTGGCAATGGCAGAGAAGACTGGCTGGCTTCCTCAGGCAGCAGCCCTGCTGGAATGAAATCCAAGTGCTGGTTCCAGGTGCTTTGGTTCTTCCTTTTAAGGCTGAGTGATACCTTATAGCATTAAAGAAATGAAGCATCTCTTTTGGAGTGAAATTCTCCCTGGGCTAGCTTGGTTCAAGGCTGCTTCTCACTACTGATTTCGTGGGGACAAATGAAGATTAATCTGAAAGTCTTATACCAAAGGCCCATGCATAACAGAATTTTGCTTTTTGAAGGAGGATATATTTAATACTCTTTCACATTCCCTGGCAGACATGTCAATCAAATCCATAAAGTTTTCATGTCTTTTCGGATGCCTTATTTGCCATTTTGAAATACAGTCCTTCTGGTGAATGTTTGGTGTAGAAAACTAAACTGAATTTTCAGTCTTCCAAAACCGTGAAACATCTAAACTTTGGTTGTTCCTTGGTGGAACATCCGCTTGTGTGTGTGTGAAGTGTCTTCTGTTCTGACTCTGGGATCATCTTGATAGTGTTGGAAATCACCAGAGAAGTCAAAATGGGATCTTGGAACTTGAAATGAAAAATCCTGCCGCATTTCTGAGTACTAAAATGCAGAAAGAGACGGGACAGCATGAGGAAGGTTAGAGAGGATAAACAGTACTCAGGAACGTGTGTTGGATAAAGGAGGCATGGTTTAACGAGACTGTTGAAGTCAAAGAGTGTGGTACTGTAAGTTCTGGAGTTTGGAGGGGAAAACCAGGAGTTAGGTGTGTCACATCAGAAAGGGGAAAGAGGAACTGAAGGGTTTTTTCCAGTATTACATATACTCAAGTGCTGTCATTCTAGATCAAGTTTTTTTCCTAAGTTGGAGAAATAGCTTGCAAAGATGCTAATGCAGGCTCGGGAAAGTATGCTTAGATAACAGAGAACTCGGGAGAAAGATTGATTTGGAGCAGTGTGCCTTAAATGGGTGACTGGTATTGTAGCAAATAAAGCAAGTGAATTTAATTCACAGTCCACTGAGCTGAATCCTCTGTAATTGCTTTCTGTGTGAAAAAAAATCTGTCAAGCCACTGAAACAACTGGGAATTGATCCCTATTGAAGAGCACTGGGATCTTGTGTTCTGATATGCTGATCCTTTCGGCTAACAACAAAAGTGTGTGGTGTTTATGGTTCAATTTCCCTTGGTGTAGAGCCTGGCAGTGGAAGGAGTGCAAATGGGTGCCCTATGGGGAGAGAGCTGTTTTTCTGGCCCATACAGCCACGAGCAGGATCTGAAATGTTATTTTCTTTTGTGCTTTGACTGTTGGGTAGTTTACAAAAAGATGTGCTGTATGGAAACTTCTTCCTTCTATTTTGGGGTACAGATTCATGTCCATTTCCCCAAAAAAATGTGAAGTAAACTTTGCTTGACATACTTATATATGTTTTGTCCATCATTCTGAAACTTGCTAGTCGGTTTGTCTCATTCAAACCTTTGAGCCTGGAATGTTTTTTAAATCTAGATCAGCCAGTGAAACACTTGAATCCTTTTAAGAACTGCAGATGAAAATAAGTGTAAAACAACGGCATTTATTCATCATCAGCTGGTGATACTTGTGAACAATTGTGCACTGCCAGCCTCTTGAATTCGAATTTTATTGTCTTCTGTGGTTTGTGTAGCATCAAACGTACCAGCAAGACTTGCTCTAAAGCATGTCCACTCTGCAGAATTTTTTCAGAATGGCTATTTAGATTGTCTTGGGTTGAAGAGGGAAGGACAAGCTCCAGCTGTGGGGGAGAAAACAGATTAAATACTTACAGTTCTGTGGTGCAGTGCAAGTCCCTGAGGCACAGGCTCTTCAGGAGCACGGGCAGCATTTCAGGGCTGTGCCTCTGCCAGTGTGGGAGCTGGAGTACACCGAGAGAAAAAAGGACAACTTTCTTTTTCTCCCATGGGAAAGTGGCTGATCGAAAGGTGAGCAGGAAGAAAGTGAGCACTGGAAAGTCCCCTCTGCTTTCTAGCTCGACGTCTGCCAGCTGTTTGAGCTGTGCGGGAATTGATTTATAACCTCTCTGGGAAGCTGGGAACTGTGACAAAGATAGCGCTGCCCGCTAACGGTGGGGGGAACAGGAAGCAGCAAAGGAAACAAGTCATTGCCTCGGCGTCACTTTTGGCCACAGTGCAGATGCACGAGCAGTTGGGGCAGGCTTTCTTTTCCTTTCGTGTGTCGAGCAGACAGCAGCTACAGCTGCGGCTCTCAGCCTGGGAGTTCCCAACCGTGCGAGAAGTGCGGAGATGTTCCTGCCATGCCTGAACCGGGTCGTATGTCCTTAATGGCTTTGTCATCACAAAGGAAACAATCATTCGGGAAAAGTGGCAGCAGGAAAACTATGTGTCGATCGGACAAGGTCACCAGGTTAGTGCTTCTTGTGGCTTGTGTTTCTGTCATCTTTTCTCCTTGAGGGAGAGAGCAGACTGCAATTAAGAGTAGAATATGGTATCTGGGCTAAAACACTTTTGACTCATGCAGAAATTTAAATGATAAAGGATTGGAGGGGAAGAGATGAGTTGGGTGTTAGTTGTAAACTTGTCAGAAAAGAAAAGCAAGTTGAAGCAAGTTAAAGGGAGTAAATTTAGTTATACAGAGTATTTCAGTCGGGTTTATTTCTCTTTGTTCCCTTTGTCTTGCAAGATTTTTTTTTTTTTACTTCAGTGTTTGTACTGTGCTATTAATCCTTCTGAGAGAGTATTGTGAAAGGGGCTGTTAGAGGTATGAAGAAATGGAATGTGTAACCAAAAAAAGTAGGAGAGATGTGGAAAAGTATTTCAGAAGTACTGGAGAATGGTTAATAAATGGACGAGAGATCTGATAATTCTGCAGAAAGTAGTTTTAAGAACAGATGGTAAATGCTTAGATGGTTGAATCAGAGAAATCATTTTAACTCAGAATTGCTGAGAGCATATAGGGGAAACTTCTCCTGTTCTGCAGTGTGTAATGCTGCCTCATTTTTGGTAAAGCCTGATACTTCAGTCTCCCTCTGCATGACTTGAGGAATGCATTCATTTCTCTAAGTTATGTGTTATATATGTCATGTTATTTGAAGTTATATATTCAGAAGTAAACTAGCATCTGGCTTAGCTAGGTTTTACTTCCAAGTAAAACTTAAAGACTAGAGCTTATGAGATTACAGTTTTGAAAGTTCTCAGATGTCCTTGGCATAGAGAGCATTGTTACAAATTCAGATCAGGTTTACTTTTTGTACTGCAGATTTGGAGGCTGTGTTTTTGGGTTTTTGTTTTTTTTTTTTTTTTTCCCAGCATGGCCAAACAAGGCCAGATCGTAAATATTATTAAAACAAGTGAGAACTTCTGAAACGGCTATTAGCAGCTGTAGTCTCAGAGACAAGGGTAATATATTTTTTTTACCTATATAGTGCAAGATGTGGAGATGATCACATCTGCCATATATTCTGCTGAAGTTAAGCAAGAACTGAGGACTCTTCCAGGATGCAATCCTTAATTGAGTCAACTTGTATTTGCTCTAATTGGGCTGAACGCCAATAGCTCTTAGGGCCAAGAGGGGTAAGTGTTCTTCTGTAATGTAATCCAGATTTTTAATGTGGCAGAATTTTACTTTTACTCATGGAGGGACTTTTAGCTTGTAAAATAATGCCTTAGCCTTCAATCTAGCTATTCTCTATGCACTGAGTGAGGGGATAGATTAAAATTGCCTCACAAATGTATACATTTACCTGCTATACAATAACAGAAGTCTGCTATCCATTCAGAATTTGAGCTTGGTAGCAGTACTGTGATTCAGAAAAATACTTCTGTATATGATTGGCCCCATCCTGGTTACAGGCTGAAGTGCGTAAATTCCCTTTTTTTCATGCTGTTTAACTTTCAGGGTACTTTGAAATAAAAACTGGCTCATTGCGATAGTGTTTGAGAAAAGTCTGCTTAGGTGATAGACTTGGGCTGATTTCATTGATACATCAGCAATGCACTGCAAATTGGTTTGGTTCTCAGTCTGGTAGACCAGTTTGTACGTAAGAAGTAATTACAATAGTGATTGTATAAGCTCTGTATCATGCTCCAGAGTGCTGATTGCACTCTTCTGTCTTCCCAAAAGCACTCTTGAATGGTGAAGCACATCCTAGAAACTGCTGTTCTGCTATTTCTCCAACTACACTCACAGGCACAGAATTGTCGCAGGGATCACCTGAGAAACAAAGTGATGCAAGGCTGTTCCCTGACTGCTGCCATCCTCTTCTTGTTCAGAAGGTCCCATTCAGTGGGGGAGAAGATTAATTCAATAGCCACATGCAAATGGGTTTGGCACCTGGTGAAAAAACTGATTAAAAAATATGCAACTTGGTGAGTGGGAAGAGGGATAAAGTGTGTAGCTACTACTAGAAGCTTTCACCAAACAATGCATGGGGGCTGTTGCCTTCTGTTTGTGGCAAAGGACCAGTGTCAGAAGGAGCTTTGACTGCACTGGGTGAGCTCTTTCTGTTAACTTGGTCGTCAGCCCTGTGGAAGAGCCTCTCCTATGCACCACGGGTGAAAATGTGTAAGGGGGGCTTCGGCTCGTAGTGTAAGAATGTAACTGTGTAAGAAACAACTGGGAAATATCCCTCTGTTCTCAGTAATGCCAAAGTTATCAGGCTCTGCAGTGACTTCAGTGACTGCTATGGCAAACACTGCTATGCCGTTACCTGGTAATGCAGCATCCATATGTTTAACACCATCGTGTTAAAGAAGTTACAACAGGAATATCAAGAGTTGAAGGAACCATTCAGTGAGCGAAAGGCAACCATACTGTAGATGCTAAGACCACAATAATCTTTGAGCTTCCGTTTTTTTCCTTCTTCTCTCCCACCCCTATAATAAAGATTCTGAAGTTAGATTTGTTTTGACAGCTTTCTCCCAGCAGTGTGATGCAAAATAGCAACATCTGTCCTTACAGAGCTGTTTTCTACAGTCAAGAAAAGAAGAAAAATCTGCCTGGGACGAGAATCAGAGTACTTTAATGCATTTTAGGAGCCTAACTGAAAGATTTCAACTCAGAATATCAAAGTCTTCCCTAAGTGTCTGCTACGTGCCTGCAAATGAAAGTGCTTGAGGAGTGTACAGATGTGATGGGGAGTGTTTTAAGCCACACTGAAATCCAGATAATAGGCTTAGCTGCCTGTAAATCTGTTGAAAAGCCTGGTGCATTAAGTGGGCTCATTAGTTCATGTCACATGTACTTGGTGGCATGGATTTCAGCTGTCTCTCCTTTTGCTCACTTCTTTTATTCACTCAGCTGGGCTGGGGAAGTTCTAAGTTTTGGTCTCTGTTTTCAGGACTGTTTTATAGTAAGTAGCCAAAAGTAAGAAATGGGGAAGCAGAACCTGATACTCTGCTGTCCTTTCCTGTCAGCTAAATCCCATAGTCACACTGTAGAACCGGATTATTTTATTTTCTCCTGCTTGCTCCTCTGCTTCCATATATTTTTTTTCTTTCCTGTCTACTTTAAAATCTGGTTTTTCAGGTAGAGAAAATAATGCCCATCCAGACGTGCTTTAGTGAGTAGTCTGACTGGTGCACTCCCCTATAGAAGGCAAATGTGACCAGGACAAATATTTCTGTATTTACCTAGGGCAGCATGTACTTATTGCCACTGTTTGACTTTGGCTTCTTAGAAATTTTAGCTTACTGGTTGTTTTGAGTAACCTCTCTGAGAGGTTAACTCTGCCTCTTCTCATGGTTTTCAGCCTGGGTACAGAACAATGAAACAGTTTCACACCATGCACTGGGTGCTTCAATCCTTTCTTCTGTTCTTCCTGGTAAAGGTACAAGGGATTGGAAGACCTAAGATGAACTTGAAACTGTTGGATGGCATCGAGACTAACGATGGAAAAGTAATGTCAGAGTATCTTTATATGAATGAAAAGGTTTCATTTTTACTTAGTCTATTTTCTGCACACAACTAGAAACAGAATGAAAACTTAAATTAAGTTTTAATGTTTAAACATTGATGTGCTTATTCTTAAAAGAAGAAGCCCAGGACTTGCCTTTGCAATCCAAATTTCAAGGAAATCACTCTTAGCAGTATTGATGTGGTTTGGCGTCAGCGGCCAGCTGGGTAACACTCTCCATTTCCCTCATTTCAACTTTTCTGCAAGATGCGGAGAAATAATTTGAAGGATTTAGGGGGGAAGGGGGGATGTTGGCTTCTGCTACTAATTTTTAATTTTTATTCTGAAAAGCTTAAAATACATGAGTAGCCCCTTTTTGGACACATTGCCGTTGCTGGAAATTTCATTGAGGAGGAGGAAATAACTCAGCTTGGAAAGATCTCAAGTGATTTAATAAGAACAGGGAGGAAATAGCAGGAGGAAGGATATAGCTGAGTAGAACAAAAGCAACTTACCTTTGGTGAGCAGGGAGGTCCTGGGAGAAAATTAAGATACCACGTTGTCTTGATGTGTCTGCTATGAGCGCCTTTTTAGGACCTTGGGTTCTATCTTCTCTGGCTGAGCCTGGTTCATAACGCTGGGGACCTAAACCTAATTTTTGTGATTAAGTCTTCTAGGCTGCCTAGAGAATTTAATTTAGTTTAAATTTTGCTGGTTGAAATTGCTGGGAACTTCCACCCTTTCCCACACATGCATCATCAGCAAATGGCAAGCAGTTAGATCTGAATCCTAAACTGATCCACTGCAAGATCCACTGACTTGCATTTCTGTTTTTTCCTAACCCATACAATGGATATGTACTTTGCTGTTACACCTCAACAAATCTGAAACACTTCATTATTCTTTTCAGAATGTGAAAAGCCATTTTAGATTGGAGAGGCAGGTGCTTGGGTAGGGTGTTGTGCTGAGGCTCTTGGATTCTGTGCTGAGCCTCACGATTTACCTCCCTTACTGTCCCTTTTGGGTAAAGGAGAAATGAACAAGATCTCTTCAATTTCAGTCCTGCACTGAAAGCTTATCAGTTCTAAACCATCATTCCTTTATTAGAAATTAATTAACTGCAACTTTATTTGTTTGCTTTTTACCAGCAAAGGTCTCTAGCCCTATACCTGATGATAATAGAGCTTTTTTGTCTAGGTCAAAATTCCCATTCTCTCCATGCACGATTTCTTTTCTCCATGACACAGTAGGATCTTTAGCCTAGTTCTTTTAGCAGTTGAAGAAAGAAAGGGCTCATAATGATATATCAGAATAAGTTACTACTTCAAAAACTAATCTTTTTGGTTTAAGATGACAGCAGAAAGAGTGGTAACTGTGGAGATTTTTGGTGTGGAGCATTGCATAAATAATTGATATATAAATTAAATGGAAGCCTGCAGAAATCTGAGAGGCACTTCGTTTGCACAGGTTGCTGTCACATGTAACATCCAGTATGAGATTATATACTAATCCTCTACCTGAAGGACTAAGAGTTAAAGAGTAAAACATGTCAATACCAGATGTAAGTAGTATTGGATGCTGCAGTTACTAAACCTTGACTTGATTCCCTGGTTGTACAGAAAATAACATTTTCTGTATATACATGCCATGAAGCATTTGGGAGAAGAAACCAATTTTCTTTGCAGTCACCTGCCTGATTAAGTCTTGCAGTGTTATCTGGAGTATTTTTAAAACATAGATACTTAAGTAACATTTACTAAGCACTTTTCCCTGTTTCAACAACTGTCAATCACTTTTGAGAGCTGTATAAAAATAAATCGGGGCTTTTTGCACCACGTTTTTTTATACATTACAAAGTTCCTGGAATCTCTGAACACCCTGTCTGTGTTACATTCTTGAGTGCTGAACCACATTAGTTGTTTGGAAAGCTTGTTTAAGGAAACAAGCCTTGCTTCTCAGTACTCATTCCTTAAAGTAAAATCTGGGTTTTAAACTGTTTTTAATTATTCTAAATTGCAGAATGATGGCCTCGCAGGAGCAGGTCTGGCCAGTCCCAATGAAGGCAATTGGAGCACAAAACCTTCTGACAATGCCTGGAGGAGTCACCAAGTCAGGGTATCTTCATAAAAAAGGAGGCACCCAGCTGCAGATCCTAAAGTGTAAGTTGAATGAGGTATTAACTAAATTAAATGTTTTAAATGCTTGCCTCTGGGGTCAGAACAGATTTCATACTAGCAGACTGTTGAAGCTGTTTTTCCACTTTGTGTTGTAATAGAATTTTACAGAAGTATATGTATGAAAGACTCCTATTGAAAGATCTTCCTTTAATTGTTTTGCAACTGTAAATCTTAGATAATAAATGTTGTGGTTGATTTTATTTTGCTTGCTTAGTTCTCTTGTCCAGTCCTTCACAAGTAAGATTTTCAAGACAAACAGATTCCCAGGATATGTATCAATTTCAAATACTCTTTTCTGAAAGAAATTAGTACTCAGCTTTTTTTTCCAGTTGGTTATTCTGTGCTGGAAAAAATATCCCCATCTCCTACTGCTGTTGTGAAATGGAAATTTTCTCACTGCCAACATTGGGCTGTACTTAATAACAGTAATTTCTTCTGAAATCAGAGTCTATTTACATGGGGAAAAGGTCAGATTTTGGGTTTACTTATATGCTATTCATTTGGTGTCCCTGTTTATACTTAAACTATACTTATATAGTTAAGGACAAAGATTACTGCCTTTGATAAAGGAAGGAGTCTTGGCCTCTTTCAGAAAAAAGAAAACAGGATATAATTTTATTGGCAGGATTGTGTTCTTGAGGTGAAAGAAGAGAGGGAGATAATATTTTCGGGATGGATGTAAATATGTATTTGTGTCCTGTGGCTGCCTTCCTGCTATTGCTTATTCCACTAATAAAGGAGCACAGGTGGAGGTCAGGCCTGCAGTATCTGAGGCTTCTTTTGAAATTTTCAGATCAGCTGCCTCTCAAGTGACGGAATCAAATGTTACCCTTATTCCTGAAACTCTGCAAATGGACGGCTTCACTGTGTGACTGATCATCAACAAGCTGTCACTTAACTAGTTTGTGCTCATTTACAGTGATTCATATGATTGCTAAAATCTTGAACAATGATTCTACACATGCTAAGAGGTTCTAGTTGTTCTGCTACCCTTGGATTTATATTTTGCTCACTTTTTATCTTTTCAGGGCCACTGAGATTTGTGATTATCCATGAGGGATGTATCTACTATTTTAAGAGCAGCACATCTGCATCTCCCCAGGGCGCATTTTCTTTGAAAGGTTACAACAGGTAAGGGCCAAGGAAGCTGGTTAACACCCAAGCTTCTTCAACTTCATGCTAGGGGCTATGGGTTTCATTTCTAATGAAGTTAAACACAGCTACATCTGTTGTTTGGGTCAAGTATTGATCTCAGATTCCAAGAAATGTATTCCTTTCAAACTGTATATATGGCATTTCCTGTGCTTGGTGAGTGGATAGCCTTCCTCTTCTGTAATTTAACCTGTAAAGCTGTGTGAATTGCAATGACCTTACTCCTGTTACTGACTAATGCAGACTGCATGTGCAGATAGATGTGGATTTGTTCAGATGAGCCGTCTTTGCTCTGTAGTGTCCAGAAAAGAATCAGAAGAGAAAATTTATGGAGTTACTGGTTCAGCAACTGTAGTTAGTGTTGAAACTGTCTCAGCTACAGAGTGCTAAATGAGAGAATGCATGTGCCACAATGTGACTCATTCCACTACACATTTTTAATCTTAATATTTACTTTGCAAGTTGAAGACAGAAATGTGTGGCTTTCAAGTTAGCCTGTACTGTCAGGATGTGAATGCAGCAGTACAAGGCCTACTAATACAAGTCCAACCTGACTTTAGGGAATTGCTGTTGAAATTGATGCTAAGAAAGGTTTAATGAGAATGAGGGAATATGGAGAAATATCATCGTATTGACCCTAACCACTGCAATTTTATTGTATTTGTATACGTATATCTTGTACTGTATAATGTTCTCTGACTTGTGGAATAAGGAATTGCCTTTTCTTAAATTATGAGAGCTTTTCTAACAGAGCACAACAATGGCATACTTTTAAAGGAATGCGCTTGTAAACATTGCAGCTGGTTAAAAATTCAAGATCAATTTGTAGAAGAAACCCACACTGTCATTTTGTCATGACACCAGCTTCTGCTGTTGACATGAATGTGAACAATACCATGGAATCTGTAGATGCTAGAGATCGTTCATTCCTTTTTCTGTATCTTCATTCTAGCAGCCTCATAGAGACCTTGGTTGGAATAGGGACCAGGTCTTGATTAGTATAAGGCACAGACAAACATTATTGTAAAAGAATTTGAAAGAACTGAATTGTTAGACTGAGTAGTTGCATAAGGGGTTTTAAAATTTTTCTACCCCTAGGAGTCCCAAATGAAGAAATTCCTTACGCACATAAAAATGAAAGCAGTTGAGTTATGCTTGTTTTAAAATAATTAAAAAATGTGTAAGAATCTGTTTATAAGGGAAATGTGTAAAAATGAAGTTTGCCTTTATTATTAGCTTTTCCTTATTTTCATGGGTAATGTGTTTTGCTTTCTCCTCTGAAATAGTGACTTCTTGAAATAAGGGCCACAAGCGCCCCGAGTACCTCTTGCAGTGTGTGATGCTTATGAATTAATGTGGTTCATTAACTCTTGAACAGTCAAAGCAGCTGTTTATAAGAGTCTGGCTGGTGGATCAACGAGTGCTCTTTCTTTTGTATTGTCCCTTCTACCACAATAATGGAGAAGCACTGCAAATGCACATATGGGGATTTCTGTGGTGATTTTCTGGGCTTGGGGGTTATTTTTCAGAAGACAAAACTGACCAGTAAAACTGCTTTCTGTCAGTTTTTATGACTTGCATAGCAGCATTAACTATGGATTAAGGCATTTCTGTATTGGTTGTTCTGTTTCTCAGGGTTATGCGGGCAGCTGAGGAGACAACATCAAGCAATGTGTTTCCTTTCAAGTTAGTTCACATAAGCAAGAAGCACAGGACGTGGTTTTTTTCAGCTTCTTCTGAAGATGAAAGAAAGGTAACTTTCTTCTTTTGCAATAGAATTTTCCTTGAAGCAAAAAGCGAATCTTGGACTTCCCTAAAATCTAAATGAACTGGAAATGCAGCTGTCACTGAAATTTGTATGCCTAGTTCTTTGGGCTCCTCTAAAAATCATGTCTGAAGTTTTAACTTTTAAGTTGGTGTTCATTCAACTTGTAATTTAAGGAATGGCTTTAACATACTGGATGGCAGGGGTTTCTCCGCATTTCATAAATATTCCGTATTTATTTTTCACCAAGGAAAGAGTAATGATACTTTAAGCCTTTGTTAAATTCTGAAAACTGTTCAGTGAAATCTCTCACCCATAAACGTACTCTGAATATATGTCTGGCTTTAGGAACAACAACCTGAAATTTGCAAACTGAAAATATAATACTTCAGTATGTTCCTACAGCATTTTAGATAGTCAAAACATTTGACTGCTAAGTTTTTTCAATAAAAGGTCATGGATAAATACTATCTCAATGTATGTTCCCTGCACAGTTACTCTGTTCTTACAGAAGACAAGGTACATCTCCATTTAATGATTTAAAGATTGATGTGTTGAATGTTGTATTTTTGTTTAGAATTGGATGCTATCCTTGAGAAGGGAAATTGATCACTACCATGAGAAGAAAGAAACAATCACAGAATTCAGGTATAAACCCTTATTCTTTATTGGTTTTTTTATCCCTTTTGCACTAGCTTTTTACAGTTGTGTTTTAGGCTTTTTGTACCTACAAGTAACTTCCTGTTAAATAAGAACAGGCACAGTAAGACTCGAGAAGAAAAGCCCTTCCCAATTTATAATTTAAAGAATATGAACAAAACCCCCGAATCTTTAAACAAAGAGCACTTTGAATGTCAGCTTTGTGTAAAAGAAATGAAATCTTCTAAAATACAGCAGCAACATATCTGACTGTTAATTGAGAAATAGGAACAGATTGCTTTTCCAGCATTCCTTTCCAGTGCTGCAGTCCTGCTAAACAGAAATAACTCTGTCTTTTCTTTTGCAGTGACTCTGGTTCTGATGCAGACAGTTTCTATGGCTCAGTAGAACGTCCCATTGACATCAAGTATTCCCATCATTCAGCAGATAATGAAGGTGAGAAATTCAGACACTGATAAATAAGGCTTCTTTGTCGCTTATTAATTTCTTCTGAATTCTGCAGGAATTATTCTTGTAGATTAAGCAATCCGATTTGTAACTGTTTTTTTTTTCTAGGTGTATCTCTGTTGCAGTTTTAAATCAGCAACAGGTATTCTGTGCCTTTAACTGTTGGTACAAATAAACTAAAGAATTTCAGGTCTTTTGAGGAGGTTAATTAAAAGTGACAGCCTGTCGGGTAGGCATTCACAGCATATTTCAGCAACTGAGTTCCTAGTCAAGAAATATGTTTATGGAAACCAACATGAAAAACCCTGCCTTGAGGTTCAGCAGAGATCCTATTCTAGGCCTTTCCCATCTGCCCTTTCAGATTTCTAAGGGCAATGTTGATAAGAGCAAGTACTCTCATTTCCTGAAAGGAAATTCCTGACTATTCTTCCTGACTAGGACAAAAAGGGAGGAATGGGTCTTGTTAGGAAATCCGGTTCCATTGCTGCAAGCCGAGGAGAACAGACTCATCAGCATTTCACGTGGGGTTGTAGTTTAGCCCTTCTGATTTTATGGGAGGGGAGGGTTGTATGCAAGATGAATGACAATAAGAGGCCTAGAAGGAGTTTAAATTAGGAAAATTAGAATAACTGATTTTTATCAGATATTCTTACCTTTTTTATGGCATTCCTCTGCATATTGTCCTTCAGGCTCCTCTTATAATCAATGAGGAGAAATTACTGCCTAGAAGTAACATGTTTTCTGTGGCTTGGTTATTCTGATTTACAGTTAAAGGCAACATTGAAACCGTCTAAGCTATTTGTTGTGGTGCTTTTTTGCTGTTGCTGTTGCCAGAGCAAGGCAAAAGAATTGAAACTGTTTTGTAGATCCCTAAGCTTGTTTAATCTTCCATGTTGCAAAACGATAAATTTTTCTGTGGTAGGGTTAAGTTTTGGGGTTTTTTTTCCCAAGTGGTTTTGTGAATGCATCCTTATAGTTGTGTCTCTGCAACTGATTTGAACTTCTCTCAGGAAGGCTGGAACACTAGAAAGTGTCACCAAAAAATAATTCTTCCAACTTTTAAGTAGGAAAAAAAAATATTGTGTAGCGTACTTCATCTGCCTCTGTTATAAGTGATGACTTTTAAAATTGACATAAAAATTTAAGGAAACATCTGGAGAGCGGAGAGGTGAATCGAATTTTTTTTCACCACTTTAGAAAAAATATCTGAAAAATACTTGTTTTAAAGAGCCCTAAGTGCTTGATACTCAGGTTTCTTGGGTTCCAAGAGTATTTATTAGAGTCTGACACACTGATTTTTATCTGCAGATTACGACCAGGAGGAGGAGGATGAGTCTTATTTGCAGCCAGATACTTCTGACATAGTGAAAGATGGTATGTGATTTCTTTGATTCCCCTCATGAAAGGCCCCCAGTGAAGGCAATATTCATGTGGAATGCCAGGTTATTATTTTGTGTTGGTCATTCCTGTTCTAACTGGCAAAATAACTAAAGTAATGCAGAGGTATCTAATCTTGAGAGGTATTTAGGGTCAGAAGTTTGTAATAACAGCAGTAACCATTTACAGAAAGAATTACATGCCTTTAGGGGTATGTTTTCTTGCAGACCTCCTGCCTGGAATGACCTGTATCTGGTCATCAGTCTGGAGCAGCAGTAATGTTTTTAAGGAAAAAATAGATTATGAAGTGAAAAATCTTTGCTAAGTCATCATAAGCCTTGCCTGAAGAAAAATACCAGGAGTTTGTCTATAACTTTCAGAACTGTGCTGAAAGTAAAATGCTTATCCAGCATGCTGAGTACTGTCAGACCCAATGCCAGTGAAATATCTTAGATCACACAGAAAATTGATTTGAGAAGTCTCTTTTGACGACATACTGCATTCCCCCTCAGTCTGTCAAGCTTTTTGGTTTTCTGTCTGTAGATATGGTCCTGCCCCCTGCGTACCCACCTCCGCCCATTCCTCACGTCAGGAAATCTCCCTTCTCGGAAGCGAGGGCAAATTCCTATGCTGGCAAACCAACTGCACCAGTGCCACCACCACCTCCTAAGAGAAGCTTACCTGAAATCAAACTGGAGCCACCCCCTGTGCCCCCTTTGCCTGTGTTCAAAAAGCCTGCAAGTGGCAAAGAGTCTCACCCACTGCCTCCAGAGCCTCTGCCTCCCGCCCAAGTCCTTGCTCCTCTGGAAACATGCGAGAAGCTAAAAAGCTTGAACCTTTCCCCACGGACTCCTCCTCCTCTGCCAGCCAATAAACCCAAGTTGTCACAGCTTGTTGAAAAGCTAGCAGAGCCCAAAGTGCCAAGGGAACATGGTAAACCTGGACTGTTTGTGCCACCAGTGCTCCCAAAGCCACCTGTGCCAAGCCACCAGCCCCCTGCAGTCAAGCCTAGAACAGAGAAATCTTTATGTCCCCAGTTACAGTAAGTATGAAGACACGATGTACTGTTGTTTTTCCATCACTTATTAATTAACAAATTTAGACATACTCAGATTCATACCAACATCTGTGTCTCTTCCCTGCGCCGTCCCTCTCTGTGTTGTGCTTTTTTTGCCTGTTATTTGAAAATCTGCAGTGAATCTAGCTGATCTGGTTGGACCTGTTTTGTGCATGAGCTTGGACTAAGTGATCTCTAGAGGTCTCTCCTTACCCAAATTAATCTGTGATTAACTAAATTAATCTGCAAGTACTGCCTCCAGCTCTGGGGCCCCCGAACAAGAAAGACATTGCCCTGTTAAAACTGTTCCAGAGGAGGCCACTGAGTTGATCCAAGGGCTGGAGCACCTCTCCTATGAGGACAGGCTGACAGAGTTGGGATTGTTCAACCTGGAGAAGAGAAGGCTCCAGGGAGACCCTTAAAACACCTTCCAGTACTCAAAAGAGCTACAAAAGAGCTGGAGAGGGACTTTTGACATGGGCATGGAGTGATAGGACAAGAGGGAATGGCTTTAAACTGAAAGAGGGGAGGTGTAGGTTCTGATTAGATATTGGGAATAAGTTATTTACTGGGAGAGTGGTGAGGGACCAGCACAGATTGCCACATAAACTGTGGGTGCCCCATCCCTGGAAGGGCCACACTGGGTGGAGCTCCAAGCAACCTGGTCTAGTGAAAAGTGTCCCTGCCTATGGCAGGAGGATTGGAATGAGATGGTCCTAAAGGTCCCTTCCACCCATAACCAATCTGAGATTCCATGATTTGGGGGCTAAACTGAAACTTCAGTTCTAGTTTTACCATTCCTTCAGTGTTTTGTGTATATTTGTTCTGCTTTCCTGATGAGATATCCTTCAGTTTTCATTCTGTTTCTGCCAGGAGATCACCACCAGATGGACAGAGTTTTAGAAGCTTTTCATTTGAAAAACCAGCACTACCCTCCAAGCCAAGCCAACCTGATGATGACTCAGATGATGACTATGAAAAAGTAAGATCAAGCAGATGATCCATTCTAAAGGAATATTTTTTCCTTACTAATGTATACCTTTGGGAACGTTCTAAGTGCGTTATTTTAGGAGAAGAGTAGCTTTCTGAAAACACAGTGCTGTTTAATTTTTTTTGCATTTCTTTTTGAGCTTTAGTGAATGCCTTGATAAGTTACAGAGTTTAGGATTGGATATAAATCCTAAAGAAAGAAGCATAAAGATTAAATCACCATTAATATTTTTAGATGATGACTGTAGCTTATTTGCATAACAAGTTGCTTAGGGTTTTGAGTTGTCATTGACTTAACAGTGATTTATTTTCTTTATATTGTTTACAGGTTGGGCTGCCTGCTTCAATATTTCTTAATACCTCTGAATCCTTTGAAGTTGAAAGGTAACATTTGATTTTAAAATAGTTCCTTGGAAATCCTACAAAAACCTGTACTGAACCGTAGTCCAAAGATCATTTTGATAACTTGTGTTTAAAGCACACACTGAAATGTTTAATATACAAATCACTTTCTAGAGAAGTTAGTTCAGTGCTCATATATCAATTGACAGATGAGAATGAAATGTGATTTGGCTCCATCTGGAGGAGGGTGTTTTGCCAGGACGCTGGATGGGACCAGAGAGCCAGATGATCTGTGCTGCACTGCTGGTTCAGGTGCTAGAACAGTGACTTCCTTTCAGCTGTGATCTACTATGAATTATTACACCCAAACCAGATATTTCTATTGGGAATTTTAAGACTGTAGGTATTTGATTTATCTAAGTGCTAATAACATGTCATGCACATGAATAACTGTAACATATGTTATGGTTTATTCTTTTTAGGATATTTAAAGCCAGTAGCCCACAAGGACAGCCACAAAATGGATTGTACTGTATTAGGAACTCATCTACTAAGCCTGGAAAGGTAAATTGTAGTTGCTGAGTCTAACCCCCAAAAAACTTCTTGATGGAGACATACTGCATTTTATATACATCAAAGTACTTAACAATTTAGATGTGGTCTTTTCTTAAAGCAAGAAAAAATGAGAGAATCTCTATTGTAATGTCCGTGATTGTAAAAAAGAATTACACTGAATTTTAATTAATTCTTTAATAATACCTTGACTTAGAAGAGCTTGGTATCATAGACTGAATATGTTGCACTTTTCTTCTTCAAGGTATTGGTTGTGTGGGATGAACCTGCAGGAAAAGTGAGAAACTACAGAATCTTTGAAAAGGTCAGTAGCTGCACTGCGTATGCATCTTTAGATTATGTATGTCTGTGTGTATAAAATGGGTGTGCCTATAGGTAAATATCAGAACTAACAAGTTAAAGTCTATAATTTTTCCCACCTCTGGCAGTAAAAATCAGCTGATTTATAGATATCTGGTCTAGGATAAGAGTTCGAATACTCAGATCTGGGCTAACTGCTGTATCATGTATCATCATAAATTTCAGCTCCAGTCAAATCCTAGTAAATCCCTGAGTTTAATTTGGACCTATTTGTGTGACTGACTGGTTTGCAAAGGAATAGTGTATTTTAAAGAACTTAGTCCTGATGATGATATTCTGGCCCTTTTTTCTTTAGACATTGAGCTGGAAACATTACTGGTCAATGGTTACATATGTTTTTGTTCTACGACAGGATGGCAAGTTTTACCTGGATTCAGACATCATGTTTTTGAACATGGGAAGTTTGGTGGAATACTACAGCACTCATGTCTTGCCCAGTCACGACAGCCTGATTCTCAGGTGTCCTTATGGTTACTCCAAGCCAAGGTGACAAGACAGCCATGGTTCACTGACACCCCGCTGCCCCTGAGGATGGGATTCCTGCCGCTGTTGGACATCCTGCTGTTTGCACACACAAACTGAGTCTGTTTCCACCATTTATTCTCACATGAATTGTTGTATAAATTCCAGTTAGTGAACTTTTGGTAAAACCTTAAAGTCCAGATCAGCGGATTTTATGGTCTTTTCTTTTACAAAGATCCGAACTGATTATGCTGTGAAAGCTGTCCAGGATACCCACACCTTTTATAAAACTGCTGCTATTACTAATCTCCTTGGAATGTCGAAGATGAACATGAACAAAGAAGTGATCTGAATACAGCTGATCTAGGAAATGGACACTTCTGAAAGTATGTCAGAATTTATTTGTGACAGGGAATACTAATACTCTGACTTGGAGGTACTACTCCTAAAGTCAGAATTGGTGCTCAACTGAGATATTTTGTATTACTTGTATAGTTGATATGTACATAATGAAGATTTCTGTGCTAATTATTTGATTTACTATAGGTAAAGATGATCAGGAAACGAGGCTTTTTTTTTAAGCCACCTCTTACATCCGTTCACCTTCTGAGTACAGTAATCACTATCAGGTACTATCTGGCTGATATGGGTGTGGCATCCCACATACTGCTTAATGACATGCACTTCACGTAAGTGTGGAACAATATTGATTTGGCTTTCATGGCAGCCCCATTACCTAGTTCTGAACTGGAAGGGTTTGTGCCACTGGTATTTTTTAAGGGTATGAGAAAAGAGAAAAAAGGCTACTTGAGTTTTTAGGGGAAGGGAAGGGAGCCATTTGAATGTTCCAAATTCCAGCTAGCAGTTTTATCTCACATTGCCACAGTCAAAGGTTCTTTAAACAAAGCATGAAAAACCACCTGAAACCATGATTATGATGCTACTATTGCTCCATAAACCCTTGTGGTCAGAAACAGGTTGTCAGCCCGTTAAATTCTTTTCTGTTCTAGGGCAAAACACACTACCCTAGTCTGCCATAAATTTTTCCACTGTTAGACTTTCTACTCAGTTTGTAGTTGCATGCAAAACAAAATTTGTTTTTAATATACTATCAATGATAGACATTACCAGGATGCTTTTACCATTTGTTCCCTAATATTTTGGGGACAGGTATCCTAAATCCAAGGGCTTGATGTTTATGCCAAAATTAGTCTTGGAAAAGATATTTATTTTAATAAGCTTTTAAGTAATTCTGTTGATCCAAAAATACTGTCATAATGGCCTGATACTCTAATAATGTTTACAGGGCTTGTAATAATAGTACAAAAAAATACTGCCACTCCTGAAAAAGAATGTAACTGGATTTTATAAGTCTGAATCTGTGTCAATCTACTTTTTTTTTTATTACCTTTTCAAAGTTTATACATGCCCATTTTAATCTTGTTATTAGATGGTCACAACTTTAAAATCATAACAAAGCCATTACAGAATCAGAATTTGCTTTTTATGAGAACAGTAAACCAGGATTTAGTCCCTAGGGAATTTTCCTTACTCATCAGAAGGAATATGAGGATCATACACAGGAATTGAGGCAGGAAACTCTGCCTCCATCTTTTCCAAGAGACACAGACATACACAGTATCAGTCTTTTGATCTCTGTTCCCACTGTAATAGGGCTTATGTGTATAAAGAATGTGAAGTACTTAAAATTCAGATTCTGTTGAATGTTGGATATTTTAGGTCTAATTCCTTTTATTTTAAATTAGTATCCCTGACATGATCCTCTCTAAAGAAGGCTCAGCCAAGACAGCATTTTAAAAACTTTTTCGGCAAATATGTATATCAGAGCAAGTTCAAATTTCTTGCTATATTCACACCTGTCTACAGAGTAAGATTTTCTCTGTCTGGGAATAATTGACTTCATTGTGTTGTGACAATCCTATTTATGGTATGCTCACTTTGGGGCCCTATTCAGATACCTGATTCTTTTCTCAACCTTACACTCAGAAGATTTTAAAATTCTAAACATCCATTTAAACCATAACACGCTCTTTACCTGTGTAATACAAGAGTTGCAAATATGTAAATTTTTGTGTTAATTCTCTTTTGTATCTAAATGTATAGATTTCTGAAATGGATAAAATTTCAATGCCAGTCCACCTTATTTTGTGCAGCTGTCTTTAATTTCATGGGGGTGTGTTCTAATGCTTTTGTTTGTAGCTGTGTTCTTCTAATAGTGGAGTTAGAGGAAGTAATTCTCAGTGCCCCTAAGAAGCAAATCTTCATGTTCTAAACAAATTTGCAGTCATTTACACTCTTTCTTCCTCTTGTGCCTACATCTAGTCTGTTTTATAACAAATCAGGTGAGTTTCTGGTGTTTGTAGGGAGGAAAGACACAGCTAGAATGCATGGCTCAGTATGTCTCCTGTATTTCTCACTAATCTGCCTTTCCTCATTCCTTTACCACAAAGCAGCCTTTGCATCTACAACCTGCTACAAGCTCCTTAGCTTTAAAATAGTTTGTTGGGATTGTAAAAGCAGCATTTGAATCATATAAAGAACGTAGTTCATGAGTTTTGTAATATCCAAGTCAAAATCATTGATACTAATTTGGAAGAAGTCTTGCTTCTTGTGACTGAACCTCCAGATAAAAGTATTACAGGCCATATTTGGATGGGGATTGCTGTTCTAGGGAAAAAAAATAAATTACAGTGCTTCTGAAAATAAAACAAGGGACAATCAATGGCAGCATGTCATAAAAAGTGAACCAATATCCAAACAATTTTTCCATGACGATAAAGGTGCTTTGTGTCAGCAGTCAAGCATTCCCCACCTCAGAACTTCAGTTTTCACAAGAATAAGTAGCAAGAGTATTTGTGGTCTCAAGTGGCTTCATCCTTTGGAACGTGCAAAAGAGTGCTGAAGATTTTGGAAGCTGCAAGTGTGATTATGTAGAATTTGGGGACATCTGCTGGTCAGCCTGTTCCACGCAGGGATCCACACAACAGCAATCCAGCAGCTGAGCATGTGTGTGGAAGTCATTTGGGACAAATCAATTTTAAGTGACTTCAGATAGAAGCTGGAGATCAAAGCTAACTTCAAGTGGAAACTTAATAGGCTGGGTCTTTGAAACTTAAGACTCTTCAGGCTCATCTGTCTCAAATAAGTAGCAATATTGTTTAGCAAATTTGCTCATCTGAATGTCTTCTAACCTAAAGAACAAAGAGATAAATTATTCTTTCTGTTTAAATTATTCCTAAAATATACTTTGAGGTAGAATTTACATACTGGACATCTGAGCACCACCTAAATTTATCCACATTGTGAAACATGAGGCAGCTGTTCTGAATATTAAATACTTCACCTAGCAGCAAGCAAATTGCGTGATGTTGCAATAGTTTCCATCTTATGAAATACTCACCTCCTTAAAGTCGAGGGGTTTTTTCCCCTAATAGTGGGAGTGCTTGAGATGCCCATAATTACAGACCCCTAAGTGGGAGAGCTTATAGTCCTTTTACTACACTTAAAGTACCAAAATATCAAATACCAAACACTACCAGAACTTTCAGACAGAAAGTATTTGAGCTCACTTGCAAACTGGATGGGCTGAAGTGAATATGTTCAGTAGGCTTCAGGTATGGAGCAAGCCTTGTAGCACAGCCACCTCCAAATCTATTCCTTCAGGGCTCCCATTCCTGCATCTTAATTACAGGATGGTCATTACTATCCCTCACTTGTACCTTCCTCCTTACAGTATCTAGTTCCCAGGAAGTGGGTAATTCAACCTCTCAGGCGGATGATGTGGTCCTGAGAGGCATGTAATCTTGGAGATATCAAAGAATCATTTTTAATGTAATTTTACTTGCACATATCTCTCCTGGAGTTGGTTTGCACAGAAATGACAGTGATAAAAACCATTTGTAGGATAAGATCACTGGATATATTAAAAAAAAGGAAAAGCATTTAACCCTTCTCTGAGTTACCACTTTCTCTGCCTTTTAACAACCACTTCATATAAGCTCCTGAGCTGGGTACTATCCCAGCACAGCTGGTTCTTGGACTGGCTGATGTGCACTGAAATTCTGACCTGGACAGCCTTTTGCTGGAGTTTTGCACCTGTGCTGAAGAGCAGTGGTGTGAAAGGGCCACAAGAGCAGCACAGAAAACAGGAGAGTCTGTCCCATGGAAAGTTATTAAAGGGTTTTATTACAGAGCCAATATGGAAAGGTGCTCCAGCTGTGGCTTCACAAGCTGTCTGTTTTAGGCCTCACTGATTATGTTGTGCTTTAATTTACATTAATTTGCACCGTGCTACCATTCATGCTGATTTATTTTTCCAAGAAAATGACAGCCGCACCCCAACCATGGGAGTACTGCTGAAAATGTGCCATTTAAAAATTAAATGTGACTTTAGGGAATTAAAAATTTGATATTCTAATATTACAAGGCTTCTCTCAAGATTAATTAACTTTCTCCTGTATATAATAATTAAAATAGTAACTACCTTAAAATATTTTTCATATGCTTCTCAGCCTTCCTCATTAGTTTGAACTTGCCCTGATATATTTTTCCTCTCTCTGCTTTACCCTCTTGAGTCTGGTTGTAGTTCTAAAGTTGGTTTAAAAGTTCTAACTTTTTTTAGTGACATTTTTCCTTCTCCTACTATTAAGGATGAAGATGTCATTACAGAGCAGCCAAAACCAATTTCAGCTGCTCTAATCCCACTGAAATCATATAGAAGCAACTAGCAGAGAACATAGAACTGGAAGGTGGATGATACTCAGGACGTTATAGATGTTGCAATTAAATTAATTGGCTTTACTTGGAAAAGCATTTTGGACAAACAAGCCCTAACCTTCACAAAGAATATTGTAACATTAAAAGAGAATGTTGGTTTCTGGGGTTCCTTTGTGTAAAGCCATCATTGCACCTTTGGTTCTGTTTAACTGGAACTGCTGTTAACCAGCTTGAACCATGTAGCTCCATTTACATTTTATATCAATCATGTATAAAAATTTCCCTATGTGCCCTGAGCATAAAGTCAATATTTTTCAAACTTAAAGCTGAAGTGGCCTCTCAGATTAAGACTGTATAAAATTTGGCAACATTTAGTATTGGCCTGTTCCAGCTGCTCTGCCCCTTCGCCCACCTGCTGTTTCAGTTCTCTTAATTTTTATTTTTTTCCAGCTCAAACAAACCTCAGATGTGGTTTTGTTTGGTTGTGGAGAGAGATGAAAGTAGACCAGAATACACTTTTTTACTCCATGTAATCTTTCTATTGAACCTATATTAAATTTGTTTCTACGTGCTATTTTCAGTCCATTGGGAATAAATGAGTAAAATTCCAAAAAGAGCTCCCTCTGAGGAATAAGAATTCATGTACTTCAGACATAACCTTACATACAATGACCAACTTTAGTAATACTACAAATAAACCATGAGGTATTATTACTGTTGTTATGCACAGCTGAAATTAAGATAACCCATTATGTAACTTTGAAAAAAGGAATTAAATTCAATCATTTCAAAGGCAAATCCCTCATGAGCTTTTCAATAGTAATGCTGCATGTGTGTAAGCTCCCTTGTCCCACTTCCAGCACTGTCCTGGGTGCCAGTGAGACAGAGAGCACTCAGAGGGCTGTTCTTGGGGGATTTCGTACAGGTAACTTGTGTTTGTCCCCACACACCCTCCCAACACTCCAATTCTGGTAGGACTGGCCAGGGACTGGCTTTTACTTTGCTGGCACAAGCAAGTTTTGCTGCTAAGACTCGCCTTTTGAAGGCCTATGGGCCCAACAATTCACACACTGGCATTGTTTTATTTGGAGGATCCAGAAGTTTTTGAGGGAAATGGAGTAGGTCTGTGTGAGATGAAGACAAATGATGACAAAACAGTTCTGGCAGGTCAAGAGAGAAAGATCTACCTTACTGCTGCCTTACTATCAGTCCCCGTTTATAGGTGAGAAAACTGACCTGGAACTGCTTATGTGGAATAAGTGAATTCAATATAAAGGAAAAAATAAACGTCCTAATGCCAGATGTGGAACATCAACCTAGTGCTGTGCTTCTCTCAGGTAGCTGGAAGCTATCTGAGCATCAAGAAGTGTTAATGCCAAGTAAAGGCATCAGGTGAATAAAATTAATTGTACAATACTATTTTTCTGATATCTAGGAAAGCCAAAATATGAAAATAATTTGTAAATGAATACATTCACATTGACTCTTTTGTTTGAGACTCTGTGATGTAAGTTGAGTCCAGTGGTGCTGCTGCTGGAGCCTGCTGAGGAGAACAACACTTATTTGAAAACCATTCTCCAGTACATGTGCAGGTGAGTATATGGCAAGTGGAAGCCTACTGGCAACAAGCTTGCCTTGGTCGTTCTCCCAGAACCCTCACCAGCAGCCCACAATCTTGAAGGAATCAAATACTGCAGGCTGAAAAACACTCTGTAATTCATGCTGTACCTTTTGTTGTAGCTGTAATGCTACAAACCCAGCTGCTAAGAGTTAACAAAGACAAGTTCTTCATGTCTTAAATAATGCAGAAGTGCTTTTTGAGATTTTCTTGTCTTTTTTTTTCTGCAGCAGAGCGCACAGCTTTAGTGCGTGTCAGTATGTATGAGCCCTCCCTTGAGTTTCTGCCCAAGTAACCCCACCTTTGCCATTTGCACCAGCACCGCCCTTCCTGCAGCTGGGTAGAGGCAGGTCAGCAACCTGGGCAGCCCAAAAACTGAGCAGGGAAGATAAACACAGTCACACATCAGCTGTCAGTCTCAGCCTTTGGAGGGAGCTGGCTGATTCAGCAGTAAGCTGGCCTCCCCCTGCAATTTTTCCTTCAGATTAGCCAGGTGAAACAAAGGCCTCATGATTCCGGGAGATAATGCAAGGGGCAGGGGGAAAGCTGGGACAGCAGGAACCTGTGCCCTTGGGCAGGACACAAAGTATGACAGCAGAAGAGAAAGGTAAAGGAACAGCACTCACCAGCAGCACGAGAGCCAACGGGAGCTGATAAAAGGCATCCTTTGATCAGCTCAAGCTGCTCCTGTCACTGCACCCTCCAGTTACACAAACACTTTGAGGCAGCACTGCCAGAGAAAGAAACGACCCTGCCCTCCCCCAGCCCTGGGCACTGCTGCTGCCCCCAACATCCACATCCTTCCTGCCACTGCTGGTCTTAGAGCCACATACTGAGCTGGAGAGGAAACCCTTTAAGTTTGAAACAAAGCAGTATTTTTTTGCTGCGTTAATTCTACCATGGATTCATTCTCCCATGTACTTTTCCAGACAAGAGAGAGAGCCCTGTGAGCTAAATGCCTTGGTGAGAACTGGAAAAAAAGGAAGAGAGATGCCAAGATGGAGTGTTTTGACAAGTAATCAAAGAGAAGACACTGCATGGGGCAGGTGGCTGGAGCCTGCAGGTGCAGAGCAGAGACAAGAGTATGCTGCCAAGTATGTACACACATCCACTGGGTTTACAGGGTTCACCACCAGGCAGGTGAAATGACGTGAATTTGTCAGGCTTACAGCAACAGTTCTTAAAAAAAAAAAAAGGTTCAGACATGATTTGCTAATCATTAGTAATTACACTAACACATGTCCAGTTGTGGGATGGTTTTGATTAGGCAGATCTATGTCCAGCAGGGCCTTCTTGTCAGATGTGCTGTAACCATTCTGTGCCATCACTTGACACCTGAACCACCACTTCTGGTGGCTGAATTCACAGACAAGTTTATGCTTATCTCTATGCCCTTTCTTAGGTGAGTGGAGTGTGTTTCCTCGGTGGAGGTGGTTGGAGCAGGCTAGATTCCTCCCATATTCCACAGGAGGCGTTTATGGATCCTAAAATCCATCAGGTTTTACTCGGTGGAGTCTTCCCGACTTAATATGGATAACTTGGGGGTGAGGGTTGTAGACAGCGGAGGAGAAAGATTTACTGTTTCTGAGAGCTTGTTCCCAGACCCCCAAGTCTTCATTTTTCCCGTGGCAGGCAGCATTCTATACAACACGCAGACATGTAGAGCAGCAGAACTAAAATGACACAGAAACGACAGTAAAAATGGACAGAAAACAGATAACAGAAGAAGTCGACTTTACGGTTGGAGCTTGCAGTGAGTGTAACAAACCGAGGGTTATACCAGCCCACAGAGCTCTCCGAAGGATTCAGAAGATGTAAGGAGGTGATTTATGAAGCTCTCATCAGGCTGCCGTGTACAAGCCGTACGATGTACCCGCACACTTCCTGAATCAAGCGCGCGGCTTCTGGCTAGCCTGGCATTTAACATCCGGAGGATATTCCACCGATTAAACGCCTTGGGTTGCGACAGGTGCCTCTAGCCCTGGCCAAGGCAGTTCTCAAGCCTGAGTCCTGCCCTCCTGGATCGCCCTGGCCTTGCTGTGAGCCGACAGCGATCGGACACCGCCACCGCAGCGCGATAACGAGCCCTTATCGCAGCGCGTCCTCGGCGATTAGCGATGTCTGCCTGCGCCTATCTCCCGGCCCGCTCTAAGATAAGCTTCCCAGGCGCCGCGCCGCGCCGCTCCTTTCCGCTAGGACCCAGCGCCACAAGAACCCCTTTCCCTGTGTCCGAAGGCTTTTCCCAGCCCGCTCCCGGCCGCCCGAGGACCCCCCGGCGCTCCCGGAGCCGCGGGACCCGCCAGGGGCGGCCCGGCCGCACCGCCCCTCGCCCCCCTCCCTCTCCCCATGGCCAATGGGAGAGCCGCTTACTCGCCGGGCGCGCGCCCTCCCGCCAATGGGCGGCGCCGTTGTTGGGTTTGCGGGCTGTGCAAGCCGCACCCTGTCGGGCGGGGGCCGCTCGGTGCCTGAGGGGGCGGCGGGAGCGGCGGGAGGCGGGGACCGAGACAGCGACAGCCTCGTCAGGGGACCGGCCGCGGCGGCCCCTTCGCTCTCGCCCCTTCTCGTCTCTCCTCGGGTGAGCGCCGCGGCGGTGACGGTGCGGAGGAGGCTGAGGGGCGCAGCCAGCGGCGGGCGGGCTGTGAGGGGGAGACGGGCGCTGCGGGGAGGGAAGGAGGGGGCGGCGAGGAGAGGCTGGGGCGCAGACACTGGAACCGGCTCGTCAAGCCCTGAGGGGAGCGGAGGGGGCCGCGTCTGCCTGGAAAACGTGGCGGGGTGTGCGGAAAAAACCATCTGCGCGCAGGGTGCCTGCGGTGAGGGGCTGCGGCGGGCTCGGGGTCACCGGGGAGGCGGGGGCAGGACGAGGGGCTGCGGCTGCTGGCTGGGATGGGCGGCGGGGCTGAGCTGCGGGGTGCTGCCAGCCCTGCCCCTGGAGACGCGGTGCCCATCCCGTGCCCGCCGGGATGCTCCAGCTGCCGCCGCCGCAGGAAGCGGCCGCTCGGCGTTGGAATCTCCATTGCGCCCGAGCGCTGCGTCTGCCGGCGCTGCCCCCGCCGCCCTTCGGCTCCACCTGCCCCTTCTCCCAGCCCGAGAGGCCACCTGCGGACCGCGCGGGGCGAAATGCGGGCTTTGGAGAGTCCAAGTCATCGTCCGCAAAGGACGTAGGAGTGAAGGAGGACTGGGGATGTGTGTGTGCGGTGTTGGGGATTGGCGGGGCACCAGCAGCAGACGGACAGTTGTTTTGTTTTCCTCTGCTGGAAGGGGTATCTACGTTTTAGCGTTTCTAGGGTCTGCTTTTGATACAAAATGTCACATGCCTTTCTGCACGTAATTGCTGCACACTCGCTGTGCTGCTTTTAGGGTTGATTCTTTAATCTGTGTAGGCTTTAGTTAAAACTAGCAATTAGGGAGGGGGAAAATCCAGTCAAGCTGGAAAAATATCCGTGGCTGTGTTGAGATGGGGGCTAGGAATAGCACTGCATTTACATCTTTCATGAGATATCGCTGTAGCTCTGGTGTAAGCTCATTGCTTTTTGTTTCATTCTTTGCTTTTTGGAAAGTTGCTGTAGATCACAACGTTATCGTATACCAAAGGTGTTCAGTTTTCTTGCACTGTGACTTAGGTTTTTATACAGAGCTTTACAAAACATGTCTACCCTGAGCTGATGAATTCTCAAACTGCAATTGCTGCTGGATAATTCCTCTGTGCTCTGCTGAAAGCTACAGGTATCTCCCTGCAGACAGGCTGTTTATGGCTCTGGTTCCTGTAACGTGACCGTTTGTGCCAGTGGAATTCTTGACAGTCCTTCACTGTCACAGATTCGGTTTTGGGGTGGTGGTTTTTTTTTTTTTTTGTTTTTGGTGTTTTTTTTTTTTTTTTTTTTTTTTTTTTTTTTTTAATAGAGCAGAAGAATTTATTTTGAAGGCGTACAAACTATTTCTAAGATAGGCTTCCATTTTTGGTAATTAAATATAATGATGTAACAGTTCTGTTCCTCAGTAAGAAAATATTTTTTATGAGCATTTGTGTAATAAGCGAGGAAAAAAATGCAACTTGTGGACTAGACTTCTGAAACAGGTGGTTTTGGTATTTCTTTATATTCAATAAACAGATTTGATACCAGCAATTTTGACATAATCTTGAGTGAATGTAATGTTCTATATGATTTGCCTCACAGAATTTAAACTTGGTGGTTTTCTGAGGAGGGTTTTGAGGAAGAGGCATTCACAAGTTTTTACATCTTTGCTGCTGCAAGATTACGTGTTCATTACTGTGTTTGTATGTTTAAGTGTCTTGTAGTTTTACTGGAGTTCTGTTTTCTGTATGAAGTTCCATGCTGAGAATAGTGCTTTTTAGCCAAAAAGTGTTGTGTTGATTGAGTATTTTCTTTCTGTGGATGATGATTGTAAGTGTGAAAAATGTGAATGTGCTTCATCTGAAGCAAGTATTTTTGCTGGCCTGTTGTGCCAGTAGATTCATTAGAGTATGGTTCACTAATGCTGTGGAGTGAAAAAGGTCATTTACTGAATCAGTATTTTTCTGTGATAGTTGTTTTAGCTGTATCCAACAGAAAATGACTCAACTCTTCTCATTCTTTGAGATTCAATATTAAATGTTATTTTGCATGTATGGATGGGCTTCAGAGCAACCTGGTCTAGTGGAACATGCCCGTGGCAGAGGGGGTTGGAACTAGATGATCTTTGAAGCCCCTTCCAACCCAAACCAGTGTGTGATTCTGTGTATGGAATTGGATCATCTGGGGAGATTGGGCAGAGGAAACTCCTTTGAGCACTGAGAGACTTCAGCAGAAGTAGGGCTAAAACTACTTCAGCCCAAAGTCTTGGTTTTTCAAGTGTGGTTTCAAAGCATGAAGTGCCTTTCGCAAATCTCATCCAAATTTCCGCAAAGGAGGAAAAAAAAAGAATTTTGAAATAGCCAATTTTGTTAATAAATAGAACAATAGAACTGAAAGTTTCAAACTAGGAGAAGGCTGCTTAGCATGTTGATTGCTGCTATGCGTATAACTTCTATGTGAGAAATGCTTCCTGAGGAGCCTAGGCAGTAAATCTTGCACCCACCGCTTTTCTGAGTGGTAGAAACAGCTTTCCTTAATTATTAAAGGGTTGTAGCAGTGGTGAATAGTGAGTAATTTGTAAACCCCAAACTGTTTCTGTGCAAATGAGCCAGTCCTGCTTTGAGGGAAAAATGCATATTAATAAAACCTGCCCGCTACTTCAGTGAAGTAGAGCATATCAGTGCTGCTTTTGCTGTGCAGTGGAGATACCTGAGGCATGAGGGCATGAGGAAAACACCTTGCTGATTTTCTGACTTTGGTGGCTCCTAAATTAGAACTTACTCTTGGACCATGCTGCACCACAGAAAGTGATCTGTGAAATAGCACTGTGTCAGTAATTCAGACTGCAACTAAATATTTCTTAGGATGTTTTGGGGTGGTAGTGCTTTATATTTGAAAAATGATTGTGAGCAGATGTGAAGGTGAGTTTATTCTGCTGATTCCATTGTGCAGGTCATTTGATATCTGCTAAGGAACGTGTCTGAAGCTCTTCTGTAAAGTTATGCATCTTCTAGAGAATCAAAAGCAGGTATATTTTAAAAATAGTAGAAGTCCCTGGATTACCTAAGTTAGGCAGTTTTCATTCATATAATTTAATCAGCCTCCTCAGGGGAATGGGAAAATATTACCTAGGCTTGCTACTTATTCAGCATTTCTCTTCAAAAATAGTCTGGTTTTGCTAAGGCTGAGAGCAGTAGCTGAACAAACCTGTCAGTAGACAAAGCTGTAAAATGTAAAGCATATGAACCAGTTTCTTTCCTGAAGAAAGCTTAGAGGTAGTTAGAGGTAGTAATGCTTAAAAAGTACTGGTTATACAGACTCTGATCTGTTGTAATCTTTACTTTAAAATTACCCTTTTCTGTGGTTAATTTTTCTCTCACCTTAAAGTATCCTGTATACAATGGCAGGGTTCTGTAGGAATGTAGGATGACATCTGTTACCATCTCAGTAAGCATCTGTTGTTTATAGAGAATAATCTTGATAATCTTTAGTCAAATTGAAGCAAGTAATTGGTTTCTTCCCTTGGTGCTATAGGACACGAAAAGAACGACACTCACAGAGTCAGGTCGTCAGAGTAAAAAGAGAGAAGTTTATTTTTCTGCTTGGGTTTATATAGATTTTGGATAATGACCATGGATTGAAGGATGAAGGTTGACACTTCTCTTACTACACTGGTCTAACTAGAAGTCCATCAATTGTCCCTCCTCCATAGAGGGATGTAAATATCACTTTGTTTACTTGAAAATCTGTGAGAAACTACACTACAAAAATGCAAACATCAGAAGGCTGAAAAAGATCAGAGCGACATTCCCTCACCATGCAGTGGATGTTGTTTGCTGTGGTCTTGCCTGTTCAGAAAGTTTGGTGGTCGAGAGTTGCAAATGTTGCAGGGGAAGAAACTCCAAGAAAGGCCCTTTGCAGCAGTGCTGCTTTTCAGATCAGCTGTGAGCTGAGATGTGTCATTTGCCGTGGACACTCAGGTCTTACATCCCAACCAACGTCCTGGACTTGAATAAGTTTAAGTATTGCTGCTGCTCTGGGGAATTTCAAAGTCTGACTGTTCTTCACTTGAGGGCAGGTGAAGGTTTAGTGCGGAGGTGGATTTGAATGACTGCCTGACCAATGTGTGTGTGCTGCTGTCGCTGGATTGACCTTTCAGAGACACTGAAAACGTTCTCCTTGGAGGTGCAGCCAAACAGGAGTAACAACTTCTTCAGTCCTTTCCTTCCTCCCTTTGACCTTGCTATTAGATTGCATCCTGAGGACTGATCTCTGCCTGCTCTGCTCGATTCACTCAGATCAGTTGCACTAACAAGTGGAACATCAAAGGAGATTTTCACTATCACTTATTTGAATGGTTTTACCTGCAGATTAATTAAAAATTAAGCTACTCTTAAACTGGAATTCAACATATATGTGCTCTTCAGACTAATCAAACATTCCTTTGCATTTTTAATTGACTAATGTATTGGGGTTTGTCTTTTTTAAATTACTGATTTTTTGTACCTTATATTATGAATGATTTTCAGATCTAGACTCAGGAAGTCTGAAAAAATAAGGAGTGAAATTTTTCCGAGTTTTGAGATTTTGTTTTCCTTTCCGAAAACAAAACCTAACTGAAATGCTGTAAAGGAGTCATGGAAACAGCAGTAAATGCAGTTAATTAGTAACAGTTTATGGTATTTTTGATGCTTTCAAATCAAATGAGTAGATGAATGTTATGATACAATTATGCTCCAAAGACTAGGGGGCAAAAAAAAAAGATCTAGGTTTTTGGTTGGAATCAGTAAACATGTAAAAGCAACTTTAGATTAAAAACTGTAATTTTATTTGGAGCCATAAAAACTTAAGGGGTTTGGGTGTTGTTTTTGATTTGTTTGTACAAATTTCAAATGTGTTGTATTGCTTTTTATTTCTATCTTGTTTTAGATCTTGAATCTTAAGACGTCTGATACACTGTTGCAGTTCAATTAGAGTTTATGCCAGATTAAAGCAGAAAGTGTTGAGGAAAACTTTGACCCATCAAAACTCTCTTCTCTGTTTTTTTTCTGTTGGCTCTTTTGTGTTGTTATTGTTCGGGTTTCTTTTCTTTTATTGCTGTTTTGTGTGTGTGTTACAAATGACTGAGCATAAAATCACTGTTGGTGCATTGTGACTGTGGTGATGAAGGATAAAGCATACCCTGAGTTTAGTGTTTTAACAGAGAAAGCAGTGTCTTTAGGTGTTATCACAGCAAAATATTGATGAAAATCTATCAAGTATATACACTTGTGAAGTGTAACTGTACACCTAAAATTCATTGAAAGAGCACTTTGCTGCTGTTGTGCATTAACTGAGAGGTGCTATACACTTGGCTTTTTTTCCTCCGAAAGATCTTGTCTAGCAAAGCTTTGCATGGGACCTTAAATCAGCACAGCTTAAAGTATTCCAGAGTTAAAGGGACTGACTTTATTTTTGTCTTTAAGTTCTGCAATTGTTAGCTACATCCAGCTGAACTTAACAGGAAAATGGTGACTTCAAACACAGAAGGTTTCTGCCAGAAGTGAGAGATGATGGCCAAATGGCTCCTGATGAGTTGGGGGGAGCAGGAGTGTGTGGTGTGTAGGTGTCACACCTGCAGCCCCTCAGGCTTTGAGTGGCTCTGATCCATCCAAGGGGTTTTTGCCACCTGCGTGGCCAACCTTGGGAAGCCAGTGCTCAGACAAGGGGAGGAGGGAGCACGGGACTCACACAAGATGTAGGGGGAAAATGAGAATTTAAAAAAGATGAATATGAAAGCATATGAGATTTCAGTTGGTAACAAATAATGTTTCATTAGTTTTGTCAGTTTTTTCTAGTTGTTTTCAGTACTGGAAAGTAACTGAAATTCCATGATTTCTATGATTTTCAGGTAAAATTCTGCACAGCTAATGTGTCACTTTATTTTTAAATGTCACTTCAAATTTCCATATCATTTGAATAACAGATTCAGTGTAAAGCACAAGATTCTATTTTGATTCCAAAGTAAATTTTCTTTCCTTACTGTGGATATTATTTTTAAGTATACTAGTACACAGCAAAGTGTGGGTTTTTTTTGGGTTTTTTCCCCACTCTTTTGGGCTTAGAGTAAAATTTATTAGATGATGAGTTATCAAAGATATTCTGGTGTTTTCAGTTATAACTGATAACTTAGAAATATTTCGAAATAGATTTATGTCCTTTATAGGTGAATTAAAGATAAAATGGTGTTTGTTTTTGTAAATTATTTTTCATGAAGTGTTGGTGGCCAGAAGTATACAGTTAAAACTTATTTGGATATGTAGAATGTTTATGATACCATATACAATGGCTTTGAATCTATTAATAGGCAGAAAAAATCAATTAATGGTGATCTTAGATGTTTACTTAGGTCTTAGCTGTACATATAAATATATGACTTTTCCCCTGTTTAGTTATATAGTGGTTTTGGTAAATGTTAGTAAATTCTTTAGAGCTTTCCCAAAGCAAGTGAATCATGCATGCTGGAGAGGGACATATCAATCCTTAATCCAGAGGAAAGCTGTTCCATCTCTTGTGTATCAAGGAAGGTTGGTGGGTGAGTTTCTATGCCTTGGACTCAGAGAAGACCATCCTGTTGTTCTTTGATTCTATTGCTGCTTGTAACTCAATGTCTGTTTTTGTGGTTTCCCACATTGCTTTCAATCTGCTTTAGAACTTGCACTGGTCTTGACTCTGCTGGGTTATGTGGACCATCTTATACTGAGTTTCTTGCCCCTCTCCTGGAAGGAGAATTAATGATTGCAGCACAGGGTAACCATTTTGACAGGTGAGTTGTCCACTTCTAGATCTGCCATAGTCTTTGTTGTTGACCAGGGGCACTTTCTGTGACTCAGTTCCAGTCTGTTAATGGAGATGTTGGTTTGAGAACAAGGAAAGGCCAGTGGAGGTGCCTATGCCCTT
Organism: Chamaea fasciata; assembly: GCF_029207755.1. Classification (NCBI taxonomy): domain Eukaryota; kingdom Metazoa; phylum Chordata; class Aves; order Passeriformes; family Sylviidae; genus Chamaea; species Chamaea fasciata. Next base: position 4,332,910 of record NW_027094091.1, on the reverse strand, counting down.
TCTTCACACTAGTGGAATGACAATCCTTCCAGTATCCTCCTATTTTCCCTCACTGCAGAATCCTGGGGAGGAGCCAAGAGCAGGAACACAGTGAACAGTTTGCTGCACAACTTGGAAGAAGGTCTCTCCAGTCTCTCCCATGTCCTCTGGCCTGCCCAGCCACCAGAAAATACAGAGAGTTTTGGCAGCAGGTCAGCGGAAGGCAGAAGTGGTGAACAGAAGGCTGGGAAACTTAAATGCTTAAAGTCTGAATGGCAGCCAGGAGAGCTGGACCTTGGCACTCCTGCAAATTATGAGGGCAGCCTGATTAGTTGAATGTTCTGACTGGGGGAAGAGTTGCCTGGGGCTTTAGAGTCTTTACGGGTCAATATTTACCACTAAAGTGGGGACACGACTCTCCTCACCTCAAGCAAAGCTCACAATGTCAAAATCAAACCTTTGTAGCTGCATTTGCCACTTCAGCTGCAGGTTCTGTGGGTTTGGGATCCTATCTAATGGGAGTGGGTTAAAGCATTGAGATGGATGCTCTCCCCAAAAGACAGACACTTCTGTTGTTCTTGCTTTTTAAATCAGTCATCACCATAAGTGTATGTGTCCATTTTGTATTTAAGCATTTATTAAAACAACTCCAAAATAGTAAGAATGTTAAAAATGGCACAACTTAAAAACATGTAAGTAATTAGTCACTTAGGTTATCCTGGGTTTGTTTTTCAGAATATCACCTTTTTGAGGAGCTTAAGCTTATTTCTACATTCCCTGATTTTTGGGGTCACTTCTGTCCCCACATATGTTGTTGAAATATGTTAGTTCTGTGCCAGCTATATTTTCAGAAATTCATTACACTCCCAAGTCAAAAGGGGGCATGTTGTTGCCCATTTTCCTTAGTGTAGCTACTCAGGTCACTTAACAAGAATGAGGCAGATTTCAAATGGCTTTTGCTTTGCAGACCTTTAATCACAACTAGTAGCCTTCCTAAATAATTCTGTTATTGGTTACTGATATGAAGACCTGTTGCGATACCAAATATATATTTTGTGATAGAAGGAAAAGGTGAGGTAATTGAGTCTGAAATGTATTTGCTTCTTTGTTTCTTGTACTATAGTTTTTGCTTGTTTAATTTAGTCCTTAATTAGATGTGTTTGTCATTAATGAATAGGATGAATTGAGTTAATTTGACTGAAACTCAAATCTAAATTTGTTCTTTCAAGAATTTGATGATCTGAGAAAGTAATCTAGTAATTTTCCCCTCCCGCCTTTCTGTTGCTATGGTAATCCTAAATTGGAGCCTTGTTTCTGTGGACCTTTTTTTCCCCCCCCTCTTTCCCCCAAGTAAGTTTTGTAATAGCTGTGCAGTCTGTTCTCAAGCCAAAGTATTGATAATACAGGTTTTCTTGTTGCCTTTTTTTTTGCTGTCTCATTTGAGGTGAAGCTGAAATTAAATAGCTTTAACTTGTCTTTCCTTTTTCTAGCTCTCGAGAGACATGGCATTAATTTTTTTATTCATATTTTAAACAAACATTGTTTAGGAGAAAAACAAGAAAAAGAAAGCTCAACTAAAGCAAAAACACCCAAATGTGTCTGAGTGTCATGAAAAGCTGTTTATAATTGTAACTGCAGAAGTGAACATTCAAATTGCAAAGCCCATAAGTGGTTTAGCATCTAAATATTATTGCAATTCCAGTTTGCAGCAGTGATCAGGGCTTCTTTGATGCTACTTCTGGCATGGCTGAACTTCTGATGCAGCAATAAATGCAGGTAATTCTGGCAACTGTATAAAATATTTGTGCTCTTAGTAAATTTTGGGGTTTTTTCCCTGTAGAAAAAAGTGGAGATCCAAGGTCTAGCAGGGTTGGTAGCAAATTGAAAAGGAGCATCAGGAGTAAGCAGAAAACTTGATTAAGACTCTTTATGTCCTGTCAGGAAGCATGGGGGTAATGAAATAAGACTAAAAATAATTGAGATACTTGAGGAAGACTACATGGAAAGTTTGCCTTTAATTTTCAGTGAAGACATTTTGAACACAAGTACATAGGTCTTACTGAAGTGAAGTTATAAGGATGATTTCCATGAAGATGAAGCCCAACTCGCAGGGTGCAGGTTAGTGGAATTATGTAACATTTACAGTTTTGAACTAGGTGATGTGTGTAATTAGAGGCTCAGTTGCAAGAATTGTTATTAAATGACAAGGCAGAAGGCTGGAGATGGCTGGAGACAGTGAAAGTACTCACAACATAAAGAGGAAAAGGTGATTTGAGATAGTAATTGCATCATTACTGGCACTTTAATATACAGAGATTTGTTTAAATTTAGAATGAAAAGCTGTTCTGCGTGGAGGTAAGATAAAAAGGTTATGAAGTGATATAGCTCCTAACAGAGGAAGATTTGTCAGAGAAATCTAACACCTTTTTTTTGTAAGATCCCTGACTTCTTGAAGAGGAGACATGATTGGAGCTGACCTCTTGTAACTTAGAAGTCATATAATGTGCAGTATGATTCCATGTAAGAACTGAAGGGATGTGTTTGTGACAACTGATGTTGAATGGTGACAGGATGTGTCAAGTATGGATAGAACTTGATGACCAATGGATGGATATATTGGAAGTATGTAAGTAGTGGAATTTGCCAGGACCAGTTTTGAGATTGAGTATTTTCATTAAAATCATTTATCCATTCCTACTTCTCATGCCAGTCTCATGATCTTCATCAGATCTTAAGCCAGTCTAAAGAAAGTTTTGACTGTATGCATCACCAGTACAAAAGAAGGTTTTGCACAGAACAAAGTTGAGACCTGAAGACATGACCAGTAGGAAAAGGAGTCGTATTAAAGAGCATTAAAAGAATTGTAGCACTTCAGGATGACAAACCTATCAGAGTTAGCAATGGAGATCAGTGTTAGGATAACAAGTATGCTGTTGTTGCCCTGCTAATATTTTTCTTTAAAGAATTAAAGGGGTATTGGCTTTTTCTGGTACTGGTGAAAGCTTACCTGAAAAACTGCATATAATTCCTATAATTCACCATCGAGTAAAAAGGACATTTGGGCTAAAAGAGGTCCAGGGACTGATTCCGGGAACTCACAGAGGGTCTTGTTTGATCTGGGGAAACAAAGCATGGAAGAGGTTGCTCTTCATATAAATGAATGAAACAACACAGGTGGGTAAAAAGAGCTTTTTATGTTTGAGGTATAAGAACAAATGGGTATAAACTATCCAAGAATAAACCTAATCTGGAAATTAGAAAAGATGGTTCCTAAGCAACGGAGGCATAGGAGTCTGCAACAACCTTCCCTTAGGAGTAGGGGAATAAGGCTGTCTTTAAGATGGAGCTGATTAGCTTATCTGAGGGGGAGGGGATGTGATGTGGTTTTCCACCCTACCTTGGGATTTGAGCTGCCTGACCCGGAATATCCCTTTGTTCCCATGATTCCTGTCTTTAACTAAAGATGGTGCAATAACTTGACCAGATAGTGCCCAGACACCAGTGGGTACATGGGGGGTCTCTTGCTTGGACAAGTGCGCCAGCTGCATTCTGAGGTGTAGAAATGCTTAGATCAGGGGATAATAAATGTTAGACAAGTGGCATGTTTTAAATATTGTTTAATAGAATATGCTACTTTGTATTTTTTCTAGTGGCTATATATTGAGTTTTGCCTTAAGAAACCCCAAGTCGACACAGCACAATTGAACAGATTTCATAATGAATCCTGTATTGTTTTCTTCTCCTTCTGTCCTGTGTGTTTGAAGGGAGCTGCCCACAGCACGTGCACAGCTGTGTCATTGTCTTCATATTTCTCTGAGAATTCTCCTTTGAGCTGCTTAAAAATAGCTCCCGTTGGTGCAAGCTGAGGGGTTGATGTGGTGAAAACACTCTCTGCCACGTTGCTGTGTGTTCCCCTATTGTTCCTGTGTATTGTCCTAAGACACTGTCCATAAATAATAAATTCGGAATATTACTTTGAGGAAGCATTGTGCTTTTGATTGCACTGACAGGTCTGTATCTCTGCCTTTTAGAAACTGTTGGTTTTAAAGGAGACTTGACAAAGAAAAGTTCTACTGTGTTCTCCCTGACAGACACTAATTGGCAAATTGAGAAATTAATGTTGCCTGAGGTTGCAATATTTTTCTAATTTATTTAATTGTTAAGACATGTTAAATCATGATTTAATTCCTGCTGAGGTATTTCAGACCCAGGAGGGAACCTGTAAACACTCATTTGTGCAATTTTTTCATCTATATCAGTAGCTTGTATTACTGGATGTGGTTTTTATATGTGCAGAAATACAGTAACTACTTTGTATTTTTCTCCATCTCTGTTACTTATTTGTTCTAAATGTTCATCTAGAAAGCTTCATTTTAGGAAGGAAGTTCAAGCATGGAAAGTAGTTTGTACAGGACAGGTTAGAAATGTAATGATGTTTGAAAGGTTCCTTCCTGTCAGTGCTTAATGTGTTTTATTGACTTCCCTTCAGCTGTTAGTTGAATTTCCTGTTGATTTTTTGGTCTAAATAATTGCTAAAGCAGTGTCCAGCCCTGTGTGCTAAAATGATTTTTCTTTAGTCATAAATTTGACAGTATTCTAATGTTTTCAAAACTAATGTAGAAGACTAAGAACCAGATCTTATTCCTTTAAATTGCTGTATTCACACATAATGATTAGTATGAGTGGGTAATTACATGAGTATAACATCAGTGACTTAAAGGGTACTTTGCACATGTTTAAGCATTAGTATTAGCCAAGTTTCATCCCTAGATACAGTTTTGGGAGAACAGTGATTGACAGTTAAATAATAGTTAAATAATAGTTGATACTTTAAAGCTTGAGTAAGTGTTCGTTGTTATGTGAATATTGACTAAATTGCGTTTAACCTGTTTTATTATTTAGACATTCTGTCTTGTCATTTATTGTGGAACAGGTGTGGACTAGAGAGAGTCCCATGTATTAAAAGAAAAAAACATGAAGTCTGAAACTGTTACTCAGGAGTCTCCAGAGCATGGATGACTTGGCAGATGTCATCTCAAGGCTCTTCTAATGAGGAGAATTTGTTTTTGAATACTGGCATTTTAAAATAATGTATTAATGTGTGTGCAATAAGAAAACTGTACAAGGTGATTATCTTTTTATTCTTGAGGTACGTTTTTCAATTAGACTGTATCGGGTTTGTCATGGTAACTGAAAAGGTGTCAGATTAAAATAAATAATATTATTGCCTTGGAGTAATAGAAATAATTACTGGAAAGTCACACAATTCTTTTCTCCTAATTTACCTAATGCACGTGACATTGGAAACTTAACAGTTTCCTGCTTCTGCTGAGCCAGGTAGTATGTTTGTTAACTGATAATATACTATTAAACACCAGAGAGAAGAAACGGCTTTCTATCTGTATATTAATTTTTTGATTCTTTTTCTTTTTCTTTTATCTGTCAAAATTGGAGTATTGCTCAGTTGTCTTAAATTGAAATAATCTTTTATTTATGGTGTGGTCTAGAATAGCATTCCCTGCAGATGTGGCCTGTGCTATAGCTAGTTCTGAGAGGGATGCAGTCAATGTTGAAATAATATGTATTTTCAGCGGCATGTTTAGATCTGCCATTTTGGTCTCTTTATTTTATGAGAGTGATGTCAACTTTTTTTTTTAAATATTGTGTCTCGTTAGCTGGTGCCTTTTTTTTTGGTAGCTGTTCTTAGAGGTAATTTTTCATGTTGACACTGTGCCTCACAAACCCATAAAATCTTAACTGTTTTATAAAGTGAAGCTGCATGTTGCTATGCAGTTTGATCTTTGGAGGATAAATCAGACAAATCTTATTTCTCTCTCTTCCCCCAAAGAGAAGAGTGTGTGCAATCCTTTCCAGGACTTGTTGGTCTGGATCAGTGTCCCTGTGAAAGGATGTTGGACTGTGGCTGCTGGGGAGGGGGGATCTGCAGCACCTGCACAGAACAGATTTGCAACTTGACAGTGGGTGGTTTGGCTTTTGTTAGCATCAATTTCTTCCTGGGTTATGAAAGTTCTAGAAAATGGAAACAGGTTAATTTGAGATGAGTCTTGTAGAGCTTGCTTGAGGCTTGGAGGAGAGCAGGGAACTTGAGGATGATGACATCAGGAAAGTTCAGGGGTGAGGCTGAGAGGAGACTCATAAGTAAGAATAATTTAAGCTGGGGAGATAGATTGCTATTGTGTGTCATTGGATATCTTCATAAAACCATCTGCATTTTATCAACATTGATAGGGGCTCAGGAGATTAAAAGGGGGAAAATGAAGTATTATCCCTCTATTGTTAGCTCACAGATTTATGAAATTCGGTAGTGTCTGGTAATAATAGGAAATAAAATAGTGGGCAAGTCTGACAAAGGAGGGAATGAAAGTTGGTTAAGTTTAGAGAAGACAGATGAGGAAAACTGAAATAAATAGAAAAACATGTTGATCCAGTAAGGTCAGAAGCAGGTTTAAAAATCTGGATTGCCTTACAGAGGGGATTTCTTTAAGGTTTTTTAACACATATTATGTTTTTACACTTTAAAAAAAGTCACATGCTGTGTTAGCCCATGGGACTTTCTGCTATGAAGTATTGTTACAGTTAAGAGCTTAGCACAGTGCAAAATAAGATTATGCATTTTATATCAGTTATGCTTGGAATATTAGAACATCTGTGACTTTTGTCGTGGTGTGAAGCATAAATCAATGCATAACATGCTGCAAGTGTGTGTGTTATTCTGTACTTAAAACTGCTCACAGGCCATAGTTTATCAGGATATTTGGAGAGTTAAACTATTAGTATGACAGTTTTTACCCCTTTAGACCAAAATTTGACATTTGCTTATAAGACCCCAAACGGTTTTGACTCTGACAGTGGCAGAATGTCTTTGTGTACAAAAAAGAACACTACAGAATCTCTTCCTAATGAAATCATGGCTAAATAGGCATCAGGCTTAATATTTGAATGTTGGAATTGCTTGTTTTGATTTAAAAAAAAAAAAAGAAGAGAAAACCTTTACGATCTGAATCTTCTAATTTCTTGCTTCAAAGTAAGTGAAGTTGAATGGCCAATGTAAATTACAGATATCCTGTAGGGGACAGACTTCATAGAACATGCTGGTTTCTGGATATGGTAGAAAGGTAACTGTTAAAAATGGGATAGTAAATGTCATTAATCTTGGGGACCTACAGAATACATTTTTGTCAGATTTCTGTTGTATTTCATGAGCTTTGTTAGATACTTTGTTAGTGAACAACTCTGACAAAGTGGGAGTTGCTTGGGGCCTAAAATGCATTTAAGTGTGTGAATGTATTAGATCCTGTTGAAATCCCGTGGGGGCAGGGACTTCTGTTGAACAGATGTGATTGAAGGTTTGGATTGGCAGGGCTTGTTTGCAGGTTCTCCCAGCATGGCCACACAGACAGATGTGTAGGCTCAGCCTTGTGGCCAGCCCAGTGTGGTGTTGGATTCCCTAAGGAAGAGTGAAAATAATACTGTGCTGTGGAGAAAGCACCATAGACTGTATGGAAAGGAAGACTTAAGGAGTAGATTTTTCTACATATAAAATGCTACTGTTGTAAAAACAAATACCACAATTCAGCTTTAATGCAAGAGATTATTGTTCCCATTTGACACAGTTGTTTGGCTCTTCTCCTTGGAGAGCTCCTTACCAGTTTCTGAGGTTTTGTTGGGATCAGTTGGACTCGACATGGGCAGAGCTGCTGGGCTGTATCCACTGCACGCTGTTCAGGAAATCACTTTAAAGGCTGGATTTGGGGTTCTGGCTTTGAATGCTGCATACATGTCATGGTGCTTTGCAATTTTTGATGCCAGTAGCCTCTCAGTGAACTTGAAAGAACTGCACCTACGTATTTTGGCAATAAAACAGTGGCAGTTGGGTTTCTAGAAAGAGTTCATTTTACAGCTTGAGTCAGGAATGAAAGTACTTAGTGCCGTGTGAATTATTCAGGATCCTTGTCTGACTCCCAACTGATTTGACACATCTTTGTATCCTTGATGTTCATTATTTTAACTTAAATTTCTGTTTCTGGAATTATAAGCCACATGCTGGCTGAGTGTGATTTTTAGAACACAGTGGAGAAAAGTCTCTGGTCACTACTAGTCAAACATAACCAGGAGTACTGGTACTGTATTCTTGGAAGCTTTCTAGGTATTGATGGTGGTACAGTTGAAGGATGGGAGTACATCCTGTCTGTGGGTAGAAGAACTGTTGCTTGGATAGGGATCTGAATAAAAACTAATAAAAGTGATATTATAACCAGTGGAATTTTTTTTTTTAAACAACCAGTAAGAAGACTGATATGTAGAAACACTGGGGTTTTTTCCTGTTAATCTTCAAATGTTTGTCAACTAAAATAATCCTTGCCTAAAGATAGTCTTTAAAATGAACATTATCCATCCATAATCTGGAAGCAGGATTATGTGTTGAACAGGAGCCTTTCGTGTTTTACATTGGGACTTGAATTCAGTAATTCCAAAATGCCCAGAAGCACAATTTCAATTTTGTTCTTTTGGGTTCAGTAACGATTTTAATTTAGTTTTGTAGAACATTAAAGCTGTGCAAACCTGTTGTGGCCTTTGGATACTTTGGGGGGTGTGTCTGTCTTTAGGTGATGTTTGGGGGTGAACCTTAGCAGAGGTCTGGTGTGCTTGGGACTGGTGCTCTCAAAGCTGTGTGTGTGCAAGAGGGGAGGGAGAGCTAATGTGCATCTCCTGGGGTTTCATGGCTGAAAACACACCCAAAATGTAAATCATCCATGCTGTCTCTTTAGGCAAGGCAGCCTTTGTGATGGGCCAGCTCTGTACCTGCACAGTGTGAGCTGTGTCGCTTTACCTGGGCTGGGTGCGTGGGGCTCCACAGCCCTTCTGGTCCTTGTCCTCCTGCAATGCAAACAGAATCTCTGTGCCATGGTTGCTGCCTGTCATTCTGTGTTTTGTGCATGCTGCTTTGTTCTCTTCTGAAACCCTGCAGAGCAAAGTCAAGGACATCTTTTTGCCCCTGTCAGGTGGAAACAATGAGAATCTGAGCTGGAAGAGAAATTCTGGGTTTGCATGAAGTTAATTTATGCAGCCATGTTCGGTTGGGTAATACTTGCCTGACAAGGGAGATGGTTTTCTCATGGTGTTTCATCTGTTCCCATGTGGGTGTACGTGACCCTTGAGGTTTACCCAGAAGTAGGAAACTGCATAATTTTGGGGTGGGGAGCACATTCACACTTGCCTGTGAAAAAGAGAAACATAGATGAGCTGCTCCTAAAATAGAGTTCGTAGGGGTTTCTTGACATACTATTTCCTAATACGGAAAGAAGAACTAATGCAGGAAAGTCTAATGCAGGAAAATGAGTTCTAGTAACACTTTAATTCATGGCTGATATGTTTTAATCGGTAGGTTAAAGTCATCAGGAACATTCTGAGAGATGGGAAAGAATGCTCTTGGCTTTGGGAGCTGTACAATAACATGAACTTTGTCTTACTGTCCCTTCTGAGACTTGGATGAAGATAGTGTTAATATCCTTTGTATAGGGCATGTATTTTAAACACTCTCCAGAAATGTTTAGTGTAAGGTGAATAAAAGATGGAGTAACCACTGTCTTCCTAAAATTTTTCAGCTACTTGAATGATTTACAAATATCCAGTTAAACACTATGCAAAATAATTTTTTGAACTTGAGTAAGCCTGGATGTTAGCTGTCTATTTGGAAATAGAATGACAATAATTATGTGAGGTTCACATTTCAAAACTGGTTTTACGTGCAAGTGCAGTATAAACTCTCACATGGGAGGTTTATGTCAAATTTAGTACTTAGGTTTGCATTCTCCAAAGATGTTTGTTTTCTCCTGCATATAGGCTTTTTAAAAACTCTGTCCAATTCTGCTGTGTTAAGAGAATAAATTGTGTCATAATTTGTGTCATTTTCTATCTCTGTCCCTCCCCCATCAAAACTGGGAAGTGCTATAAAAGAAAAACCCAAGTTGAACATGAAGGAGAAAGTAATGAAAAATTCAACACCTCTGCTGCCTTCATCTGCCTTATTCAAGCCTGCTTGAAATCTCTAGACTTCATATTTAGCTTCTACCTTATTTATGTACTTTGATTCACTGTCTTCTTGCTTGAACTGGTAACACACCCATCCACAACATTTGTGCTGCTTATATATCAAACTTGCTGGTTCCGGCTTAATGCCTGCATACTCTCTACTTATGTAGCAATTTCTGTGTTGCTTGGATATTCTGTCAGGAAAAAAAAAAAAAGAAGGCAGAATTCATGCATCTAGTAATGAATATTCAGGTTAGTTTCATCTCAAAAATCTCAACTAACCAGTTTCATAATAATGCAGGGTTTTTACTTGTGAGGCATGTGCTGTGGGATCTCTAAAGCTGTAGGTATATCAGTCATGAATTCATCAAGGAGCTTGAATTTCTCCTTTTGGCAGTTTCCAAGTGGTGGCACATTCTGTTACTTAGCCTCTTCATCCTTCTTTGTGTGTTTTCCTTATCTTTTGGAACAGCTACACTAATTCTTTATAACTTTATTCTTAAATTTGAAGATGAGTTATTACATAATTTTGGGTAGCCAGAGGTGCTGCCAGAGTACACATCAGATTTATGATGTCCTTGCCTCACAGATCTATCAACAAAATGGGATATTGTATAAAAAAAGGGCAGGTTTAGTTTACCTCTGATGCAAGTAAAAATGGCATCATGAAGTATCTTAAAAAGAAAAAAAAAAAAAAGAAAAGGCAGGGTGTAAGTCAAAGTCTCTGAAAACTCATTATCACTGTTGATGGATAGGCAAGTTACTTTTATTTTGTTCCAAAACTGTGTATCTCAGAGCAGGAGCAGAGAAAAGCACAAGCAGAGTTAATGTTTGTGATGCCTTTACCATCACAAAATCAGCTCATTTCAAACAACCTTACTTTAGTGACACCGTTCCTTATCGTAATGTGTAAGGAACATACTAATGCTTTTTCAGCCTGGAAAGCAAAACTGATTTGCTTACTCACATTTAGTTTGCCCTTGCTTGAATAGGAATGTCCTGTTTCTAGATCAGGATGTGTAAGAGCTGTTATTAAGGTTTAATAATTTCTGATGAATGAAGAAACTGAACTAGAATATTTAAATTTTGCAGTCCTTTTTTCAGAACTCTTCCATAAAACGCACAGTCAGAGTAAACTGAAAAAGCAGAATCTGACAATTCATGTGCTTGAATGTTAACATTTCAGTTTGTTAGTAGACTTTCTTAATTAAAAAAAAAAAAAAACAAACAAACCAAGAAACCCCTTCACTCTTTATTTAACTCCAGTAGGTCTAGACTTACATTCAGATGTCTTGAGGATAAAACTCCCATACAGAATCTTTTCCTACTCACCTTTTTTAAACATTTCAGCTTCTTACCAGTAATAATAAATGGAAAATTTTTCATTTAGGTGGGGTCTTTTCCATATTAGAGGTGAGATAAACAAGCCGAGTCTTAGTTTCTGTTCCTGTGTGTCCATAGGCAGTTCAGAGGGATTCTGGGCAAGCCACCTTCACAGTTATTGTCTGTGGGGTTTGTTTACTCAGAATGTAGTGGCGGGTTCCCCTGAACAGTCTGTCAGAAATGTTATGACTGACTTGAACCCTTGGAATACAGTACTTCTGAATTGGCTCCAACATTGTTGATGCAATTGTATTTAAAACCGAAATGACCTGGTTTGAGGGTTTTGTATCTGATCAGTTTAAGAGTTTGTCCCAGGACATCTTCTGTTCCAGAGGGTAGTATGCAAGTGAAGAAGTCAACAGATTCTTCATTCCAGATTCAGAAATTTTTTCAGTGTTTAACCTAAATTAACATTAAAAAAAACCAAAAACAAACCAAGTAAACCTATAAAACAGCTCTCACAAAGTAAAATCGTAGCTTTAACAAATCTAAGACAATGTTGGTACTATTTGTATGTAACTGAGGGAAAAAGAGTCTTAACTACTTTTCTCTCTCCTGTAAATAAATAAGGATACCAAATGTCATCCAGCTGTTCTGGATGAAGTTACTGTTGCAGAGTAGTTCAAGGGGTTAAATGACATTGTTCTGTTCATTGCCAACACGCTTCAGAAATCTCATCCCTTGCTATTCAGTCTCCATGAAAATAACTGGATTCTGGCCAGAATGGGGCCTCTCTGGCTGTGCACTGCTGCATTCAGTTGATCCTTTATACATCATGATACTGGTATTTTAGATGTGAATACTTTAAGTTACTGAAATTTCTTGGTTTTTTAAACTATCAGGGAGGTATCTGTTCCTGTTGAAAAATGAGTTTTAAGTTCTTCTATCATCTGTAGGAGCTTTTGTTAGTCACAGTGCTTTTTGAAAGGTTTGACATGGTGAGCGTTATAATTGTTTTACATTTTAAATGTAAGTTTTTCAGGTTTTTTGTATTTGTGATAGCGTTGGGTATGTGTGTGGGATCTGGTTTTTTTTTTTCCTCCTAGACACTGATCTAGTATGACCTTCTTGAAAAATCCAACAAACATTTAAATAAAATTATATTTTCACATCTTTTTTTAGAATGTCCAGTCCTCTTTATTTAAAAGTAGGGGAGTGCTGTATAGGTAATACCATCAGAAAAATTAGAAAACCTTATGGGTAAAGTGAAACAATGCTGCTGTGGTTTTATTGCATAGTAGAGGGGCTTGTTCATTTTGCTTATTTTGCTGAGCCTTGAGGTCAAAAGAAAATCTTGAGGGAAGGAGAAAACTTCTCTTTACCTCATCCCTGCACCTACAGCAGCATGTTTTAGACAGCTGGAAGCTGGTACTGTGTGCCGCATTCAGAGGCGCTCTGGAGTCTTCTCCCTTCTGCTGAAGCTGTTCTGAACCGCACATTTGTCATGCAGGGCTGCACCTCCCCAGTGCTGTGGGGAGAACCCGTGCTGTGTCCTCTCCCTCTGGTGCTGCTGTCAGAAGCACCCCCAAGGTAAAGCCTTGTCCTCACTCCCAGGTCCTGACCTCGTTCTCTTTGCTGTCTAAAGCCACTGGTGCAACCACTGCACTTCTCTGTGATTGTGGAGTGTTCTCTGGTAAGTGCAGGTGGCTTTCCTTTTGGGGGCTGTGTGGAGTACTATTATAGAATTTGGGGACTTTCATGGCTTTAAGGGTGTTGTTTCTTGTCAAAATCTGATTTCAAATGCTTGTACATGGAAATTATGGACATTTTCTTACCTGATTAATTACATTGGCAAATTAAATATCTAATTTTGCCTCAGTACATTGGTGACTTTCTTTAAGGAACTTTTGTGTATGTGTGTGTCTCTTTTCAAATCCAGGCTTGGAATTAGAAGTCTATCAGCTTTTATAACTTCAGTTTAAAGCCAGTGTTCATTTTTTTGGGTCAGACACGCTGGTCAAGCTTTACTTCTTGGCTAAAGCTGGGGCCCTGCCCTTGGAAAGCTGGTGATCTGATTTGACCTGTGTTCAAAAATCTCAGGGCAGTGGCTTATTGGTGTGTTTGGTGTGAGGCTTGGGAAGTGCACGTGGGTTCACTGAAACCTAAAAATAAGCAGTATTTGGGTTAAACCTCTTTATTTGTATGGACTAGTGACCCTCATGGCAAAAATAAATACCCATTTATTTTCTGGTACTGTTGCCACCACCCATGAGTTTTAATAGTGTGATAATATTTTAATTTTGCATTGTCTTGGTACTTTCTGCACAAGTAGAGGATGCAAGTGTGAATTAGTGACTTGACTCACTCTCATGCAGTACTGCTTAGTGTGTGTAGCTGAGTCTCAGTGACATCAATGGTGAATTTTATTGTCCACATAAAGCAGGCTGGAAAAATACTTGGCACCAATGTTTTCTGTTCAACAAATTGTCAATAAGGCATCGAGTGATGGTGTCTCCAGTGCAACCCTTTTTATTATACAGGCTTTTAAACTTAACATTTAAAAAACATTAACCTGAGCAACTCAGTTTCCATGGAGTGAGCTGCTGAATGCATCAAAGAAGCCAGTGAGACCCGCTGAGGTATTTAGAAACTTTAGTAGGTTTTGTAGCTGAAATTCTTTGGGTAAGGTATGCCTGAACGATTCAGGAATTTGCATTCTCTGCTGCTGAAGATCATTAAAAAATAGAAAGAGATATTCTACCTGTTCTGACAGAGAATTTGTCCTGATAGCAAGTCTGATCAATTTGACCTGAGTGTAGGAGGAGGATTAAGGAGGATTTTTGATTCTGTCTCTGAGTCTGACATTCAGTTTCCAGCTGTCACCAACCTACCAGCAGAGGAAGGTGTTATAAAAAAAAAAAAAGGTGTTGGAAAACTGGAAATGCATTGGAAGCTGCAAATAACATGAACATATTGTGCCTGTGGAACTTATTTTTCCCAAAGCCTAAGAAGGAAGGGCAGGTTCATAGATTTCAGAGCAGATTCTGATCTCAGTGCAGACAGGTAGTAGAAGGTATTCTGGAGGTTGTATTAAAACATGTGTTATACAAAGGTTTTTAAAGCAAAGTTTCTGACTCAGTATTGTATATATGTGGTTAAGAAATTTCCATCTCTTTTCAAGGGCAAATGTGTCTGTTATTCAGTCCCAAGTGTTAAATGTGTCCATACTTTTGTTAGCAGGACTGAAAGGTCCTGGCATCTCTGTGACCAGTTAATCTTTCTGCTTCACTGAATATGTCAAGCTACAAGTTACTCTTCTACCCTCCAGATTGTTTTTGTAGCCCTTCTGTGAACTCTGAATTTTCAAGTCTATTATTGAAGCGGGTGAAATAATTTTCTAGTAATGGGTATTTTTTTAAAGTTAGGGAAGGTCATTTTTCTACTTCTGTTTTTCTTTGATTTTACTAATACAGTAGAGCACCCGGCCACAGGATAATCTTAGCCATTTCTGTGTAGTGATCTATGACAAATCCTGAATTCACTTCTAATTTTGCCATTTCAGCATTGAGTATTTCTGGCGTAATTTTTGTCTCTATTTGTGTTCCTTTGCATTAGCTGTGTTAAAATGAATTTTCTGATATTACACTATCATTAAGCAAAAACCACAGAATCAAGAAACTGACTTGAATTGAAAATCAGATTTTTGAAATAAAATTGCAGGCAAATCAGCTTCAGTCGTATTTGGCAGTGTAATTAAGAGAACTCATTAGGGGGGCTCTTTAAGTGCAGGTTTTAATCTCAGTGTTGGAGTAGCTTCTTCAAATTTATCTGAAAACTGAGACTGCTCTGAACATTGAAGCCCATGTTTTTCACTGTACTGTAAAGAATCATTCCTGGGGCTAATAGACATGGAGGCAGTGGGAAGGAGAAGTGTCTCCACTGCCATAACCACCATTGGTGCTCCTCTGATAAGAAACGATGGGAAAATATACGAGGAACTTCCAGAATCCATACTTGCACTCTGTGTCTGAAGAAACGGAAACGACACTGGTGAAATTCCTGTTTTGTCATTTGCATGCAAATTTTGTGATACATTTGTGAAGCTCTTAAGAGTTTCAGCAGAAAAGCTTAAGGTGTCTGTGGTTTAAGATACTTAGAGACTTTCTTTGTGTTTTATGAACAGCGTGACATTTCATGTTTTCTGTTATCACTTTCCCTAATCTTTCACGAGTTTATGCACCGAACACTTCCAGAAATGCTGTATGAGAAATGTATGGAACTAGTGGATAAGTCTGAGTCAAGGGAGTGAGAGCAAGGTAATTTTGATGTTGAGTTAATAAGTAGGTTTGAAACTGTTAGCTTTTCACAAAATCTTTTGATGCTAGAAATGGCAGTTCTGTTGTTTTTTTAATAAACTGCTTAGCAGGAAAATTGGAGAAAGAAAGGATTGGAAGAGGTGAAGTTAAAAGGCTGGGAAAAAACCAGGGACGTTGTCAATAGGAGAAATAAGTTAACTGTTTGAAGAGGATTTTTTGATCTTTTTATTAATTATGATTTTAATTTTTAGATTTGGATTCCTTACCATTTTTAATTAACTTGGAATGAGCTGTTAGTTGGATATTTGATCTTTCCATCATAAATTAATAAATCATGTTAGGGTTTAACATGAAAATTGTATCAATGGTGAGCACAGGCTGCAACTGCACCTTCCAGTGAGGGGAAGAATAGCACAGTGTGCTGCCCTGTTCCTCCCTGTGCGTCATTCTCAGCTTCCTGCAGTGTCCAGTATCAGGGATACAATGCTTTTCCAGGTCAGGGAGGAGAGTTCAATAATTAGTGTTTCTAAAAGTTTGATAATTTTGGCCTTTTAAATCCTTTAGTAAAAGCAGGCAAATAACCTCTCTGTATTTTAGCTTTTTAATTGGTTATTAGGATAGCTTTTCTCCTCTTTTGCTTTTAAGGACTGAATTATGAATTCTGACCCACATACAATGAAACTTCTGCAGAATTTAGCAGCTGTCTTTAACAAATATCCCAGTTGAATCTGCCCACCTAAATTCTGGTGTAAATCTTAAGTGGGCTTTTGCCAAGTAGAATCATAGAACATAAACCAGCCCAGGTTAAAAGGGATCTCAAAAGGTCGCCTGAGCCAACCTGTTGTGTGAAAGGGAGCCTGGATGGGATTATCCAACACCCTGCCCAGCTGGGTCTTGAATACCTCCAGCTGATGGGGTTTCCACCATTTTCCTGATGAGAATGTTCTAGTGATTGTTCTCAGTGCAAAAAAATTTCTTTCCTATATCAAGGTGAAACCTTTTCTGGTGCAAATTGCACCTGTTACCCTATATCCTCTCTGTGTGGCTCCCAGTGAAGAGAGAGCCTCCATCTGTTTTGCAGCCAGCCTTTAAATTCTGGAAAATTCCAGAAATTCCCCCAAGCATTCTCTTCTTCAGGGAGAAAGGACGGGACCTAACTTCTCCTTTAGGCTTTCCTCACAGAGTAGGTTCTACAGGCTTTGATCATCTTTGCGGCTTTCATTTTGACACTCTCCAGCCTGTCTGTTCCTTTTCTTGAACTGTGGAGACCACAGCTGGGCACAGGAGTACTCCAGGTGTGGCCTGACCAGCTCTTGGTAGTTTGGGATGGTCACGTCTCTCATCTCTGCTAGTGGTGCCCCTGTGGGTGCATCCCAGTAACTGATTTGCTTTCACTGCTGCAGCAGCTTCACTGCTGACCCCTGTTCAGCTCCTGTTGTGCACCAGGACCCCCAGGTCCCCCTCAGCAAAGGATCCAGCCTGTGCCAGGATCTCTGGTGTCATCACTGCTGCAGGACCTCGCACCTGTCTCTGTTCAACTCTGCACTCTTGTTACCAGCTCACTGCTCCAGCCTGTCCTGCTCTGTGAGATGGCTTTCCCTGCTGACACATCCACCTCACCACCCAGTGTGGTGTCACCAGCAAACCTGGTGATGGTGCTCTCAGGCCCCTCATCCAGATTATTTGTGGTGATGTTGAAAGTTGTGGGGTCCCACCATCATTTTCTGGGGATGCCTCACTTGCGACAGGCTGAGTTAAAACTATTGACCAGCCCCTCCTGAGTGCCCCCTGTGGGCCCCTTCCCTGCCTGTTTTCCAGGCCACCAGCCGGCTTCTTGGGGAAGGCTGTGGGAAACGGTGTCAAACGCTGAGCTGAAGTTTGTTAAACAATATCTGCTGCTCTCCCCGTGTTGACAGAAAATCTTATTTTGTTGCAGGTGATCGGGTTGGTCTGGGTGATTTGCCTGTCCTGAAACTGCTCTGGCTTTTCCCAGCTACCCGCTTCATTTGGCTTTGGTAAAGCTGGACAGCAATTACTGTGTTTTACAACCTGGTGCGCTAGTCCTGGGGGCTCCTTAAATGTTCTCTTAACACAGCAGCCGAGTCTGGTTTTTTTAACCTTGAGATCACTCACTTCCCATTGTGCTACACCTCTAATTTCGGTGTTTTAGAGAAGGTGAAAATAGGAAATAATTGTTTACAGTCTGTGGATTTCAAATCGAATTGGTCTATTTTTATTTCCTTATTCTCTAACAGTTTGCTTCTTGAACTATCATTATAGTTACTAAAGCATAATATTATACAAAATGCAGTACTTTTGGCTATAAACTTATTGTTGGATTTCTCTAAATTTTAGAGTCCCATTTTTAGCTTGTATTATCTCAGTTAAAAAGCAAAATGATGGTGCCTGCATTCAATAAAAGAGAAATAACTGTACTTGTTCGTGAAATAGTCTCTTCCTGTTTGAGAACAAAAAACAGAGGAAATTCTGAAGATGCATAGGCTTGGAAACTTTTGCTAAAAAATAATATAATTGTTCATGATATTGAGTACACTGTCAAGTGAGTAGTACAGTCATGATTTACTTTCTTTGTTCTTTGTTTTCCTAAGATAATGCCAACTTTTCCTTTTAAAAGTTCAGTTGGAAACATTTGAAATGGCAGGAACAAATCCAGTGTCATTGGTGCCAAAATGCTGAATATTATGGAAATCGTAGTGCAAATCATAAATAAGTTCCCTGTTATAAAGTTGTAATAATTTTTAAGGAGAAAGTTTGGCAAATGTTATTCTAAAGTAAAGGAAATCGGAAAAAATACAGAATGTATCAGAATATTGAGTGAAGTGCTAGCAGTGCAATGTTACAAGTTTTTTTTGCAGATGCCAAGTGATAATGAAACTTTTTTTTCTGTAGATAGATGTTTGGCTTCTGTGCTTCCTTGGTCATCATCCCACCAACTTAAGTTTCACTGTAACTCTATTTGCAGTGGCTCATTTATCTCTCAGCTTTCTTCTGCCCCACCCCAGTGCTGCCTGACCCATTCCCTTCCTCTTCCTCCCTCCTGTCACCTCACGACTTCCCCATGAAGTAATTTCAGCTCTGTAGCTCTCTGCACTCCCCCGACTCTTTCCTGGGCTAGAAAAATGACTCTTCAGTGGTTTTTTTCCTGGTCCTGTTGCGTTTGCATCCAAGACAGAGGTGGGTTCCCTCCTTCCACCTGCACACTGCCTGACCTGTCACTTGCATGAGTTTTTAAAGTAACTTTTACTCCTCAAAGTCTGCTGATTGCACAACAGGAAAGAAAATTACTTGTTTTGTTTTGCTACCCCCTTGTCCCTTCTCCAGTAACTTCTTGTCAAATCTGTTTTCACCTCTGTTAGACCTAGTGGCATAGTTCTGGTGTGAGCTGAGATTGGTTTTTGAAAGAACTGTCAGAAAAAAACGAATACAAAGCAAATTACAATATCATTGTCAGGTCTCAAAAGCAACATATGCTGGAACTGAGTGCCCCGGATTTTTGTTGCTGGTGCCTGGGAATGAAAGGGCAGTTGAGAGGTTGCTGCTCATTTAATTTGCAGATTTGGCACAAGGTCCCATACAGGTGTTCTGCTTGCGTGTTGTTTTGTACAAACAAAGTGTAAGCTACCAGGAAGAGAGCAGGCTTGGGGTTTTTGGTTTGTTTTGGGTTTGGTTTTTTTTTTGTTTTTTGGTTTTTGTTTTTTGGTTTTTTTTTTTGGTTTTTTTTTTTTGTTTTTTTTGTTTTTTGTTTTTTGTTTTTTTTTTTTGGGGGGGGGTGTTGGTGGTTTTTTTTGGTTTTTTTTTGTCTGAAATAACTTGCTTTTGTAAAGTTTTGGTCAGATAGTTCTCCTAAACTTAATACAAACCCCATTGCATGTGCTGTCTTGTGAAGTGGCAGTGTATTTTCAATATTTTAGAAGTCTTTTTTGTTCCCATGTCACCTTGTCACGACCTTCTTCCAGCTTCTGAGAGTGTATTTTTATTCTGACTTGGCCTCAGCAGACTTAAAGCTGTGTTACTGTGGAGAGCTGAGCTCAGGCCTTTGGTGGCAGGGAGCCTTTAGTTCAAATTCCATTGATTGCAGCCCTAGTAAAAACAATTTCCTCAGGGTGTGGAGCAGCAAAAAAAAAAATCCACTACAACTTATTACAAAACAAAACCAACATTTACATGATTTCAAGACTCTTTTTTTTTTTTTTTCCCCAAGAAGTGTAGTTAGCTGGTCCCTGCTAGTGTACACACTGTGCGACATTTCAAATCCTCCCAGTGTTCAGATAATATTTATTATGATGGTTTGGTTAGAAACACTGGACCTATGAGCTATCAGGGATGTAAATACCTACATCTGTCCCAAATTTTACGTCTCAGAATGAGTTTAGTATTAAAGTTTTAAATCAGTTTGTTATCTGCAATAAGATCCCAACAAATCAATTTTAAGGTTTTTAATTATATAATTTTTCAGATTTAAGGGTGAGGGTTTTATATATCCTTAGTTTATTGTAGATTCTTGTTGAATGTTATTTGGTCGTAGGTGTTCAAATTCCTTTGACTATATGTGCATCATCTGAACACTGAGGAATGCAAGTTGCTTTAAAAAATAAGATTTTTCTTCTTTGTGGATGCAAATGTGAAAAATTTTATAGTCTCTCTGTTCTAAAACTTTATTCTTTTGTTTAAACTAAATTCTGTAGAATAACCCTGTAACATTTCTCTTTGGTGAATTCTTTAATGAAACCATTGGGTTAGAGAAGAATGGGGAGGAAGGGGATTTTGAATAATAAAAGTAACCTGAAATACTGATTTCAATTTCAGAATGGCTTTTGTGAACAGTGCTCAGTACCTGTAAATGAGCTATAAATTTTATAAACCTGATTTTCTAAAAGTAATTCACAACCAACCTGTTTCTAGCAGTTGCTCACATGTCCGCACCCCCGCAATAAAAACCTTGTGCTGTGAGTTGGCTGCTGGCCCTCGTTTGATGTGCTGGGCCATCGACCACCACAGTGTTTGTGTGTACATAGGTATTAAAAAAATGGCTGTAGCTGCTTGTTACTGTAAGGTGCTGTTTGGATTTTATCACAGCTATTTATTTTCCTTTGCTTCCCATAGTAATAGATGCTATTCCCTCTGTCTGTCTGTATTTGACAGCAGCTGCTTCTGGCAGAAGGTTTTCTGTGCACTTACAGTTTCCAGCCCTGGCTTTTTCAGTTAAGGGTGTGGCTTTTTCTGACACAGTTGTGTTAGAGCAGGCTCTTGCCTAGAAACAGTTATCATGGCAGAAAGTCCCTTGGCATTATAGCTTATCTTACTGGGGGGCTGTACTGCGCTACATCAGAAAGAAACTGTCTGCACTGAAGTCTTGTGGGTGTGACGACAGTCTTAATTTTTTTTTTTTTTTTCTAATGTGTGTTTTTAACTGCCTGGGCAGACTGTTGTGATTTTCAGTGTGACCTTGCAGTTTATAGAATCACTGGCCGTTCCCCATGGTGTGTTCAGATTCCTTTTATTTATTTATTGGTGTTCATATTACTGAAGCTTTTACTGGAGAGTTCATCATGCCTTCCTCCCAAAGGGTTTTCAAGGAAACTCATAAAAAAATTTCAGTGGCTTTGCAAAGTGTTGTCAAGCATGTCTGCTTCTAGTTTGAAAGTTGATCCCTTTCACATCAGTAGCTGACAGCCATTAAAACAGTTACTAATGCAGTTGTGTTTAAACAAATAATTATTATACCTTGCAGGGGGATGCCATTAATTTTGGGTGTCTGCAAAACTGAGCTGTGAAACAGATATTTAAGCTTAGATATAAAATCATCACTGAACGTGAAATTATTGCCCCTACATAGTGATGAAGTAATAGCTTCCCAAGACCTTGAATGCCATTGTGTACTTGTTTGGAGGAATAATGCAACTTTGGCAAGACACTGTGATCCCATTTGAATATTGCTCTTGTGGGCTGTCAGGGACCAGCTTCTCTCCAGTGTGAGTAGGAAACAGTGAAGTAATTATGTGTGTCATTCATTTGGAAATAGGTTTTGGTGCTCTGCAAGTAAGATGGAATTAGTGTAAATAATTAAATGCAAAATTACATTTGCAGATGTGTGTACAGTTTAATTTAAATAAGATTGTGCATACACAAACAACATGACACTTAAACATAGCCTGAACATCAAATGCCTGAGCAGGCAGGGGCAGGCTGTTCTCTGCTGGTGGTAAGCTCAAACTTCCTAGTTTTCTTCTGCTTTGCTTTTCAGAAAAGACACATTTGTGGCTGTGCTCAGCAGAGTGCAGTATAAACTGAACTACTAGAGTGGTTCCAGTTGTCTGCACTTGCAGTTGTGCTGTTCCTGAACTCCCTGATTTGTTTTTATAAGCAGCGGCCGGTGAAGTTCAGACTTCGACTGGGCCAAGTGAGCTGTTACTGTGAGAGAGTAAGGCACATCTGGGTCTGGAAATTGCTGTTTTTTCAACAAAGCCCTGGGTGCAGAGCTCAGGAGGCTGGCTGATAGAGCTCAGGAGCTTGGAAAAAGTGTTAGAAGGCCATCCAAAAGCATTTTCAAGGAAGGAAGTAGCAGATGATGCAGGCTGGAGGTTGTGGGGAGGAAGAGAACTTAGGAGTGTATTAGGCATCTGAAGCTGCCAGAGGAGGGTTGTCTATTTGCTGTAATTTCACTTGGTTAAATTTCCTAGGTCTAATGCCTTAAAAGGTTTCCCTTGTGGATAAAAGCATTATTTCTCCTTGCTGTACCCTGTATTTCTCTGTGGGTGAAGGAAAGTGAGCAATTTAGATAATAAAGATGTACATATGAGCTTTAGAGAAGAAAACAATCAACCATGATGTTTAAAGTCTAAACTTTAAAATGAAGTATTTTAAACACTGCAGAGGTGTCTTTGTGTGTTTATTTAGAAACTCAGTGGGTGGAAATCATTGAGTGTTTAAGTGCTAACATAGATTTTCATAATAATATCCTGTTCTGCAGAGTCAAGGAAAATACTTTATTTTGCTTATTGTGTTCAGCTGTCTCAGTTCAGTGGTTTTTTCATTCTGATATAAGAAACAAGTAGAATTTTGGAACTTCTTTCCTAATGTAAGAATTAGAGAGGATGAAATCTGCTAATTCTGGAGCCTTGAAGTAGATCATTTTCTTCATCTCAATGATTTTGTTTAACATAATCTGCATTTCAAAATTTATGTAAACTTGCCTTTGCTGTATGCATCCACATCTGAAGTGGTTTTAGCTAATAAGCATGCAAATAAATTACTAAGCAAATTAGACACAGTTTAAGATAAGTCCCTAACAAAAATCTAAAAATGGCAAAAGAAAAGAGGCATATATAAAACCTTTCTAATTTTATGTGTAGATGATTAATGATTACTTACATGAAGTCTTTTCTGAATAGTCTTTTCCACGTAGTGGTAACTTGATACATCAGGTGACCAGGAATTGGAGACATAAATCTCGAAGTGTTGCGAGGGTGGCTTTATTGAACTGTCTTTTTGTCAGTGGAAGGCTTCAAAATTCTTCTGAGAAGGATTTTGGAATGAGGGTTGTAATACTGTGCCCAGAAAACCGAGATGATGTTACACAAAGGAATTGTTGTGAGTGGAAGGAGGTGTGTATGAGCAATACTGGCTGAGCTTTCAGCCTTTCTGGTAGATACAGGCAGTTGCTGACTACAACATGTAAAACTGAAAGGAACCCTGGCCAGGGAGTGGGGGCTGTGTGTGTCTGTGCTTTCCAGATTCCAAAAACCACATGCTAATGTAGTGATGTGCATGTTATTGAATGGACCTAAAATAGACGTGAAAAGAACACTTTGGGTTGCAAAGTCAAGATTTCTGAGTTTGTATCCAGGAATGTGTTGGCAGCCCAAGCATGTTTTGGTGGAGCTGATTCTTCGTAATAATGAACATTTGTAATATACTAATTGCAGTGATGATTTAATTTCTGATTTATGCAATATTCTTTTTTTTATGTCTGCTTTAACATTTTAAGAAAAGATTAAAAGGCAAAAGCCCCAAACCGATCAGTTTAGACCTCGTGTCTGGAACTTCTGTCATTGTCTCTGAGACAGTTTGAAGAACTTCCATGCTTCTAAAAACCAATCTGGCCAGACAGCTTAAGGATTTTTTTTTTCCCCATTTTACGTGGGAGCTCTCATATTAGTTTTGTGCTGCATGAATTTGTATAGCATATTGGACTTCTCATATATGTTAGCCTGCTTTTCTGATCTTGTACATTAAAATCCCTTTTCCTACTCTAGAATACTGGTATCTAGTTGCACAAACATGGTTTCTCATTTGGGAAGACATGCTAATTTTAAATGGATTTGAGCTATTACTTTGAAGGTAGAAACACGTATGAATTTCATAATTATTTCCTTGCTTGACTTATTTATTCTTTTTCTCTGTGCTTCTTCATAGGTTCCTTAAAACTGTGCTATGAATGGTGATTCTGGTGTGGGGGTGGTGACTTCACCACCTCCAACAACAGCCCCTCATAAAGAGAGGTATTTTGATCGAGTTGATGAAAATAACCCAGAATATTTGAGAGAGAGAAATATGGCACCTGACCTTCGCCAGGATTTTAACATGATGGAACAGAAGAAGAGGGTCTCCATGATTCTTCAAAGCCCAGTAAGAAAAGAAATGCTTCAACTTTAAAGTGACAAATTTATTATCTTTGTTTTCATTATGTGTACGGAATTGGAGAATTTTGTGGTATCTTAGATACATTTGATCTTTTTTCTTATTGGCCTTTCCTGATTTTTTTTTCCTCATTCTATCTGTTTGAATTTTTATAGTCTACTCACAAAGCAGCTCTACAGTCTGGCTTTCAGAATTTACATGATGATCATATTTTACATGCTGATCATAATCATATACAGATGATTATCTCTATATAATCATCAACCTTTTTTTCATATTTTCCATCTAGTCCTTTTAAAGCATTTTTCCACTGGTTTCATGTATTTATTTAAATGTAAATCTCTTAAGAGTAGCTCATACAAGGCACGTCTGTCCTGTACTCAGTTTTTCTTTTGGGATTTGGCCTTATGAAATATTTTTATAATCTTTCTGAAAAGGTGCACAGTAATGAAGTATGAATGATTGACATTTAATATTGAAGATGTTCCTTTGGGGAGATAGTACACGAACAAACTTTGCCTCATGACATTTGTTCCTTTTGTAATAACTAGTGGGTGACTTTAGATACAAAACATCACGTGACATAACTTCACTTGGAATAGGGATGTGGTGGTGCATTCACAGTTTTCCTATTAAGTCAACCCATTGGTTCATGAAAATATTAATAAATTGCTTAATAAAAATGTAATGACTTAATGACTGCAGTACTTCTCTTGCAGTACAAATTCCAGTGTTCTTGTAAAAGGCAGGAGCATTAAAACTCTTGTTTTCTTCTTTCCAGGTTAAAATATATTTTAAAAAATAAAGAAACAAACAAAACAAAAACCCTGGAAAATGTAAACAACCCCTAGTCTAAACAGGTTTTAAAAATTTAATGTTCATTGTTTTCTGTGTTCCTGGATGCCTTCTTGGCTCTCAGTTCCCTGTGAGCCAGAGTGACAAATTTTCTTTTCTGGTTCTGATACTTTTCCTTTCACATTTTGTGTTAAAGTCGATTGTACATTCTCCTCCTTCCAGAAATTCATACTAGTGAGGCTCAAAGACTTTTGGTGTTACTTGAAAAGAGAATGCTGGAATTTCCATAAAAAACCTCCCAGGTGACTCAGATCATTGGAGCTCCAGAGAGCTATGTTTTGAAGTTACAGTATGCACCCAGTAGTTATCCCTTGAGGTGTTTTTCAGAAGGGATGTAGCATGACTCCATTGAAGTGCAAGAAAGAAGCTGTGTATGCAAGGCTGAAGTTCATTTAAACATACATTACAACATGCAATGTCTTGTTACTAGGCCTTCTGTGAAGAACTGGAATCCATGATCCAGGAGCAGTTTAAGAAGGGGAAGAACCCAACAGGTTTATTGGCTTTACAGCAGATTGCAGATTTCATGACAACACACGTACCAAATGTCTACCCTGCAGCACCTCAGGGCGGAATGGCTGCGTTAAACATGAGTGAGTGCACCTTCAGCGATCAGAGCTGAATTCCTTCTTTTTCTTTTCTTGAAAGGCTTAAAATGAAGGCAGTGTGAATGAAATAGAGTACTGTGAAGTTCAAATGCTATCCTGTTCTGCTCACACAAACACTGAATACATGAAATGAATTGATTAGTTTCTAAATGCCACAGTGGTATGCGATGTGATTCATGCATATAGTTTATATCAAAAGTTATTTCAAGGATGGTATCTAAAATAAAAAATAAGCCTGATAAGTCTGTGCCATTAAAATTTTTAAAATATTTAAATACTGCTAATTACGACATGGTTTGTCTTCAGGAAAATCAAACACTCATTAGTAGTCTGGTAACAGTGAAGGTCTTTAGAAACTAATTATTTTTGCCATTGAAATACTGTTTGTAGCTTTCTCCTGTGAAGTGAAGCTTTAGACAAGAAACATCAGCAAGCAAAACAAAGCAGGAAAAAACCCAAAATGTGTGAATGCATGTACACACAGGTTTTGTGTTAAGATAAAATAAATCCTTGCCTGAGCTCCAAAAGAAATCTCTAGTTGTGACTATAGCATGGCCTGGTTCTGCTTTTTCAGTTATTTTTAACCACATTTCTAATTGCACTATAACTAGAGTTACAGTATTTGTATTATTTACCATAATCTTCCTCGCTCTAGCTTGTACTTAATTTTTCTTAAATGAACCTGTGTGCATCTTTTTAGGTGTGTAATTCACCTTGTCAGGAATGCGTATCACAAAATGTGGAATATTTGGGATTGTTTTTCTTTTCACAATGATGATGTATTTTGCAAACAGGCATTAGTTTGAAAGAGGAAAAAAATATTTTCCCTAGGAATACACTGTCATGTTAGCCCTAATTTATAGTAGGGAAGGAAATGAATGCTGAGTCTACCAAAGCTGAATAACCTCTCTCAAGATTGTCATTATATTTGTGTAAGATAAGTTATTTCATTATAGGAATGAAAATTTGCTGTCCATTTCTTAGGTTAATGTGTTCATGTAAACCAGTAAGAACAACCCATGTATTAGTGGTGAATGTTGCTAGGTTTGAACTGATACTGAACTCAACCCACCTTGTGCTTTTTTTCCCCCTTCTCCTCCTCAGGTCTTGGCATGGTAACACCAGTGAATGATCTGAGAGGGTCGGACTCCATTGCTTATGAAAAAGGGGAGAAGTTGTTACGATGCAAATTGGCAGCTTTCTACAGATTAGCAGATCTCTTTGGCTGGTCTCAGCTTATTTACAATCATATAACAGTGAGTATTGAATCAACAGATAACTGAACCAATTGTCTTAACATACAAGAGAACTCTTTCCCTCCCCTATCTGTCATTTTCTCTTTGTGTTTGAGAGAGCAAAGTGGTATTGAAAGCAGTGTAATAGTGAAGAGATTTGTCATTGCATCTCAGCTTGGATGTCAGCTACCACAATCTGAATGGAGTCTTGAGAGAGTGTACATGAGAATTCTTGGGATGAAATACAGATTGCTGAAAGACTCAGTCTTTTAGTGTCTCAAATGCTTTGAATAATTATATTTAGTATTCTACAAGGTCATTTCTTAGTTTTCTTGCTTTTTTTGCGAAGTACTACAATATCTTCTTAGTCATTCAGTTGAATTTTACAATTCAGGTACCAGCCTTTCTGAGAAAGAAGCCATAGTATTTCTGAACAGGAGTGAGCTTCTCCGCTTAATGAAGCGTGCCAACAATTTTCCTTGGGACTGAGTAATCATTGGCATCCATAAAAATAATGACAAGGGGGTCAAATCAAGGAGGTTTTATACATCAGAAGAATGATCAACATGAGTCTCATGAGTAAAGTCACAGCTGTGATGTGCAGCCCTGTCAATTGTTGTCCTAACAGAGCTGAATTGTTTTTTATTCTACATAATAGAGATTGTCCTTTATGTATTTTCAGCTTTTCTAGTTACAGTTGGAATGAAATATGGTAATATTATTTTTGCTGCTTTTCGAGAATTCAAGGCATATTATGTGTGAACAGATGAAGATGATAAATGATGTGTGTAGGCATAGGATCAAGACAATATTGGTTAGATCGTTCGGTTCCTTTTGTAAGGGAGCATATCCAACATAATGGTTCTTGTAAACAGCTCTGTGCCACCCCCAGATTTTTCATACGTGACAGGAGAATTGATTTTGTAGAAGGGACATTAATGCAATGAAAAGATTACTTGGCAAGCAGATTTGGAGATGGCTTTTAAGTGTAAAGTTCAGCCCTGGGAATGGTTGTACATTTAGGTATAAGATAAATGTAAGGAAGAGCAGCATGTCAAGGGAAGGCGTTGAGGCAAGAGCGTGTGACTGGGGTGGAATGCCTCAAGGTTGCTTTCTTTGGGGAGGAGTACAAGGAACATACCAGTTGAGGTGGAAGACAGTCAAAGCACTTGGAAAATGAGATTCTGAAAGTTTTTTAGTCACTTTTGAATGGTAGAGGAACTGGAAAGCTCTTGGTTTGTCAGCAGCAGTCCCAAGTCATAGTTCTACTATCTTTTACAAGCTCCTCCAGTGAACAGCGTTCTGAAAGATGACTGAAAGATATAATTTATCTTCAGAAGCTGATATAGAACAAGGTTGTTATGTTTATTAAGCAGTACCACAACCCTTTGGAATGTGGTGAATGCTACCACTTCATGCAGTGCTGGTGTTTGACTCCAGGTTTCACTTTTTTTGTGAGTGGATGCTATAATTACTGGGTGATTGCATTCAAGTTAAAAGCTTGTGCGAGTGCACTTGAGAAGTAAGGGAAAAAGTACAACAGCCTTCTGTGACGGTCATAAGCCTGTGTGTTAGAGGAGAATGGCACATACTCTCATACCCTCACAATTTCCATCTGGACATATCAGGGAGTTGGGTGGAGTATCATTGTTTTTTTTGGATCCTTCTCAATCACTGACAGTTTCTGTATGTGGAATTGCTCAGACTGGTGCAGTCCTGATGCAGAAGCAGAATTACAGAACATCAAGAGCTTTCATGCCAAGTAAGATAATGTTGAATACACTTGGGTACCTCCAGGGTTTTCATGTCAAGTGCAATAATATAGAGTAAACTTGGCTGCCTCCAGGGTCAGGCAGAATTTGTGATTATAGGTTTACAGAAGGTAGACATCATTCACCAGGTCTTCGTTTGCTTTGAGGGCATGAGCTGTTAATTGGATCTAATCCTAAAGCAAAGTGGTTTGTGAGTCTTGCTGCTTGTTTGTCTCTGATTTGAGCTTTCTTATTAGCTTTTGGGATATTTTGAATAATATTTGTTCTTCATCTTGCATAAATAAGTGATTTTTCTTGATCATTTGCACTTCTGTAGTGGGGAACTACTTTGGTGATTCATAAAAGTACAGATTACTTCAACAGACTCCTTCAGTTTAAGGCTCTTATGCTGTGGCATGTTCCCAACTGGTGGTAAAGGAAACTAGATCTGTGCTAGAAGCGTTTGCCTGACTGTACAACTACTTATTAGAATTTTTTTTTCCCTGCAGAACTATGGCAAAGTATATGTGTATTTAATGTTGCAAGTAGTAGAAGACATGAGGCAGGAGCAGTGTAAAGTAGCTGCATCTCAGGGAAATTCAAAACTCATAAATAACTTAGAATTAAAAAAATTCGAACAACAAAAAACTCAAACCCACAACACAAACTACCAAAATGCTGGGTAGACCCATAGCAAAGTGGAGAGTTGTCTCGTGTGTCCAGTAAAACTTAGGAAGCCTAATAATTCACCATCAAAAGACGCCTTAATTACTTAGATGTCCTGTACTTTTCATTGTACAGGCTTCTAAGAGATACATCCCAAGATGTGGAAGCTTTGAAGCCAAAATTATTTTTATATTATAAACCCCTGATTGTCTGAATGAGATGAGAGAGAAAAAACATAAGTGAAAGTCAGGATTCTTGGTAGAAAATTTGCAAGTGTGCTGTACTGCTCACAGATGTCTCGCAGGAAGCAGCATCAGTGGTGAAACCCTTCTCAGCATCAAGATGGTTTAGATCTGTGGGCCAATTTTTGTATTTTCTCACAGCCTTTTACTTTATACCTTATGTCTAACTAGGCTAGAAATATAGTTGGAGTGTAAACTCATTCCACTGAAAGAATTAACTTTTCTTCCCCATTTCTGTCAGTATTGTTCATTTTATCCATAGTGGGTGAGTTGTCATTATAATAGAATATAAGAGTTTACTAAATTCCACCATTCTGGAGGACTCTGACATGTTACTGCCATCTGGTTTTGTTTAACATGAGTTAATTAACAGTGCTGTGCATTGATTATCTGTTGTAGCATACATGAAAGTCGTATTGTCTGTTATAGGCATACTTGCCCATTCCATAATCAGGATGTAAAAGTAACTTTAATGGTTTGGGGTCTTCTTGTAATGCTTTAATAAAACCTTCTTAGTAACTCTTACTCTTGTTTTATCCTTAGGCCAGAGTAAATTCTGAGCAAGAGCACTTCCTTATTGTACCTTTTGGACTCCTCTATAGTGAAGTCACTGCATCTAGTCTGGTAAGCAATTGTTAATTTCCATAGCTGTAAAATATTCATATATATGTATGTATATAGATATGAATATATATGTCGCTTTAAATTCTATCCTAGAGAATATTTTACTCTTGTGTAATATGTTTAGAGCAATGTTATTGAACATGGCTGGTTTTGGTGCTGCTGAGGTATCTGAGAGATTTCTTTGCCCATGTTCACCACCACGTGTCCCCCAGTTGATCTCCCTGTAAAGAGGTGCCAGGTCCTTTGGACAGTGAATCACCTCATGCCCTTGAAAGCTGCTGGCTCTTGAGTCCAGCTTGTTGAGGGAAACCTTAGGCATTTCAGATACGAATGATGACAGCTGGTTATAGAGTCTCAGTGGTAGATGCTGAATTAAATCAGATTTTTTTGAGCCTTGATTATGAAAATAATTCTTTTCATTCCCAGGTTAAAATCAATATTCAGGGAGATGTGGTTGATCGTGGAAGCACTAACTTGGGAGTAAACCAAGCTGGTTTTACGTTGCACTCAGCAATTTATGCAGCTCGGCCTGATGTCAAATGCATTGTCCATATCCACACACCAGCAGGGGCAGCGGTAAGCTCGCTTCTGGCCTTGTCCTGTTCCCCCACCCTTCCCAAAGGGAAAACAGATGGGTCCCCTTAATTGTAGATTTGCTTCCTATTTGGAGGGCAGAGAGCCTGTTAGTCTGCCTTCAAGTATGGTTCTGTTTGAATCAGAGCCCATCCTTACTGGGTTGTTACCTGAATGGTTGGACAGTAAATTGAGTTCTGTCACTGGAAAATGTGTTTGTCATACATGTGTGTCCTTTACCACAAAAGACCAGATCTTTTGACAGTGAATCATAAAAGCTTTAGCATATTTTGTTGGTTTTGTAAAGCAGAGTTTGTCAAGGTTTTCTGAAATATTCAAAACTTTCCCAATATTTCTCTTTGGAAAAACTGATTACAAGTCAGTTCTGCCTCTTTGGAATGTTTTGAGAGTGTGATATTCAGTGTTCACATTCTGATGATTTTTTTAAAATAAGTTGATTAATCAGATTAATACAACCATTCTAAGGATAAATGATCAAATTCCTAAGATTGTGAATTACAGAGTAGCCTTCTAAAAAGTGTTCTTTAAGCTTACCTATCGTGCTGCAGAAGTATCTGTATACCAAAGTTGTTCTTTTGGCATGGGTGCAGGAGCGGGAAATAACTGAGTGGAGTGGAAGGAATGAAGGATGCAGTTGATTTTGGGGTTTGGTGGTTTCTCAGGGTTTTTTTCCTGAGTCCTTTTATATTGATGTTGCTGTTGTGTAAAAACAGCCATATTGAGACAGACCGAAAATCAATGTGACTTTAGTATCCAGTCCAAAAGTTATCAAAAATAGAGGCTGTACAGATGGAGTGTAAGACTGGTGTGTATGTACCTGCAGAGATAGATTAATTTAATACATAAAAATATGTTCTTATTTTAATTCTTATCACTATGTTTTTTCACTTTTTCTGCTGCAAGAAACTAAATCAGTTGTTTTAATATTTCTCAGGTTTCTGCAATGAAGTGTGGTCTCTTGCCAATTTCACCTGAAGCACTTTCCCTAGGGGAAGTAGCTTATCATGACTACCATGGTATTTTAGTGGATGATGAAGAAAAGGTGGTTATTCAGAAAAATTTGGGGCCTAAAAGCAAGGTCAGTATTTACATTTAAAATTAAAGAAAAAAGGAGAGGGGGGCAGTGTGTTTGTGTGGCAAGTATGTTCTTTAATCAGTAGCAAATATTCTTTAATCACGAGCATGAAAATACTTGACGTACAGCTGTTAACTTTTTCAATGTTTCTCTAGGTCCTTATTCTCAGAAACCATGGCTTAGTATCAGTTGGAGAGACTGTTGAGGAGGCTTTCTACTATATTCATAACCTAGTGCTTGCCTGTGAGATACAAGTAAGAGCTTTAATATGTTATGTAATAATACAGCCTGCTATATTAACCTCCAAACAGATTAATAGTTGCATACTTTACTGGTTCAACTCTTAGATCTAAACACAACGATGTGTGATATCACTGTATTGTGGGGACACATCCAAAACTTTGGTTTCACTGACAGTATTCCAGTACTGTATTGAAACCATCAATTTGCTGTCCATTAAAACAGATACTTCCAAAGATTTAAGACATCTTTTATACAAACATATTCATTTATTTAGTTTTAAAATGAAGTCGATTTCTTCTGGGTTTATGCCAAATTTTTAGCAGGTTTTTTTGGTTGATTTCACCCCATTCCCCACAAAAAACTTCAAGATGACTCTGTTGTTTTTAAGGTACGTACGCTGGCCAGTGCAGGTGGACCTGACAACTTAGTGCTCCTTGATCCTGGGAAGTATAAAGCCAAGTCTCGTTCCCCTGAGTCTCCAGCAGGTGAGGGTACTGTATCCCATCCCAAATGGCAGATTGGTGAACAGGAGTTCGAAGCTCTTATGCGAATGCTTGATAATCTGGTAAGGCAGGCCTTTTTGTCTAATTTTTTTATCTGATAATGTATAAAATACATTTTTTTAAAGCTGCATGTAGTTAGGATAGTTTCTACAGCCTGCAGCCTGTTCTTTCCCAAGGACTTGGAGACAGCATGAAAAGCATCAGGTGTCCTTTGTACAGATTGTACAGATAGCAGATTTACTTCTTATTCATAATCTGATTGTTATTGGTGAGATCAGAGGAGATCTTGTGGGATTTGGCACTTCCAGATCTGTGTGCTGGCACTCAATCTGTATTTTCCCCTCTGTTCCCATCCCCTCCCAAAATGTGTAAAACTATTAATGTCTTATTAGGTGTGAGGTCCAGCATACTTTGACTAAGACTCTACTACTACCCTATAAGAGTTTAAAAGACAGGCTTTAAATAAATAAAAGCCTTCAGATAAAATGGTTTCGCTAAGAACCCGTCTGTAATGAATGACCAGATACCAACATTTACTATCTAGCTTCATTGGGAAAGATGTGGATGGGGACAGCAGACTTCTTGTATCTGACTGGTACCTTTGGTGGATTCAGTTGGTATTTCCTAGAAAAACTGAAATCCAGTTTTACATTTCTTACTGCACACAGAAAGCAGGATCAGAAAAAAAATGGCATTGTACTCAGTAGGAATGTAGGAACAGAAAGGAGTTTTCAGTTACACAATACAGACCCTTAATATTATGATTAGCCACATATTGTATTGGGTAGTTAATTATATTAGGTGGTAGATAATTACTCAAGATGCATTTTGATGATTAAAAGTTGGAGCAGAACCCAAGTAAGGTCGCAGCAATGCTTAATGCATGAAAACTCTATAGAAAGCTAAGTCTGCATAGTTGGGGCTGATGTTTCTTTACATAGAATAGATAGATAATTTGAATACTTTGGGAACTAAGCTATTCACACTTTTCCTTTGAGCCATTTTGAAAATATTTTGCTAGTGGAAGCTTCTTTAAGAAACTGTTAAATGTCCTTTTTCTGTGTTAAATTCTGAGCATAATATGAAAGAAAGCATGGGCAGACAAGGCTAGTGTGAATAGGGAAGGTTAAAGGTAGAACAAAATACAGTTCAGAGGAAGTGGGAGAGTGAAACAACGTGAGATTAGGGATAGGAGTGAATAAGGACATGAAAGTAACATTCTTTAAGTATTTCCTTGTATACCGTATGTTGATTTCTAGATGTAAAAACACAGAAAAGATCTTTTTATCCAACCTATCATAGGGATGCTTCTTTATGCCCTTCATTTAGAATTGTGAGAAACTGTTGAAATGTTTGATTACGGTTATAAAAAACATGTAAATGAGTAGCTGGAATGTAGTACAAAGAAAAGTCATGGTTCTGCATCCAACTCCTGAGACTTGAACAATTACTTGAAAATTCTATGAAAAACACCAGGAAGCACTAATATACATTATTTCCCTTCCTAAAAAACCTAGTCCAGTCAAAAGGATTTTTTAAAATGTGTTTAACACATTGAAATACAGGTGGTAATTTTTTTGCTTAACTGTGAGAAGAGGCAGACCCGTAGCACTGCTCTTGATGAACTTTTCAGTCACCTCAGTGGCTTTTTGCAGGACTACTGCAAATTCTTCATAAAAGCTTAGTACAATGTTTTTGATGTTTGAGCTACCAAAAATGGTGACTCATTTAAATTGGTGGTTCAGAAGTTACTTGGATTGAAAAGGATGCTAATGTAGCCTCACTTCTGTGTGTCATCCCCTTTGACATGGCTGTGCCCACCATAGCAGGTGAGCAGCCATGTAAAGAAGAGGTGGTGTTGTAGAATGGTTTTCACAGTTAAGGGTATCAGTGAAGTTTCAGTTGTCTGTTGAAAAACTTGGAGATACAGAAGACTAATTCTGCTGCTTTCCTTCTCCAGGGTTACAGAACTGGCTACCCATATCGATGCCCTGCTCTGAGAGAGAAATCTAAAAAGTACAGCGATGTTGAGATCCCAGCTAGTGTCACAGGTTACTCCTTTACTAGTGATGGCGAATCAGGCATTTCCTCCCCCCTCAGACACAGTTTTCAGAAACAGCAGCGAGAGAAGACAAGGTGGCTGAACTCTGGCCGAGGGGATGATGCTTCTGAAGAAGGGCAGAATGGCAGCAGTCCCAAGTCGAAGACTAAGGTGTGGACGAACATTACACACGATCACGTGAAACCCTTGCTGCAGTCTCTCTCGTCCGGTGTCTGCGTGCCAAGCTGTATTACCAACTGCTTGGTCTGTGCCTACCTTACTGTTCATAGTTAGATGATGTAGAGCAACTTGGGGTGGCTGGCACTTAGAGGCTTTGGGAAGAAAAAGATAACTCTCCTAATTATTTCCTTCTTTCTTATATTAAAAAAATTAAATGTGTTTTACTAACCACTTAATTTGTATTTGGTTAGATGTGACCTGTAAAAATTATCTTGCTTATTAATACTTGAAACTGCTTAAGACTTCGGAGTTTTTAGTTTTTTTCTGTCTTTCCAAGCTAATGACCAAACAGATTGAATAACAGTTTTTACTAAATGGGTTCTGCATTTCAATGGTTTAATTAAGGACAGCTATGTTAGGGAGCTACTAATTCTCTCTGCATGTAAGTGTTTCAGTTAAAAATGAAACTAACAATTCAATGTACTTTTGTACAAGTATAGAGATAAAAAATTTTCTACTTTCTGTAACGTATACCAACTTAATCTGCAAGGTATTTGCAGTCTTCTCTAGGTATGAGAGGGTAGAATTGATTTCAAAGTATTTAGATCTTTTTTTCCCCCCTTAAGCAGTTTTTTCTTGTCTAGTTTCTCAGCTCCTTTTCCTGTCCTTGTTACTACACTTTTGTCTACCCCAAAGCCTCTGAGTGTTCACAACCAGCTGCCTTCTGCATGTAGTGTTGCATGTAAGTAGATGGCCATAAATGGAAAGTCTTTCCTAAAGTATCAGCTGGGTGCGGCATGACTAAAGTGCAGCTCAGGCCATCAGCAGGCACTAATCGATAGATTCTGCAACCGGTGCTTTTCTTTTGTTTCTCAATGCTGCTTACAGTTAAATTTTGCACTCAAAAGATATGTTAATTGAAAAGCAAAAGTATCAACTGCTTTCAAATGGACATCGTTAGCTGTTGGTGTGTAACTGTGGGTTTGATATTTTCTTGGGCATACACAGAGTGACTAAACTGAAGGCAGGGATTTGCATGGATACAACCTCTTGTAACGGTTGACCTCAAGCTCAGCTACAGGAGTTCAGTAATACTTTGGTAGTGGTACTATGGGTAGTGGTAATATGGTTACAGGTGAGTCTTAAAAATATAAAACTAGCACTCTTGAAAAAAAACCCACCACATTTTTTTTTCCAGAACACCTTAATTTTTATTTATCCCTACAAAACTCTGCTACACCTCTGAATACACTCAGGGTTCTCTATATTTTGAATACTTTTATTAAAAGTATCCTTGGGCAATGTGTATGCTAAAATACATAGTGTTAACATGTAGAAAGTCCCGAAAAAACAGGCACTCTCTCTGTGGTATTTTTGTGGTGTTCTTTTTGGTTTAAGAAATTTATAAATACATTTGTTGTTTGTACTATCAACATGTCACTAAGCTAAAGTATCATTTTACCTTGATGAAATATAGTTTTGTTATATTGATCTATAGTGGTGCAGATTTACCTTGATGAAATAGAGTTCTACCATAGCTTAAAGCTATGTATATGTTTGGACCAGTTTGTGCTTTTCAGCCTCAGCTCACAAAGTAGGTAGTATTTCATATTTGAAATTATCAGTGAAAGACTGAAGCAAAATTCTTCATCACAAACTAGTCTTGTTTAATGATATACTGAAGCGATAGATAATTTCAAACAGTGTAATGGGTTCGTGTATTTAAATTTTTTTATGCTTTCTATTAACCTAAAGAAAAAGTGGCTTGTTATGTTGAGGTTGTTTATATATATATATATATGTTTTGACTAAAAACTATCTTTAATAAAAAGCTGGAGTAGTTTTTATCTGAGAAGATAATCATCAGTGAGTATTTCACAGCTCCATGTTCATTCCATTTTTTACTTTACAGTTGCAAAACATTTTAAAATTCTGTTGCTTTCTGAAGTCTGACAGTTTCTGGCTATCTTATTGTTTCTTGAAGTTACTCAGGAAAAAATGCATAGCATTTGCTCTATAAACAGGTTTGCTTTACTGTTCAGTGCATTTTCTATGTAATAGTGATTGGAAATTAGGACACTGTACAAAGCAAATATATCAAGATAAAGAGTTAGTTGTGCATCAGATCGAACAGGACTCCATACTAAATGCACAGATCAAATAAAGCAACCTTCTATGAAGAACCCATGAAGCGCTTAAAGCTTGTGTTTGGGATATTTTTGTAACCTTCTGAGCTATGAGTTATAAAATATTTGACATCACCAAACTGTTCCTTTAGGTTGCTGTGCTGGTACAGCTCTTTGTTTGTGCAGAAACTAATTCTGGTAACATCATTTTGCTGAAGTAGCTTGTTTTAATGCAAAACTTTGGTGATGCCCACTCTTGCTTCACAGTACAGAATCATTCACTAAACCTGGTTAGTGACATCACATTGCTTTTCATACTTCTGTCATCTTATGCTTTTAAGTTTGCTTTGATGTTTGTTGGGTACCAGAGGATTGAATCAATGATCTCTGTCTCTCTCATGTTATTTTGTAAAAACACCCAGTGCAGAAAATGAAAATGGCAATAACAGGGTCTTAAAGCTCATGCCTTAGATCTTGCTGTACTTCTGTTTGGGTAAGGAATAGTGTCCTTTTTAAACAAGTATGAGCTCATTGAAAAATTTCTGATTAAAATGGCCGTAAGAATAAGCAATTATATTGGCATTTTCCTTCTCCTGTCTTAATATATCTACTTATAAGTAGGTGGTTTTTAGAAACACAAAACACTGCATCTGTCGGTGTGGTCAAGTGCACAGAAAACCAGCTTAAAAACCCCTCAGTCTGCATAATCTCTGAACTGCACATAGGAATGGCATTGTTTTGGGTGGAAGTTATTTGCAAGTTAACTGGCGCTCTAGTTGTTTTTGTTGTTGTTGCTAACTTGACTTGATAGAATGGTTCTGATCTCTAGAAATGTATCTGAAGGTATAGTTCATATTACTGAAGAAGAAAGCAACTAAGTCTTAGGAATGAATAGAAGAATGCAATCATTGGTTCAGTTCTCTGCTCTGTATGATGCATGATCAACTGTGATGTGACTTTGCTGCTCTGAGTGTCTGTAGCCATTACAGCAATTCTGACTCTGCAACTGTTCTTGATGTTACAGTGGACTAAAGAGGATGGACATAGAACTGCCACCTCTGCTGTCCCTAATCTGTTTGTTCCATTGAACACCAATCCAAAGGAGGTCCAAGAAATGAGGAACAAGGTTTGTAATAGCAGTAAAATAACTTCTTTTTTTGGTCATCACCACAATTAAGTTGTGTACTTGTAATGAACTAACTTACTTTGCTGTAATGACATTTTGGGGGCTCAGTAACGTGGTTCTGGTGTTGTCCTGTCCCTTTATAACTAAATAATGAAACAATTCCTAAGTGTACTCAACTCCTCTTGGAAAAAGTTGGTATTTCTGTTCACTACGTGAAGACTTTAATTTTTCTTAGACATGTTTCTGGTGCCTCTGAAACAGCCAGTCCTGGCTGGATGGTAGTAATTCTGTACCCTGAGATCATAGTTTTACATCAGTGACCTGTTTTCCTGTTCTGGTAATACCAGTTGAAGCTTTGTGGCCTAGACAAAGTAGTCTGTAGATCTCTCTCCATATTTCAATGTACTGTTTTATAATATGCTGTGATTGTTGCAGACTTCTTTTTTTGTCTTTGGAACTGCAAGTTAATCTTTTTGAAATGAACTTGCAGTTAATTTTCCTGGTTTTGAATTTCAGATCTTCTTGTCCAGTCTACCAACAGGAAAGCACTGGATAGATTAGAGTTTTTTCACTTTATTTCTTTTGCAATGTGAAATATACCCTGGTATCTTAACTTGTTCTGGATTGTTTTGATACCTCTAACTGATGGCCACATGGAACATGGGAGTTAGCATTCTGTCAAAGAAAGGCTGAGTGCAGGGTTATGACAGGAATCTAAAATCATTTGTATATGGCTGATAGAACTTAATGCTTGGCGCTGTAAAATAATAACCATCTGAAAAGAGAAATACAGTGAAGTTTCCAAGCAGTTTCTTTGTGTTTCAAACACAAATATTGCTTTATTAAAAACTTGAATGACATGCCTGAGAGAGTAAGTCTTAAAATTTTATACTTTCTCAATGATGAGAAGAGTAGTAAATTAGAAAGAAGTGAAAAAGATGGGGGATCCTTGTGCTTTCTGTGATACCAAGTATTAATAATACTTCTTGTTTGTGTATTTGTATGCATATATTTATTATAAGTTGAATTTATGAATGTCCTTTTTAGTTGTAGTGTAGAGATTTTTTAAGATGCATGCTTTTCTTCATTTATCTTGGAACAGAACCAAAATATTTTAGAAATAAATTTTGAGTCAGTTGTTCTGAATTCTTTACCACTGAAGGATATCTAATTTAAATAGATAATACCTAGGTTTAAAGATCTGATTTCTGTTCCCATCTTCTGTATTGAAGAATGGTGGTATTTAGGATGCAACAAAAGGGATTTTTTGAGAACTTCAGTGTCAGTTTATCAGCAGTTAAATTATTTATATGTCCTTTTGAAGATATGATCCTGTCTAGATGCAAAAATGGAAACTTGTGCAGTGTTTTACAGTAAGTTCTATAAGAAGATATTGTGGTGCCATATCAGTAACTAATGGCTAATGACAGAGACCTGCAACTGACTGGTCAGGTACAATAGACAGAAACCACGGAGGTAATATTTCTATTTCTCCTCACTTTTCACAAACTGGAGTTGTCTGTTATCTGTTTTACCATGACCTAGTACTAAAAAGCAAAGGATAACACCTTCTGTGGTACTTAAAGACTAAATTCAGAGAAATGTGAGGAACAGCCAGGAACCTACACATTTACATTCAAGTAGTGTTTGTAAGCTCAGCTTCATTTGACAGCCCTGTGGCCACAGCAATCACCACTTGTTGTTGCCTGTTGGCAGGTTCACTCACCCCTTTTTTTCAAACACAAAAACGTGATCAACTTTTCTCTGTTGTTCATGTGATTGTTGTTCATTCTGCTGCTTTCCTTTACAGATCCGAGAGCAAAATTTGCAAGATATTAAAACGGCAGGCCCTCAGTCACAGGTTCTTTCTGGGGTGGTTGTGGACAGGAGCCTTGTACAGGTGAGAGTATTAAATTCCTAAAACTATTAGCTTGATCTACAATATCCTCTGCTTTTACCTAATATATCACTATGAAATTATTCTTTGATTGGCAGAGAGTAACTGTTTATAAGGTAAGTCTTAGAGGTAATGCCATTGTCTTTGCAAGAGTGCTCAGGGTCAGAAATTTAGAGGCTTCAGCCATGTAGCCCAAGCATGTCTGTGGAGGATGCTTCTTGATTTTTTTGCTGAATGTAATGCATGAAATTCAGAAACCTTATTTATATGGGTTAGATTCTTGTTCAAAACTAGTTGGGCTTTGTGACAGCTTTTTGTTTGATTTCTGAGTTTATGTATCTTGAAGGATTAATACTGGGCACGCCGGGCTCACTGTGGGGCGGTAGCGTTTCGTGTTAAATATGAGATTTCATGCTTCATAGTATTTTATTTGAAGAGCAGTTTGGGGAAAAAAGCTATTACATCAATGAAACTTAAAAGCAGTATATCTGGATATACAAAAGACTATAAATCATAGCTTCAAGTAAAATAAGAATTAGAGCTGTGCAGTTATACTGTATAGCTGAATAAAGCTTTTTATATCCAAGTGCTTTCAACTGCCCCAGATAAGTATTTTCTGATATACTTTTTTAACGATTGGCAAGTCTTATCATGACCACAGCATTATTCATGTTGGGTGTCATATTGTGTGCATGTCAATTCATTGTCATATGCAATTTCATCTACCAGTTACTGTTTCTTTGCATGTTTTTAGCAAGCATCACAACGCTTTCGGTTGATGTTGTAAAGCCCGGGCTCGGTTTGCTCTGTTTACTCAATTTACTGTTGCAGGATGCTCCCCTCTCAGACTGTACGGAATCTATTGAAGGGCTCGATCTCACAGAGCAGGCCTTTAGTCCCGCTAAATCTCTGTCTGTTAGAAAGGTACTGCCCTGTCATACTGCTCTAAATACTGTTGTTCACCCTTCATTTAACCTCTCCTTACCTTTACCTTTTTCCTCTGTTAGAAATTATTTGGCTAGAAAGTTTTAAAAAGTGAAAATAGATGGATCTTCAAATTATGTATATGCACTGATGCGAACAGTTACTTTACTCTGTTAAGAGTGTCTTAAGGATCTTGATCTTTGTCTGTAGAGGCTGATGAGGAAACACTTTTGATGTTAAGGTGCTGATCAAGTCCTGCATATAGAGGGTTTCTTTATGCATGCTGTTAGTGTTGAATTATTCTAATTGGAGATCAGTTTAGAGTTAGCTTAATCTCGGCCTGATTACATCAGTGTAATTCTGAGGATACTTTGTGTGGTATGTGACAAACACCGTGAGCTCTTGATCCCAGAGTGCTGGATGCCTGGCTTCCTTAAAACTTCCTGCAGTTAGCGTCAAGAGTTGCTAAGTAATGCCACACACGTACAAAATCGATTGGCTTTCACATTTGTAGTCCTGTCTGTGCTTACATAATATTTGTTAAATACAGAATAAGTTCAAGAGGTGGGAGCATGTTGGAGTGGGCAGGCCTTGGGGCTGACTAAATGGAGCAGCTGCACACTGCAAATAATGTTTCTTAGAGCACACCTACTGTGGAAGCACAGTGTGTAAATAAGCATCAGTGCCTTCTCTGCTCCAGTGTTTTACCTAAAAGATTCTTAAATCTTGGTTTTAGGTCATACCTAAACACCTCATTATCAGAATAGCTTTCACATGAAAAATAAACCAGAATACTTTGAATTGTGCCATTGTTGGAAAGCTTGTGGTTTTAGAACTCTTTCTAAAGTGTAGTGATCCAGTTTGTGTTATAGATAATTGGATCATACTGAGAATATGATAGTCATAATTTTCACATTGCAGTTTGTTTTGTCCATGTTTTGAAAGGAAAAATAATAAAGCAACATTCCTGTATTTAAGACAAAGAATTAAATAAAGCCAAATTCTTCCAGGCAGTGCGTGGCTTTTATTTTCCACTTAATAATACCTTCAAAGTGAAAAATTACTTTTATGATAATTAACTCAACACAGGTGTTTTTTTAACAGTGATATATTTCAAGTTTTATAGTCAAACAATGACATAGCTTTTCTATAAAAGTAGTCAGACAGTTTACATGCATTTTCCTAGATGGCAGAGAACCCACAAATGGTCTACTGATTGTGATTTTGTCTAGTGGTATCCTGTTAGGGTTTAGATGTCCAAATTATTTGTTTCATTTTTTGTGGTGTCATGAAAGTGCTTTCTGCCTGAAATAGTGTGTAAAATTAGATCACAATGTAAATTGCAGGGCTAATTATGAAATAGAAGTGACCTATTTCATAATCTTTATTATTTTAATATGGATTGTGATGTGAATGCTTAATTTCCTGTTTGGGGAAAAAAAAACAACACAAGAAACAAAACCAAAACAAACAAACAAACCCCAAACCAAACAACCTCCTTCTAAAAAAATGTCACCCAAACCAAAAAATCCAATGAACCCTACAATAACAGCAACAAAAGAAAACCACCAAAGAAATTTCCTTGAAAGATTCTACCATAAAACAAACAAAGGGAGTGTAAGCAATCTTATGAGGCCCACACAAAACTCACCTGAAAATTTCAATGAAACTGAAGAATCCTGTACATCAAGGACCTAGGGACTTTTGGGTACCAGACAATGACAAGTTCTCAGTTGACAAATTCTTCGACACTCAATGATGGTTCATGTAAAAAGTTTCATGTAATTGCAGTACTACTTGCAGTGTATTACGATTTCAGTTAACACTGAGATTTATATCAAATACTAATGCACACTATTTTAGTTGAAAAAACACCTCCTTGTGTACAGTATGCATGTACTGCTTTGAGCTCCTGTGCCTCTGGCTGCAGCAGTGAATTCTCCATCTTGCCTTGTTGCTTGCTTTATCCATGTTCTGAGAAGTCCTGGCCATGTTGCAACACAACCTCCTTGTGTATCATGTAATTTTATTCTGTTCAGACTTGGTTAACCAAGCTTCTGCTGCAGTCTTGGCTGATTGACAGGGAATGTTGGTTATTCTTACCAAC
Source organism: Chamaea fasciata (assembly GCF_029207755.1). Classification (NCBI taxonomy): domain Eukaryota; kingdom Metazoa; phylum Chordata; class Aves; order Passeriformes; family Sylviidae; genus Chamaea; species Chamaea fasciata. Next base: position 4,289,781 of record NW_027094091.1, on the reverse strand, counting down.
AACCATTCTGCAGTCTCATAAGAAAATAAATTCACATGAATTTTCAGTAATTTTAAATAGAAGGGATTCACCCATTTTGTGTCTCTTTAGAATGGAAATTCTGTGGCTTTGTTCTTAGTGCAGACCCTCTCAGTGCTGCCCCAGAGGTGGCACTGGGTTTGAGTGGCAACTTCTACATCAACAGTACCTCAGGAATCTTGGTGTTTTGGAGAAAGGCGCTGCATTAATGTCAGATTGTGTTAGGAGCAATTGTTAGACCATTATTATGAACCTCCTGTCTGATTGAAAGAATTGGCGTACATAAAGTGCCAGTTTTGGTCATACTTATCCCCGAGAACAAGGTGAAGTGCTTGCCTGTTCAATAATGGTCAGTTTTGAATTTTTCTCTAAAAGCCAGTCTTGGTGTAGAAGTTACAAAATTACTTGATTATCTAAAATTTTCATGTAGGAAGTATGAGGTCCATGTTTAATATGAAGGTTTATTGCATAGCATTAGCTATAAATTACTTTCCCTTTGTGTCTGTGGGAGTGTATGCCCCTACAGGGTGAAAACGCATTCTCTTCATTAATATAATCTACCCAGTGTTTCTTACAGTGAAGAAAATGCTGATGATAGTTGAGTGCATACACATGGGATCAAATTTCAAATAATCATCTAAATACTTTTGAAATCAGCATCAAAGTAATACTAGGAGCCACATAATCCTGATGAGATCACTAGAACATTAATTTTTTTCATGTCATCTTATGTTGAAACAGTGTAAGTCTATGGGAATTTATTCCCTCTCTACAGGCTCTTTAATACTGGAGGTAACTGCAGACCAATTCTCTTGTTCAGTTTTTCTGAACACTCTTAGTAATCTCTGAATGGAATGGTCAGGTTGATAGCTCTGCAAAGTCTTGTCTATTTTAGTGTCACATTTAACAATTGGAAATATGTTCTGTACTGTCGTTTTAGTCCTTTTTACTTATTTTCTTTCTGTCTCATTTTGTGTTGTATATTTTTATTTGAATCCTTAGGAGACTGTTTTGTGGCCTATTCTGTGAAATAAAATATACCTGCTTCTTGATTTAGAAGTAATGATGGTTTTGAGTAATCATACTGGTTTAGAGGACCCATACTCTAAACTACTCATAACATACTACTGTAATTTATTTCCCACGTAGACTCAGTCCCTCTACCCAGTATCGTTTTCATTGGTGGCCTTTGAACTGCTTCCATATTATTGATACTGAATAAAACTGGATGTGTTAATCTGTAATCAGCTTTCAGCTGATCAAAAGTTTTCCTTTCTGATCTCTTGTATAATTTTTCTGCTTTTATGATCCAACGTTGTTGCCTCTGATCTTTTCAATGCTGCTTCTCTTGGGTCAAAGCTACTCAGCAAGTACAAATATTGTTTGCATTGATTGTGGGTGTTTTTTGTGAGGGTTTCATTTTCTTTGGTTTTTCTTTTTTCAATCCAGTAATGTGGTATGCTTGATTTGTTGCTTTCATTCCCAGTATTTAACAAAGGTCCTCCCAAGCAGGAGAACATGTCATTCTGGTGCACCAGGCATCTGCAAACTGCCTGTCTTGCTGTTTGTCACCATTAAATCAACAGGCATTGAGTAACATTGGTTCATTAGAAGTTCTACCCAGTGGGTCTGGATTTAACTTGCAAACATTCAAAGATTCTTAGAAATTCCAGGGATACTGATGGGTACTGTGGGTCTTGTTCCTCTCTTGTTCCCAGAAAACTCTAGAAACTCTGCCTGAGGTCAGTGCTTTACGAGGTCCCGCTACTTATGCTGAGTTTCAGTTAAAACTATGGACTTAGTTTGAAGTGTAGGCAAAGACAGAATAGAAAATATAAAATTTCCATGGCCATCTGTTTTCTGCCATCATTAAAAGCCGAGACCTGTAGTTTTAGGGGTGTTTTGAATTTGCTACGAAACAATTAGGATTTGTACAAAGGTTGATGTTTCTCTGACGCTTTTATGCGTTATCTTCTGAGAGAAGCTGTTAATACTGTTACTATGAAATCAATGCTTCATGGATATAGTTGAGAAAAGCCTTTGACATTCTACTGTCATTCTCCGTATAAAATGAAATTTCCTCTTATTTTATGGAGAAATGGAAGTGATCTGTAATATTTTAGAGATGTTTCTCTCCTGCAGTTCCTCTCAGGGTCTTGCAGTGGAGATTTATTGTTACGCTGTTTGTTCTTTGGTACTTCTGGCTGGTGTTTGCTTCCTGAAGAGCAGCACAGATTCTAACAACCATCTTACCTCACTGGGTTGTTCTAGACCAGATTTCTGGAGATCTCTCATCAGGCTTTCAGAACTGCTCTTGTCCTCCTTCCATCCAGACATTCTTGTCTGTCACCTCTTTGGTGCTGATAGCTTATCTAAAGCAGCTCTTGCCATCCAAAAGAGCATTCTGTCTCCTTGCATCATCAGTTTTACAGTGGCCATCGTGTGCTTGTCCATGAAGTCTGGACATGGGATGGAATGTTTGTCTCTTCAGGCACTGCATGTTTTTGAACTGTGCTTTCTAATGCTTTCTTTTAAATATTGGTACAGACAACATTTGAATATGGAGTTGACCTGGGTCAATCAGTAGCCCGTACCTATTGGGTAATGGAGTTCAAATACCTCTTTTTGATGATGAAGACAGTTTGGGTGTCGCCATGGCACGGGGCACAGGTCACACATCATTTGTTAACAAACTAATGTCAGAGTTCTGTATATCCAATGGGAAAAACGAAAGGCATAGACAAGTCATTTGAGAGATAGAACAGCTATCTCCAGGCAAGCATTTTCTGTACCTGAGACAATGAAAATCCAGTGGCTGTAGCCTTTACTGTAGAATTAGAAAAGAAAAACTAAAAACTTTAGCATTAGAGAATCTCCGATGCAGCTGCTTTTGTCCACTGGAACTTATTGTACTTAGAATTGCTTGTTATATTTTAATTTGTATAACTTTTTATCTGGCTTATATGACACATGTTATAGATGTAAATATGCTAACTTGTATGAGATTACAATTAACCTTAATTACTTTAAAATGGCTTATAATAAGCTGTTTATCTGGTGTATACAGAACATGTACAAGATGGCTTTTTACTATAACATCTGTTAAGTGTAATGTAGTAGCTGGTAGAAGTGGCTTTTCTGTTATTGAAAAAATGCAAAGCAAAACAAAAACCCAAAGCAAAATAATAATAATAAAAACCCCAAACAAAACAGAAACAAAAATACCCATGAGCTGAGTTCTTGACCCTGTAAGAGTATTCTGTGCCCAGACTGCCATGCAGGTGGGCCTGGTATCATGTTTCTTTTGTGGCAAGAAAAAGAAACTTGATATACTTTTGTGACTTCAAATATAATTCAGCTAGACTGTTTGGCTGCTGTTTGATTTACTGCTTAATGGTGGATATTCCCTGGTGGGGACCTGTTTTCTCATTTATATTAACCTGTGAATCAATTAAAAAAAAATCTGTAATAGATTTTTTTTTTTACACTTAAAGAGGAAAAAGTAGCATTTTCCAGGTTGTATTTTTGTTTTGTTTTTGGTTGCTTTGTAGCCTCTATGTCTTTAAAGGTTCTGCAAGTTACTGCCTGATTGCAAATGTATCTTAATTTTCTTTTGCCAGGGAGAACTGGTGACTGCATCAAAGGCAATAATTGAGAAAGAATATCAACCAAAAGTCATAGTGAGCACAACAGGACCAAATCCCTTCAATAAACTCACTGATCGAGAACTGGAAGAATATCGCAAAGAAGTAGAAAGAAAGCAGAAGGGACCAGAAGGTTGGTTTCTCTGTGTGGGTTTTTTCTGCAATAGAATGTAGTACCAGCAAGTTTCTTAGTAATTGGAAGGTGGGTTACCTGCAAAGGCCACGGATAAATTACCCAGCTTTTGTATGTTTCAGTTTTTCCAGTGTGAATTAGAAATTTGAAAAGCATAATAGGGATAAAAAATGTGATCTAAGTGTTTTAAGTGTTCTGCAAAATGCATAGATCTCACTCTAAAATTGTTCCTATAGACAAACTGGACAGTAGGGCCAGTTACTCCTGCTAGTAGGAAGTTGAAAGCTTGAAACTTCAGTAAAAAAGGTGTTTCAGTACTGGTTTTGTTCTGTTTTGTTTCCCTTGGCCCTAGAACCTAAGCTAAGGTGAGGTGATGGTGATGCTTTACAGCAGCAACAGTGCAGGTTTCGAAGTCTTTGAAATTTGTAGATTTGAGGAATATGTTGAATGGAGAAGATACAGAAGAACACTGATTGTTGCTTGGAAATAGGACATCTCGGGGACTTCTACCAAAATGGACTTTTTCAATTATCCTAGAATTATGACAGATTTGTGCTATAAAACGAGGCTGTTGGTGCATCTGAAGTGGTTCTGCTTTATTTTTTGTACTTTAAGGGATGATACTTACAGTGCTTATCTGTTGTGAGGTTCTGAATTGGAGTCATGCAGAAACCCAAAGTGCTGTTTCTTTTGCAGTGTGTGTTCCTTACAGCTGCTTTTTGGGACCACAATGTAGGACCAGTTGTGTTTGGTTTATGAAGTACTGGGTGGTGGGTGGGATGCCGTGCTGTCATGCCTGTTTAACTGCATACCTTTATTCTCTCAGTAACAATGCCACATCCTTCTTAGATAAGGTATCAAAATATGGAGAGACTGTGTTACTGAGACAGACACCAGCTGGGGAACAGAGTGCAGTGCTTAGAAATCAGATCATCAGTGAGCAAAGCACATCAGATAAAAAATCTCTGGATTTGAAAGGCAGATCAAACACCTTTCAAGGAACAGATACGAAGACTTTACAGGATCGTGACGCATCATCACTGTCTAAGTCTTTAGATAACATTCAGTTTGCTGCTGCATGGGTTTCTTGTCAGACCATGCAGCAAATCATCCCACATCTAAATGGAGAAGAGCCAGATGGGCAGAAGTCCTCCCATAAGGAATTTCATACTGCAGTGATCAAAGCATTAAGGTCCGATCCTGACCTTTTGGCTGAGGCCTCAGGTATTACTAACATGGTACAGCTGTGCTTGCAATCCAAGGAACAACCTCTTTATCTACACCATGTGGAGATTCTGTCAGTTGACTCTCATCTGTGGGGCTGATTTCACATTAATTGTGTAGGTGAACTGGATGGAGCAATGCTTTAGTGTTGTTCCTGATATATGGTGTACTCTATTAATGTTTTCCTTTGGATATAGGGCTATTTAAAGCTGGAAGCAAGGGGGATCCTCCTTACTAATAACAAATACTCAAACCACTGTGAAATCTGTTTGGAATCATATAATTACTGCATGTTTTTCTGATTATCTGTGCAGTCTTCTTTTCTTTTGGGATGCAATTTTGTTTACTTCAAATTTCAGCAATACAAAGCAAGCAAAAGAGTGTTATCTTGTGTAGGCCTGGCAGTATATCCCCTCCTCCATATTTGTTTATATCTTCCTTGTGGGTTTTCCTCACAAGTTTTCTTTATAACAGCAGCATTAAAAAATTCATAAATTATTTAATTTCTCATGCCCTCTTAAAGGAAAAAAAAAACCCCAAACCTCCAAGAAGAGCTATGGAGCACAACAGCAACTTGAACAGTTTTGTTAGTATCAAACTATCACTTTATTTTCTTTTGCTTGTTTTGGTATTATTTAATATCCTGGCAGAATTTTGATTCAGAAAAATGTATCGGTATCTTTTGTGCATGGAGCGAAAGGAAACTTGTTTACTTACATGCTTAGAGGTTTTATTTGCCTTTATAATTTCCCTTTGCCTACACCTGCAGAGCCTTCAGAAGATGGCAGGCCACAGAAAGAGAAAAGCCCCCCTGACCCCAGCTCAGCTCGCACTCCTCCCAGCACGCCGATTAAAATAGAGGAAGGTACGTGGTGCTGCCGCGGGGCCGGGGACCAGTAACCGCATCCTAGTGACTGACGCATGGGAGTACATGAACTAGAGCTAATTACAGTCAGTGACTTCTTGTCTTTCATTGTTGTACTACCTACCAGATACTCCACTGAACTGTGAGTCTAACAGGAGTTTTGTTTACAATAATAAAGAAGTGTGCATTAATATAAAGACAAATTTCCATCTCTTCAGAATTGCCTTGTCATCTCTTGGTGTTTCTCAACTGATTTACCTTTTTGTACGTTTTCTGCAAGATAATTGCTCTTACTAAATGAAATAGTGTCTGATGGTGAACCAGACACGTATCTAGATGCTATGGTAAATCTTCTTCACTGATTGCACATTTCTTAAACATTATTGTACTTGGATTACACTTCAGTAAATCTTTTCCTTCTCAATTTGAATCTAAATTTGGTTATTTGCTCACCTTATTGTCATAGTTTTAACTAAAATGACAGCAGAGCTGCTGAAGTTGATAATTCCCTAAAAAAAGGATAAAATTATACTCTTGATCAGGTGTAATCCAATTATTGAATTATTGTCTTGTTTCCTTTACCTTGTACATTGGATATATCACTTGTCTGTTAGTCTGCCATTCATTACTTCATCTCATTCTGTTTTCTACAAGAATGGTTGCAACCATTCTTCTAACGTAACACGATGGCTGTGATGAATGCATAGATTCTCTACTTGTGCTTTTTTCTTCTTGTGGCTGCGTTACAAACAGGAGATGGATATGCTAAAGAATACCTGTTACCATAGTAAGTATCATTCCATACTCTGACCTGCTTTTGTGCTTTGCTTCACTCTTGCATCTTTGTTTAACTAAGGTATTTTTTTTGGTTTTGCTTTTTTTTAAAAAAAGCAGGCTTTTTCAGTTGAGATGTTGGTTTCTTTAGTTCTCAGATCCATGTAATTCCAGGCAATTGCAGATCTCATGTTAAAGCACACTCCCCCTTTGAGAGAGACTGTGAAAGTCACCTTCCGTGTCTCCATATCTGTGTGTCCGATTCCTCAGTTTACAAAGGAATAGTCTGAAGTTGCCTGCCAGATATAGCTGAAACAGCCCTGGGAGTTTCTACCCCAACAGTTTGCTGCTGCCCACACAGCTTGGGCCTGGTAACAAAACAGAAGAGTTCCTAATCTATTCCAGAGCGAAATCCACTGATGTGTGGATTTAAATTTACCCTGCAGACTTCTGCATGGAAATGGATATGGGACTACTCCGATGTTTTTTTTTTGTGTGTGTTAACTGTAAGGAATTCAAATTCCAGCCAAGGAATAGCAGCAAGTACTTGGTGGCAGCAACTTCTACAGCTGTTTTGGCTAGCTCTGCAGGGCTCCTTCGGATTATACTTTAAAGGAATAAGGATGTTTGTATGTCCTGTTATATCCAAAAGTCAGTGTGTTTGTCATAGGTGTGAAAGTCAAACTATATTGTAGACACCTGTGATGTTACTGATAAAGTTCTAAAACCTGAAAGTTCTTTTAAACAGGGAATTGTGTTCAACAAACTCTTCTATTTGTATAGGTTTTCCAGGACAAACATACAAAGCTTATTTTACAGAGTAACTGGAAGTTCACACCATGATGACTTTGGCTGGGGGAGGTTCTGTTGAATGACAGTGTTCTCAGTATACAACCTCTTCTCAACATTGATTCATCATATTCTTTAAGTGTAGCTGAAATCAGTCAAGTTTTTTTTAACTCAATTATAGCCTAGTTTGTATGTTTGTCCACATCTTTCTGTTAAAAAAACCCAAACCAAGCCCCCATAAACCTTTATTTTCATAAATAATGTGAATTGTAAACACACACCAGTATTGATGTTATGCTTTAAACTCTTAAGCCACAGTATATATATGTATCTAAGGGGAGAGCGTGGATGTAAACATAGTTATTTCAAAAAACTTTTAAAATGTTGAGGTGCTGCTGATATTTTAAACTGTAAATAAGTTTTTCAGGAAGAAATATGTTTTTAAAGTTTTCTAGTTGTGTTACTGAAATCCATCCAGTAGAGTAGCAGGGCGTTTACATATTGTGTGCTGGCTTAATTGAATGTGGAATTTGTAAATCTTCTGAATTCCGGTAAAATATTGCCCTTAGCAAACTAGATAAACAGATGTTTGCTTGATTCCAGCATCACATTAATCTGTTTATTAAGGATGATGGGAACTTGACAAACTGGGAAGGATGGCTGTCCTGGGTTAATGAGTTATAAACCCATTTATATTTATTCAATGCTCCGGCCAGCTGGCAAATACTGACTGAATGCCTGTAGCTTCCTATTCTTTAATTTGAAGAATCTCTAATCCCTTTTTTAAAACTTCAAAACTATCTTTTAAACTTAATTTAAAAAAACAGACGGTCCAGTATGGTGCCTGTTCTAAAACTTGGACCAACTAATGAATAGAATATAGTATTTTTTTACTTGGAAGGGACCTACAATGACCATCTAGTCCAACTGCCTGACCCAATTCAGGGCTGACCAAAAGTTAAAGCTAATTGTCCTAAAGTCTCTTGAACACTGACAGGCCTGGGGCCTTGACCAGCTCTCACTAAGTGGGAAGCCTATTCCAATGTCTGACTACCCTTTCAGTAAAGAAATACTTCCCAAAGTCCTGTCTGAACCTCCCCTGGTGCAGCTTTGAGCCATTCCCATACATCCTGTCACTGGATCCCAGGGAGAAGAGCTCAGCAATGTTTTCATTTAATTCCTGAAAAGTCAAATCCAAAAGCAGGTAGTGAAGTGGTAGTGAAGAACTGTAACTGGTGTTTCTTATGAATTTGTGTGTGCCATACATAGACAGGCCAAACTACAGCTTCAGGAGGCAGCTTGTACTGTACATAACTGCTTTCTCTTTTTTGCTCTGATTTAAATCCTGCCTGCATTATAACTTTCAAACTGCTAACCTGTGCATTCCGAGTGTTTGGCACTGGATACTAGTGTGTGGTGTTTATTTAACCTATTAGAAGTTCATGGTGCTCTAGGCAAAACATGTTTGTTTCCTAGCAGGTATTCACAAAACAGAGCCATCTAAAATATATCAGAGAATTATTAATCCCATCTGACAGAAGTAAAAAGAACACTGTCATTGTTATAGGAAAAAATGTGAAAGTATCAAGTAGTTTCTGTAAATTCTTGTGAAAGCTGTCAGTCTTTTCAAATTAAAACAAGATCTTGAAAGGAGGAAAAAAATAGTTGCCTTTCATTTGTGCCTCACAATGAGCATGGCCTGGATTTTGCTCTACATTCCTCCTTACGTAACCTCAGTGGGGATAGATGTGGCTCAGCTGACGGGACGCTGCTCGGCTGCGGCGCACGGAGAGCATTGCAGGGAACTCACCAAGTGCTCCTTGTTGAACCCCTGCACAAAGAGGAGCCTTAAACACAACTGCCCTAAAGCACAGCGGTGAGTGGGGACACTGTTGCACTTGAGGGAGGAGTGGTTCAGTTCCCCTTTGGGCATACAGCTACCGCTGGACTCTTGATGTTCCCTTTTACAGGGTGAGTTTGGCTGTTGACATCACATACAATAAACAAAACAAGCTGTATTGCATAACCTGCTGAGCTCATTTAATTTGATAAACTACATGGATTTTACTTATAGGAATCCATAATATGTACTCATATCTTGCCAAAATAAAGTGAAGCCTTTGTGATAGGAAGTTATATTTTGAAGCAACATCAGTTAGATCTCGTGAAAGAATATTATGAACATCCCTTCATTGGGATTATAAATTAGCAAGCGAACAATTTAGAAATTAATGGATTTGCACTGCAAATCAGCAATTAGTTTTATGTCTCCAAAAGAAATAAGAATAAAGGTATGGAATTGCAAAACACTCTACTCAATGCCAATGAAAAGTGTAGGTTTAATTCCTGCTTTGTTTGCACTAAAATACTGTGTTGCCTGCAAATGTCACGAGTAACACAGGAGTGAGGTCTGAGCAGTTACTTTCTTGCTGATGGAATTCAGCTTCATTTGTTCTGTGTGAGGAAGCTTAAAAACAAACAGAAGTTTGGAATATCTTATTTCTTCTGAGCCCAAAGCTGGAGAACATCCCTATTACAAAGGCTTTCATGCAAAGTAAATAATTAGTTTCTTATAGAGCGCGCTCACCATCCACTTGCTTCGCTTGCCCCGCTCCAGGGACACTTTTGTAAACTGACTCTCACTGTCTGTCCGTCCACCAGAGACACGGCAGGACCAGACCTACAGAGATGACAGTGATGCTGCAACCTTCAAGCAAACCCTCCCAGATCTCACCCCTGATGAGCCTTCGGAAGCACTCAGCTTCCCTCCCTTAGGAAAGGAGGAAGGGAGATGTGATCACAATGTGCCCAAAAGCCAAACAGAACCACCTGCAGTGGAAAATAAGGAACCCCAGTCCCAACCCACTGAAGAGCCAGCAACACCAACAGCTGAGGAGGGGACAGCAGCTGATGCAGGTAGTGATGAATCTCCAGGGAAGTCCCCATCAAAAAAGAAAAAGAAGTTTCGCACTCCTTCCTTCCTGAAGAAGAGCAAAAAGAAGAGTGACTCCTAAAGGCCAACCCACTGCAGAAACACTGTCATATTTTAAAATCCATTAACCACTAGAATGTACCAGATCGTACTGAGTGTTTTGTCTTACTATGTAAATGAATGCCACAATTAATCCAACCAGCCCCTCAAGTTATGGCTTGATTGTTTAGGGTTATAACCAGAAACTCATGTCCAAAAAGGTGCTAATCCTGTGTGTTCAGCAGCTGCCACAGATCTGATCCCTAGTTAGTGATCAAATGCAAATGACTTCCCATGTGGAAGGCATTGATTCCCTATTTTTAATTTAAAGCCTGCACTGCTTTGCAAAAGAGTATAAAAAAATCACAGTTAAAAATAAAACACCCATTGCTTACCACAAGAATTGTTCTTTCCAATATTCTGTTCCAAGTCACAAGTAAATTTCTTAAATTTTGACTTTTAGAGAGGATGCTTTTGCAGTGGTGTTCTCAAGGGGGGTGAATTCTTGAACTGACAGGTTAACTTCTGCAAGCTTGTGAGTTCAGGTTGTGGTTTGGCCAAGCTTTGAGGCTCTCCATTGCTTCCTCTCTTTCTCCCCTCTCACTGTTGTTACAAAATGAAGGTGTTTTTCACTTTGTTTTATTTTATAACTGGCTGGTGAAATCAGTCTTTGATGTCTAGGACTGAAATGTCCGTGGTGTGTTCGCTCATGGTGTGTGTTCAAAGAGCCCAATCTTGGCCTGTTTTTGGTCTTTTTATTTTCTTTCTAGTGAATTGCAGTTTAAGGGAAATCTGTCTTTGCTCTTGCCTGGCTGAGTCATGTGGTGATTTGGCTGTTAGAAAAGGTTAAAAAGTAACTGAAGTAAAAGTATTTCAGAAGTTTTTCAGCTGGTGTTGTGGAGCATGGGCAGGTGTATTTTGAGCCTTAGCACAGGTTTTTTCATCCTCTTAAAAATCCCTTTGTTGCACATGCAGCCTTTTGTGTTTGTTCCTTCCCACTGATAAAAATGTAAATGCATTACACTGAGTATTTCACCTTGTTTTATAGTAATTATATTTTCACTTACAAAAGCTGGCATTTCTTTAAATCTTTTTGTTGTCGTTGCCAGCGGTCAAGTACAGAAATCCCGTGTAACCTTAAAGGTGTATTTTCACCGTTTGCTATAAATGTTTGTTTAATGTGCAGCATGGCAAATCACTCTCGCCACTGAGTTCACTATTTCCCAGTTATTGCCATGCTTCTGTCTATCACTAATTACAAAAGTAGTTTAAGATCAGGTAGGTCAAGCTTGCGGAATTCTCCAGAAAGCGGCTGCCGTTCCCTGGCCCAGGGCCGGCGGGGCAGTGACCAGTTCTGGTTTCTAGAATTTGCATTTCGGGTTTGACAGCAGCAAACCCCGACACCCCGTGGGGGTGAGGGCAACACACTGACTCACAGTAAGTGTCTGTAACACAACAGAACATGGATGTAACCTTTTAGGACAATATTAAATGTTGCAATCGGTAAAATAGCAGAGAACTAATGCCTTACATTCATGCAGCAGAAAGCACGGAGGGCCGGGCGGGTGGAGCGGCTGGAGGCAGCTCTGGGTGGGCCGAGCAAGCCCCGTGTCGGGCTGGGAGGTGCCGATGCCTCGGGCTGGTTTCGGGCAGCCAAGGGAACAGCTGGAAGTGGAATTGAGCTGTCAGTGTTCAAGTGAGAACAGAGGTTTCCAGGAGGCCACTGGGGCCGTGGGAAAGGCGACGGGGCCGGTGTGGGACAGAGCAGGCGGGCACCGCGCCGGAGCCCCCGGACAGCAGCGCTCAGGCAGGACTGCATGGCACGAATGGCTTTCAGCTTCTGCTCTAACATTGTATGTCCTTGCACACTAGGAAGCAAACAACACTTATTTTGCTAAATTGTGTTTTATTGCAGGGTCGTAACTAAATGACTAATTGCTGTATGTTTCAGTTCTTTACTGAAGTCCCTCCATTTATCTTGACCACATATGCAATGACTCTTAATTTCTAATTTTGTAGTTTGTTCTTTTAGTTCTTTGTATTACGATATGAAATGTAGTCATGTATGGTAGTGTTACACACTTTGGGGCAGAATAAAGTCCTGTATTTTTCTTTCTTTCTTGTATCATTAAGTTCTACTCACAAATAAAACTCTTGAAAAAAAAAATCATGCTCTGCTTTCAACACTTGTAGACTTTTATTCTGTAGCCTCATTTGCTAAGTTTTCTTTTAATGATTAATATGTTGATTATTGATGGCTTTCATTCTCAGAAAATACTCAAATTTGTTACTGCAGGGCTCCTTTCCCAGAGATTCCCAGCTCAGCAGTGGGCAGAGCCTGGTGGTGGTTCCTTCCCCCACCCATTAGCTGGGGTCAGCATGGTGCTGTCAGCCGTGGCTGGCTCCCTCAAGGAGGCCTTTGGCACCTTGGGTGAAACTCTGGCCCCTTTTTGCCTCAGCCAGACGGGGATGTTCAGTTCAGAGGGGTGTAACAACTGCAACGAACTGAGCACAGGACTGTTCAATGGATCCATTTATTGTAATGCAAAAAGAACAAGGCTTGGTCATCAAAAACATCACGCAGTATTAGAAATATAAAACATCTCTCCAAATTTAATTGTGTATTAAAAACAGTCCACCTGTGCCACAGTACCAGTAGGGCACCAGGCAGCCTGTCGTGTGCTTCTGCTTTTGTTTGACCAGGTGTGGATGCAGCATTTGCAGAGCTCTTGTACCACTTGTACAAAAACCCCAGCAGAATGGTCCTGAGGGTTTGTTCTGTGCCAGCCCAGCCCCTGCAGAGCTCAGGGTGAGGAGCAGAGCTCTGTGTGCAACAGCACCTGGTGGGTGGGAGGGCTCCAGGCCTGCTGCTGTTGTGCTGTCTCTGCTGCTCTTCGTGCCTTACTCAACTCTGTGTGTCTGTTTTCGTGTGTTTGGTGTTGTTCTGTTAGCAAAGCTAACCCAGCTGCCTGGGAGGCCACCTTAAACAGAACTGCTGTGTGTTCTTGCTGCAAATGGTCATCGTGTATCTCCTTCCAGAAGATCAAAATCTTCCGATTTGCTCAGCAGAGTCAGGTCTTGCAGAGGTCCTTGGAAGCTGGTGATGGTTTTGTGGTTCCCTCCTACTCCTCCTTTGTCTGCTGTTTTATAGACCTGAGCAGAGCCAAGGGGACAAGGAAAAAAGCTCCACAGATGGTGAAGCAAATCTCTGCCCCGGCCAGCCAGTAAACTGCAAAAGAAAAGGGATTCATCTTGTTACTGTGCAGCTCTGAAGCTGCTTCCCCTTCCTCTGTCCCTTCACCCTAAAATGCTCAGGGGTTCTGACCCCGTGCAGGGGGTACCCATGCCCCTTCTGCCCCGGCTGGGCTGTCTGGGGCCAAAGAGAAGAAGGAGCACGAGCCACGCTCACCTGCAGCTGCCAGGATGGGTCCCAGGGCTCTGGCCAGGGCGCCCAGGCTCCTCAGGATGCCCATGACTCGTCCCTTCTGGCCGGCAGTGCCTGTGCAAGCAGAGCGTGACACGGTGTGGGCACAGCTGTGGCTCTGGGGCCTTGCGCTTTGGGGCTGTTTCCCACCTGCATCTTCCCCTCCCATCATTTCTCACCCAGCCCCCAGCCTGCGCTTGCCCTCACCGAGGCCCTCACAGCCGCTTCACGGCATGAACACCAGGGCCTGGCACAAGTGCTTGACTGGGACAATGTGTAGTGCATGTTCCACACCTCCCAAAAATCCCCAAACCTCTCCAAAACAGCAGCTTCACATCGTACACAAGACTTTCCGAGAAGGCCCAGGTGTACAATAAACACCGAACTGTGCATGCAAGTTCATAAGAGCAACGTAAAAATGACATTAACGAGCAAACCCTTGCTTTTCCACCTCAGCAAGCACTGCAGTCCTGGCCCCCAGCTGACCCAAAGCCTTGCTGTCCACAGATGGCACCACAGCAACATCTGCTTTACAAGGTTACGTAACAACCAGTGCCAGAAGGTTTCAGAAGGTTCCTCAGAAGGTCTTTTCCAAGGAAACAGCAAGAAATCATTGCACGGCTGGCAGGGATGGCTGGTGTCTCTTTCAGAGAGCCCAGACTGTTCCCTCCTTGGTGCTGTTTGTGGCCTTTGCCCACTTCTCATCTTCTTCACCACCAGCAGCAATGAGGTTGCTGCAGTTTGCCCAAATTCAAGGTGACACTGATGGTCACTCTGAGCAGGTCATTGCTGTCAGTGCTGAAATTATCAGTTACGGGACAGGTATGAGCCGGGGGGTTCCCTGTGCTCCCCTGCAGAGGGGCCCGAGGTGGATCCACCATCTCCTGTTGATGCTCCACTCAGCTCAAGGTCGGTTCTGTGTAAGTTGAGCCAAGTCGATACAAAGGTCAGTGGTGTGGCCAAGGGCAGCCGGGCAGAGCAGGAGGACACTCACCATAGCCTGACACCACTGCTGACAAACACGGGATAACAATGGCTGCAGCTGGAAAAATCCACAGGAGAGACTGTCAGTGAACAGCAGAGCTCGGAACAGACCAGAACAACAGGGACAAACATGTGGCCCAAACTGGTTACTGCTGCAGGGAAATGTGCTGAGCTCCGGGCCCTGAGCTCTGACCACACTGAGTCACCAGGTTTAATCCAGCTCAGTGATGGGAACACCCCCAACAAGCCGAGCTGCAGGGAGAGCCCAGAGCTGTGAGTGCTCCCAGCAGATGTTTCACATCAGCATCCCTCATTCTGTGAGCCCAAGGGACAGGGATGGACAGGGCGGATCAGCCAGCTGGCAGCTTCCCACATCACTCTGCTCTTATCAGGTGGAGCAGGGAATGCTCCTGTTCCAAACAGACAGTGAGGTGGCCGTGCCCAGAGTGACACTGTCCCTGTGCAGGCAGTGCACTGGGCTCAGGGAGGAGAGGCAGCTACAGCCTCTCTTGGGAAAGAAGACAGTCACGTCCAAGAGGAAAAGGTTACAAAATTTTTTGGACTCAAAAGCCAAGAGTTGTTCAGCAATCACTGCCCTCTTACTGAAATAGGGGCCTTTTCTGCCAAGAAAGAAGTGTGCTTCAAACATATAAAGGAAGCGAAGGGAAGGGAAGGGAAGGGAAGGGAAGGGAAGGGAAGGGAAGGGAAGGGAAGGGAAGGGAAGGGAAGGGAAGGGAAGGGAAGGGATGGGAAGGGAAGGACAACGGGAGAGCAGGAATGATCAAGGTTGCTTTAACTGCAGGTGCCCCAGCTGCTGGGCAGAGGGAGGAAGAGAAGAGGAAGAGAACCCCCCCAGGGGCATTTCTAGCTGGCCTGAGTGGGAAGAGATGGAGTCATCTGCACATTGAGGGGCCAGGGAAGACTCAAATCTGGTTAAACATAATGAACACCCCCTCTCACTCCTCGCCTGTCAAACACACAGCTGGCCCCAGTAAACAATAGACTCAGTATTTTGTGGTGCACTTTGTGGTTTACAGTTTATTCCTAAATCAAGCTGTACCACGCAAAAGAGAAGTCCACTTTTGTGATAAGTCATATGTGGAGCTGCTTAACAGTAGTTAGCAGCATTGGTAATACCTGAAATCTCTTTTTAGACATCCAGTGGATGGATACAACTTCACTTGTGACTGTTCCCCTGAACAACAGCTTAGGCTGGCGGAACAGAATGTATGCAAACACTGAAAACATCCGGCCCTCACTGTTGCTCAGTCCAAACACCCTCAGAGTGTGCAATCTCCAGCCTAAGAAATAATGTAACACCACTCAGGTATAAAGATTCTGTGTCTCGCTTTTTTTCCCTGAGCTGAACTATTTAGTGAATACTTTGCTTCTAGGTCTGCTAAGAGGGGGTAAAAAAACCCCCATCCTCAAGAGCCCCACTGTGAGACAGGACAACAGGAGCTTCCAAATACCACCACGACAACTTCCTGTGATACAAACACATCAGAAAAAATCCCACACACCGTTTCGTTCATATTTGGTAAACCCAAGTGTCAACTTCCTGTTACTTGTAGTTTGAAACTGGAAGTGCATATTTTTTAACAGTGTGAATAAACACATGAAGGAAGAACATTTGTGCTTAGCTCGCAGTGCCTTTTGAACAGCTCACCGAAGGAGTACAGCAACAGTCCAGCACTCAGCATGGTCACGTTTGCAGCCCATCCAATTAACAAGAACGCTGGAATCAGCAACATAATAGCCTGCAAAAGGAATGAGTCACACGGTTACATCGGAGCCGCGCTTGTTAAAGCCTAACTCTAGGTGTCCTGCCAGTTCCCTTCCGGGGATGGGACAGCACACAAGTTACAAGCAGAAAGTCCCTTCTCCCCAGGTAGACATTTCCAAGTCACCTGGATGGCCACACACCGGCACAATGAACTTTTCTGTCCCCTCTCACTATCACATGATTGCACACCACATGCAAGTTCTCTCTCTACACATCTGTCGTTTTGGGGGGGTTTTTTCTCTTGTTCTGTACTGGCCTAGACAGAAATCTGGCTTTAACTCTTCATCTCCTGAGCTGGCACGAGAGAAGAAAAAGCTTGTGTGCAGCAGGACTACAGCTCCTCCGCTTTTTCTCAGTGTTATTGGCTCAGCCTAACTTTAGCTTTCAGATTTCTGAGGCCAAGAGGAAAAATGGGGGGAGAGGGTGCATCAAAAATTCAAACCCCCAAAATAAAAAAGCATTCTTCATCTCCTCCAAGAGCTGGGCTTCCATTCCCCTGTGATGTCTCTCTGGCTTACAGAGCTCCCGCAGAAAAGACAGATCAGATCTGCTTTGTGTGTGATAAAGGAGGGTATTCACTGGCACTGAGTGCCTCCTTCTGAAGATTCAGTGATAAATGAGCTACTGTAACCACTGTGCTAAGAGAGGCCACGTTCGCCATACGGTGCAGATTCACGAAGTGCCAGAATAACTTCAGCAAAAGGGGGAACTCCCACAAAAGCCACTGGCATCCACGGATCAGAGTGCCCCGGGGCTGGGGGTCTCTGCAGAGCGGGCACGGGTGTTCATGAGGAGCCATCAGCTCAGCAAACGAGTGTTGGAGGTAACTGCACGTCCTAGTGCAGGGCTGAGGAAGGAGTGTAAAAATGAGAGGCGCAAAGGGCTGTGCAGTGCCAGCACACACAGCAGGCTGGCAGAGCACACGGGGGAAGCTGCTGTGGAGGATGAAGCAGCACAGCTGATGTTCATCCACAGGGAAACGTGACACCAGCAACCTGACATCAAGGTTCGACTGCCAAGGACCAGGGTGGAGATTGTTTCACCAGCAGAAATCACTTTAAGAGAAGCTGAGTCAATTCACTGGAATGCAGTGGTTTGGAAATCTACCCTGCCACCACTGAAACGACACTGGCCTCAAAATAATGTAAAACACATTAATCAAGGCTCTAACAGTCCAAGCAAACCTATTGCCAAGGAGCCAAGGTAATGCTTTGTTTAGTTCCACACACAGATGTAAAGGACACAACACATCTGCTGTCCCCACAGCTGCATAAACTGCAGGGAGCTGTTCCCTGTCATCCCAGCACAGCAGTTGCAGTATCTCTATGAGGAAAGAACCAAGCAAAACGAAGGAATGTACACTTCTGCCAGTGAAACCTCAGCCTGAACACTGATACATGCTTTTGTTACGTGTAATACAGATGATCACAAACCAAAGACTGAAAAAAAAAATCTATTTCTCCCTGCCCAGCAGTGAAATATGCTCTAGGGAAAGCCTGTCAAACACAAAGATAGCCAGATTGAAAATAATTTCCCAGAAACAGAGTCAGAGATCAGCCCTGAAGCAATTGTAATAGTTTCAATGTCTGCACTGCAAGAGAAATCACTGAAATAAAGCATACTCTTCACAATATTTTACCTAACTTGCACAGATGGACAATCTGTTCTCATTTCTTACTGCAATTAAATATGAAGAACACAAAGTTTCAGTAATATTGTTGCTCATATCATAAGAAAGGGCTTTAATGTTCCAAAGTTTAGTTAGACAGGTAAGTGCCCAGCAACCAGTTCTGAGAAGCCATTTAGCTGGATAGATGAGAGGGAAATTTCTTTTGATTGGACAAATACAGTTATAACCTCCAGCTACCCTTCACTGCACTTCAGACTGAAAATTAACATATCAGATTTGTGGGGGGGGAAAGAAAAAGAAATATTGATTTATTTTATTTTTTTTTTACCCTTTTTACAGCTCTGATTTCATTTCCTGGCTTGATTCGGCGAGCATAGCCTCCCTGGATCACAGCCATTGTTATTCCAATAAAGAAAAACATCTTGCCCTGCTGCATGCTGGAAGGGAGGCAAAAACACAGATTATGGAGTCACGCACGGAGCCGACCTCCCCTGAGCAGGGGAGACAGAAAAGCCTTTGGGGTGAGCCGGCACTGCAGAGCCCTCACAGCACTGACAGCACCTGCCAGGGCAAGCACGGAGTAACAAGGGAAACCTCCCAGGTCTTCCTGTACAGACGGGACAATGCTGGCAAGTGCTGCAGCCACCGCAGGGCTGCTGTGGGGAAGGTCAGCCTTTCTGGGGTGGCCCACAAAGACTGCACATAAATGACCCTGTGCTGTCAACATCTGTGCCGTGAGCATGGGAGATGTTGGTTTCCAAGGGGCAACTCATGGAGGGTTTGATGGAGGTCAGCAAGGCAGGCACAGCCTGGTGGTGACCCGGTGTCACACTGGGAAGTCTGAGATCACTCCCTCCACCCTTCAGTTTTCTTCGGTTTTCCCTTTCCTTCTCTTACTGACTGAATTATGTGGATATTCTCAGCTGAAGGGCCTCACCTCCACAAGAAGCTTGGTGCCTCTGCTGGCACACAGCTCTGCAGCTCACTGAGGGCTGCCCCGAATGCACAGGACACAGCAAAGCTCAGTGCACTACAAAACCTCTCCTTGACACACATGGATTAGTTAAACCACAAACTGTAATGAAAGACAGACAGGGAAAGATGAGACAACCCCCTGAGAATTACTGAAGGACATGCACAGGAATCAAGTTGCAAGTTCACGTTCCTGGCTGGAATTCTTCCTATGAGCTGGCAGGAAAACTATTTCAAGCTGAGCTGTTGGTGGATTCTGTTCTCTTTCTTCTCTGGTGGTTGACTACAGGAAATCAGGCTCTGTGACATGACTGCACACCATATGCCATGCAGAATTCGCTGATGAGCAAATGTCTTCACAGAGATATTCACCCATCCTTCGCCTCCTTGAGCTTCAAGATTTGTCCCAATACCCAAAAACTCTTCTGAGCAAGAAAAGGTTTTACTATAATCAATACACCTAGCACAGCTATACCTGCTTCAGGAGCTTTAATTTAATCTTGGGTATTTATATTCCCTAGTTTTTAGAAGTTGTAGATTGAGTATTCCTCTCATGATAAACATTGTGTTTATATTTCATAAACTCTTCTCACAAAGCCCAAATACCACCAAATGCAGGGGTGGCTTTACTGAGTGGTTTTACTAATGTCAGGAAGCCTCTTTTGAAAATACACGAGGAGACCTTAAAACAAGATTCTGGAAAATATCCTAGGCAAAATATACAGCACCTATTGCAATACCTGCTGAAGTGGAATCTCTGGTGAGTGAGAAAACTCAGTGTGTACTCCAAGCCGGAAAACAGGAAGAGGTACAGGAAGTAGGCCAGGCCCAAAATTTTGAGATTCTGAAGATCTGAAAAAACAAAAAACCCAAACAAACACCAAGGGGGTGGGAGGTGGAGAGAGAAACATGGTGTTTTCAAAAACACCAAAGCTTGACAAGCAAAGCTTGATAATGAAACCACAATAGAAGAGCAGCATTTACCAACTGTACAGGGAAACGTTCTCACCTCAGACGCTCATTTTAAATATCCATGCAAGACATGCCAGAAAATGAGTCCTACAGAGATGCAGAGAATCCTACATCTCCGAGTTGTGAATTGAGAAATAAAATTCCAGTCTGAAGTTCCTGGTTTGCAGCTTGAATAAGCAAACTCACATCTCCCTTGCTCAGTCTTTAAATTACTTACTGCAGCCAGTGGCTGAGGAAAACACAAGCATGAAGTCAGAAATCTTCAAAACACTCATCTTCAAAACCTTCTTTTGGGAATAAAAGGACCAAGGTCCAATGGAACTTGTGATTGCCTGTTCATAAGTTATTAAGGTGGGTTTTAAATGAGTCAACAGAGTCCTGCTTCTGGAATGGTTTGAGTACAGTTTTCACTTAGAGACCAAAGCCACACACAAAAGGACACAGAGTATTACTGTAAAAAGCCATCTGACACTTACTCTGCTCTGAAGGGGATTCCTTTCCTCGGGTGACTGCAGAGAACTGAAATAAAGCCAAAGGACTGAGCAAGTCAACTGCTGCCTGAAATCCAGATGTCACAGAAGGGACCTGATCAAAGACAGAAAGAGATTTATTTAAAACCCTAATGTAATAACCACTCTAGGAGCTGACAGTAACCACCAAATGTGCCTCTACACCTACACAAATCATCTGAGATGAAACAAGGCACCTGGCATTGGGATTTGAGTGGGCCCCAGTAACAACCCAGACTTTCTGAACTCAGAACTGTAACTGAAAGGTAGAGCACTGATAGCACCTTTCACTGAAGACAAAAATTCTTCTTTGGGTTCTTACAAAGCAGAAGTGGCTCAGCCTTGATGGTGGCTTTATTTGGGTCACTTTTTGGATCATCACTCATGTCCAAAGAACCTTTACTGGGAAAATAATGGCACATCTGCCTGCAAGCTCATAGGAAGCTGAGGATTTGCTCTTGTGCTACAAATCTGAGACCAGTATGTGCAGCACATCAAACACTGGTCTGTTTTGGTACTGGTTGCTATTTTGGACAGCCAGTGACACCTCCTGGGGAAGAGAAGGAAAATATAATTTTTACAGAGATTCTTAGGAGATATTTTAGAGAAATTTCCAAGGAGATTCTGCCCAGCCGCAGTGGGTGGCTTTTTGAAGAGAAAGATTTGTTTTGTAACACTTCTGGGCCTTGTACTGTGTACATTTCAACCTAATTGTGCACCTGGTGGCACTCTCCCTGCTCCTTACCCACAGGCATTTATTCTTCCATTTTATGCTTATTCTTTCATCTAATTCTAAAATAATTCTTTCATTTTTAATTCTAAAATATAGAAAATTAAAGAAAACACTAAGCGAAATAATGTCTAAATTATTAGGAATCAAATTCCCTATATTATTAGGGAAACAATTTTTTTAGAGCAGAATTTAGTCTGTCACTTTACACAAGAGCCACAGGGAGAGATAACACACTCAGGAATCCTGAATAATCACAGGTAGTATTTCACGCCTTCAAAGCACTGCACAGGCTTTGATGAGCTTTCTTCACTTCCCAGATGGGGAGAGAGGGAGCCATGGTCCCTTTGAGGGCAGAGATTAAAGGTCAGATTATCAGTGGAATTTAATCTCAGTGCCTGACCTGGGGACTAATTACGGGCTGGATTTAATGAAGCTGTAAACAAATCACCCTTCAATACGGTATTAACGTGACCCCTGTCTTGTTTTGATAGAGCTTCTGGGTACCCAACAGCAGTCTGGAGCCCATCAGTCTCACAACAGCAACAGTTCAAGAGACTGGGCTGGCCTGAAGCCATGAAGCTGCTGATTCACACAGAACATACTGGGATATTTATTCTTCCTCCCACTGCATTTGTTGCAGATAATAAACAGACACACCCAAGAAGTTTGCTCACCCTGTTGAGAAGTCTGAGAGGATTTCCTGAAGCTGGCCTGTGGCAATCCCCAGTTGCTGCATGTGTTGGTACCATGGGGTTTGCATTACAGCACAGAGAACCTGGGCACAAGCAACTCCCTGCAAGCATCTTTGCCAGTAATGAAAATGCTCTGTAACTTGTACCTGTTGTGAATTATTACCCATATCAGACAGCATGCCAAGCAGCTTTGCACAAGGCTGATTTTACTTTGGTCCAATTGCAATGCATTGCAATTGCACATGTTTAAAATCTTAAGTGTTTTACGAAATATATACTTATTAGATTTTTTAATGTAGGTGTGTTTGTGTGTGAGCACATGAATTTTTTCCAGTTTCTCCTATCTTTGCCACAGAAACAGTGCTCTAGAAATGATTTAATCTCCTGATCCATAATGAAAACATTGTCCCTAAAACTGGCTAAAGAGTTTCACCAAACCCCAAAAGGTATACACTGCCAATTTCAGTCAATGTCAGCAGCTGCATGAAGTTTAGTTTCTTCACAGGTTCAAACTCTGCAACATCTAACTTGTATTTAATTTCTATGCTTATGCTTCATTATTCCATCATTGTTCAATTTCACTTCGTGATCACCCAAAAGTCACCTTGAATGGCAGGCATTTTTCAGAGGGTCTTTGCTCATTCTGTTTTCCTCTGCTGCAGAGAGACTCAGTAACAGGTCAGGAAGGCAGAGCCAGTCCACATCAGGAATGCAGCCTTACCTTCCAAACCAGGCATGTTTAGTATGCACAGAGCACAGCTTTGTCTTTCCACAAGCCTGCCACTGATACTGCATAGCCCTACACACAGTCCAGAAAAAACGAGTTGTAAGACTCTCCCTCCAACGAGGCAGCCCTGCTCACAGCTAGTTTAGCTAAAAACTAACTCAAAAGCTCTTAAAGGGGACAGATGCCACTAGAGACCTTCCTATTCTTCCTTCTCCCAGTCAGGTCACAGCAGGAGCTGTTTTGGCTACCATAAGGCCAGTGTCTGACTCTTCACCTGATCAACTCATGGAACAGTTGACAAAAAGAGGAAGGAAGAGAGAAAAAATGTTGTTCTCTTTGGATGAAAACACATCCTTGTTTCCCATCCCCCCTCTATTTTCCCTTCCTACAAGTTAATTCCAACATGAATCAATACGAAACACTCTCTCCTGTGGAAAGCAGACTGAGAGAGAAACAAGGTTATAATAAGCAAACTTCAAGGAAACAGATGTCTGATCCCTCTGGCACATCCTCCTGCCAATTATCATGATGATTTCCCCTCTTTTTACAGCTTTGTCCTTCCACCATATTCCACTCTTGTACTTGTGGGAGCACCTGCTCCAGCTCAGACCAGACAAGTTCCAGAAAGGCAGCCAGCATACCTACCTTTCCTCTGCCATCCACAGGCCAAGAAATCTGCTCACTCCCACTCAGAAAGTGTGAGGAAATACCAAAGAAGAGAGCAGAGCAGCCTAATAACTGAAATTACAAATATGCTGGAACACATGGATCGCATGCCCAGATGGAGGCTGACAGCACAGGAGCACTGACACCAACCAAAGAAGCCCCAAACAACCCTCCCCTGAGGCAGCCAAACACTCTGAGTACTGTGTGTGACTGGGACCTGGCCCTGAGCAGCACCTCACTGCAGCACCCGCTCCCCAAAAAGGCAGTGACAGAGAGCTCCTTTCCTTACAAAGATTCAGTGGTGTTGGCTAATACAGACCAGCGGCTCAGACCTTTCAAGAGGATAATAAAAGGGGGAGGGATCTCTTCAGTCATCACATGATCCTAAAAGGCACTGAAGCCATTTAATCACTCTACGGCAAAGGAGGAATTGTTTATAGAATACAGATTCACTCTGCAGCACTTCCCTACGTCACCATGTCGCCACCTTCCCAGACTGTGCAGCTCTAACTAAGAACAGGATTTTATCTGGAAGGTTTAGAAACAGCCAAACAGGAAAGAGGAACAGATGACACATGGGAAGAGTTGTTAAAAGAAAATAACATAGCTGTAGTGCTTGGGAACATGGTGGGAGCAACAGATTTCATGTGGGACACAGCCTGCTGGGAAACACCAGGGCAAAGTTTTGTCCTGGCAGGATCACTGCAGATTAAAGTTTCCTGAACAATTCTCTGTGTCAAATGGGTTTGGCCATCCAGAGACCAAGCAGGCTCCAAAAACTGAGTGCTGCCTAAAAACCAGGGATCACAGCAATGACCCAGTCCAGTGAAAGTCTCAGATCAAGTGCAGATACCCAGGGCTGAATTCCACTTCTCTCACTTTACAAAGGAGACTGTTCTAAGAGACTTTTAATCAGACATACCTTGGACAGTGTCCAATCACACAATATTAAATCCTAATGTTAGTAAATGTTCAGCCCCATAAATCCAACCAGTCATTGAATTTTAGCACATGCAGGTATTTTCTAACTGTAGAAGACAGAGCAGCCCAGAAAAAAAGTAATTTGCTATTTCAGTGTTCAAAATATTCAAGCAAATACAAGACATTAGGTAAGAAAACTTCTAACTTATACCG
The DNA here is from genome assembly GCF_029207755.1 of Chamaea fasciata. NCBI lineage: Eukaryota > Metazoa > Chordata > Aves > Passeriformes > Sylviidae > Chamaea > Chamaea fasciata. The sequence goes on along the minus strand of NW_027094091.1, from coordinate 4,265,134 downwards.
GCTAAATGAAAGAAAATCCAGTCTCTGATGCATTTACTTTTATGATTTGCTGAAATTCTTCCCCAAGGAATCCTTGTTGTCATAGTTAAAATTTCACAGTCTCCCTCCCATGTTCACATTAGGTTTAGAGAAATTTAAACCTATCACACCAAAACCAGTAACTAGAAAGAACTTATATTACACTGGGCTAGGAGATAGGCCCATCCCTGGAAGTGTTCAAGGTCAAGTTGGATGAGGTTTTGATCAATCTGGTCTAGTGGAAGGCGTCCCTGTCTGTGGCAGGGGATTTGAAACAGGTGATCCTATTCCAACCCAAGGTCCTTTCCAACCCAAAATATTCTGTGGTTCTATGACCATACAACTGCTTTGACATCAGCCTTAATAATAATCCTAATCCCAGGAATGAGCTAAATTTCTGAGACACTGGCTAAGCCTTATCTTCACTGTTTCCAATATTTCAACAATTCTCAAATCCTATTTTTACATAAAACACAGATCTTGAGACTGATTGTCCATTTACCCGTTTTTCCTTGGGAAGTGTCTCTGGAAGAAGGAAGAAGATGAAAATGAAATCAGCCACAGAAAACACGAGTGCTGACAATGCTGAACGAAGGTAGAAGACTTCTCCTTTCTCTGTCTGCATGGCGAGGTAAGCACCCATCATGGGACCCAGGGTGAAGCCCAGGGAGAAAGCAACACCAATCATGGCCTGCAGGGATAAAGTGAACACAGACAGAGGACTTTAGACACCAGTTTCTTCAGGTTTTGAAACAATTTGGATTAATGAGGTACAGAACCCAATCACTCTGAGGATGCAGGGAGTGCACAGCAAAGAGCATGAAGCGTGAAAAGCCTGCTGTTTCCAAATAACCGATTTTGTTTACTGTCCAGTCAGGGAAGTGGCAGGAAAAGGCAATGGCCCACCACTGTTTGGGAATAGCTTCAGTCAGATGGTGTTTGCCTCCCAGAAAGCAGAATGAATTTTGCTTTGGAATATAAAAGAATACAAGCCATGTGGATGTGAGCCATGCTGCACTAAGTGACTTACTCTCAGGCCCTAAAAATAGGCCCTGACCCATTTTATTTACTAGTGCTGTAAGGCTACCTCTCTCCACAAACAAAAATGCATTTTGGCTCACAAGCATTATAATAATTTGCTTTGAAGATTCATCAGCTATCACAGTGAAATCTAAAGCCCTTCCCCCCCAAGAAGCAGCTGTCCTCTGTTAGTGGCTTATAACAATCTGTTAAGAGAAGTCTGGGCCTCTAAGGATTTTATAGGATAAAAGATATAACTGGTAATACACAGGCCAAGTTCAGCCTGCAGGTGTTTCCATCTGGGCCACTGCCTTCTGGAAGTGGATAAAGCAGCTGCTCATACTTCTCAGTCAGCCAAATGTCACATCCTTTACCCACTGAGCTCAGATCCTGAAGCCAGCACAGTGTGCAAGGAAGTCAGGAGCACACTGTGCTGTGCTGCTGCGCTTCCACAGCTTGGGAAGGTGAGGAAAAGGAGTTGCCCTGTAACTGGCTTCCAGCTGCCAAAAATGGGACATAAGACCTTTTGATTTCTAAGCTATTATAATCAGAATTAAAGTTACCAGCAGGAGTAACAGTTCTAACATTGAAACAAGAATAGTTTTCCCATCTCTAGAGCATCTGTATTTCACTAGTAGGTGAAGGTTGTTGGCAAAAATCCAAGAGCTCCCAGGAATATGAACTGGCACCTTTCCAGAAGCAAGGTAGAATGTAAAGTCATGTTTTCACTTGATCAGTGAGCACACACCTGAGGAAGATGTACTGAGCAGCAAAAATCAATTAAAAGTTGCCTGTTAAAACGAAATGTGTGTCCCACATGTGTAACTCACCATGCCCTTGCTCCGTGCTTTTGGAGAGTGCAAGTCAGCAATGATAGCAGTGGAGAGGCTGACATTCCCTTTGCTGATTCCACCTATGATCCTGGAGAGAAGAAAAACGCCAAAAGTCCGAGAGGCAGCCCAGAGTGAGTATGATGCTATCAAACCCATCTGCAGAAGCAAGAAAGGGTTCTTTATAAGGCAATGCAAAATTAATGTAAATTCTGTTCATTTCCCAGCTAAATATTTACATTTTTTTGTTTGTTTTCAATGGCTGCTTCAAACCCCATGTAACAGAAATGGCTGAATAAACTGACACTGAATTACGTCTTGAACAGCAATATAAAAGAAGTAGAAACAAGTTCATACAAACTAGATATAATTGTGATTTTTCTAACAAAATCAGAAGACCAAAATTCTGTGGAAGTTAAACCAGTCCTGGGTACAAAATATTTTTGTACATCCCACTCCATTTGTTTCCAAATTCAAGAGAAATCTGAGTTCAAAATATGGAGAATGTTCATGTTCATAAGAAATGCCTCTTGCAGTGCTACATAGAACATCCTAACCAACAATTCTCAGGCTCTGTGGAACAGGTCATGAAGTGATCAGCCCTCATTAATCACTTGATGAACTAAACACAGGAATTAAGGCTAACATTTGTCAACAGAGCATCTGAAGTCATCCTCCCATGCACAGGGGAAAGGGATTTTGGAAAATGACAGAAGCAGATAAGTATTTTGGTGTCTTCCATGTACAGTTCTGAGTCTGGGAAGTTCATTTTAAGAACTCACACTTGGAAGTGTGGCCAAGTGATTTGGCAAGAAAGAGTCAACAACCAGCAGATCTAGAAAACTCAATTCCAGAGCTGAACTGTGACTGTCACAATTCACACACAGTTCAGTTTCTGTGCTAAGCACAAGATCATGGTGCCTTCCACTGTATATGGAGATGTCATGACTAAGATCAGCATGTGACACATACCACTGTCATCAGGATGACAGGCCTTCTGCCCCAGTGGTCTGACACAGCCCCAGTGAGGGGAGAGGAGAAAAACTGCAGGAGGGAAAAGATTGAACCAATCAGACCTGAAAAATAAAAGATAAAAAGATATGGATTATTAGGCTTGCTGCGTTCATCTTAAATACAAAGACAGCCAAGCTGTTCGAGATTTATCACACTGTGTGTGATAAAAACTTGAAATTAAATGTAAACCAGCAGCTGTGAAGAATAGATTTGTCTCTGAAACCATGCCACTCGCAGAACACCAACCTTGCATTGTTACTTAACTGAGGCAGCAAATACAGACAGACCAGATGCACAGCCAGAGCAGAGTAACAGTCATAGACTGGATGACTTCCTGGTTACTTCACTGGTGAGAAAGGGTTTGAAACTCGCTGGTTCTTATCGAATGATTATTCTCCAATGTTTCCCTGCTGACTACATACATTTTCTGTTCTTAAGGCAGAGATAACACAGTCTTTAACAGCCACAGTTCTTTTAAGACTTTTTTGATTGTTTGAACCTGATTCTGTCACACTTAATTAGCTTTTCTTTCCTTTTTATCATGGAAAGAAGGACTTAAGCACTGCTGTTAGTGAGGCACCCTAAGAGGTAGGAGTGATTCCAACAGACTCCAAGAGTCTTTTGAAATCTGCCTCCAGCTTCTGTGATCTTTAATTCCTCTTTTCTCTTGCCATTTCTAGCTTCACAGACTTATTAATTTGCACTACACTCTCAACAAGCAGGCAAAAGATGCTTTGCTGTCACAGCTTTTCTCTAAAGGAAAAACTGGGTTATATGTTTCAGATCATTCGGCTATCAAAGCTTTAAAAGGCAGAGGAGAGACAGACCAGAAGTTCTGCTCCCATCAACTTTGAGGGAGGCAGAATATTGATACTGAACACCTTGTCAAGAAGAGCTGCTTGTGATAACTCAAAGCTCCAAAAAAAAAAAACCTGCGTAAAAAACCTTACAGGATTTTACACTGGCAGTTTATGACACACAGTTCCCTTCACTGTGTTTCTAGCACTGTAAAAACACCCTTTCACGCCAAATATTTCCAAGCCAGCATGCAGCAAAACCAGGGCTGTTCCATATGGGGGAGCTGAGCGTGACCACAGCACTGGCAGCGCCCTCAGCAGCCCCCTGAGCTGATGGGTTGGGCAGAGCAGGTGCTGCCAGCAGGGCCCACTGACAGTCCCACACCAGGCCAGCGTTACTCAACACATCCTTCCAGCCCAGTCTGGACCAGCAGGAGTCAGGGGCAGAGAAAGGAGTGGAAACAACACTGTGATGTAGGTTGGGAGACGAGACACCTCCAAGGTAGGTCTGAGGCCCATCCAAGGGATGGGGACAGAGACAACCCGGGAGACCAAGACTGAAATCCAGCTCCTGAACCACTGGGCAGAAAATGTGTGGGTGATGACCGGTCACAGCAACTAAGTATTGGTGCCCTCAGGGCACTGACATGGGCAGGGAAGTTTCTGCCCTGAAGAGCTTGCAGTCTAATCAAAAATGAAAAATATGGCTGGCTCTGGGAGAAACAACAAGATGATCTTTCAAGCACCTTCCCAATCCTATGCTCCTTGTGGCAGGTGAGGGCAGTGAAGGAATACAGGCTGCAGGAAGGCTGCAGCAGCCTCTATTTAACATCACAGCTAAAATGAAACTTTCCACAAAGCACTCCCAAGAGTACAGGACATGGCAGGTAAAAGGAAAAGCAACAAGTTAGACTTGACTGGGAGTTCCCACCCCTTGTCTAAACAATCTGAGATGGTGAGAAGTTAAAAGTAGGAAGCCTTAGAGGAGACAGAAAGCAGCTTCTGAGGGATTAAAGAAAACTGTTTCCTACCATTCAAAGTCAGTAATTTGACTAAAAAATGAGCAGAGAAAGAAAAACATGCCTGCGAGGATATGGTGAGAAAGAGGAAAACGGCTTATAAACTTCCTAATGCCTGTTATACCCAATTAAACAACTTTAAATAGTAACAATACATTCACACATATTCTAATTAAGTTTTGTGTTTCATTTAGTTTATTTTAAAAGCCTTTTGCTTATCTTGGGGGAGGCCTCAGCTCACTAAAAAGAGAGGGTGGATAGGGTCTAATTAAATTTAACCCAGACACCTTCATATGTTCATTCATACTCTGAAATCACAGTTTTGTCACAACTGAGTAGATGGCAAGAAGCCAGAAGAGTCTCTGATGTGTAACATGACATATTTCCCTCACTGTTCCTGCTGGAGCTCATCCACACCAGTGTCCAGTGACAGAAAATGCTTATGGGCCCTGCAAGCCAGCAGCTCTGCTTCCTTTAATGAGACTAATGAGATTTAGAAGCAGTGCTGCAGTATACCTGCCCAAGGGGCAAGCAAGGCTGGAACTCACAAGTTTTTATTTCCAGGGCTTCCTACTGATTGATCTCTGATCGTGTGCAGATCAATTGTGAAGGCAGAGTAATTTCTGTGACTGCCAGGGCCCAGCACAGCAGGCTCCTGACCCTCAGCTGGCAATCTGACAACAGGGAACAGCAGGCCTGTATTTCTGTAACAATCTGTACAACAAATTGAGTAAGATCATAGGATAATTCAGGTCAAAAAGGAGCTCTGGAGATGACCCACTCCAGCCACCTGCTCACAGGGTCAGCTGTGAGGTCAGAGCAGATTGTTCAGGGCCTTACCCAATCAGGGTTTGACAGTCTCTGAGGATGGACACTGCTCCGGGCAGCCTGTTCCACTGACCACCCTCACTGGAAAAATGTTCCTGTTTCCAGTCTGAACCTCCCCTGCTTCTACTTACACCTGTTACCTCTCCTTCTCCCACACACCTCAGTGAAGTTCCTAGCTCTCCATAATCTCCCAAAGGTGTTGGAAAGCTGCCACTCACTGCAGAGCAGCCAAGGGCCCCAGACTCCCCATCTTCAGAGCCCTCTACTGAACTCACCACAGTGCATGGACACCCTTCCTCGTACAGGGGACCAAACCTGAATGTAGCAATTCAGATAGGGTCTATCAAGTGCAGACTAGAGGAAGATGATCACTTCCCTTAGTCCACTGATTCTGATTCTGTTCACACATCCCAGGAGCTGTTGGCACCTTTGCTGCCAGGGCTGGCTCATGCTCAGCTTGCTGCTCACCAGGACCCCCAAGGCCACCAGTGAGTGTCCAGTCTGTACCACTGCAAGGACTACTCTTTCCCACAGGCAGGACTACTTCAAATTTGTCCTTACTGATTTTCACAAGGTTCCTGTTATCCCATTCCTCCTGCCGGTCTGGGTGTCTCCAAATGACAGAGATGGGGTTGCTCAACTCTTCATTGCTATTAGTGTGGTGAAAACAAAATCATTTATAGTCTACTCTAAGAGACATTTTCTGTGTTACTTAAATCTAGAACTAATAACAGGCAAGCATGCTTTTTGTATTTCTCGTCATTCTTCACATCAACATTGCTAATAACTTGGAAAAAACATTGTTTTTTGGCTGTTAGCTTGTTTGTTCAGTTTCCCTACCTCCAAACAAGACACTGTTGTATTTCCTCTCTGGAGGTATCCCAGCCATCACTGCAAACCAATCTACCCCACGCTGCAATGACAAATAGAGTCCATCCTGAAAAAAAAAAGATAACAGGGAAAAAGCAGGAAGACAGTTTTATTTTCAAAGACAGCATCAGAGCTTAGTGAACTAGAGACAATGTTTGATGATTCCTTCCCTCCTCCTCCCCACAAGGGAAAATTTCCTCACTGATCACAGGCCAAAAATAGCTTAAATTGTGAATGTTATCAGACTGCAGATAGTATATGTTTGGGTGGGGGAATGTCTGAATTTGAACTTTTTCAAGCCTTCAGGCCCATTACTTGTTAAATCCTGAATTAAACAGGCACGCCCTGAATCTTTCAATTAAAAAGGCATCATGAGACACACTCTGTCCTGCTGCACATAGACTGTTTAGCTTGGGAAAACCAGAAGCTTGCAGATGAAGAAAGAAAAGGTGGTGCAAAAAAGAATGATTGCCAAAAAGAGGAGGAGGACTTGAAAAGAAGAGGGTCTGGAAAAGAAAGTGCAGATCTTGGCTCTTGGAAATACACTGGAAGTGAGGGAAGACCCTGGAGATCAGAGTCCATGGTTTGGGTTAGAGATATGGTAGTAAGAAGGACACAGCCTACAGCTGCAGCTGGAGTGGGGTTAGAAAGGGACTGAGAGACAGACGTGTGGGCTGCAAAAACGATTCTCCCACAACAACATGTTCACCTTGACCAGTAATGCCATTAACACCTGAGAAGGGTAACAATGATCCTGCACAGCCAGGATCCAACAGGACCTTCTGCTCTGTTCCTGGAGCAGCAGCCAGCTCCCTGCTAGGGATGGAAGTTGAGATGGAACTCCACACTAGGGGAGGAAGCAAGTGACCTTGTGAAATAGGTGGGGTAAAAGCTCTCATCTCCTTGGTTCTTCAATGAACCCCAGCACACAGATCCACTATGAACTGCCTCACCAGTGACATCAGTGTAAAACACCAGAGCATTGGTAACTACAAGGACTAGTCCCTAAGAAATACTTGAATTTTTACCAAAATAAATCTCACATTTTAATGAAAAAATACATGTGAAGAGTTTTATGCAAATAAATTCAGTCCATGAACCATTTATATGTGCCGGGTAATTATTAATCTTCTGACAGCTGTTTAGTTTGCCCCAAGGCAGGTGATTTTTCTTCCATTCCTCCCTCAAGATCCTACCACTTTCTGTGGGCTGACTTTCTTGTTACTTACCTCAGTCTGGCTGTAATAATCAAGGATGGAAGGAAAGAGTGGCAAGATGAGAGCAAATCCCAACAAGTCGATGAAGAGTGCCAGGAAGACAATTGTAATAACACGATTATAGTTCTGTTCCTGCTTGTCATTCGTGGAGCTGCTGCCGGTTCCTCTCTCTTGCAGGGCCATGTTCCCAGTGCTCTGCTTCTAAAAAAAATTTCATTTATATCCAGTCAACAGGAAGCTTTTTGCAGGCCTTTCATAAGAGTTTCTTGCTGATTCATTCCTACTTTCTACAGACTTTACAAAAATAAGTTCTGGCTATATTAAGCCACCTGGGAACAAGGGAACAAGAGCCTCAACTCCCTAGTCTTGGTTATTAGCTCAGCATCAAATTATCTGCCATCAAGAAAAAGCTACAAAGGCAATAAAATAACAAACTGTATTATAGGAGCACCTCAAAAAGAACAGAACTAAGGAGCATTTGAAGTTTGTCAACCCGTGAGCGACTCTAATATGACTTTCCTACATGTTTTCAACTCAGCATTACAGTAGGATAGGCATGAAAGGGCACTCTATTCTAAATATTCACATCCAAGTAAGAGTTTATTTATGCCTTCAGTGTATATTAGAAATGACGAAAACAACAATTAAGGGAAAAAAAAGAAAAAGAAAGTGGCAGACTTCCTAACTATTGCAGGAATGCTGTCTTCAAGATCAACCCCAGAGTGCAACACAAGAAACAACAGAAGAAAAATTTTAAACTTCATCATTTATTTCTTTTTCCAGGTGATATGTACTGACCTGGGGCATCAAATTATTAAGGCACCATTTTTATTCTGTCAGAAACGTCAGAACTATCAACTCTCTTTGATAATACTCCAAAACTATCTTAAAGCCCTAAATAAGGATGCAGACCATATATAGTTCAGTCTTTAACAAATAAAGGAATTGGTCTCAATCCCCAAAATAAACTTTTTTCTCAACATAAATCAAAATCAAGGAGTAATATATAAACCATGGAACTGCAAACTTCAGAATTATAAGACATACACGATATCTCAGTCATGAAAGAATCAAATTTACAGTCTTTTCTACTGCAAAAGTCCCTAAAAGTTTGTTGCACTAAAAAAAAAAGAGACAGATTTCATCCAAAGCCAATTAATACAAAAACATTCATTGACTATGATGTGTCAGCACTGAAAACAGTGAGCAATTCTTAATGTAAATTTTATTCCAGACTAGATGTACCATATTATATACAAGGCACTTGTGCACAGCAAACGATACTACACTAATTGAAGGCTATAACACTTTGTCATGCTCAGCAATAAATATTATTGTGACATTTCTTTACCTGTGAAGTCAGGTTATTAGAACTGAAGCATTATTAAAGCTCAATTGCCAGGAGGTAAATAAACATGGAACGGGGGGCACCTGCAATCCATTTCCTGAACTCTTGGCAAAATGCTCTTAACCAAACTGGTCTGATTTACCAGATCTATGTTCCTAAGATCCTTTTATTTAAAATGGCAAATTATCACAGCTATAAATATTCAGCATTATTTGCTCACCCAAAGGATAAAGGAACACATGGAGCCAAAATAACCATTCCTTTAAGCAAATACTCTCTGGCCCTAGGTCTAACCAGCCAACAGCTGAGGGATGGGCTCACTGAGGCAGGCTCTATCTTGTTTTTCCTCACAATTTGTTTAGTCATCCACTGAATTATATGACCAAGCTGAACTTTATTCCAAGGTTATTTACAGAGATCAGATCCTTCACACCTTTCCCTCAGGAACATTTCAGCCAGCGTGCAGCATGAACCCATCAATGCTTGCGCTGACCTTCCACTCTGCTCCACTTTCGGCTGCGTGGTTGCGATTTCCCTTACGCAATACCCCAAGGCACTGCATGTTTCTGCCTTTGTGCTCCATCGGTTTTGTTGTTCAAACCTCTCCATAATTTTCTGCTAGGCAGGAAACCACACAACATTTTACAGGCCCTTGGCATCCTGACAGTAATAACAGAGCACTTCACCTCCCCGGCGACATCTGCCTTGCGTGAGGCGCGCCGGGACAGGGAGGGCTCTCAGTCTGGCCAAGTTGTTCCCGCACACAGGTGAGTCCCTCACACTCGCTGGCTCTGCCCGGCTCTTCCCAGCCCTTCCCTCGGGATTCCCCGCCTTGTGTCTCGTCGCTTCTGCCCCCGTCCTCCGTCCGCAGGGCCGGGGCTGGATGCCGCGGTTCCCAGGAAGGGATCAGCACCAAAGCTGGCCGTGTCCTAAGGCACGAACTGAGGTTTGTTATCTGCCAGCAGCCAGATTTTCACCCTTCTGGGGTTTTCTTACCTCACCTTCTCCCCCCGGTAAAATCTCCCGGGCGCGGCTTTACCTGCTCAGCGCCGGGAGGGCTCCTCAGCCTCCCTCCCACAGCCCTGGCTCAGGTCAGGGCGGGCGCTCGGCCGCGGGTCCCCAGGGCAGGGAAGGGGCGGCCCGGCAGCGATGAGGCGGAGGACGCGGGTCCCCCCCGCCAGGCTCCCGGGGACCCGCAGCCGCCGGGGGAGCCGCGCCCGGCCCTGCCCCGCCGCTCCCGCCGCCCATCCGCCCCCGCCCCGGTAACCTACCGCTGCTCCGGGGTGTGCGGGCGGCCCCCGCCTGCCAAGAGCCTCCCCGGGGATGCTGCGGGCGGCGGCTCCTCCCCGGCCCTCCGCGGCGCCCCGGCCGCCTTCCTGTTCCGGCGGGGAGGGAGCCGCTCCCGGCCCGCGCCCGGCGGGAGGACGGACCCGGCCCGCCCGAGCGGCTCCGCCGAGCGCGGCGGGGCTGGAGCCCGCACCCAGCGCAGCGCCGCGGCCTCGGGAACGAACCGCGTACCTCGCACCGCAGCCCCTCCTTCGCCCTGAAACACGAGTCTTGAAACACTCGTTCCAAGAGGAGAGCGATGTTTCGTTTGTTGCTACAGCAGCAGTTAGCTGCGGCTTTGATAAGGGCTGTCGGACAAAGAGAAAAAGGTAGTTGCAAAAGATGTAAGTCCCGTTCCCGAACCAAACTTCTCGCTCAACACGAAGTTTTTTAGCTCGGAGAACATGAACAGCTGTGGTATTGTAAGCGCCACCGAGCACTGTTCCCTTATCCAGGCGTGTCTGGTGTCCAACTGCCTAATTAAAAAGGGAGGATGTGGTTACAAGTGGACTTAGGCAGATCCATCACGACAGTCTTAAACAGCTAAGAATCTGCCAGCAAAGTGTATAAAGCAAATAAATACAGGTGTTAAAAAGGTTCTGATTCCCTCGAAGGCAATGCAGTTTGGGGTGGATGTAGTTATCAGCACTTGGACACAAGACCTTCTACTCAGTGACATCTCGCTCATGGATTGCCAGCCGATTAGACCTGGAGGAGCTTATGTAAACATAACATCAGGATTAACATGCCAGTTAGATCAAATAGTTATCTAACTGGCTAACTCAAATAGTGAGCTGCTACTCTCATGTATACCTGAGAATTTTATGTACTTAGTTCGGTGTGAGAAATATGGTAGATCCAGAACACAGCCTGAAACCTGAATGACTGCACAACAATTGCAGCCCATTCCAAGGCAAACTTCTTTTTTTAGGTGCTCTGAACTAAGTATTAACAATCCTTTAATATACGGGGAAAAAATATATATATAGTATATAACTGATCAGGCACCATCTGAATTCAGATGCATTAAAAAAAAACAAAACCCATTGAGACGCCAAAAAAACCCAGCTCTTCCTGTTATTAAATCTACTGGCCTAAAGCCTTTGCAGATCACTGAGCCCAGTTGTGTCACTGCAGTCAACCATGTCATACAGTCCTGCATGTAAACACATTACACTGTTTCTAGAATTAGATAGGTCATTACCCACTCCTTTCCAGTCTAAAATCTTGCACATCTGATGAATAATAACTTAAATTTGGTTCCTAGACTACATTTATTAACACTGCCCTTTTTCTTATATCAGTCTTGGTTTTTTTACAGAAGTAATGCCTCATCTACTCTGGCATCTACTTCCCTGCTCTATAGCTAAAAAGAAATGTTAGCCCTGAAGTCAGTATTTTAAAGGATTTAATGTCATACAGCATCTTCCTAATTTTTTAGACTCAGACAATGTTCAGACTGCATGAAAGATTTTAGACCTAATTTTAATAGATTTTTTATCTTTTTAATAAAGATTTCCAGACCTAATTTACTGAAGAAGAAAAAAAATAAACCAACCCCAATCTTCCCCCAAACCAAATCCTTACAAAAACTAGTCTTTTAAACTAAGCAAGACTGCATAGCCAATATATTTAGGTCTGAAATACACCTGTTTAGCTTAGGAAACACACCTGGAAGACCACAAGGAGCACCTTCCTAGAATGCTTTTGACTCCCTGAATATGTAACACCTCACAGTCTCAGAGTGATGATAAAGCTGCCAAGCGTTCTCAGAGCTACTGTTTGACTTTTGCAAATGCCTAGAAGGGCCATGAAGAGGAAAGAAGTCCCACCTGTTCCTGTGGCTGACAGCAGCCTCAGCCTAGCAGCCCAAGGGCCGCTGTTGAGCTCCACCCCGCAGAAAGCTGGTGGTCACAGGGGAAGCCTCACACAGAGCAGGGACACACCATGGCAGATGGTAACTTCTGCAAGGCGCAACTGAGAATACCAAACTGCTTACCAGCTTCCAACTGACAACCAAGAGACCAAACTCCCGAGGACACTTTGCATGCTGTCATAAGGAAAGGTAATTTATGCAGTTTGTAGCTGAACAGTTTTGTTCTCACCCTATTCTTTACAATATTCACATTCAAGGTAGCTATTCTCTGGGACAGCTGATGATGACAGATAAGCTACCTAAAACTAAAGGCAAAATGGTAATTTTCCTTTTTTTGTGTGTGATGACTTGATTCTAGTTACAGAATCGAAATCGCAGGGGAAGCCCGAAATAATGAAGTCGGCAGAGCAAACGCAGGTCCGATCAATATGATTACTGCTACCTTTCTCCTTTATTCTGTGTAAGATGGCAGGTTTTATACACTCTAGATAGTTTACACTTACAGATACATTCTCATTGGTACATGGCACAGGGAAGAATGCAAACACTCATTGTTTAATAAACTGTTTAAGGCAGCTACTATGTCCACACCAATTACTATCCTTGTTAACTACTATGAAACCCTTTGACCCCTGCTAACACCTTAAGTGAAAATTTCTAATGCGACACACACTTGGCACTAATTTCTATCTGCGCCACAACCCCACAGGCCTCAGTGCCACAGCCTAGAGGCCTGGCATATTGCTCAGTCTGTACAGCACATCTCCTACACGGAATAGTTTCTTTTTTTAGCTAATTAAATACAGATTTACAATTGATAATTTATGTGTCAAAAGGCCTGTTATGACAAGTCCTGGGTTAAAAGAAACAGAGAAACAAGACAGTGCCTGGTAAGTGTGATGGTGTTCAAGAAGCTCTATGAGAAAGGGTCTGCCAGCAGTCAAGCAAGTTCAAGCCCTTTGTAGTCCAAATGACCAGACCTTCCTATCGCATCAGAGCAGCAACACTGCCCAGCTACTACAACATAGTCTTGCTTTCCTACTCATGTAAAATACTGTGTGTTAAGCATCACAGTTCGTCCCAGGTTTGCAACATTAAATCTGACTTTAAACATTGACAATATAATTTGTAAAAGCGCATACAGTGATTCTCATTCAACAAGATTGCAAACAGAACTACTTTCAGTCTGACATTCAAAAATAGTTGAGTAAATCTATCAGCTGAGGTTTCCTCATCCTTCATTTTTGTTCATCAGCATCACAAGGTATTCCTGTTCATTCTCTTGTCCCAGAAAATGTCCTGTCCCAGACACATTATCATTGTGTCTCTACCCTCTTTCTTTACCTCCCTTACTGAAGAACAAAAAGCAGCTGCAAGGAGTATCAAAAATCAGGATCAAAGTGCCTCTGCCAGCCTCTCTGTGTTTCTCATACTCTGCTGGACGAAACCTCTGAAGCTACTGCTAAAGTCAGATAAATAAATAATAATACTTTTTAACAGTTTACTTGTGCTGTATAAACTGTAGCTAAAAACTCCAAACTGAAAGTACAGATTTATACCATAAAATACGAAGTTGGCTCCTTCCTCATTACTTCACTCACAAGTTCTTGACTTTAAAAGATTTTGTTTTAAAGAAAAAAAATCATACTGTGCCAAATGAAAATAAAACAGGAGGTACACTAATCTTCTGAGATTCCTTTGAGGTTTCAGAAGGTAACTTTTCCAAAATCAGCAAAGCTAACTGAAAATTTATCTTTTAGAAGTGTGAATGGATTTCAAACATAGGAATCTTACTCATTTTTGCATGACACAAGTATCTTCCCCATATATACTTCGCATCTAGCCTATTTTAACACTTAATACAAGTGCTTTTGCAAACCAAAAAAAGCTGATAATCACATATTACTTGCATTACTAATCACTAGTAATGCAAGTAATTAACTAGTCATTAACTGACAGTTAATAAAAGCCTTTTCCTTCAATAAAGTGCTTTTCTTTTTCAAAAAACAAGACATGCCTAACAAAGACAGTTTTATCATTAGAGCCCAACTGTAAAGGCTGTTTCTCAACTCACCCCTTCCTAGTTTTAGTCCTGCTTCCATTACAAGTTTAATTTGAGAAAAAAACCTCAAACCAACCACCAACAAAAGAAAACCCAACCAAAAATACCCACATCCCAAAAAAAAAAAAAAAAACAAACCCAAAAAGCAAACACCAAACCAAAAACCCCAGAAAACAGAACAAAGGAAACATTCTAAGCCAGTCCAAAGCAACCAAGCCTAACTGTTAAATCAGATGAACTGACAGTGTGTAAGTTTTTCTTCATGAACAGTAGGAAGAGCATAATGCTGTCTCAGTTACCTATTGGCCAAAAGACAGATCAGATCTAGGAACAGTATTTGAAAACAGAGGGACCGTTGGAGGTTTTTGTAAAGAACCATGGCCATTAGTTCATTCTTAATACACCTCATATTTTAGAGTTTGTCTTTCAGATTGAAATTGAAATGTTTATGTAAGAGGGAATCTTATTTTCCTAACAGTTTTCCATGTAAACATTAGTTTTGTTAAATGAACAACTCTCACTGAATTTACCAAATATTAAGTGAATACCTCAGCAGTGAACCCAGCTCACATTAGCACCCATCAGTAACTGTGATGGTCTTTGTCCCATTGCAACGTTTCTTTGCAAATACAGTATAAAAAGAAAGTTAAAAGTATTTATTGGCTCTGTTTGAAGAGCAGATGTTTTTCAAAGTCATGCTGGGCAGTTATCAGTGATTAGACATACGTGATAAATTATGTGGAAGAAAGTTGAGGATATCACTGTTCCCTTAAGTCAGACAGTTTCGAACACACTGAGGAATTCTCATTAATCACCCTAGATTATTAAGAATCAGAGCTGTGCTCAATTCCAAACGTACTGAAAAGATGAACGGATGTACAGCTTTAACAAAGGACTTCTACTTGATTCCATTACTCAATACACAATTTAGCATGTCCTGATGCTACAGAGTAGTTAAAATGTCACTGTTTAAATTATACTAGCATTATGAGAGCTGCCTGCAACTGTTCAATGTTAAAAAAAGATCAGAATGTCCTACCAGGACCATCCCCAAGAATGACACCAGGTGCCTGAGAGTTTCTTGAACTCTTGACAGGCTTGGTGCTGTGACCACTTCTTAGGGGAGATGTTTCAGATGAACCTTTTCCTAATATCCAAACCAAACTACCCCTGACACAACTTCAGGCCATTCCCTGAGTCCTGCCACGGTCACCAGAGAGGAGAGATGTGTCTGCCCCTCCCCTTCCCCTCACAAGGAAGTTCTAACTGCAATGGGGCGTCTCTCCTTTTTCTCTTCTCCA
This sequence comes from Chamaea fasciata, assembly GCF_029207755.1. Taxonomy (NCBI): domain Eukaryota; kingdom Metazoa; phylum Chordata; class Aves; order Passeriformes; family Sylviidae; genus Chamaea; species Chamaea fasciata. The sequence continues at coordinate 4,249,608 of NW_027094091.1, read as the reverse complement.
GGCTGAACAGACTAGGTGCCCTCAGCCACTACTCGCGCAACTTCCTCTCAAGGCCCTTCACCACCTTTGGGCACTCTCTTGTAGCTTTTATATCCTGCAGTTGAGGGGAGGCTGCCCCAGCTCAGAGCAGAGCAGTCAATGCTGTGTCCAATGTCCCCAGGACAGCGATGTCCCCCCATGGCTGCCAGGGCACTGCTGGCTCATATTCAACTTTCCATCCACTAGGACCCCCAGGTCCCTTTCCCTGGCACTGCTCCCCAGCCCCTCATGCCCCAGTCTGTGCCTACATCCAGGGCTGCCCCACCCCAGGTGCAGAATCCAGCACTTGCCCTTGTTGAAATTCACGTGGTTGGTGAACGTCAGTCTCTGTGCATGGCCTCTCTGCCTCTGAGGGTGTCAGCAGCTCCTTTCAACTCAGTGTCTTCAGCAAAACTACTCAGCGTAGCTTCGAGTCCCATGTGCAAGTTGTTGATGGAGCTGTTGAAGAGAACTGGCCCTGAAATGGAACCTCACGAGTGACCTGTCACTATCCTGAAGTAACAGGTTTCTGACATAGAATTTGTCTGTGTGTGTGTGTAGTTGAAGTCAGGTGTGTGTGATCAGGTTTTAGACTCAGAATTCTGATTATTCATCCATATGTTCTCAAAACAAAACAGAAGCATGCCATGTACAAAAGTGTTGTTTTTATTTTCCTTATGAAAAGTTGTGGATTTTTCTAATAAGCAGGTTCAGTTTTTCAAACAAATCCAATGATGTTGTCTCCTCAAAAGGAATGCATCCAAAAAATACAATTAACATCTGTTCAAAATCTATGACTGCTGTGTTTTATATGGCAGTAAGCTTCCTGATGTAGATAGGTCCCAATTAATTCTTCCATTTTTTCCTTTTCATTGCTTTCCATTCACCTTCCTGTGTAGCAAGGCTACCAAGAAGCTCTTTCACTTTTCTTTTTCTGGCTGAATCCCTGTAAAACAATGAATCAACATATATTATATTTCAAAAAGATTATATTAGGGAAAGTAAGTATACTTAGAGAATAATTATTAATTCATAAAAAGCCCCACACAATTCTTAAATTTCACCAACACACCATTTAGATAAAAAACAATTTACAACCTCTTAAACCAGAGAAATAAAACCACAAAGTTGAAAACACTTTAAATGATCTCTATTGAAAATGTTTGGTTTTCCTCAAATTGTCCCATTTTATTTAAGTTTAGTATGGTTGATGATTACTATCAGTCTTGGCACACAGTGAAGAAATGAGCACACAGCAGAACAACCCCCAGAGTGGGCTGAAGCACAGGCTACGTTACCTCTCCATGATTTCTGACAGCTGCATTCTGGCCAGGTATTGGTTATCTTTCCGAATCTCACGAATGGCTCCTTTAAGTTCACGTTTATGCCTCTGGATCAACTGCTTTCTTTCTTGCTCCTTCTTGCTGCCTGCCTGCTTTCTTCCAAACTCTAAGCTGAAATAAGAATGTATGTGTGAGCACAGAACACCTTAAACCCACAACATCTTCCCAAGACTAACTCAATATTTTAATTCCTGCATATTATATGAATAAGTTGCAAAATAAGAAGCTGCCCAAAGAACATACTGGAAAAACACTCACCAGACCTTCTAACTACACTTCATTATCATACCAATGACCACACCTCAACTCCCCATATGCAGCCTGCACTTTGAACAGACTAAAAAAGCTTGAAGAATGGAAAACATCTGGAAAAAGAAGGAACCTCCCCCATATATCCTAAATTTTTGCAGACCTTCTCAGAAGATTCATTTTACAGAAGTCTGATCAATTACTTGGGGATAAGTGTGCATGGCAGAGCAAAGGCACCCTCTTCAATTATCATAATAAATAGACACTTTGTGCCCCTGTAAATAACCAATATGGCTAAAAAAATCACCAGCCAATATAAAGCACATTTCCACACTGTTCTATTATCTAAAAAACTAAATCAATGTTTTTCACCATCCATCTTTTACCATCATATATTTCATATTCATATGAACTACTCATTCTTCTGACCTGAGTGCCTGACAGAGCATTCAGTAAAGGAACTGACCAGTTAATAACCATCTAATCATCTTGAAACTTGTTAATTTACAATTCGTTATATGGGCAAGAGTTGACTTTCAGTGCTATTTTTCCTACAAGATAATATTTGCTCTTAAAATTCCTTTGCTTTTTTTTCTTTCCCTCCCTACCACACAAGTAGATGGCCCCCTGTGAATTACACACAAAATCTAAGAGAAAAGCAGTTCTGTTGTGTCCTGCTTTCTAAATCCATGCCAGCTTGCTAAAAATCTTAAAGGTTTAAATGCATCTTTCCTTTGCATCCAGAGTTCTTTACTTACACTTTCACAATTTTAGGGGTATACTGTTTCAATGGCACTGGCTTCTTCTTCTCACATATCAGTGGGGTATAGTGTTTTACTTTGTCCTCCAGCTCTTTCAGAGCACTGTGATACCATTCCTGAAAATGCAGAACAAATTGTAATTGTAAAAGCATATCAAAACCACCATAAATCAAAAACTATTGTAAACTGAATCAACAGTAATGTTCTCCCCTGTATTTTTTTCCTGGGTTAAGTCACAGTTACTCATTAGGACACTACTAACACTGACATGCTGGAATCGAAGTTGGGTAATTCTTAAAAGCTTTTGCAAGTCTATTAAAATGGTACCATGAAGAACAAAAAAGGTCCACCTGCTGGTAGTTTCACTTAACAGAGGAAGAAGCAAGACTAAAGGCAGTTTAACTCAGACTCTTCATTTCATGGTAATTTTAAGAATGGCTTTTTTTTTAATGCAAAAAAACATAGGCCATTTGACTTCATCTATAAAACCTGGCTCTCCAGGGACATATTACAGTGAGGAGAAGATGATTTTGCTACATTCAGAAGAGACAGATGAAAAATTTGACTATCATTGCTAGAAAAAGAGCAACTATCCTATATAACATACTGACGTTCATTTTACCTATACAGTTGAAAGTTTTACCTTCCCAGTTGGGTACATGTATTTATTTTAACAAGGTCTTACAGATTCAATATAGAAGAAGTACAAGAGCAACCATGTTGCTCTTATAAATTATGTCACTCATGGAGTGCTATATTATTACAAGCCAAGTGCTGTTCTATTCATTTAGATAGGCAAGACATCATATACAATGGAAAAATACCTTTTCTAAATATTCTGTTCTTTGTTTTTTCCACAGGAGCAACAAAATGCCTGACCCTTGAAAAAAAATTAATGCTTACACTTGTTGAATTTATTAATAAAACAAACACATTGATTATTTAAATCCTGAGGAATACATACCTGCATTTTTTCAGGATATTCATTAACTGGCACATGTTGTGTAAGGAGTATTCTGACAGGATACATTATTTCATGGAATGATGGTAAAGATTCATAGAGAGCTGCACATTTTTTGATAAGGTCAAAACACAGGGCTAGACATGACAACCTGTTGAAGTACAAAAATTAACAATTTCACGTGCAAAAACTGGAGTGGATTTTCAAATAAAATCATCTGAGTTAATTAAATTTGGACTGTTAGCAGAATCCATTAAGACTGCTTGGCAGAACCAGTTACAACTAGAAATAGCTGTTAATTCAGACTAAAAATTTCACTCTCCTAAACAAATACCAGAAGAATTCCATCAGCAACAAATCTTTATGTCAGTGCACTGAACACAGCAGAACTATCCACTACTCTTCTTTTTACTTTTAAAGAGCACTGTCACTGACATGACACAACAGATGATCTAGTACTTTTTCTGTTCTTCTGTACTTCTTACATACCTGGTGTGATTTATCTCTGTTCTGCTGGTTTCCTTTAATCTAGACACAATACTCAATGGCACATTTCGCTTCTCCCAGCTTTTCAGATCCTCCTTATCACACACCAATAGCAATTCTAAATTTTTCCCCACTGGTGTAAATGGATGCACTACAGTATAACCTAAAAAAAGCAAGAACAACAGTCAAACAGGATAAATTCTACTCATTTTTTCTGAAGAAAAACAGCCAACTCATTTTACATTTTCATTTGTAAAATACTTTAAAATACTTCTATCTGTATAAAATTTTTCTAAAACAATGGAAAACACTCTGGAGCATGGGGCCATAGGTCAGCGTTCTAGTCACACTGCCCAAGTCACAGAATCCAAAGGCAGGGACTGGGAGAACCAAGTACTGTCCACTGTAGGTCAGGCTTGAGACTAAGGAACCTGAATGTGCTCAAGTCCCTGTGACCTGAGGCATATGAGGGTCCTGGGGGAGCTGGCAAGATAAAGCTCCTAAACCACTTTCACATTCAAAAAGTTGTAGCTCCCAGTGACTGGAAAAAGGGAAAAACAATCCTCATTTTTAAAAAGGGAAAGAGAAGAGATACAGGAAACTACAAGTTGATCAGCCTCACCTCCGTGCCCAGCAAGACTGTGGAGCAGATCTTCCTGGAAAGCACAACAAAACATGCAAAACACAGAGGCGCTTGGTGACAATATGGGCTGTCAAGGCAACCTGGCTTAAGGGCAAACTGTGCCTGACAGGTTTGGTGGCCTTCTGTGACAGGATTACATCATTGATAGGTAAGGAAAGAACAACTGATATCATCCACCTGGATTTGTACAAGGCATTTGAGACTCTCCTGTGCAACATCCTGGTCTCTCAACTGGAGAGGCATGAATTTGACAGGTGTATGACTCAGCAGATAAGCAATTATTTGGATGGGCACAGCCACAACTGTGGCCAATGGCTCCATGTCTGGATGGAGATCAGTTACGAGCAGGGTCAGGCAGGGAGTCTGTCCTAGGACCAGTGTTATTGAACATCTTGGCTGGGGACAGACTGTGGGACTGAGTGCACCCTCAGCAAGCCTGCAGGTGATGCCAGGGTGAGTGGTGTGCTTGATACCCGACAGGAAGGGGATGCCATCCAGAGGAACCCTGACAGGCTTCAGAGGTGGGATCACATGAACCTCATGAAGTTCAGCAAGACAAACTGTGAGGTCCTGCTTCTGAGTTGAGGCAATCCTACTCGTGGATACAATGGGATTAAGAGCAGCTCTGCAGAGGACTCAGGGTATTGGTGGATGAAAACCTGAACTGACAGTGTGCCCTTGCAGCCCAGAAAGTCAATGCATCCTGGGCTGCAACAAAAGCAGTGGGGGCAGCAGGTTGAGGGAAGGGATTCTTCTCTACTTCACTGTTGTGAGATCCAGCTTGAAGGAATGTGTTCAGCTCTGAAGTCTCTGCAGAAGGACACAGAAGTGGCTCAAGAGCATCCAGAGGAAGGCCATGAAGGTGACCAGAGGGCTGGAGCACTTCCCATATGAGGGGGCTGGGGTTGTCCAGCCTAGAGAAGGCTCTGAGGAGAGCTTACAGCAACCTTCCAGTATTTAAATGAGGCCTACAGGAAAGATGGGGAGGAACTCTTTATCAGGAGGTGTTGTCATGAGATGAGGGGTAACAGTTTTAAACTGACAGAGGCTAGATTTACACTAGATAAAAAGAAGAAACTCTTCACTTATGAGAGTGGTGAGACGATGGACTACAGGTTACCCAGAGATGCTGTGGGCGGCCCAGCCCTGAAAGTGTTCAAGACCAGGTTGGATGGGTCTTTGAGCAACTTGGTCTAGTGGAAGGTGTCCCTGCCCATGGCAGGGGGGTTTAGAATTGGATGGTCTTTGAGGTCCCTTTCAACTCAAACCATTCTGCAATTCTTTGATTCATTCTGTGGATGGGGAAAGTCAAGACACGTAGGTACATGTTTGCCCTGTGGGAAGCAGGATGTGCGGCTAAACTGCAGGTTTGGTCCAGGATGGAGCACTGGATATGCTTAAGAGGATAGGGCAGGTACAGGACTTTCCTGTGGGATCACAAGCACAAGGCTTTGACCACAAGGTGGTCATGAGGCACAGTGAGCTGGAGCAGGGAGAAGCCACAGCTGCAGCCAACGGAGCCTCTCCTGTGAGCCCACAGCAGGGCCCCTCAGACACACTCCCACTCCAGCTGAGGGGTTTTAAAACAGGAGGAGCACAGAACACAAAATATATACTGGAGCAGGGCACATGGAAAACACTAAAGAATCTCTATGAACAGATCACAAGCTGATCTGTCAAACTACTTATACAGCAACATGAAAGAAGCATCTGAGGAATTTCATGGCTAAGGGACAAAATTTGCATTCTCTGTGCTGGACCTTGGGGGCTTTTTCCCCCTCTTTGTTTTCCTTATGTCTTTCAAGCTTGCCTTGGAATTGATTTTGACACTTTTTTTTTTTTTTTATTTTGACACTGAACTTTAAGTTCAGATTATTTACATGCTCCACAACCTGTACGTGGCTCTTCACAGACAGGCCAGAAGACAGTGTATTTAAATAAAGGTTTTTAAGGTTTGAGGCCCAAAGTTCTAAGAGATTATGACACACAGAGGCTTATGCAAGATCAGGAACTAAGATATGTGAGTTTTATTATCTGCTTTACTTGTGAGAGGATAGCAGATCTCATTAACAATTCAATTAGCTAAAGCTATCAACCATGACAACTCCTTCCCACTCCCTCCACCTACAGCTCTTCTTTTTTAAGGTAATAGCTTTTACTCTAAAATCAGACTGTATTTCAGTTTTTTATGAAGCTGCATTCCATATGTTTTTCTCATGTGAGAAATTTATGGATCAAGATAATAAAATTAAAACATTAAGAGTTTATTTGCTGACTCTACTTAATGTTAAAATTGAACCCTGAGAATTTCTTTGGTGTGACAGTGCATGAATACTCCAGATAGATGCATGTCTGCTTATTTTAAAATATTCTGTGTTGATAGCTTAACCATCACAACTACCAGCAAAACTTCCACCGTGAATATTTAAAAACACAACTGGATACCCTGGGAACTTCAAAACATCAATATTGACTGGAAAGTTCTCAAAGAGAACACTGGGCCTCTAATGTATCTTTTATTGAGCTTTTCCTCACTGCTAACAGCAACCAACACCATGCAAATTTAACTAGTGCAAAATCATTAAGAGAAATACAGAGAAGCATTTTGAACGAGGTAACAATTGATCAATAATTACCACTAAATATTTTTCAAGTTTCTTATCTAATTTTGCAGAATCCTGTGTTTTAACTTTACCAAAACCCCCTGAAGATCAAGTATTCCTAAGAGAGTACACAAAGGAGAGAAAATACTTCTAGTACTACGTAACCCACCCACTTCATAACCTCTTCCCACCTCCTTCTAAGGGTTCAGCTGTTGGCTTTCTGAGAATCCAGGGCTTAGCTCTGATGCAGCCCAGCTGTGTAACCTTGGCTCACACTCCAGAGGAAACTGCTAAGCTGTGAGAGGCAGCTGGGGGAGGGTCTGTAGCATACAGACATGGCAGATAATAAAGGTGAAACGGCAGGAATAGGTTAGCTGAAAAAAGGGATCAGTAGTAGCTCAAAAATTCAAAATGGGAAAAAAAGAAAAAAAAAAAAAAAAAAAAAAAGAAAAAAAAAAAAAAGAAAAGAAAAGAAAAGAAGAAGCCAGCATGGAAAGGCAAAAAAGTCCTGAAGGGAAAGGAAGGGAGCGCCCTACTGAAATACTGGAATACTGACAGAAGCTAAACCTTCCTCACCAGACTGATGACTATTTAGAGAACAGACTCTAAAGGATCTTATCAAGAGTGATGAACATCCTAATGCATAGTGTGTAGTTCATTAAATCCCAGATATCTTGTGAGCTTATCAAATAATTCAATTTTTCATTTGGTAATATCCTGCCTGCTGTGCCCAGACAGAGATATTGACACATGAATTAGTTACTACACTCTGACAGAACTCTTCAAAAGTAAATTGTCACTGAACTGGTCAACAAAAAGAGCCCCAGAACCAGAATATTCTAAAGATAGAAATTAGTAAAAGAAAAAAAATATAAAGAGAGACTGGAAAATAATTAAAAAAAATATTAACATAGGGATCACACTGAAAAGATAATTTTGTTATCCCTGTTGTCTGTGCAAACTGTTAAGTTTACACACTTACATCACTAATCCTGCTTGTGAGGACAGCTGCTCCTCTATTACACTACTACAGATCCATGTCAAATAAGGAAAAATACCAGCTCTGTGATATATACCTCTCATTTAGGTGACACAGCTATTAGCAGAAGAGGAAGGCTATCTGCAGCATGAGTTGCTGCCTCACTGTGAAGTTACAGGGTACTCATCAGGAATCCATTAGGAACTCTGAATTGCAGAAAACAGTCCAGTCACACAGTCTGTTTAGAAGGACAACATTGCAAAAATACTGCACTGTGGCCAACATGAGTTCATTTCCTTTAATAACTTCAGTCCTTTCCTTCCTGCCAACAACACTAGAGGATCTAGCTCATAACAAGATGCCCAAGAATCAAGGTTGTTTTTGGCTGAACTAGAAGATGATTTTGGCCATTTGTTCAAAAACAATGAAATCAGTGTGAAATATTTCTGTTTAAAAAACTTAAAAGATAAACCCCAATACTAAAACAGACTCTAAACTAAATACTCGTTTACTCTAAACAAACTCACCCTGGGCCTGTTTTTTGGGTAGAGAGATGTGAAGTACTCCAAGAAGGAAATTGATGAGTTCTGGTACAAATCTTCTGGAGAGAGATACATATTCCAGGAACAAACAGCATATAAATAACCCTTTAATAACATCTTGCAATGTTGTAATGCGACACTAAAAGAAATAAGAAGAACAAAATATTCCTAATTAAAAGTCTATACATCACAAGTACAGGGTGCCCCCCAAAAGACAAATTATTAACTGCACTGTAAGCATTTGAAGTCTGTAAAATTAGAGCCTTTGATCTTTGATGAGAACTACACTGGCTTTCCCTGGTCCTCAACTGAAGAGTATCTGCAGAACTGAGTAACAGGTTTATGAGAACTCAATTTAGCCACTAGAAGGTGCTAAACCACAAACAATAAATTCTTCAGAAATGAACCAGTGAAATAGAAGGCTCAGAGCAACTTGGCAGCAACAGAACAATTACCTCAAGTCTTTCGAAACATATAAACAGGATATTAGGATAGAAAAATAAGGACATAATTTAACTCAATGCACTGCATTAGGTACATTTTCAAGGAAAGCAAATACTGCCAATTTTTAAGTAAGTAACATCTCTTAAGTATGAAGAAATGCAATACATGGCAAAGGAACCACTAATGAATGACTTTTCAGTCTGTTCTATTAGTCCCATGTAATTTGCCATAGAAGGAATTCTTTTGTGACAGCTTGAAAAATTGAAGAGATTTGGTTTTGTGAGTAGGACTATAGACTGCAAGGGTGTTTTCCTCTTCACGCTTTCCTCCAATTATTATCTGTGGCTATACCAAACACAAAGCTCCCTTTTCAAGTAAATTTCCACCATATTTTAATGCTAACATACATATTTGGAGTCTGAGGAAGAAATCATATATGTGAAGTTATATACTGAGGTACAACATCACAGACATACCTTAGTAAGTAGCTGACTCATGTACATAAAAGCAGGTGTTACAACTGGGTGCCAGAAATCAGAAGTTGGAAACAGCAGAGATACAATTTTCAAATAAATAAGCTGATTGCACATAAAACAGAATAAAGCAAAATATAATTAAGACATTATTCCCAGGATCTTGACTTTATACATATGTAACTTTTGAACAAATAACTGTTGCACAGTAGTCAAAAATACTGCAATATACATAATTTTGAGAAATCTGGTATGATACACAACCTATCTATTGAGACAACTGTTTAAGCTAGACGAGGAACTAAGCAGTGATTAGGTACACTTATACTGAAGGGGACTTCAGAGAGCTACAAGTGACCTGACAAGACCATATGGAAATTAAACATCAGCTGCAAGGTAATTGTGAAAATTATTTAATTGGATATTTACACAGTAAAGCAGATGGAAGTAAAATTTTACCGCTTCCTCTCTGTTCCTCTACTCTCCCTGAAATGTTTTGGTTACTAAATACTCTGAATTGCAGGCAAAGATAACAGTAGGCATATGAAAAGCCTTATACTAAGACAGCTATCTATGGAATATTAATTCAAACAGGTGCTTTGAGAATACAAAGTGATGTAATTCCACCCTAAAAGATAATGATGGCCTGCAACCTGGAAAAGTCCAGCAAAGGGAATGAAAGCTAGAAGTGTGACTGGTGTTATAAGGGTGACGGTGACAAATTAAAAATTGAAGTTGAAAGCTCTCTACAAAACATTTCCCACAAAACCCAAAATGTCCCGAATAAAGACTCTTCAAAAGAACTCAATATATCTTCCAAGCTGTAAGAACCAAGCCTTCAGTCTATTTTCTTTCAATAGTCTAATTATTCTATTAGGCAGCAGCAATTCATCAAGCTGACAGAAAAAATGTAGCTCCCTCTGAGATAGATTTATGGCTTGTCTTTGAAACTTTACTACAGTTTTAAAATACTCTTTTTCCATATGCTCCCTTCTTGAATTCTCCAACAGCCATTTACCTAGATGCTGTAAAAGGAATCTGTTTACATTTAACATGGTAAGTGAAAATGGGATATTACCAATACAAGGAAAGAAATTCTTTCCAAGTCACTAATTCTGCCATTATCACATATAAAGTACTAAGAAATGCTGTATTTTTATAGCCATAATAATGTTTTCTTGGTGAGTTTCTGTTTGGTTGGTTGGGTATATATTTTTTTTTTTTTTAACCTAAGAGATTATTGCAGAGATATTGCACTTCTGTGGAGCACTTTTATCAAACATTTGTACTTAACAGAATTAAAGAAGTCACAACATAACTCATAATATCTTCTTCCTAAAACTACCTATTTAAGTTTTCATCCGGAAAACAAACAGTGTGCTGCTACGAAGACTAGAGGGACAATTTTAAGATCTTTTCCCCTTATTAATTCCACAGTCACACTTCTGCTTTGAAGAATGTCTGGGTGTATTGTTTGTTTCTTAGGGGTGGGGGTTTTTCGTTGTTGTGGGGGTTTTTGTTACAACTTATCTCCAGAAAGGCAATTTAAAACATTGAAAAGCCTATAGTCATAGATGCTAATAATTCACTACATAATGTCATCTTGCACTTATTACCATTCTGTACTAATGCAAAGAGATAATCCCAGCAATGTGCATTTGTTACCGTGTCTAAACGTGGATATGTTGCACGGCCTTTGACTTCAATTACTTCTTCCAGATCATGTGCAGCGTCTCGAAGGATAAACTTGATACTGTCACTGGCTGCCTCAGGAAACATCTGGCAAAGATTGTACAATGGCCTATTAACAAGAGATTCAAGTCATAATCAAGTTACACCACTGATGTTAATAAAGAATTGATTTTTAAGCACCCACAGGAAGATTTGCTCCATCTACATCGTAACAATAACAAATCGCCTGCAATAAATGCTTCTTTTTTAGAATATAGATTGATACTGTCATTTAGTTTAGTTTACTTAATGTATTTTTCATTAGGCCTTGTGAGAATCTTTGAGTTGTAGGTTTCTAAATCTTAGGTAAAAAATTATTTTAAACTTTAAAACACACTCCTAAATCATTGGTTAAGGTCATGACGTATCCTTCTGAGTCTCCTAACTTGAGATATTGCTGCAGTGAAGTATGCTGGCTTACACTACACAGCCCACTATTCTAAACACTCTTAGGCAATATTAAACAACATGTAAGGCAGCAATGTGGTTAGCAAAATTATTACTGCAAACAAGAAAAAAAAAACCCAAACACAAAGTTAGATCAGCTCCTGGCCTAGGATTAGTGCCTACAGGCATATGCAGTCTGGAGGCTGCATCTCTTTGGTGTCCCAGTGTTTTCACTGAAGTTTGTCTGCATTGATATTAATATATCCCAGCTCTAAAAGACAACCAAAATATATCTACCCTTTGGTACAAACCATGTGTGACAGTATCAGTCGGTCAGAGCTCTTCCTGATGAATGCAACAGAGCAATAAATGCTAATGCTGCACGTAACCAATTTTTAAAAACTTACTGACTTCAGCATGAAATAAAAAACATATGCTGAAAACTACATAAAAATAACGTTTTGAAAGAAATGTGTCTATCCTGCAAAGTCAAGATAGGAACCACAGACCAATTTTGTTTGGAAGGGACCTTTGGAGAACATCTGATGCAGCCCCCTGCTCAAAACATGGCTAGCTTCAAAACCTATCAGGTTGCTCACAGCTTTGTTGAGTTCTGTCCATCTTCACAGGTTCTTCTTCTCTGTGTTTTAATGTTCAGTACCTTTACTGAGAAAGTATTTTCTTTAAATCTAATTGCAATTTCCCTTGTTGCAGCCCTTGCCCATTGACTGTTGTCCTCTGCTTTATACCTCTGAGACAAACTTGGCTGTCTCCTCACAGCCTAACTGGCTGTCAGGTATTTGAAGACAACAATGCCAAACTGAAAACTTCCTGCAACATTTTTAGTTGGAATTTCCATATCAGCTTACTACAACGCTTTAAATTCCATTTTCATCTAGCTCCCTGAGTGAATTCACAGAACTAAAACGCCGAGAAAAAACAGAGACTGCAACAGAAACTGCACAGTGTCACTGCAAAGCTTAAAATCCTTTATCTCCTGTCTAAGTAACCTCCTACACAGAAGTTTCATGCATATATGGTATTACTTATCCATTACCCACAAAAAGCATCAAAAAATACAAATTACCCACAAAAGCATATCAAAAAATACATTCTGAAGTTTTGAAAATCTCTTGGTATAATTAATAGATCAAGTAACACATGAAACAAAGTTAAAACATAAAGGCTGAGAGTTACCAGCTACCAAGTTCTACAAGATATCTGAAACAAGCAACAAGCTAAATTATTTACTCTAAGGTAGCTTTTCTCTTTAAACCCCGAAGGAGAAAAATCCATAGGATTTAATACTTACAGGACCAGTTTGTCAATTGTTCTGAGCTCTGGTAAATCCAGAGTTGCTAACTCTCCAATATATTCCAAAAGGAAGCCAAACAATTTCTGCAAGAAGCATAATAGGTTAAAATTACTAAGTTTTTCTTCATTGTACATATTCTTAAACAGCGACACATTCTTAGAAAATGAAGATCATCATGTTAATTCTACTGTTACTCACAACAAAGAAGCATGTATATTTTATACTGAATACTTACTAAAACTTACTCTGGAATTAAAAGTTATTTTAACTATAAAACAAAACATACTTCCAACTTCGCTTTGTTTCCCACTGCAAGGCTTGGATGATTGCATTTCTGAATCCTCTCCAGTATAATAAGCTGTTCTTCTACTGTTCTTCCAGCCAATAAAGACTTAAATGTTTCATAGGACTCAGGAACTAGAAAATACAATCAAAAATTGACCACACAAAAATCTCAAACTTTACCTCTTTAATTCAAGTGAATGTGCAACAAATTTCCAACCTGAAAATGCTATTGTTCATAAAAAAGAAACCATAGATGTTTTAAATAATTACTTTTAAAACACTAATAATCTATTAGCATATATATAGCAGCATTTCTATGAACGTAGGTCAGAAAGTAACATGTTTTTCAACACTTAAAACTCAAGTCATCCTCTATTTACCATGTATGCTGAGCAGCCCAACTATGTTGACACAAAGCAGAAATAAACCTAACACACATTCAACCATAAATTTTACCATAATACAGTTAACTTTACGTTTAATTCACACCTAATTAGCTTTGGTGTGAAGAACATTAAGAAAAGTAACAATATGGTCACAAATAGAAAATTATTTAAAAGAAAAACCCAAAACCCAACAACCCTGGCATATTTTTAGTTTTTCACAGAAGTCAACATGCTAGAAGACATCCTAACTAGCTGTGGTTTTTTTTAGTTATTTTAATATGATTGCTTTCTGGTTAAGGCAAATCCTGAAAGCAATTCAAAAAGCTTTGTACAGTAAGTCATCTTCTTTTGATGGAAAAACACAAGCACTTAAGGAAGTTGTTTGAGAGGTTGTTTAATGTTGCAAAAGATACTTTTGTTAGAGAAATCTATGCTAGGACAATAGTTAGATGAATTATGTACTTAACATGAATGAATGTTTTGTGTACTACTTGAAATATGTCTCCTCCTTCCTGCTAGGCATGGACCCAAGACCAGCCAAACTTTGAGTGTCTCTACAATAATGCAATGTTACATCACAGGGATTAAAATTCAGAATCCTGTCTCTCCATGCATCTTCTGACAAAAATGTCAGTCCAAACACCAGAGAAACTGCAAGTATACATCATAAAATACTGTTCTGGCTTCTCTTAGGTAAAACAGTAGCACTTTGGACTGGATAAGCTGGTTGCCTTCAGAAAGCAGCACAGGTATTTTTATTTTACTCTCCTGTTTTTATCTTCCAATTCTGATGCTGCTCAAATGCACAGAAACTGTTCTGGGATGAAACAGATCTGGTTCCTACTTCTCCAAGCACGATTAGGTTTGCTTACTAAGAACAGCAGTTACTGGCTGCTCTTCAATAGTAGAAGACAATTATGAGGCAAAACTTCATGAATGAATGCAACACCTACAGGGCAGAGAACCTGACTGGCTGTTACAAACCCCCAGACAACAAGGGATCTCTGGAACAGTCCTTTGCTTACCTGCAAATGTATAGGGAAGCTCTGATTTGGCAGCTTCTCTCTTTGGATCTGATTTCTCCACATTCTGTGATTCACTTTCACTTGCCTTGTGTTTCTTCTCTTCTTTATTCCCTGCAGCTTCTTCTTCACTCTCAAGATCAGATTCGAGATCAGAGTGGCTATCTGCAGCATCACCCTCCTCATTTTCACTTGCAGATTCTTCCTGACTTTCTTCTTCATCCTCATTATCTCCTTCCTCTCCTTCATCCTCTTCTTCTTCCTCTCCTTCATCCTCTTCTTTCTCCTCCTCATTTTCAATATTAATTTTTCCATCCTGTCCATAGAGAAAACAAGCCAGTTAAAACACTGATAAAGTGGCAGCACCTCACCACAATCACCAAGCAAAGCGATCTTAAATAAGCATGAAGAGAATTTGAGCCTTGCTACCCTGACTAGGCAGGGAATGCCAGCAGTACCAGCCAAGAAGAGATATTAGGGAGAGAACATACATATAGATATAAAAAGTAGGGTATTTTCAAGGGGCTCTAAGAAACTGGAAGAAGAGGTAGTTTATGAGGAATAAAAAAAATCACACAGAAGGAAAACCAGTAGATGATACGAAAAACATCATTCTTCAGAAAAATTCTTCTTATAAAAATACATTTCTTCTATGTGTTAAAATAGCTTATCAGATACATATTTGGTCCTATCCTGAATTTATTCATCAGCAGTTTAAATTCACATTTACAATTGGTATTCTCCCCTTCAAGGAGAATAGCGGTTCCCTTGTTACTTGTGTATGAGAGGACAGAATCAGCACACACATGTGTACCACAGTCACGGCGACTGGTAATTTCAGCTTTAAGGTTATGTTGCTCTGCCACCTTAACCACAGATATGTCAGAGATCTACTTATCTTTAAACTGAAATTTGGTGGAAGCTGTATCAATACAGTGAAAATTAAAAAAACAAAACAAAACAAAAAACAACAACAACCAAAAATGAGAAATGCTAAAGAGCATCCTCTTCAACCCAGTAGGCCAGTGGCAGAGAAGGCTACTCTAACACCAAAATAGAGTCAGGAGACCTGACACTTGTAAGACCACATAGAACACAGCATCCAGTTTGGGGCTTTAAATACAATAAAAGTATTGATAAACTGCAGCAAGTTCAGCAGAAAGCCACCAAGACTACTGGGTGCTGGGGCACCTGCACTGTGGGGAGAGGCAGGCCTGGACTTACTCAGCTTGGATATTAAAAAAACCTCTTCAGAATAAGGGCAGGCAGTGTACATCTCTCTAAGTAGCCTCCATTCTTGGATATTTTCCAACAGACTGGATCTGAGTAAACTGGTGATTTCATAGTTGACCCTGCTCTGAGCAGGAGGTTGGATTAAATGTCTGCACAGAGTCCACTTGCCAACTGTTTTTCCTAATCTTCTTTCCAGACCTCTGAAAATTCAGAAATTTTAAACCTTACCTTGTAAGATAATAAATGTCTGTCATCTTTATCCAGGATAAAGCCATCAGCTAGATCATCAGCTGACATGTGGCTGGGTCTCTTCTTATTTGCCTCTTCATCTATTCCACGCATTCGACGTAATCGATCTGCCTGTGTTTCACGAGAAATACCACACACAGATGTGAGACATTGACATCAACCAGGGAGCTACACCAAAAGAGAAGATCTCTCAAATACTACAGCTAAGAAAACACAAGGAAAAAAAACAGTTAATTTGGATTACTCAAAAAGTTGGTGAAAAGAAAAAACTCAGCAACCTGAGAAATTATGGGCAAAAGCTGACAATGCCTTTTTTTTTGTAGGGAGTACATAAGAGCACACAGTCAACTGGATTAGCTTATTTAAAAGGCTTTGAAACTGGGTTAACCAGAAGCATTGTGTTCTCTTATTTTAAAAGTTATCTCTTTTGCTTATGGGACATCATTACTAGAAAATAAAAGCTTCTGAAGTGTTTCATGATTCTGCAGTGTCTATCTGTCTGGAGTGTGTGTAACACGCTTGTAGTGAACACAACCATAGCCAAAGATTTTTGGGATACAGACTGAGCATCAAACTCTAAGATGGTAAGCGCAGAAAAGAAAAAAGTCTCAGTTCTGCTATTAGATACTGAGCTGCTCTGATGTAGTCTCAAGGTACTGAATTCCCCACAGTCTTAAATATGTTCTTAGTATACCAAAACAAAAAGAAAGAAGAGAGTGAAACATTTACCACATTATTCCATCTTCCCATAAGACTCAGTGTGCCATGTAACAGAAATAGCAAGCAACATTTCCCAAGACATTCTTATCCCTCTGCAAAGCAAAGCTATGCAGATGAAAGGCTCTTCCAATAGCAGAAGGAAACAATAAATTACTTGCCCAGTGTATTAATTCAACTGCTGTGCAACATGATACTCCACTAACTTAGAAGCACCCCTGAACTCTGAATAATTTTAAACATTTAAAGGCAAATCAAAGTAACATTACATTTATACTGAAGGAAGATTGACTTATTTCATAAACCTCCACAGTCACATACTAGGCCTATGGGGTTTTTTTTTGTTTTTATATCAGATTACAAACACAAACAGAAGATTTCCTGAATTCACCCTCTGACAAATTGCAGTTTAGTACAGCCACTTACAATCTGAGGTCAAGCAATGAATTTAAACAGTCACTCCCAAAAGACAGGCCCCAAACAACTCAGCCATAAATGGTATACCTCCAGCTTCTGGAGTCGGGCCTGCTCCTCTTTGGCCAATTCCTCTTCTGTCTTCAGCCTTTCTGAAGGTTTTGCTTTCATCTCAAATCCAAGTTCTCGAACAATCATATCGTATTCATCAGGCTAAAGAAATATTTATACAATTGTTTATTATCTTAAATTTCATTATTCTGCTTTGCAGCCATCCCTCTGCCAGACTAACAGCTAAGAAATCAGACTGTTAAGATAAAAGGAAAAGACTGTATTTCAATACACCAAAATATGAACTTTCAGTCCAGTATTTTCTGTTGTACTTTGAGATCAGTTTTAATGCAAGACCGAACTAATTAACTGATATTATAAAATCTGGATTATACTGCAAAACAATAAATGGAAATGCACAACGTTCTGTAAGATAATACACATTTCTAGAAGAAAAATAAAAAAGCTCAATACAATCCCTATTTTTAGATTTAAATGTTTATTTCCCTTAGTATAGAATATAAATGATAGAAAAAGCATGAAACCATAAAATATCTACTCAAAAGCAAACTATTTTCATTCCCTTTTTGAAAGGGACAGAGCCAGTTTCTACAAGGAAATGTCTGTTGTCAAGTACAAGTTGTTTTATCAAAGGAACACTCCAAAGGCACTCAATGTAAGTCAGTGTTCCCAACAATTTTCATTCTTCAAGAAAATTTACTTGTCCTACAAATAAGCTGTGGTCAAGAGTGTTGCTCAGTCTGCAACCTCCCTCTCACTGGATAACTAAAGAAAAGCAATAACTATTCAAAATCAGAGAAATCATACAAAACTCTATATTCCTCCAACTAATAAGACTGTCCTAAAACTGTAGCACTCCTTCAATGTGAATGGCAGCAAACATTTTTGTTTTGAAGTGATGAACTTGACTGAACTTACACTTCAGCCACTACAAGTCAAAACTACAAGTTACTAGAACCAAGAAAATTAGTCTAGCCAAAACTTCACCTTGGGTTTCTCTACTTCTTTGTCCTTTCTCTCTGACTTTGGGGTTTTGTGGGCAATAAGGGTTTGGATTTCCTTCCAGTCTTTGTCAAGTTTTTCTGTCAGTTCTAAGGCACTTTCTCTCCGAGTTTGCCTCTCTTGCTAGAAAAATAAAACAAAAACAAATGCAGCAGTTATGTTCAGATGGACGTGACATAGCATTTACAACTTAAAACCAAAATGCTGTCTTTAACAAATTGATCATTTCAAATATAAAACATTTTGGAGCTGCAAACATTCTTTGTGGAAGAAGCAGTATAGAGCTGTGCTGAATGGTACAATGGTTAGATTCAGAAAACAGGTGTGACCACAAGGGGAGATCTGGAGATACAAAAGAATGGCAGATATACAAGTTATATCTAAAATGCCTACAAAGTCAGACTTTATTCAAGGACTCTCAGACAGCTTTCTCCTGTTTTCTATGCCATTATTATTCAATTCTACAAATACAGAAATGGTGACAGCTTCCTAATCATGCTCACTTATACTTCAGGGCCAAACACTCACCTTCTCTTGTTTAGACTTGGCTATCATCTCTTCAATGAGTTCTTTCCTAGACTTAGGTTTTTCCTCTTCTTCATCTTGCTGCTCACTTGACACTTTTTTACGAAGGAGGCCCCCACCGCCTCCAAAGTGAGCAGCAGTTAATTCAGCTAGGGAAAAAAAAAGGTAGAATGTAAATCTTACAAATCCCCACATGACTGCAAGAGTGCTGCTGCTGGGACAGTATCTCCCTATTCTTTAAAAATGTGAGAAATTTTCACTATTGCAACATGCATTAGTCCCATCATGCATTAGTCTCATCCCTATGGGAATTACCATACCAAATGAGATTATACAAGACACATAATTTACACTGACAAATACTTGGTATGAAGTAGGATCCTGTTTTTTCCCAGTATTTATTCAACATGTAGGTCCAAAGATGCAAGAAAGCAACCAGAAAACTCACATTTCAGATTCTGGCCTAAAGGCTCAAAATCCAGGTACCTGTTAATGCTAAAAAGCTCACAGAGTAAAGAAGCTTGCCAGTAGTATGTCCCACTTAACCCCTGCTAAAATCCAGAGAGCTGGTCTGTGTGTGGCTAAGAAGTAATCAAATCTGCTTTAAACATTCTAACCAAGAACATGATACTCTCTCTCACTGAGAGACAGCACTGAACAAATGATGTACACGTTCACCAGTAATAAAATTACCAATGAAACACCAGCTGGCACTTCTTACCTGACAGTGTTCCTCTTTCTTCTGTGTCACTGTCACTATCAACAATATCATTTAGTTTTTCAATTTCTGCCAAAGATTGGCCATAGTGAGTCAATTCCTCATCTTCATTAAGATTATAGATATTCTTCTTTCCGTAATTTTGCTAAGAACAGTGAAACAAACCAATGAAATACCAAAAACTCTTTAGTTCCCAGGCAACAAAATAACACAGCCTTTAGTTTTAGTGCTAGTTGAGGAGATTCTTATTCCAGTGTTTTGCTGGAACTTAACACTGTAATAAGAGCACTGCCAGATCAATATTTTCATTCAAATACATTTCAAGTGAGAGAATGTCATGTCTCTTATACAAATGTACAAATGGACTAACCCAGGAAACCTAGGGAAGCTGAAGTTTTATTTATGTATCAGTAACATCAATTTTTAATTACTGCATTTCAGGCCTAATGAAACAGACTTCAACCTATAAAAATTAGACTGCTTAATTCTGGGGACTGAGTATGATGAGGCAGAAAGGATAGTACTGCACATTCAACCCCCGGTACAGAATGGCAGCAAGTTACAGAGTTCTGCTCAGCTACTGAATATACTTGATATATACAGCCTTTTCCTAATTTAACTCCTAAAACAAAGCAGTCAAATAAAACCAACTGATCAACGAATCTGCTTATAACTAGCTTTCTTGCATGTCAGTGCTCAAAGAAATCTCTGCTTCAAACAGTTGTCTTGCAAAACCAAGGAGATTTAATTTAAAAAATTCTATTTCCACAAAAAATTCCTTTTTTGTAAGTTCCATGCCAATAAAATTAAAAACAAAGCATTACCCTGCAAAACCCTCTATTAAGGGGGCACTCCCAACCGAAAACTTCAGGTGTGCCTTGTGGTTTTGTGTTTGGCTTTGTTGGTTTTGTTTGGTTTTTTTTTTTTTTTTAATGTTTACCTGTCTTTCTAGAGCGAATCGTCTGATCATCTTCTCCTCAGGAGTTATTTTGGTGTTATATTCACCAAAACGTTTATCTTTGAACACATTTGTCTTTTCTCTTTCTTTATATTCCTTCAGTAATGTTTGATTGCGCTGGAAAGAAAAAGATAAAAGGAGATAAAACTAAAAGAACAGAGAGTAACTACTTCCAAAGTCAACGCAAAAAGACTCCACGGTAGCCTGTCAACATAACCATATTGTCAGCATATCATAAATAATAATCTACCAGAACGCAATGAAAGAGAAGGAAAAACTAACATGATATAAAGATGGGAAGCTCATACAATACATTCAGATGTATAATAAGCACCCATATGTAGATAAAATGTTACACTGTACCTCACCTTGATTTCATCATATACAAAACCTGTGCATTTACACTGAACAATTCTGATATATCTCAAGCTTAGTAAAATAAGAATAACATATTAAAGAAATAAAAAAAATGCCAGCAAAAGCCAGCTGAACTTTTTTTGATCATTTCATCTGAGACAAAAGCCTCGAGTGGATCTGCACATCTAGCCCTGTCACTGCTGAGCATGGGGAGGTCAAGCATCAGTCAGTAAAAGGAAACTTATCACACCTATACAAGGTACTTGCTATGTGCTCTACTTTTGGGACAGGGAAGGAGGAAGGTTTACTTTCCAATGCCAGTGATCTAATTCATGACAAATATCTGATTTTTCTTATTACAAAATAAAACCCCAAATCCAAAAATGTGATGTACAACATTAACGAAGTTTTCTAAAATCTTGATAAATAGTAACAAAATCTGAAAGCTAATTTATAATTTCATGCTGAAGATATTACATAGTTTCTAAAGAAAGAAAATGTTGGCTGTGTTTAGGCTGAAGAAATATCCATTTTTATTTAAAGCACATTACCTGATTCTTACAAAAACACACTGTGCCATTCACATTACCAAAACCCCACAAGGTGCTGCACTAAAGGAAAAGGCTGGGCTCCAGACCTCTGCAGCCTCACTGAGCATTCACAAATTTCAGATGCTGCTGTAAATGACGCTAAAATTCAGGTTTCATCTAATATTGTGACAGTTCTACCTTCTATTTACTTCTTACAGTGACATAGCTGAGACACTGTATTTGAACATTAGTACCTCTTAATATGCTGGGTACCAAAAAGCATTTCTGCGGTTTATTTTGTACTCAATTATTTGATTACTTCTCCTATTGATAAAAAAGAAAATACCTAATGCATCACCTTTCACAATACATGTAAAATGATAAACTATCTCTTTGCTTTTGCTGCACTTGCCCTTCCAGTAAGTGCTTTAAATTCTGTTCGACAACAGCATGTACGTAACATGTCACAGAATCTCAGGAACATAGTTTCCAATTACACTTTTTTTCAGCTTTAACTTAATCCACAGAGGTTTTAACTTCTTTGCTGGTTTGTCTGAAGTGGTAAACCACTAAAAAGTCCAGTGTTTCACCCAAGAATAAGGCAGGCTGCTGGAATCTCAGATGCATAGTATGACACACTCTCCTTTATGCATCACGGATTTTGGTCAGGTAGCTACTGCCGGCAATAGAGAAAGAAAAAGAGGCATTTCGAAAATGGTACAAGGGTTGAAGATAAAAAATTTACCTTTCTTAAGTTGTATGGTCATTCTTAGGACAGCAGGGGGAAATTGCATCCCAACACAACTTCTACAAAACGACTACATAACCAGTGCATAGAAACACCACCTGCATTTGTTTTCCGGATCAACTGTAGTTTCTTTGTAGCCACACATTTCTCACCGTATCCCGACCTTAGTGCCCTTTCAATCTTTCGCTATTACACCAACGTTACAACATTATCAAGAAGCTTAACATCCTGTGATCACCAGAACCAACTAATGTTCTGAACACTGACTCTGGCCCAGTAATTACACGCCGACAACACGTGCCATTGTATTCTGGACCTGGGTAACTTGACAAGAGAGCCATTCCCACACAAACAATAAGGAAAACGTGTACTACTGAAGCCTGTGGGTTGCACTGGCCGGAGCCATTCCCCGAGCTCCCCAGCACCCTCTGAGCACTCAGAGGTGACCGGCCACTCCTCCTGTGGTCGCTTATTTCACCTGAGAGGGCTCCAGCCTTATCACATCCCCCACATCCACAGATACCGTCCTTCCTTCCTGCTTTGAATATCGTCTTACCTTCTTGATGGCCTTGGACCGTGAGACACCAGGCAGCCCCACATCATTTTTGGTCTTCCTCCCCAGGATGTCAAACTTCTGCCTGTTGACTTTCACCTCAAAGGGGTTGCTCTTGACCACGGCCATCGCCGACTTCACGGGGCCCCTCGCTGCGGAGGGCGCTGACACCTTTCTCTTCCGCTTCGCCGCCTTCCCCATCTCTGCTCCGGCTGCCCGTGGGGAAGCAGCGGCTCAGCCCTCAGCGTGAGGGGCCAAGACTGGAGGTGCGAACGGGGCGAGTAAAATGGCGCCCAAGAGGGGCTTAAAACACCCCGAATTCGCCCTTGGCCTGACCCCTGCCCTCGGCCACAGCTCCGTGAGAGCCGGAGGGGCGTGGAGCGGAGGAGAGAGCGCAGGGGAGGAGGGAGAAGAAAGAGAAGAGAACAGCGCAGCCCCAACGCGCCCCTCAACCCGCCGTGCCCAGCACCACCACATGCGCACCGGCAGCTAGCCACTTCTCGCGAGAGCTCTGCCAAACACCGCGATATTTACCGCGCTGCTCCCCGCCCGCTTTGGGACGAGACCGGGGAAGGCCCGACGCACTACATATCCCAGCAGGCCTGCGAGACACCCCGCGCGTGTCCTCAGGGCATCCCGCGCTGTGCCTGATGGGACTTGCAGTCCCGGTAGCGGTGAGGGGGCGGCAGCGCAGGGGCGGTGCTGCCTGAGGCGGGCGGAGGAGCCATGGCCGGGGCGGGCGGGCGCTGCCCGCTCTCCGTCTCCGCCCTCGGGGAGGGGGAGCGCGGTGCCGGGGCGAGCAGCGGGTGATGGGGAAGAGGCGAGCGCAGTGCTGAGGTCCTCCGGGGCCGGATGAGCCGAGGCTTGGCGCCGCGGCGGTGGCGGGGCTGGAGGAGGGGGCGAAGGAGGCTGTAGGGGCGGCCCCCGCTCCGGCTGCCCTGAGGGGAAGGAGCCCCCGACCATGGAAATCGAGAACATCGTGGCCAACACGGTGCTGCTGAAAGCCCGGGAGGGTGAGAGCCGCGGGGCGAGGCGGATAGGGAGGAGAAGCGGGAGTTTGAGGCGGGGCGGGCTGAGGACGTATGTCGGGGGAGGAAAAGGGTCTGAAGTGAGGGGGAAAGGGGCCCGCGAGGAGGGGGAGAGGAAGTGATGGAGGAGGAGAGGCTGGGAGGGAGGAGAGGCTGCCGGGCAGGGGTCCGGGCGGGGCGGGGACCCCTCGAGGTGGCGGCAGGAGCCCTCCCGGGGCGGGCAGAGAGCCCGGGCAGTGCCCTCAGGCACCTGCCCTGCTCCTCCCGCGGGATCTGTTTGGAGTTACTGGCTTGTGGCTTTGCTTCTGAAAAAAACACCCCTTCCTCCTTCCCCCTTGATTCTAATAGTCTTTTTACCGGATGTTTTAAAAAGGTCGTTAGTCTGTAGTTCTCAGTTTGTTTATAAATATAAATGCATATGGATATAAACGATAAAGTGCTATAAATCTTCTCTGGAAAAACCTTGCACACCATGTTGCTGAAATTCCTACCCGTGAAAAACGTAGCTGTTGAACGCGACCTGTACTTTGCAGTCGAGTATTTTGTATTATCCTAGTACAAAACTCTGCTATTTTCCATTAGATTATCACTTACAGTTTGACTCCCCGGAACACCTTGAGTTGAAGATTCCTCCCCCCAGCTAACAAACGTTTTGGGTAGATAATTAGTTTTAGTATAGCACGTGGTTGCTGTTTGAAAAAACCATCCTGAACTAAGATGGTCCTACTGCTTTTTCGTGTATATAACTGTCCATTAAATGGCCACTTGAAAGTCTCCCTGGATTACCAGTGTACTTTGTGCAGAGTGTATTTTTCAACTATGAAATGTGCATATTCTTTTTGGATTGGATCCTGCTTGTCTTAATTGTGCTGAGAAGTCCCATTAGTTAAGCTGGAGCTGTTTAAAGTGAGTAAGAACAGCAGAATCTGCCTCTGTGTGTTTTGCAAGTTCCTCCAACTCTAAATGGGTTTGGCACTTACGCCATATGTGTATCCAGTTCAATTTGCCTTAAGCAGCAAGAGAGGAAAATCAGCTTTTTGACTTTGAAGTGGAGTTTAAAAAACAGAACAGTGATCACAATTTTGGGCCATCTTCCAACCTTAGCTGAAGAGACCACCTCAAACTAGAGGACATGTTTTGGCTGGTTTCACTGACAGGAACATGTCTGTGGTGGTGCTGCCTGAATTTGGAATTTGCATTGAAGTGATCTGAGAAATTAAGGGAAAGTGGAGTCTGGCTCAAAACTTCACTGTGCCCAAACCCTCACCACAAAGAGCGGAGTGGTAATCTGCAGAGGCTTTTAAGTGGCTGCTTAATGTCAGGCTGCCTCTTTAGTTAAGGTTTCACTATGTTTAAAATAAATTATAGTGGTAGAACTGACCAAACAAGATATTTTAATGAACTAAATGAAAGTCTGAGAGCAGCTGATGTGAAGATCAGTTCTACCTGACGTGAAACTTTAAAAAGTCGTTGTAATAATCTGTTACTCTCTTTGTGCCTTCAATTGGCCTGGACTCTGTTGTGTAAGCATTCACATAATATGGGAATTCTGGCTTTGAAACTCTAGACCTCCATTGATCAGGTGGTGGAAGGTCTTTTACCTGTTCAGGTCTCACTCCCTGTGCATGGGCTACTTCTTATGTTTTTCAAAACACCCCTTGAAATGAAAGTACTTTCTGTCTATTGCATGTTCTGGCTGGTCTGGGAATGTCTGGTTTGCTCCATCTGTCAGGACCATTCCATAAAATCCCTGTCCCAGCTCTGTTCTTCTGTGCCTGATAGACTGCAAGGCAATGGAATTTGCAAAGTTAGTGTGTGAGATGGATGTTTTAATATGTTCTTTGCTAAAAGGGCCTCACAGCTGGGACAGAAGAGCAGACTTGCAAATGACTTTCCTTTCCACATTTCTATTGTCACACTCTGTAGTGTATAGAGAGGTGGAATAGCATGGGAAAGTGCAGAATTATTTCTTGTGGAAGGAAGTAAAATCCAAAGCTAATATGCAATACAGCTTCATTTATTTTCATGTAAAGGCTTTGGCCATGTCAGTAGTCTCTCAGTGTGGGTGAGAGAAGGTGTTCACCTGGAAAAACATATCAGTTGTACATGCAAATAAAGTAACATGTAAACTATTGTGCTCTGATTCTTTCTTTGTGGTGCATGTCAAAAGAAATCAGTGAGGGTTAATTATGGCTTGCATGGTCAGTCTAACTTGAGACTCTTTCCTGATGAAGATGAGAGTAGTAAAAGGTTGTACCCTTGAATACATCTTACAAAGTCTTTTAACCCCAGAGATATGTCATTTTCATTCTGTAAATATAGAAACAACAAAAGATGTGTACCTGTCCACTTCTGGTGAAAGAGTATGGCAGGTGCCTAATGGGAATTCAGAAATTCCCAATAAATAACACCAAATCTTACCTGAGCACATAAACCAGATTTAACAATCAAAGTCATGATCCCAGATTTTTATGTGTCATTTTCCTCTAATTTTAGGTGCTCTAATCCTTCTGGATGTGGATGTTGTTAGGATGTGAATGTCATTTGGGTTTTACATTTGTAGGTGTGCAGAGTCAGCACACCTTGAACAGCAAGGTTCATGCCTACCATTGAAATCTGATTTGATACATAGAAAGTAAATTTGATCTATGTTATTAGAGAGCAAGGAACTCAGATAAAATGAATCTTTTCTTGCTACTTTCTTCTTCGATACAATAGCAATAAAGTGCTATTGCTGTCTGTTTCAAGACCATCTCCCTTTCACTCAGTCTTACTGTTGATTTATTTCATTAGAGGCATGAATCTTCTAATTCAATTTGCACAAGGATCATATCTGTTTATAGGAGTTTACTAATTCCATTTTTCAGGTCATAGGAAACCCCAGCTTCCCCCCAGCCTCAAAACTTTAAATTTTGTCTCTAAGAGGATGTTCATAGCTTTTAATAAAACACCATTTTAATAGAAGTCTGTCTGTTTTCATTAAAGACTTGTAATGTCTCTGTAGCAACTGCAACACTTCTTTATGGTAAGAAGGGAAGTCATCAGGATTCCTTATCTTCTTTTAAAATCACTTGGTAAATAATCAAATGCCAGTTTTTGGGCATGTGGGTGTTAGTGATAACATTACATATGATTCCTGAATGTACCCACTACTAGAAGATGGTATGATGGCACAAAGTACCCTTTGGTACTTCATGGATGAAATATTTAGGAGTCAGGAGCTGTGCTGGGAGTTTTTCTTTACTTGTGCAGTTTTTCAGTTGACCTGTTTGTGCTGAAAGCTGGCCTGTCCATGGAGGGCTTTGCCTTCAGACCGAAACCGCAGTGCAACTGCAGTGCAGAGTGTGCTGGGATTCCCTGTTCCACTCAACCCCAGGTCAATCCTGCTCTTTCTTCTTGTGCATACATGACTTTCTGAGAGAAACCTGTATGTGGAGAAAGAAAAAGGGAAAACTTCCTCTTAAGGTGAACCCAATGGTGGAAGAAGCACAGGTGACTCAGAAGAAAAACAAGAGATTATAAAGCAAACTCAGAGTTGGATCTTATGAGTGCTGAAGTGTAGGAAGTGAGATACAAAAGCAGGTAAGTGTTGTGATAGTGATGTATGAGCTGAGATTGCAAGCTTTCACAGCAGCCAGTCCATGTTCTCCTTACTCAGATTTGTGTGGAAGAGTGGTGTACAACAATATGTTTTCTAGTTGTGTACAAGAGCAGAGAAATTAGCACATTCATTATTTTCCCAGCAGAAAAGTATTTGAAATTAGTTTCACTTGAAGGACATTGAAGAATTTGTCCCATAAATGGAGAGAAATAATAAATACAAACAAGGTTGTTCTGAAAACCAAAAAAAAGCCCCTCACCCCAATTTTTATTTTATATTCACTTTTCTCTTGATATTTGTATCTTCTGTTTTTATTTCAGTCACTCTCAGAGTATATGTAAGCCCCAAATTCATTTCAACAACCCACACATAGTCTGTGATGTTGGGAAGGAAAGAAATTAATCCCTGTACGTTTTAAACTGCTTAGGAGTCTTTCTTTTTTCATTGCCTAAAGTAATAGTCTCAAAAAATATACCCAAAGGGGAGATACATCGTTCCTTTGAAGTCAGTGGCCCTTTACTACAGGTGAGGATCTATGCCAAGAGTGCATTTCAAACATACCTGCTCCATTTGCATCCACTTTAAAATTCATTTATACTGCTGTGGCAGTTTGGAAATGAGAACTGGGACTGCTGTTAGGCATAAAGTGCCCTCTGTGTCATGATTGGTTTTGGCTAAATTAAGGTCATGCCTCAAACAAATGTTCTCCCAGCTCTTGGTTGTATGGTTGTAGCCTGTGGTTGCAGAATGGCTGAGGTAGTTTCCAGCTGGATCCATGACCCAATCTGGGGTTTGTGGGGTTTTGAGGTGGTTTTTTTTTTGTGTTGCTGGGTGTTTTGGGTTTGGGGTTTTCTTCCCAAAATTAATTTTCAGATGGCTCAGTAAGGTCCTGCAGATTTGGTAATTGCTAGGTGCAGTCCAAGGATGGGTTTAGAAGGGAGGAACCTTTCAGTAGCAGAATGTGATCACAGTTTGGCTTAAGTGAATCCTGCAAGATACTTGTTTCAGAATAATTGTCTCAATGATGTATTCTTCACAGAAAATGAGCAGTCCACTCAGGTAGTGAGTTTTATGTCTGGACTTGAAAGCAACTGGAATAATTCTGCATCAAAATAAAGCCTACTTTTGCTTGCAGTATAAGGTAATATTCCAGTGCAGTGTTGATGATACAAGGAAGGTATCCTATTTTGTGTGTGTTTGTAACTAGGAAGATGATTCTATGGAGATTGCTCAGATCACTGTAGTTTGGCTGTTGAACTGAACTAATTTTTTAAATTATTTCAGGGATAGGACAAGTGGGAAAGCAAAGCACACTCCTACCCAGAAAGTCCACCAGCAGCAAATATGAATTTTAACGTGAGAGTGCTGGGAGTTTTTGTAGTTGCTTTCAGTTGTTGTCAGTTCTTCCCTCGTTTGCCTCCTATGTTCTATTGCACTCTTATTGCATTGTGCTTTAAATTGCTGTAAACTCATTGTGGCAGGAAACATGTCTTCCTGTGTTTGTACAGAATTATGCACAATGCCTGCCTTTTTGTCCTTTATTTAATGAACTGTAAGGAGAATGCATGTGGGCAAGTTGGAATCTTAAATAATTACATTTACTAAATAAACACAACACGAGAAGTCTAGTAATTGGTACACGCTGCTGCTTTGCTTATTTCAAACGTGGCAATTACAATAGAGGTTGCACAATCAGCTTAAAGGAATTTTATTTCTTTAATATCTGTTGCACTCGTAGTGTACTATCATGCTAAAAAAATCCTTGTTTGTTGACTGTAAAATTGCAGGGTTCTTGGTGGTTTTTTCCCCTCATAAACCCTGTTCATTGGCTGGTTATAGACATTTCGAAATGTATACAGAGACATTAGGATGTTTGACTGCAAGAACAGATTAATAATTTCAGTTCAGATCAGTTACATTTACTTGAGTTGATACAAGCTTTCCACTCCACACCTAATTGGTGCAGCGCAGAGTGTGTGCACTGGCATTCCTACATGTGCACATGATCACTGGAGCTGCATAGGGAGCCCATGTGAAGAACCAGTTGTTCGAGTGCTCATGGCTGTGGGAACAATAAATGATTGTGCACATAAACAAACGGCGCAAATGTTCACGTAGAGAGCTGAGCTTTTAACTGCTTGACAGTCAGATGAGCAAGAGCACTGGAGTATTACCTTGCTGAAGTCCAACTCCGTGTAGTTGCATCCAGGAGTGTGAGGACTGTTAGCCTATAAATGCCATAACCATCTGTAATCTATAGATATCTTTTGTTTATTTATTGTACTACTTGTGTTTTTGCTTCTGTTTGCCCTCAGAAGTACCTTGGCCCTTGTAATGCTGATGAGTTAGGTGCTAACCTTGTGCTGAAACCTGAATGTTTAGCCAGGTGACTCTTATAAGTTTATTGAGAACTGGCCAGATTGTGTTTACCATATGTCTGGGGAAAAAAAAACCAAAACCTTTCTCCATAGAAAGCCTTGCCATTCTGTTTAATGTCATTGTTAAGCTGTGGCCGAGCTTGAGTTGATACAAGATGGTATTTTGTCCAAAAATACATCTGATCTGCAGAATGGAGAAGGTTACTGTGAGCCCCCACAGCAGTGCCTTATGAGCTGTCTCTAGAACTGAAAGCATGACAGCCTTCCTCAAGTGATGGTATGTGTGAACTTGTCTTCTAGTGTGAACATTCCAGTGTTATGGTCTGATCTGAGGAGCTGATGTATTAATTCCACACTGTTTTGTGTCTTAAAGGTGGATCTTCCCCAATAAGGGCCTAAAATCAAAATTTCTTACTCAATGGGCAGTGGTTTTAAATGCCTCTATAGCATAAGGCCAAAATTAAACAGGAATGTTTCGATTTGTTTTTAGTGAAAGGTTTTAATCCTTATTGTGAGTGATTTGAAGGAAAATGTGTCTGGAACTAGGAGAAGATTTGAATTCATGTGAGTTTTAAATCTATTAGGGAACTTGCCTGCAACTGGCTCTGCTGAGGGAAAGATATTTGAAGGCAGTGTAGGTACCCAGCTTATTTTCATGTGTCTCACTGTAGAGGATGTAGAGCTCCTGCATCAATTGTTTGGCATTTTTTCCTTGAACCAAGTGATTTGATTTATACACTAAAGGCGTGCTGTAGGTTGTCATCTTGTTGCAGTCTTAGGCTTTCAGAGCTTATCTGGGTGTGGTCTAGTCTGAATTTCTCAGCTGGTATCTGACAATCTGGTTTGTGGAATCAGTTTTGCAAGAATGAAGTTGTAGCAATCGTGCACCCCAGTGCTACAGAGCTGTGTGCTGCTCAGCCTCAGACGCACGGGGCTTGCCCTGCACAGGCAGCAGAGCTGGGGCACAGAGGCTCCCAAAAAACTCCCTCCTAGAATCTCAGGGTCAGTGTAGGAGCCAGTAAAGTAGGATTCTGCATGACAGAATCCAAATTTTTTGTCTCAAGGAAAACTGGCTTAGTAATGTTCTGTGAACATTGTGCTCACTGAAATGTGAGTCAGTCTGCAGATCAGGTCTGTAAGGAAGATCTCTGTGGCTCTGAGAAGTGCATCTGAGGACTTTAAACATATTCTCATTTCTTGACACTGGTTGTAACCACAGCAGTTTCATTTTTTCAAGTAGTTGTGGTTTTACTGATGAATAAGCCAACTGCATTAGCTTATGTACATTTTTCAAATATTTCTCTGAAGGTTAAAAACAAAATTGAAATAAAACATCTAAATATTTTGCCTGTACCATATTCTAGTGCAGAGATCTAACTGAATTTAGTTTGGGGTTTTTTTTTAAGAAGAAAAAAAGGGAAAACAGTTAAATGTTGAAATTGTAACTCTAAGAAGTAATTTGGGGAGAAAGGAGAAGGTGAGGTTCTTGTGTACCTGAAAATGTAATTGAGATTTTTCCTCACTGCAATGGTGTATTGCTGCATCCACCCTTCTCTTTGTACAAGTTGAGTCGTTTCAAGCTGGACATTGCTCTTAGCCATGATTCCATCTGAGAGAGGCAAAAGCAGTAATTCACCTGAGCCGCAGAGATCAACCAGAAAGCACCTTCACCTAATGGCTTCTGGCTCTTCTGTTGGGAAGTCAGCTGTTGGTCTTTCTGGAAGAATTTTATCTCAAGTGTTTTAGATTGAGATTTAGAATAGAAGCTCTGAAATCAATATTAAGACACTTTCAAACCACAGCTGTTATAATTTGATTTGATACTTCTTTTAAACTGCTTCAGAAATGGAAAAGGATTTTGCAATTAGGGAATAATGTGACAAACGAATTGGCCTCCTGCCATAACTTTTACCAGAAATGGCTCCTTACGTTACTGGGACCTACAGACTTTGACAGTGCATTTGCTGTAAATACAAGAACATTCAGTTCAGAAAAAAAATGAGAGAACATTGATCTAGCTGATACTGCTAAGCACTTGATTCTTGTGTATCATTAATAAATTATGTGTGGCCTTTTTTGACTTCTGTAGGATGGTGAATTCAGTTGCGTTCTAGCAGGTGTTCTCTTTTTGTAAAATGAAGCTCATAATGGTCACATTATAAGTAAGTGACCAAATATTTGGGCAAAATACAGCACTTTTTGTGTTGGACTTGAAGTAAAATGCGCCAGTGATCTCTCCTGGTTTTGGGTTGGGATGGGT
The DNA here is from genome assembly GCF_029207755.1 of Chamaea fasciata. NCBI lineage: Eukaryota > Metazoa > Chordata > Aves > Passeriformes > Sylviidae > Chamaea > Chamaea fasciata. Next base: position 4,217,637 of record NW_027094091.1, on the reverse strand, counting down.
TGAGTTTTTTCTTTGACAGCGCTTCAGAACATGATACTCTTGATATATATCACAGTTCACTTTACATTTTCCAAACAGCACTGTGATACGAATTTGGGGTCAGTTTATCATTCTTGATCAGTACTGATTGTATGGTGTAATGGAAAATTGAATCTTTCTGGGCAGTTTCTAACAGAGGAAATTTAACTTCAGTGGACCTTGCAGCTTAGTGTATTTTTCAGTTACATAACTAAACCCGTCAGTTCTATCCATTGTTTTTCATGATCACATAATCTATACCCAGGCCTTGTTATTCAATGTATGTCTATAGGCTATCTATGTTAATATTCCTTGATTTTCTTTGTATTCACTTCTCTCAGAAGGGCTCTACAATTTGTGTGATTTGATTTTCTTCAAGCATATGATCATCTTCTTTTTAAGATCAGAAATATTTTGTTAAAAGTAGTGACAGTTTGTTTTAATGATAATGGCAATTACACCCTCATTATTAGTTCTGGTACTGCTTGAAATATGGGATGGGAAGTAGATTCCATATTTCGTGTTCTAAAACTTTCTGGAAGGCAAATGACCTGCAAAGTGATTATTAGAAAATGAAGTGCAGAAGAAGTTTGGGTTATTTTAGAGAGTAGGCCTCAGTTCAAAGAATGTCCACAAGCTAATGTTTATAGATGTTGTATTCTTTTTTTTTTTTTACCTTTCTAGGGATACTAGAGTTGAGAATGTTTTGTTGCAGCAGCACAGTCAATATTCCTGTTAGCAAGGATCATGTACATTTGGTATGAACCAAGGTACACTAAGCTGGGACTGGTCTAACTGCATTGGTGGAATGGTTCAAGAAGTTGTATGTCTGAGTAAAGAGAGGCTTTAAAAAAATAATACATATTTTGTTATTCTGAAGATGTTAGTTCCTTTCACCCTAACGATTTAATTCTGAGAGTTTGGTACCCTTTGCTGCTTAGTTTCTATTCAGGTTACACTGGGTAACTCCCTTCCTTTTTCTCCCATTGTGGTTAGCAGTACATACTGCTTTGTATGGTGTAAAAGCTTCTGTGCAGATTTGCTGCTGCTCTGTCATGTGGAAATGCATTTGATCATACCACTTAGTAAAAGCTTTTAAAATCTTTTGCAGCACAAAATTACTCTTCCACAGAAATGTTTTGGATCTGAAAGTGTGTATGTGTTCCTGTCTGTCTCTGCTTTTTTGATAAGTATGCATATCTTCTGTAAATGAAATTGGCCAAGGTAATGTGCTGAAAGTGCAATGTAACATAGGAAATGTAGCACAGATATGTTTTTATAGAAACTGAGAAAAATACTGTGGTTGTTTTTTAAAATCAATACTAATTCAACACCAGTGCTGTGAAATCTGAAGCGTTGAAAACATGTACATTTTACAACAGCTAAGTTCTTCCTGGTGTCCCTGTATGTTCTAGAGTAAATACTGCATATTTGAGCTATGCCCTCTCATTTATTAATGGGGTTTACTCTTACTACTATTACTGCCCCCAAAGAGGGAATATTTATGTACAACTTTATCATCCAACAATGTGTTTAAGAACTTTGTTCTTGGTATTTTGTTACTCAACTTTATTTTCTTCCATTCTTTACCATGGTAGAGAGATAATTCTCAAAATTTTTTTTGTTCCATCTTTGATGTTCTGGTTTTGTTTGTGATTTTCAAAATACCTAGATATTTGTCTTTTCTCTGGAGAGATATTCTACATGTACAGCCAAAATGTGAAATATTTGTCTTGGAAAAGACTTTACATGAAACATGAAAAAAATGCATAAAAGTTTTTCTGTATCACATTTGTTACTGGTTTGGATATCCTTGTTGATGGATTTCTTTCTAGGCATGAAAAGTAGTCTGACATATCTGAGTAGAACTGACCTAAGTTGATGCTATTAATGTTATGTTCAATTTTACTCTGACACAGTGTTAATGAATAACTTGCATTATTCATATTTTCTTCCAGGTAAACGGAGTGGGCGTAGTAAAAAATGGAAAGAGATGCTGAAGTTGCCCCCTGTGAGTCACTGTGAGGGTATTCGGTGCTCCATCGGTGAGTGTCCTGTCGAATAAAGCCTCTCCTTTGAGAGGGAAGGGTGAGACTTTGGTGCTGTTACTGGAAAGGACTCTGTCTTGCTTCTAAATGCTAAATAGCAAAAAAAAAAAAAAAAAAAAAAAAAAAAAAAAAAAAAATTAAACTTCCTATATAATGGAGAACTTATGAGAAAATAAAATTTATGAGAAGATTAAAAACTGTTTCACCGCTCCTTGTTTGTTCGAGGAAACTGTTCATAAAGAATAGATTTACAAAACCTTGAATTAGAAAAAAGAATCACATTGTAAATTGATGGAAATATATTTTACCCATTTCCTTAATGTCTTGTAATTGTTTGGAAAGAGGGAATGCAAGATAATAACAGAAAAGGTGAAAAAAACCTATCTTGTTTTCTTTGGTATTGCTGTTTCACAGTATGGTTGCTTTCTACACCCTGAATTAACCTCAAACATATAATTCAGTGTGTTTTTAGTAAATGGGATGGGCAATAGAACACAGATGTGACTGAAGAGTTCTTTAGGATCTTTAAAGAACTGACTGTTCTTTAGGATCATTGCATATTTATTGTATCTTTGATAAGTATGTTAATGTAAAATCTTCATGTTTTAGTGATGTTATTCTCACCTCAAATGGGAGTAATTATTATCCTACTACAAAAATAAAAATAAATAAAGATATTTATATTTTTTTCCCAGAAAGAGACTATAACCAACTTTGTGACAAACAGCCAATAGGAAGACTTCTCTTCAGACAGTTCTGTGATTCCAGACCAGATTTGAAAAGATGCATTGAATTTCTGGATGCAGTGGTAAGCAGTGAGAAATGGACAATGGCTATCAGTAGGCAGTTGCTTATATATTCTTGTATGTAAATATTTGATTTTTGTGCTGGTTTTGCTGGGATAATTTTCTTCATTGTAGGTCATTTTGTGCTTTATTTTGGATTTTAGACCAAGCTAATGTTGATAAAAAGGATGTTTTAGTTCTTGCTGAACAGTGATTACAGAGTGTCAAAGCCTTTGTGTTCCTCATGCTGCCCTAAAAGTGAGGAGGTGCACAGGAAGCTGAGAGTGGACACAGCCAGGAGAGCTGAGCCCAAGGGATATCCCATAGCATATGCTGCTGTGCTTAGCAGTAAAAGCTGGGGGAAAGAAAAAGGGGGGAAGTTACAATTTGCCAGCTACCTGATATACTTGAGAATGAAGCCCTGCTTTCCTGGAATTGGCCAAATATCTCCTTACCAATGGGAGGAAATGAATGAATTTCATACTTTGCTTTTCTTCTACCTGTGGCTTTGCTTTATCAAACTGTCTTTATTTCAAGCTGCAAGATCTCTCACTTCTGACCTTCTGGTTGTTAGTGGGGGGAATGAGTGCATGCCTGTGTGGGCTTTAGCTGCCTGCTTGGTTTAAGACATAAGCCTTTTATTAATTTTCTCTACATGCCCCTGTTTCCTAATGCTGTGTACTTGAAAACATAGTGTGATCTACATTCTTCTGACTGTAAAGCTGTAACTTCTGACAGATGTCAAAAAAACTGTTACTTGAAGGAAAATGTTTAGTGTTTACTGTATAGTCTCTGCCATCTTGGTATGGTCAGAGCTGCAGAAATGGATATGATAGGAAAGAGAGAAGCAATTTTAGGAAGACGTGCTGCTTGGCTTCTAGAGCCTGAAAGGATGTCTGTGTTCTGAATATTTGCTATACTCAGGCTTCAAAATGTTATAAACATAGACTTAAAAATGTTGTAACTTGCATAGGAGCCCTAGGCTACACAGCATGTGCTAATTGAAAACCATACAGTGGAGATGGAAATTTAGAGAACCATCTATGGAAGGAGAAAAAGCTCTTTTTTTTTCTTTTTTTTTTGAGACTAAAGGAAAAGGTTTTGATATATTTACATCTTGATATCAAATGCTGAAGAACAAGGGGAGGAAGGAAGTGTGCCCACAGCTATATTTTGCAAAAAAATCCTCACCCTCTTGGGGAGGGGGAAAGTAATGAGAAGATTAGGCAGGCACAAAACAGCCCTTAAGAGGCAAGAATAACAGCTCAGAGCTTTTCATTCTTCGTCCCTCACAGTTAATCCAAGAGCAGTAAGATACAGCCTCAAACTGAGATTGCTGCTGAAAGAACAGGTTTTCTCATTCCAGCCATTTTTGTTCTTACATGCAGAGAACAAATGACCAAAGAAGGCAGAAGTAGGGTAGTGCTGCTGCTTGCATCCATCCCAAACTACTATATTGGAGTGCAAGATGGCTCTGGAAGAGGCAGGTGTAAGGAATGTACATAGGGTAATTGCTGTGCCTCCCATGTCACTGTATCTTCCTTCCCCCGTGGGAATAAAAACTGAGGCACAGGATCAGCTAAAAAGGAACTTGAGTGCCAGATAAGTGGAATTGTTTGTATTTGTCAATGAGTCTAAGTGCAGTTGGGCTTATTCCCCAGGTGTGTTTCACTTTTGTGACTCCCAGGAGCTGTTTGAGCACCAAATTCCAGAGAGTAGATTGAGCATTGGAGGCTGAACGGATTGAATGGAAATCCAGAAGAGTGGAACTTTCATTCCTGAAGTGAATATAAACCAGAGCCCGTTATGAGTGCCATGCACTGACAACTGTGGATGTACCCTTAATGGTTACAGCTTCTGTACACATTTTAATCCTTTTATCCTAGATAAGGAGTAGCAGAATCTTTGGCAGCACAAAAGAGAATTAATCTTAGGCATGACTGTAAGGCAGGTATGTCTTTGCTCTAGAGATGTCATTTGCAGGTAAAACTGTCTCTAAGAAGTAACTGCTTTTCACTAACTGAAAAATTGGAATTGTTTTGAAAATGCAACCTATAATGTTATGTGGATTGCAACACTTCTGTGAATTAACAAAGACTGGCATAGCTGAGATAATCTGATGTAAGGGATGGTTTCACAATTTACTTTTTTTCATCTGTTGTTTAACTTCCATTTGAAAAATCAGGGTGAAGAAATATTCTTGGGAATCATTGAAACAAGATAACCTTTATTTGGTGACTCTCATGATCTGAAACTAGCATCCTGTCTTGATCAAGGATGTGAGATAAAATACCTACTACCTCTTATAGATGGTTCCTGAGTTAGCCTGATTCCCTTTTCTGGGCTTCAGCAAGCTTGTTCTTTTAGGGGTTGAGGGGTTTTTTTTGTTGGTATTCTTTGTAAGGCAGTATAGGAAGCAAAAGCTGAGACTGTGTGTGCTTCTTACCTTGGCTTTTGCCAAGTTTAACTTTTTAGATATGTTAAAAAACTTTTAGACTTACTCTTTTGGGAAAAAAAATCCCAGAATGAAATGTCATAGCCTTAAAAAGCTTGCATCTTCGTTAATGAAGTTTTCTGACTCTTTTACATGAGTAGAAAAGGTGTGACCTAAAAGTCTGGAGTCATCATGGCTTTACAGAAAGAAGAGTTGTGAAATAATTGAATGTAAGTGACAGAAGTTAGAGTGAGGAATTGGAGTTATCCAATCTAGTGACTCATTTCACTAGCTAGGAACAGCATTACTCATATATGAAAAGGAATGGGTCAAACTTCCCTGTAAGTAACAGAATTATTTGGAAAGGCCATCTCTCAAACTTCCTTTTAAATTACACTATCCCCTTAAAACAGTATGCCGAACTGTTTGTATTAAATGAGTGTTAAAGGTGCTAAGTACCCTGCTGAACTTTAGGTTGATAAACTTTTCTGACTTGCTGAGGTTGATTAGCAGTTGCGGAAGAATTCCTTACCATTAGACTTTTTGTTCTGGAATTGAACAGCAGAAATAATGGCTTGCATTTAGATTGATGGACTTGATTAGTGTGCTGAAGTGGGTGACACCATAATGTCTCAGCAGAAAAAGATGTTGATGACTTAGTAGTGATTACTTGTCATTAATGGCAGAACTGGAAATCGGGGATTCTGTTACTTCCAGTATTATGTGTGTGTTTAATTCTTGAACTGTCATTTTTTAGTGTTTTAGCTTTCTTTATAAAGGTAAGTAACTTCTGATTAGATCAATTACTTGTAATTTCCAATGAGGTTTCTAATGATTGTTGTTCCAATATGCCCAACTGTTGTTTTGTTTGATATAGTCCTCCATTCTGGAAGTTTGCCGTGTATTCTTTGTTTCTAGGTGCATGCATTTACATCCTGAAATAGGAAATAAGCTTTGATTGAGTTGGCTCAGATAACAAACCTAATAATACACGTTGCTGTTTGAGATTGCTTTTTCCTAATTCATCTTTCTCCCGATTTTGTGTTGTCTTTAAATGTTGTAACTTCTGATGTCTGCTTCTAGATGATTCCATAAAATGATCAATAGTACATAGTTCTTGGAGTTTGTTAGTAGTAGTGTCTGTGTGGTGATTTGTTGGTTGTGGGTTTTTTCCTTATGTAGCTGCTTCTGGAGCTCTGTTCAGCTGCCGGTCATTTACCTGCAAAATGCACTGTGTTGCACAATTCTCTTTTTCTACATCTCAGTACCAGATGTTACTAAGTCAAAAACTTTCAAAATTTGTATTTACTCAGTTTTATTTTTTCAAAGAATGACTTAGGGTTTGGTTTAGATCTCATTTACAAGTTCGTGTAAAGTTGTTTTATCCTGGTTTTACCTAAAACTGTAGCAAAGAATAATACATGAAGGAAAACAGTACAGTGAAGAAAAAGCTGATTATTGTACTCTTAATTATTTCCCATCTGGGTTATTCTGTCCCACAGTACTACATAAATACTATTTCATTGTAATTGATCTAGTTTAACCTCTAGGATGCAGTTTCTGTAATTGCATTTAGACTAATTGTTAGATTTTGTATGTTTTCCAACGAATAAATTCCATATGCTTTGTTTTTTTTCCTTAGGACTGTTCCTCATACATGTTTCACTATATAGCCTTCTGGTCCTTTTATATTAGGAGTATTGTGTTATTCATGATAAAATTTACCTATCATCATGTAAAAGTTGCCAAGTGGCTCTGAACATAATATAATTTTCAATTCTGTTCCCTAGGCAGAATATGAGGTATCTTCAGACGAAAAGCGTATAGATTGTGGCCTCAAAGTTTTAGAGACCTACTTCACTAATGGGGTAAATATATTGCAAAAGGTTTTGTCAAATGCTTTGTAGGTGTCAGATAAATAGATCTGAGTGGTTGCATTGGTTTTAGTAAATTGACTTTCAAACTTAATTGATCCTGTTTTTGTCTTTCTGAGAGGTGTGCTGCCTTCTACAATTCTGCTCAATCAACTTGAGCAGAAAATTTGACTGATCTCTGCTTTTACAATTACAATTTATCCTCCATTTAACACCTAAAGAAAACTTAAAAACAAATTAACTCAGGGTATTTTAGTTTGAAGTCTTTTAGACTTCTCTGTGGCTTTGGTTAGTTTGCTGTAAATTTTCAGAATCCTGCAGGTTTTCACAAAGTGAAATGCTGTTTTCTTCTGACACATTCTGTTACTTTCAGTTTTCCATGGTAATCATTAATAGATGATTTTTTGCATTTATAAAGAGTCTCTTTTTTTGGTATCCAGTGGAAGCTTTTCTGTGAGTATATAATTAGATACTTACTTTTTATTAATAGATGTTCCTTCTGCTTTTCTTGCTTTGGTCATCTTATACAAAAGGTCTTGAAGATGCCTTGAAAGCAGATAGACTCTAAATTTGCCATATCTTTTTGAGAATTTCTTTGGGACTACCATAAGTCCCGTACTTTTTTTTAAAAAAACCCCAAATCTCTTTGGTCTGCTTTGAAATAGTTTCCCAGCCTCTGTTTGTGTTTCTTTCTCCTTCTTTCCGTTCTGCCAAGCCAAAGAGGTGACTTGCTTTTTGGTGGTAGACTTACGGAAAGAAAAGGAAATTTGACTTATTGCAAAGTTTGTTTCCCCATATAGTGAAATAGTAAATAACTGAAATAACTTCCACTGCATTGTTCTGGAACAGGAAATAAATAAAAAATTTTGCTCAAATACTATTTTCTTGATTTTTCTCTTGAGTCAAACTGTTAATTTCCTTTTCCTGTATTAAAATTTTTAATTTATCTTTGAAAACAAAACTTTTACAAAATACAAAAGTTTTTCTATTGATTTACATGCTTTCATTGTTGCTTTCCTTTTTTCTTTTTTTTTTCCTTTCTGTGTTAAGTCTGCAGCACACTTGCCAGAAATACCTCAGGAAACAGTAAATGAATGTAAAGCAAGACTGGAAAAGAACCCTTCTAAGGATCTTTTCATGGACTGTACTAGGTAAGTTAAAAATGCCTAGTGCTAAATTCGAGAACTACAAGAGAAATTTTTGTGTTTCTAAGGAAAATGAAAGATGAAGTTGTTACACCCAGAAGTACTGAGTCCCAGAAATGAGTAAAGAAAGAAACTTGGAACAGATTTATTAAAGGACTAGGTTTCCTTCAGATGTGATTTAGATGTTTGACTTTTGCAGAGCTTTTTCTTTAATGCTGCTTTTGCATAAAGTCACACTATTTTCTGCCACCAAGAATTCTGTAAGATAAATGGTAATTCTCTTTATTGTATTCTTAATTTTCAAGTAACTCTCTTCCATGATGAAGGTACTCAGAAAAATAGGAAGTTATAAGTTAAAGCTTGAAAGGTTTCTGAACAATGTTAGACATTTAAGGTTCATGAAAACAGGTTTAACTGAGGCCAACACTTCTGTGCCATTAAGATGACTGATTAGAGGACCACTTGTGATAGTTAACACAAAACAATGCAACTTGGTTTTGTTCTGCAGTCATGAAGTGATATTTCACACAGTAGTATCAGGGGAGGCTTTTCTTGGAGGGATGGTACGTGTTTATGAGTGTTACATGTCTTTCTAAAGCCTTTATGTTTCTAATATTTCTGGTTCTTCAAGGCATGCTTGATCATGTCTGAAGGATGACTGCAGGTTTTGTCACTGCTTGGGTCATCTCCCTGGCAACAGAAATAAGCATGATTTGTAACAAGCTGTGATTATAAGATTGAAAGGGCTGTGTGAGAACACCTCGTAAAACATGTCTCAAATGGAGCGTCTCATGTGGGTCATTCCCTTTCCCCTGTCCAGTAAATACCTGACTACAGTTGGAATGACTTGCTTCCCTCCCCATCTCCATCTTGGTGTGTTTCTTTGAGGGGAATGATAAGGTACTTGGTGTTCAAGGTTTGCATATGGCATTTAGTTCTTCAGTTCAAATCCTAGAATAAAGGTTTATTTGCCAGTCTCCAAAGAATGCGCAAAACCTTGTAGATACTTTCAGAGGTCATGTTTGCAGGGTCATACATGCATAAAATAGCTGCTGAGAAGCTGATGTTGAAGTGGGTTTGAAGACAAAGGCAGAGGTCAAAGTGTCTAGTTCCTATGCACAAGCGTTTTGACAGGAACAGTTTTCTGTAACAGGCACTCACTTTGGGAGACATTTAGGCTCAAACCATTGTAGAGCACACTGGCTAAGTTCTTCTGCCTACAGCTTCATCAATATGTTTAAATATCTGTCTGTAGACTGATAGCACCTCCTGCTTCAACAGCCTTTTTCAGAGTAAGATGGACTTTATTTTTCTGTTTATTTTCCTGGTAGAATTGTCCATGAATACCTAAGCAAAAGACCTTTTGAAGCTTACCAGGAGAGTGTGTATTTCTCCCGTTTCTTACAGTGGAAATGGCTGGAAAGGTAAGTTTATTTATATTGTTTGCATTATTATATAGCTTTGCTTTGCGGCAAATTTTGGGTTTTATGCTGGATATGCTGTAGAGCTGAATGCTAAATGAGACTGCCTGTCTAAGAAATTAAGATCTGGAGGACAAGATGTAAAGGATGATGTTGATGGACAGCATGAGAACCAATACTCCAATAGAACTGTCTGACTGTAGCCTTTAAGTGGTAAAAATTAAGTCTTTGGGTGGTATTGGGTAAATGCAAATTTAGGAATGTTTGGTTGTCAAGTGTGCAGTGGAATACTAATCTTTCTTGGGGATACTATCATCCTGTAGTTTCAACTTGACCTAATTAGTGGATAATAAACAGATAATTCTAGTATTGTAATCCATGGGGTGATTGGATTACTAGTTTTTTTTAAAGTGGTATAGGTACAGGTCTAGTAATTCTAGTAATAACAAAATAGCAAGATATCTATCTGAATCTAGTTTGGACTTTCAAATCAACAGTAGACAAGTGTCCAGACTCTTTCAGAAGGCTGAAATTGTTACAAAATGATTCTGTTTCAGCCCCTTGGGTATCGTGATCACATATTCAAACATTAAGGTGCTTGAGCACTGATTCTGTTGTAAATTCCAATTATCCGATGCCTTTACTTCAATGAATTGGTAGCAAAAGCCAGTAAGAAAACTAGGGAAGTTACTCAAATTAAACAAAACTAAATGAACCTCCACTGCTGTCCTGAGAACAAAGCTGCAGTAACAGTGAATGCTCATTTAAAGCAAAACACAGGAAAACCCACTACCTTGTAATAGCCCTGCTCTGACACATTTAGGAGAGTTTTAGCATAGAGTGGTCAACACCTCTACTGCCTCCAGTTATCTGTTCTTCCTCTGCATCAGTACCTTAAAAATTTGGCTCTTGAACTGCTCTTGCATACCACAACTTTCTTTTGTGAAAAAAACAAAGTGAAATCAGAAATGGTTTACCTTTTAAATGCCAAATTGTAAGCATGATCCCATTGAAATGTAGTCTGCATGTCAATTAAGGGAGGCAACAGGAGGTGATAAAAGGCCTGTGATGAGAACACACAAGGCTCAAAGGACCGAGCTGAGCAGCTTTTCTTCCTGCTCTTGGCAGTGCCTGGTGACCACACGAGGGAGCCCACGTTTCTTAGAGCACCCCTTCCATTTGAAATTCAGCTTTTTATAGTACTTCTCCATCAGGTTAAGGCAACATTTGTTCAGAAATATGTCAGAACAGAAAGCAGAAGATGAAGACAGACCTCGGGGTGGGATTACTAACATTTGTAATTCCTGTTGCAGTAATTGTTCCTTTCTGTTAATCAGGCAGCCAGTAACCAAACACACGTTCAGGCATTACCGAGTACTAGGCAAAGGTGGATTTGGAGAGGTGAGTACAGAAGTAACTTTCTGCAAGGCCGTTCATAAGGAATAAAAAAAAAAAAAAGTCTGTCAATTTTACTAAACTGTTCAAACTGTGTTTGCCTCTGTATAATCACTTTTTCTACTTCTGTTTCAGTTTTTGTGAACCTTTAAAGTTGTTTCATGAACAAAGGCTCTGTATTGATGCTTACAGACCACAATTTTCTGAGAGCACTAAAGTGTTTGAAAACAAAATGAAATCTAATCTTCTTTAAAATAAAAATTATAAAACACCTGAAGCATCTCTGACACGCCATCCTTCTTTTTGTAGGTGTGTGCCTGTCAAGTACGGGCAACAGGAAAAATGTATGCTTGCAAAAAGCTAGAAAAAAAGAGAATAAAGAAGAGGAAAGGAGAATCAATGGCTCTAAATGAAAAAAGGATTCTAGAAAAAGTGAATAGTAGGTTTGTAGTAAGTATCTATTTCCAGTCTATTTTCAGAAATTTATCTCATTTTGTTTACTTGATTTCAGTGTCTTCCAGGAGCTTGTGGGCACAAAACTCTTTTTAAAATTGATTTAGAGAGTGAATGGCTGTAGAGAGAAATGATTGATGCAATAATAAATACATTTTGTGTGTGATTGGGAATAGTTCCGTGCAAAAGGATTTTTTTTGGTCCACCTGCTTTATTTCTCACAGCCAGAACATTAGGCTGTGTTTCAGGATGCTGATGCCACTGAATCTTTGTCCTCTATTTAATAGCTGAGTTTTTATACCCTGAGGTATTTTCATAGCATTTGTTACTCTGTTGCTGATACATTTTAAGATAAACATGACATTTTAGAAGTGTATTGGTTCAGGTTATATTGCTCTGTTGTGTACTAAGGCTTAAAGAGGTATCTTGTATGTGAAACAAATAACTTTCTAATGGAATTTCCATATAATGGAAAACTTAGTTTTAATACCTAAACCTGCTGCTATTGTGTAAATTATGGTCTGTTAGTAGCTCTAATTACTAAGCAGTGAAAGAAGTCAAAATGTTCAAAGATACACCAAGTAAAACTTTCCCCAGGTAATGTTTACTTTTTAATTAAAATGTCATTTAAATATTAATTTCCAATATATTTTGTTTTGGTTTGAAATCCATTTACCTATAAATTTTTTATTGCTGTCCAGAGGATTTTAACAGTACCTGTTTTAGAGGATAGTGAAAATTATTTATAAATATATGTGTATAAAATCTGTATGCATGTATTTTCTGATAAGTTTTACGTATTTAAAAAGTCCCATTGTAGAATACTGTCAGCTACAAGAAAAATTAAGAACCTGCAGGCCAGATACATTAATATCTTAAACTATTTTAAATTATAGTTTTGTATAAATATGCTAATGTTATTTTTGCACAAGGCTTCTGGGCTCAGATTGATTGAAACTGAATCCAGAGAGTACCTGAATTTATCCATAAATTACTGAAACAGTGGAACTTCTATTTTTGAGTAACATTTTTTTCAGCATATGTAAACACTGTAAATCAATAATTGATCCAAGTTGAATTTGAAATCACTTTACAAAATTGAGCATGAGTTATTTTTCTCTTGCTATCCAGTGGTGTTTTTTTATGCAACAGAGAAGATCTAGGTCTAGCATTTGCAGTGATCCTGGTTTTGAAGTGGGTAGATAACTTGTCATGCCTCTGTCACAAGTACAGTCATAAATAGCCGGACACATCAGTTAAAACCACCAAATGGGAATCTATACCTCAAGTAGCTGATTTCTTTATTTATTTGATTTTATTATTTAGTATCGTATTTATGCTTCTGAAGGAAGAGTTTGGATCTGTTAATGAATTAAAGCAATTTTTTTTCCTTGTACTGCATTTAAAATACTTTTATTGAGTAAAAAAAAGCCCTAGTGATTTTTTTACCTAGCTTATTTACCTAATGTAAGCTAAGTATATGTTTGAATTCCATTGCTCTTAGTACATCTCTTAGTACATGCTCTTAGATGATCATCTGATCATCTGTGTAGAATAGCTTTTTCTGTTGAAAATGAATTTGTAACTTAAAGAGTTAAATTTTGTAGTATATTACATTGTGTTAATTGGGGAGGTTTTTTTTTTAATTCACAAGTCTACTTCAAAACTTGAAATGCAGTCAAAAACTTTAGGTAAAACCTGAAAAAACAAAAAAAAAGTGGTGCTTTGTCCTTGCCTATCAGCACCACATTTCAAGTACAGCGAGAAGAAAGACTGTAAGGAGTTGTACTGAGTCTTCACTGTTGGCAAGTTCTAAATCAGGGAAATGTGCAGTTACTTGAGGGGGAGGCAGGGGTAGGAATAGGAACTACATTGATTTAAAATAATTTGAGTTGCTCTAGAGCAGTTTTGAGACTCATTGTTCAGGAAGATGGTTTGGCAGTGCATGATTCCTGAGAGATTAATAAAACAAGGAATATGCTCATGCTATCTGGACAAAGAGTATTACAGGTAACATGCAGCCAAGAGACATCATCAGTAATTTTATTTTCTGGGTGGAGCTCTCTGGTATCTAAACAGATCTGCCACTAAGCTTTTGTCTTGTGTATGTGGTTCGTGTATACAGGCAAATCAGTCTGAATTCCTTTGGGTCTTCCAGTACTCTGCAAGAGTGATTTTCCACTTGCATGTTTTGGTTTTTTTTGCTTTGAAAAAGGATTCATAAGTTGATTGTATTGGAAAAAAGATCTGTGAATTGTTTTGGGGTTCATAATGAATAACGGTTGTGTTCTCACCCTGCCCGTTTTTAGGTTAGTTTATCCTATACATATGAGACGAAAGATGCCCTGTGTTTAGTATTAACCATAATGAATGGAGGGGATCTGAAGTTTCACATATATAACATGGGAAATCCTGGCTTTGATGAAGAAAGGGCTATTTTCTATGCTGCAGAACTGTGCTGTGGTCTGGAGGATTTGCAAAGAGAGAGAATTGTTTACAGGTGAGTGTCAGCTTGTACTTTTCCACGTCTCTTCAGCATTGAACATATTGTTTCCTACTAAAACGAGTTTGTATTTTAATTCTGTAGGAAAAGAGTTTAAAAAATTATTAAGTTGTCCTTTTCGTGGCATATCCCTAAGAATATACCTCTTATGTCTTCTTGCTGTTCATTTAGGTCTTGATGATTGATATATTTTAAAACAGTATAAAGTTGATTCAAGGTTTGTAAAATAAAATGGAACTATGATTTACAAAGCAAATTAATTTATAATTTTAATAAATAAGTTTTAGGAGAATGGGATTGTATTCCTGCCCACTCTAAAGTAGTTCACAGGGCTCCAGAAGCTCCTGGCTGCCTTGTATGTTATGCCCACAAGGCTAACAGGATAGACATAGCCCATGTGAAAAGCTCCTCCTTCTGCTTTAATTTCAGATTCCTCCAGTAAACTTATTATTGCCTTTGAATTAATAAAACTATCAGAAGCTTTATGCATTGCAATTGAGATTGTATGATTTTAATGCTCTGTTCTGTCTCTGTACATACATTGTTTAACCCCTGGAATGCATTAATATTACAGAACAAGCAAAACCAATTTAGTGGTGGACTAAGAACACTGTCTTTACTTTTGCTGTGTAATGCCAAATACCATTTGTTTCAAAGAATATTTCAAGTATAACTTCAATATAATGTGTCTTAGTCTTTTCCCTCCCCAGGGTAAAAGACCAACACACACAGAGTGGGAAGTGGCAGAACCAGAGTGAATGAGGCTTATGCTGGTGGTTGGATGTGGTTCCCTAGAGAATTTGGCCAATCTTGCAATATTACGCAGTGTGTTTTGGCATACATGTAGGAGGGCAGCAGGGGTGAGAGATTTCATCAGCTACCAGTAGGTCATTTTACATTGCCCAAATGAAAACAAAACTGATTGTTCAAAACACAAAATAACAACAACAACAAAAAAACCCAAACAAAACAAAAGACCCCAAACCACAGCCCTTTGTTTAGGTGCAACCTGTTAGCTGTTTGCCTGTAAGACCTCCAAACACATGTCATATCCTAGTGTTCTTCAGTTTTTAAACTCTGATCTCTCCTGGTTTCTCTGCTATTGTAATCCTGCATTTAATGTCCATTTATTACCATTAAGGGGGTTGTCAAGACTTAAAAGCATGAGAGGCAGAGCATCTTTATGACTTTTATATACAGTTCATCTCATAAGATAATGAAACTTTTCCATGAATGAACATGCTACAGAACATCAATTTACCAATATTCGGGGGAAAAAACCCTACTTAGATTTCTTGGTGAACTGTTGTATCTCATTTAGAATGTCAACTCTAGAGTCATTTTTCCTAACATTTTTTCTTTTGTATAATTCAGTCTCTTCTTCTTGTCACAACTGTATGTATACATGTATATATTCATATTGTTTTTAATAATCTATTCCAATAACTGACTCTGTAGCCAACTACTGGGTTTTACATGTCTATTTCTGGCTTATATTTATGGTAGAATAAATCTAAGAGACCATTTCAGTCCACATGCTTACTGCATACCACAAATACACATATATATAAAATAACAAATAAATTTTAAAAAATTAACAATGGACATTATAACTATAGTGCACTTTGATATATAATAATGTACATTATACATTTATTACAGATATGTATATGTACATGTATGTATATTCTCAGGAGAATCTGCTAGGGGATAAATCCTAGAACAGCTTCTGATTCAGCTTCAACTCCTCAAATTTTCCTTGAGCAGGGGAAAATTCAGACATTCCATTCAATATTTCCTTTTGTTCTCAAAGTAAAAATGCACAAGGTGCAAAATTGCAATGCTGAATTTATTGCCCTTTTAGTATTTCCCGAGTCTTGCTATCATTTAGTAGTTAAAAAATGTTGTTTGTGAAACTGTAATGTTTACAGAAAAGTGATAGGAAACCTCTATAAAGTTATTGCAAAGAATCTTAGCAAGATGAAGTGTCTAGGAAGCTTTAAAAGTTACATCTCCAAGTTAAAGAAATGGAGTTTGAATGGATGACATTAAGCTTGTGCTTAGTCTTGGGATTATTACTCTTAGTTGACATTCTGATACCCTGGGGTGAAATACAGCAAAGAGTCAGCATCAAATTGCAGCCGGCACAGTGTTTTACCACTGGGGAATTGTAAAGCTGATTCTTCTCAGGAGAAATGTTTTTCACTTATGAGCACAGATTTGGGTGTAACTGCTGGTTCTTTATATCAGGATTTTAGTGCTGTGTTGCCTTTGTTAATATAAATGGATTAAAGAGTTTAGGGAAAGTGGATCTTGAATTCTCTGGTTAAATTATTTGTATTATAGGCCATCAACTTCACAGCTTTTTTTTTGCCTATAGGTGGAACTGGAAAAATTGCTTCAATCAGAACCAAGGAATCTTCTGTTGAATCTGTTGCACTTGAGGGCTAATAGTTTTGTCTTTGTTTAATTTGTAGAGACTTGAAGCCTGAGAATATACTTCTTGATGACTGTGGTAAGTAAAGATTAACATTCATTTTGAAATCAGGAATTACACCTTTAATTAATACCATGCCAGAAATGTAAGGGATTTGTTCATGATAAAGGAGACCTAATTGATGAATCTTAATTTAGCAAAGAAAATAGTGCCTTGCTTTTTAGAAAGCAAGGGAAAACTTTGGGGGTCAACCATGATTATGTTTGAAGGGTCAATTTTCTACCTTCAAATGCTACTTTTTCCCTTTTGCTTCTCCTTTTCTTCCTCCTCTTGATTTAAGGTCCCTGAAACTTGTATATGGATTTGTTTGTCTTGTCTTCAACTATGGAAACATGATTTGTTAGATGGGGGGCCAGAATTTTTCTTAGTAAACTAGAATATTTAGACAGTAAGAAGAAATGGGAAGTATTTCTGTTTTAACATTCTGACTAAAAGAGGTCTGATGGTCCCTGATGCATATGTGGCTGGGCAGAATCAAGGAAATACAAACAATAGGAAGAAATGTTTGTAATCCTTGTTTGTCAAAAGCCAAATTAATTCTCTTTAGTGACTTTGTATGCAAGTCATTACCAGAATCTTTTGAATTGACTGTGGGACATGTGCAGGAATTCTCTTCTAAGCTGCGGATGAATATTACAAGTTTGTTCTTGTAGCTGCTGAGCATTTTAGTTGAGGAAAAACTGTTTTTGAAGTCATTAGCACAGTATTTTTTTTAAAGTCAGCATGTTCGGACTGATAAATTTCAAAAAAGATGATACTTGAGAGAAGTCACTTTACAAGAGCTAAAGCTTTGCTAGACATCAAATGCATTCTTTAATTTTTCTCTCCAGCAATGTCTTGGAAAAGCTGAAGGCTTCTTTGAGGAAAAATGTAGCCTTGCAGGACTGCACTAGAATGCTTCCTCTCTGCCAGGGATATTTTGATTAGGTTCCAGAGAGCACGGGGGACTAATTAGAAAATCGCTTCAGGAGCTCAGATCTTGCACTCGAAAAGGGGTTCATCAGATGTCAGGGAATACAAGAGCATCTGAATGTTTTTAAAATAGCATTTGCTGCTCCAGAGCATTTACTTATTTCTAACCAGTATATAGCGTGGTACTTGACTTTTTCCATACTCTCTCTCTTCATCCCCTGATTATCTAACACATGTGCATGAGAAATTAATATCCTGTTAACTAATATTGATGCTGTGGAGCTTTTTGAGTGCCACAGCACATATCTACAAAGGTTACTTGGGCATTGGAATGGGCTACCCAGAGAGGTGATGCAGTGTTCACTCCTGGAGGGTTTCTAAATAAGGATTTTAAAAGCCTTGGACACCTTGGGCTGCCTGCTTGCTCAGAAGGGTTTACTAGAGACCTTCTGAAGTCCCTTCCAGCCTGAATCATTCTGTGAGTCTAGGGTGTTTCTGTAAACAACAGTATCCCTGTCCTTATGACCACTATTGGAAATAAGTGTGGGTTTTGCTCCTTTTCTCTTTTTTGGAAATGAATCTTTCTACAAAATTGTTTTAAAATGGAATTGAAAATGTAATTGTCCTTTCTTCTGTCTAGACTTTTACATTTTTATTCAGGAAGTACCTTATGTGTTTTTAAATTAAAATGTCAATACAATTCTTGCCTTGAAATGTCTTCAATGTGCTTGAAACAGTTCCTGAGTCTATCCAGCAAAGAACTGTATCTGTCCTTGGGATTGTGAGGGAGAGTGGGGTGGGTTTTTTCCCATTGCCCTGCTTGGACTGGTTCCCCACTGAGCAGTGCATGACAAACCAGTCTATTGCCAGATGATTTCTGTGTTAGAGGTACAGCTGTAAAGACCATACGTGGTAGGGGAAGGTTGTCAGCTCAATAAATTTGGCTGATAAAGTGCAATAGAAGCTGTTATCCACTTAGGAGTGGTTCATGAGAAGAAGAAATCACAGGATTGAACTGACATGTTACAATATAAATAATTCTGAGTAGGTTATTGCTTGGGCTGCTCTTGGTTTGGGGTGGAAATGGGGATAGCAATTCCAAGTACTCATGTTTGGCATTATTGGGGTACTTCATTACAGGAAAACAAGCTCCCTCAGTACAGGCTACAGTTTTCTCACATTTGTAATAAGTTAATTTTGAAGTTTTATTAAGAAGTCGGAAAGCTAAGTGCTTGTGGTGGGTATACAGAATGGAAAACCACAAGTGTCTGATGCATAGATACAGAATCTGAAATGAGCATTTCTATTTGTTCAAGAACAGCAGCTTATGCCAAAGCTAGGAATTAGAGTGCTTAAGAGCAAATTATTTTTGTATGACCTTCAGAAAATCAGTTATATCTATGCCTCTCTTTCTTCACATTTTTAAGGAGGAGCTGAATAAAACAATCCTTTCTAATTATGTTAAATAAACGTAGGGCTATATGATGAATGTTTTGAAACTTTCCAGTGGGGTTTTTTATGAGGTCTACAATAGACATTTTTTGTTTTAAAAGTGATATATCTTCATTATTTTTGCTGACTATGTATAATTTATTTTAACATCTATAGGACATATCAGGATTTCAGATCTTGGATTAGCTGTGCAGATTCCAGAAGGTGAAACTGTCCGAGGACGAGTTGGGACTGTTGGTTACATGGGTATGTAAAGCATCCTTTGTCAGTTACATTTTACCAGAAATTTGCTTCTGTGAATATAAGAACTGTATTGGACCTGGATGAGTCACTAGACGTGTGATGGGAAGAAGAAAGGTTATAATATGCATTTGTAGATGTCAGTATTAATTATAAGCCTACTGATAAACTTGAATGAAAATTCTAGGTCTAGGCAGAACTTTAAGAAAGCACCTAATTTTTCCTGAGATTCAAAGAGATTTATGATCACAAGTAAGCAGAGAAATTACTGTGACAATACATTTCTTTCCATGCTTTGGAAAACATTCTCAGTTTTTTTTTTTTTTTCATTCTCTAAAGGATACTGGTTTTAAGCATTGAAGAAATTAAGATTTTTCTCTTGGATACAAACAGAATTCTCACTGTAGAAATTAAAGTTTCTTCAAAGTACAGAGGATTCACACAAACATGTCTGCACAGAGCCCAAAGAGAGTACCTGAGAGTTTTTCCCACATACACAATTAGTCAATTTAAAGTGAAATGTTGTGGGTATGTGTTTGGTTTTGTTTTGTAGCTCCAGAAGTGCTCAAAAACGAAAAGTACACATTCAGTCCGGATTGGTGGGGTCTTGGCTGTTTGATTTATGAAATGATTGAAGGACAGTCTCCATTCAGGAAGCACAAGGAAAGAGTGAAACGGGATGAAATTGACCGGAGAGTAAAGGAAGACCAGGAAACGTACTCAGACAAGTTTTCAGAGGAGGCAAAATCCATCTGCAGGATGGTGGGTGAAGAGACATAGAGGTTTGAAAATTAAATTTCTAATCCTTTTAAAGAGACCAACTACTTTATTTTAAAACCTTGAATTTTTTTCAGAACTGGATTTCTTAAACCTTTCTTTAGTTCATATGAAAGTTTGTGATTGTTCGTGAACTGTTCAGTTATCAAACTCTAAGAATTCAGAACTTTCCTCAAGATGAAGGAAAGCTGCATAAATTGATTATTTGTCACACAAATGAAATCATCTAGTACTGCTTGGACCACTTGTAATTATAGATGGAGTACAATAGCATGCTCATCTTGGATACTGCATGGGAACAAGTGGCTGAGTAGTACACCACTTTCTTTACCTAAAATGTTATCCACAAGACAATGGCTTTTTTTTTTCTGTCTTGCCTGTTCTTAAATTTATACAGAAAGCTTCACAATTTTTCTGTACTAGTTCATGCAAGATATGTGCATTACTTTAAGCCCATAGGAAAAAAAAATATAAGTTTTTATTTCCTGAAAGAAAAGCCTACTGCAAAGTCTGTACTATGAAGTCTTTTCAACATGGCATCAATTAAAATATTTTCATATAACTTGGGGCATGGTTTTCAAATCGTGTGATTTCAGGGATTCTTTTGTCTATTGAAAATTTATTTGTTCCCAGAATGTTGTTGTTTGGGTTTCCAATTAATTTTGATACATGATAAATTTACCTAATAAGAGGCCAAGTAGCAAAATAAACTGATTGAAAGACATTGTATGTAGATATATGTTCTAGTTGTGGGATTGTATCACAGATCAATTTTTTTCCATGTACCTGCAGTTACTTGCTAAAAATCCAGGGGAACGTCTGGGTTGCACCGAAGGAGGAGCTGCTGTTGTAAAGCAACATCCCATTTTCAAGAACATCAACTTCAAGAGGCTGGAAGCTAACATGTTAGAACCTCCATTCTTGCCAGATGTAAGTAGGTGAGACAGATTTGATTAGTATCTAAAAAGGCAAGAGCTGTCATAATTTTGTGTTAGCAATCATATGAACTCCATAGAAACCTTTAAAGTTAGTTGCATTGGGAGAAGAATGCCATTGTAGCTGTTGATGATAACTAATTGTTTTGTGGTATTTCATCTGAGATCACAGAACAATTCAGAATAGTGGTATTTCTCTAGGGAGCTTTGTAGCTGATTTCTTGGCCCTTAAAAGTCCACTTCCATTGCTCAGATGCAAAAAGAAATGCATAATAGCTTTGAAGAAAATATTCCAGAGTTGAAAGGAAGATGACAGAAGATGAGTGAATTATGATAACCAGACAAGAGAATTAAGAGATCCAGACAAGCTATTTCTGGCTTCAGTATTTCTTTTGTGTTACTTGCAGAATGGATAGAATTGCTCCGGTGCCTTATGAAGAGAGTCTTTGTATTTCTGTTCCACAGAACAGTGTAATTTGGTGATCAGCAATGTGAAATGTAAAATTGCAGACATTTTGCTCCCTTCTGCTCATCTAGGGAAAATAAAACCAAACTAAAAGTCCCTAAATCCAAAACTTTAATGAGGTCATCTTGTATTGTACTGCAGCCACGTGCCGTTTATTGTAAAGATGTCCTGGACATTGAGCAGTTCTCAACAGTAAAAGGAGTGAACCTGGATACCACAGATGATGACTTCTATTCCAAATTTGTGACTGGTTGTGTCTCAATACCTTGGCAAAATGAGGTAATGTACATTTCTTACAAGATTATTTTCTTTAGTACAGGAGTATAGAATATTTAATAAAAGATATAATGATTTTCTCTAGGAGATGTAAAGAGGTTTCTGCCTTAGACTTCTTTGCTGAGAGGCTTCAGAAAAAGATATTTTTCCAAAAACAATAACAACTGCTAAATAACTGAGATCTATGGTAAATTTGCATTAATTAAGTCTGGCATCTTGTCATCATAAGCACAGCTTACAGGACAGTATTAGTATCAGTAGGACCACCTCTTCCTTGTTGTTCAGTCACATGTTATTCAGTATTGCTGTTCACAGGAGAGGGATGGAATGTTATTCCAAGTGTTCAAAAGCAAATAGGTGCAGTGCAAGCTGTTTGTATATAGGCTGTGTATCAATAGAGTATTCAGGTGACAGTAATACAGAATTGCAGAGTCATCTTTTTCAAGGTTTCAAAACAGTTCAATATCAAAAGTTTTTTCATATGCCTAGTGAATGAATATTCTAGTAGTCTGCAAAGAGTACTAGAGTTTTGCTGCCTCTGCATGCAATTCAAATCCTCTTCACTGTTTCAGCAAGAGCACTCAGTAACAATTATTTAAAATTGTAGTTCTTGTTATGAATGCCTTCCCCTCATTATAATTTATTTGTGACTTTCTGAAATTACTATTGTCTTGAATTCTACTAGTGTTGTTTCTCTCTCTGTATGTGATTGCATTTTATTTAAAGCTTGAACACAAAAGATGAGCAATTTCTAAACAATTTGGAGGAAAAAAGTACATTTCCTTCGGTTTTCCTTTTGCTTTTTTGCATTAAATTAAGAATAATATTTGAAAAGGTATCATTTGATGTACAAAGTTTTCACTGAGAAACAGTGAACCTTGGAGAAAGAAGTATTTCCTATACTATGTTGTAATTCTGAACTTCAGAATGTGTGATCTAGTCATTAAAAAATGCACTGCAGCTTAATAACTAACCCTGCAGAGAGGGATAGAGTTGGTAGTAGTCGTGGAATTCTTGCTATGGCAATTCCTTTTCTTCGAGGAAGAAGTGCAGATTTCATTGTACATTGGTGCTCCTTTTTTTTCTTTTAATTCATGTTACTGAACTTGCCCTCAAATTTTTGCCTGTCAAAGACTTTCTCTCACCATTCCATAATTTACCCAATGTCATGGTTTACAACAAAAGCAGGCTGCATTTCTTCTTACTCCTCTTTATGCCCTCTCTCCCTCGACAAGGTACATTCATTTGGCTGCCTGCTGTAGTGACCGCTGTGTACCCGTGGCACTTACTGGTAAACGCCAACTGGATTTGGGCATTAGCCACTCCCCCCTTCTGACCCTGCCTGTTGGTTACTTTTGGCATTCACTCTTCCTGCTGTCCTTTCTGTACCCAGTAAATGTGGTTTTATTTCTTTGGTTTCTGTGTACAGAGACAAAGATTATTTCAAAATCCCTTGTTTCTCTCCAGAGACCCATCTTCATTATATCGTTTTTTTCCTCCCATGTCATGTTTGTTAATTAAGTTCAGTCCAGGGCATAGAGATACTCCGTTTTTTTGGCTGGACTGCTCTGAAATGAATAGAATATCTGAAAGAAAAATCTATTTATGGTTCTAAAAGCTTCTCTTTATTGCATCACAAGCAGGAGAAAGGCTAGAATGAGAAACAAGCAAGGGGAGCACCTGACAGTTCTGTGTGAGAGTGCTCTCATTGCTATTCTTTAGTTGGTTGAGTGCACAAGGAGAGTCAATGTCAGCTTTGTGCCTCCTTTTGGAGACAGTGGTGTAGTTTGGCTGATGAATTTTTAAGTGTTAGGAGTAGCCAGCCAGAGTAAATAGATACAACCTGGAACTTGTTGGAGAGGCTTTTATGGTTATTTCATTTATATTTCATGTGTTTCAAAGATGATTGAAACGGGATGCTTTGAAGATATCAATGCATATGAAACTGATGGTACTGTGTCACCAGACAGAGAGAAGTCTCCTAAGCCAAAGAGAGGCTTCTTTCACAGACTTTTTAGTGGAGAGGTAAGGGCATTTCTTTTCTTTCAGAAGAAAATAATCTTCCATTCTTTTTTTTAATATTATTAATTAGTGATAGGAAAACCAGGTTGTTCACTGCATACTGAAACTAATGAAATCTGTTTTGTTATGGCTTTGCCCGTCCACCACATTTCAGAAATTATGGCAATCCCTATAACTCCAGGAAGCTTTCCTCCCTCAGCATTCTTTCCTCCTCTAGTTACCTGGGAAAAAGGTAGTGGGTTCTGTTAAAAGCTGTGCTATAGACCTTCCTTTGCTAAAGAGGTTAATTTGGGTCTTGCTTCTTATATATTTTTACCATTTTTAAATTAAAACCGTGGTATGTCTTCAGAGATAACTGAGGCCCTGTATGCAAACTAGTAATAAATAAGTTCATAAGCAAAAATAAATATCTATCTAATAAATAAGTAGAAATATCCCCAAAATAAATTAGAAGCATCACAAAACAAATGTTAAAGTATTTTAGGCAGTTTAATGCCTTCACCAAAACAATGACATAATAGATCTTTACATAACAGATAATGCTCAGCCTTTTCTTACACACAGACTTCTACTCTTTAGTAGAAGAATTTCTTGTTCAGAGAATTGAGTATTTACCACCTAGAAGACACATAATGTATTGTAATTGTCTACAGGATATAAGAAATAGACTATTTGTAAAGGTTTGCAGTTCAAGATGTTATATACAATTCTGCTTGCTCAGTGTGCCTGCACTTAGAGAGGAATTATCTTGAGAAGCTTGAGTATATTCCAGTAGTGAATATTTGGGTAGAAATTACTTTTGCTTTCAAGCAGAAATGGAATTTTAAAATTGCTAGGTGCATATCATTAAGTAGCCAGAGCAAGGCCATGTATTAAAATTGCATGAAGAAATTTTTTGTCTACAGCTGGCAATTCACCTTTCTAAAATGGTACAATGCTAATGGAATGTATAATAGTACTGTCATTTTTAGTTCACCTTTTCAAAAAGAGTTTTCCCCCACTTTGACTAATGGAATAGAGGGGATGGTTGAGTGTACTAATATTCTCACATAGCTAAAGTTAAAGCTTGTGTCTTACTGTAGTCTTTTCCAGCCAAAAATCAGCAGGATTCATACTGTCCCAGGACATGGTTCTGTGTATTGAGAAGAAGCCCAAAAAAATGAATAGTGTTGGACAGTTTTCAGTAGATATTGAACTAATAGGACTGCAGTTAATTGTCTTAGTGAAGTTAAAAGAAGGAAAGAACTTTAATTAAATTTTAATGACTTGAGATTTGGGGTTGAGATTGTGGATTCCTTTGAATTTTCGAAAGCATTTAGTTAGAATGGAGTAAAATGTGCTAGAAAAAGACCCACCCCCTCAGCATTTCTGTGCCCCAGAAAACACACAAATAAAGAACAGTATTAGTTCTGCAGCTGAGTTGTCTGTCTTCTCTTGCAGGTCTGCTTCAAATCTGATTGCAGTGATGATGAGCAGGAGTCCTCCAGACTTTAAATCATTTTATGTTCATCAGAAAGGATGAGCAAACGTTAAATGTTTTATATCTCTGTAGCAAATTGTATTATATATATTTTTTATCTGAGTTCAAGGATTTTTGTACATTTGTACTTCATTTGTTTTAAGATGTATATTTTCACTAAAGCTTAATTGTACAAAAAAGCAATGAGTGCCATTTGAGTGAGTGTGTTTCTGTATGAATTTGATTTATCTTGATTATTTTTTTCCCAGGGGAATGAACCTAGAAATACTAAAAGGATTTCAAAGCATAGAGATGATATCTATGGCATCACTGTAACTTGACCGTGCTCCTGGTAAAACTCTTCTTGATCATTAGGATCTTTATTAGCAGTTTTCTTAACTGTAAAATTGCTGTACTGATAAATTTAATAATTCTGGTATTATCCAGCAGCATGGCAGTGCTATTACCTAATGTATCTCTCAAGCCACTGCTAAGAAACAAAAAGGAATTCAGTGCACTGTGGCCAGCTATTAGGAATTGCTCTTTATTATCAGGCTCTGTAGAATCTCTTTCTGTATTTCTGTATAAAGAGAACTTTGAACATTTAGCTTAATCCTGTAACAAGCTGAAGTATCCCATCTTCAGCCTATCTTACACATCCTCTCCATAGAGCTTCTTGTCATGAACCATGCAAGTCAACCTATGCCAAAATTTTATAACTATATTTTGAAAACTTCATTGTCTTTACTGAAAAGATTTCTCTTTACCTGTGGGGACAGAGTTTTATTTTATTTTCTATAAATGAAATAGTTAATTTTAACTCCATGTAGGATGTTACAGTTTTATAATGGGTTACAAGCCTGGGCTCCTCTTACTAATGTCCTCTCTGCTTATGTTGTAACATACATTGTTGTAGGGTTGACAGTGATCACTGCCACTGGGAGAAGGGCAAGGTAGCATTATGTGTTGAATTTAATTATGTAAATATTTTTTTCTTATAGCCTTTTAAAACAGAAACATTAAAACATGCCTTTAATGATTGCCTAATACAGATGTGGAGCTGGTATTGAAGTTTGTTGTGATTACCTGATGTTCATTAGTGAAACTGACAAAAGCTGCTTGACAGCTAGGCAAACTTCCATTCTTCTGGACTCACAGTAGGTCAGACCTTTTATTTTGTAAATTTTCCAGTAAAACTATTAATCTGGATATGAGAGTCAATTTAAAGTGCACATTTCATTGAGAGCCTCTTCTGTTTTCAAAAATGAGTTGGGTACTTGAAATACAATGGAAAGCCTTTGGAGTTGGAGACGTGATTTTAGTTTCATATTTTGCTGTGTATTCTGAAGATTTGTCTCAACTGTGCATGCATTTTCTTTCCCTTTCACATCTCTGGGGCACCAGCCAGACCACACATGTCTTGTACACACAGAGCAACAGAATAGGCATCCCACCTCAAAAAGGTCTGTCTTGTGATCTGCAGACCCACTGGAAGAAACTTCAGCTGCTTCTGAAAAACTCACAGGATATATTTGATATTCGAGCCTATCATCAGGCTTTAATTCATGGCATTTGGTGTCCAAAGACAAAGTTTTAATTGATGACAATTTGAAAACATTGGAAAACCAGTGTGTTGCAGAAGCCTACTGGGGCTCATCTGGTGTTTCTCTGAAATTGTTCCTCTTGGCTACTGTGCCACAGAAATGAGGAATGAGACTGTTTTCCTGTGTTTTCAGTGCATTTTTCCTCCAGTCTAAAACAGCACACAGGGCTGCAAAGTGACTCTTTTAGAGAGTACAAAGGGAGAAATTGGCAGAGGGTGAGAGAGTCTGAATGAATTACTGGAAGATGGTCTGATGTAATAGTGAAGGGATGGGAGGCTTGACAGAAACACCTGAAGTAAGGGTGTTGGCTGGAACCATTATGTGCGAGACAGTGAGCTGGCAGTCTGACCTGACCCTCTTTATTTTGTACCACGGCAATAGAAGAACTCTAAAAAAATTGGTATGGAAAAATAGGGAAGTAACTGAAGTGTTTTATAAATACCTACATGGTTGGAGAAGTCATCGTTTCTCTGATGAAGGGGTTTGAATTTTTAAGATCTTAGGCTTGCTGTTCTGAGGCAAAGGTGATTGTATAAACACCAGACATGCAGGGTGATACTCTGGATTTAATGTCCGTGTAGTGTAACTTGAAATTTGGGCAAGAATACCACAGACACAAGCTGAATAATGTTTATGAAGAAAATACAGGAATTGGTTTTAACAAATTAAATCTGAAAATCTGTTTATCATGTACTTCAAGTTTCCTTTCTGTCTTGGATGGAGAGGAATCTTAATAAAAAATAAAATCAACTTCTCTATTTTGGAGTGTTGAGGCTTAACACATATTTTCCATGAATCTCTCAAGAAAGAGTGTTAAAAGAAAAGGAAAATTGTTCCTAAGAAATGGTTATTTACATATCCACTTCTTTGGACAAAGAAACTCCTTGTAAAAAAGTGAGAGAATTTGTTTGGTTTTATGAAGTTTTACTTAGTTTAATTTCACAAGTTTTTTCTTAAATTCAGAATAGCAGTATTGAATTGTTTTTTAGTGAATATATGTTTGCAGGATTACAACCTAAATTCCATTGGGTTTGGGGTTTGCCTTTTTTTTTTTTTTTTGGTTAGTTGATTGGTTCTTCCCCAGTAGGCTGAAGATGGCATTATTGTACTATGAATTTATCCCTTTTGGCTAGAAATACAACATAATGATTGGATCTTACCTGATGTGAATCCCCTGAAAAATTAGAAAAAAACCCAAGGAACTGGAATGATCAGCAATCAGCATAACTCTCCTTACACAGTACACAGAGGGGAAGATGTCAGGCAGTTTAAGGTGACTAACATTGGTTAAGGGTTTTCACTGGAGTATCAGGAGTTTGGAGATGCATCCTGAGAGCAAGGAAAGGCTAAGGAGAGGGGAGAACACCTGAAAGCAAAATATCACAGCGTGAGAAATTTAATATGAACTTAGCTCTTGATATTTTTAGGACAAAACTGGGACAAAGAAGGGAGAAAATAGCAGGTTGTGTTTACTGATTATGTAGTCTTCCACTTCCATGAAAGTGTTGGAGTGGGATGGGGCAAGCCAACATAACTTGTAATTCAGCAGTACTTCATTCTCTAGACCCATGTGCTTTACTAGCAGTGAGACAATCCAGTGTTCTACTGGTGCAAGATTTGGAAAGACCTATGGAACTCCATGGAGTTATTTGCATGAGATCAACCCCCTTCCTGTGGCGTGTGTTTCCAAGCATTTGTGTATGTAACTCTTCATGTCTGCTTGTGCTTACCTCAAACCTCTCTATTTAGCTCAAAATTCAGAGACTGTGAAACAATGTACCACTGTCTTACTGGCTCGCTTAACGCTTTTCAATGTTGTGACCAGCAGAATAGAATCTTGATGCCTCAGGGTTGGTTTTTTCTATTAAAAAAGCCATCAGCTTCCCCCTGCCCCCTGAGGTGTGTTCATAATAGAGATGGTGTTGTTTCTGGATTATAACAACAACAGAATGGTCTCAGCTGAAGAAATGAGACCTTAAAACTAAGTAAGTAGGAAAAAAACTGTAATATGTCTGTAACAACAAGAGTGTTATTGACAAAGCTTTGGCTTTAATAGCTTTTGTCTCTTATCTTTTTCCCTCAAATCTTAAAACAGTAGCCCTGAATGTTTTTGAGTATGAAAGAGAATATATCTCCATATCAGAATAAAATTGTCTCGTTTATAAATCAATGATAGAAGCTATTAAAGATAGAAGCTATTAAAACCAACAATCCATTCTTAGAATGCACTTCCAATTATTTTTCAAACTACACTGATGTAAGAATTTTTTTCATTGCCATTTGTACAAACAGAGAATACTTGTTTACAAGTTACTAAAATATGGCAACAAAAGTATTATTTTTTTATGGTTTACAAATTAGCATTGTAGGAATTCAACATTAAAATCATCTCCATTTTAGTATATATTTTCAGAAAACACTTTTCTTTAGGAAGTGAAATTTGAATTATTGGAAAACATCTTTAAACTGAAGTCGTATTTACTTCGAATTAGTCACCTGGCTTATTTTGGTGATGATGATGTCTCTTCTGCTGAATGAACAATTCTTTTTTATTTCATAATTGTTCTTGTGGTGTAACTTAAGTTTTGCACATGAGCTGTAGGTAACTTCTTCCATGATCCACTTGTGTCCAAAACACCAGAATTCGTTCCAAGCATAGGATGCTGACTGTTAAATGTGATGTGTTAGTTCCAGCATCTCCAAACCGCTGACTGTTCTTGTGTGAGCTGTCTTCCTGGATGTTCAAGCATTGTAATTCCTGAAATAAAAGCAAAACACTGCCACATATCTCAACCACATGTATTACTGTCTAATGTGATTTATTTACATGTCTATTGTGGTAGCTGGGATAGAAAAAAAAAAAAGGAAAATTGTAATTAAAAAAAATCCAATTTCTCGAAGCGGAAAATGTCTATTGCGTAGTGTAAGTTTATTACCAATGTAAGATAGTCGAATCCAGGAAAAAGTGCCCTAGTTCTGCTGTACTGGCTCAACTGATACCTTATCTTATGGTCTGGATCTCGATTTCTGCATAAATTTCCATGTGAAAAAACAGAATTATCGGGATGGGCTGTTTTTCACTAGCACATTTATTTTAATTTTATAACATGAGTTGAAGGACAGAGCTCCCAAATGCTCTACAAAAGAGCTTCAAATTAAATGACCTTAAAACGCTACAACCGTGCTGTGACATATTGCAGATTATCCGTGCATATGCCAAACCACATGGGCCAGCAGTGTCATGGAGTAGTACCAATTACCTGCTGAATTGTTCATGGAAATTCAGAAATGCTGCCCAAAGTGGGATTTCAGGATAGGGTGAAAAATACTCTTTGATATGCTCGTCTTAAAAACATTAAATCAAGGGGTAACTTTAGAGACAAGGTAAGAACATGTTTCTTTTCTTTTTCTCCCGGAGGCTGAGAGTAATTAGTTGTCAACCCCTAAATTTCAGATAATCTTTTAGGTATGAATTGTTAATTGGAACTTTTCTTTGAGGTAACGTCGACTTTACAAAAACGCTTGTTCTCTAATCCTGCCTTGCTTTTTCTTGCCCCTTGCCAGGTTTACGCCGCTTTATTTTTGCCAGTGCGGGTGCTTGTGGGGCAGGCCAGTGACATGATACACGCAAAAACGACGGATCAGTCCGTTTGGACCGGGAGAACGTAGAATAAAGGCATTCACTAAAGAAAAACCTGATACCCTGAGTTACCTTCCACTTCTCTCAGCTCACAGTTAATGAGTCTCTCGGTGGCGATAGAGCTCGGAAGGACAGGGAAAACAAAGAGCAATGAGCTGGTGGGCAGGCACTGCCTCGGCGCTCCTGCCGGTGAGTCAGCAGCTCACAGGGGACTGGCACACTTTGATCGAAAGCTTCAGAGCAGCTTTGCGAGGGCTGCCTTGGTTGGTGGCTTGTTTAATCTTTGATAAGAGCTTATGCTCTTTTTACTGCGCTTAAATTTATTTCAAAGTGTGAAGTGGCACATGCACAGAGTGTGTGCAGGATTCCAACTCTGCTGTCATCTTTTATCATGTATCGTTTGCTAAATAAAAAATTCATGATCGTCCACATGTTCCAGAGAAACGTTTCTGCAAGCTTTATCGTGAAATAATCGGGGAAAATACTGGTTTTACCTTAAAAGCTCACATTTTGTAGCACTTCTATAATGAAATAAGGTTTTGCTTTAAGCTGAATTGCTTTCAGGACTAAGGATAGGTTTCCTTTCAGAGGACTTTTTCAAATAATTTGTCTTTTATTAACATGCTAATAAAGTTAACTGGCAGAGCATTCTTCTAGAGAATATCTGGCAAGAATGTGATCTTTGACTTCTGTAGGCCTGAGTATTCAGAGACATGAGCTTTGCTTCATTTCTTCGTGTCTGCTAACAATAACCAAGTTAAATTACTGGAAATTTATTTTCTCAGAAGTTCTGAGAGCTGTTCTCCATTTTTATTGCTGGAACCAGTTTCATGTGTGTGAGATAAGTTGAATTGCCAGTTCTTATCAGCTGTCATTTAAAGTCTGTATTAACAAGCAGATATATTAAAATCAGTGGTTGCAATTGGAAACTTCACAATTCTGTTGATTTTTAAAAAGTGTTTAGTAATCGAATGATTTAAATATTCTATACTGTTTCTGTTATATCCTGTATGTTTAATACGTGTGCGCAAGAAGTATCCTCTGAGAAAGCAAGTCCCCACTCAGGTGCGGAGCGCTGGAAGGCCGGCACGTACGCTGCCAAGTTTTAAGTGTTTTGTTCCCGTAAGTGTCTCTCTGCAGCCCAAAATAAAACTGAAGTGCCGACAGCGCCTATGGCCGCCACTTGTGCTGAGGGGGCCGGCGCGTTACCTGCTGTGCACCCGCGACACGCGGGCACAGAGCGGGTGCCCTCGCCTTGCCGGGGCGGTCCGTGCGGTGCCGCTGAGGACGCGGCTCCCCGCGGGGCAGTGCCAGCGGCTGCCCGAGGCTCCCAGGGCCGGCTCCCCGCCCGCGGGGCAGTGCCAGCGGCCGCCCGAGGCTCCCAGGGCCGGCTCCCCGCCCGCGGCAGCGCTGACCCCCCCGGCCCTGCCCAGAGCCGAGCGCGGCCCCGGGGCACCGCTGGCGCTACCAGCAGGGGGCGCCGCAAACCAGTGCCCTGCCGCTCCGGCCCGCGGCGAGGGGCGGGGCCTCCTTCTGATTGGCCAGGGCGCCCGTCGTTCTCGCTTCTGCCCCGCCCCTTTCGCGGCCCGCGTGCCCCTGTGTGTTCCTACGTAAAGGCGCGCGTGACGCCGAGCCGCGGTGCGGTGTGCGCATGCGCTGCCGAGCCCCGGGCCAGGGCCCCGCTCCGGGGGGCGGGGCAGCCCCGGGGGCGGGGCGCACGCGGGGGCCGACGGGACGGATCCAAGATGGCGGAGGGGCGGACGGGAGGCGCCCGCGGCCCCGAGCGGCGTCCGCCCCATTCATCGCGGCTGTGACGGGCCCGGGCTCGTCAGAGCGCCGGCGGAGCGCCGGGAGCCAGCCCGGAGGCAGCGCCAGCGGCAGCGGGACAGCACTCGGACCCACCAGGCGCCCGTGACAGGGCGGGTCGGAGCGCGGGCCGGTGCCGCCGGCGCGGGCGGAGCGGACATGGCCACCATGGAGAAGCTGACGAAGGCCTTCGAGTCGCTGCGCTCCTTCCAGCAGCAGCAGGGCCCGGCTGCCCTCCCCGAGGAGCCGCTGCAGAGACCGTGAGTGACCCGTGCCCGGGGCTGGGGGGCTCCCGACACGCGTGTCCGGCGTCCCGCCCGGCCCGGTTGTGGTCCCGCGGGCGGCCCCGGGCCGGGCCGGGCGCTGCCCCGTCCCCTGGCAGGCGGCGGCTCCCGCAGGCGTGTCGGGGGCTGCTGGCGGCTCTCTGACCGAGTTCAGACGTGCTGTAACTTTTGGGGCGACTGCGTTTGAAAATCCACCAGTGCGGGAAATGAGCGGGAGGTACAGCAGTGCTGTGTGGGTTTCACAGGCTGGCTCTAGGAAGGAAAACTTTTATTCTCGTAATACACTGCTGCAAAAAAGACAAAACCCCTTAAGCATAACTTGAATGAAGCACTGCTTTCAGCTTTTTCTCTTCTGGTAACTGTTGAAGCGCTTTTTCTGCGCCCTTGTTTTTCTGTGCTTGACGCTTTCTGCCTGAGTGTCTTTTCTCTGAACTCTCTCCAGCTCATTGTACAGTTTCCTTAAAATGAGGATTCGAGCCTGAGCGAGAGCAATTTCTTCCACTCTGTAATTCACTTTTCGGATCTTTAAGTGTTGATTGTTGTTCAGTTGGATTTCTTCTTTCTTATCAGCGCGGTGCCCTGAAAGTTCCTGTTGAAGTTAAAACTAGGTTTTGATGTTTGTGAATTGAAAATTTAAATAGAGCTGAAGTCTGAGCTCTGACGCTTTCAGCAGGAGTCGTTGTGGGTGTCCGTTTATCACAAAGTTCCTTTAAAGCCTTGTACTGTGATGTGCTGCACAGAGACCTCAGAGGGGTTAGTTTAAATACTCCTAATACCTTTTTCCTTTCTTAAATGTCGGGGATAAACGCTTTAGATCCATGAGACACTCAGGTTTCCCATTGGGGGCATCCCTGGGTGGACCAGGGCACGGAACTGTTCGGTCCCGCGGTGCTGCCCTTGGCGTTTGCATCCCCTAAACCCAGCCCTGACCGAGCGGCTGTGAGGGCAGAGAGGCTTTTCCGGGATAAACACGAGTCGCACTAATGCTTTGGCTCCTGCTCTTGGGGAGAAGGGAGAGGCAGAAGGGTTGAGGAGCAGGTAACTCGTACCTCGGCAGTTTCCCGTGGTGCGTGCAGGGGAAGTGAAGCTTCCTTGGCTCTGGGCTCTTGGCCACCTGCTCCCACTGCACATTCGGAGACCGCTGCCAGCTAAATTAGCACGGTTGCTGCTCATTCTCTTTGGAGAGAAACAAGTCCTTTGAGTTGTCTCAAACAATCACAATGTATTTTCACACTTTTGATGCTTAATAGGTGAAAAAAAACCCCCTCATCTTCTTCATGGGCTAGTTGTTTTTAGGTGCCTTACTGGTCTGCAGGGACTAATTGCTGTGTTTTGTGCAGGTTTTTTTGCTAGTACTTTGTGTGACATGGATGAGCATCTATTTCCAGTCTTTCCTATGTACCATTCAGATTTCTGTCTTGAAAGCTACTGGTGAGAAAGGTCAAAGTATTTCAAGAGAAAAACCCTTAAAATTATTTGTGATGCCTGCTGAGGGACATTATGCTTGGTTTGATGGTCTAAATTTAGGCATATTCTACTGTAAACATTAAAAAAATCAGTGTTGGAGTTGTCCTTGTCCTCGCTGACTTTGCTTAGTGTTTAAAAATAGGCCGTTTTCAGAAAGCTGATGGGGTTGTGTGCCCCCAGGATGTGTACAAATTCAGTGGCAGCACTGAGGCTCATAAAAGCCAGTGAAAAGCTTTTGTGGCAGCCTTTGCTGAGGCTTCCCAGGCTTTCAGTGAAATGGCAGGTGGCATATTAAATGTAATTCACAATACTATCTGCATTTATTTGTTCTTGTTTGTAGTAGACTGGAAAGGAAAATTGTGTTTGGGGAGAAGTGTTTGTTGTGGCTCTGTGTAAATAACACTTAAATCTCTTGTAGTTCTGTGTAGTAAGTTCCTATCATCCTGCTGAGGACTGTCTCCTGCTATGAAATGTTTTAAGATGAGAGAGATTTGAGTAGAAAAGAATTGATTGTTTACCCAGCAGGTATCTATGTCTTTCTTCACTTTACTGTAAGACAGTGACTTCAGAACTTTTGATAATACTGATGTCCTGTCTTTTTAAATTAAGATATTAATCCAATCCAAGGTTTTACAGAGGAGGATAAGAGCTTTTTCTGTTTCAAGAGATTTTAATCAGCAATAATCATGTGTTATGCTTACATTATGCCTTACAGTCAGATGCCAGTCTCTGATCCCCTCTTTCTTATCTCCTGTTGGGTTTTTTTTTTCCCTTTCTGTGTAAGCTTAACTTGAGCTCTCTGTCATATTGCTTCTATACACTTCTGCTTAGGCAACTAATTTTCTTCCTTATATTTGTTAAGCTTTTTCAGACTCTTAAATTTTGTTAGAAAGTGGATGTTGTGCTTTGGATCACAAAGCTCCCACTAACATAAAAGTTGACTAGTATGGTGTCAAAATTTAGAGTTTCATTTGCGAATCCAAAAGTGGATTCTTTACATTTTCTCAATTTATTCTAATAGTCACTTACTGCAGTTGTTTTCAATTTTATTTACATTTGGTTCTAACCATTACCTTTACAGCAAAAGGTACTGCAAAAGCCCAAAATAGACTTTCTTCTATTTTTCTGTGTCTTGTATGTTTGACTGAAGCTGTGGTTGTAGATTGGTTTGATCAGTGCTGTATGGAGACCCAGCATTAACTTTTTGCTTTACTGAAGATCACACAAACTGCATGGATATTGCCTATTGCCCTACTTGTCAGAAGTGGTTCCTTAATGGTCTTTTGGCATTCCCATGTCTAGGGTGTGTAGTTAATTTGACAGTCCATCACTGCCTGCATTGCTGCACCTTGTTTTGGGTGTCCCCATATTTGCACTGAGTTCATTTCTTGACCCACTCGTATTTCTGTTTGTTATTAAAATAATGGTTTTTAGTTTCTGTTATCTTTGTCAAGATTCATGTCAAGCCATTTGGTTTGGCCCTTTTTTCTTATCACTGGCTCAGCTTTAGAACTTCTGCACTCTTCACATATTCCTAATTTCAAGGTCTAATAAAAATTAGCGTGGGTGAGCTGCATCTGGACTCAGAGGGCAAAACTGTCTGGGCTTGCTGGTTTTCTTATGTTGTTTGTTGATCTTCCTGGTCTGTAGAAGTCCACTGAAGATTAAACTCCTCTGAATGTGAGATGGAGCTTTCCTGCTGATAACTGCTTCCAGAATCTCCTGCCTTCTGTTACTCATCGGATGTGTGTGATTGATTCATCAAATGTGTGATGCTGTTGTTGCCCCCCTGGGTATGCTCATCAGCAGTTTGCCTGTGGACTTCATGATGCTTCTGAATAGAGCTTTGTTTGGGGTTTTTTAAAACTAAAAAAGTCATGTGTTTTCTCTCCAGATACTGTTCTGTTACCGTTCTCCCTCTGTAGGCACAGAAAACATGTGCATGTACATAATGTACATGAAGCCTATTCCTTCTACCTTTCATTTCTTTAATTTTTTTTTTTTTGAAAGTTATCTTTTCTCTAGCCAGGCCTCTTTAAATTCTGAAGTTACTTATTTCAGCAAGGTGTAGATTATGTGTTAGTGGAGCTCTCTGTGTAGAGAAATTTGCCCAAGAGATTGATCTCTGCTGGTGTGAGCAGTATTGAACATCAGTGCCCGCCTTGCTCAGGGCTCTGTTGTTTGTAGATAATAGGAACTTTATTCTGGTAGAAGCCTTTGTCAGCAGTATTTTCAATATGTCTTGTGTCTGAAATAGCGAGCTTATGGGCAAGTTCAGATGTGCCTGTTCTATTTTTGGGTTGAATATGTACTGAAAATGGTGTTCATAAGAGACTGGGACTGCTGGGTAAAATTAGCATGAAAGCTGAAATGATTTAATCCTTTTCTGAGGTGCCTGCTCACATCAGTGGTGCTGACATTGCAAAATCAGTTGGACATCTTGGACAGTATTTGGAGTTTTGTTAGGGATGATCTGAAATGCTGCTGAAGACTCTGGCACTTTTTCAAGATGGAGAGAAAGAAAGACATTGTGTATCTTGAACAAATTCAGATTGCCTGCTCATAATTTGCCAGTGTCTTAAGTCCAAGAAGAGATCCTCTGCTGTTTAGCTTGCCTAAATAAAATGCTGCCAAACTATAACAGAAAAATGGCTTTGTTCAGACCTGTTCCTTAAACTTCTAAAAGTAGAAAGTATTTCTGGGATGAGATGAGATTTTCTTTGTGAGAAAAGCTGGAATCTTGGGAACACAGACTTTTGAACCCCTCACTTCCAGCCTGGTGGATGAAAAGGGACAGGGATACTGACAAAGAATGACTTTTTTTTTCCCAAACCTCTACTATTATTTGAGCTGAAGGTCCTAAATAATGCAGCGCAGTTCTTTAAAAAATACTTGTCTAACACTGTATTTTGAGTTAGCTGAATTTAATGCGCTTATTGGCTACTTGGTGTTGGCCCTTGATGTTGTGTTACTGCTATTAGTGTAACTCAAGGCTGTTCACATTGTTTTCCAGCTTCTAGTTCAGAAACACTGTTTCGCTATATTCATGATTTTTGCTATTTTCTACTGAGAGAATCAAATACTAAAAATGATCCATTTTCACTTGGAAAACGAAAGGGAATGTTCTATGTGAATGGGAGTGAGGAAGCTGGTAATTCTTTATTGTGAAACAGACTCAGGAGAGATACCTTTGGGTGGGTGGTTTTGCTCCAGTATTGCTACTGGTTAATTATTTAAAAGTAACATCTGCTGTCCTAGAAGTGATTCTGTGTCAGTAAAGTTAGGAGGAGGAGAGACTGCACACTTAAATAAAATTTCACAGTCAGAGTTGGGAGTCTGTCTCGCTCTCTTTTTTCACTTCCTTTATTGGGGGTGGAACAGGGAAGAGCTGCTATTCCAAGAGCTTGTGTCATGTTGAAGTGAATGTTAAACACATTTTGCAAAGGAGAAGCTTTTCATATTGTGCTCTATTGTTTGTAGATACGCATTCTTTGTTTCTGAGCTTTTTTTTCTCTTCATTGTACCCTCGGTTGGCCTTTCCTGGGCTGTAACAAGTGTTGCTGTAGGGATGTTGTTCTCCTGGGGCAGACTGTGCCTTGGGCTTTGCTGTTCCTGTAATTACCTTTGGAGGAATGTGGCGTATGATGGCATTGCTTTGTCATCCCTTGCAGTTCAGATGCAAAATGGTCCATTCACTAGAACTTGAACTTGCAAGACACTGGCAGACAAAAAAAGTCTAAGGTGATATTGTGTGGGAGGAGGGTCTTTTAAAAAGAGCTATTTTTTGTTCTCATGGCTTATTTTCACTAACCTTTTTCTTTCTATCAGTTTCTCTACTTTTTGCTTTGTTTGAGGACTGCCTCATTTTTTTCATCCTTTCCCTTTACTCTTGATCCTTCAGTTTTCATGCCCAAGCATTTTCTCAGTGAAAGTTAGGGAATTAATGTGTTATTCCCTGTTAAATGATTCATTCTTCATTCTTTCTCTAAGTTTCTATTTCTTTGCTTGTGTGCCCTATGTGCTCTCAGCAGTAGCTGCAGATGAAGTCCTGGGTCTGCAGGTAGTTGGTGTTCAGCTGTTTATGGAGTGACCAGAAAGTGCAAATGCATCTTTTTGTTAGAATTATTAAACACTACTAATGATTTTAGTTTGTTTTCTTTGTCTTATAATGGTTAGACACTACTTTAGCAAGAGTATTTGGTCACTTTTGAACTCCTGTCTCACACACATTCTCTTGGTGTTCTTCCTTTAGAAAGAAAGAACTTGCAGCTACCAAGAAGGATCGAGTGAATCATTGTCTAACAATATGTGAAAACATAGTTGCTCAGTCACTAAGGTAAGGCAATATCTTTAATTTATTGATTATTTATTATTATTTATTTAATACATTGGGATGAATAACAACTTTGGAATCTTAGGATTCCTTATAATTGCTCATGCTGAGCTTCTGTTTAAAACTGAAATGGCATGGATTTTTTCTCTTTTCTTTCATCAACTCAAAATCTAAGAAGAGCTTTTGTTTACTTGTTGGTGGAGTGGGCACTTCCC
Organism: Chamaea fasciata; assembly: GCF_029207755.1. NCBI lineage: Eukaryota > Metazoa > Chordata > Aves > Passeriformes > Sylviidae > Chamaea > Chamaea fasciata. The sequence goes on along the minus strand of NW_027094091.1, from coordinate 4,179,176 downwards.
TTCTGCTGCAGACAGAGAAACTTAGGCACAGAGGTCAAATAACTTAGCAAGTTATGTAGGAAAGAGTTGGGAAGTGATCTCCCAACTCCTAATGAAGTGCTTTAGTACACTGAATGTCTCCTCTTGTACATGTGTGTATAGTATATAGGAGTTGGATTATAAAACCCTTCCAAAAACATCATTGGTGTTCATTTTCGCAGTGCACCTTGTAATTTTGTAATGTTGGTTTATTTAGAAATTCCCCGGAATTTCAGAAACTGCTGGGCATTGCTATGGAACTCTTTCTCCTCTGCAGTGAGGATGCAGAATCTGATGTCCGGATGGTTGCAGATGAATGCCTTAATAAAGTTATTAAAGTAAGAGCTTTTACTATCAGATTTTGTCTCTTCTTGATGCAGTGTACTGTCTGAATTCACATTGGTGTTCTTCTAGTTATCTTTCTTACTGTTGATAATATTGCATAATGTAAGAGTATAAGTAAGCTTCTTTACTAAATTCTGTATGTGCTCTCTCTCTTAGGAGAGGTTTTTACGCCCAGATCAACATCTTTAACTTGTCTTATGTAATTCATTGTTCTCATCTATTTTTGTCTTCAATTGTTCATTAACTTTGTTCTCTTCAAGTTAACCAAAACAGGAATGTGGGCTTTTCTGAAATCATCTTGTTGTGTGGGAGGAATGCTCCTATTATTGTTCTGTAAACATAAAGACACTTAGCATGAGGAAAGGTAAAAATATTATTTAAAAACTGATTGAAAGGTAGTGTGGTTTGCTGAGACTTGGAGGAGGAGATTCCAGGCAGTAATTAGAATAAATATGGTGTTCTGGAGATTGTTTATTCCCCTGCTGTGATCCAGAATGAAGAGCTTGTTGAACAGCAGATGGGCATTCATAAGGGGTCATGCAAGGTCTAAATCTTGATTCAAAGTATCTTAAAATGAACCTTTTGAATAATTTGTGGAAGCTGCTGCTTCCAGAACAGGCTTGTCTTCACTTCCCTTTTTTAGTGTTTGTTTTTTTTTCTGAAATACTTGAACTTTTAGACCCTGTTATATACCTGCATAAATAATCTAGTTTAGGCAAAGTTTAAGTGCTTTAGAAATATACAAATAGTATTTTTCTTTCACATGAAGGGGTGTGTAGAAGCAACAAAACTGAACATTGATATCTAAAGGAATTAAGTTTTGGGAATTGAGGTTGTGGCTGAAAGTTATATGGAGAAAGATTATAGATTGTACAGTGTGTTCATAATGATAAGGAGTGATGAAGTGTGAGTTCTTTTCTTTTTTGTTTTGCCCAATAGCACTTGGCCCTTTTCACTTTGATTTTTATGTTTTTCTGTTTGAGGGAGAGCACTCTATGAGATGCATACATTATTATTTAACTCATTTTGCTTTAAAAACTGCTCTGAAATAGTTCTAAAGAATGTAAGCTTATTTCCTAGTTTCCACGAAACGCTTCTGTAGGTTTGTTATAAAATTAACCTCATAAATTCTCTAATCTGTGTAATTTTGTTGCTCTCTGGCACTTTTCACAAGTTTCAGGGTAACGTGTAAAACCTAATTTTTTTCCAAATGTTTGTATGGTAGTTTGTTTTGTTTTCAAGATTAAATGATGGCATCTTCTATCAGCCATTAAGCTTGCCAGTTGATCTCAGCTCTGAAGTGGTAACAGTTGTGATACTCCACACGCATGGATGTATCAGACTCGTAGGAAAGCTGCGTGTACTTTGTAGGCTGTTTCTGTGCTTTATGTCGTGTGGAAGCAATTTAGCAGCTTAGGCAGACACTTGTGTATAAATGCAGAAACAAAAGGATGTCCAGTTTTATTTTTGGTTGTGCAGGTACCAGTGATGCTTGTGGTAAGTAGAACAGAGGTGTTGGGCCCCTAAGCTTGCATTTCAGTCACAGTTCAGCCTTTTTTATTATCTCAGGTATTTTTAGAGGGTAATTCTTTTGCTATCATGATGCTTTGTTGCTTCTCCTGAAATGAACGACTGTAGATGGAAGCATTACTTGTGTAACTGTGTGTCTGTCTGGAGTTCATGCTCATTACTGCACCTAGAAAACTAACTCTTCTTTATAGACAAGGCTGAGCTCGTAACTTTAGATAAACGCTCTGTAAGTCATCTTCAAGTATCACTGCACTCATCTGTCAGAACCTCAAAGACAGTCTAAATGTCTCAAAATTTAAATAACGTTGATAATGCCTTTAAAAGACAAAATACCAGGTTAGGACTTGGCAAGTTTCTGTGGGAAAGGTCAAGCTGTCTGAAGCTGATGCAGGATGTTGTAGTATTCTCTGTGCTGATGATACTGGTGGGACTGTTCACACAGATTGCAGTACAGTTGGTCTCAGTAATTGGAATTTATTATTGTAGTAATTTAGAGCAGACTATGCTTTTTGCCAGTCGGGTTGACATTGTAGATGCTAGCTTACTAAAAATATGGCTATACACTAAAAAAAGGAGTTCCTCCAGTTGGATGTGTTGTAAGGACAACTTAGATTTGAAGCCAACTAGTAGCTGCTGCCTTTTTGTGTTGCTTTATACCCCCATATATATACAGGGGCAGTGAACTTCTCAGAAAAACTTAAATTTTGTGAAGTAAATCCTACCTGCTGTCATCTAGGCACCTGCGGTCCATAGTTGTGGTGCTTATGTTAATATAAAGATACAACCAGGTAAGATTTTTCTGGGGAAGGCAATGCTGTTGTACTGTAACAGCTGCTGTAATTTGGGTGAATGGAGTTTTGGAGCATACAGTTTCAGGCTGGGGAAATCATGCTCTGGAGGAGCCACAGGCTCTCCAGTAACTGTACTTAAGCAGTTGTGGCTTCTAGCTCAGTGGATGCCATTGGATTTTGTAGTCATCCTGAGTAATCCTGTGAAGATGTGAGTTTAATGGTGGTCAGGAAGGCAGTTAGAAAATTAGAAATTAATAAATTATTGGGCAAGAAATAAAAAATTAAATACTAAACACTGTAGCACTGTATAAATCCACAATGCAGGCACTTTGACATTGTATGAAGGTCTCATCAGAGGAAGAGCTGGTGGAAATGTTCATAAATTGTAGTACACACTAGAGAAGAAAAGAGGTGGAGGAAGGGTAACCATATATATATAAACTGTTCTGTATGAAGAGATTATATTTCTGTATCTTCTTATCCTCTGATACCTTGAAGGTAGAGAATGATGAAGTTGGGATAAACAGAAAATTACTGCTTCTCTGTGTTTATTTTCATTTCATGTACACTGAGTCTTAGCCAGGCTGCAGGTTTGAACTACAGTGCATGCTGTGTTGCTGTATGCTTGATTGGATCCTGGGATGTGACACTTGTGGTGTGCACACCTCCTTGTGGTGTGTGTACTTACTGGATGCAGAAATTAGGCTGATTCATAAAATAGGGTTTTCAGGGGCTGTTGAAGGTAATGGTACAGATACAGCTTCAGTTTGAGAAATAGGAGCCTACTTGGCAGTGGGGAAGTAGAGCAGGGAATGCCTTTTGCTATTTCTGAATGCTCTTCTTGTGTTTTAATATTCTGTTCATGAGTATCTGTTTCTGGTGATTGCCAGAAGGCACAGTAGGTTGGCTCTGCTTGTAGGCTGATCCCAAATGGCCTTTTGTAGGTAGAGTTGGTAAAGTAATCGATATTAACTGCAAATAACTGTTAGAGTTTGTGGAGTTTGTCAACATTTGTGTGAAGGATAAAGGTGTCTCTTCTCAGTATTTTTCACTTTCTTAGTTATACACCAAATATAGGGACCATTAGATAGTTCTGTGCCTTGTTTGAAGCTGTTTTACTGCAAGTGTAACATTTTTTCCTGTAAAACACCTCCACTCTGATACAGTATGTTCTCAATGCATTTTATTGCAGGCTTTGATGGATTCCAATCTTCCCAGGTTACAGTTGGAATTGTATAAAGAGATTAAAAAGGTGAGTGATTTTTCTTTCATGTTCTTCTGAAATGTGGTATTTTGTATGTGTTCTAGCATATTGGGAACGTAGCATTAGTGTAAATTAGTAGTTTGTCTTTTAAGATCAAGGTCAAAGCTTCATTTTAGGAGGATTTGTGACTGTTCTAATGTATTATTTTACTGAATTCCTCACCGTTGTCCCCATTCTTTTGATTTAACCACTCCTGGAAACTTATCTGGTAGAAAATGTGTGAGCGTTTGGTTTGAACACCAGTTTGAGTTAACCTTAGTGACACCCCACCCAAAGGAATAAGGCATATTCATGATGTTTACTCCACTGAATAAGCTGGAAAGAATAACAAACCAAAAGGGTGATGAAAAGTAGGTGGAGGACAGTGACATTCTTAATTGACACAACCTCGTGGAGAATTAAGGTTTGAAGTAACCCCATACGAGTGCTTTATGGATGTATGATGTGTGCTTACAGCTTCTTACAGAGGCGTAGGGAAAAATACTGAAGCATCTCTCTGTGTATCAAAAGCTACAATTCAGTTATGTGCACAAGAAGAAATTCAGTAATAGCCTTTCTGAAGTTTGTGACTGCAGAAGAGAAATGCTATGTGGAATGCTATGTTTAGGACAGTATCATTGAAATTGTGTCTCTTGCATCTATAAACATATAGTCAAACTTGTCTAGACAGAAAATATAGATGTTACTTGTCAGACAGTAATGATACTGGTTTTTTTTTTTTTGTTTTGACTGGGAATAATGGAACTCTAGAAGAAAAGTCACAAAACCAATGTGCATAGCGTCTCTTCTGTTAGATGTGGGGCCATGTATGGATCTCTTACTGTATTGCTGTACCTTAATGTCACGCAATATTTTTGAGAGTGTGGAAGTGGACATTACCTAATTAACAGAAAACAGCCAACACATAAATTGCTCTGAAGTTTCTGCACATTTATTATCAGGTGCTGGAGGAAATCTTTTGTTTTTCACTTGGTGTATGCTTCTTGAAAGGTGCTCTTGAATTCATGACAGGTGAGAGAGAGGTAGCATGTGCAACAGGAGCACCCAGCAGACTGTATTTTGTTTGTGCATCAGGATCACTTCAGAAGCCGTTCCAGAATCTGTTGTTTGGCTGTTAACCTGAGAAATGCAAGTTCTGTAATTCAGATGCAAGTTTGTTTTGGTTTTTTTTTGTCATGCTAACAAGGCTGCAAGCCTTCGATACACCAGCTGAAGAAAGTAATGAAGAAGTGATGGTTTTTAAACATCTCAGCTTTGTCTTCAGAGGACTCATTTTGAGAAGCATTTTGGTTGGGTATGAACTACATTAGGTAGACACCCTCCTAGGCATCTATTGACTTCCATAGTTTTCTGTATTTCCAACAACACTGAGGAGTTGTACTACATCCCTAGGCACTAAAGTAAGGGCATTCTGGTTCAAGTCAGGTGTTCAGCTGAAGGTGTCAGTCCAGGCAAATGGATACTAAACTTCTGCAGACAATCCATTATGAAGTGCTACAGATCGATATGTTGATTTTTTCTTTGGTGCACTCAGAAGCTGAATGTTGTTTATTTGCATATCTTCACTGCTGTCAATTTTGTGCTGTATTTATATCTCTGCAAGTGTTCAGTGATTTTTAGACTCTCATATCATCAGTGTTTCTTTGTTGGCCGATGCCTTTCTCTGTGGTATTTTAAGAAGATTTCAGCAGAGCAGAGAGCTCAGACACTTCTTTTTCTTTTGTGATGTTCCTTACTCATTTTGGATTACTCAGAAAACTCCTAATACTAGCTAGAGGAATGAAAGTAGTCGTGGAACTGACTTGACTTCCTTTTGGCTAAAGGAAATTTATGATTTCCAGACACCTTGTATTTTTATCTGTTTAAGTCAAATATACACTGTTGTATATTGCATATTATAGTCAGCTTTTTATAGGAAATGGTTTTGCATGATGAAATGTGATAGTTATATGCTCTGTCTAGAATGGTGCTTCAAGAAGTCTGCGTGCTGCACTCTGGAGATTTGCTGAGCTTGCCCATCTAGTTCGGCCTCAAAAGTGCAGGTAAACGCATTCTAATAAAGATCTTGCCAAAGAACCTTTAAAGAAATACAGATGTTAACAAAACCGTATTGTTCGGAAGTTTTAAATACGTAGTTAGGAGGTTGGAGGAATTGCTATCACCTTATAAATCTGAATTTATTTCATCAGTGTGTTTTTTTAATGGAGTTTTAGTTCTGTGCTCTACATTACTGTAAGGGGGAAAAACTTGTGAAGATAATGACGTGTATTTTTTAAGTGTATTCTTCTGTTGCATTCAGAAGACCCTCCTTTTTTCCCCACATTCTGTGTAGCTATCTGGTTCATTTTTGTATGATCTAGTAATGCCGCAGAACTCGAGTATGAATTAAAAATCCTTGCAAGGTTACAGTTGTTCTGATCTCACATCAGTTTTCCTCCTGTGCCATACTTAGGCCATACTTGGTGAACCTTTTGCCCTGCCTGACACGGATAAGTAAGAGACCCGAAGAATCGGTCCAGGAGACGCTGGCTGCGGCAATACCCAAAATCATGGCGGCCTTCGGCAATTTTGCAAATGACAATGAGATTAAGGTACCTTTCTTCACCCTATTAGTGCTCTCTGTTGTATCCCAGAGCACGGTGAGTTATCAGCATTACCAGTCAGATGGTACAGAAGGCACGTCTGAATTCAGGCAGTAGTTGCCTTTGCTTGCTGTGCATGAAGTAATGCTTTGAATAAATGAAAAATACATTTGCTGGCTTCTTAGTTCACTTCTGATAAAAAGTTAAATGAGGTGTGTTTGTTTTTAGGTTTTGTTGAAGGCTTTCATAGCTAATCTTAAATCCAGTTCCCCCACTATCCGTCGGACAGCAGCAGGATCAGCAGTGAGCATCTGTCAACATTCACGAAGAACACAGTATTTTTACGCCTGGTTATTGAATGTGCTTTTAGGTAAGAATCAGGGGAAAAAAATTAATTTGCCGTCTGTGTAAGTAACATGTGTTTTTCCTTGTAAGAGTATGTATCACTTTGCATGTGTGAAAGGTTTCCAGGTAAAGGAAGGATACTTAGATTACCAGTTACTCTGCTGATACTTTCTCTATCTGGTGTTAAGTCAGAGGAAGGTAGTTCTAAAGCTATTTGTCTCTCTCTGTGCTCCAATTAGTAAGTAATATTGAAAAGAAGTAGCTGAGGCTTGGGAATCAAGTAGCTTGTTGGAAAATGAGGAGGTCTGAGGATTCTGGGTGAACTTGCACAATATCGGGAGTCTGAAGACTTGCATGGTCCATCAGCTTGGTTGCTTGTGCAGCAGGTCTGAGGTGGAGGGTACCCAGCTGTGCTCTGAGCCATGATTACATGCCCTGTGACCTTTCTAACGGGGACCACCACATAGATTCTGTTGTAACTTAGAGCAGAAATTGAGGTTAGTTTTTTTATTTGAAGCACACAACTTTGTATCAGGTATTGCTTCCTTATCTCTTCAGCTGGGAAATTTATATGGTTTTTGGGTTGTTTTGCAAGTCATGAGGAGAGGCATCTCTGGATTTCAGTGGAAACTTGCCTCAGCTTTGTCATTGACAAGGGGTTCTTTACCGTGTAGACTGTATTGCAAAAGGAGAGATAAGGAAGACTAACAGATACTTAAGGTGTTATCATGTTAGCCTTGCTGCTTTCAAGAAGTGTGAAAAATTCAAATGCTACATTGTGACTTTCCTCCCTCTGAAGTGATGTGTGATAATGTCCTTACCAATGATGCAAAATTCAAACAGAAACAGGAATGGGAACTCCAAGAATTGATTCTGATTTTTTTCCTCCTCCCTGGATAGAAAGTTGTGTTTTCTTCCGTAACCTATATTAGTTTGTAATATGCTTTGGGGTTGATTGTGATTAACAAGTAGGTATATGGAAGAAAGTTCCCCAAACAGGGCAAAGTGCAAACATCTTCTGTTAGGATAGTAGTGCATCTGTGAGCAAGGGAATTACACTTGGGTGTAAGCTGTCAAGTGGAGAGAGGAGGCAGGTGAGAGGAGCAAGAGAGTCTAGATTATTTGGTGAAAGCATCAGCTATTACAAAATATAATTTTTTGTGTTTTTATGGAGTAAAAAGAGGTAGGAAACAGGGAAGGTGAGACAGGGTCCTCTGATCATTCTCCCATGTTGCCTGATTGATTGTCAGTAGTATAAAATACGTATTTTCAAATGTTTCTACATTTGGAAAGCACTCTGAAGTTGCTGCTAAATTTTGGTTGTTCTGTTTTGTTGGGTTTCTTTATTTAAATAAGCTGTTATGTGGACTACATTAAATAACATTTAAGTTGAAACTAACCACTGTCAGTAAATCAGTAAGTTATTTGGCCACTTCATTTCTCCTCTCAGGCTTGTTGGTTCCTGTAGAAGATGATCGTCCTACTCTTTTAATTCTGGGTGTTTTACTTACACTAAGATATCTCATACCTTTATTGCAACAACAAGTCAAAGATACCAGCCTGAAAGGCAGTTTTGGTGTGACAAGGAAAGAAACAGAGATTTCACCTTCACCAGAACAACTTATACAGGTAAAATATGAATAATAACCCTTACATGAAGAGTGCTAATTGGGGGGGGAAATCTTGGTCCAGCATTAGTCTGATACTGAGCACTCTGAATTCTCAAATTCCTGTTTATCTTGATAAATGATAGTTGGTCCAGTGACAGGAATTATTGATAAGTAATGACCAGAAATTCCAGAAAAATGAATCAGCAGTACTTGTTAGGTGTGCCCAAAAGAGCCAAAAACTTATGATGCCTTTGATGTGATTCTTCCTTCTATAACAATAAAAAGAACCAACAGATTTCTACCAAACAGGCAGTTAAGTGGCTACAATTGATTGACATTTCCCCCCTTGGAAGATTGTGGTGAAGATCAGATATACCAAGCATCAGTTATTCTTAATTCATTGCTGGAAATTGACATTGCATAGGATAAGACCTAATATGTTCTGCCTTCGTAGAGACTTATTCCAGTACTCTGTTGGCTTTCAGGTTTATGAACTGACTCTGCACTATACCCAGCACCAGGACCATAATGTTGTGACTGGAGCTTTAGAATTGCTCCAGCAGCTCTTTAGAACACCCCCCCCTGAACTGCTCCATGCCCTGACCGCCTGTGGGGGCATTGCTCAGGTCAGTGTATCCAAAGATGAGCCTGCCAGCCGGAGCCGCAGTGGGAGCATCGTGGAGCTTATAGGTAAGCTCTCCTCCTGGCAGTTGGAGTAAAAGGAAATGAACACACATCATCAGCTCTAGTTCTCAGCGTTAGCAAAAGCATGAAGGTTAAATGAAATGTGTGATGCTATGCATGGCATTCTTTTTTCCCAGGTACAGTAGTAGTTCTTTCCCTCCTTGTTTTAAGTGGATATACATTCATTGGTTAATGACAAGCTTCAGAGGTTTTGGGTTTTTTTTTACAGTTTGTTTTGATGATTTTTTTTGTTACACGAAGCAAGTTGAATATGGTGACTTTTTTTTTTTTTTTTTACCCCACAAAATGAATGTTGTTCTTACCAATCATCTGACAACTGTGATTCCTGAAAGCAGATCTAATCAGAATTCATATTAAATGAGAGCTCCTCGCTGAATACCAAAACCAGCATGAAATTAGAGCATGACTTAAGCTTATCCTTAACTGTTAAAATCAGCTTTCTTGTCTGTGGAGTGCATGTTCTTGAAATTCTCTTAACTGCTACATACCTGCTTCAAAAGAATCAGTCTCTGATTGGATTTTTGTAAGCAGTCTGAATTGAACTAGTGGGTCAGCCAATATTTCTGCTTCTGGAAGGTAAATTATTAGCTGGAAGCAATCATAGCAGGGAAATTCAGAACACATTTTTGAAAGCAAACTACGCAGAAGTGGCACAGAATATTAAAAGTAATTTGGTGGTGAATGGCCAAAAAACCTTGAACTTCAAAAGCAACAAGTTTGCTATTTCTTCCTGGCTTTGGTTTTTGTTTGGATTTTTTTTTTTGTTTGTTTTTGGTTTTTTGTTTCCCATTTGTGGCTATTAGAATTCCTTCATGATTTCATTAGCTCTGTCTTTGCCCTGATGTGTTACTTTCTGTGATTTGCAGCTGGAGGGGGGTCTTCATGCAGCCCTGTTCTTGCAAGAAAGCATAAAGGTGATTATTTTTGAAAACAAATCTTTAATTGCATTCCTTCCTGATTTTTTTGGGGTTGGTTTTTGTTCCCCTCCCCACTTCATTGTCTTGCTGAACTTGGGTCTTCATTCACAATTGCCTGTGTTACCAGCTGAGCTTAATCATTATAAATAATGAAAGAATTCTGATGCAATTTCTGATATTGCAGTCAAGATATTCTAAAATCATTTAAAGCAGTATAATTTTATTTTTGTTATAGTTCACTGGCAAAGTTATATTGATGATTATTGATGCAGTTTTAACTTCTTAAGAGCACATGGAAAAATAATCTCTCTGAACAGGGCGTTCTTCTTTTTCATGGTAATACTTTGCCGTTAATGTAACTTGCAAAATAGTTAACTTTCCTGGTTTTGTTAGGCCTGGGTTTTTTTCTCTGTAATTCACTAATGCATGTGTATGTTTGCATGCTTCAGTATGATGCTTTTTTATTTCTTCTTCTGTTCTTGATGATAGATTCTATACATTTTTGCCTTGCTGTGTATATTTTAATTTCTTTCTTCAGTGGGTAATTCATTTAGCAGGATTTTAAAGACTACTGTTTGCTCTGAAGTATTCTTTGCCCAGTTTTTGCATGAAAGTACTTAATATTTGGTTGTATGTTTACACTTTGATTAAAACCAGTCATATCGCTATGACAGAATCAGTCTAGGTGCAGCTGTGTAGCACTTTCATCACCTGCATTAGGTGAGCAAAGTGTTGCTACTGCAGTGAAATTTGTGTGAGTGTAGTGCAGTCACTGCAAGCTTTAGTAGGCAAGAGATGTGCACTGCTGAAGAGAAAAGCTTCAAGGAAAAGTTTTTTCAAACCAAAGGAAATTATATGAACTTGAAGGACCATGACAGCTTAAACTTTTTCCGAATATGTCCTTTAATCTTTATGTGCAAGGAATCTCATAATGCTTAAATAACCTTATCTGTATGCTTTAAGAGTACACCAGAATTGGAAGCAGTGGTTAAAGCTGAATGAAATAGTGCTTATAGATGCAGTTATTATTTCTAGTTTAGAAAGCACAGATTGAAAGAATGGGCGTCTGAAAGTAGATATTGCTGCAGCATCCAAAGGTGAGACTGAATGCAACAAATCGGAGTAAGAACTCATATCACATGTAAATAAAAAAATGGTAAATTATCATTTAGGTTCTTTGTCTTGTTGGTAGTCTTCAGTGTAACTTTGAAGTATTAATAATAGTGTAAATTCAGTTAAAGTACTTGTTAAAATACTAATCTTTCTTTCACTTGGTGACAAATCATGTATGAGTCATCAACTTTCACCTTTTCCAAGGTTATGGTATGAAGATTTTGTGGTCTAAGCAATGGCATAAACAATTTGAAGACATCCCTTCACAGTTCTGTGCTCTGTACAGGTTTATTTTCAAATTGCAAATTGTTCATTTCCTGCTGCTCTCCATTGTAGAAAGGAGGAAAAATCCAGGCCTATTCCCACTTCCTCCTTGGAGGCATTTTGCAGTCATATGGATGGGACTTCTCAAGCTGTGATGCTCCTTTGTGTGTAGGGGTGTAAAGTGAGGCTGATCTACGGAAATCTCTGTTTCACATCTTTGCAATCTTGCTGCATCAGACCAACTTCAGTTCTGAGCAGCTGGCCTGCATTGGATTGTTTATGTTTCAACCTCAGAAGATTATTTGGAAGAAAGGCTGAAAATTCCTTTTGAAATCAATGCCTATGTTTTGAAAGCAACTTAACTGGGTTTTTTCTTATCAAATAGAGGAAAAGTATCCTGCTGCGTGTGGTATATACTCATTTAATACACTTAAGCATACAAAATCTAAAGTGCCTAATGACTGTTTTTCAGTGTTCTTATTCTTTCACTTACTTTTAGAGGTGGTCAGCCGTGGAAAGCAGAAGAACATCCTGGTTTGTTTCAGTGAAATGGATGTAAATGTGAAAAATAATAGAGAAGAATATATTACATTTTGTGCTTTTTGTTGGGAACTCATAGGAGGATTTTACTCACTCGTTCATAGGAGTGTGTAGTTCTCAATTACTGTCATTTCACATAGACAATATAGGAAATGCTGTGTTTACTTTCCTGCCTTCCTTACAGGTTTGAGTATTATAAATCATGCTTTTTAGGGGAAGATAATTCTACCATGGTGCTGCTATGTATGAAAGCAGTGGAGAAAAAGAAATTAATACAAAAGTGTAGTAATGCTTTTTTTACCGCCAGTTAACTTGGACAAGGTGCAAAGATATTCACCCAGAGTTACCCAAACATTAGTTTCTTGCATTGTCAATCTTAGACTACCAGTGCAGCTTGGTAGTCTAAGCAAAGTGGTTCTTCTCATAGCAGTTACTGTGAATCCCTCTGTCTCAGCAAGGGACTTGCAACATCTAGTAGGGTGGGCTTAGCAGCTCCCTCTGCACTCCATGTGCTGTCCCATGGACAGACGTTCCAGTGTAGTTGTGTCCTTGATTGCCTTCCAGGCAGTGTGCATCTGCAGGTATCTTTCTCTTTCCACTGCTTGTAATTTAAGTAAGTAATGCTCTGTGAGTAAGAGAACTCTGGTGGTTGGGTTATGTTGGAAGTGGTTCTCAAGTTTCTTGTGTCAAAAGCATCTCTGTAGATTTTTTGCCTTAGTAATCCTTAGCTCTCAATTGTTGTCCATGGTTCATCACCATGTCCCACCTGTGTCTTGTGCTTCTGGTCTGCACTGCTCTTCCCCCTGGGCTTTTTCCATTTTGTTATCTTTGGAATTGCAAGCAGCCTTTGATAAATTTTGTAGCCCTAAGGAGGAAGAGGTTAATTATTCTGTTACTTGTGGTGCATTAATGCCCTTCAGAGTTGAGGGCAGACATCCAGATACTAGGTATCCAGTCCTTGGGAATAGCACATACTTGATGAAATTAGTGGGATCCTAAATGTGGTCCACAAAAATAAACTAGAAACAATAAGGTTGTAGGTAGTTTCCTGAATGGTTGCACTGGTAAATAAAATTACTTAGCTCTGTTTCCTTGTCACTGCTGCCTGTTTCTTTCCTGATGAATTAGTGAGGGACTGGATGTGCACTTTATTCATTCCCTTCTTCCTTTCATCTGTTACCTGTCATAGCTATGAGAAATTATTTGGATAAACTTTAAAAAAAACCAGATTTCACATCTGATTTCAGCTGTTCAACATTTCAAGCTGACTATAATTTTTGAAAACTGAAGGGTTTTATCGTATCACTTCTCAGGTAAAGTACTTCTTGGTGAAGAAGAAGGCTTGGATGATGATTCTGAAACCCGATCTGATGTCAGCGCTGCATCATTTGCAGGTACCTGCCTTTCTCTTTAGCAGTGCAGTCAGCAAATTTTGTGGCTCTATGCAAAATGTGTAAGTGATGTGCTGTGGTGGTGAGGAAGTGTATGGGCATTCAAAAGACATGGTAAACAAAACTGAAACCATAAATACTGCTGAGTGTAAAACTTAATGAAGTTGAATGCATTCTTTTCTTAATGGGAGTTACCGGTAGAGATGAGGTGGCATCTTTATAAGATGCCTGTTTTCCTACCTATGGTTTAACTGTTTCGTTACACACTTTCCTTAGCCTAGTCTGATAGTTGTTTAGCCTGTGTGTTCATGTTGAGAGTGAAACACAAATTCAAACACTGGATTGACTCATAACTTGCCTGTGTTTTGCAGCTTCTGTGAAGGGTGAGATAACCGGTGAACTGGCTTCTTCATCAGGTGTGTCGACAGCTGGCTCAGTGGGGAGCTCAGCTGCTGATCCCACGGGACACGACATCATCACGGAGCAGCCGCGTTCCCAGCACACGCTGCAGTCGGACTCTGTGGACCTGGCAGGCTGTGACCTGACAAGTACGGCCACTGAAGGGGAAGATGATGAAGTGCTCAGTCGGAGCTCCAGCCAGATCAGTGCTGTCCAGTCAGATGCCACTATGGATTTGAATGATGGCACACAGGCTTCCTCACCAATTAGTGATAGCTCTCAGACTACTACAGAAGGTCCAGACTCTGCTGTGACCCCTTCGGACAGTTCTGAAATTGTAAGTGTGCAGCAGGCAGAGGGGGGATCTCCTTCCACTGAGGGGCCCGACATGTCTCAGAGCTCTTCCGTGGAGGGCCCAGACTTGGATTCATCTCCTTACTCGTCTTCTACTTTTCAATCCTCAGCTAGTAACAGTGGAAAGGTCAGCACCTCACACCCCTATTGGAGAGCTTGACCTCCTTTTAACACTTTCACTTGAGCAATAATGAAAAACTACAAAGCTGTAATCAGTCTGTTCTCTGGGTAGGTCGTGCGAGGGCATTACGGATTTTGCTCACTGAAAGAATGGCAATAACAAAGTCTTGACAAATATGTCCTCTTAGTATATCCTTAATTTTGTATAGATATATTAACAGTTGTTTTGGTGCAGGAGGCTTAATGGAAGTGTTAAAGGGTGAAAAGTTTATTTGGAATGATAAAGGCATATTTTTGGGACACAGTGCTTCACACTGCCTTCTGCCTATGCTTTTACACTTGGCAGCACAACTCATCTTTTTTTTTTTTTCCTTTCTATTCCATCTTAAGGATTTCTCCTATAATGGGCAAATACTGCATGATTTATGAATGTAGCAGTTACATATCTAATAAACACCTCAAATGTGCATACTGTATATTTAAGACATTTGTCTCTCTTGGGCAAGTGTATTGTGAGGTATTAATAAAAACAGCAAAAATACAATTACTGGGAGCCAGAGCAGAAAATTCAAAAGGGGGAAGAGCTTAGAACTTAAGACTTTTTCAAACATTATCAAACTTTTGGCTCTAGTTTTCTGATAGTAGTTTGGAAAAGTAATAGTCTCTTAGGACTAGAAAAAATAGTAAATTTATAGTCATGCTAAGCAAATACTTCTGCAACTGTGACGATTCAAGAACCAAAAGAGTGATGATAATTACTCTCTGAATTAAATGAAGGCAGTGCAGAGGCCAAAGTGAGCAGGCATTTATTGACAAGGTGTGTTTATTGGCACAGTGTGTTTATGCAGATTCTTGTCAGACTGTTCCATATGTCAGTTGGCATACTGTTTACAAACAGTAATTACATGTAAAATTTTCCTTTTGTAATTGACAGACTAAGTGGTTGTCCAAGTTACTGACACACAAGCTTTTAAATGAACAATTTCCAGGTGCTTACAAAGACAGGAATAACTGAAGAAGTCTCCTGTTCTCTGATAAAATTAGTGAAATTGTTTTTTTTTTTTTACTTGACTGTCATTGATCATTAATATTAATTTTTATGGTTATTTTTCCATATACCTGCTGCCTATATATTGCCTTGGCTCCAAGGGTCAAACCCTCTTCCAGATGGGTCCATTTTAGTAGTCTCTGGTTTTGAATGAAAAAATTAAAATACTTTAAACTTATTTGTTCTTTCATATCTGGAGAACACAGCGTGTTTACAGTTTGACTTCACATATCCAGGACAAGCAAGGTTATGGAGGAGTTTAACTGCAAGGGCCAAGTTCAGTTTGTGGCAGTAAAGGTGTTGGTTGTGATTTGTAACTGCTGGGAAAGAGACATTTGTGATGAGGGAGCAAGGAGAGGTGCAGGGGAGCAATGGACTGAGTGTTTTACTCTGTTCCTGTTGGTAGCCAAGTTCACGGCTCAGCTGGGAGACTCTCAGATGGATCTATGGCCTCCAATAGCCCCAGAGCTGCAGGAGGAGGGGAAGTGCTTTGGGGCTTACATGCAGCTGGACACTAATATTTATCAGGCTCATATTTGCTTTGAGACTATTTCTAGATTACTAACACTGCATGTTTCAAATTTAATACTCTCTGTAAAGATAAGTTACTTTAAGTCCCATCCTTGTACTGTGCAGGTTTTGGAGGGTGCTGAAGGACAGTATTCTGGAATGCAAATTGGGCAGCTACAGGATGAAGAAGATGAAGCTGCAAATATTCTCCAAGATGATTCATCAGAGTCCTTCAGAAATTCTTCTCTTGGTATGTCCATAAATACAGGGGTGAGCCAGACTGGTGACACCATTGAGACAGGTGTTCAGGTGCATCTGCACTTCCAAGGGAGTGAAGACTCATGTAACAGATCTGAAAAACAAATAACTAGATGGATATGTAAAATAAGGAATGTATTCCAACACTTGTGATCAATCACTTGTTTTGATCACTGCTAATTTATTTTTCATGTTTGTATAATTAAGTTTAATTAAAGTGCTTTTAGTTTGCATCTGAAATGGTATTTCATGAATTGCCTTTTCCTAAAGCTCTTCAGCAGTCCCAACTGCTGAAAACCATGAGCCACAGCAGGCAGCCCTCTGATAGCAGCGTGGATCGATTCACATCAAAAGAAGATGCAGCAGATGCTGGTGATCACGAGAACAAGGTGAGAAGTAGTTGCAGTGGTCAGTTTTAAAGTTCAGAACAATGAAGTTTAAAAGAAAGAATTAAAAATTACAGTTATGGTGAAGTAAACTGGTGGTAAATGTGGGAAGCCTGTATATGTGATGTACCTCATTGTAGGTAAAAGTAACTCAAATTGCAAAGGGAATCTGAGGTCCAGCCTGAATTTTGTTTAACATAGGGTGAATATATAAGTGTTGCTATCTTAAATGCAATCACCAGCAAAACCATACCAGAACACCCTGCTGAGAACACAAAATGCTTTTTGTCTGTGAATTAGTAGGCTACAGTGATACTTTCTTTCTTGAAATATCTTTGTGCTGGTTGCTACCTGTGTAGGTAACTTCATGATCTCCTCAGAGGTTAGTCTTTGAGCCTCATGCCGTTCTAACTACAAGTTACTGATTTCCTCTTAGCATTTTTTTTAATTTATCCTTGTACCTTGTTCTGACCTGGGGCAAAAGTTTCATTTGTGGCAGGCAGAATTAGATCAGCTCAGTCTATTGGGGAATTCTAAATGTGAAACTACAGAAAACTGTCAGCCTTCTTTGGAAGCAACTTAAAAATGATAAGCTTTTCATACAAGGTTTCCAAAGTTTGATGGCAAGAAGTGATTTAGTGTGCTCTTCAGATGCAAATAGCAAGTCTGGGTAGTTGAGAAAAATCTATAATATAATGTTTCTCTAATAAAATTGAACCAGTTCTGATACTAGATATAAACTTTGTCACAGCATTACATTTTGAGGCCTTTTTTTGGAATATGTATTAAACTACATATGAATATTATTTATTCATTTTGTATTAAACCTTTAAACATTTGATGATGTGCAGTATTTCTAAATCTTGTGCTAATATTTTATTACACTTGAAGATTATTTTTTCTCTGTATAAATATTGAGATTTGCTTTCAACAGCCCTCCAGGGTGAAGGGGGACATCGGGCACTATACTGACAGGGACTGTGCTCCGTTGGTGCACTGTGTTAGGCTGCTGTCAGCTTCCTTCCTGCTCACTGGGGACAAAGGAGGTACGTTTGTCTCTGAGCTTCATTGCTTCTCTGTGGCTTTCAGTGTACAAAGTTGGTTTTGATCTCACTTTATTTGAAATACTGTGGCAGTCCCTAAGCACTGTCCTGGTTTAGGGCAAATTTGGGAGAAAACCCCTGAAATAGGGTTATGTTGCTATAGGGCATGAAATGAACGGCACGCACACCACCAGGTCGTCAGGGCAAAAAGAGGTTTATTTCCTTACTTTGGTTTATATAGATTTTGGACAATGACCGTGGATTGGACAAACGAGGTTTACCCCTTTCCAACCGCACTGGTCAAACTAGAAGTTCATTAATTGTCATTCCTCAAGAGAAGAACGATAAACAAGAACAGTTTACAATGACATTACTTTTGTTTACATGAAAATCAGTGAGAAACTCCACTACAAAAATGCAAACATCAGAAGCTGAAAAAGATCAGGGTGACAGGGTTCTTCTGGAGAGCAAACCCAAATGGCCCCTCCCCATACCCAGTCCAAGAGAAGAGCTTTTCAGAGAAAAGTGGAAAAAACCTATTTATTTAACAAACAAAATGCCCACAAGCACAAAGAATGAATAATATGAAACAATAAAACCTTCCGTTCTGGTGTGAGATGGCAAATGGAGAAAGTCCTTGCTTTGGGTGTAGCTCTACTCGGTCAGTCTCTTATTCTCGTTGCTGCAGAGGTCCAGGTCCTGGTGGGCCACAGGTGTGAGCTCCCCAGTGCTCCTCTGGGTTTTTCAGTCCAGAGCAGGTTTAAACAGTCCCAAGAAAAGGAAAAAAAAGAATAGTCTGGGAAGCTTCTCTGCCTCAGCTAGCTAAACTAACTAAAAGCAAAAAAAAGATTTCTGTCCTGCTGCTGTCCGTGCCTCAGACGAGCAACACCGTCCTGAGAAAAAAATGCAGAGGAGTGAACGCTGTTTTTTGAAACAAACTGCACACTTCTGCTTTCCCTGCTTCGCCCTCAGAACCAGTCCTAAAGACACAACTCAATATACAGCACGAACAGAACAGATGACTGGGTGTACAAGCATCATAAAGTCACCCTAGGACAGCACCACAGCTACATTTTTTTAAAATACATCCAGGGGTGGGGACTTTACCACATTCCTGTCATGGTATATGACTGATCTAAGATGTTTGTTCTTTTTTCCCTTTTCTAAATTCTTTCTTGCTCACATGCCCATATAATGTATTGGTTTTGGGAGGAGGTGAGCTGGAAGTATGTTATGGCTGTATTTGAGTACTTCAAGTGTATTTCAGATAAATTCATTTGAGGAAAGCGAAAAAGCAGCCATACATCACTGCTGCCTCTGATAAAATGGAACTGCTTGCTCTGCCTTCATATTTTTGTCCAAGCTAAGCTGTTTTATTTTCTGTAGTTTTGTTAATTAAATTTAAAACAATTCAGGAAGCTTTAAAATACCCTCCTTTTAATATTTTTTGTTTCTTCCCCACAGCTTTAGTTCCTGATAGAGATGTGAGAGTCAGTGTAAAAGCCTTGGCAGTAAGCTGTGTTGGAGCAGCTGTTGCACTTCACCCTGAGTCTTTCTTCAGCAAACTGTATAAAACACCTCTGGAGGCAATGGGAGAAGAGTATGGTATGTTGCAGTTCACATACTCCGTTTTAATAGTGTGTTTGGGTTTTCACATAAGTGAGGCAGCATCTGCACTGAAAACTCCAAACCCAGTTTAGTATTTGTGAACAAATACTGCACAAATTGGAATGAACATGCTGTGCATGTGGTGAGGTATATTTTTTTGCTGTAAGATCTACATTTCTGTGGATGAGCTTGTAGAGCTTCTGACAAGTTGAAGCTGTTTTAAAACAATGAGTGTGTAGAAGGGGTTTGTTTATTTTACAAATGTTTTCTCGTTATATAATTTAGTCCATCTTATAGATGGTTTCTAGGTCATTAGGTTCATTCTTACAAATGAATCACATGGACTTGGAGTGTGCAGCTGGTTTGATACATTGACCAAAATGCTGCTTCTGTTTCCCTGGTACATTTTGTGTACAGTTGAAATAAATCACTAGTGGTTTTTTTTATATATAATCATTGGTCTGAATGGTGTGATTTAGCTGTAGTTTGCATGCACAGAAAGGGATCTCAGAAGAGAACTATGGTGGGCATATTTTGGATGTGCTGGTGTTGATTGTCCAGTAGTTGAGACCTCCATTGTAATATTTTTATGACTCAATAAAGTCTAATACTAGTATTTTTAAAATAAAGTAGTTGTAACTTACTTTCTTAGAGGAGCAATATGTATCGGACATTCTGAACTATATCGACCATGGAGATCCCCAGATTAGAGGAGCCACTGCCATTCTCTGTGGAACAATTGTCAACTCCATTCTAATTAAATCCCGCTTTGATGTGGAAAAATGGCTAATAAATGTCAGAAGCTCAACAGGTAACAATTTATTTTACGGGTGTCTTTTTGTCTCTTAGTGTAACATTGCAATGTTTTGTTGCTCATAATTTTTTTTTTTTTTTTTTTTTTTTTTTTTTAGGAAATCTCTTTTCCTTGATAGACTGCATACCTCTGTTACAGAAAACGTTGAAAGATGAGTCCTCTGTTACCTGCAAACTGGCTTGTACAGCTGTGAGGGTAAGCAGTAGGAATTTATTTGCCCCACCACAGATCACAGGGTTGTGATTCATCACTGGGATGCTGCTATGCACAGATGTCTAAACATGGAGCATAAAATGATTTCTTCCTGAAGAACTTTATTGGTGCACAAAATAATAAAAAATAATAAATATTATACTCTAGTGATGTTTCTCATGAGAAATGTTCTGGTATGAACTGATGTTACATTAACCAGCAGGATGGATGAGTGCATTAGATAGAACATCTCAGCTAAACAGGGGAGTGTGAACTTACAGCACCTGGTTGTAGCCTGTATTTGGAGAATAAAAATTAAATGTGAGAAATTACAAGAAAAATAGTGATTATTTTCTGAAATAAAACTTTTTAAAAGTGGGAAAATGTCAGGAAAGCAAGCGATTCGAAGTGGGTGAAAGATCCCTCAGGCAATTGGTAAAATAGAGATCACTGCTGAATTGGTGAGTGGAACTTAGAGTATGTGAATTTTATTTCTGTAATAAAATCTGTGGAAGGTGTTTGGTGAAAAAGCCGAGGGCTGAAGGAGTGAGCTTTCTTTGAGGGTTTTTTCTAATAAAGTAGAACACGGACAAATTAGAGGCAGAGAGAAATTCTTTTATCAAGGAGAGGCACAGGGTGGGTGGCTGTTGCAGCTTGAAGACCAGTGAAGCAAAGATAAATTTTAGTAAATTATGGATAGTTTGTGTACAGAAATTACAGTTTTATATGCAAAGAGGTGGGGCTGGTGATACAGCTGAGAGAAGGAAATCCTGGAAGGTAAATGAGGCTGTCTTTTTAACCTTCTGTTCAGCAATTTTCATGTTTGTGTATAGTGATTTCATGTGTGATTACACGTATGATAATGGCTTTTTAGAAGACTTCACCAGAATTGTTCAGGCGACTTAATACTAGTCAAGTTTGGTTCTTGCTTTTTTCTCAGTATATAATATGGCCTGACTATACATTTTGGCAGAAATATTCTAAACTTTTCGGGTTGTTAATCCTCAAACAAGAAAGTACATTTTGTGTAGTTAAATAAGACATGGAAGTGTGGAGTTCCATAACTTTTTCCAAAGGTCACACATTGTGCCTGTAGTTGAACATTCAGATATGTAGGTATGACTTTTTCAAAAACTTTGGAAATCAGAACCAGGTGTTTAAAAGTACCCTGTGGAAATTAGGAGACTGTTTTTGAACAGATGAGAATATAGTGCTTGTGGTGTTTAAGCCTTGTTTGCCCTCCTTTGGAGGATTGCCCTCTGATCTCTGAGGCCTGCATTCCTCTCCAGAGGTTAATTTCAGCAGCAGGTTTTAGCACTTCACGTGGAGATGGTGTTCTGGCCTTGCAGGGTACCCAGCTCTGCTGCTTATCTTAGCTCTTATGCAATAACTTTTTTAGTATTCTAAAGAAAACAGGCGGTTTTTTATGACTTTCATTCTGCTTTTTATAGGATCTCTTCTGTAATATAACTGAAAGTTGTTTTTTCTTCTCAGCATTGCATCATGAGCTTATGCAGTAGCAGTTACAGTGAACTAGGTTTGCAGTTGATTGTTGACCTCCTTGCTCTGAAGAACAGCTCATATTGGCTCGTAAGGACAGAACTTCTGGAAACACTTGCAGAGGTAGATTTTCGGTGAGTGTTTGTATTTTTCCACGGGTGTAGTAGGTGAAGTGCAGGGAGGTATAGGAGGCTGTAACTGTAATGGCAATTGTAACTGCAATTTCTTCTGAAACATTAATGAGTTTCATAAAACTAATTCAGATCAGTCAATCCTGGATGAATTCCTTTGTCAAGTTACCACTGACTGCACTACCAAGCCCAGTCCAATAATACTGTACTGAAGTTTTTTAGGTCATTGGTCTGTTGCATCAAGTCTTCTGTAAATGTGCAATCAGAGAGGGCCCTCATAATTTGCAATCTAGTTTTTCCATCCAGTTTTGTGTGTTTCTAAAGAGAAAGTCCCTGACTTGTCCTCTGCTGTCAGCTCTCTCTAGTCGCTCAGTTTCTCTCAATACTGAAATAAATGTGACTTGTTCTTTTTCTTGCATTCTCTCATTCTCTGTTGGTTCTTCCAAGCTGAAAGACAAAAGATGTTTATATGAAAATTCCTCAAGTTATCCTTAGTCATACAAAAGTGGACCCTTTGTGAATAGTGATGTTTGGAATGTATTACTGTCTTTTCAAAATAGTCTGATGATTCTGTGCATGGGAAAAAATACAGTTATAATTATGGTCTTTAAATAATGGGTTTTTTTTAATGGAAAGACTGTTTTTCTTCAGTTACACTAACCAGATAGTAGGTTAGCAAATAACTTACCATTTCTAAAGGTTACAAAAAGTGTTTACTACCTAAATTTTCCCTATAGTGGTGTTTTTAAAAATAAACAAAAAGAACCCTCAGAGTAGTGAAGGGAGAAATAACACAATGTTAACTAATGTCCTCTAAATTCTTTTGTCATAGGCTAGTCAACTTTTTGGAAGGAAAAACTGAGAGTTTACACAGAGGTATTCATCATTATACTGGTGTAAGTAAATTGTTTAATCAGTATATTGTGTTTCTAAAGTACCAGTGCCATGACACACTTTGTTTTTAAATTCTTTCAGTGCTGATGGCTGTTGTATTTGTTGTGTAAATAGACTCACGTTCTAAAACTTACTACAACTGGGATTATACTTACTGTGGAGATTCAGATATCTGCGTTTTCTCTGCTGTGTTTGTGTGTTTTGTGGCCTGTTCTTTTTTAACTTAAAAAAAATTTGACATTTGTATAGTTAGAGAATGTGGTTGGCAGTGTTATGGTAAAGATGGTCTTGCAGCCTTGTATGACAGATGAAATCTCACTTGTTAACTCTTAACAATATGCTCAAATGATGAAGATTGTGAGTGAACTTTATTTGCTGCGCTACTTTATTTTCTAGCTATTAAAGCTTCAGGAGAGAGTACTTGAAAATGTTGTAATAAGTCTGCTTGGAGATGAAGATCCAAGAGTGAGACACGTGGCTGCGGCTTCATTATTGAGGTATATGTGACATTTTTATTTGCAGGAAAAGAAAAAGTGGTTTGGAAAGATATTTGCACATTGATGTGTACCTGTAACTAAAATAATCATTTGGGGTTTTTTAATATGCATATAAGTATCTATATCCACATATATATATTTGTTCAAAAGAGATGGGAAACAAACGCATCTTTATGGTACCTGGAACATGTATCCCTCTGATTCATCAGGCAATTGTACCTTGCTTTCTATTGGCAATCCAATTACATTCAATTATATTCTGAGGGGTAATTACATTGTATTACATTCTGACGGTCACTTTCAGTTTCAACTTCTTCAGAGTATTTTTCTTCATGCTGAAGTGGTCTATTCAGTATCCTGGCAGTGGCTGATCAACTTAAAATGTTGCAGTTCTAAAAATTTGTTCCAACTCCCAAATTTTCACATGGTCATACACAGTGTATCTTAAAACTTTAGTGCTCACTGATCATTGTGCAGCAGCTAATTTTGTTTGCAAAGCAGATGTTTGCTGTAACCTACTACAATTACAGTTGCTGTACAGATAAATGCACCGAAGGATAAGAATTAGTTGATAGTTTATATATGGGAATTCAAAGACTTAAAATTTATGTTTAGAGAAGTTGAGAGCATGTAGTACAGAATTCTTGGTATATTTTATTATCAGAGAAGTTTTTCATAGTTTATTTATACTACAAATTGCTGTTAATTCCTAATAACAAATAAAGGACAACAAGACTTTTAAAGTTCTGACATTTAAAAGTGTTTGTATTGCTGAAGGAGCTCAGCAAAGGAATCATGAACTGTTGCATCATAGAGCTTGTTGATTTTATTAAGGGTCTGGATTCTGAAATGGAGTTATTTTTTTTAACTGAGTGGTAACAAGTTGAAGTTCTTTTTCTACCTTCATGCTGACTTAGTGACAGGAGGTGTGTTGAGATTGGAAAAGACTTAACCTGCCCAAGAAAGCTACTACAAGCTTGCAGAAACCCCTTGAAACATCCAGTGTGGATACTGTTTGGAAGTACTCTCACTGACATTACAAAATGTGTACAATAGCTTTTTACTTTTACATAAGTTGAAAATATTGTTGTTCAAGAATCCTGGATTTGGTTTTATGTTTAGGTTTTGCTGCAGAGAAATCAGATGGTAAAAATTAGTTCTCAGTTGATACAGATACTCATGGGGAAAATATCTGGGGAGATCAGGGAACAGCAAGAGAGAAGTAGTCTGTAAGTGTTCAAGTGTTTGTTGTAGTATGTGTGGGGACGTGTCTCCAAAAAAGACTTTTTTTTTTTAAAAAAAAAATTGTATGTCTGGAGCAGTTGCTTTGTCTTGACTCGAGCGCCTTGATTGTAATGAAGAGCAGTTATCTAAAGATGAATTCAGCTTAATGAATTTTGGTAACAGCTTTTATTTACAATTTGGTATGTGTAATTAGCATATGTAGCTAAGCTTTCTGAACTGTATATTAAATGTACTTTATACCAGGGATTTAAATAATATCTGAATAATAATATTTCTTTTTGACACTTAATTTTCTTTCAGGCTTGTTCCAAAGCTGTTTTATAACTGTGATCAAGGACAGGCTGACCCAGTTGTGGCAGTAGCAAGAGACCAAAGCAGTGTCTACCTGAAACTCCTCATGCATGAAACACAGCCCCCATCTCACTTTGCAGTGAGCACTATCACCAGGTGTGTTACTTCAAAAGGAATGGAGACCCAAATTTCACTTTGTGATGTCTAGGATTGTAGTTAAATCCTCCAAATCCATGTGCTTACGAATTCCTTTTCTAGTCTGTAGGAGCACCTGTAGTAGGTTTAAGCTCCACAGAAACTGACTCATGTTGAAAGAAAACGCTGTGAGTTACTGATGATGTGCTCACACACTGAGAGTCCTTGTTTTGAGGTAGTTTCTTCTCTCCATCCTGAAGTCACCCTACTTGTCCATCATGTTATAAAACCAGGTACAGCTTTTCAAGCTAGTTGTATGTATGTTACTGTTCTTCAATTCTGT
This sequence comes from Chamaea fasciata, assembly GCF_029207755.1. Taxonomy (NCBI): domain Eukaryota; kingdom Metazoa; phylum Chordata; class Aves; order Passeriformes; family Sylviidae; genus Chamaea; species Chamaea fasciata. Next base: position 4,153,993 of record NW_027094091.1, on the reverse strand, counting down.
TGATCCAGATTTTTAACTCTCCACATCCTATTTAATGACTGTAGATGCAGAAAGCTGTATTCCCTTTATAATTTAAAAATTCTGGTTATAATAGTGTGTTCTTGTTGTATTTTTGCTGCCAACTGTTTTTTCTGTCATACGGACAATATAAGTTGTATATATTTATAGGGGTTGTTGGCTTCTATCAGTTTGTCATACAAGCTTTTAATTATATACCTTTTGGTATGTAATCTTGATCATGATGCTTAAGATATATACTGTAGTATGTAAGCAGTAGAACTGTGTGGATCTGGTGTTATTCTGAATAGAAAACAGGCTTTTTCTATAGCGATAATCCAAAGTTTGTGAGCATTCAAGAATGCTGAATGGATTTGAGCAACAGCAAAGACTAGTGTTAAATTGGTGGTAATTTCTCAAGTATCTAGTTGGATATTGACAGTTGATCTACTATTTCTGTTTGCTAACAAAGAGATTTTATTTATAAGTTAAATAGCATTTACTAATACAACCCCAAAAATATTATAATGTAAGATGGTATTTAGACTGTCCTCTAGTTTTGTATGTTACAAGCAGTCTGTGAAATATATAATAGTAATTTAAGTTTATAAGTATTTAAGTAATAAAATCAATAATTTTTGATTGGGATGGGATTTTTAAGTGCATGTTTTAGCGGGTATAAATGTTTTTATTTCAGAACATACAGGGGTTACAATATGCTGCAAAGTCCAACAGATGTCACTATGGAAAACAACCTTTCAAGGGTTATTGCTGCAATTTCCCATGCATTGACAATATCCACTACAAGAGCACTTACCGTGAGTTTTCTTATATGTCAGGTTTTGTACCTGTGAGTTTCTTTGAGGTTTCTTGCTGTGTGGTGCCTGACTTTTTTCCTGTTTTCCATGCTTACTTTATTTTTTATGATTTCCTGACTATATTTGAATCTGCAGCTTTTGTACTGTGACAATGGCAGTAGTAATGTAAATAGAGTAGTAAATAGAGATTTAATTCTCACTCTTAAGATAGCAACACTCTTAAGTTAGTGGTGCTAACTCCTCCCGTGGTGAAACCGGTTCGATTCTTGGTGTTTACTTTTCAGTTTGGCTGCTGTGAAGCTTTGTGTCTTCTCTCCACAACATTTCCAGTCTGCACCTGGAGTGTGGGATGGCACTGTGGGTATGTTCCCTCTTTTGTTAATCGAGCTTCTGAAAGTCCTGTTTGCGAAACAGAAGCAGACTTGCTTGTGCATTGGAAGTCCTGGTTTAGGTATATGCTAAACTTACCTTAGCAGTTCTTTAAGAACTTCATACAGAATACAGAGGATTATAACTTCAGGTTGTCAGGGTATTAAGTGCCAGTGTTTGTCATCCCTGGAATCACAGTGTCTGTCACAGGGATTGGCTGCAACTGCTCTTATAGAAAGTAAATATAGTCAGCATCTATGAAATATGAGATAGGAGAAAATGCTCCATGCTTTTGAAAGGATGTTTATCTTTGGGATAAACTGTATTTTGTGGTCTCTCTTTAAAATTTGAACATTAGAATTTTCATCTTGGTTTCATGTCTGTGTTGCAAAATGGTGGGTCAAGGAAGCTGGTTCATCTTGGCATCTGGAATAGTGTCAGATGCATTTAAATCGTTCTCATTTGGCACACTGAGTGGAAACGAAAATTGGGTGTCTATAATACTTAAACGTTAATATAGGTAATACATGATAGTCCCAAATTACATTCTGAAGAGTTTCTTCAGGATGAAAATGTACAGGTGGCAGCCTAAAAGCTTTGATTTTGCCTCTGATTATTAGTGCTGTGCCATGTGAGCAGTAAAAGTAGCTGCTGGAGATGTGCACCTGTGGAGCTGTTTGCTTTTTAAATAGATTTAACATAATTTGCGTTGATTTTTTTTCTTGCTGTCGTTGTGTCTCTTACTCTATTTGATTGGGAAATTCTATCTTATTTTAAAACCAAAACCCAAAAAACAAGCATCCCTCAGATGCTTTTCTTGCCAGCAGGCCCTTGCTTCCCTTGCTGGCCCTAAGTGTGGCGTGCTCTGTATATGTAGTATAAAAGATCTGCTCCAGTGGTAACAAATGAAGGAATTCAGGATATGAGCAATACTTAGCTGGAAAATAAAATCAATGTATCTTCTCTTCTACTTAACTTAAAAGTGCTGTTTTAAAGATGTATCTAATATTTATAAGTGATCCAATGACGCAGCCTTTGCCCTTTCCTCTGATTGCTTCTTCACAAATTCTTGGCCAGTGTTTATACTAATTTGGATTGTAATTTTATTTTTTTGGAATGATGCAGACATTTATTGTCCTGGATAATAAGGATATAATAACATGGATAGTAATATGAGAATTTTGCCAAAATTCCTTCCTATCTTAAGTGTTTTTGTTCCTATGATTAAGAAGTTACTGGAACTGCTGCATTTGAACTCTGTACAGCTCAACATGGATTAAGTAATGTATTTCTGACTCTATGTGAAGTAAATAACACTTGCTTGTGAAAATACTTCACAGAAACCAAAGGAAGGCTCTGTAATTACCTCTGGAGTTTTATCAAAATAATAGCTGTACTTAGTGTCCATTTAATTTTCTGAAACTCCTGTAGTTGTGTTAGACCAGAGTAACTATATAAGAAGATTTTAATTATTTCAAATTAAAAAAATATTTGGAAAGATCTCCAGATTCCCTTTATTTAGAGATTATGTAAGTCTTCTCCTGAAAGAAACGGAAGTATTTAGGTCTTACAGCTTTGAAATGATGTGTGTAATTCACAGAGTATTCTGCCAAACATCTTCTGGTGATCTCTGCCTGTTCTTTTTTTAAACTTGATGTCCGTGGGAAAATCTGGTCTTACAATTATTGTCAAGGAAAATAAAGAATGCCACAGAAAATTACCGTGTTGGATAGTGTTCACTCAAAAAATGTAGAGGATTTGATGGAATACAATTGTTTAATTAATTTTTTGTTGCTTTAAAGCACTATCTTGTTACATTGCAGTACTACAGCTAATGTCTCCCATCCCTTGCAAATGCACAAGACTTAACAGAGGATAGTTCAGGACTGTAGTGGTTAGCAAATAAATCCATAATTCTTCAGTATATCAGTAGATGTCACTATAGCCTTGATATTTGCTGTAAAAAGAAGGCTTTTAAAGAAACCAGAGTATTGTCAGGTCTCTACTGCAATTTGCTTTTTGAAGTTGTATTTGCGTGTTAAATGTGTATTTATTTCTGTAGCACAGATTTCATTTCATTAGATTAGCCATCTTTTTGACTGTTGGTTTTCTCAAGACTTAATTTGCCAGAAGGGGGAAAAAAAATTGTGACATTCCAAAATTAAATTTCCAGTGTTTCCCAGCCAAGTTCTTCAGATGAAGCTCAGAGGGGCTGCACCATTGGTATGGCTGGCTTGGTTCTGTCACTCCTTTCATCAGCATGGTTCCCACTGGACCTCTCAGCACATCAGGATGCTTTGATTTTGACTGGAAACTTGCTTGCAGGTAAGGCAGGACAAGAAAAGTAGGATTTTTTCCTAATATTTTTACCATTAGTATTAGAAGGGCCATATCTCACTTTATTCTGATTATATGCCATGAAAAACTTGAAAGATTAAGCAGAAGAAATAAAGAAGGAATTTGCACCCAGGAGGTTTGGAAAGAAACTGCCTCTTTGTAGCTAAGTTGCAGATTTCGTGCAGTTGCCAAAGGCCATGCTTAGTACAAGTTGGGTACAAAGAACTCAAATTTTACTGGTTTTGTTTTAAACTGTTCAGCTACTCCTGGCTTTGAAATTCTGGTTGGATTTCTGTTCATATAGAGAGGCTAACCATATCTGCCTTCAAAATTTTCTGGTGCTTAATTCTAAGTTTTGTCTTTTATTCCCTAAAATTGCAGCAAGTGCTCCCAAGTGCTTAAAGAATCCCTGGAGTGCTGAAGAAGATGCAAACCAAGGTGCTGCAAAGCAGGAGGAACCCTGGCCAGCTCTGGCAGATCGAGCTCTTGTCACTTTGGTAGAACAGCTCTTTTCTCACCTGCTGAAAGTCATTAATATTTGTGCACATGTGATGGATGATGTTGCTCCTGGTCCAGCAGTAAAGGTATATATTAAAAATAAAAAAATAAAATTATGTTACTTAAATACTATTGTGCTATACGTGTGCTCTTCATGTTTTAGACTTGATACAGGTAAGTATCTATGACTCCGCTCTGTGTAATAACGCAGGTATTGTGAAAAAAATAAGCATATTTTTTCTTCACATAACAGGTTTTTCTTTAGTTCTGCAGTGTTTAAAATATTACCCCAAATTCTGAGTCTTATTCCTGCTGACTTGACTTGAAACATTAATTCAGTAAGGTGTGTATAGAGTACGTGATGTATTGGATTGCTTACTCTGGGAAATGTGTTGACTTTTGGGTTGGTTGGCTGGCTGTAATGCACTGAGCTCCTTTTGGGGCTAAAAATAACTTTCATCTTCTGAATATCCTGTAAAATATTTGGACTTCTGAAACAGCTTATATGATATACTTCCAGGTTTGTGGGGGGTTTTGAGATTTTTTTGAGGCATATACATTTAGAAACTGATTAGGAAACTGTAAAACAGTAATGTTAAGATCAGTAATTTCTTCATATTTTAAAAATGTTTGAATATAATTTTGACACTCCTTTATCTAGAATGAAAAGGAAATGTAGTCATTGAGCTCTAATTTCGTCTCATTGGCTTATGCTAAAGCTGAAAATTTCATTTCATTGGCCTATGCTGAAGTTGTAAATAGAGAATATATTAAACTATTTCCTTTTCACACAGGAAATTTATGTCCTGACCCTGAAACATTTCTATTTAACTGACAGTTGAATGAAGGGGACTTTAAACAAGAGAAGAATATACTTATATTTGTGTAGAAGAAGAAAAACTACTTGTGCTTATAAAACTAATAAAGGTTCTTTTAATTCTAGGCAGCATTACCTTCGCTCACAAATCCACCTTCTCTCAGTCCAATTCGGAGGAAGGGGAAAGAGAGGGAGTCTGTGGAACAGGCATCTGTGCCAATGAGTCCTAAGAAGAGTGGTGAAGCAAGTCCAGGTAGGCACATCACTCCTGTTAACCCTTCCATCCACCTGCCCCACACCGTGTGGTTACAACAGAGAGAGAAGTAAAACTGAGTAACCTTTCTGGAGTTTCAGTTCAAGAGGCTGGCAGGGATATTGGTGGAAAGGCAGCTGTGGGTGGGAGCTTCTTTACTGTTTCGATTTTTATTAACTGTAAGCTGAAAATTGACTGTACTTTTCAAAACCAAAGCACTGCTGAATCCTTTCTCGCTTCTTCTGAATCTACTCAGCTATTGCCTAAAGTAATTTTTGCATGTATCTTACTTAAAAGAGATTTGGAAGCTGCTTTCCAGCTTTTGGCAGGAGTGACTTGCATTGCTTTTGGAAATGAGATTCTGAATCTTGAAACCTTTTCTTTCCTTAGGATGAAGGAAACACTTGTTAATTCTGTTTTGTAAATTGTGCACGCACTTGAGTACTAAGCCCTCTGGGTTAATTTCTCTCAGCACAGCAGACTGGATCGTTGGAATGCTGTTCATATTCCAGTTGTGCACAGTGTGTTTCTGCAGTTTGGAATATATATGTGGATTGAAAAAACTATGCTGTTTAATAATGCAGATGTGGTAAATTACATTGTGTATGTCATGAGCAACCTAGAAAAGTCATATTGTGCTAATCTCTGATATTTTTTTAAGCTTCTAGGCAAGCTGATGCTACAGGACCTGTTCCAACAAGTAAATCATCTTCAGTAGGAAGCTTTTATCATCTTCCATCATACCTGAAGTTATATGATGTCTTGAAAGCAACGCATGCTAATTATAAGGTACTGCATGATACTGTTTGATCGGACTGCAATGGGGTTGGATAATCACTTTGTTTCTTTGAAGCAAGCTCTGTCTCTGTCAGCTCATGTGTTTACCTGTGTAAACAGTTTATACACAAAAAAAAAAAGAATTTGAAGAAAGCTCACAACTACCACCAATGAAAACAAAAACAAACAAGAACCTGTGATAGGCATTGTCAGCCTCTTGTTTCTCTCCTGTCATTATTGCTGGTACCAAATGACTCTCTGCTGGCTTGGCAGTGCTGAATAAATCCCCGTGTCTCTTCTCTCTGCACTTTATTCCTTGATGGGAAAGCTTTTTCCTCATTAGTTCAGGTGACAGAAGATGCATTCACTAGAGAGTTGGTCATCTGCTATGTACACTTCAAGCACTGTATTCTTATTACACCTGCTGTGTTTATCAGAAATGCATCATCTGACTCCATCGCTTGTCAATGTCTTAGGCCTTCTTCAAGCAGGAAGATCCCTTTTTTTTTCCTTAGTCAACATGGAGTCCTGCCTTTCCAGCAATGCATAAGGCAGTGTAAATTGTTAGTGATGTTAATTGAAATACACTGAAATTTTATACAAAAGATCACTTTGTGTTAATATCCACATCTTCCAGTAATTTGTATCTCCTTGTCAACTAATTGTTAAGAAAAACTGTGGTTTTATTTTCTGGGAACAGGTTACTTTAGATCTCCAGAACAGTAACGAGAAGTTTGGATGTTTCTTACGGTCTGCATTAGATGTTCTGTCTCAAATCTTGGAACTTGCTACTCTTCAGGACATTGGAAAGGTATAAGACTTGTTTGTTTTTTCTTTTATTCTTAACTTGCCCAGTATCCGTGGTCCTTACTGGAAGAAAGCACATATCACTGATTTCAAACCTGCTACTCTTCCAAGAGGCATTAGTCCTAGAAATGTTGTGTTTTCATAAAGTTAAATAAAGTGCTAAAGCAGATTCTCCAGGTTAAATTGCTGCTGTTGAAAATTGGAATAATTTTTTACATTTTAAATTTCACGTGGGGATTTTTCTTCCTGGCCAAATGGTTTGCCTTTAGTCATTCCCTATATTCACATGTTTAAATATACAAAATGTCAGCAGACCTGTTGCCTTCTTCTCTCTCTTGAGTCTTGATATTTTTTCTCCTTAACTGTGGTGTTAGACATTGTAGTATTTTAAGATTAGGAGGAAAATATTGAATTTTTATTTCTTTATGTAATTCCATGATTTTCCTTAAATTAGTGTAGTTTTGCTTAGTTCAAAAACCTGTGCTGCTGTCCAGTTTTCACTGTCATATTTTATACAATGAAGAAAAATGCAATTTAATGCTTTTGTTTTTCTGATTTTCTAGTGTGTAGAAGAAATTTTGGGATATCTAAAATCATGTTTCAACAGAGAGCCAACAATGGCAACCGTGTGTGTGCAGCAGGTAAGGAGTTATTTTTTTATGTGTTAGGTGAATGTTAATCCTGGTGTCCTTTGGCCATGCTTTTAAAGGAAGTGGTATGTAGAAACATTGGTCCAGGTGGAGCAAACAGGGCATATTTTCTTTCATTTTCACTACTTGGTCTGTAACTGGATGCTATCTGGGTAGTGTAGTTTCCTCTTGAATTGCTTCCTATTCATAGAACTATTTTAGCCAGTGTTCAGAAAACAAGCCTGTTTCCTACCTTACCAAAAGTGTTCTTTAGCCAGTTAATTTTAGCCAGTTAAAAACCCTAGAAAGCTAAGAACTGACTGCCTTAGTGATGGATGTCTTGCAGGCTTCCAGTTAAATATTTTAAGTCCTCAGAGGTTAATTATGGAGAGAGACAAGTCAAGGGTTTTTTTCCTGAAATGTTAACTTTTGTTTCCCTTCCAATTTTCTTCTCTAGTTATTGAAAACACTGTTTGGGACAAATCTGGCTTCTCAGTACGATGGCTTGTCCTCAAACCCCAACAAAGCTCAAGGCAAAGCTCAACGCTTGGGTTCCTCCAATCTGAGGCCTGGTCTCTACCACTATTGCTTCATGGCACCCTACACACACTTCACACAGGCCCTTGCTGATGCCAGCCTAAGGAACATGGTTCAGGCTGAGCAGGAGCATGATGCTTCAGGGTAATTTCCTTCCCTTACAGTATAATGTTAACTTGAACTAGAGTCTGTTCTTAGTGGTTTTCATAAATGCGAGTGTCATTGGGGTGCTGTGTAACTTGAAAATACAGACTTAAGCGGAGTAACTTGTCTTGGTGAGGACGTCCTGAATGCAGTTATCACTAACGTGTTTTCCAAAGCAGAGTCAAGTCATTAAAATGGGAATCATTGAAGTTTTTTACAGGCATAGTTCAAAAATACATTATTATGTATTCAAAAGTATATTATTAATTTATGAATACAACAGATAGTCAATATGTTAAAGGAAAGGCATAAGGATAACTAAGCGAAGACTAGAAAATCTTTCTCTGATCAAAGTGTATTGTAGGTTGTCCACGCTGTTTGGTTTTACTAAGATTCTTGAAGCAGTCAAGTAGATTAAGAGAAGTTGACATTGGCACGATGAAATGCATCTAAGGACAGTGTATTTGTTGTATTTTTTTTAATGTGTGTGGGTTTTTTGTATTTTTTTTGTAACAGATGGTTTGATGTGCTGCAGAAAGTTTCTACACAGCTGAAAACTAGCATTTCCAGTGCAGCAAAACATCGTGCTGATAAGGTACTTGTGTCTGTGTTCTCCTGAAAGAGCTGTACCTTAGATTTAAAACATTTTTCCTCCTTTTCAAACTAATTTGGCTTTGAATCAGACATGTTCAGATGTTAGATTACTTTAAAATCTCTCTATTACAGAATGCTATTCACAATCACATTCGTTTATTTGAACCCCTTGTCATAAAAGCATTGAAACAATATACAACAACAACATCGGTACAGCTGCAGAGACAAGTTCTAGACTTGCTTGCTCAACTGGTTCAGCTGCGAGTTAACTACTGTCTTCTGGATTCAGATCAGGTTGGTACCTCACCACATTTACACATTGTCATACAGCAATCTCACCAGCAGGTTCAATTTACATCTGCAGCAAAAATATTTCCAGCAGTCCATTCACTGTACTAAGGTGAAAACAGAGACTTAAAGGAGGGTGAGACTCAATTTCCCACCGCCCAGCTTCAGACTTCTGGGGTTTTTTTGCATGTGAATGACTTTCTGAGTTCTGCAACAACTATTTGAGAACTGCTCATGAGATTGACTTTAGGAATAAAACTGTGTGGACGATACAGTCACTTTTGTTGAATAAAACTTCATTTACAAATGGAAATACCTTCTTCCGTACTGAGAGTGTGGACTTCCTTATGAATGATAATGAGCATTATGGTTGACAACTGTTGTTTGATGTTAATGGCAGTGAAGGGAGCTAGTGGCAAATAGAGTAGTCTGTAGTTGTTTTTCATAGAAGCAGTGAATTGGTAACATAAAATTTAAGTGGTTTACGTAGAAGTATTTTATTTACTACAGTTATTTTCAAGTTTATAAATTAATGTGACTTGCAATACTTAAGTTTTCTCTAAGTTCATAAAAAGAATTCTTTGAAATGTATAAGTACTTAGGATTTTATCTCAGTTTGGATTTTTGGCTGATTCTTAACTTCTTGACTGTAATACCTCAAATATTATATTCCATGAGTTGAAGATAAAGTTATACTTAAAATATACAGACCACAGGTTTAACAATGGCATAAGTTCACACAAGCTGTAATAAGCTTCAACAGATTTCTCCATCTTCTGTAACTGCAGAGGGAGCATTTCATAACATAGTGCAAATGATTTTCAGTGCCTGTCTATAACTGTCAAAATGGTTTCAAATGGGAATTAATGTCTCTGTTCTGATGCACACTTTATTCTCTCTTTAGGTGTTTATTGGATTTGTGCTAAAGCAGTTTGAATACATTGAAGTAGGACAGTTCAGGTATGAAATTGGCAAAGATCCTTTGAACAATGAGGGTTTGCAACTGTCTTGTTCTGAAAGACAGATTAGTGATGTGTCACAAATAGTGATTAGGTTTCCTGGTCATTTCTGCCTTATGAGAAAGGGAGAGTTCTCTTCTGGGCAATGTGCTCGTTTGTTCTCTGGCTCCAGTGGTAACTCTGATTTCAGATAATTTAGGTTCCATGTGACTGAAGAAGTCAGGAATTAACATGGAAAATAATAATAATCTGCAACTGTGTTGTTTTGTTTCTCTGTTTTGGTATTGTAAACCCATTCCTTTGGGCCCCCCTGCCAAAGCTGTGCTTCCAGAGATCAGCATTTCATTGCTAGATGCACTTGCCTAAGGGAGAGCTACTTTTTCCTCTTGTGGATTCAGAGTGAATCCTTATGTACTCTGGTCACCTGGTACACATTGTATAGGACCTAATAGATCATAAGCAAGGCAGTGACATTTTTACTGTCAAGTAATTCTGTTTTTTCTCACACTTGAGTTTTAATGAAGAGAGAAGTTGTTCTTTTGCTCTGTGGATCTTCTACAGAAGTAATTTAGCATACATTAGACAGTATGTTATAATATTAGTAACTGTTATGGTCAAAGCTTGAAAGAAATCCCTGGGAAAAAAAAAAACCATTGTACAGAACAGGGCACAAAAATTATAGAAGTATTGTATGAAACCAGAACAACATATTCGTCAAAAAAACATTGACTGTAAAAAGATGAGTTTTACTGAACAGAGCTGTGCAATTCAAACTTACCACTTTAATTTGTTTTGTTTTCAGGGAGTCTGAAGCAATTATTCCTAATATCTTCTTTTTCCTGGTGTTGCTGTCTTACGAGCGGTATCATTCCAAACAAATAATTGGAATTCCCAAGATTATTCAGCTGTGTGATGGTATCATGGCCAGTGGGAGGAAAGCTGTTACACATGGTAATTCATTTAAAAAAAAAAAATTGAAAAAAGGAAAAAAAAGGCATTGACGCTTACTAGTTCAGCAATAAATCCACTGTTGACTACTAAGCTAGAGAAAACTGTTATCATACAGAGTGTTCCAGAAGACAGTAATTCCCTTAATTCCTTCAGGGAATTTATTATATCATATTAACACTGCTGCCCCACATTTTGCATTGTTCATAATTGCAACAAAACTTTTATTTGAAACTTGATTCAGTAATAAGTTCACAACTTAGCAGTTTGTGCAAGGCTTTGATTTTAATTTTTGGTCCACTTCCCTTTCCTTCTACTTTCAGCCTTTAAGCAGAAGCATGTCTCTCATACTTTCCAGTGATTCTGCTGAGAAATACTTTATAAAAATACCTTTTTTTTAGCTCTGTGAGAATGGGCAAATGTGTCCATAATTTAAATTTTCTACAAGTAGTAAAAACAGAACCATCATTATGCATGATAAATATGGGTTTGTGCTTTTTTAGGTATGGGTAAAACCTTTAATGAACTTAGAATCCAGTTTACTTTTAGTAACTGAACTGTTAGTTCAAGAAATCACTGTTCAGGAGTGATTTGTCTCATACTAAAACAAATACATCTCATTTCAGCAATACCAGCGCTGCAACCCATTGTTCATGACCTCTTTGTGTTAAGAGGAACAAATAAAGCTGATGCTGGCAAAGAGCTGGAAACTCAGAAGGAGGTTGTAGTGTCAATGCTGCTGAGACTTATCCAGTACCATCAGGTAGGAGAGGAGGAGGGAAGGTCCCTCTTTGTGGTCTGTGAAAAGGTGACATTGCTGTGGCTGCTAAAAATGCTTCAGGCAATATTAATGATTTTCTGTACAGAACTGGAATAGCTGGACTCTGTGGTATCTTTCCTTACAGACAGAATATGCAAAGATTTTTAAAGTTAAGGGAAAGGTTCTGCACTACGAATCAGTATTTCAGGTCAAGTAACGTATCTGTAGAATTTCGTAGTCAAGCCTAGAAAACAAAGCACTAAAAAGCTCCAGCTAGGATCATGATCTTGGCTGTGTTGCAGACAGGAAAAACAGGAGGTTGGTGGAAGAGTAGAAACTTGAAAGAATGGGAGTAAAATGGAAAAGGAGACAAGTTTAAAATTAGGAAAAATGCTGCATGGGGATGATTTAGGTATTGCTGTACAATAACAATATCTTGAATAACACTAACTTGAACAAGGTAATGACACTGGTAATTAGGTATTTGTTATGACTTACTACTTTGACCCAGACTTTACAGGTTTGGAAAACATGTTTCTGCTTTGTAGGAGTGTGACAATGACTTTTGTCAATACACTTTGTTTTAAAGAAAAACATAAAAGTAATTTTAAGAGAAGTGTTATGATCAACATGGGATCTTACTGCTTATTCAGGTGCTTAACAAACCTAATGTGCCTTTCTTTCATAATGTGAAAATGCAGTTCTAGTGTATGCTAATGAAAGCACTGTATTTTCTGAAAAAAGTCAGTACATCTTGTCAAAATAATTTGTTAGAACTGCGTGTTCAGATTGGGGTAATTTTGTGTATCCACATTTTCTTTTGAATTTGTAGTTTTATAATCATAAAATGACTAATATAACTATATGAAATGACACTCTGTAGACACATGATGTGAAATAGTGAATAACTTTGTGTTACATAAGGTACTGCAATTGCTGGCAGATCCCCTTCTGACACACTTGACCTATTAAAGACCACCCATGCACTGCTCTTCCCACACCATCCCATTTGTAGTTCTTATTCTGCCCTGTTCTGCTGGTGCAGTATGTATAAACCGACCCATGTTCTGTTGTTCCCTGGCTGTGGCTGGGGTGGTCTGCAGTGTTTTCCCTGGACATTTGAGAGGTTCCTAAGACTTTTGGAACTTTAACTTTTTCTGTTACAACTGGAGCTGGCACCCATGGAGCTCCAGAGTTAAGTCTTTCAGCCTGGAATTGCTCCTCTCTCCTCTCTCATGAAAATTTTTTTAGGAAGAAGGTCACCTGGGAATCTCCCTCTCCCTAATTTGAACTACCTGAATTTCCTTTACAGGTTCTCTAACTTGTTTCCTGAAACACATTCTTCTGTCCCCCTTCCCAGTTTATATATTAACATTCTTGGTTGCTGTGTCTCTTGTCTACCTGTCCTTCAAAGTGTGGTCTCTATAACCTTCAAACCTGTAACACATCCAGCTACCAAAAGTGCTCCTTGCTTGGTGTGCACCATTATGTTGTCTCTTAAAACTTTTATATGAAAGTGACATATCTCAGATGAATGAGCCCTGTTAAAATATCTATTTTGTTTCCTTGACCAAATTTAAACTTTATTGGAGCTAGAGTCAAGACGGTAAGCATATGGAAAATTTCTCCTTCTTCCTCTGCCTTTTCTTGAGTAAGTGGTGTGGTATTTAGATTTATGATTCTTTTTCCAGTTGTTTGAGTAGTCTTTTGACAAATACCATATAAAAAGTGCAAAGCAAACATTTTTTTTTCTAGTTTATAGAAGTAACTGGAAAATTCTTTGAAAACCACCACCAAAAACCTCACAACTAAGAACAGGCTTTTAACCTGAAAAGGGGGTTTTAAAAGTGTGTCATTTCACACGTGGGGTTTTTTTCCCTTTTTGTCTTTCTGGTAGATGGTTGAAATGAATTTTCTTTCCTACTATGATATTACTCAAATGTTTTCTGTTAGTATGGGTGTTTATTTACTTTTTTCCTTAACTTTTCCTCAGGTGCTAGAAATGTTCATCTTGGTATTGCAGCAGTGTCATAAAGAAAATGAAGACAAGTGGAAGAGATTGTCCCGGCAAATAGCTGACATCATTCTCCCAATGCTTGCAAAACAACAGGTGATTGTTTTAATTCTGCAAACATCTTTACTAATTGCTGCAATGTATGTATCAGTGGTGTCTTTCAGTATTTGATTTTTCCTTTTTTTATATGAAGACAAATTTTCTTCAGATTGTAGTTGCCATATCTGGAAAAAAACAATTCCTGCAAGGTAAACTTAAGTCTTTGAAGTGAAGAAGTTCATATTTGAATGCATGAAGTTTATGCAGTATGATCAAGACTGTCTCCAGAGGAAGGTCATTCTGTTTCTCTTAGATACATGTTATATCAGAACATTTACTAAATGGTGTGAAGATTGTCCCATGTTCATAGACTGTCAGAATTACTTTTTTCGTGGCAACAGTGGGTCTAATTGCAGACCAGATTACTCAAAGCCCCACCCAGCCTGGCCTTGAACACTTCCAGGGATGGGACAGCCACACCTTCTCTGGGCAGCCTGTTCCTGTGCCCTGCCACCCTCACAATAAAGAATTTCTTCCTAATAGAAACCCACCCTCTTTCAGTGTAAAGCCATTCCCCCTTGTCCTATCACTACCTGCATGTGCAAAAAGTCCCTTTCCAGTTCTCTTGTAGCCCCTTCAGGTACTGGACGGTGCTGTTAAGAGCCTTCTCCAGGCTGAACAACCCCAGCTTTCCCAGCTTGTCTCCATAGCAGAGGTGCTGTAGCCCCAGATACTCCATGCTCCTTGATGGCAGTTCCCCAATCCTAGGAGGAGATCTCACAGCTGGGGAGAGTGGACAGGATTAGACAAGAGTTTTAGAGCAGAGCTAAAATGCTGACAAAGTGAAATTGCTGTTCTTATGTGTGACTGCACATGATCATCTTCCACATTATTTAAGCAGGATAGGGTCATCTAGATTTGTAGTCCAGTCCTTTGCTTTTTGCAGTTGATTGCATTATAATTTATCTAAAAAGCTGTTCAAGTGCGCTGTCCTACCTCGGTTGCATTAATACACTGTAGCTGTTCACTTTTCTGATGATTAGGTTTCTTTTCTCCTGGTTACCTGCTTAAGTTTAATCGTGACCAGCATTGCAGTCTATAAATAAACCTGGTAGGATGTGCAGGGAGGAGAAAAGTCTCTAAATCTTATGACAAGTCAGTCTTCTGGTCTGATTCTCTGAATAAGGCCTGTTTCTCCAAATGAAATATATGTGGTATGCACATTGTATTTCATATTGTTGAAATATTTCATATTGAAATATTCATATTTCAATATTCATATTGAAATATTGTCATATTTCATTGTTTTTTGTCCATATTCTCAAAACTCATGTTTAGGAAGGCCTGCAATGAAACTTAAATTTATCTTTCATAGCTTTTGGTTGCTCTGAGTTTTGTACTGTAAAGAACAGCTTTATTACACACAGGTTGTTTTAGAAATGTTTAACACATGGAGTGTTAATTTTGTGTTGAAGTTACCTTTATTGGACAGTTAGAAATCAATTTTATGTTTTTCTTTCACAGATGCATATAGACTCTCACGATGCTTTGGGAGTATTGAACACTTTGTTTGAAATTTTGGCCCCTTCATCCCTTCGTCCTGTGGACATGCTTTTAAGGAGTATGTTTGTTACTCCTAAAACAATGGTAAGGTGCTGGTTTCAAAGAAGAGAGAATCTGGTATTTTTCTTGCAGAACAAAAGAGAATGTGTTTCTCTTTGTTAATTTGCTAAGCGATGTTAAAGTACCAGCAGCAGAATTTGGGAGCAAATCGGCTAGAACTAATGTGATTTACCAACTGGGATCACTTGGTACAGGAGTGTTCTGCTTATGAATTACTTTCCTTCATTTTGTATGTTGAGGATCAGGAATGTAAAGGAAGGTACTGTTACAATAAAATAGAATGCAATTTAATAGGTAAATTACATCTTTCTTATAAAAGTATTAGTACTGCTTTTACAGCTGAGAGATTGTTTACAGGGGAATATGAGCTTGACAGTTACCACAGGAACAGCGTTTTGTAAGATCTGAACTTAAAATTTATTTCTGGTTTGTTCCATTCTCAAAAGGGTCTGATTTTTTTGCAAGTTAATAAAATGCTAATTTTTTAATGCTTTTCTATGTTGTGTCATTTAACTTCAAAATTATTCAATCTTCTGTATTTCTGTTTGTGGTAGGCATCAGTGAGCACTGTCCAGCTGTGGATTTCTGGAATTTTAGCTATCCTTAGAGTTCTGATTTCACAGTCAACAGAAGACATCGTTCTATCCCGTATACAAGAGCTTTCCTTCTCACCATATTTGATTTCATGTCAAGCAATCAACAGACTGAGATGTGGAGAAAATAACGTGGCCACACCAGAGGATCGCGCTGAGGTCAAACAGGTGAAATACCCACCTGAAGAGACATTTTCCAGGTACACTGTCTTTTGAATAACTTGGAGAAAGGTGAAGACTTCTGAGAAATCACAGATAAACTGGGCAGTATTTAACATGTATAAAACTTTTGTCTGAATGGAATCAAGTCTATTAATAAGTTAATATGGGAGAAATGTGTATGGAGGAAGGAATATTGAGATGGACAGGGACGCAGAAGTTGACCAGATTTTAGTAGGACTGTGAATTGTTCTGGTACCTCTTCTCAAGCCAAGTGAAGGGCCTAATAGAGCTGTTAAAATGGGTGAATCCTAGACTTAGTAAAATCAGGTCCAGAAACTTCACTGCTTTCCTTCCTTTCTGTGTGGGGATGAAACATCACTTTTAAGTGGAAGCCCAGGTTCTGTATTAGAAACTTAACAGCAGTGGGATTCAAATCTATTGAGTTAGTCCTGCTCTTTTTTCTTTTTTTTTTTTAAGACCCGGCTTTGTCTGGTTGGCCTCCCATGTTGATGTCCTTGGACAGTGACAAAATTCAGGCAAAAGAATTGTGGAGAGATGGCAGCAGTATTATGCTGACATAATGTTTGTCATTAAGGCATTATGTTTTAATGTGGTGGCAAGCATTTGAAATAGCTGTTTGTTTTAGAAAATAATAACCTTTTACTCGAGTAGGGGAACTTCAGATAGGAATAGAATGCTGTTTCATGTCATTCAACTCACTCTGAGGGTGGTGGGTAGAGGGTCTTCTGGATACCCATACTGTGACCTTACATCCAACAGCAGTGATGTAAGTAATGGAGTAATGGTTATGGCCAGGAGCAAGGATGGCTTTCCTCAGATGGCCTCTTTTGGTGCTTCTTTTAACACCACACATTGTCCCAGCTGGAGGTTTGATAAATAACCTGTGTAGTAGAGGGTGGATAGATAGGGTGACCTAAACAGGTGAGTTACTGTGTCTTGCTGAATTACCCCTGCTGAGCTGAGCTGTGGTAACTGTCACAGATCGGTTTTAATTTGATTTAGCTCAGTTGCTTTTAGGAAATCACTATAAAGACACCACAGCATTCTGAATATTTCCTTTGCAAGTGAGTTGGGCCAGCGTATGAATGCTACTGTGATTGTAGCTGATGAGAGATAATCCAGATTTAAGATGTAATTATTGAAGTGTTTGTGATCATATAGCATCCTATTTGTTTTAGGTTAATGAATGGACAAGAACTTAATATTTTATTTTTCAAACCAAGGTTTCATAGGCTAACGTCATCTTTTTCTGGAGGATTGACAGTTTTCCTATTGATTGATGTGTTTCTTTCAAGATTCTTACTACAGCTGGTTGGCATCCTACTGGAAGATATTGTTACCAAGCAATTAAAAGTGGACATGAATGAGCAGCAACATACTTTCTACTGCCAGGAGCTGGGCACGCTGCTTATGTGCTTAATACATATCTTCAAATCAGGTAATACTTGAAATGTTGCCCATGTCATAGCATGCAGTGGTAGGGTGGTTTTTAAGTTCCAGGACAGCTCATAAATGCATTGAACTACTGAGAAGGAATATGTAAGTGCTGAAGATGTTATGTCTTACTCTGTGTAGAGAACTAACCAAACATGGTGCTCATGCATGCAGGGCACATTTTGCACATTGCTTCTGTCTTTGTGGAACAGAATGTAAGTAGTGACTTTTTATCTCTCCTTTTAACTGTCTAAAATTTTTCAGTTCCAAATTTGTGTCTGGATTTCTCATGTTTTGTCTCATTTTGGAGGTTGGTTGGTATGTCTAGCTTAAAATACTGAGTCACAGACCACTAGCTCAGACTCATGACAAGGAAGGTTCCTGGGTTTTGCCATTATTAGTAAAGATACATAAACAAGTGAATAAAACCCTAACAAACCAAACAAAAAAAACTAACCAACCAAAAAACAACCCTAGAAAACCAGGAAAAGTAGCACTTTTCCGGCTAGCTGTCTTGTGTTCCTTTCTTCAGGTTTGGAAATTTTTCCGTAGATTTCTTCTGCTGGATACCCAATATGTACCCCTTTGAAATCTGGTAATTCCTTAGTCCATAATTTGATTCCTTAGCCTTATTTTCTGAATAGTGATGCTGTCTTGCCTTCCTTTTATTCTTTCTTTGCTATGACTGCCCTTTTTTCTTTCTGATTTTCAGCTTGCAGCTGAAATGCAGCCTTGATTTACTCTTAGTTGTCAGCAATTTAAAAGGTGTTGGCACAAGTCCCTGGTTCTTCATAGGCTTCCTTGCAGACATGGGACAAGGATCTCTGCATTCTGTTGCCTTAGTCTGTCAAATGGGAGTTCTCCAAACCAAGGTTCTTGGTGCAAAGACTCCAGGAGTGTGTGTGAAGAAACACAAAATTAATCTTTGTTTTAGGTGTGCTTTAGGGCCCAGAACTCTGGACGTGCAGAGTGACAATTCTTTTCCCATGTGTTTGTTACAGTAATAATTTTAGTATGTTTTTATACTATTTTATTATATAAAATTACATAATTATAATAATGTGTATCTTAAAGTATATATTGACTTATTTTAGGAGAAATCTTTGAATCCAATATTATAACAAATAATTTAAACCAGGGTGTTTTGGCATAAAGTGATTAAGTGATCAAGCCAGGAGTAGTGAAATCAGAAAATCAAGCTGGTGATTGAAACTGGGGCAGTGGGTTCTTCCACAGTGGGAGCTGTGGGATAATTGAAGGCTCAGCTAGTTCTGCTGCTTTGACTGGCTTCCAGGCTGCACTGGGACTCTTGCCACGAATTATGTAGAAATTTTCATGCAAAATTAAAATTAAATATTAAAATACTCTTGCAGAGCATTCGGATATGTGGATTGGATGATCTCTAGTGTAAAACTACAAATAACTTCAGGTATATAATTAACACTAGTACCTGTATGGTGTAACAGAGTAGAAGAAAAGTTGTTCAGACACCTGGGCTGTACTTTCATGTCATAACATATTTATTTAAGTTGAAGATTAACTAACTGCCTGAATTCATAGTACTTTTCTTTTGTTCAGTTGGAACCTCCATAATTATTTTCTCTTTAAGTTATATTCTCCTAACTATGGGTGTAGCTTACAGCAATTTATGTCTGGAAACATAGGCTGTATTCTGTCATTTCTAACCACTGTTCTACTTGCATGTTTTGTCTTCTCACCCATTGCAGTTTTTTCAAAGTGTGAGCATTGCTGACTCCTGTGTTTCCAGCTGTAGGAAGCTGCTAGATTACAAGTGAACATTCTCAATGTGTTCCTTTGAATTTAGAAAGAAAAGGCATGGGCAAAATAAAAGATCAGCAAATAAAATCAAAACATGAGCATGCAATGACTTTTGTGACTGTAGGAAGTCACTAGATGGTGTAGTTTCTACAAATGCAGGGAGCTGGAGTGGGGCTGGCACTGCTAATAAGTGGAACCAGAGATTGAAGACTCAGCTATTTTTCCCATTCTTTGCTATTTACATTGTGTATTTGTCAGTCCTGGGGGCAGCTTAAATTGGTCCGCATGGCTGTGGAATTTACAGCTTTATTCTTCTGTATGTCTGCCAAGGAAAGCAAGTAACACTGCAGATTTCCTTCATTATTCTGATTAGCTCTTGGTTTCTAACTGACTCTGAAGAAACTTGTTTTTTCCCACTTCTCATAGAAACTCAAAAAGTCTTACACCTTTAGACAACTTGTTTTCCCACCATTTTCTAATTTCTTTTTTCCCCCAACCTTTGTTTGGCATACAAACACAGAATCAGCAAATCAGAAAGCAAAATTCTGCTATTTTGCTGAGTGTTCCATTTTCAGGGTAATGGCAGAAATACCTAATTTTTGCACTTTAGAAATTGGATGAAAGAGAATAAATTTAGTTTCTACTAAATGTGTTTGGAAAACCATCCTCTGAAGTAAGATACTTGTAGGTGTTCTTCCTTAACATGCAGGGTTACCTCATGGTTCTGAAGTAGAAAATCTGTGTTTTAATTTATAAACAAACAAACTAACCCTGGTCCACAGGTGACATTTTTAAATTTAATGAAGGTTTTCATTTATCAGATTAATGAGAATTGTCATGAAACCTATCTAAACATTATTTATTGGGTCTGAGAGACGGTCGTTTCTGGTTTACACACTGCCCTTGGGCAAACTTCATCCCTTGCCTTAAATTTGTAAAGCTGCTTAGAATTTACCTTTCTTGCAGGAATTCTACCCTGAATAATTTTAAACTTTCAGAATTCAGACTAGAGCTTTGTTACTCTAACATGGTTTTATTGTTTTCAGGGATGTTTAGAAGAATCACAGCTGCAGCCACCAGACTTTTTACAGGAGATGGATCTGATGGTAGTTTCTATACACTTGAAAGTCTGAGTGAGCTTGTTCAGTCCATGATTCCCACTCATCCTTCTTTAGTTCTCCTCTGGTGTCACATCTTGCTTCTTGTCAATTATACCAACTACAACTGGTGGTCAGAAGTGCATCAAACCCCAAAGTAAGTTTTGGTTTTGTTTCCTAGTAGTGTGTTTTCATATAATGATATTTTCTAAAATCATATTTAAACAATCCAGCTGCTTTCTCCCAAGCCTGTCAGTCCATTGAATGGTGCTGCTTGGATTATCAAATGTAGTTAGGCATTTACTTTGTGTGTACATATTGTCTCTTCTGATACTGGTGTGACTTCCAAACTAAGGAAGTGTGTCCTGCACTCAGTTACTCCTCAGAAGAACTGCCAGGTAATCTCTCCACTTCTAAGGCAAGAAAGTTTCATCCGTGTACTACTTTTTATTAAAACTGTGGAAAAAACTATAGCAAAATACTCAGTGTTCCATGTTTATTTGGTGACCTCATATTGCACTTCCTAGGAAACAACCAGCCAGTGGAAATGATGGACACGGCTGTGTTTGTGACAGTACAATCTGATCATATAACTGTACCTACAGGATTATCTGTTCTCAGTGGGTCTGTTGCTAAATGCTGTCAAAACATGGTATTGGCACCCTGCTGGTTCATTAGCATCGAGCACTGTAATAACCTCACTCAGCACTAGTTGTCTGAAATTTGGAGATTGGTTCTAAAATGAGTATTCTCTTGGTTTGAGGTTTGTTTATCCCACCTGTCAGGCATTGGAATGATTTGTCCTCAGTGGATAATAAAGGGTCCTCCTGTGAGGATGGATATTCCTCTGTTTTAACTGTAGAGGGAGGTGAACAAATGACTTGAGAGACATTTCTGGTGCTTGTGCAGTGAGTGTTGGGCAGTCTGGTCTTGCTCTACAACTGAAGTGCATCAGTACTTTCACAAACGTGAGATTCTTGCCTCAGTTCAACCTTATGTATTGAAAATGTATTATTCTAATTTGTGGAAATACGGAATTACCAGGATTATGAGCAAAGCAGGGCAACTACTCAGGCACTGGAAAAGGCTGTCTTGGGAAGGGAAAAATCACCATCCCCGGAAGTGTTGAAGAGGTGTGTGGATGTGGCACTTCAGCATACGGCTTAGTGATGAGCCATGATGTGGTGCTAGGTTAAAGGTTGGATTTGGTGATCTTACAGGCAACTTTGATGATTCTCTGAACTAAAACAGCAATTATTTTAATTTTTTTTTTTTTTTTTTATTTACCACTATCATCTCTTTTCTGGGTTGGGCGTCATTTTTAATGACACTAAACTAAGTGCTCAAGAGCACTGGTTTGGTTTGAGAAGAAAATACAGTAGTAGGTTCTACTACCCTACCAGAGATGCAACAGCCCATGTTTTTTCTTTTAAATAACTCATTTAGTTCTTTAGATTGTCTGAAGAAGTAATAAGCAATACTGCAATTGTAAAAAAAATAAGCATCTGATGGAAAGCTAAGTGTCTACTTCAAGGAAGTGTGATGTTTGGATGAAGCTTACAGGGAAGGACAGGTCATGTGTGGATACTCCAAGCACTTCGGTTGTTCATGTTACAGTAGCCATACCAAGAAAATGGTAACAACATATAATGTACTTTTTGCAGGCGACACAGCCTTTCTACTACTAAATTGCTTAGCCCTCATGTATCTGGAGACAGTGATGAATCTGACTTGGAATCTAAGCGTGGCATGTGCAATCGTGAGATAGTGAGAAGAGGAGCACTCATTCTCTTTTGTGATTATGTTGTAAGTTTTGAATTATGACTTTTATAACTACAGTTTTGAGGTATTTTATGATGCTGACAGTCATTTACTACTGATCCGTGTTAACTAAAAAGTGAAGTGTGTGTTAAATGAAAAAGGAGGATCTGTGAAACTAGTAATTTTATTTTCAGATGGCACTTCTGTAAGCTTAGATATGACCTCGTTTGGCATTGTTTTCTGTTCTGAACTGAGAGTTCTCTTGGCTTGTCAAGTTTACCTGGTGGGTAATAGAATTACCTTCGGGATATCACATCCCTTACTTAGGAGGTGCTTGGAGCACACTAAGTAGTTCCAGACTTCCCAGCGTCAGTAGCAGTGCACAGTGTCCAGGAGACAACAAATTCCCATCTCTACACCATAAGCAAAGAGGTTTAACATTAACATTTAAACTTCCTTTTTGGTTCTCCAGTGAGAACAATTTCTGTGGCTTCAGCCTTTTGCTGAAATGTTAGTTTTAGTTCATTGGTAACTTTAGAAGTGAATCTTCAACAGTAGGAGGTATTGCACTGGGCTTTGTACCTCAGATCAGTTTTGAGGTAAGGAAACTGCATTCCTTTCAGGTTCATTTGAACAGAAAGCTATGTTTAGGAAACATTTCAAGTACTAATGCACAGTCACTAGAGTCAGAGTAGAGCTTATCCAAGGTAAAATGCTCCAGAACCTCTTTACTGAGGTGCTGTACAAGCTCTCAGCATTCCCTGGTTAAGTCTACAGATATTTTCGTGTTGCATTCCACTGCTTGTTGATGTACACAAGCCTTTAGAGGTTTGACATTAATTATTGACAGATCTCTTTGGATTTGCTTTCTAGAAATTCTTCATTTTGTTTTGAAGGCCAGTAGTAATACGAGATCTTTAGGAAGCCTAAATGAAAATCACATTTTACAAGACAACTCTGTGTGCATGTTTATTTCAAACACCATTTCATTAAAAGCAGCATCTTTGAATCAACCTTCTCAATTTACTTGTTTCTAACCTGTTTTTTAGTGTTTTTAGAAAAATAATATGCACGTTCATGGTAAATACCTTAATTTGCAACAAGAGCAAAACATTAAGAAAACTTACTATGTAAAAATAATGATGGTGGTATGAAGATACAGACACTCTATGCCATTATTTAACTACCAGAACTATTTATGAGAAGCTTTATGTTGTGTCATGTTTAGTAATTAAAATCTTAACATTGGTTTTACTGCAATCAGATTTTCATTTTTTTCCCTTTAGTGTCAAAATCTGCATGATTCAGAACACCTGACCTGGCTTATTGTGAATCATGTTCAAGACTTGATTAATCTGTCCCATGAGCCTCCGGTACAAGATTTTATCAGTGCTGTTCACAGGAATTCAGCAGCCAGTGGTCTCTTCATCCAGGCCATTCAGTCACGGTGTGAGAATCTTGCAGCTGTAAGTTTAACTTTTTGACTTCTTGTAAAGAATAAAGTCACTTTATGTCAGCATAAGTTTAACTGATAAGTATGCAAAGTTTGACATTTCTGGGTCATTTATCGACTCCTAATTTTATTTTTAAAATCACTTACTTAAAAATGCAAGCAGCAAACCTTATATTAGCAACTTCAGTATTAAATGTGTTCCAGTTCATCAAATATATGAATTCAAGTGGAGATGGTTAAGCTGCTTTTCTTCCTTCATGGATATTATCCCACATAATCAATATCTGATGGGTAAATGAAAGCTGTAACTTTCAACTTCGATTTCAGTGCCTTAGTAGTATAGATAGCAAACTTAACTACAGAGGCAGGAGTAGGAACCAGTCCATCTTCATAGGCCCTGACAAGATGAAAATGACTTGTGAGCTCTTGCCTTTCCCATTGATATGTTCTGAAAGTTGTAGCCTCTTGGTGAGGGAAAATCACTGAGAAATTCAGGGTATTATTTCTGTTGATTATTTTAGTTTTCAAATTGAAAGGAGTGGATGATATTTTGTAAGGTTGTAAGGTTGTATGCATCTCTTAATCATGGGAAATGTCATTTGCTGGACTTTTTCTAGAGATAATTGTGATTAATGTGATAATAATCTAGAGATAATTGTGCCACCTGCACCCTGAGTAGCTTCAGTGCTGTTTCCTGTCTCTTTCCATTGTCTCTGTCAGATCCAGGGCAGCTTTAAAGTTACGTGATATTAGTCTGGGCTTCAGTAGCTGAGAATGAGCAGCATGAACTAAATTATGTTTCAATGGAAGATGAAGTCACTGTGTGGAATGTTTGGTAATTATCAGGAAAGACAGTAAAATTAAAATAGCTGGTGTTAACAAGACTGCTCTATACCAAGATTGGTTTCATGAGTCAAACTAGTTTGTCTTTGTGTTTCTCCCTTTGGAATATTAGTGTTGAATTGGTGCTCATTTTCAAAAAAAAAAACAAAAGAAATTAAAAAAAAATTATTTGCACACCCTTTTGATCCTGAGTTGCTACTGCTGTTTCTTAACATATGCTCAGTAAATCCCCACGGATTGTCTGGATTTCTGTACTGTCACGTGTCTTGACTATGCACATATTCGTTATTCCTACCTTCTTCCAGAAAGAGTTGAAGTTTCTCATTGTGTTCAAAGTTTTTTTGCAATTTCATTTAAATCTATAACTTTTTTCCCCTAAAAGTTTTGCTCCCAGTGTTTTGCTTACTCCTGTAAGAGTAAGCTTTTACAGTTACACATCAAACAACTTAGTGTTCATATTCATTAAATAACCCAGTAACCCATTCACACAGAGATGATTGTATTGATCAGATAGTTGTCTGCTATCTTTTTTTTCTGAATGTCTTTCCCTTTAGCTTTAAGATCTTTATATTCCAAATCGATTGTAATTTTTTTGTCTATTTTTCTGTTTCGTGCTGTTTCAACATCTAGCCCACAACCCTGAAGAAGACCTTGCAGTGCTTGGAGGGAATCCACCTGAGCCAGTCTGGGGCTGTGCTGACCCTGTACGTGGACAAGCTGCTGTGCACTCCCTTCCGAGTGCTGGCTCGCATGGTGGACACCCTGGCCTGCCGCCGTGTGGAAATGCTGCTGGCAGCAACTCTGCAGGTACAGAGAAATCCATGCCTGGGAAGCACTTTGGGTAGTGCCAGTGTTATCAAGAGCAATGATTTAAAGTACATCAAAATATGATTAAGTGATTCCATTTGACGGATTTTTTTGGTTAGTATATAGATGCCTGAATGTTTACTTTATTTCGCTTTACCTGCCTGTAACTTTGTTAATCTGGTAGAAGTATTTTTGGGGATTTTACATATATCTGTCCTGTAAAATTCTTGTGATTCTTTTGTATAGAACAGCATTGCTCAGTTACCAGTTGAAGAACTGGATAGAATTCAGGAGTACCTTCAAAACAGTGGATTAGCAGCAAGGTAAATAATACCAATAATACCGTTAAAATGTCAAACTAAGTAATGTTCTAATGCAAATCACGTTAAGTCTGTTTTCCCACATTTTGGCCTTTTTCCTACAGGTCAGATAGTGGTTGTTTTGGGGGTAAACCAGGAGTAAAGCCTCTCATAAGATGCTGGCATGTTCTGGCCCAAGGGGCAGTTGTGTTGGCTGTGTTGAATTTCCAGTAAGAGCTACTTAACAACTAAAGCGAGCTCTACAGGGTTGCCTCAGATTCTCTTTCCTGCATCCCACTCAGTATTTAACTTTTGAGAGACAGCAGCTGCAAATTAATTTCTTGACAAAATCTCTTTTACTAATGCCAACTTTATTTTCCTCAAACTTGCAAAATATTGTCAGTTCAACCTAAGTGGGCTTGGGGCTTTTTTTAGTTTGGGTTTGTTTTTTTTTCTCCCAGACAACTGTGTTAAAAGTTTTAACTGTTTGGTCTCCTGGCTGTTTAAACTGCTGTATAAAAAGGAGCAAATTACTCATTTTTTGAAAACCTTCTATTTTATGTTGGAAAGATCTTTATTTACTCTTCTTGTTACTGCTGTTTGAGATTAATATCTGTGGACTGAAATAAGTAGGGGAAAGAAACTAAAATGTGAGACTGCAGTAGATCAGTAGTAATGTGCCTACATAGGTAATGTTCTATTTATTTTTTTAAAAAAACTCTAAAAAATTACTTTGTACAGGTTTTTGATAGCAGTGGTGGAATTAAACAAACAAACAAACGAACATAAGAAACCTGTACCGAAAAGGAAAAAAGAAAAAATCTCTGGCACTGACATAAATCCAGAAACTGGAGTTTTTAGTATAGTGAGGGATAATTTTTTAAAAATAGAAATATAGTTTTAGTGGATTTTTGATTAGCATCTGTTAAAATATATTTTTTTTGCAGTCAAATAATCTGTACACTAACTTTGATTCTTTGCTCTCATTAAAAGATTAGGTGGATAAAGAAGGCTGTATTTTAAGCTTAAGTATGTCACACATTTTAACACTAAATTATATTTAAATCTTTATTTGTTGGTGGTGCTAAGTTAATTAATTTTGGCCTCTGATACCCAAAGAAAGTTTGCATCATATGACTGCAAGTATCTAACAAAAAACTGAAGACCCTACTGTCCTGGGATTAGAATTGAGTCACTGGATATCTTTCTATTTTTAAATTATTTCCAAAACTGAGATAGCTCTCTGCTGATGTGTTCTTCTTATTTCAGACACCAAAGACTCTACTCACTCCTGGATAGGTTTCGTCTTATGGTAGCACCAGACACAACCAGTCCTTCACCTCTGCTTACCTCACACCCACTCGATGGAGAAGACCAACCAGCTTTAGAGAATGTTGTTCTAGACAAAGTAAGATTATGTTTAGAAAGAGTCACTAAAAGTGCCTTGGCTATAAACAAGCTTTATTCATTACAAAATATTTAAATGCAGCTTATTTTTACTATGCAGTTGATGCTCTCAGGATTGTCATATTGTATCTCAAATATAGATCAGTGATTAATTTCATGTGTGTTGGCTGACTGTTGAACTTAGGATGGATAATTGGCACAAACAGAGATGTTTGTTATCTTGACAGTGCTGTGAAAAATTTACCAAGTTTGGTTTCTTTGCTCAACTTTAGTGGAAAGATTTATATACAGTCCAATAGAGACAGATAAATAATCTCGTTTTCTTGATGTGTTTTGCTACAGTTATTAGCTTTATTCATTTGCTGTAAGTTGCTGGCTGTCTCTTGGAAATTAAACATTGCTTGTTCAGTTTCTCCTTCTCAGCCTTAAATTACTTTCAGAGAACAATCAAGAATACTGAACTGTTTCTGTCTTTCATGAACTTAGACATGTTCATTTCCAAATGAAGTGGAGTCTAAGAGCAAGTCTTGGGGCTTTCTGTGTCTTATTTTTTTCTAGTTTCTCCCATGGTACAAATAATTTCTCCTTTTCATCCCTTCATGTTCTACAGTGATACACAGTAATAGGAAACTTATGTAACTGAGATGGCAAAAATTACTTGATTAGCTGATAGTCTGAATGAGTCTGAGCAGTCATTGTCTTGGGGAGGCATTGAGACCTACTTGGTCAGCAGGAGAAAATGCTGTGCCCAGAAACCATTTACCCATAGCTTTCTCTTCAAATTACCCCAAAAATCTCCTTTGTCTGTTACTGTAAATTCTAAACAAAAGTAGTTTTTGTATGTTTCCCCCACAACTTCCAGATAGTTCACAGAATCATAGAATGTCTTACGTTGGAAGGGACTCATAGGGATCAGTGAGTCCAACTCCCTGCTTCTTACAGGGTTACCTAAAAAGGAGTCCTGTGACTAATAGCATTGTCCAGATGCTCCTTGAACTCTGACAGGTTCAGTTGTGTTGTAATTAATTAATGTCAGCAAATATATTTGAATCTTTGAATGTTTATAAACATAATACACACAATATATTTATTATAGTTATAATTTGTGTTTACTGTATTTATGTTCTATTTTAATATTTATATTTACTATTTATATAATATATAAAAATAAATATTTATTTGAATATTTGAAGAGTTTCCTTCCTTAGTTATAGTATTTGTTTTTCTGTTATTTGTGTGACTGCTTAGTATTCCATGCTTTTTTTCTAGATAGTCTGCTCAACTTTAATACAAGTACCTGCACTATATATTAAGATTCATTTTTCCTCATTTCCTGTCCAGTCTTTATGGAAATGGACAACTTGTCACTGAACATCCATTGGTCCAGTTTAAGATATTCCATTTCCTTTCACCACTTGTTAGTTTTGCTTTGCTTTTTAATTTGAGGGATTTTTTTTTTTTAATATTAATGTAGCCTACGGGTGTCTTAGACATTCAGTGCTAATGAGCAGTTCTCCCTCTGCCCCCCATACACTTTGTTGTTTTCTGAAAACAAGTGTGTAATAAATTTCCTTTTTTGATCATTAAAGGACTGGTATGTGTCACTAGTGCGGTCCCAGTGCTACATCAAGTCCGACGCAGCGCTGCTGGAAGGAGCAGAGCTGGTAAATAGGATTCCTCAGCCTGACCTCAACTCCTTCATGACCAGCAAGGTAACTTCTTTGTCAGAGGCAGAGGATGAAATTAGTTCAAGTGTTCTATTGGTAGTATTAATAGATTACATTCTGAAGTGTTCACATTCTTAAATGTAGACACTTCAAATTTGAATAATACCGATACTGATAAGATATACTGATAAAACTAATTCACTTAATTTTAGAAACTGAAATAGTAGATATTTGTGTAAAACAGTGGATATCTGTGTCTAGCAATGTTGCTAATAGTAACTTACTAGTAGTACAGGTTGAGTAGATAGAGTGGAAGCAGCAAAGGTTTATTTATGTGCTGCAATCAGAATAATCTAGTGTTACTGTTTTACATCATCTTGTTTTGCCATACAGTCTCTTCCTAGGCCAGCTCTTTCTGTAGCCTCTTCAATATCTGTGCTGGATGACTTCCAGTAAGCCAGTAACAGGCCACAGCCAGTAAATCTGGCATAAAGGACGTAACTTGTATCTAAGTATCTAATAACTTGTATCTAAAAATGTCTTCTGTTCAAATTCTCACCATGATATTCGCTGCTGCTATGCAGAAATAATAGTCAGGAAGCTATTTCTAAAAAGATACCTGACTTGTTTGTTTGAAAACTTATTACTTGAGTATTCCTTGTATATATATCATCCTTAAGCTTTATTCACACTTTGTCCTGAAAATTTGGAAGAAGCATATTGATTTTTCTTTCCAATAAGGTACTGGTTGGAATTTAAATTTGGAGCCAGTGTGGGCTAAACCATATTGGTACACCACAGTGGAGCAGAGGAGCTTATAATAAGTTACGTTAATCAATAAACTGTAATTTTACCCCCGCATTAGTATATTAAAATAATACCACCAGAAACTTAGTTTCACTTTAAAAGCGATTTCTTTTTATTTCCTGTTTGGTTTCAGGAATTTAACCTAAGCTTGTTAGCACCTTGTTTAAGCCTTGGCATGAATGAGATCTCAAGGGACCAGAAGAGCAGCCTCTTTGAAACAGCTCGGAGGGTAACTCTGGATCATGTGTCCTCTGCTGTACAAAACCTTCCAGCCAACCACCAGGTTTTTCAACCACTATTGCCAACTGAGCCATCAGCCTACTGGAAAAAACTAAGCGATATCTTTGGTAATAGAAATAATGGTCTTTTAAAGTTTATTCTCTCCTCTGCAAAGATACTTTACAGATGTCTTGTGAATACATGAACTTACTATTTAAAAAAAAAAAAAAAAATCAAGATACCCGGCATAAAAGTGCTTATGAAATAGTTCTGAAAAACATTTATTGAATAGAAAAAGATTCAAACTGCTAGATTTCATCCAGTCTTATTTTATAGGAGATGAGGTGATGTATCAGTCTGTGATGACACTTTGTCGTGCACTGGCTCAGTATTTGTTGTTACTCTCAAAACTACCAGCTGGTCTCCGTGTTCCTCCTGACAAAGAGGATGATATCCTGAAATTTGTAGTGATGTCAGTAGAGGTAAGAAACTACACCATAATTAAAGATGTGATGAATTGTTGGGAGAGGGAACAACTCTATCTTAAACTGATCACCACTGAGTAATTCTTGACTGGGGCAATTCTTTTGTCTTAACTAGAAATTTCTTCATGTTCTTTTGTGTTTGACCTGTGCTAGTAAATCAGATTTGGCTTGTGGGACAAGCACAGCTTTATGCAAGGAGAGGTTGATTGATGGAATGATGCTGGCATTTGGGAGAACGGGTCCTGCACTGATTTTGGGGACTCTTAATAAACAGTATAAAAATGTCATCATTTTCTTGCACTTAAAATAGTGTTCTCTCAGGAAAAAAAACGATATATTTGCTACTAAAATTTTACATTTTGCTGAGTTAAAAAAAAAGTCAGCCTTGGTTAGAAGTTGTTCTGTTGTGTTAATTTGCTATTAATGGGGAACTTCTCTTTTTGTACAGGCACTATCATGGCATTTAGTGAATGACCAGATTCCATTAAGTGTGGATCTTCAAGCTGGTCTGGATTGTTGCTGTCTGACACTACAGCAGCCTAGTCTCTGGAATTTGCTGTCATCTGCAGCTCATGTGACATATGCTTGCTCCTTAATTAACTGCATTAGATTTATCATAGAAGCAGGTGAGTGCCGTTTGATCAGCTTGGAGAAAAAATTTATTAATAGATTGCCAGTCATCACTGATCAAATGCTGCATGTCTGGAATATTTCCTTTGAGTCCTTACTAATTATTTGTTTGACAGACTTAGTTTTTACTACTTTAGTTTTCCATTTAAAATTTAGTGTTTACTTTTGAACTTGGCAAGGGCCTTGGATATGTAAAACATTTGACTGCTATGTTTGTGGTGTTAATTAAAAAATAGAACATGAAATAGGTAATAGTGTGTCATTCAAATATTTTTCTCCAATTCAGTTGCTGTGGAACCTGGTAATCAACTTCTGAGTCCTGAAAGAAAGAAAAATACTTCAAAACCTTTAAGTGAGGGAGAAATTGATTCAAATGTACAGAGTAAGTAAACAGTGAATTTTGCTTCTGCCCTAAACTTCAACTTGAAGAAATATTTTTACTTTCCATTCCTGTTTTCTTTTCCATTACTATTGTTTTTAACAATGAAAGTTCACCTGAGACCTTATTTGTATTTGCTAAATGTCTGTTAAATATAGGTTCCCCTATTTTTGACAGGTATAGTTGTTTCTTCTTGAAAGTTATACATTAACGCAGATTTTTCTTTTGAGGGATTATGTTAGCTGTGCAGCATGCTACAGACTGAGCTTTTTAATGTGTGAGATTTTAAATTTTTATAATTTCTTTGTATGTGTCATTATGGTTTTGTCCTTTTTAATTAACATACTCTTTTGTTAAGAATTTTTTGTGTTTCTGTTTTTTAAAATTATTTGTCTTTTGGGTGGATTCATAAAACTGAATTTCTTTCTCTCCCAACAAAGAAACAAAACACATTATTGCAGCATGTGAAATGATAGCTGAGATGGTGGAATGCTTACAGACTGTCTTGTCACTGGGGCACAAAAGAAACAGCAGCATCCCTGCATTTCTCACTCCTGTCCTCAAGAACATCATCATCAGTTTAGCAAGGCTGCCTCTAGTGAACAGCTACACCAGAGTACCTCCCTTGGTATGTTTATTACGCTTTGCTTTCAGGACTTTAAAAGTTACTGAAGACCTTTGAAAACCAAACATGGTGCTGCATCTTAAGTTCTACAACAGTAGGACTTCAACCTTAAGCTGATTTGGTCAGTTTTTCTTTTTGAACACTGAGTAACAATATGTGCAAGGCCGTTTCTCTGTTTCTCAGCACTCTGTTTCTGAGGGGATGTCAAAACATGTTTTTTTTTTGTTGAAACTTTTTTGCCCCCTCTCTGATGTATCAGTGTGCTTTTTCAGGCATCAGTAGCATGTGAACTTGCTTCCTTGAATTATGTTTCAGCATCATTTCTGCAAAATCTCTAAACTGAAATATGTGGCAGGAACTTATTTGCTTCTATATTTAAACTTAGACCATAAAACTGGGTAATTAATTTACAGTGGGAAGTATAATGGAAAAAGCCCTAAAATAAGAAATACGGTGTACATTGTATGTAAGTTTTGTTAGATGTTCCATCTTCCTTGGAGTATTTTTCTATTTGGAGAACTACTTTTATTTACTGATGTCTTGTTGCCTTTGAATGATGCCCGTATATTTAGAGCTCTAATATAAATACTGTATCTGCTTTGGATAATTAAACTTCCACTATACTTCTTTAGGTCTGGAAATTAGGCTGGTCACCAAAGCCTTCAGGTGACTTTGGCACAGTTTTTCCTGAAATCCCAGTAGAGTTTCTTCAAGAAAAGGAAATCTTTAAGGAGTTCATCTATCGCATTAATACACTTGGTATGTACAAAATTCAGTGAACGCACTTGGCTCTTATTGTGCATTTTCCTGTGTTTTGAAATTACTGAATAACTGTATCTGAAACTCTTTGCTTACTTTTGTTGCTTATGTGGAAGACAGATAGTGTTTCAGAGCAGGTTAGCAATTGTGCTGCAGTAATTCTTACATTTTGTTCAATTAAGGGAATAATTTTTGGGTTAATTTCTATAATTTATTCCAGCTCAGGGAAATTTCAGTGTGCTCTTGCAGAATGACCACTTGTTTTCTGGAGCATACGCTTGACAGCATGCTTGGCAGCATGTTTCCCCCTAACTTTTTTGTATTAATGCATAGTATGAAGTTCTGTGATAAGATACCTCTGTATCAGCTCAGACATCAGATGTTTGGGTTGGAGTAGAAGATCTTGAAGGAATCCTTCCAACCCAGAGCGTTCTATGAGTGTCTTATCACAGTGTTTCCAGTTCTCTCCACCTTTGTGGGATGAAGAAGAGAAGCTGTGGTGTTCTCTGCCATTCCCATCCACACCTAGTGGATCACAGAATAAGCTGAATTGTAAGGAACCCACAAGGATCATTGAGTCCCAGCTCCTGGCCCTCCACAGCACCATCCCCAAGAGTCACACCATGGGCTTGAGGGTATTCTCCAAACACTTAGTAAAATCTGTCAGGCTTGGTGCTGTGACCACTTCCCTGGGGTGCTTGTTCCATTACAAAAAATGAATAGGAAGTGGTATGAAACTAAATCTGTAGAAACAGTGTACCTTTTTTTCGTGCTGTTCCTTGTTTAACTTTGTATTGAGACATAAATGGCTATCTCTGAGTGTTTCCATAGGATGGATCAGTCGTACTCAGTTTGAAGAGACTTGGGCTACTTTGCTTGGTGTGCTCGTAACTCAGCCCATTGTAATGGACCAAGAAGAGAGCCAGCAAGAGGTAATGTCATTCATTGTATTTTTAAATTGAAAGTTTACTTAAACCAAGAAAAGTGTTTCTATTAATAAAACTGTGAAGCAGAAAAGAAGTGACTAACACTAAGGAATTTTTTTCTGTTTTGCATTTCCTTTTTCTCCTACCCTGCTGAGTTCAGACACATCCATCTTCTGGCTTAGAGCCTCTGCAAGCATGCAAGCAGTGAGGGAAAAATTAATGAAGCTGTTTCAATTCTTTATTAGTACATCACTCAACGCAGACTTTTTTTTTTTTTTTGTAAGATTCTTGACTAGAAATTAATTGACCTGAAGATGCACGTTCATGTGTCTTTCTCCCACTTGTAGATTGTATATTGCGTATCTGGGCTTCTAGCTTAGGTAAATACTCAAAATTCAGTGGGGAGCATTTGGGGATCAGATTCGAAGAAATTTACAGCCGAATTTGTGTCCAATTGATATACCAAAATATATGTATTTATATACCAATTCCTATACCAAATATTTCTGTCCAAAGAACATCAACAAAACCGGGGCTGGGGCTGAGGGAGCTGAGGGTGTTTAGTCTCAGGAAGAGGAGGCTCAGGGGAATCCTCTCACTCGACACAACTACCTGAAAGGAGGGTGTAGCCAGGTGGGGCTTGGTCTCATCTGCCATCTCTCAAGTGAACTCCATAAGTTGCACCAGGGAAGGTTCAGATTGGATATTAGAAAAAGAATTTTCCTTGAAAGAGTAGTTAGACATTAGAATAAGTTCCCCAGGGAGGTGGTGGAGAAAGTGTTCATTAGGGGTCTGGATGTGGCACTTAGGGACCTGGCCTAGGGCTGATTATGGTGGTGCTGGATTAATGGTTGTACTGGATGGTCTCTGAAGGTTTCTTCCAACCTTGATGATTCTGTGAAAAGTCAAGATGAGAATGAACTTGGCTGTCACAAAAGAGATTTTCCCTCTTCAGCTGTCTTAATCTGCTAGCAAACAGATTTTACTAGGTTATAGTTCTTTAACCTGAAAGGTTATTTCCCTGGGCTTGTTCATGGTCCTGATGGTAGGTGCAAAGCCTAAAGCAGTTTGAACAATTCAGAGGATAAACTGTGGATCCTGAGCGGCAGACAAAGGGGTTTGCTTTCCTTGCTTCCTAGGTGTCAGACTGCACAAAGGAATAGGGAATAATCATCTCTCTTCCCTGGGTTAGCATCTTCCCTGTTAGTTATACAGGCTTAGACACCTTGACTTCACTGTTTTCTGCATCATGGCCATGTTAGGTCAGACCTTGGGCAATCTAGCTATAGGTTGTTTGTGGAATTTGTTTGTTGTTGTGTGTGTTGTTCGTTTCTATAGGTATTTGTGGAACAAGAATAATAGTGCTTCCTTGCTTTCCGAGGCAGACCAGTATGTTCCAAGTTGCACCTTTTTTAAGTGCAGTTGTAAATTTCAGTACATTAGTATTTTCTGAAATAAACATAAAATTTTTTGAAAGTTGAGCATTGGTTGCCATCTTACATCTTCTAAAAGGATCAGAAGTTTTTGTGGTCTGATGCTTTATTTCAACAAGTAACTAATGGGTAGCTGGAAAGAAAGAAGCTGAACGCTTTTTTAGAAGTTCCAAAATGGACATCTCGAGGTTTTAATGTTGTTGGGACAAGAGAGGATGCATGCAGAGTGATGAGAAGGAAGGATGTGTTGCTGCTGCAGCCAGTGCTTTGTGTGCATTGTTTATGTCACACAGGTTTCTGGATGGGAAGAAGAGTGGGTGTCAGACTTATTAGTGATAATTTAGTGAAACCTGACAAACTGATATTCAGATCTTTTGGGATTTTTTTTTTTCTTTTAACAATTCAAATTACAGTGAGTTCATTTTACAGGAAGATACAGAGAGGACCCAAATCAATGTTCTTGCAGTTCAAGCCATAACTTCCCTGGTGCTGAGTGCAATGACCATACCTGTTGCAGGCAATCCAGCAGTTAGCTGTTTGGAGCAGCAGCCCCGCAACAAAGCTTTAAAAGCTCTGGACACAAGGTATTTGTTTTCACTTGTTTTCAAATGCATAAAACTTGTGGTTAATACATAATGACAGTTGCTTAGTCTGGTAGCAAAATATATGTGTAGATTGTATTTTTTAATTAGGAGTATATATGGATGGATCTGTTTATGTAGAAGTTGCATGGACTTAGCATTGTGAACCTGCTGACTTAAAAGATTATCTGAAAAAGATAGCATCTTACTAAAATCTGGTAAACAGTGTGCAGAATGTGTTTTTCAACATTTTAATTTCTCTGATACTGAAAATAAGCATAGACACATAACATTACAGAGTAAGACAGACTTGCACAAAACTGTTAAAGGAAAAAATCTGCTAAAATTGATTTCTCTTGCGCTTTTAGGTTTGGAAGGAAGCTAAGTGTTATCAGGGGAATTGTTGAACAGGAAATCCAGGCAATGGTGTCTAAGAGAGATAATATTGCCACTCATCACTTATACCAAGCTTGGGACCCTGTTCCATCACTTTCTCCTGCTACTACAGGTAAGTGCTTGTTTGTGAGGGAGAAGGGGAGAGTGAATTTCTTCCACATTTGAAAAATGGGTAAAGGTACTCTCAGAAAAATTTGAAATCCAGTTTGTGGGAAATGAAGCCATTTTTGTGTGTGCTTTGTTGTGCACTTTTTAAAAATTTGTCTTGTGTTTTGTTACAGGTGCTCTTATCAGCCATGAAAAACTCTTACTGCAGATCAATACTGAACGAGAAATAGGAGATATGGATTATAAATTGGGACAGGTTTGTTAAAAGCTCAACTTTAAATTTGGTTTTTATTATATTTCTTCCAGTTCTGAAAAATTTGTTAAGCATTGCTTGACATCAAATAGAAACTAAAAGCTCAGAATGATGCAGGGTACATCATAACTGGGTGTCTCCTCAGCCAGAAGACTGTGTGCTGCCTGTCATTTAAATTCAGATATGCTGGGCTTCTAAGATTTTTCTAGGCTGACTGTTGGAGTGTTAAATGCGCTTCTTTGCTATTTGTTTTTCTCTTCTGTGTGTGTTGCAAGGTCTCTATACACTCCATATGGTTAGGAAATAATATCACTCCACTGAGAGAAGAAGAGTGGGGTGAGGATGAAGAAGATGAGAACGATGTACCCGCTCCTTCCTCACCACCAACCTCTCCTATCAACACCAGGTATCTTATTTTTTTGTCTCTGCTCTCTTTTGAGTCATAGATAAGATTTTATTTCTTCATGTTGAGTTCAAGAAGCTGGGTTTATAAATACATTTATAAATACAGTAAATACCTGTATTATTTCAAATCAAGCATTTTAGCAGGGCTTAAGAAGCTATTTTAACGCTTGTTTATTGTTTCTTGTAGGAAACACCGGGCTGGTGTAGATATCCATTCTTGTTCTCAGTTCTTGCTTGAACTGTACAGTCAGTGGATATTGCCATCCAACCCCAGCAAGAGAACACCAGTCATTTTGATCAGTGAAGTGGTGCGATCAGTAAGTCTTGAATCATTATTCAGAGTTGTAATTGAGAATATGTTACCAAGTGTTCAGAGCTACGCAGCATTTATAAAGCATCTTTTAATATATG
This sequence comes from Chamaea fasciata, assembly GCF_029207755.1. Classification (NCBI taxonomy): domain Eukaryota; kingdom Metazoa; phylum Chordata; class Aves; order Passeriformes; family Sylviidae; genus Chamaea; species Chamaea fasciata. The sequence goes on along the minus strand of NW_027094091.1, from coordinate 4,117,045 downwards.
GAACACACAGAATTTTCTTGGCAGTGCTACTCTGTGGGCAGTACAGAAACATAACTTGAGCAACTACAGCATTGTACTGATTTAAGCTATATAAGCATCTGCATTGTGTATTCTGCTGCTATAGAGGCTTTGATTTTGTAAACCTTTTGGTAAAAAGGGCCTCTTGGAGGTCATTATTATACGAGATGAATGGTGGGATTAATTCTGGACAACAATAGTTGATAGTTATTTCAGACCCTTCAGTAAATGTTTACACATATAATAGATCAGTTGAGGAATCCTTTGCTCACAATTATAACAGAAAGGAGTCAGTTTTTGGCTGTCTGCTTATGGGATTTTTTTTTAATATTCAATTTTAATTTCTGTGCAGCTTCTGGCAGTGTCAGACTTATTTACAGAAAGGAATCAGTTTGAGATGATGTACACAACACTGACAGAGCTGCGAAAGGTGCATCCATCAGAAGATGAGATTCTTGTGCAGTATTTGATACCAGCTACTTGTAAAGCTGCTGCTGTTCTTGGAATGGTAAGAAATTCTCAGAAAGTTTATTGCAAATTCATGAGTGTCTAGGTTAACTCAGCTTCTGCTGCCAAACCTGGTGTACTTGGTAAGGGTGGTTTGTCTCTAAGAGTATCCTTCAGCTGATCTGCATGGCTCTAAGAAGTAACAGGGTATGTATTCTGGGCTTTCACTGTTTGTAAACATTATCTCCAATTGCCCTGTATTTAAACAGAAAGATTGTTTGCATTGATTTTTTTTTTTTTTTTGAGGTTTGAGCATAATTTATTGTGCTTTTTTGGTTTTTCTTACTCAGTTCAGTGTTGCCTTTGCCTTGGACTCCTCATTTGTTACATTTCAGGCCAAAAATGAGGACTTGTGGAACAGCTTTTGCTAGATTTATATTACTGGTGAATGACTGTAATCTCATGGGAGGCTGGGGCAGTGGATGTGATGAATATATAGCCCCAGATAGTCAGGTATCCCTTTTCTTTCCCTCACTCTTCCCTCCACTGCATCATTCTGTTTTGAAATGTGTAGACCAGAAGTACTTTCCAGTGAGCATTTCTAAGTGGAGTTACTTAGGGAAAAAAAAAATTACAAATAATTTTGGAAGGAGTTAGAAATTCTAAAAACTCTGAGACTAATATAAAGCTATATGGGTAATAGCAGTAAAAGAAATTCTGAAAGGCTTTTAAGGTGGGGCTTCCAGTAGCTATTGCAGCAGCAACTGTGCAAGGGAAGGCTGGGAAGGTGATGGCAAATGTACAGAAACAGTTTTAGAAATCGGCTTATTCTGACTGTGCTGTCATTTTCCACTCAGTGAGCTAATAACACCTTCTCACAAACAAACAGCTGAATATAACAGCTTGGTGGGACTTACAAAACAAGAAGTTGATTCCATCAAGAGTTGCTTGTTCTGTGCTCAGTTATGTAGAAAAATCTGCTTAAAAAGAGCAACTAGAGTGCAGACACTGTCTCAAACTGGCCTGTATCTTAGATACTTCATGAGCAAAGGGACAATGTAAAGCAAGTAATTTCTACTAATTACTTAGATAGTAAAGAAAAGACTTTCCATAACAAAAATTCAGAATGGATTTTGCATATTCCATAAGTTGTGGTATTTGATAACAGGGAGTGAAGTATCTGATACCAACTTGTCCTGTGAATATGGAACATAGAATTGTGGAATCATTTAGGTTGGAAAAGACCCTGAAGATCGTTGAGTCAAACCATTGACCTAACTAAATCATCTCCCCAAGGATGGAGCCTGAGGGGGCTCAGGGGGCACCTTATGTGACTCTCTACAACTTCTTAAAAGATTATAGCAAAGTAGGGGTCAGTCTCTTCTCTCAGGTGACAGGAGAAGAGGAAATGGCTTCAGGTTTTGCCAGAGGAGGTTTGGGTTGGCTATTAGGAAGAATGTCTTCACTGAAAGGGGGTGGTTAAGCATTGGAACAGGTTGCACAGGGAAGTGCTGGAGTCACCACCCCTGGAGGAGTTCAAGAAATGACTGAACACGGCACTCAGTGCTGTGGTTGAGTTGATGGTGGTGCTCGGTCAAAGGCTGGACTCCGTGACCTTGGAGGTCTTTTCCAGCCTTAATGATTCTGTGAAGCACAGGGTGACAGCCACTGCCCTGCTCCTGCTGGCCACACTGTTACTGACACAGGCCAGGTGCCATTGGCCTTCTTGGGCACACCTGGCTCGTGTTCAGCCACTCTCAGCCAGCACCCCCAGGTCCTTTTCCACTGGGCTCTTTCCAGCCGCTCTGCCCCAGCCTGCAGCACTGCAGGGGCTGTGACCCAGGGGCAGGACTGTGGCCTTGTTGAACCTTGGACATCAACATTCCTGCCCAGCTGAGAGTACACATGATTCCCTCATCCAGATCACAGGATTGGTGGAGGGAAGGATGTGTAGGTCTGAGTACCAGTGGTCTCAGAGAACAAATAAATGGAATGATGTGCTATGGGTTGAGTAGACAGATAGTAGATAGCAGAGTATAGTTGTCTGGTGCCAGCCTGTTTCAGATGGAAGCATCCTTTGTGCTTAGCTGGAAGGCCAGAATATTTCAGTCATTCAAATCCTGTATTCTTAATAGCACATACTATTTACTGAACTAATCCTTATCTTGTTCGGGCTTTTTTTTATTTTAAATTGTGGTAACTTCGTACAAACAAAACAAAGTAGCATCAATTTCCCAGTTAATCCGCAACTCATCTCTTGTCTGATTGTATTAATCTTGTGACATTTATTCAAAATAGTTTAAGCCAGGGTCTGGTTTGTTCCCTATTTCCTGTGCTTTAATTTGTTCCAAGTATTTCCAAATGACAGGACTTGCCAGTATTTAAACCAGTGTTGACTTCTAATGAATGCTCTTGTTGGATGTATTAGGATAAAGCTGTGGCTGAACCAGTAAGTCGGCTGCTGGAATCAACCCTAAGAAGCACTCATATGCCAAGTCGGATCGGAGCTCTGCATGGAATTCTTTATATCCTTGAGTGTGACTTGCTCGACGAGACAGCAAAGCAACTCATTCCAATTATCAGCGAGTATCTGCTCTCCAATTTGAGAGGAGTAGCACAGTAAGACTCTCCTCCCTTTCTCCCTGGCTCCAAACTGTTGCATGTTTATGTGTGAACAAAAGGTCTCTCTGTTGTTGGTGGTTGCCAGTACATTTTAGAGCAGGCTGTTGTATCAAGCAGGTTTTGGCATTTTCATTGGAAATATCATCCAATTTTAGGTTTAATTTACAGAGTGCAGTGATATTTGAGGGTGTGAAAACTGTTTGATAGTACAGGCTTTTGTGTCTTTGGTAAACTGTGTTACTTAAACCTCATTTTTTCTGTCATTTTCATGATAATCAATGTTCTCTTACGGCGTCTCAGCGATACTTCATGTGATTTTAAAAAGGGCTTACGTTTCATGTGCAAGAACACTTTGTATTTCTAGAAATCATTTATAGCGTCTCTGTTTGTGACCTAAACAACTTTGGTGTGACCACTAGTGTTTTTGCTCTTTTGCAGTTGTGTGAATATCCATAACCAAGAGCACATTTTGGTAATGTGTGCAGCTGCTTTCTATTTGATCGAGAATTACCCGCTTGATGTAGGGCCTGAATTCTCTGCAGGAATCATACAGGTATGTTGTGATGCCACCAGTCAGGGGTGGTTGTGTAACCTGAGATCACCACATGGCTGCCTTTAACACTTAACTTGGATACTGAGGTGTAGGTATGCTTTTGGGTTTAGTTTCATCAGTTTTTGTTAATGCCTGATGCCGTTCCATACTATTGTGGTACGGTGCTAGAAGATGACCGAAATACACCTCAAAACCAAGCAGTTGGCTTTTTTGCTTTATTTCAGATGTGTGGAGTCATGGTGTCTGGAAGTGATGAATCAACACCATCCATTATTTATCACTGTGTCCTGAGAGGGTTGGAACGACTCCTCCTTTCAGAGCAGCTTTCCAGGCTGGACAGTGAGTCGCTGGTTAAACTGAGTGTTGACAGGGTGAATGTGCAGAGCCCCCACAGAGCAATGGCAGCCCTTGGATTAATGCTGACTTGCATGTACACAGGTATTCACTTTTTTATACTTCTGATGTGCTAGGAGACTAGTTTACTAACAGTGCTAATTTTCTTAATTTATTCTTGTGACCAGAAGTAAAAGAAGTGTATTTTAACGTCCACAGTGGACTTGTAACAAATTGTTTTGGTTTAGGAAAGGAAAAAATCAGTCCCAGCCGTATCCCAGATGCAAATCCTGGTGCTCCTGACAGTGAATCTGTGATTGTCGCTATGGAACGAGTATCTGTCCTTTTTGACAGGTAAGAGGACAAAATGTCTAAATGGGGCTCTGGGAGGGAAATGATTGTGTTTGTCACTGTGTGGTCACTTCTCTATTTGTCAGTTCTTACAGATAATTAATGGGGTTTCTCTACTTACTATCGCTTAAAAGTTACACTCCTGGTATATACAGTAACACTGATGGAATTGCTGAAGGCAGCAGAAATGTGCAGGAATGTAAATGAAAACCAGACATGTCCAAACCAGATACTGTGTGTTGCACAAACGATAATATTTCATAAATGTATTTCCAGCTCCCTTCAGGTCAAACTCTAAAGTGCTTTTCAGGATGTCTTCTACATAATCATGGATATAAATCCAGTTTACAGGAAATAATCTTTCAAACCATCCTAGGAGTTTGAAACTTTTTTCCTCCTTCCCCCACCCCCCCCCAAGAGTTGCTCTTTCTGAGGCTGTTAAGTAATTGCAGTGGTAGGATACAGTAAAACTTCTGTATTCACATGGAACTCATTAATGGGAACATGGCAAAACCCCTGTTTTGATCTGACAATCTCAAGCTGTCTTGAGTGAGTATAGCGTGTTAGATTTTGTGTAGTAGTTTGTGGTTAATGGTTTACATTTTTTAAAGTGTTCAGTGGTTTTTCCATAAACTGGAGGAGGGTTTCACTTCTGCGCTTGGTGAGAACAGAACTAGAGCAGTGCTTGAGTATTTTTGAATATATCATTCTGATGAGCTAGCAAAACAAATGGGACTACTACAAACAAAAAAAAGCTTTTGCAGGGAAGAATCACATGATGGTAACTTGATCTTGACATATCACCAGATGCAGCCTTTATTAGAAAGACTTTCCAATTGTGTTATTTAAACAAAATTGTTGTAGGTGGGAGTTTCTTCTCCCCACTTTACACAGCAACACAGCTTGCTTTTTTTGTTTGATATGTTGGCCATTCTGTTCTTGAATAAAAAAAGCCAAGATGTTATGAATGAAAACTAGTGTTCTGCTTAGAAATGGTCTTTTCTCTGATAAGTAGGAGAAGTGATCTCCCTGTCCTTTTTTTGTTCTTGTTTAGTTTTTTCAGCATTCCTGTCGGCAAGTCTCATCTCTGATGTAATTCCAGACCTTCAAAAAAGTGACTATTTAAAAAAGAAAAGGGGAGAGTGTGGGGTGGGTTCACACCTGTAACAGCTTCTGACAGCTTTGATAGATCTCTTTGGGTAGTCTATTACTAAGATTAGGTGAAGATTTGGATTCATCAGTGCTGAGAACTTGCCTACTCAGATGAAAGTAAAATGATATGTGTTGGAATTCAATCATAAAATACTTAATTTTTTTATTATTTTCAGGATCAGGAAGGGATTTCCTTTTGAAGCTCGAGTAGTGGCTCGCATTCTTCCACAGTTCCTTGATGATTTCTTCCCCCCACAAGATGTAATGAACAAAGTGATTGGGGAATTTCTGTCCAATCAACAGCCATACCCACAATTCATGGCAACAGTAGTTTATAAGGTAGTATTTATACATTTATTTTTTCTTAAATGTTTCAGAAGATTTATAAATAATTGACAGCTCAGCTGAAGGGCCATATACCACTTCTGTTAGATCTAACAAACCAGTCACAGTGGTTGAGCTACCCTGCTGTGAGCTTTGGCTTCCAGGCAGCATCGAGGGCTAGAATTGCCATGTCACCTAGAGGCCAAAGCTCACAGCAGGACAGTTCAGTCATTGATAATGAGAAAACAAAGAGAAAATTAGTGGTTGTAGTCCTTGTACTCAGATTCTAGATCTGAGTGAGCCATCACTTTGTGAACCCAACAGACAACCCTGTGGCCTCAGCTGGGCTTCTGGGCTTGGCTCTTCAGCACCTACAGGACTTGTGCATCAGTGGAGAGTCCATGTGCACACCACGTGTGATCTCTAAAAACCAGAGACACCACACAAGTTGTATATTTCTGTATAATTACTTCAGTTTGGCACATTTGTCCTAAATCCAGTTCACTAATTCATTAGACTCAGAGTTGTCTCCAGGAATCCAGTTTGTGACCCTCAGAGCTTTACAGCCAGAGACAGTCTTTACAAGAGAAACTGAGCTTTTCCCCATATCCATCCACCTTGTCTTTGTTCTTGTGTACAATATTTTGCAGGTGTTCCAGACACTGCACAGCACTGGACAATCCTCGATGGTCCGTGACTGGGTGATGCTCTCTCTGTCTAATTTCACACAAAGGACACCCGTGGCAATGGCAATGTGGAGTCTTTCCTGTTTTTTTGTCAGTGCTTCCACCAGTCAGTGGATTTCAGCGATGTATCCTAAAAAGATTGAATGTGTGCCATTTCTGGGTAATTACAGTGTAAAGCCTTGAAGGATAAGAGTACAAGTGTAAGACACGAAAAAGGCAGTTTTACTGCAGATAGTAATGGTGTATATTGCTTTGTGCTGTTGGTAGCTTGTGTTTGTGGGGAAAAAAGAGAACATCTAAACAGATTATGAGACTAGTTATCTAATACTACTGCTTCAAGATCAGTTCCTTTTGACTGTGCAAGATGATTGGGAAAGTCCTTACTTTGAAGGACTTTCTAAAGCTTCACCAAGATAGTATTGCTGTGACCTTTAAAAGCTTTGCTCTGTATTCTTTCTGCAAGATAAAATATATTGAAAAAAATGAAAGAAGCCAACAAACTCAAAATCAAGAGAATTATCCTCTACATACAAATTGTGTTTTGCAGTTATCCCCCTGGCTGTGCACTGCGGTAATAGTGAGCTTTGGCAATCGAGTGGCATCAGCCAAATAAATTGGAACAGACAAAAATAAATAAATAGGTGGTATTAGTGCTGGGTTTACTTAAAAAAACAAATAAACAACCCCCTGAAACAAACAGAAAAATAACTGGTGCATTTTGAGACCAGACAAAAAAGTGGCCATTTGTCATGTTTGAAATGTCCTAATGACTGTTGATCACAGCAGTGCTCTTTGGCTCTCAGCAGTTGCTGATTGCATTGTTTGCTCCAATAGATAAAGAAAACTACTGCTAGCTTGAAATTAATTTCTGAGGATAAGAAATTGTGTGATGTTAATGAAGAAATAGGGTTTTATGTAGTAGCAGTTAATTGCCCGATGACAGTCTTTTGCACTTGAACGTCGTTGGTGAGCTCAAGAATGAGCTGTGTTAATGGAGAACAGTGTTTGAACTGCTAAACCAAAAGAGGAACGACGTCTGTCATTTTATGACCTTAACTTCTGTTTCAGTCTTCCACATATTATCAGCAGAATGGGAAAATCAGAGCAAGTGGATGTTAACATCTTCTGTTTGGTGGCCATAGACTTCTACCGACACCAGATCGATGAAGAGTTGGACCGGAGAGCCTTCCAGTCAGTGTTCGAGGTGGTAGCATCTCCAGGAACCCCATACCATCGCCTGCTGACTTGTTTGCAAAATGTCCACAAGGTCACAGCATGTTGAACATCCTGATGTGTAGTGGAACTGCATGACTAGTGTTGGAATAGGAATTAAGAGGAATGCAAGATCAAGAAAATACCTGGGGTTGCATTTGCGATAAATACGGACCTGTCAGTTTTCCTTCCAGCATGCATGGACAAGTGCTCTGCAGCACTGGAAATCACCTGAGAAGTCAAGTGTAATTGTTGTTGACACCAAGCACCTCTAAGTGGAATGAAGTATGTCAGTGTTTTTTCAAGTGATGTTGGGGACTAATGTGAGCCACGCATCCTAGCTGTAAAATACGAGCTAGTACCACATGCAAGGTAGCTGGTATTCCTCTTCTTCCCAATATGCAGCTGAAGCCACTGGTGCAGCCAGTAAGACACTGACAGACTGTTATTGCAACCTGCAGTCATTAGCCAACTTCATAGTTTTATGTACCTGTATATACTGTTGTGTAGTACAGAATAGAATTTGTTTCCTAATGTCTCTCCCAAACAAGGAAAAGAGAAAATGGCTTTTATGATTTACACTTCCAGCATGTAATTTCTCTCTCTGGACTTTCTGATATCCAGTGGTGTATGTGTTGGTGATACCAGAGATATAGTGCACATACGTAACCACACGTTTTTCTTTTTTCTTCTCAGGATTTCAAATTTGAGTACAGTCTATCAGTGAAAGAAATTTTAACTTAAATATTTCTATATTATGTACAGTATGTAAAATTGTAAGATGTGTGGTGCATGAGCTGTGCTGTAATTGGAGATGAACAAAAGCCATGCTACTGAATGTCTTGACATCTGTATTGTCCTCATTTTTTTTTCCTCGTGCTTGAATTCATGTTCCTTTTGGAAATCCATCTTAATGTACAGATTACATCTTGTTTTGCATCTCACTTTTTCTTGAAGTGCTTTAAAACTGGAATATGTTGATTAATTTGTCTTGAGAAACTGTACTAAGGAGGCATTCTTGTGATCCACTTTACTGTAGCTTCTTTTGAATTCCTTTATTTTGAGACATAATGGTAAAAAAGAGGACTAGTCACTCTGGATCAAACTTTAGATACTAAAGCAACTGCTCTTATTTGCTGCACAGCATTTTAAGAGACAAAATGGTGCAAGCTCCCCAGTAGTCAACAACCATTTGACCTTTCCTAACTGAGACCAAGGAGTCATCTGGAGCACTCTCATGTAAACAAATATATGGTAGCAGTAAAGAATCAGAAGGCTGCTGTGGTCTACTTTGGGACTGGCTAAAGTGTTAGATTACACAACCTCTTTTATTACCTGTTGTATCCATAATGCTTTAGACACACAAATATCCATGAATTTCAGGACACTACACAGGGCCAGATTCAGCTTTTACTCACCACCCAGGGAATGCCATTGATTCCTAAGCTTTACGTGAGGAAATCTAGCACAGCATTTGTCTTTAGTTGTATTTAAGTCTTTCATTATAGAGAAATGATACCTTGGTTCTCAGTCAGATCCTACATTTAACCTCTCTTCATTTTCTTATCACACCTTTTGGTGACACTTGGAAAAATGAGATAGTGTTGTCAGGAGGAGCATGTACTGTATGTATTTCTGTATATAATGTATATGTTGAAATTATACACATGTGACAACATTTAATGTATACAGATGTGTATATTTGTATTTATTAAACCCATGTATTTAAACTAATTCCAATCTAGACCAAAAATTGTTGCTTCTGCCCGTAAATCGATTACAAAGGAATTGTCTGCTGGTGTCGCTTCCTTTTAGAAACTGGTAGAGGAAATTGATAGTATGGGCAGTAGAAACAACTGTAGATGTTGCTGTATTTAGCTCTCTACAGGTCTTATTATCTAGAGCAATTATTTCTGTCCTTAGTTGGGTTACTCTTCTTTGGGCCACAGCACTGTGGTGATTTTTAAAAGAAACTGAACAGGCTTTCAGAAAAAGGTTTAATAAAATAGATACTGTTTGAAAGTTTTTGAGTTATATTGGAAATTATCTTAATTCTGATAAAAGTCTTATTCCAGGCAATGAGATCTAATGCCCTGTGTTTGCATTAAGGGGTAGTATAGATCACTCTTCCCTTTTGTAATCACCAATGATCGTTTTGTACTGTAAACCCACACACCAGTCAGTTTTTGTATGATATATAGTTTAAGTGAAGATATTTTTGTAAGCTATTTTCCAGAATTAAAATAGATTTTAATATATTTTTTAAGCATCAGGTTAGTCAAATTTTCACCATATAACAGTATGTGTTGTGTTATGAAACCATTAAATTCTTCATAATTTTAAGCTCCTCATGATTAACACAGACCAGCTGGTTACTTTACCTTGGGATCACGGGAGCTAGACCCTTTATGAAACTGTCCAAACCAGCTTGGGACTTGCTATTAGAGTCTTTCAAGCCAGTGAAGAAATACATTAAATTAAGCAGTCAGCACAGCTGAGTGAAAAACATTAGATGTGACAGACTCCCATTCCTCAAAAGCCTCTGGCCAGCCTTAGAGCAAATATTTGCATTACCTGTTTCAAGGCAAGCTCTAGAGCTGATGCACTCAGTTGTAACCTTGCACAGATTCACTGGTAGTAATAACTTCATCTGTTTTAACCTGTCTTGGAGATTTGTCGTCGTATATATATACCTCCTGAAATGTTTCCTTAGTGTCTGAAGAAGGGCACCTCCTCTTGGGAAATTCTCTGTGACCTGAAGGAGTTGTAGCTTAAGGGTCTTCCTAGTGTGGGAGCACACTGCAGTAGTGCTTCAGTTCAGACATTTCACTGCAGCACGCTTTCCTGTCTTCTTCCGAGACATTTTTTCCACACCCTCATTTCCTTTGCAATGAAATCATACTCAACTCACTCCTGTCTGCTTTTAGTGACACGAGCCACGAGGTGTGCCATAGGGGCAGTAACAGCAGAACAAGTGGCCACTAAGGGATTCTGATGTTGGATTTAAAGGAAATAAAAATATTGCTTGTCCTTTGAGATTGTTTCTATGCAAGATTTTATTTCATGGAATGTTTTTAACTTGCTGTAAACAGAAAGCTAATTCTGAAAATCATGCTGTTCATTTTTTCATTTGAGATCAGGGTAGAAATGTGCTTGGTCTTAAGACATAAATTTGGTGTCCTGGCTAATCAAAGCAGGCAGCATCTTTAATGTGCTTTGCAGTGAAAGTGGCTTACAAGATGAGAGGTATGGCATGACTGGGAGCATACTTGAGACAGATTAATGTTTAAAACTTCAGTTACAATTCAATTGTCAGAGAAACTACCTTACTAAACCTGTAACGTGGCCCACCCCTAAGAACACTGTATGCCAGCCAATTCGTTACAAACAGCTTTTGGACCAGCTACCCACTGGCCCAGTAAATAAAGTTTGCTTTGTGTTTCATGTCAGCATGCCCTCTCCATTGCACTGAGTGCAAGAGTGAGGAGCTGCAAACGACAACTTACTGTAAACCAGTTCTTATTTGCGGGATTCAAAGTACTTTCTTTACTATTTATGTTGTTCTCCAGTTGCAATTGAATGTGAGTTTATTTAAATCTTCTCTAAAGTGTACACTCAGATGTCATTTCTTGCCTAAAGCATCTAGTAAATGACTGTGTGTTACTTTTGCTTTGGTAGGAATGCCTTCTTAGCACCAAGACATTGCTTGTTTTTTAACCACCAGCAACATTCCGAAAGCACTGAGTAATGAGTGAACAGATTTAGGTCAAATAAAGGGGGAAACAAGTGGAACTTTTTGGGTTAAAAGTAATTTGTCGCTATTTAGTAGATTTGCCTTAAGAGCATTCTGTCTTGCCATTCTCCTTTTTCAGTGGCTGTTAACTATAGAGCAGATAGGAGGTTGTGTCAAAACACTGCAGACAGTTCTCCAAAAGCAGCAGACCTGGTTTGTCTTAAGATTTTGTGGAGCTGTCAGGGCTGAGCATTTATGCTTCCAGAATAAAAGAAATTTTAGGGTATAATGAGCAATAAATAATAGCAATAAGCAGTTTAATTAAATTCAGTCATTCAGGATCTTACCCGGTGGTTGAAAGGGATGGGAGAAGACGGGGAACTAATTGAGTACATTCATTGTGTAAATCAGACTTTTTCCATGTACAATCCCAACTAAACTTTTTACTAAAGTAAACTGAGTGACAATGGTAGGTGCTTTGCTCTTTTAAAACAGTTTTGGTTATAAGGACACAATTGATGCAAGTTACAAGAGGGCAAAATACTTTGCTAATTTTTAAGTAGTTTAAATATTTTAAAGTGAAAACAAGCTGCTGTAAAAACTAGAGTAAGCAATGTAGCAAAATTTTGGAGAAATTACGTTAATTTAACTGAATACAGAGATTTTGGGTGAACTCTTTGTGCATGCTACCTAAGTATCCATTTAAAAATCTTGAGAATCCCACAGTCATACCCAGGAGAGCTTCTACTGTGTATCAAGTTTTTAGCTGCATTCAGATAACTGGGTATAAATGCTGCAGAGCATTTGTGAAGCATGTGCTGCTTTTGTCATGTCCATTTTGTGTGAGCTTATCATTCCCATCAGTCCATGTGTACACACCATCAAGCTGGATTAACTTGATAAGGATAAGGTAACGCACCCTGTGGTGGGGTATAGTTTGAGGGCAATGATGAGCAAAAGCTTGGAGCCCCAACCTGTAAAGCAATTGTACTCAAGGGAAAAGGATAGCATATAATTTTAGATGTATGTTTAAGTTTAAAAAACAAAATGCTGAAAATACTGCACATTGAAACTAAAAGAGAAAATAAAATGCAACTATTACTGTAAGCGATTTTTCTCTGGTTATTTAAAAAAAGGGGCTTGATGCGTTCTTACTAGGGTTTTTCCCCAGTATCTCTTCTTTTCAGCAACCATCAAATGCTGAGTATTAAGATATGCAAGAATACTTGAACTCTCTGAAAATGTAGCTATGCTGCACAATTACTGTGCTGTTTGCAATTAACCAAGAACTATCACGGTTGAGCTTTTAATTGTATCTAATAGTCATGCTTGCCAAAACTTCTCTGGGATTCTAGATGAGATCAGAAAAGGCAAAATTTAAGTCCACAGCTGTATTTGTGAATGAGAGTGTATTTATCCACAGCAGTCCTGGGGAGGGATAATGTTACACAGGAGAAGAAATGGTTTAACTTGCCGAAGCTTGGTTTCCCAGCTGTTGGGTTTGCATCTTGAAAGAAATTTCTGGGTGGTCCTGCTGCTGAACACTGGAGGATCTCTTGCAGTACTCAACGGCTCAGAGACATCTTGTTTTGATTAACTTTGCAGCACTTGGCTGTTGTCTGGAAACTCTGGCACAAAGTTTGAAGTAGTAGCTTAATGTAGAAAGCACATGCTGGTTTTGTCCTTAGTCAGAGTAACTTCTTTTACATCTTCTTTTTCCTTGTCGGCGTTGGTGGCGACTGACCCGCCGCTGTGTCACCTTTTAGTGTAGCTGTGGAGCTGAGGGACAGAACTGTGCTGTGGTAAGTGCCTTTGTCTGCAGAGCTGGAGACTTGTTTGAGTAATCAAGTCTTCATCTTTTTGTCACTCGGAGAAGAAAAACCATTTAATTTCTGGAAGTATTGCCCCTAAAGATGAATTGCCAGGCACAGGGAGATGAAGCATTGCACTTAGTAGACTGGAACTTTTTAATTTACTAGAAGATTTTGCTTTCCCCACTGCCCTTCCTCTCCTGTATAGGTATTGCGCTTTTTTTCCTACTTTTTAGGCAGTGCAGCTGTAAAGAGTATTGCAGCCACCATTTGGGAATTGGCAGGGCTCCACCCCAGTTACAAGACAAAAAGCTTTGATTGCCTGTAGAATTAAACATAATTGCACCATAAGTTTTGCATAACTGTTTGAAGAGATGAAAAGATTCGTAACTTGTAGGTTTGTTAAAAGGTTGGAAGTAGGAACATGAAAAAATTCATACAGTTTATATAGAATGTTATCTTTGGAGTGAGCCAAACCTTCTGCTCTACTGCTGCAGCCATAATTCTGCCTTAATTTTGTTTCTGATCTTTCCCATGGTGTACACATCCAAGTATGGCAGAGCAGTCCCTTTCCCCAGGTGCTGTTTTTGTATCCTTCAAGCTGCAAATGTCATGGGTAGATTTTGATCAAGTGCAACCTGAATGTTTTACCTCATTATTTACATTTTGGAGTTCTTTCAGCCTGGCTGCAGTGTTTGGGCTCCAAGCAAAATGCATCCCTGAGGGCTGGGTTTGACCATGCACCAGATGCCCACAGAGCTGTGAGCCAGATTAAGTCAGACCATTTAAATACAAGTTTCTTTGCTAATCTAGCTCATCTTGAATTACATGCACTGTAAAACTTCAAGTCAGTGTAGCAATAACATCTCCAAATTAGAATCTTAGTCTTTTGAATCTTTAATCTTGAAGCTGCAATATCCAATTCCTCTTTCTTCCCCTGAGGAAGAGGCCCTAAATGTGTTTTCATTCCTGTCTTGCTGTTAAATGGCGCTAGGATTGAAGCATCTGTCTTGTCCAATGGAAAGGCAAGTGTAAAGCTTGCTAACTTAACTTTACTTGGTGTGTCTTGTTGATATTTCAAATACCATCTTTGGCATTTGATTTAACATCTATGAAAATAACACGATTAATTGTTTAACTTTTATTTCAGGCAAGTTTGGGCAGATACTCTTAATTACACTTTGTTCATAGTAATTTTTCTTTGCCTTCTTAACTGCTTCAAACTACCACTGTTTTAAATGAACTCTGGATGCTGCAGATCTGGGAGGTATTTTTAAGTGCTTTCGAGGCTTCTGATCCTTCCATCTCTTGGTAATGGGGCTTAAGCTCATTCCTTCTCCTCCTGTCTTCTTTCCTCTGCCTTGGCTGCCAGAGTAAATATTTCACCTGTTGAGTGCTTTAAAATTAAAGCATGTCATCAGTAGATTGGTACATGAATAAGTAACAGAGGATAAGGCTGACTGATCCAAAGTACCTGGAGTTTATGAATTAATTGGGAGTCCTGACGAAGTGACTCTTTAGGAGGAGACCAAATAAACCTGCAACTTTTTTGATACCTAACGTAGCAATCTAAGAATATTGTTCAGATGTTTATCTTCGTCAGTACCAAAATCAAATGCTTTCACAAATGATGTTCCAATCTGTACTTTTGCTGCTTTACTGCTTTTGTGGGCGTCTTGGGGATGGTTGTGTCTGTGCTCACTGAAGCAGCATATTTATATACTGCAGTTACTTAAATGTGAGCTTGTGGATAATACCTGTTCCCAGTGCAGCGTGATCTGATAATATTAAAAAAAAAAAAAAAGAAAAAGTGAGAAATGTGATCTGGCAGCTGGGAAACTTGCAGGCAGCACTAACAGTAATAGTGAAAGGACCTGCTGCTTCAGAAAACATTATCTGGGACCAAGTCGCATTATCGATGGTAAACAGAGGCTTGTATTCTGCTGACAGGTTAATTTTCCAACTCCTCCACTGGCCTGCTGTGGGGTTTGAGAATATCTCTGCGTGGGAAAACACAGCAAACTTGGTCTGATTTGAGTTGAGTTCTCTCAGATGACAGGATTAAGTAAATCTATGTTTCTTAGATCCATAAAGATCCTAACTTCATATTATACCTTTGGAAATAATGATGAATCCAGGGGTGATGATGGAGTGTTGTAAAAAGTCATGTTGAGTTATTGTGTTACACTTGAAAAGATTGCTGCACCATCTGTACTGGTGAAAGGATGAGGTGCTCAGTTTGTTGCAGTGAGACTTGGAGCGCCCAAAATTCTTTTGTGTTTTTGTTGATGAGTTAAATATCGTCAAAGTGCTTATTAATTATTAACTTAGTGAGGTCTGGCTCTCCTTTGCCTGTGCTGCTTTTGTTCTCAGTTTGACTGCATTAACTCTAGATGAAATATAAATGCCAGTCCCAAACTAACAATGATTAAACTGTATTATTCTGTGTGGCCTAATTACCTGAAAAAAAAAAAAAATCAGGACATGAGATCAAATTTATTATTTCATGTGTACTCAGTCATGTTTTATTGGCTATAAAATCTCTTGTAGACAGGAGAACTTTAGAAGCTGAGTAGTATAAACAAGATTTTAGCCCTAAATTACATATTTTGAAGAGATTTTCAAAGCCTGTCATGAGATGGGCATTCATCCAAAAGAAAATAATTAAAAGATGACATTTTAGCAGGGCCCAGAAAGAGGTAGTGATGTCTGACAGGTTGTCTGACATGTTTTTTCCATTGTGCTTTTCTGCTCTAAAGCTCCAGGATGTGATGCAGGAAGGGAGGATAGGATTTGTGCAGCAGCCTGGTGTGTGCTGTGTGTGAGTAAAGGACCTTTTGTCTGCTGAGGGCCAGTTACGGACAGGGAAAAGTATCCATGTTTGTAAAAAAAAAAAATATTCCCAACCACAGGCAGTTGGATGGTTCATTGCTGCCTGTTGCAGGTCATTACTTTTTCTCTGTGCAAATATATATCATCACCTGGATATATCATATATAATATATCATGATCCAGGCAGTTTGTGGACCTTGAAGAGGTCCCCTTGGAAACCAAACAGCTGTGGTGCACTCAAGGACAGAGAAGCATTTATGACACTTTTAAGGACATTGCAGGACAGAGCCAGGATAATTCCTCCTGGGAAAGGGAGGCTTCATGTAATGTGGTTGCAAGATACACCCCAGGGACCAAGGAATGGTAGGAAACAGCATCTTCTCATTCTTCCCATTCTTCACCTTCAATGGCTTTGTTCACTTCACCACATTATGCCTGAAAATGTTGAAGGTTCCTGTTATTAAAGGCACGAGAGCATTTTTTAGGTTGCTCCCAGCTTTTGGGTTTAGTTTTCTCTTGCACTATGGATGCTTATAGAGCAGCAAGGAAAAGAAACCCATTTTCAGTAAGCTGTGATAGTAAGTTCAAGGAAGGTTGCAGAACTTGAAACTGCTTCTTAGTAGTGTTCTTTACCCTTAGACTTAGACCTTGAGAGTTCCTTTATATTTGATTATGAAAAGAATAAATACTTTATTTTTTTTTCTTTGAACTACAATTTTCCCTGTAAATTCCTATTCCAGAGTCAGCCAGAACTGTCTTTCTTCTTTTTATACAGGTGCCTTTCATCCACTTGAGGAAAGCAAATGTGATTTTTTTTTCCCCTCTCCTGAAAATCAAAAATACTAAAAATTTTTCTCCTTTTTCTAGTTACAGTTGCATCTCCTCATATTGCTGCATTTTTCTCTAGTGAGAGTCTGATGTTTTGAATTTTCACAGGTAATATTCTTGCCTTGTTTGGTTTCTTGATCACATTCCAGAAAGTCTCTTCTTTGAAAAGATGTTACTTTTAAGTTACACAGTTTTGATGTACCAAGGTTCCTTGCAACATTAAGGCTTATCAGACACTGGTTTTGCAGATCCTCCTCCTGGAGGACAGAAGTGATGCTTGTTTCTAGTCCTCAGGAACCTCCCCTGAGGGCCACAGCCTCTCTGACATCAGCCAGATTCCTCAGCTCCATGGATGCATCCCACATCGTCCTGTGCACTTGTGTATGCCCACCTTGTCTAACTGTTCCCCAATTTCATTCTCTTCCATTGAGCCTTGGTGGCTCCAGACCTCCCCGTGGGTGGAACTGGGATTCCTGGAATCTCCACCATATTTGATGCCACTTTGGACATGAGCTTTGGTTTGCATTTTCCCTTAAAAAACATGCTTTCATTATGCTTTTAGCACTTAACAAGAATGCCGAATGCAGGCTTTTCTCGGAGCAGCCCAGCAGCGTGCAGGCGCAGCCCCCAGTGCAGCCCAGGGTTCCCTGTCCTGCTGCTTCCCACGGGCTCCCATCCCACCACAGGTCTGCTCCACGCTGGGGCTGGTGCCAGCTGCCTTTGAGGCGTGGGGAGGGAGAGCCTGTTGGGGACTATTGGTGACAGATTAAAACCTGAATTCACAGCCAGGTGCTGAAGTGGCCTCTTCCTGAGGTAAAGGCTTTTGCAGCTTTACCAGTTAACTTTGAGCTCTCCTGCCTTTCCCGCTCGCAGGGTTTAGCTTTGACTTTCTTCTCCTTATCTGTCACTAGAGAGTAATTGCCCCTTTCATAAGGACCTTGCTTTAACCTTGAACAGCAGTTCCCGTGGCACCTGATGTGCATTATGAACTATATATACTGATGAAAGAGTGAGGTACAGTCCTAATGTCTTCCTTGATGTTTCCTTTTTAAATCTGTTTCAAGGAGCCCTTTCAGATGGGACATAAAAGCTCTCCCATTATTATAAAATTCCTTATG
Source organism: Chamaea fasciata (assembly GCF_029207755.1). NCBI lineage: Eukaryota > Metazoa > Chordata > Aves > Passeriformes > Sylviidae > Chamaea > Chamaea fasciata. The sequence continues at coordinate 4,099,025 of NW_027094091.1, read as the reverse complement.
AAATATTTTTGTTTTGAAAAAAGACATATTTAGAATAGCAGGGTAAAAGCATAGTCTTACCAGGCTGAAGCTGCAATATCCAAGCTGTTTCCAGTTGCTCTTATCTGTCTTTTCATCTGGTTCTAAACATGAAATGGGCATTTCATTATTAAATGCATAGAGAGCCTTTCATTCTGGGGGATACTCCTGTACACACTTCAATGGGGATTTTTGCAGTATGTGGTAACTTACAAGCAAAAGGTAGATGTTTTTATGACAATACTCTGTCGGGGAGTGCTGCAATAGGATTCTATACTGGAGGGGGAGAATTCTCCTTTCAGGCCGTGGTTGAGGAGACTCACTGAATCACAGCACGAGTGAGGTTGGAAGGGACCACAGTGGGGCATCTGGTCCAACCCTGCTGAAGCAGGGTCAAGCCAGAGCACATGGCACAGGATTGTGTCCAGATGGTTCTTGAATATCTCCAGTGAGGGAAACTCCACACTCTCTCTGTGCAGTCTGTTTCAGTGCTCAGATTTTCTTCCTCGTATTTAGGTGGAACTTCCTGTGCATCAATTTCTGACCACTGCCTCTCGTCCTGTTGCTTGGCACCGCTGGGCAGAGTCTGATCTATCTTCTTGACACCCTCCCTGCAGATACTGACAGACATTTATGCAGGCCCCTCTCAGTTCCAGGCTGAACAGGCTCAGCTCCCTCAGCCTTTCCTATAAGAAAGACTCTCCAGACCTTTCATCATCTTTGTCACATTCTGCTGGACCCACTGCAGGATCTCCATGTCTCTCTTGTCCTGAGGAGCCCAGAACTGGACACAGCACTCCTGATGTGTCTCAGCAGGGCTGAGCAGAGGGGCAGGGTCACCTCCCTTGACCTGCTGGCACTGCTCCTCCTAACGCACCCCAGGACTCCATTGGCCACCTTAGCCCCAAGGACACACTGCTGGCCCACGGAGAGCGTGTGTCCACCAGGACCCCCAGGTCCTTCTCTGCAGAGCTGCCTTCCAGCAGGTCAGCCCCCAGCCTGTGCTGGTCCATGGGGTTGTTCCTCCCCAGGGGCAGGACCCTGCATTTGCCCTTGCTGAATTTCAGAAGGTTCCTCTCTGCCCATCTCTCCAGCCCATCGAGGTCCCTCTGAAGGGCTGCACAGCTCCCCGGGGCACTGGCCACTCCTCCCAGCTTTGTGTTTGCAGGGATCTTGCAAAGCAGGCATCTGTTCCTCCATCCAAGTCACTGATAAACAAGATAAACAACTCGGGGCCCAGTGCAGTACCCTGGGGACACCACTGGTGACAGGTCTCCAACTGGACCCTGTGCCACTGATCACGACCCTCTGGCAGTTCTCAATCCACCTCACTGCCCGCTCACCCAGAGCACAATTCCTGAGTTTGCCTATGAGGATGTTGTGGGACACGGTGTCAGAAGCTCTGCTGAAGTCACGGTAGACAAAATCCACTGCTCTCCCCTCAGCCATCCAAGTAGTTGTCCCTTTGTAGAAGGCAGTCAGGTGGTCAAGCTTGATTTACCTTTAGTGGATCCATGCTGGCTGCTGATCACCACCTTGTCTTCCATGTGGATACGTGGCCTACACTGACAGGAATAAAACTGCGTTGCTGTTCTGGAGCAGGTACCTTTCTGTGCTTGCACCCAGGGGCAGATGTGAGTTGGCTGTGGCAGCTGCTGGAGCTATCTGTGGATACAACCAGAAATTCAGAATTACTTTGTGAGTGGAGGGCAAGGAGAAGGCTCCTAGGCTTTCTGCCTCAGCTAGACTTGTAGGAAAAGAAATGGGTGCAGAAACTAAGCTTTATTCAGCTTACAAGAGGAAAGCTGCAGAACTGCCAGAAGTGCAGAAAAAGGAAAAGCGAGAAAAAGAGTAGATGTGTTGTTAAGGGTAATGAGCAATGCACATTCTCTAGCAGGATTAGGATGGGAACAGGAATAGACTTGCCAAGCTAAGGGAAAATCCTATTTTTGATGAATGAAGGGAAAAAAATCCTTTAATGAGTTTTGATAGGAAAATTGACAAGTATTAACAAGAATCAGGAAAAAGTAGCAGTTAAATGGCCAAGCTATGCAAGATGTTCACAAATCTTCAAGATGAATTCAGCAGTGATTAAGGGGAATAAAAACTTGAGCAAAAATGCTGGAGAGTACTTGAACTTGTTGTTAGTTCACTAATGTCTGTGACCCCTGCTGATAGTGTTTGTACAAGTATAAACTGGGCAGATGTGAGCCCAGCGATCACTGCAAATGCTGCCCTTGCTACAGAATCAAGGCCAGGATGAGAAGCCCCAGTGAGGAGTAGGATGTGTTGCCAGAATATAACACAAGGATTCTCCTGTCCATCTCCCACAGCCTGCAGGACCGATGCAGAACTTCTGGGAAGGAAGGGAGAATGCAAGCAAAGAAAATTTATGAGGTAGCTCAGAGACATAATGGAAAGGGCTCTGAGTAGTGCTCCTGTGTTTGTGCAAAGGCAAGACAGAGGTCAAGAGGAGGAAGTAAAATGCAACGAATTCAGTTGGAGAAATGTGTTGAGACACAATTGGTGGCTTGGAGAATCGGATTGTACAGGTAGAAGCAGTGCAAAGCAGCAGAAATGATTGGTGAAGTGCAGAGCAGTGCCGTGTGCTTGGGGAAAGCAGCACTGCTGCCATCACCACAGTGGGCAGGAGGCAGAGATGGACACGTGGGGTCCAGGGGCTTCCTCTGCCTTATGGGAGAGAAACTTGCAGGAAGGCGAGCGAAAATCGAATGACAACGTGATTGTTGTGTGGTAAGGACAGAATAAGTGGCATACAGGATGTTTTGGAATTCCAGCATGCTGGGATTACAGGTCATGCCAAAAATACAGCACTGCTTAACACACGTGAAAGTAGAAACCTACCTACATTAAACTGTGGCATAATTGCTTTAGTAATACACAGCCAGACAAAACATACTAATAATTAATAGAACAGTGAAAGCAGCATCATGAATTCACTAGTTTCCTTGGGCTGGAAGTTCCTTTAGTCACCTCCCATGTGATGCAATAGCTGTACCTGATTAGCAAAAATTAAGTGTGGAGAGAAGGAAGCAGCACAGGAAAACAGATACAGCCCCTGCCTTTGGAGGGCACAGAGGTGAAGGCAGCAGCAGAGAATGGGGTTTTATGCAAGTTCTCCAGGGAACGGCAGGGCTTTCCCATGAAAAGCCTTCTTGACCTGAGGCCAAAGACTTCAACAAAGAAGAGACTTCTGCTCCTGATACTACCTTTTTTTTCCTCTCTTTTCTTCCCTGAAGAAAAAGAGGACTGGTGAGTGATCTAAGATTAAAGGTGCAGTGTTGCAATTTTGGGGCATTATGTCAGTTGTGAGAGATCAGACTGCGAATTAGGAAAAAAAAAAAAGTCAATTCAGAGGCATTACTAGAAACCCCATTATTAGAAAACCCAGACATAATCTTTGATAAACCCACGAATATTTGCAAAGCAAAAGAAATTCCCCAGTGCATATGAAAGCTTAAGAGACAGCAGGCAGTGCTCTGAGCATGATAAAAAATTAAAACCATTACAAGAGAGAGACCTGGGGTAGTATGTCCTGCAGAGCTAAAAGGCTGATCCCCAGGGAGCTGCAATGCAAGCCAAGCAGCAGCCCAGCTCTGGGGGAGAAAAAGAGGTAAAATCTGCCACAGATTGTGTTGTTTTGCTGCAGGTGTACAGCGTGGTCCAGGAGAGGAGGGCTGGCAGGGAGGGCTCCTTGGCAGGGGAAGCTGATGCTGCTGCAGCAGGAGATCATCAGCCTGAAAGGAAAATTGGGCTCTTGTGGAGCTGGATGCTGTGTGCAAACCAGTGTGAAGTTAGCAATACTGAAAGGCATTCACAGTCAGGAGACAGTAAAAAGATGAAATTCAGGGTTAGAGCTGCACGTTTATCCCTGCAGAGGAAAGATGGCAACAAGCAGTTGGTAACAAAATGGGGAAAGTTACAGTTTGCTTGCTAGGATGTTAAAAGACTGTGTGTCATCCTCCTGAATCCGTGGTGGAAAATTATTGCTGTGTCTGGGGAGTCTGAAGAGCAAGGAGATTGCTTAGCAAGGTAACAGAAAGTATCCAGAGAACTATTTTTCCTGAGAAAAGGGTCAGTCTTAGCTAAACTGACCTTTTAATGGTCAGTTTACAGGTACATACTTTTTACTGTCAGCACTGGAATTACTGCCCAGGATTCCTTGGAGATACATACCCTGTGGATGATTCTGTGCCTGATACCAGTGTCCCAGCCTTCCACTGCAGGCACTGGGATAGACACAAAGGGAAGACCGATGCAAAGAAGTCTGCGGTCAAATCCAAGCTCTGGCCACCTGTTCCTATGGCTCTACCTGCTTGCTGTCAGCAATATAAACCCTAGAAACACCCAGAGCCTTGCCCTGGTTTGCTTCCAAGCTGGGCTGCAGCTCTGGGAAGGCTGCTTTCACAGTCTTTCATACAGGGGAAATCGACAGAAGCCCTAAGTGATGAGGGGTGGAGAGGACAGCAGCTGCCTTTCATTGTGGTGCTGTGCTGGCTGGATTGTGTCCAGGCAGTTTGTTAGCACTGCCTACAGGTACCACTGTCCCTACCCTTAGTTACCCACTAGTAAATCTTCTCTGAAGCATTAATACGAGTTACTTGAACCTCTTCTGCTGCTTTGATTTAGCCTGGTTTGAGTTGCCAAGCAGCTTATTACACTTTGCACTAAACCCAGAGCAGCTGTGTAAGGCGACCCCCTGCCCATGCATCCAGCTCTGGGATGGCGGGCACCAGCCACTGCTGAGTTTGGATTTTGAAATGGTTTGTGAACCCCCCCCCAATCATGTCCTGGTCACCAGTGGATTGCTCCTGCTGAGCCCAGCAATGTGGCTGTAGCTGGGATGGTCTCCAGCCAGCTGCAGCATGGTCAAAGAGCTACATCACTCTGGTGTGGGGGGAATTTTGCCTCTAGCTTCAGTCAGCATTTCCAAGTCCTGTTAAACCTGAATAACCACAATCCAGGACCTTTGCTTCAAATGCATTGAGTGAAAATGAGGGTTCCCAAAGCTCTAGCGAAGTAAATTTGTCTATTCAGGATACTGCTTATGCACCAGGATATTTTTTTCCTTTAAGAGAGAAACGGATGCATATGGATTATAGTTGATAGTGTTAGTGTCTCAATTTTTATACTTTCACACACTTACCACTACAGATACTAAAAGGCTTGTGTGAAGGGTGCATTTACAGCTCTTCATTCCCAGGACTCTCGCAGGGACGTTTCAGTATGCAAAGTTCCCAACCCTCCCATATACCAACAGCCAGTGACTGCCAGGTCACATCCGCATTAAAAGTCACATTTGTTTTACATTAAACTTTGAAATCTTTAGTTAAACTAAAGTTAAACTTTGAAATCCATTTAATTACACTGGTGTAAAAGTGCTTGTGGATGCTCCTCTGTGCTTTAATTGAAATCTGATTTGCAGTGTTTTTTCTTTAGGAAAGCTGAATCTGTTTAAGAGTATCCACATGGGTTTGCAATTGGTTTCAATAAATAGAATTAAAACCAGGTTTTGCTTCAATTGCTGCAAGTTTTAATGCAAACAGGGCCTCTGCAAAACTGAAAATCCCCCAATTATTCTGGAGCGTTTCTCTCCCCTGTGAGACTGAACGTTTACATGTGTTTTCATGAGCGCAGTGTGGACGTTCTCCAGTACCCAACCTTTTCCTGAAACAAGCAACCTACTTTGAGTTTAGCAGCCTCTCCCCTGCCCCTGACTGGCTGTCGCCCTTCCAATCAGGCACAGAGGAAACATTTAAACACGCAGCCCCTATGCTCAGCCTCCCTGGCTCTGCTCAGAGCAGGAATCAGCCATGCAACTCAGCCCAGGTAAGGCCACACTTCACCATCCCAATTGCAGCCGTGTTACATTTAACAGGTCTTTCCCCTCTAAGTGCCCTGATTTACTCTTTGCCCCCTCAGTGCACCAAGAGAGGAGGAGAGTAAACCCCTCCTGTGCCCCAGGAAGGCAAAGGCACGGTGAGAGCGACTTGCACACAGCTGCAGCTTCTCCTGGTACAGCTCCCAGCAGCAGCTTTCCTGGATGAGAGCTGAGGGCTGGGGTGGGAGAGGCTGGGGATGGGGCAGGAAAGCTGCCAGGCGCTGTTGAGCCAGCCCAGGTCCTTATCCCACCTCTGCACAAGGCTGGTGAGGATCCTTTGGGCATGTGGCAGCTCCCCTGCTCACCCTCTGGTGCAGCTGGCTGCTGTTTTCACCAGCACTGCGTAATGCAGCGTCAGGGCTGCCACCCACGGATGAACAGATCCTTTGAAAATCCACGGGAGCCTGCACCTTCTAGAAACCTCCTCTCTTCCATTTCCACATGCTGTTAAATTACGCTGATGCCTAAGTGTAATCTTGCGGCTGTTCCCCGTGCCCATGAATTACTCAACGTGGCATGCTGGATCCTTAGCTGCAGGACAGTTTTTCCACTTGTTTGTTTTGAAAGCTCTTAAGAGCAATATACTATCAGCTGAGGTTTCTAATTAACTCTGAATAGCTAGTCTGCTGCCACTCAAGTGTAATTCTCATTAGCATCTCAGCTAACAAGCTTCAGTGTTTGCCCTCCTAATTAGCTTCTAGTTAGAAGTCTTTCCCTGTTCTAAGATGCGCTGTTGTTAATTGCACTTCCAATTGCTTTTACAGCAAACTCCTGAGAGACTGCTAAAGCTCTGGTTTGTGTAGCCTGGTAGAGATCAGTGCCTGGGACACTCAGCTGCAGGTTCTGTGTTCTCCTGTCGGAGTGTGTTTTCACCACATGTTACGCAAAGAGAAGGGGGGACAGAGCCACAGCTTTTCAATGAGGAAGTATTTTTTGCCTTTTAAACAGGTGGTAGAACTCGAAATGAGTCAGCTTAAAGCAAAGTACAGCTTTCACAGCTAATGCTGCCTAAATGGCTCTCCAGGGTTTCCCCCCACGCAGCTGTCCGTACAATGGCTAGTTTTCCGTGCCCGTGGGTTTCCAAGGGTTCCTGAGTGCCCCACAACATACCAAGATGCCCTCTTGCTGCTGATCCCCAAAGCCAGTTTGTCTGTAACCCGGACACAGAGTTTGTCAGGTTGGCTGTTCCTTCTGGGCTGCTGGCTCAGGCTGGTGTTTCTGTGGAATGCTCTTAGCACGGTTTGGTGGATGCCTGCGAGCTGGATTAACCCCTTAGTCCCCACGGCTTGGGAGCTCTCTCAGCACGGCGGGGTCAGTGGGCTCTGAGAGCTGTGCCCCTGCAGACCAGGGGCTGAGGGGAGCACGGTCGGGGGATGCCACTGGAGAAAAGTGTGGAGCATACAGAGAAAGGTGAGTCTTGAGCTTCACAGAGCACCTGAAGCTCTCAAGTGCTTGTTCCGTGGAAGTAAATCCGTTCTGCGCCTTTTCAAATCGCACATTTACTTCTCAAAGAGGGGGAAAATGTTGCTCAGCTTGTGAAGATTTACTAGTAGGCTCCTCACTCCAGACATGCCCAGACCCCACCCGTTACCAGCTCCTAAACTAAACCCCAATTTTTGTTGAGCCTTCTGAAATGGGTTTAACACATCCCGTGCATCCTGCTGCTCTGTGTAGGGTAAGAAGAGGCCTGCACTGAAACCAAATACTGAATTTTATCGTGGGGTGCCTGGATCCTTCTGCCTCGGTAACCTTTTCCTTCTCTTTTTCGAGATTGAGGAGTAAAGTTTAGATGTTACCAAGACAAAGTTAGAAGGTTGAGTCTTTATTTGTCTTGGCAGAATGACTGTAATCCTGTGATACTTTATCATGCTGTGACGGGAGGTTCTAGAGGACCCTTGCATGCAAGCAGAGCCCCCCTGAAGCAACATGCAGGTGTAAGGATGTGCTCCATCCATCCAATTATTGCATCCAATTAAATCCTAGAAAGAGAGAAATTCTGGTGATGAATATGCTTATAGTTCGTAACTCATTAAAAATTTAATTTAAGTATGGCATACTCACACTAATAGCAATAGATTTAATTAGTTATTGGTCCCTCAAATTTGCTTTAAAAAAAACATGTAAGAGCTTCAGATGGACCTGAGGTAACTGGGCAAGTTGAAAGGGGGAGAATGTGTTCACACAATGTTGCATGTCTGGTGCTGTTCATATCAGGTCTAATATTATGGGGCCAAATGATTCGTTATCATTTTTTTTCAGCTGTAAAAAGAAAATCAGAATTCAAGACACAGTCTTTGATGAGAAGCTGACTTTTTTTGATTTGACTTCCTATACCAATTAATGTGTTGGAAAGTGAGAGTAATGATGGTGAGCAAATCTCAGTGTTTGAATCTATTTCAGTTATGTATCAAAGAGGCATATTTAAATGAGCTGCTTAACCTCTGTTATCTGCAAAACTGGATTCCAAATCACAAATATGTCATTTACTGTGCTGTACTTTAGTTACAGATGGCACCATAAAGTGAAGCACGTGATATGATATAACTTTTTTTTAGAAGCTTTAAAGTAAAACTTGAGTTTGTGTTTAGGGAAAGAAAAGAAATATTTCCAAAGAAGGATCTGTAGAGTAAGTAATAAATACAGATTAAGACAAAGAATTGATCAAGGGTAGCAGACAGAAGAATTCAGAACAAGGGGTTTTTTGGTAAAGCAAGGAAAGGCACAAAACACTTAAGTGAAAGTTTTTATATATACAGTCTATGTCCAGCTACTGAGGGGCTTTACTTTCAGGGGAAAAAAACCTCCAAACCAATCAAAAGAACCCTTTTACATCAAAATTGTGCAGATGCTACCACCATATTAATGTGAGCCATCAGACATGAATTTGTACATCCTGCACATTTTATCCATTTGTGGTAATAAAGTTATTCCTTCTTCTAATAACGTCCACTTTGTGAGGGTTTTGTTGCTCCTTATTTCTGGGGGAAAAACCACCAAAGACTACCAGAGCCTGGGCAGCAGGCAACTACTACAACTGCTACAACTACTCCCCTTGCAAATTGCTGAACAGATAAAGCCAAGTGTGGAGAGCGTCTCATGATCTCTATCCTCTTTTACACGGTCTGCCCCAAGTATTTTTGTCATTAAATCAGTTTATGCAGTGCTGGCTTATTGCCAGATTTGTCATATAAAGTGTTTTTCTTGATGTGATTATAAGCTAAATTGGTGTCATGATCTTTTTTCTTAAGGCAAGCAATAAATTAAATTGTGGGACAGAAAAATGGTGACAAAGTACCATTTATGCTGACAGCATAGAAAGAGTAATGTTGAAACAACCCATAAACACACTGATTGAGTAGGTCCCTCTACCTTGACTCCATTTGGTTCAGAAAATGCTCATGAGGTTTTTTGAGTCTGGAAATGGAAAGGATCTTGTAATCCTAATAGTTCTTTCTTCTAACAAGACTGTGATCCAGACCATTTCTTACAGCAGAACAGCCTTTCTGCATAGATTGTTAGAGAGGGCATCTCCTTAATTATTTATACTACACATACCAGGTGTGCTGATTATGAAATTTCCCTTGAGGCTCCAGAAGGAAATGAAACCCTAGCAAATGCATGAGATAGTGGAACAATGCTAGAATCTCCTGGATGAAAATCAGTCATCCGTGCCAGTGATCCTCCTTACAGTGGTTTTTAGAAAGCATTACAAAAGCTAATCTTCTTAGGCTTGTCATCCAAACTATCCTGGAGGTGTGAAGAAACTGCCCTTCCAGGGAACTTCAGCTGTGGGAAACAAAGGAAAGAAAGGCTAGAGGAACACATTTCTTGTCTCATGTGTGGAGGTGGCAGTGTTGATATTGATGTTGGCTGTGTTTGTAATTGGTATCATTGCACGGTGGTGTCTGAAACATGGTCATGAAGCTGTCTGGAAAACTCTACGCCAAAATGCTGGCTGAGAAAACATGAGGAGTCTGTTTTGGAAATATGGGCTGCCCTTGCCATGGGAAGTGGAGCAATTTAATTTGGAGAAGAGGCTGGTGTTTGTTTGAGATGCTTGTTATCCAGGGGGATCAGTGAAGTCCGAGGGAAGAAAGGGCTTTTCTCTGCAGAGGTAAATGGAGAAATACCAAAGACACTGAACTGAGGATCAGAAAAGGAGAAAGACCTTGATGTGAGAGACAACAGGGAAAGCAATGCAGGAACGGGAAACAATATAAAATTGTTCTGTGATTCTGTGATTTAATGTAATGGGGAGAAGACAGTGCTGATTTTAACCCAGAACAATGTGCAATGACCGTGACAAACTCAGTTCTCTTGTCCCTGTGCCAACGACACAGTTTTTAAAAGGTGGAATAGGTAAATATATGAATGATTATATGAATTTTGCTGTTCAAAGGAGCAGCTAAAAAGAGAACAGGCAGCTGGTGAGAAGACTATAATATGAGCCCAAAGAAGCGTGCATCCTCTTCTATCGAAAGGATTGGGGAGGACTCTCTGAAAAGCTGGTGTTGTTCAGTAGAAGAGCAGACTGATGTTAGGAGTGCAAAGACATCTTTCAGAAAGTGGAGGTTGTGTTTGAACGGAGAAAATAGAAAAGAGCATACAGGCAAGTTAAATAAGGCAAGTTAAATAAGGCAGGTGAAATCAATTTTGAGGTGCATCTTGCAAAACTCAGAGAAACAATGAGAAAACCCCTTCAAACACATGAAGGGTAGGGAGTCTGTCCATCAGCAGGCTTGATAGGCAATTGCAGTGTAATAAGAGCACTCAAAGTACACAGGGCTGTTACAGCAAGGCTAAATAAATCTTTGATTTGCTGTTCATTATAAAACATCTCAGGGAGCTCTCTTTTCTGGAGAATTTTGGTATCTGAAAGCATCTAAAAGTGTGTTTTAAACTGAAGTGTCAGCAGAACAGGTTTAGAACAATTGGATAAATGCGTAATACTATTGATAAAAATAGGTGGTAGCCATGGTAGCCACCCAAGAGTCCCAAATGTGGAGTTTTTAAATTAATGGTTTCCTTTGATATGAACTAAATAATTGATGAGGCAAGTGAAGGTGGCAAATGATGTTTAAAGGGCTGCATGCACTGGTAAATCAAGCCTGCCTTGGTCAAATTTATGGAAAATGAAATGAAGGCTTGTAAATACGACATTTTGGGTCAATGTAAAAATGAATTTTGTAGAAGGAAGCTGTCACATATCTGTGTACTTTGAAGCCCAGCAGCCCTTGTGCAGAGGTGATTCAGTTCATAAGGCATAGCTGGACTTCCAAGGTCCCTTATCAATAGTCATCAAATCCCCTAAACAGTCAAGATATAAAAGGGACTGTGTTCCTGTAGTTTTGAACTGGTAATTGTTCTAATTAGGTAAAGGTAAAATAGAAGGTGGGGACTGAGTCATCCTTTTTCAAATTGCAGGACATCACCAGCTGGCAAGAATCTCTGTTGGTTTCTCTTTTGTTAAATTAGTGGAAAAAGGAGAATTGACAAACTCACCAGTAAGAAATACTCAGGTTAAAATTAAAACTGGCTGTGAATATTCTCCATTTTGTCACCTAATCTAGACATCTGCAAAGTAATCCAGAAAGGGGAAAAAAAACCCCTACACAGGCATCCACAGAGATGTCACCATTCAGGAAAATGTCTTGTCACTGTGAGTAGTTCTTGGGAGGTATCAGCTCAATCCTTAGGAGTGATCAGGATGATAAATAGGATGTAAAAGACTTGAAAGAAGACATAAAATGAAACCAAAAAAAGGTTTGTGTGTAAATCCACAATGTGCCCAAGTGTTGCACAGTGTAATAACTGTGTCTTGAATACAGGAGAAGTAGAAATAGGACATACGAAAGCTGCAAGAATGTTCATAGGCACAGAGGGGTTTCTCTGCCAAGAAATTTAAACACAGGTTGGAAAGGACCCCTGGGATCACCGTGTCCAGACTGCTGCTGGCACCACAGCACAGCTTTTTCATTTGTTTCACGTGTTTCTCAAATGCTGCCAGAGAACTGTCTGGTCCCTGAATGCATAAAGCTTGTTCAGCTCTGCCTACATGTCAGTAGACAGCTGTCCTACTCTTGTTACACCACCTATTGTGCATTCCCCCCTTGTTCAGCAGTGTCACTCATCCTGAAAGCTGAGCTAGATTCTAAAACAATTTTCTTTTTGGGTCGCGTCTGAATTATCTATCATATCCACTGAAAAGCTGCCCAACTTTCCCTTCCCCATCTCTTTTATGTTTGTGAAAATCCTTTTTCGTATTTATTTTGACATCAGGGAAGGGAAACATTTGAGTTTTGGCATCTGTGGGACATATGGGGAGAGGTAAGCGTGTAAAGTGTCTGATGTCTCTGCTGTTTCCCATAGTCCTCATTAAAGGAAGGAAGGTACAGAGGAATTTTTTTTCTCGTACTGTTCAGAGAGGTGGTTGAGATAATCACTGGGAGAGAAGAGTCCATGGTTGTTTCTGTTGCAGAATAGTTAGGCTTACAAAATCCCCCATATAGCCATAGTTAAAGGAATTCCTCCCTTTTATTAAATCAGTTTTCCTTACTTTATCTGAGAAATAATTCCATACCAGTGAACCACCTTTTTTCCCCATACTGAAAATGAAGTCTGTGCAATAATGAATCAGTCATAACAAAACCACTACCTCATTGTGGCCAGATACAATTTTAATTGAGGATGTCTGTTTTAAGTGGGCCAAAGTTTTTTTATAGAATTCACGTAGGAAAAAAACCCACAAAACAACTTCTTTCATTTTCATTTCTTGATGCGTGTTATTTTCTTGCTTGTAAAGTTCTCGAAACACATCACAAATCAGTGGAATATGCCTTCAGTGATCCACAAAACCATTTTACATATATACTATTACAATACATCCTAGAGACTGTTCTCTGGGAGTCTGGGAAGGCTCTGGGCACTCTCTGACTGTGAGACTAGGACTATGTCTGAAGAGAAAAGCTGAGGTACTGCCCTGGTCCATGGAAAAGACATTTGCAGTTCTGGTGCTGCTTCTTGTTTGAAGCACGCAGGTTTATCTTGGTTAGTGCCAGGCCCAGAAAAGGCGTCCATTTGGATCAAATCAAATAATACTTAGAATTCGATGCATTTGTTCCAGAGGCCATAGCAGTCTCCTGATGAACCACCCTTTCTTTCTAGGGACATAGGTTAAATCTGAGTAGAAGCTGTCTTTTTTAGCATTCATTCGGAGCTTCTGCTGCTTCTTGGCTACTGAGTGTTGTACCAACAACCAATCTCTAGCTGATGTGGACCATTTTGGTGACTGACTAGAGGGGATATTTTCCCAGATTTTGGCTGTATTTTGCAACCAGAGAGGGGAATGTGTCAGTGACGAAGCTCTGCAGTGAATGTCCATCTCACTGGAATATCTGCCCGGGAGCTGGGCTGAAGGGTTTGAAGGTGTCAAGGGCTGGCATGAAGGACAGGCTGCTGAGTGCCGTAGGAGAGCCCCGCGGTGCTGTGTGGGAGTGTTGGATTTTCCTCACATGACCTTTGCTCCCTTCCACGTTTCGGGGGAATGATGGTGGTTGGTCTGAGAAAACAAACTGAGTCCAATCAGTGCTGAGCTCCAGGGCCAAGCAGGAAAATACTCGACTGAGATGTTGTCCTGGTTTAGTGCAGATTTGGGAGGAAACCTTCGAATGGGGTTCCTGTGGAAAACAAACCCAAACGGCTCCTCCCCCAACCAGTCTGGGAAAGAGCTACCTTGGAGAAAAGTGGAAAAAACTATTTATTTAACAAACCAAGTGCCCACAAGCATAAAAAAAAAAAAAGAATAATATGAAACAGTAAAACCTCTTGTTGCTCTGAGGTGAGATGGTAAGTCCAGAAAGTCCTTGCTGTGGGTAGCTCAGCTCGCTCCGTCTCTTACCAGTCCCTCTGAAGGCCCAGGCCCCGCTGGGCCGCAGGTGCCGGCTCCCGGTGCTCCTCTGGGTTTTCAGGCCACAGCAGGTTTAAACAGTCCCGGGAAAAAGGAATAAAACAGTCCAGGGAGCTTCTCTGCCTCAGCTAGCCAAGGCTAATTAAAAGCAAAGGAGATCTATGTTCCGCTGCTGGTCTGTGCTTCCTACGAGCCACAGTCCAGGAGAGGAACGTTTAGGAGTCGGGCATTTCTCCTTTTCCCTGCTTCGCCCTCAGAACCAGTCCTCTAGGCACAGAACTCAGTATACAGCACAAGCAGAACAGATGACTGGGGGTACAAGCGTCACAAAGTCACCCTGGCACAGACGTGAAAGAGGAGGAAGGATACAGGGCGACGAGAGCTTGGTTGCGTCTGAGTGAGGGCTGGTGCCGGTACCGGCCTTGGGTGACACCAGCCCTTGCTGGGAGAGTGACACGTGGGCACGAAGGCTTGCTTTCCTCAGACAGGGATTCGGAGGGAGGGGATGGTGTGGGCAGCAGGGCTTGCTGCAGTCTGCATTCTCTTTCTTTGTGGTGCAGAACGCACGCGGACAGAGAATACAGCAACTGCGGTGGATGTCGGGCGAGGGCTGATCTGCACCTTGGTGTCCTGTGGGGGGGAAAACAAAAAGCCTGAGCTCAGATATCCCCTGTGGGGTGTGGATCTGTCCTGTGAAATGCACGTGGGAAATCCTTCTCAACAGCCAGAGCGTACTGCTCAATCAAGGTGAGCATATTTAGAGAAAGTATTAGTTAACAAAAGCATAACCTGACCCTGATTTAGGGCCAGTAAGACCGCGCTCCGTATTGGCATGTGATATAATTAATTCTTTGATATTTGATTAAATAATGTGATAGGAGGAGGATTGGCTGGCATTGCTCTCCAAAAGATGAAAGCAATATTAAACTTTGTAATGCTCCCACACCGCTGCAAACGCTGAAAAAAATAGCTCTAGCAAGGCACTGGAGACACAACAGTGTGGTATTTCTTCTGTAGCCATCAGGTGCTTGGCCGGTCGGATCATAAACTGTGTCTATGTCCTCATGTTCAGATTTAGCAAAATGCAGGATTTGCTCTTCTTTTTCCTTAAAATGGAGGAAGAAAAAAAAAAAAAAAAGGACCTCCAAGGAATTTAGTTTCTGTGCAACTGTGTACTTTTCCCTAACACAAGTCTCCCCAACACTTTGTGATGCTCTAGATACAGGATATCAAATTCCAGCAGCAGGTGTGTTCAGAGCTGCGGGGGTCCAGTGAGGAGGTTGTGTTCCTTGGCAAAGATTTTTTAATTATCACCTTGCTGAGGTGAGTGGGAAATCCTGTCTAAAAATCATCAGCGTGGAATGACAGAGAATTTTACCTCTCACTTTCTTATTCTGTGGGAGGAAGTGTAGGGCACTTGCTGTTCACTTTTAATGCTTCTGGGTAAACTAATGACTGTGTCATCGAGATGAGTCTGAAATCTAAATCAAAGTCTTGTGTCAGGTTTTATTTCTGAATGGGCCTCAACAAATTCTGGAGATCTTGTACACATCTACCTACAAAACTATCTTGCTAAATATCTAAAACGACTTGCAAATATTTCCATTTACTCAGCCTATTCATCTATCCCTATTTAGAGGGATACCTCCTGTTTTGTCAAAAAGCGCCACTTTTCTACCTCATACCTCCTATTTTTAGGGTTAGTCTGTTTATGCGAGATTAAAATCTGATTTTTTTCCTCAGACTACTTATTTGCAACTTCCAAATAGTGCTGCCTGCCCTTCTCTTCTTTCAAATGCATATCTAAAGGACTGGAAGAAACAATGAATTTGAAGAAAATCAGGCTCACAGTATTTAAAAACACACATGTAGACTTGCTCTTTAATTAAAGCCTTTTTCAAAACAAGAAAATGTAGAGCTAGCTGATACTTTATTGTGTTGGGTTGTGATGGAAACACATTGGCTAACAGCTGCTCTAAAAATTCCTTTAAGAAGTGCCTTTAGTTAAACTTTTGCAGCTAAGCTCTTAGTTTGAGAATGAGGAAGGTGCAAGAAGCTAACTAGGCACAAAATCATTGGGAAAACTTAGAAACTTTCTGTAGCCTATTGTACACCAGAGAGTTTTATGATCTGCTTAGCAGTCAAGGAGCCCAGGCTCTTTTTAACCTCAGCTTAAACAACCGCTTAAAAATTCAAGGTAAAAGCACTTCAGTGGTGATAAGAGAGATTTTAGTTCAACATTTTAACCCCGAAGTAAGGTTAGGACTTCAAATGGTTGGAACAGATGTTGTTTGCAGGATCTGGTTCCCTCCACAGCGCTTTTCTTGCTGTCTGCTCAGACTCCTGGAGACCCTTTTCCTTCTCACGCTGCGTCCCGTGAGCAGCTCCCACACTCTGCAAGCTCCAAACCCGGCCAGGTGAGTCAAACCTGCCCCTGCTGCTCAGGTCTCAGCTCACAGCCTTGCACTTGCTGCTTAAGATACAAATGATTGGTGTGGTGGTTTTCATATAATAACTTAATAGTTTTAATACTCATCTCAGAAGTGGTCGAACTCGGGTTTGGGTCCTCCTTCTCCCAAGGGATATTCAAATCCACCTGTCCCTTCCCAGGCTGTAGGCAACCTCTCAGCCCTTCCTATTGAAGTTGTGCCATGGTGCAGAGAAGGAGTCGCAGACCTGGAGAGGAGAAGCAAGTGGGGGCCTGACTGTTGCCTACCTAAAGGCAGGTGGGGAGCAGGTATCTGGCAGCATTCCCAAGGCTGCTTACTGTATAATTTGCATTAAAACATCTCTGGATAAAAATCAAAACCAGCCCTGGAGGCAGAGTCCAAACCCAGTGCCTCTATCCACAGGGAGAGATTGCAACCACCTTGCCCTGGCAGCAGATGCTGTTTTGGGGCCACCCCAGCCACACCCTTTTCCCCCAGCCACATCTTTAAATGGAACTCGGAGTGTCTGCTCCTCACACGGACACCAGAGCCAGCTGAGGAGAGCTGGCCCTGCCCACCGCTCCCCAGACCCGAGGGGGCTTCACAGGCATCAGTGCTGGGAGGTTCAGCTTGGCCACAATGTTTGGACCTCAGCACGGAGGAAAGAAAACTTGAGGTACCCAAATACCTTCTTTTGGTGAAAAAGTTGGTTTCCTGTGGACTGTTAGACTGGAGGAGGGGAGAAATCATGGCTCCTTTAGCTCTGCATTTGAGACTTGGAATTTCCTGTTGTGGTACTCTTCAGGTCCCTGTGTGGCTTTGAGGACCTTGCCTGAAGTGAATTGAGGGCATTTCATTGTGAGATGTGACTGAAGGACATGCAAGGTTAACTTCAGCTGCGCAGCGTCCAGTTCTCTTTTGAAAATTACTTCAGTTTCACAGTCATTTAGAAGCATTAGAAATTTTCCCCTTTGCTTGTCTCTGCCTTCTCTTTGTGTAAAATAGAGATTACAGTACCTTCAGGACCCACCATATGTTAAAGAAAGATTTGTGATCCTCTGAAGGACAGCAGGCTGAGCATTGAGTGTTACCTTGCTAATGGAAAAGTTGTGCAGGTGAGAAAAGTTGGGAAAAATTAAACCTGCTGGTGCCCTGGGTGAGAGTGGAATGACTTTTTTAAAGAGACATCTTTGGTTGGCGGTGGTGAGATGTGCAGATGAGAGCGTCTGTCATATTCTTTAGGCTTCAAGTGAGCAGCTTTCAGCACACAGGAATGAGTTTGCTGAAGTCTTACAGGTTACTTATGACAGGACTGGGGAATGGGGAAAGCCTTTGTTGGTGCGGTTTGAAAACTAAACCAAACCCACCTCGCTAGACCTTTTCAAGATAGCCCTGGCAGAGTGTGGGTGACCCTTCTGGGTTGGTAGGAGATGTCTCCTCACTGCCCTCCCCACACGGTGCCTTGTCCTGCCAGACTCTCTCTCCCCAGATGCGAAGTTGTGCTCTGGGTCGGTGATCTGCTGTGAGGAGCCCTGCGTTGACTTTAAGGCTCATGGAGGATCTTCTGTTCCAAGGACAGCAGGTACTGAAGCTTTTTTCCCACACCATAAAATTCGTGCAGTTGTAAAAGTGCAGGTTTGTGTGTTCAGCCTGTACTTTCCTTCTGCTCCTCTGAAAAGCCGGGGAAGGGAATGGAGCCAAGTGGTTCAGGGCTGCAACTTCTGAGTGCCTGGAAGGTGCTGTGTTGTCTTCTCTTCAGCCAGAGGAGGTCAAGTTGGTCACAGTTTCAGTCCCTTGTAGGAGTCACTTCACAGGCTGGTACCTCCTGGGCAGAGGAGCCCCTGATGTGACACCTGCTCCCTGTGATCACTGACCTGAGTTTTCACAGGGTTTAACTGGGCAGTGCTTTGTCCCTGAACCATTTGATTCCTTCTGTTGCACTGGCTCTGGGGGTGCTCTGTGGATGGACCATTTCCGAGATTTTAGCCTGAGGGCTGGAGGGGTGCATTTTAAAATGTATTGACTTTTTTCTTCATGGTTTTAAGTGTCCAGCAACTTTTTGTGCCTCAGGGGGGACAGGCCTTCTTGCAGCTCCTTATTGGACTTAATATTTCCCCAATATTTTACCTGCAGAATTCCCTGATGAGGACATTGCTTTAAAGACAGGCAAAGTAATTTCTTTTTTATGGTGATGCTTATGTGACACTACAGGACACAGAAAAACAACTTGTGGCATCCAAGCATGGTTTTGATTTTTAGTAGTCTTGCTTTTGTCCTGATATGGTGCAGTCTGTAAGGACTTGCAATGCATTTCTGAGTTTTTTGAGGGAAAATACAATGCTCTTCCACTTTGTGAGGTTTAATGTGCCTATAGAGACCTTTCCCTGCGCTCTACAATGAGGCCTGGTCCTGCTTCAGCTGTTCTTTCTTCTCCTCTTCCAAGACTTACCTGGGAATAGTTACTGTTAGAAAGCAACCAGGTAAAATAATGCTCGTGTGTGTGTGTGTATATATATAAGTATAAAAACTGTGTGTATTTATATGTGTGTGTATAAATAAATAGCAACACAGATGTTGGGTCTCTGTCAAGTTCAAATGAAAACCTTTTTCACAAGATTTGCTTACAGTTTTACTGTGGTTTCATACTGAATTGAGCAATTGGGAATGAAAGAGAGTTGATTTTTTTTACCATTTCTGAGCGCACTGCAATCATATTACGTTAATAATCTAAAACAAAGCTGATCTTGCTTTCTCATATTGAAAGTATTGAGAGGCATCTAAATTATCTCAAAAGTGAGAGTGATGATTCCAGAAACTTTGATTCCAGAAACTCACACCGCCTGTAGTATTTTAAATGCTTACATGGAAACTTTATGTGATGCCTGCCTTAAGGAGTTCTCACTTCTAAGATAAAAACAACATAGGGAGGCAGAGTAGAATATAGCACAAAAATGTTTCTAAAACATTTACAGTAATGAGATATACAAAATACTCTCAAAATAATCCTGATAGTTCTGGTGACTGATATTCAGGGTACTCTTTTACGGTAGAAGAAGCTTGAAAACGTGTATTTTTTTCAAACCAAACACCAGTAACTGTAAGTCTGATCCTGCTTTTGGGACCATGAATTTTATTACTGAGTGAAGTGTCTGGTTTTCCCATTCCAGGAGGTGTTTTCTGGTACTTCAAAACAAAAAAGGATTTTTGGACCTTTCTTTCAGCTTTCATATCTGGATGAATGACTCTTTTAACCCTGCAAGGCTCTGCAGAAAAAGTACATTAATTTTTTTCATCTGGGGGTCTGCCATGCCCCAGTGGTTATGGCTTTTACCCCGAGGCTGGAGGAAGCCTGGATGTCAATTGTTGTTATCTGATAGCTGTGTACAATACCCAGAGAGGCACTGGGTGGATCAGAGGTCAGGGATGAAGCTACAGATTGGTCAGCGAAAGAATTTGGCTATTGTGGAAGCAGGTTAAAGCAGGGATCAACACAAGCTACAGTGGCTGGTAATTGGTGGCTGCTTGTGGTATTCTCCAGATTTCAGGCAGAGAAGATCAGAGAATTCCACAGGAATATTTTGTGTAACATGGAGCAGCTCTTGTCAGACTTGCTCCTTTGTTTTCAGGAAGGCAGGATGTTATTTTGGAAAACGCTTATCGCCATTTTGCTAGGCTGGTTTTTACAGCCAGAAGAAATGGATAAAGGTTGGTCTTGTCTCATTTGTAGAGAATGTCTGAAGCTCTCATTTCTCACATGTGTGTTGGGTTGTCCAGTCACTCCAGCTTGTGTTCAGTGGTCCTGCCAGATCAGCACTTCACTGAAGTTCTCCTTAATGGATTTGCAAAAAGTGATAAAACGCTCCAGAAGAGGCCTCAAGGAATGATTAGTTTAATCTTCAATTAGTTCCTGCTGAGACTTGATGAGCAATCATTTGACAGAGTAGGCATGGGCTTTAATATAATCTGCCTGTCCAGTTATCATGAAGCGCAGTGTGCAGAGAGGAAAGAAGCTGCAAATGGAAAAAAACGTGACACAAGCAGTGAATGTTTTAGACTGCTGCCTGTGATGCATTTTTGGTCTGCTTGAGTGGCTTCGGCCACTGGGACGTTGCTACCGGGCATTAAAGTCAGTGTGGGGAATATTTTCATCTGTGTGGCTGATGAGATGCTGACAAGAGGCAGTTGTCCTTTTTCTGCCCTTGCTTGGCAAGGTTTGTGGATCAGGCTGTTGAGCTCTTTTAAAACCACAGCAAGAGAGGAGCTAAAGCCAGTCCAAGTAGTTTTTACAATAAGGGGAGTGAGGTGGGGGGAGAACAGGGTTGACTTTTTAAGTCCTTTGGAGTTGGCCAATTGCTTCTAATAGCAGTTGCATGAGAGTGCCTCCCCGGGAAACACACCGTGTCCTCCTGTTTGCACAGAGAATGGAAAACACTGGCCACTAAGAGAGAATGAGACACTGTGCTGTGGACTGGTTTGATTTTCTGTAAATTGTGTAGTCTTGCTTCTCTGTGATCAGATGGTGGTTCCTTGTTTCTTTGTTTAGGTCCTTTGTCCCACTGTCATTAAAGCTGTATTTTATAACAAAAGAATCCCGACTTTCTGAGCAATTGAAGACTTGCTAAGAACATGGGGATCCTTCTGGCTATGCAGCAATCCGTCAACTGAATGTTCAGGGATGAAACCAAATTTGAATTCCCTGGTGCCATTCACATCTGCCACGGATTCCCTTCAGACAGCTTGTCTGTACTTGCATCTTCACACTGCCTGTCTCCTGCATCTGTGTGGTTTTAGGTTCCTTGCACTTCAGGTCTGCAATTCCCCCTCAAACATCCCAGTTAGGTTTCTTATTTAAGCTGTATATGCTTGGTCCCCTATGAAGCCCAGCTGGAGAGAGGTTCAGCTCTCCAGTACTGAAAATCTGGTCCGTAGCTCTTCAGTTTTGTTACTCTTCAGAAAAAATTTTGCTGACTTACTGGAGGCAGCTTTTCTGCCAAAAAGAAGTCATTTGAGTGCTTGCTGATCTGCCACAGGCAAACTGAGGCCAGTTAATCCATAATTTAAATTAATCTTTTTGATTGCACTTGCATGATTGACTCAACTGAGAAATGGATGATGACAGGTACACTGTCACTCTTTTTGGTGCAGTCTTAGCTTTGCTTGCATCCAAATCTGCAGCAGGGGAAGTTCAGGTTGGACATCAGAAGAGGATTCTTCACGGAGAGGGTGGTGAGTCACTGAACAGGCTCCCGGGAAAGTGGTCATGGCACTAAGCCTGGCTGAGTTCAAGGAGTGTCTGGATGATGCTCTTGGTTACATGGTTCAGTTTTTGGTTGTCCTGTGAATACCAGGGAGCTGAAGATCCTGATGGGTCCTTTCTCAGTTGAGACAGTCTACGATTCTGTGAATAACCACGTTGCAGTGGGTATTTATGGCCAAGCAAATGATGCTGTTTTCCCTGCACAGACCTACACCTGGGGCACATCCTCTGGGCTACAACACTGAATGCCACCTTGAATGAGAAGCACCAGGCAGGATTTTAAAACCATTGGTGATACTGGACAGCTGGTCGTGAACCTGGAGATGTTTGCATCCAAATGTGATTTGTGGGTGTGCATTAGTTCAGGAGAACTTATGAAAGGAAGCAGACGGGCTTCCTCAGGCTGGCCAGAATGCTCCTGTGCCAGCTGGGAAATGTGTCCTTGGGCTGTGGGCTGATGGGTTTGCTGGCAGCATTGCACTGCAGCCAAGAGAGGAAGTAAGGACACACTCCTTGGTTTAGTTTTAGCCAGAACAGTGGAAGATAATGCCTGGATCAGAGTGGCATGCTAAGGCTGGAGTGTAAACTGAACCCTGGTGGGTGGAGAGTGACTGGAGCAGAGTAGTGTGTGATAAACAGCAGAGAACCAATGCAAGGGGAAAACAGGTTCAAGAAGCCAGGAGTCAATGATGAACATAACAGCAATTGCAGTCCAGGCTTATGGTGAAGGCAGCAAGGGGAGATGCTGGTTCCTGAGGCAGAAAGCTGGCTGGAGGGGCACACTTGGATGTGACAGGGGTAGATGACCCCTCCTGGCTGTCTCTGCGATGACCAGGGAACAAGACTGTATCCGTTAAACAAGAGGGGTTGATGCCTTAAGTTTTAGCTTTCATGTTTTCCAGATTCTGTACTGCATTAGTATATAACTCTGAACTTCATATAAAGTGTTAGCAAGTTCTCTCCATAGTTTAGTTAGATAAAACAATCCTTTTCCAGCCAAGAACCATTTCAGGACACCATTGCAGCTTCAGGACCAAAAAGTATAAACAACAGAAAATTGAGGAGAGCAATCTAGGAGGATGGGACTTCATAACCTAAAGCTGTAATTGGACAATTAACCCCAATATGTAAATGGACCAAAACTTATAAAAGTGTGAAAATGTGTGACCCATCACCCATCTTGGGTGTAGCCTCAGCCAGGCTCTTGTACGGCCCAAGGTGTATCCTTTGAAGCCCTTTGAAATAAATACCTACTTTATTCCTTTAACACTGTCTAGCCTCTGTTCTAGGTAGCCTCTCAAGGCATCAGGATCACAGGACTGCAGATACTGCAAACCTCTGTTTTGGAAGGGGTAGTGTTACACATGCTTATTGCAATATATCTTTCTATGTTGAGATGGGTCATCCTCCTGCCTATCACGACACCTGAGAGTTGATGCTTAAGTTCCCAATCCTGTCTTTGTCTGGAGATGCTACCCAGTGTTACGGAAGCTGAAGAATTTCTGTGGGTCACCTGCACAAAGGCAGAAGTCATCCTTTTGGGGGAAGGATTTGCAAACACAGACCACACAGGACTTCACAGGCTCTATTAGTAGCTCTTAGGGGAACTTAACTCCCCTGAAACAGTTTGAGCGTGGCATTGGGAATAAAGTGTAGTTCACTTGGAAGATGTATATGCTTCCAATGTAAGGACATGGGTGCTGTGGGATGGGTGATGTTGCTGTCAGCCCATCCCAGAAATGCCATCTGCCTCTTACAGGGTCTCAACTTCCATTAGCAACCACTGAAGTAGATCTGCTCCTTTTCTGTCACAGCATGAGGGTACTGGTGAATTTGGTTTTACTTACCTTTTTAGCAGCTCTCAGATGAGGCAGGCTTTTAAGAATACTTTTAAGAGTACTGTCTGAACTTTATAGGTTGCATCACTTTTTTTGAATTTCCATTCCTGAGGCTGCCTTGCAGTAATACCCAAAACACCATTTACATTTTAGTATTTAAATATTTTATGAACTGATACGAAAATCTCCAGTGCCCTAAATATTTTTTCTGAAATATTTTTTTTTTTTTAAAATCTTTAAATTTTCCTCTGAGGGGCTCGAGAGCTGAGTGAACCCTTGTTAGGGGAAAGGGCTGCAGCTGGGGGTAGGCTTGGGTCCCCAAGCAGAAATGCAAGATAGAAAAGCTCCTGCCTTTCTCGATTTGGCAAACATATTTGGATTTTAATGCTTTTTATTTTGAAATCCTGTGGGTGATTAAACTGCAGAACAGCAGGAGCTAACCCCACTGCTATCCCCCACGGAGAGGAGCCGGTGCGAGGTGTTCCCCGGGAGCCGCTGGGCTCCCCTGGAGAGTGGCCGTGGGGTCAGGGCAGGGATGGCAAGGGGCTGCTCCGGCCTTCCCACGTCCATTGCCAGCCTTGGCAGGGAGTCAGGCAGAGACAGTGTGGGGATGCAAACAGCTGCGAGGTGGATGCAGCCGGCTGCCAAGCCAGTAGCAGGCTC
Organism: Chamaea fasciata; assembly: GCF_029207755.1. Lineage (NCBI taxonomy): Eukaryota > Metazoa > Chordata > Aves > Passeriformes > Sylviidae > Chamaea > Chamaea fasciata. The sequence continues at coordinate 4,075,012 of NW_027094091.1, read as the reverse complement.
TGAGCAGCGAGGCCGGGCTTCTGGCAGCGAATTGCCAGCAACTTGCACTGCAGTTCCTCTGAGGTTGCTGGAAAAGGGCCCGCACCGCTCTTCTTTCTGGAAGAACAGCGAGCTAAAAGCCGCTTATCCATCGCAGCTCCAGTGCTCGGTGCCACAGCGCTGCAGAGCCCCGCCGAGCCGAGCCCTGCGCCGGTGCCGCTCCCCGCCTTGGCTCCGGCTCTGCTCCAGCCGGGCACGGCCCGCGATAAGGGATCGATGCTTCCATCACCTCCCGCTAGCATTTATTGGAATACCGCTGCCTCTCACGCTGCTTTTAGCGAGGGTGACACCAGCAGCGTTCATTCTTGCCGGTGCACAAACGACGCTGTGTGCAGCAGCAGCAGCAGCCGATCCATCCAGCTGCCGTCATCTGTGTTTTCGTGACACGGCTTTTTCCTCCTGCCCTGCTGAGTCACGGCAACGGCACTCGGCACAAGGCGCGGGGCGGACTTGGTGCACAGCAGGGATTATTTTTCTTCTTTTTGTGATACATCTCAAATCCAAACTGGATTAACTCACGGTTTATGTCTAAAGCGAAGTGTTTAGGACAGGTTCTCAGAGGAATTTGCTTCTGGAAGAGCAATAGTTGCGAAGCATTGTAGGAGCAGTTTTTAATGAATCAGACACTTTTCAGCATGTAACTTGCTCAAATGTGCTAAAAAAACCAAACAAGGCAGGAGGACTTATTGACTAACCCCAGTAAGTAAGCAGGGCCAAAAGAATTTCTTTCAAGTGGGATTTGGGAAACCATTCATTGTGAACTGAGCGATTTTCATTGTAATATGATTTGTTGCTTGCTTGCCAGAAAAGGAGTATGTCTGATACTAGTACTGCAGAGTTGTTCCATATGCTAAGGAATTGCAAATTATTTCTTAAGAGTAAGGAAATCTAGGATATTCTCTGTTTGTTATAAATTGGGAGTATGACACATGTAGAATTGATGTGCTTTGCTTTCAATATTATATAACTAATTTTTTAATAATATGGCCTGTCTTTTCCTGTATGCTTGAAAATTTAGGAACATGTGTGACTCAAAGTCCATCTAGTTTGGCATCCTGCCTGCATAATATGGTAAGTGCCAGACGTTTGGGCAGTGATTACTTGTACCTTCTGGACATAAGGGATTTTTTTTTTCCCTTTCCAATATGCTAAACTAGGGTCTGTAGCATGAGTGTCTGTGTTTCTGCTAAACTTAAAAAAATAAAGTAATTTTAAAAAATCTCAGCATTATAGTTTTTAGTCTAATTACTATGAACATACCAGTCTGTACCTGGTTTCTCCAAAAAGTCAATTCTCTGGGTTCCCTGCAGTCCATGAGCTCCTTCTTCTAAAGCCCCATGTAATTCCAGTTCTCCCTCTTGCCTGCTAATGCTTCCTGATCTGACCACAAAAACTGCTGAAGCCTCATTTCCCAGCTTGTCTGCATTCACCTCGCTGTCTCTCGCCATCCTCTCTCCAACTGAATGTCGGTGCAAAGCTGGCTTCCATGGTTACTACTAAAATAGGCAAAGGAGATATTTTTGGTCAGAATCTGCCAGTTCAGCAAGATCAAAATGCTTTTGGGAAATGTTCTGAATACAGTGGAATTCGAGCAGGATGTTTCTTGCAAAATGAAATAAAAAAACCTCTCCAGCTTCCTCCAGGTCACCTGCACCTTCCCAGAACACAGTCCTCCTGGGCTGCCCAGTGCCCTGCGACACCATCAGGAAGACCTGTCACTCATCCCTGTGGCAGGGTTTTTGTGTGGAAACATTTTTTTTTCCCCTTGGTTTTGTTCTAAGTGTTGTCATACCAAAATCTTCTCTGCCCCAGTGAGGATGCCTTCCCTTCAGCCAGCCTCCTCCACAGCACCCATTTCTGTTGTCAGAATTCTGTGCAGGTGTTATTTATTTTAGATGTACATAAAAGCTATCTAGCCATGCAGTGGCCTTTGCTCAGTGATGTGCTGCTGTCCCTTCTGGTCTCTCCTGTTTGTTTCCCTTGTGGCATGTCCCAATTAAGTTTCAGGCTCTCTGAGGAAAGGGACTGCCCTTTTTATGTATCTTGAGACACCTACTGTTTTTCCTCAGCCTGAATAATTTTTTGTACTGTATTTGTAATAGACCCTCCTGCAGTTTGGATAGCTCTGGGCTTCCTTTGCAAATGCTGCTGTACTGTTAAAATTCCCTCACAGGCAGTAGGGTGGCACGAGCTGTGCCTGTGTGCAGCTCCACAACGCTGCCCTGATGGCTCTGTGTTCACGGCCCTATGGTTTTCTATCGCTTCTGAGCCTTTACAAACCCCCATGACCCCATCACCCAAGGAGAATGGCAGAGTGAACAGTGCATGGAACTTGTTGGAGTTCCTCAGCCATGCACTACTGCCTGCAAGGTGCTTCCCTACCTCCAGGTGAGCTCCTTGCTTCCAGGACTCTCCTGAGCACAGCAGCTTCATTGGTGGTTTAATGGAGGAGAAAAAAAGACAGCTTCTCCTCCTGATCATCTGTCCCAGCCTATCTTCTCTGGCCACGCTTTTCAGAAGTATTGGAAGAATATTTCCTCTCCCACAGAGTATTTCACAAAGTATTTCTTCTCTCATAGAGGATCATAGTATCACAGAGGACCCTGAGGTGGAAGGGATCCACAAGGATGCACCCCAGGACATGGATGTCCCCCCTGTCTGCCAGAGCACTGCTGACTCATATTCAACTTGCCATTGACCAGGACTCCCAGGTCCTTTTTCATAGTTGCTGCTCTCCAGTGTCTCGTTCCCCGGCCTGTCTGTACTGACATTACATTTAATCGTCTTTGCAAATTGCAGTAGGCAGCAATCAGAGATACTAAACCCATAATTCTCTGTAAGACTTTAGAAAGCAAGCCTTCTAGCTCAGTGGATAGCAAAATGTGGGGCAGGAGAGAGCCTCCCAACATGCAGCCTTTCTCAACTTACAATATCCCCCTGCAATGCAAACTCCAAATGCTTTTAGACAAACACACACACAGAGTACTGCACCCGTTTAAGCAGAGTTATCAAGGTGTGTCTGCACTGAAATTCCCAGAGAATGAACACATGCTCTGCAGTCACTGTCCAGTTCCTTGATTTGTTTTTACCCACATGTGTTAAGGTCCTGGTGGGCCAGACCAGAGGATTGCAAGGAGCAGTGACCACCCTGTGCTTTGGACAATCTTGCTTTTAACAGCTTGCCCCAAACACATGGGGTGAAAGCAGCTTTATTTGGTTGGTGGGATTTTTGTTTTGTTTTATGTAACCAAGACAATTTCAAAATAGTCTACTGAGGTACCCATGTGTTGTAGAGTTGGACCTGTGTCTTTGAGGGGTGATGCTCCTTCAGCAGGAAACTCCTTGTGGTGTCACTGCTCCAAGTTGGTGCCTAAAAGAGTATTTGCTGCCAATTGGTATCAAGACTCTGCTGAACCAAAGCTAATGTTCTTCCATTTCTAAAAATCCCTATAGGCAGTGACCTGTGTGTCAGCAATCCTGTAGACAGCTCCCATGGGGATTTCAGACACAGAAGTAAATTTTGGAGAAATTGGAGAAATCTCCTGTGTCCCAGTGGAATAAATTCTGTCTGATTTGCCCAGAAGTTTCTGCCTGACTTCTACCACACTCCCCATCAGCAGGATCGGACATGCTCTTCTGTAATCATGATGTAATGGCTCAGTTTGTGGGCTGGGTTCTGGTGCTTGGGTGACTGGAGCCGTTATTCCCCTGCAGGCACATGGGAAAACACCATTCCCTAAAACTTGGGTACAGGAAGTTTTATTTGGCATGCATTAGCCCACCCTTGCAAAGCTCAAGGCTGTATACACAGTCAGTTAGCACAGATCACCTGAGGTTTAGTCAACAGATATATAAGGATTAATGGAGTTGTCTAAACCCAGTGAGAGCAGCATTTAGAGGGGAACTTCATTAGATCCACAGCTGCAAATTATAAACCCTTCTACCCTGTTTGAGGTTTGTTATCTTTAGAGATCACCATGAAAGGTGGAACAGCTGTGAGAGCTATTATTCAAGCTGATAAATAATGATTGCAGGAAAGGTAGGGTGTTTAGACAGATGATATGAAGAACAGATTTGCAAGAGGATCATTAAATTCATGTTCTTCTGAGCTGGTGTGCATTGAAAGGAAAAGCACAAGTGAGATATTCAAGCACAGTGAGGTGTTCACAAGAATATCTTCTGAACTTGTCACAGCAGTGCCCATCAGAGGAGGGACCGAGGTGAGCAGGAGAGTGGAGAACAACTTTCCTATACAGAGGGAAGTCATGTACAAAGGTGTACTCAGTAGCTCTTTTATTTGTATCAGTGGTTTCCAAGACTTTAATACCTTTATTTTATTGATGAGAACAGTTGCAGCTTCAGTTGCTTGCGTGATTCTAGGTCTGGGGGAAGCTGGTGCTGGAGGGCTCTGCCATCAGGTGTCAGAGGGGAGTGCAGCAGGGCTATCAGTGCCTTCAGTCTGGCAGAGCTGCAGCTTGTCATGTCAGCAGTTGTTCTGGCTTCGGTGACCAGCCAGTCTTTGAGGTAGATGACAGATCTTGACTGGCCTTTAACTTGAGACGGGCAAGAAGCAGCCAAATGCTAATAGAGCTTCTCCTCCCAGTGTCCTTGTCCTGGGCAGGGACTGCTCTTGCTGACACAGAGCTGCTCTCCCCCTAAAAGGTTTGCTGGTCCTGTCGTAGCGGTTTGTCCCAACTCAGGGACCAGGGCAAGGGCTTAGTGATGCCTAGGGACTGCACAATCTGCAGGGCATCAGCAGAGAGGCACAGCCTGGAGAGGTGTATTTTCTCTCCCCTGGCTCTGGCAAAGACTGCAAGAATTATTTGGGGATAAAAAAAACTTCTCTTGCTTTCAGACCCGTGTAGGAAAACAGCCACTTTATCAACCACTTGGCACATGTGTTTTGGCGAGGCAGAGGAGGCATGTGGGGTCTCCATAATTATTATCAACGACTTTTTCAGAGGAGGGGGTAGAACCTGAGTCCTTGAAACTTAGATTCCCTTCAGGTGCTGAGAGGAGTGGAATAAGGGAGGTATTATTAGAAAGCATTTCTTTTATTTAACAGATGTTAAATAGCACTATGCCACTATATCAATCTGTCAAGTACACTAATAGGAAACAGCATATAGAAAAGTAGAGATGTGAATTTCACAGGGAAACAACTGCCCCCCTTCCCCTGCAGGATCCCGGGGTCTGGGGGCCGGCATGGAGCACAAGGAGCAGCCTCACATATGCCAGGCACATGTGGATGGACAGGGGAAGGAATAGTTGTGGACTATGACAGAAAAAACCTGGTGCAGCTGGAAAGGTTTTCACCCACTCTGTCCTGGTTGTTATACCTGAAACTCGATTAAAAATATCCTTAAAGCAGAGACCACACATAACTTTGGGTTTTGACAAGTTGTGTGTATCATGCTATGGGTTTCAGTGGTGTTAATCAGCATTTTCACAATAGAGGTGGTTTAAAGTCTGAGGGAGAAAAAAAACCCCTCTAATGGATATCTAAAGGTCGAAAAGCAAGCCTGGCTTAACAGCAGTGGATGTTAGTTCCAAGTCAGACCCAAACCCGTGGTATTTTCCTCTTGGACTCTGCGTTGCTTCCTTAAATTTGTCCTGGTGATCCCCAGTCACTGCCTGCAACCACAGGCAGCTGAGGTTGGTACGTTTTATTAAAAGAGCTGCCTCAAGCCCAAGGGTAAGTGACAGGAATTTCAAAGCAAAACAATAAATTAATAAAATGAATGTGTCATCAGCTGATCCTCTTCTGACCACCATCTGTCCCCTGATCATGTGACGTCTCCCAGCTGGCCACCCAAGAGACAAACCATGCAAGATCATCACCACAACATATGCTGCTATTTACACATTTTAAAAGGTAATAGTTGCTAGGCTGTCATATTAGTAGTTAAAAGCAGTTATTTGGAAGCTAGGGGATTTTTTTTCTTTATTTCTCTCCTTTTTATTTTTTCCCTTAGGAAGGCAGTGACTCAGCAGGTATATTTCTGACAGAGACATGTTCAGGGTTGGATCAGTGGAAGTTCCTATGTAAAGTATATGTAATTCAACCCCCCCATACCCCCACCTTGTTCTGTGGTATGCTGTTGTGCCTTTTGTAATATGCAGTAGAATAAATAAAACAGAAAGAAGGCAATGGTCCCACAAATGTCACTGGTGTACCTTTTAGGAACATTATGTGCTCTCTTTGCCATCTCCAGGATGCAAACCAAGCAGTGCGTTTTTAAACTATTGTTAAGATCAAGGATGTGGTTATGAGAAGACTTACAATTTATAGGATACTTAAGCATTAAGGATTGAGGCACAGAACATTTCCTGGGGATTAACGACTGACTGGGTGAGCCTCAGGCCATTAACCCCTGCCTGCCATTAATCTTCAGGAAATGCCCTGCACTGAGGTCGTTATTGCTGTTATATGGTGAAACAGAAAAATAATAATAAGAAAGGTCTGTGGATTATTTATTTATATTTTACATAACACAATTCTATTGGGACTGTAGGAAATGAACATCTTTCTGTTTAGCTGGTCGGAGTGCTGGAATTAATGCAGTTCCTGCATCTCACTCTTTTGTGGAAGATTATTGTCAGATTGCAGGAGTGTAAGTGGGGCAGGATTTGGCCCACTGCTTGTATTGCAGTGTTTAATACAATGAATAAGCCCTGCTTCTCTGATATAACTGCTGGCACAATTTAGCCCTATATAAAAACCAGCTCAAAATGCTTGTTTTACAGCAAAGCAATTTATTCTCAGTTCTAAGCATCTCACAGCCTTTTTTTAACTCGTTGAATAATCCTTTTAGGTTGCCCATAAAGCAGGTGAAATGCTTCTGCTGCAGTCCTAAGGCAGAACACAGGCTGCATAAATAGCATCTAAATTACTAGGAATACAAAATACACATACAGTAATACATACCTACAAAGGCAAATTCATACTGACAGGACTGCAGTGTGTGCTTATCAGCAGCAAAACATCTCGGGGAAAAAAAAAAGTGGCTTTATATTGAAATTTTGTATATATTTCTCTCTATATAAACACTTATATACTATTTTTTGCATGTTCTGAAGCCCAGATGCAGGCTCCTTTTTAATGAGCCTGCCTGCTTAAACATTTATTAGCTTAGAGATGTATAGTTTTCATAAAGCTGGCTGATTCTTTTTGCAGAATATCTTTGCAAAAAAAAAAAAGCTTTTTTTTTTTTTTTTTTTTTTTTTTTTTTTTTTTTTTTTTTTTGTGTACATGGCCTCAGTCCTTGCAACCTCCTAGAGAGTCTGTCAAGGCACAACTTAAAAGCTCGTTCAGGCGACCATGACCCCCTGCTAGCAGATTGTCTGCCTAAAAGGTAAGGGAAAGCTAAAAAAGAAGTAGAAACTTAAAAGTAGCTTCTCAAAGGCTGCATAGATCTTTTTTTTTTTGTTAAACCTAAAGTGTTTAAAAGCTTTAATATTGATGGCCTGTCAACTTTGTCCTGATTCTTTGGCTTTCAGTTAAAAGGTTTTTGTTGTTGTAGCTTATGCAGTTGCTCTGTTGCTATGGAAACGTGACATCAAAATGACGTTTCTCTGTTTAAAAGCTTTTAACTAAATTCCTGCCTGTCAGATGTAGGCCCCATTTTGTGCACTCAAGCTTCAAGCTGTTGCAAAAAGGTTTCATATGTTCTGTTGTCATTCAAATTCTTTATCCACATATGCATGTCTTGCACTACAAAAAACCTAAACTGAAAACTCAATCTATATTAAGTGTCCTCTTTTAAAACCCTTTTAGGTCAGTCAGCAATGGCTGCAGCAGAAATTCCCAGTTACATTGTCTCTTCTCAGACTGAGAAACACAGGAGGGCCAGAAACTGGACTGATGCAGAAATGAGAGGTTTAATGCTGGTTTGGGAAGAATTTTTTGATGAGCTGAAACAAACTAAAAGGAATGCCAAAGTTTATGAGAAAATGGCTAACAAACTCTTTGAAATGACTGGAGAAATTCGCCACGGAGAGGAAATAAAGATAAAAATTACAAATATGACATTCCAGTACAGGTAAGCTTCAGTTAATTCTTTTTATTTTAAGAGATTTTAGCAGGGACGGCGCAGTGATTTTTGCCTTTCAGAAAGAAGTCTCCTAGAGGAAATCTGTCGATAAAAGATTAAAGATTGTTCATATCGCTTTTAAAATTCTCTCTTGCCAGTGCTGTTACGTCATTGTTAATTTGTCCCCCCCATTTCGTGTCAAACTCTGGGACAACTTTGTTTCTTTAAAATTATCTGGCATTGTTATGATGCAGAGGGATTGAAATGTATTTAATGGGGAAAAGAGATTTTTTTTATTTTTTTCTCTTTGCTGAGGGGACTGATTGTGTTAGCTTGGCAGCCAATTCCTTGCAGTGAAACTCCTGCAGTTTCAAGTGGCCACTGAGGATCGGAATTGCAAGGCAAAGTAAAAAAAAAAAAAAGAAAAAAAAAAAGAAAAAAAGAAAACTAGAACAGAATAATGTTTTGGGGGAGGGGGGGGGGCTGATGCTCCTCGATTTTGGTCTTGTGAGTTGAAGGGTTACACTTCGCGGGGCCAAGAATAATTGAATGTCTTATTACAGAGTGACACACATTGCTATAATTATAAGCAGCAGCAGTGAAAGAACTATTATATCTGCAGAGAGAATCAATGTGCACCGTCAATACTGCTCCAAAGGAGTCGGGGGGAGGGCGGAGGTGTCTATGAGGGGATGATAAAGAACAGGCAAGCAGTCAGCAGGGGAAGTTGGCTACAGAAAATGTGAGGCATTTGTGGATTTGTTGTTTGCAGGGAGAAAAATAATTAGAACTTAACAGAAAGATTTCCATTTTCTTTTTTCTTTATTTTTCTTTTTTTTTTTCTTTTCTTTTTTTTTTTTTTTTTTTTTTTTTCCAATTCCTATCTCTGTGAAGCACAAACTGCCTCATACTGGAAATCCTGAGTGGTGATTTGAGCTAGGTGCTTGTAATGCAAGAAAATCAAATATGTGTCTCTTTTATTTAATCTCTCCTCAAAGCTCATATTAATAATAAAAAAGGTTATTACAGCAGGCAACCATGTTAAAACTGCTCGCTTTTCTGTAAGGCACCCTTACTGTATTTAATGCAGAGACTGCTCATCAAATAGAAAACTAGGGAAAATCCTGTAAACCCCTTAACTTTGAATGTCCTTCTACATTTCTGTGATCCACAGGCATAATGTTTAACATCATTTGCCATAATATTAAACCTGATGTTTTGTGGCAAATGCTAACGTCTCCAAAATGTTTCACCAACCCTGCAGTAATCCCTATGGTTTTCTTCACCCGGACTGTAGATGAAAAAGCTGGAAGTCAGATAAATTTTTTGTCCAGCATCACCCAGCAATTCCCACTCTGATGCAGATTTAGGAGTCGGGAGTTGCTGGCTACCAGGCTTTTGCTTAGTCTGCTAAATCTGCAGTCCTCCCTGCTGGGAATTGCATCTCGCGGCACTGAGATTTTACAGGTGTCTGTAGCAGCAACACTGCACGATAGTTAAGTGCCGTAATTGCCAAGTGGAATAGGTTATTTCTGTCAGCCTTTGTTCTAAATTTACAGTGTTGTCATCAATCAGAGAGTCTCATTTTTTTTTTCTAATTAATGTTTTTACTTTAAAGTTGCACTGGGGGAAGGGAAGAAATAAGATCACTCGCATACATGCGCTGTGTGTGTGTGTGTGAGAAACTGCACTTCTAAGAAATATCCTTCTATTTCTGTGAACTTCTAAGATTGCTTCTATTGCATGTTGTCAATCTGCTTTTCTATTTTGCAGTGCCTGGCAGCTCCCTGCTTATTGATTGAGATGCTAATTTAGGAGAGTTAAAAACTGCCTTGTGCTGTCACAGAGCTGTTTCATTTTGTGCTCTGGAATATAAAATGCATCTTCTAATTGTTTGTTCACATGCCTGTGTGCTTTGCTGTCAAGGTGAGGTGGTATGGAGAACAGGACAAGCAGAAGCTGTTACAATTTCTAGTTTTCTGGGTACTTTTTGGTGGTGTGTGAGGATAGGGAAGGTTGTGGTGAAACTGTAAATGATGTGAGTGGCCACCGACTGCTGGCTTTGCTGGGAGGCAGATGAGTTTTAATCTGCTTGGGTGCCTGCGGGACACTCGAAGAAGATGCTTTACATCACTATATTTCTGAGCATCATTGCTGCACTGTGGCACAAACTGGAAAAGAAGATCCCAAGAGTTGGAAAATGCTCTATTTTGAGATAATATTTTGTAATGATTACATTGGGTTAGTGGGTGTGACATGGGAGAATGTAGCACCAGTAGCAGGAGTGAGGTGGGGTGTTCTGCACCTAGGAGCTTCTTTCTTCCCCCACTTGAGGACCCTGTACTTCTTTAGGCAACTCTGAACAGTGCTGCAGAGGTGGAGTGGCCTCTACTCTTCCTTTAACAGGCAGAAATAAACCGCATTAAAATATTTAATCAGGTCATATTATTCCTTTATTCCATAAAGGAACATAAACCCCCTGTCCTACAAATTACTAAACATACACACATATGTATGTCTGTGTGTGTGTGTATTTGTTCCATAAAAGGAAAATGCAGTACTTGAATATTTCTACTTGTCTTTTTAACCAAGTTCAGTTTCAAAAGTGCTGTCACTGGCATGTCTTTTTCTGGGACATCTGTTGAAACAGATACTGATGGTCTGAAACATACAAGGTTCTAAAATAGAAAGCAGTGAACACGTTTATAATGGTGCTCTCCAGTTTGAGGATCCCATGGCATTCTAAGAGGCAGTTCAGTAAATAGTGTTTTCTTTATTCTGCTTAGTACAAGCCATTCATTATGAGCAGAAGGTGTCCAAGTCAGGCAAACATATGTAAGTGGGGAAGGAGTGTTAAGGCCAATAATTACTGCAGTTGCTGCAGCAAGTGCAGCCTGCATGGGTGTGTGCAGTGGCAGGGGGCTCAGAAGGGGCTCCCACCCCAGGTATTCACCCTGGTTCTGGGTGTGTTTGGGATCCTTGTGGGATCTTGTGCTTCCAGGTAAAGTTACTTCAGGTGTAGCTCAGCGGGCATGGAAATGTCTCACGTAAGAAATTTCGGGGTGATCATGTCCCATTCCTCCACATCTGAGGTGAAAACATTATTCAGGTGTTAAAATGCCAAACAGAAATCTATTTTATCTCATTATTTCCTCCTTGAATTCTTGTGTTTATTTCTGCCTGCCCTATATTTCAGCAAGGTGACAAGAGAATGAAAAGATGTTTAGAGAACAGTTAGGCTGAGATGTGGAAAGCTTTCTTTATTAAGAGACGTGGAAAAGTTTGTGAATGCTAAAGGAGTTTTAGAGGTGCATAAAAACATGCACTATTTTTCAGAATGTAAAGCAGATTTTTTTTTTTTTGGCCATAATACAAGAAGTTATTTATAAGAATTGCAAGGCAAGAAATGTAAAACTAGTTAAAGTCATATAAATCTGTATTGCACTGCATAATAAGCACGTGGAACTCATTGCCACTGAAAATCATTGACACCAAGAGAGCAGCAGGTTGGTTTAGTATTATTACTATTTTTACTAAAGATTAGATTTATTAAATTAAAAAAACCCAGATGTTGTTTGTCTCCCAATTAGGTAGAATTATGAAAGACAGTGGGTTTCAGGATATTACTGGCTGTTGATGGAAAAATAATCATGTGTTTTTATGGGCGAATGTGCCCTCAAAAGCTGTCTGTCAAACTCATTCTTGAAGTATTCAGCACTGACCTTTGTCAGAAGAGAGTGAGACGGTGGACTGCTCTGGCAGTGGTTCCTGTATTCCTCTGCGTTACTGTAGTCCAAGTGCATTTGGAGGAAACTAATCAGGGAAAAATATACCGTGACCTAAAGTAATTCTTACTGGAGTCTCAGTATATTGAGGGACAATTTCATCCACCGTGGAAATTGGCTGGGTGGAAAATTCTGCACATCACCAAAGGTGGAAGGAAAATTCTTTCTGCAGGTGTATTTGAGTAAAGTTCTGCTTTTAGGGATTGCTGTGAAATCTGAAATATCTGCTGTGGATGGATCAGCCACCAGGTTTTTAATGTTCCACTTCAAAGATACCTGTGTGGTGAGCTGCATGAACCTGCCCATTTATCCATCCTGGAAGAAGGAAGGGCTGAGTCAAGCTTCCTGGAATTCAAAGTTAAGCTTTCAGACGTGCCGGTCATCAAAAGTTTTCCTGAGATTAGCATGCCAGCTCTTGAGGTTTAGCATCCCTTGGAGTGTGTGCCCAGTTCTTTGTGCTGTGCAGCCTACTCGGGGCTATCAGCTCATGTGAACCTGTAATTATTCCTTCTAAAAGGAAGCACTGTCCTGTCACTGCTAATGTGCTGATCTCACTGCCACGGTGCTCTGTGACTGCTGTTAGAATATTGCCACTGACACAATACGCACTGGCTTGTTAAAAAGGAAGCAGGGTTTGCACAGCTTGCACAGTGGTCCACAGTTTTGACTGATTCCTTCTGATGTTTAAAAATAAGAACTGTGTGAATGCAAATTCATTATTTTCAAAAACATCACCCTCCCCAAAGCCTAGAAAACAGGATGCAGCTGTTGCTCTTTGATTTGAATCGCAGTCAATTAATGTTAATGATTGGTAAATTTGAATCAGTCTCATGATTTGAATGAAAGAGTAGTCTAATTTTTTATTTTCATGTGTACATGATAGCAATTAAACATTTTTGCTTGAGTAATCCATTGCTATACTCTATGACATTATGCAACTGGAAAATTTGACCTCTGTTACAGCAAATGATAAAATGTGAGTGCAGCCAAATTACTGCGAAAAGTTGAAGTGGAATATTTTACTATCTTTCTCTTTAATTTCAATAATTTACGGCAGATACACAACTTAGTATTGTACTTTCATCATCCTCCTTTTCCTCACCATTGATTGGTTCATAAACAGTTGCTATTTATTATTTATTTTGAAAGCTTTTCCTAGAAACCCCAGGAGAGGGATCTGTATCCTTTCCTTAAGGCAAGCAGTAATATCAAATGCTGCAATAATAATAAAAAAGCAATACTGCTTTGAGCAAAGTCTAAAAAAAACGAAGCAAGTTTTAGATTGCTTGCTTTTTGCTGACTAAAATGATGATTTTAAAAAAAAAGCCCACCTCTTTAGAACTTAATATTGTGATAGTTTTCTTTTAGAAGGTAGATTAATAGGCACAGAGAATAAAGTCTGAAAAAAGGTCAGTGGCAACACAAATGACTCAACAGTTGTCTCAGTCTATTCAGTGGAGCATTCTGGCAGTGGGATCTCAAAGCCCATTAATTTATTCTCTGGAATAAGACAAGCAATCACCTTTGAAATTAACTGGGTTGGCATGCTTTGGGTATTTGTCCACTGGAAATCTGACTTTGATCCCTGAGTTTTTGCCGAGAGTTCTCAGTTTCTTCTGCTCTCAGCTGGATTATAATGGACCCTCCTGAAACAGCAACAGGTCTAGATAAACTCAGTGTGAATTTATTTTGCGAGCTCTGCTGACTTTGTCGCTTACCTCTGTTTCTTACCTCACTTTTCCTGCCTGGCTTGCTCACTCAGGCAGTGATGTGCCCAATTTCAAAGTGTTAATGTTTGGCTCATCTTGCTCTCTCATTTCTGGACTATTGCATTCCAGCCTTTGTATTGCCCTGTTTCTTTTAACGTCCTCGTGTTTCACTAAAACAAACAAACCCCCAACTCCATGAAGTAACTAAGATTGCTGTGATGAATTATGCTAATGACTGAGGGCAGTAAATTAATCTCTGCTTTAGACTCCAGTTTTTCCTGGGTTACATTTACCTCAAAGCAGGCAAAAGCTGCTAGGTTTCCTGGACTTCTGGCAGTTGTAGAAAAAGAATTTAAATGTTAGTAAATCCTGGAACTTGATACTGGTATTATGAAGGTTTGGTTTGTTTTTACCGGAAAGCTAAACCATCAACACTATTGCAGTGAATGTTCTCCATATTTACCTCCACCTGCAGCATCTCTTCCAAAGGGCTGACACTCCCTTTCCCCTTATCATCTCATCTCTTCCCCTGTTTCTTTTTTTTTTTTTTCCCTGTGTGTTTGAGCCAGACTCCATATAGGTAGATGATTGCTGCTGGTGCTGCTTTTAAGCTAACACAGTTCTCTTGTCTACCTCCTGGTAGTGATCCTTTTATTTAGCCCAGAGCTATGGTAAGCAGTCAGAAGCAGAATTAGTATGCATTCAATACATTCAGAGCCAGAGAAATACCTGCATTTATGTAAGTGCAACTCTACAGCTCTGTGAGCAGACAATAAACAACAGCTCTTCCTTCAAAATTGTCCTAGTTCTGTTAAAAAAAGTGGGTCTGGGTACACAGCTGAGCTCCAACAACAACAAAAAGGTACCGACCTACTCAGGCAGAATATCTACTCCTGGAAACTTTCCATTGAATCAGAATGGTCCAGGTTGGAAGGGACCTTTAAAGACCATCTCTTTCCAAACCCCTCCCATGGGCAGGGCCACCTTCACTAAACCAGGTTGCTCAAAGCCCCATCCAGACTGGCCTTGAACACTGCCAGGCTGCAGCATCCACAGCTTCCTGGGGCAGCCTGTTTCAGTGGCTCACCACTCTTATTAGAAATGTCTTCCTTCTATCTAGTCTGAATCTACAGTAAGGCCTTCCCAGAGCCTTTACTTCTCCATGCTGAACAATCCTGGCGCTCTCAGCCTGTCCCTGTGGCAGAGCTGCTCCAGCCCTCTGAGTAATTTTGTAGCCCTCCAGGTGGGATCTCAGGAGGGCGGAGGGGCAGAATCCCCTCCCTCAGCCTGCTGGCCATGCTGCTTTTGCTGCAGCCCACGATAATGGTTGGCTTAGTGGGCTACAAGCACATTGCCAGCTCATGTCCAGCCTCTCACTGCCCAGCACCCCCAACTCCTTCTCTGTAGGACTGCCCTCAACCTCTTCATCCCCCAGACTGTAGTTATACCTGAGTTGCCCCAAAAGTCACCACGGGGTGGGTGATTTAATGAAAGCAGATGCAAGTACTGAGGCTCCTCAGCCTCATTACTTGGTATCTTTATTTCAGCCTTCCCTGCCCAGATGTCTCAGTTGGGTGTGCCTGCAGGAGAGTTATCAGAAATATCAGCAGTAGAAAAGGAAGGAATCGTCTCTGAAAGTTTGTGAAGATTGAGGGAGGGCTCTAGGGACCAGAAAAAGGCTGTTGAATCTTCAGAAAGGCAGGGATAGGGATTAGGAGTTCTTCACTTCAGCTCCTTGGAGGATCACTGAGCAAGAAGTTTTGGAAGCAATTTCCAGTCACACGAAGGAGAAGGTGGTGACTGGGAATAGCCAGAATGGATTTACCAGCACTGATTCACCTCTGACTGACCCGCTTGCTTTCATTTGTAAAAGACTAGATCTGTGGATGAGGGTCGACCAAAGTAGTGTCTAGCTTGATAGTGCAAACCCTTTTGACACAGTCTCCAAGAACATCCTTGTATCCAAGCTGGGATGTTATACTGCAGATGGAAGGACTACCAGCTGGCTAGAAAACTATCTGGATCTCTGGGCACAGAGTAGTTGTTAATGGTTTGTGTTCTGCCTAGAGGCTCAGTCGCAGTGGAGGGCTGCAGGTGTTTTATACTGGGGCATGCCCTGTTCAGTATCAGCAATCCAAAGGTGAAGGTGGAGTGCGTGTGCACTATTTTGCGGGTGATGCCAAGCTGGGGGCTGCAGTCTGCACCTGCGAGGGCAGGACTGACACTCAGGGGGACCTAGACAGGCTTGAGAAATGGGCTGACAGGGACCCCGTCAAATTCAACAAGGACAAATGCAAAGTCCTCCTCCTGGGATGGCCAAATGCTGGAACAGGCAGGGGGTGGCCTGGCTGGGCAGCAGCTCTGCTGCTGGGGACTTGGGGCTCCTGGCTGACATGAATACGAGCCCGTTCCCAGAGCAGTCAGCAGAGTATCAGCTTTAAGCTTGTCACAAAAATACTGTGACGTGTTTTGACACAATGCTCTGCAGTCCTGAAGGCTCAAACCATGTCCCATGAGGTCTTAATGCAGCTGCTGGACATGGCAGTGGGCTGGCTGAGATGTGGTCACCCCTGGCTTTTGCCGTCTCACCCATGGGGATAACTGACCATGGTAAATGCACTGCATAATTGCAATTCAGTTTTAAACCCCATAGCTTGAACACATTGAGGGTTTCAACACAGGCAAACAAATGTGGCATGTAGGCTTGGCTACTATCTTATAGTGGCATAATTGATATGGTTTTCATGCAAATAGCCTCCACAATTGAACTAAAAATAATCAGTATTAATTGAAGGTTGTTGTCAGGCCTGTGTTTAGCTATTTTCTGTCTGTGCTGGATGGATATACATGTATTTGTAGGCTGTGCTCGATATTCTCTGACTATGAAATCGCAGCAGTAGGTTGTGAAATATGTATGAAATTAAAATTTTGAATGCATAGAGGGCATAAAAGTATGGATGGCTGTGAGGCTTTGCTTTGCAGGACTATGATGTGCATTTCTAAACAGCTGGAAAAGCTCATCAGACTTTGCAAGGACAAGGAAAAAAGAATCCTTAAATGGCTTTAAAATCTAAGCAAATCTTACTGCCTTCTTTTCTCACCGGTGGATTTCCCCTTACTCTAGGCTGACAGCGGTTTAAAAGGAAGAACTTCAAGTTCTCGCTTTTAAGTTTGGCACCATTTTTCTCACGTTTACATGTTATTTAAGTCTACCCCTTGCAGGACTGGTGTGGGCAGGATGGATTCTGAGAAGGAAAAACCTGAAAGGCTTCAAGAAAAAAAGGGTGGGCCAGGTGTCCAGGAATAGTTTTTATTCCTTTTTTTTTTTTTTTCTTCTGCAAATGCAAACCTCTGGCTGTGAGAATCAGATTTGGTTCGGCTTTTTGTTAATTTGAATGAAATCTGGTTCATGAAAATGGGGCGTTTGTCATTGGTCTTGCCTTTCCTGTTGTGTTCCCTTCCTGCATTTTGATTTAGAGTAACAAGATCTGAACTGGGAGAGGCAAACGAAAAGAAAGTTTGAGACTCTAGTTGGGCTCTGGAATTTCTTTGAGATGTATACTACAAATAAATACCTCAGTTTTATATTTCTCAGTAAAAAAACCCCCTAAAATAACACTGGGTAACTACTGTGATAGCAGTGGACTTGTCTGAGGACTGAATAATAATTCTTATTATAAGATACACATGAAAGACAAGGTCATGGCCGAGAGTCCACTGTAATGTAATGTTTCTGTGCATGCTGTTTCTAATGCATTATTAACTGTTTTTGTTGTGGTTTTTTGTTTGGGTTTTTTTTTTTTTATTTAATTAATGAAACTCTGTACTTTTGCCTACCCTGATCTTTATTCTGTAACAAATGAACAGATGTCTGTATCTCACGGTTGTTGCAAGGATATTTACCAAGGCATTTCAGGGCTTTTTGGTAATATTAGAAAAAGGATATGCATTATATTCATAGCCACTTGTATTCATTTTAGAAAATAAACATTCTTCAAAGCATGGAAGCGCAGGGCTGCCCTCAGTTTAGTAAGGGCTGTGGTGTGTTGCCTGGTCCAGTTGTCAGGGACTGCTGTCAGATTGGTTAGTTGGGAATTCTTTAAGGGGAAGAAAATTATTCAACCACCAACACAGTCCCGTTTCCATTAGGAGTTGTAATGTTCTTTATTTGTATTGAATTTAATTGGGGGTTTACATGAAACTTTTTATAACAGGTCAAACGTAGGAAAAGAACCTGAAAGGCTTCACTGGAGGTTAAAGAAGAAAAATGTCTAATTTTATTCTCACTGAAAGCATTAAGTTTGACTCCTAAATGTGACCAGAATAAATGTTTTGAGATATATCTGTGTGAAAAGTACTTTTTGTAGGAAAACAAACTTTGATGTTGCGTGCCTTTTCTTACAGGAAATTAAAATGCATGACTGACAGTGAAACTGTGGCACCTGACTGGCCTTACTACAAAACCATTGATAGGATCTTATCCAAAGTGACAGACCACAGCGATGTGAAAATGCATGAAAATCAGCAGCCAGGCCCTTCTACATCACAGACAGAGGCCTCGCAGTCTCCATCAGCTAAGTCTACACCTCTGTATTTGCCATATAACCAGTTTACATATGAAGGAAGGGAAGAATGCTTTGAAGATGAACATTCAGAGAGCTCATCAAGCTTGCTTTCTTACAAGCTGAGGTAGCATCTATTTTCCCCTCTTTTCAGTATTTTGCAGAATGAACCAAATTTGCTGTTTAAAGAGAACACCCTCACAAGGCATTTTTCTCTAGCAGCTCTTGTATTTTTTTCTGTAAATCACAAATGAGATCTGTTCCTCAATCTCAGCCACTTTGCTGAATTAGGGCATTTTCTTTATTCCTTTATGAAAGACTGGAAGGGAGTAGGAGAACTGGGCAAAAAGTTGTATATTATTGCCAAAACTCAGCATGCATGTCACGGCTCACATCAGGGAGAGTGTTCATAAAAGGAGTACAGGCATGTTCAAGGGAGTCCCGCGGTGCAATCAGAGATATAACATACTGCTTAGATGATTTTTGGCTTGCTCTAGTTTTGCTTTTGATATGAGTATGAAATTTCTCTGGCTTCAGTTATTGTTAAAATGGTGAATAGATGCAAAATAATTATTTCTGTGGACACTGAAAAGCTGCTCATGCAGTTTGAAAGTACATTGCAACATTTTAAATACAAATGAGAATGTAATTTTTTTCAAAGTAAATGCTAGTTTGAGATACAAATGTGAATTTTTTTTTTTTTTTTTTTTGGGATATGATTGGAGTTCCCTGGAAGGCAGCATTTTAACAAAAGGCAGGGTTGTACTCTTGATACAAATTTTAGACCTTACTGGTCTCAATTTTCATCCAGAGTGGTGTGAAATAAGAGTTGATTACAGTTTTCTGGCAGGAAAAGAGTTGATTCTAGAGATCCTTATCATGAGTCTGTAAGGGTTTAACTGTAACAGTAAAATTACCTGTCAGTCATGCAACTGTAAAGATGTTGAGCTGCAAGGAGAACCAACCAAGCAAGTTTGAATTATTGTTTCCAGACCCACTCTTGGATGAATAGAACTAAGGTAAATTCATTCAATCATTCAAGCAAATAGTCCTTGAATAGCCAATTATTTTAAAAATCTTTTTCTTTTTTTTGGCAACGAATATTTATTAGGGCACATAACTTTTGAACTATAACAACCTTTTTGTTCACAAGCAACATTTTTTTTTATCCTAGTTTATTGTAAGTAGTTGATATTCCTGATACACAAACTCACTTGACTTTAGGATTTGCAAACTCCACACTCACGTTTCAGATGCAATAACTTTATTCCCAATTGGATTTACAATAACATTATTTAATATTTAATTAGAAGGTCACATTTCCACAAACGCTGTGGAGTTTATTCACTTGACTGCTTGATAACATCAGGCTTTTTAAAAATGCTGGATGTTAAGTTTTTTCAGCTTAGGGACAACTCCAAGACAACACAGATTTTGTACCATAAGAGAGGACAGAGGTCACCATGCCAGGTTTTACTACAGAAAGATAGACGGTCCTCACAGAGATCAAGTTAATCAACCCCAAACCCTCCTCTGTTGTTCCCACAGTTTGCAGGTGGACCCCCACTCTCATGTAGATGCTTTCATTTACACCTAAAGTGCACTTAAATCAGCTTATAACTAAATTATAAGCTCTGGAAAATTTAGGCTATGCTGGATGGCTCAGGAGGGTCTGGGAGCTGCAGGGAAGGGCAGAGCAGCCCCCAGGGCCTCCAGAGCTTAGGAATTCAGCCATGCTCTCGCAGTCTCCACTATGAAAGAATATTGTGCACATCATTTAACAGCGAGAGAGTCACACAGTCACGTTAAAATACAGTTCCCAGTTAAAAAAAAAAAAAAAAAAAAAAAAAAAAAAGAAGTTAGGCAGTAGATACCACATGAGAGATCAGTGTAAAATTACAGGTGAGCATCGTGATCAGACTAAAAATTAGAAACCACTTGTGATAATGGGGCATGCGTCTGGAAGGAGAAAAAGTGTTATTCCAATAGTCATAGGGGGTTTGGAAAGCTAGTCCAGCTTTGACCTGTCTAATTAGGGTGATGAGTGAGAGCAGAGGAGGGAACCCTTTCTTGGCCAGAAGAAAATACACTGCTTGCTAATGATACCACATGGGTTAAAATCCCTTAGAGCTGTCATGCTCAGACAAGGACGTTAATTCTTTTAGAGTTACTAATGGAAAATTATGAACTGAGGAAGCAATTTTCAGCTTAAGCAATTAGTGTGTCATCCTGTATTTGAAAAACACTTTGAAATAGCCAACAAGAGAGAAAAGAATTAGCATAAAAAAATTTGGGTCCATCTTGGCTATTTTATCAATGCCCTTGCCTCTGAACAGTAGACAATTGATCTCGCAGATTCAGAAAAGGAACTAAAGACAATTCTGGGAATTGAAATCAAAAGAATATTTCGGGTCTTCAATTTAGCTATTTTTCTATTTTATAGCTATGCAAAACAATTACTTTGAAACGCATTTTGTAAAATACATACTCATGTCTATATGTAAAATACAGATGTGTTTTGCAGCTGTGTATTTTACAACTTACATTATGGGATTTTTTTATTTCTTGAGTAATAAAAATCCTAATGTTATGGCAACAATTGATAGGGAAAAACCTTTCAAACAGTAGTTCTTTCTAAATAACTTTTAAACATTTGAAAACTTTCCTGTTATTCCTTTAAACTCTCCACCACCGCTTTCAGAGTATCAACTTTGTGTTTTCCACGTTATCTTTGAACATAGCAGGAGGCTACTTGGCTATATAAAATTTAGCTTAAAAAGAATTCAATTGAATGTTTAGCTTTCATGACAGCAAAAAATGTCAAGTTTTATACTTCAATCAGTACATACACATTGTCAAGCTAAAAATAGTTAAAACTGGTTTTCTTTGCATTCTGTGTGAAAAACTTTGAGTTTGGGACTTTTTACAAAACCCAAATTTTTCTGGTTAGTGATAATGCAATTAACGTGAGATAAAATAATTTTAATTTTTGTTTCAAGTGTGTAGATGAGGAAAACATTTGGAATCCCTTTAAAGGGGTGCCTGATATTTGCTTAGTATTGTTCTAACACTGCTCTAACACTGTTATACAGTACAAAACATCTGAAGAAAACAGAATTATTCTATTATGGTCATAAAATACAATGTAATGCGGTGAAGTCTTGTACTGCAGCTTAAACTTTTAAAATCCAAATTCCTGACACTACTATAAATGACTTTTTATCTAATTGAAAACAGTGTTTTTTCACCCTGTGGATTAATTTATGGTCTTCGTTTTCATAGTAAAATAACGAGAGAACATAATTATACAGGTTATGAGTGTAGTTCAGACTTCATGTGTTCTGCCATTTCTGTTGTACTGAAAATGGGGGTGAAGGAGTTACTTCCATAGATTAAAAGACCATAATAAACCCACTCTGTTACCTAGTCTGACTTCTTGTTAGATACAATTTGAATTTGGCCATTCTGATCTGGAGCCCAGAAGTGTTATGGAGAGGGTTCTGTGACATCCTCCCTTCAGCAGGGCACTTCTGCACTCAGGAGCCCCTGTCTCTGCTTGTCCTCCACTTCTTTGTTTCTATGATTTGTTTCACTCTGGCAAACACTAAATGTCTGGTCTAGACCTGATAAATTTAGAAGATGGGGAGTTCATTATTCCCTTCTTTCTAGTGAAAAGCAAACCCTTGTTTAAACCAGTCCCTTGTTTCTAATGTGAATGTAGTGAGTGAAACTTTCAGATGTTACTTCTACTTACCTTTCTTTTCAGTATATTGGAGAACCTTTCAGTGTTTTTTGCTTTCTGGCAAGGTGGTTGTGTGCCATGATTGTGGTGTCTTTGTTATTTTAAAATTTTTAAATGTAGATTGATTAATTTGGTGCGGAAAGTTTACACAGGATGAAAAAATAAAAATTGGTAACATGAATTAGCCAAGATATGGATTAAAAGAAGTGCATTCAAACTTGATGATGATGCTAATTTGGGAAACAACATCTTTGGCAAAGACATTACTATTTCTAAAATTATGCTACGGCTATTTAAATCTGAATGGGCATCATCTACAAAGGAGTTTGAGCTTTAGGCTATGTGCATTATGTAGTGCAGCTTCACTCATTATTCAGACTTGTTATCCTAGCAAGGTGCTTTGCCCAGGCTTCAAGCCATTTTTGTGGTTCTTTTCTGTGCTTTACTTGAAGGATGAGTCTCATTAATTCCTGAATGCATTTGAATGATTGAACGAACCTAGTTTACCAGAAGATCCAGGTTGCCTCATCCTCAGTCCTTATGCTCTGAAGATCTTATATCATCTCTAATATTGTTTATATCCAGACCATTGTTGATTTTTTAATAAAGACATGGATTATGGAGGTATGCTTGGGTTTGTATGTAGCTAAAAACCCCAAACCAGTGAGAAACGGCTTTTAGGTGTTAAAAGCCATAAATTCCAAGAACTGATGGTACTGGAGAGCTGTTTGCCATGAAGTAGTTGGAAATGAGGAATTGTTGTTAGGGTTTAGTGAGGATAATACATTTTGATAAACAGAGAACTCTTTGTATTCAACTCCTGCTTCATTAATTATTCACACATGTCCGTGAAACAAGCTGTATTGGGCAAGTGTAAGCAATCAATCAAGTAACTTTTAACTGAACAATGAATTAAATTGGTATTAGGTAGGCAGACAGCAAATGCATTTGAGACTTGCCTAATATGTTGCCTGATTGTATCTGGAGGTTTTCCTTTGTTCCCCCTCATGTCCATTACACACAGTCATTTCTGCTCAGTCTCCTAGGTGAGAAAGAACAATTTCTTTCCCTTGGTTTGCTTCCTTGGAACCCTGCCTGTCTGTTTCAGAGCATAGCGGCAACCTTTGTGAGGTTCTGTTTGGAATACGGTCCCGGTGCCAGAGCTCTTCCACACTTTGTTCATGTGGTCAGAGGAATACCAATGCCAATCTCTTGTAGGCTTTCTGCTGTAGGCACTGGAAGCCCACCAGAAGAGTACCAGCAGATTGTATTTGAGGTCCTTACTTCCCTAGACCTCCCTTTCCTGAGATTTCCCTCAAAACCTACCTTCAGAGACTAGGCTTGGCAAAGAGGGAGGTGCTTCTTCAGCAGCTTGTGGATGCTGTCAGGATCTGCTGCACCCCTGTTGTCACAGAGGTGTTGTCTGCACAGAGATGCAACATGGAGAACGGGCAACAGGAACTGATCCATGCTACAGCAATCGTCTGTCGCTGCTTATTCTTGTGCCTATACATTGGCCAAGTAGACATGCTCCTAGCTGGAACTGTTTGAGGATACTGACACTGCTTGTGTTACTTGATGCTGAGCCCATATTCCTATCCCTGCTTCCCTCTTGAATTTGTTATAAAAAATTATTGACAGAGAGGGGTCTCTGACATGCTGCCTAGGATACCTAGAACTCCTCCAGGAAGATGGCTCAGTATCTGAGGAAACACTTCAGTATTCAAATAACTCATCACTGGATGGGCATCACTGGACATTTTACATTGTTTCATGTTGCAAGCGCTGTTTGCTTGTAAATTAGATTCTTCAGGGCCTTCTTTTGTAGGGCCCTTCTCAAGAGCTCCCTTTCAGCAGCTATTCCGCAAGATGAGAGGATTCTAAGTGCCAGTTCCCTACTGTTAACTTGTGAGTGACCACAGAACCCTTTCACTATCAGTCAGTGGAGAGAAAAAGAGATCGGGACCATCACCAAAGCTAGGGCTTTCTGAAAATTTCTGAAATAAGTATTTCTTTTCAATGAAGGCTAATTACCCAGTTGTGTTTGTTATTGTAAACAAACGGAGAGAGTACTTGGGAGACCTTGAAGAATCCTTGTGTCATTGCTTTTGGGGGCACTTCTCTGTGCTGAAACACTGTTCTGAGCTAGCACTCTTCAGTGAGTACTTTTTTAGTTATTAGACTGCAGATACTGCTGATACAGTACACATTCGCTGCTCTTTTCTCTCTGGAGCTGTGCAAGGTGCTTACTGCCTTGGATGTATGGTTTCATGTCTTACAGTTCTTTGATGGATTTAACTGAAAACCAGGTTAAATCCTTTACAGACTCTAGGAAAACACTTAAAAGATTCTTTTCTCTTAAAAATAAGGCTTATTGTAGATCTTCCCATCTAAATCAGTCCTTCTCGGTTTTTAATGTAATTTTTGTTGTTGTTATCTCAGTTGAAATTAAAACCCAAATGGTGGCTACTGTTACCAAGAAAGACACACAATACTCACTGCATCTCAGTACCATTGACAAGCCTCAGATTTTCTTTCTCATTCCTTGTTAAGGACCATTCTCACCAGTGCTTACATTTACAACACACAAGCCCTCTTGTGGAGTGAGTTCGTACTGGTTTCAAGACAAGAAGTCTCACCACAGCTACTTTCTAACACTGTATGGGGAAGAGAATAGAGATTCATCAAGTTTCCAACATTTAAATCCTCTGTGAAGACAAGTTTAAATTCAAAAAGTGATTTTGGTAAAATAATGTCACCGTTTCAGAAAGTTTCTTGCTTTGCCTACCAGAAAGCACCTATTCTTTGTGAATGTGACTACAGTGATGGGAACCTTGGAATAACAGATTCAGTGTTGTCCTTAGACTGCTGTAGATCTTTTCTACTTGTTTGACCTCTCTGAGAACCATATTTGAAGTAATTCTGGCCCTTAGAGTTAAGGGAGAAAAATTTAGTGTTTTAGTTTAGTGTTTAGTAAGCTGAGTTTGTTGTATACCTTCCAAAGTAGATAGTATCTCACCCTTTTTGGGTCACTGCACTCTTAAATGTCAAGGGGCTTGTGTCTTTTTCTTACATTTGCATTAAGCCTTTCAGGTGCTAAGGATTGTTTATCTCTCCTGCTGACAGATCTGAATGTCACAGTCACTGCTGCACAAAGCCTGTCAAGTAGGATAAGAACATGAATCAAATTATGATACAAATCTGCCACAGCTGAGTGACCTCACCCCCACTACCCTTCTCCACATTAATAAAAACACATTCCTCAAGAGTTCAAGTTATCCTTATTCAAGGATGTCTTAAAATCAGCAGCGTGTTGACATGGCATACTAGTCACAACTGTATGATCTCATTATTGCATTTCACCTAGAAAGGATACTGCATTTGGCAGAACACGACCGAGATTGCTGTTTGTGTCAAGGGACTTCAAGACACATCATCAGATATCTTTGATGTTGGGGACTCCAGTCTGGAGTTACAAAAAAGTGTAAATGAAGACATGGTCTTTCACTTTAAGTTAGGAAAGGAGTTACCCAGCTCTAACTGGAGGTTTCTCAGACGTGTAGTATGCTTACACATATGTGTTCTACTTGCCCTTCTTCCTGTTTCACATTTTAGCATGATTCCTTCTTAGGCTGTAGGTTAAGAGACACAGATCTGTGTGTGTTCTCACTTGTATGCCATGTGGGTTGGTTTTGACTCTGTTGCTCTGTCACGCCAAGTTAGAACAGCCATGTGACCTTTACACCTTGAGAGCACTGTCTTTACTGCCATGTTTATCTCTCTTCCAAAACACAAACCCAGCATGATAAAGCATAGAGGAAGTTCTTAAAATATCCCCAAATTCCACATGGCAGCTCTGCATATTTCAGATGAGAATGTCCATTGCCCTTCTCATGACATGCTCCAGCCCCTCACTGTTTTTCTGGTCATGAGGGGCCCAAAAGTGGACACAGGCTTGCAGGTGTGGCCTCACCAGTGCTGAGCACAGGGTGACAGTCACTGCCCTGCTCCTGCTGGCCACACTGTTTCTGATTCAGGCCAGGTGCCATTGGCCTTCTTGGCCACCTGGGCGCACCTGGCTCATGTTCAGCTACTGTCGACCAGCACCCTCAGATATTTTTCTGTCTTTTCAGGCTTTTACATTGTTTAAAATGTTTTGTGGTGGGATATAAAAAAAGAATGGTCGGTGCCGCTGCTGTGCCTTAGCACAAGGGCAAATTCTGAGACTCATATTCTGGAGTGGGACCAGCTTTACTGATGCAATGCCTTAGAAAACAAGCTGTAAGATACCACCACATTAACCATGCCACATTTTCTCTGGATTGGGATGGTTATTGAAGCTTTAAAATTGGAGTTTCAACAGTCAGATGAGCCAAATGTCTTTTTCAGTACAGTGTATAAATTCAGTGTGTAAGACATGTCAAGATTTAAAAAAAAAAAAAGAAAAAAAGAAAAAAGAGAAAAAAAAGAGAAAAAAAAGCTTGGCGTTCTGCAGGGAAAATTCTTATTAAAAACAATGAGATGTAAAACCTCTCTTTTTTTCTTTCCTTTTTTTTCCCCCCCCAATCTGTAACACTATGCAATAATACATTCAATACTTATGTTTTGGCACAAACCTGAGAGCGAATTTATTGGAGAACACAGGGGTTTAAAAATATGACTAGGTTGTAGCTTGGCCAAGAATATGCTATTGAATTTTGGGTTCTTTCTTTTTATAAATATGAGTTTAATTTTTAACAAATATTCACATTTCAGAGCTGAAGAAAGACCAGTTAAGAAAAGAAAAATGCAAAACTGCAGTTTCCAAAAGAAGAAGCTAAAATTAATGGAAGCCATGTTGGAAGAACAAAAAAAGTTGAGCAGAGCCATGGAAGAAACCTGTAGAGAAGTGCGCAGGATCCTGGATCAGCAGAACATCATTCAAGTTCAAAGCTTACAGTTACAGGAGAGAATGATGAATCTACTGGAGAAAATGATCTCCAAGTCTAATGTGTAGTTTCCTTTGTGAATGCCTCTGAGATTACTATTGCTATTATAGATAACCATTTATTGCACACCATATGTGTGTCTGTTGCCCTATTCCCAGGTTTTCCATGGAAATTAAAACCCTAGTGTAATCCTAGTTCAGCAAAGAAAACATAATGCAGGGCGAGAGCTATCCAGTATGATAAAATTAGTGCAATATATGCCTAAGTTGAATTATTTTTATACAGAAAGGTTAAGGGATAAATAGCTCGGGGAACTGAAGTACTATTTATGCCTAAGTCAGGTATTGTTTTGCAAACAGTGGTGTTGTATATTGCTTCACATCAAGGACTGCAGCTTAATGTGCTTTAGGAGAATGAAATAGTGCATTTCTAAACATGGTTATTGCACCTTGACTTTGCTGATGATTAAACCCTGTTTTGAAACATATGCCTGATTGTATAAGTGACCTATGGTTCTTGTGAAGAGCTAGTTGGGACCATGAGATACATAATTTTAAACTCCATCCCTGATATGAATAGTACTCTAAAGTATGAGGGTAAAAATAGTCTATTCAAATACATTTTTTGATATAAAAAGAAACCCCCAACCACCTTACTATATACTGAATACTAAAATGTATAGAAGATACTTGAAGTTGCTTTTGATATTAAACATTTAATTTTTTTTTCATTATTAACTGGAATCTGTTGACTTAACAAACAACCAGCAATGAAAACTTTTCATTTATTCTCTATCACAAAAGAAAAGTATTGTACTGTGTGTATATACATATATATAATGTCTATCAAATGAAATAAAAAAGAAGAAGAAACTTATTCCTTGTTGCTGGACGGATGGTATGCTTTGGGACAGTGAAGGTTCCTGGGAATGATGACCACAGTGAGAGGGTCACAGTTACTGATCGCAGGGTAAAGATCCGCTGTGCTGATGCCCAGATGGACAGGGATGCACCACACGAGGGAGCCGCAGGCACGGAGGATTGTACCCAGGGAGCAGAGATGGAGCACCAGCTCGCGTTAGGCTCCCCCACGAAACGTGACATTTAAATAATCTTTCACTTATATTCGAAAAATGGCCGGCAGAATTTCCTGTATGCCTTTTCCTTTTTTCTTCTCCTTAAAAAAAACATATTTCTGCCTGTTTTACTGTATAGGCAAGAGCAAAGGTTGGGTTCCAGTATAGAAACTAAAGAATTCGTACCAGGAACTCAGGCCATTTTCCATTCTCACTATTGAATAATGTCCCCTCTTGAAATTTGGTCTTTGAAAGTGTTTGCATTCTCCTATATAATTTAATGTGTTGTTGCCTATGTAAAGGTGAGCTAAAATATTTTAAATCCCTGACACAACAAATTAATCTCTAATTATGCTTGCCAAAGAGGATAATGGTTATACTCACCAAGCAAATTAATAACACGTGGAAATATTTCTTAGAAGATCCTCCAAGGTATGAAGATTAAGAATTATTTAATATCTAAATGTGGCCTATTCCTACAGAGTTTAATTAATGATAATAGGATAAGGCAAATGTCGTAGAAGACTGAACTTGGAGAACATGGTGGCTGCTGAAATATAAACAAAGTAACTGTCCCTCACCCCACCTTTACTACAGTGATTGTGTGATTGGAAAAATGCCAGGTCTCTTTTCTGATTCTGCAAAGATAGTTTTGCACATTCCAGATGTAGATCTGTCACAGATTCAGGTAGGCTACATGTTCAGTGCTCCCTGACACTTAAACTTGTTTACAGCAAGATATAAAGAATTTCTCCCCTGACTCCACAGGAATTAATTGTATTTACTATTACTATCTACTTGAATCATATCGCAATTAAATCCAATTATGAGCAATAACAATGGCAGCACAGCTGAACCTTGTACTGTAAAGTAGGTAGCCCCCCTCCTTCCATGTTATTACAGTTCCAGATCTGTAGGAACACAAGAATGGAGAAAACCTTATTCCTTTCCTGCTACCACAAGGAACCATGTCATATAATCCCTTTTGTAAATGTGTAGACCTATATTTTAAAATTAATTAGGTGTTTTGTCCCCAGAATTATATGAAGAACTGCATTACAGACAGGTAAATGCAGTTTATGAGGTTGCTTCTAGGATACTTCCTGATTAATTTATACCAATTTCTTCTTGTATCAACACTGATTTGGTGCTTTATGTAGTATTTACTCTTGAAAGCCAGAGGTCATGCCCCATGCAACCCTTCTTCTCATGGATAATAGTCTTTTATAAGGTAGGATTTTGATGACTTTGAGGTTTTGAGGACTTTGATGACTAGGAGGATTTGCTAATTTTGCTCTTTTGAGTTCATCCATTTTAAGGGTGAGTGACCAGAATGATACACAGCATTCCAGATGAGACTCCAAACATTGTCTTACATAACTGCTTTAAGGAAATGGTGTTTTTGGTGGTTGTGAGATTTTTTTTCTATATAAAACATCGCTTTTAGTAGCTACATTTAGAAGTTCAATTTTAAATCATCTTCTCTTTAACAACAGGCTTTATTCCCATCCATGCAGATTATCTGTGTTCTAGCCCTGTTTTTTGCCTAGAGAGTGAAAACAGCAAAGCTGTAGACAAATATAAGTTTCATGTATGACAGAACTTTTTAAATGCTTTTTGACAAGCTGAAAATTCCCCACCTACTCATCGTTTCTTTGTGCTGCTGTTT
Source organism: Chamaea fasciata (assembly GCF_029207755.1). Classification (NCBI taxonomy): domain Eukaryota; kingdom Metazoa; phylum Chordata; class Aves; order Passeriformes; family Sylviidae; genus Chamaea; species Chamaea fasciata. The sequence continues at coordinate 4,045,470 of NW_027094091.1, read as the reverse complement.
CTTTTGTTCCTGTAAAGACTGAACGTTTACTTGAAAAAATAGGTTGAGTGGTTTTTTTTGTGGGGATTTCTTTTGTTGTTTAAGGTACTCACAGCCTTTTCATCTGTATGGGACAGTTAGCTGCAGGTACAGATATTTGAATGTTTGTGATATTCAGACAAATTAGAACTTGAAAGACCTGCCTAGAATTAAAATTCTTGGTAGAATTCCTGGTTTTGCAGAACAGAGACAGACACTGCTTCTGTGTCTGTATGAGTAGGGAGTTGAGCATAATAACCATTCAAGGGGAGCACATGAGGGGTTACCCAGGCTTATCATTTAAACCATGACATTAAAGGAACTCCCTCATGGCTACTAGAAGTGTGATCAACAAAGAAACTGAAGCATAGGAAAACAAATTTCTTATTTTCAGGGCAGTAACGGGGTCAACTCGGTTTGATATCACTTTCACCAAATGAAGTGCTTATATTACATATACACACGCAGATGGTGCAAATGGAAAAATTAAATAGGGGAGGAAATACACTGCCTAGAGGCAGGTGACTTTGTAAGTGATGTGACAATAAAGGGAAAGGAACCTCAGGAGGCAGATGAGAAAACGAGACATCGAGAAACATGCAAACAATTGAGAAGCAGATTTTGATGAAAGATGGGAAAAAATGTGTTGGACAAAGGGGTAGTGTAAATAAATGCCTCAAAAAAAAAAAAAACAACCCAATAATGATAGGGATGAGGGAACATAACTTTAGAAAGTGAAAATGAAAGAAAAAATTACAAAGTTGAAGGAGAAAACTTTGAGTATGAAAAGCTAACGCTAGTGAAATTCTGTGGATTTTGAACAAAGAGCCCTTACAATGCCTTTTTCTTTTTACTCCTTAACTTCAAATTGGAGAATTTTGAATTTCAGTTTATTTCAGGCCTTGCCAAGTTTAAGAGTTATCCACCAGACCAGTAGATATATTTATGGGTAGGGAGTATCTTTTATTATATTCTCCATAAACTCTTCTTGCAAATAACAAAACCAGAACAAAAACATGTATACGGGGTTTTATATTTTTTTTCCCCAGGTTTAGCCTGACCAATTCAGTGTGGGCAAATAGTTTACAACTCTGTAGACTTACCCTAAGCTGCCAGCCTGGTTCTGTGAACAGTCTCCTGTTCTAAAGTCAATGGGACTACCCAAATGAATAAATACATTGAAATCTTTATGTATATGTTTGCAAGATCAGTTCCTATGCTGATAATGTGAAAGACAAATTTAAAAAAGAAATTTAGGAACATTTGGTGGTGTTATGTCAGCAAGTAAATACTAACCATCTGGTCTCTAGATTGCTAATCTATTTCCTCTGATTTTATGGTAGCATGCTTCCTGTGTCTGCAAGCTTGAGACTACATCATTAAACTTTTGTGTTGATCTTTTTTAGTGTTTTAACAGAAATATTTGAAATTCTTTGCCATTTTGGGTGTGAATTTTTTCTTCCTATGCGTATTTTTTTTCTGGCTGGAAATTTTTCATTCTGTTACAGCTTATTTTAAGGTGTTTATTGAACCACATTTTTAATACGGATGAACAATTTATGTTCTATAAAAAGCAGACCAGTCATCCACAGTGAATGACATCCAGTTATGTAGGGCTGACTAATTACTGCCTGCAATTAGGCTGTAAGATCTCAGTTTGATCTTAGTATCACATACTACCAGGTTGAAGGGACCCTGGTCCAGCCTTTCTTGGCTTTCTTTGCTGCAGCAGCAGCACCCTGGTCACTCATACTGAGCTCGCTGTCTACCAAGACCCTCAGGTCCTTTGCCACAGAGCTGGTCCCCAGCCAGACAGATCCTCACCTGTGCTGCACTCCTGGATTGTATTTTCCCAGGTGCCAATTCTTGTCCTTGTGGAACTTCATAAAGTTCTTGGTAGCCCACTCTTCCAGCATATCCAGGTCTTTCTGCAGGGTGGCTCTCCCTCTCAAAGTGTCCACTTTCCCCCTCAGCTTGGTATTTTCAGCAAACTTCATCAGGATATACTTGACCCCATCCTCCAGATCACTTATGAAGATATTAAACAGACATGGCCCCAGTATTGATCCCTGGGGGACTCCACTTGTCACAGGCTGCCAGTTTGAAAAGGAGTTGTTTACCACCGTCCCCTGGCTGAGTCTGCACTGCATGGACCACTTCTCTACATCCCAATGCCTCCATTACTTTAGCAGGAGTCTCTGGGAAAACATATCGAAAGCCTTGGAGACAATGTCCATTGCTCACCCCACACCAGCTGAGCAGGTCATTGTTGTCAGAAGGTGATCAGGTTTGTCAAGCATGACTTGCCTTTGGTGAATCCCTGCTGGCTTTTCCCAACCATGTGCTTCATTTGACTTGTGATAGCCCCCAGGAGAGTTTGTTCCCCAACTTTCCCAGGGAATGGAGTAAAACTGACAGGCCTGCAATTTCCTGGATCCTCCTTTAAGCCCTTCTTGTAGATGGGGGGACATTAGCCTTCTTCCAGTCTTCTGGGATGTCCCCTGATACCCACAACTTCTCCAAGATTACGGAGAGAGCATCCTTGGAATGGTCATCCTTGGAACATCAGCCAGCTCTAATAAAAACTCTTGGATGTGTAATACCAGGACCCATCAATTTGTAGGCTCCTGTGATAGTTCACAGACAAGCTCTTCTTTCACTGACACTGTTGGTGTTTGTATAAACCTAGATTTTTGATGCCAGGACCTGTGTCCTAAGGTGAAGAAAGAGGTGAATGTGTTGGGAATCTGTCTTTTCAGCCTTATAGGTGACCAATTCATCTCTGCTGCTTAACAGTGAATCAGTATTTCCTTCTGTTTGTTGTTTATGTACCCAAAGAACCCTTTCTTGTGTTTTTTGACCTTTCTGGCCAATTTCAATTTGAGCTGAGCTTTTGCTTTTTTTAACTGCATCTGCTCGCCCTGGAAATGCACTTATAGTTCACTATGGGTTTTCCATCTCTGGTATGCTTCTCTTTTGGTTTTGAGCAATCTCAAAAGCTCACATTTAAGCCAAGGGAGTCTCTTACTCTACCTACTTTCCTTACCCTTAAAGAGCATGAGCTGGTTTTGTGCTTCCAGGAGAGTGCTCTTGAAAAACTGACAGCGCTCACAAGTTCCTTCATCTTCCATGGAAGTCTCCCAGGGAATCTATCCCAACTGAGCTCGAAGCAAGCTAAAGTTCTTGACTGTATGTTGTTACCTTAGGGGCAAGTTCTGAATTGCTATGCATCACAGGAAAAAAAATGAATTGGTGCATACCATTAAAGGTATAAAATTTCCAACAGACTGAAATGTTGAGAAGCACTTATCACAGCTTGAGGAAGGCTTGTTTCACTGAGGGAAGCTATAGGAATATCAATTTTCTATGAACTGCAAAGTAAACATATTTAGAAAATTAATTAAAACTACTTAAAAAACTCTCCATGATCCTCATTCTCCTCCCTAGAGGTTTAACGATAATTTATCTTTAATTCAATATAATCAGATCAAATGCAATCTCTTTTATGAATGCATTAAACCTTGCCCATGTGAACTTATGTTAACTATAATGCCTATGCTTTCTTTAAACTTACATGAATAAGGCTTTATATTTTTTCTTTTCATTTAACTTGGAATTTTATTAAATGAAGATTAAATACACCAGCGTTAATTCTTTAACAAAACTAACTGTCCACATAGGGTTTAAAACTATAGCTCATCTATTCAGGGAGTTAAGCCTATTTAGTGCTAGTTCATGTTTGTTAACAATCAGTTAAAATGAGACTGAATTTCGCCATAGTTAAAATGGCGTAATACAGATTAGAGCAGAAATGATGCCCTTGTTTTGTGTCTCCTTGCTGCCAAGAAGTTCTTGTGATTTGATTCGTCCATTTTCATGACAGTAATCCATGGCCTTGTTTTAGGAAGCTAGTTGAAGAAGGCATACTTGTACATTGAAGAACTTTATTCTTCAGCAGACTGTCCTTCTGTAAGATTATCTGTATGTGTTCACTCATGCAATGAACCCCATGCAACATCCCACAGGCATCGTGGTTTGCTTGCAGAAGGGTACCAGCATCTTCAGCTGACAGCCCTGTGCTGAGACACCAGGAATCAGCCACAGCCGTGCCTCTGAATCTCCCAGCTGGACACATCTTGTGATTTTACCCTGCCCACTCCAAATGAAAAGGACTTACTTTTGATGTGTAATGTATGTGGTTTAAGTCCACTATTAAGAAAAATACATCTTATGAAAAAAAGCATAGGCTGGTTTTCTATTTCAGATGAAATTAGAATGTTATGCTAGGCAATAACTTGGAGGATGCCAGTTAAGGAAAGAATGTGAGAATGCTTATGGAAGACCAGCCATAATCACCAGGACTCCAGCAGGAACTGTCTGCATCACCCAGCTCATGCAAGTGACCCCAGCTGTTGTATCCTTAAAAAGGTGATAGAGGAAATAGGCTGCCACAGGTTGAAATAAATAATCCATTAACATTCAACTTTTACCATGGGACTGAAATTTTAGTAGGAGGCAAGACCTTAACCTAGTTCTGAGAGGAACTTAAGAAGCCATGTATAAGGTACTGAGAAGATTTCCACATGTGTTGTCAAGGCCAAAATGACTCTTAACAAATGAACTTTCATTTCAGGAGGTCATTTAGAATAACTGCAAGCCTAGTCTTAGATGAAACCAAGGTTTTGGTGGAGCACAAATAAATGATCCTCTTTTATATATCTCAGTGAATTTTATATGAGTTTTAATTGCTGAAGTTATACTAATAATCATGATGGTTTTTACCTGAAACGCGCAAGTATCTTCTAATTTAATTTAAAAGCCATTCAGAATCTAGTTATGAGGTGGTGGAAGATAATGTCAGTCTGAGCTAAAGCAGATTTGAGAGCCAGGGCAGAATCCTGTCATTCTGTGTTATTAGGAATGGGTGGTGCAAAACCACCTTTGTCAAGGTGGACCTAAATGTCACTGCAGTCACGCCATGCCTCGTCAGCTGAACTTCAGGAGAAGAGATAACCACAAGCAGAGCTGTGTCTCTGGCAGGTATTGTAAAGACAGACTCAATTTGGTCCAAAAGGACTTTCTGTCCTCTCCAAAGTTTGCAGGTAAAAAGCTTGGATGAGACTTGGAAATGGAAAAATGCTTGGACCTGACTTTGCCACACTGACTGGAGCAAGGTGAAATGTGTTCTCTGATTCTCGGGTTAACTGCTCAGTGTAGAGGATCCCTCCTCCCCACTTTAATGTTTGTCCTGGAGCCAGGGTCTTTTATCAGGGGAATTATGTTAAATAGGAATATGCAAAGTCGATTTCTCTGTCTATTACTTGCGTCACCTCTTCAGTGCCTCAGGCTCTTATTTTCACTCAGTTTCTTTTCATGTAATCTATATGAATATGGAGAACTGTCAGCATGTTTTTTTCCTGAGGTTTAGGGACATCAGGGGCATTTTTAGCCTGGCATTTGTACCTCATCACTTACGAGATGTGCTTAGCGATAACTCAACCAGCAGAGTCCTGATGTGTCACCTTTGTATGGTGCATGAACCTGCGAGTCACACTGGAAATGGATTCAGAGAGGAAAAATGAGGGAGCAGGAGCAGGACAGTGGAGGACATCATGCATGATCCTAATTTACCCTGCTGTTTAGATGTAAGGATAGAGCTTGCTTGCTCTGAGTACTGCAGAATAAAAAGACAATAATGACTTTTTTGGCATGGTGCTTGGAGCCACAAGGAATAACTAACTCCCTGAGACATCCCTTTTCCTTACAACCCCAAATATATACAGTATGTCTTCAGAACATGTAAATTCAGCTGCTGGATTATACATATTTTTAAACCCAATGGAACTGAAGGCTCTCTGCTTAAATGAACCCAATGGGACAAGAGATACAGCTTCAATGGCGCTACAAAGCCACAGCAGGTTAATTAGGCAATTTTGAATTAGATAATTAAATCTTCAAGGCTTAAAAATCAAATACACAAACAAACCCAACAATCTCTTTAGAGAAAAAAAAGGAAGGAAAAACACTAGAATTTTTTTTAATTTTGGTGTATGTGTTTTAACAATATTAGAAGATGTCCATGACACAATATGAAATAAAAAAATTTACACTCATTTAGGCTCTCAGCAAGGTATTTATCAGGAACTGAGGAATTTTGGGTCTAAACTCTGCCCAAAAGAAACAGTGGGGTAGAAGTTTCTGTGCTTTCACTGATAACAAGTAAGGCCAAACTCAATTCTTGGGTTTCCAGTTCTTGACAGAAGTATATTAAATATGCTTCTGTGTCCTTGAAGTAGATGTTTTAGCAGAAGTTTTAGTTCTATATAATAGGGTTGTTCATCAGCACAGGTTTAACATGACATCACCTTTAACAACATGTGGCCATACTTAAGGAAAGAAAAATTGACATCAGTGAGCACTACTTTGTTTTCAGTTTTTGACTACTGCAAAATGTTTCATTTGAACTCTGTTAGTGATTTTGGGAAAATAAATACAGCACATTCTATTGTAGGGGAATTAATTTTCTTAGGATATGAAATAATTATATTTATCTTGTGGTGCTTTCCAGAGGCACAGTCAGGACCATGGCCTGGCTGTGCCTGTTTTCGTACACAAAACGTTGTTCCAGACAGTTTACCATTGGAACATTCAATTTTGCAGGCGCCATCATCTACACATTTAAGTGCACAAAAGAACCTTTCCACACAAAATCTATTTAACTATCTTTTAATGTTTAATTAAATATCATAGTAGGTAAAGACACAATTACAAAGCCAAGTAGATGCACAAGGATCAATCCTTTTAACCCTAAATAGGATTTGGGAGGATATGGCTTCTATTGGCCAATCAAGGTTTAACAGGATCAGTATCCATCCCCCTTTATTTCTACGACTGCACAGCTCCTTTTAAGGGTTTTTGTACATCAGCATGCATGGATGGGAAACACCACCATCCAAACCAAAATGCATTTATACAAAAATATTTTCTTCCATTTCCCACTGCCAAGAGCGTCTCGCACCAGGTAAAAAACTATGTTCAAAATAAAGGGAAAGGTATTTCTAAATATTAGATGAACAAGCAAACCAGGGTAGATCGTGATGGCTGTGTGTTCATACAGCCCCCAGTGTACAAAACAAAATGATCTTTGCTGACCCTTTGAACTGGCTGGTTAACAGAAGGCAGATGAGCTTTTGGAATTAAAAAACTAAATTCTCTAACAACGATTTTGCTCCCAACTATATATTAACAGGCCAAAACAAGCTAACTACACTGTATATGGTACATAGTCTTTCCTGCTGTTCAGAACAAAATCAAGCTACAAAAGTTGGAATCATGTTTGTAAACTGAACAAGCATTGGATGCTGACAATCATGTACAATTTTACTAAACAGGTTGAAAACATTAAATGATGAGTGATACTTATGTGAGGATTTTTCTGTATGTCTAAAAATTTTTTTGGAACAACCAACACTTCAATTCCTTTAACTAAGGTAATTAAATAATGGGAATTAAAACCATGGACTTTGTGTCAGATGCTGGACTGTGTTTATTTTCTGATTTCTCATCTGGTGTTTGTGACAGCAATAATCACACTCCATTACAGGATGCTGTGTAAATCTCTCCAGATGAAGCCTAACAAGCTGTTTTGTGACAGCCACCCTCAGTGTGATTGAGATGTCTGTATGCCCAGCATTAAGCTACTTAGCCTTTTAAGCCAAAGCTTTTCCAGCCCCAAAGCCACAAATCCTTATCACTTTGTTTCACACCCTTTCTTCCTTTATTGTCTTCAACAGTGGTGAAAACAGTAAGTTACAGCTGAGACCTCCTGTGGATTTTTGAGGGGCCATTAATCACCTTGTTCCAGATTGTAACATGAAGTCTTAATCACCATTTCCGTAAGCACTGAAGCAAAGCACTGAATTCATTCTGGATGAGTTGGATTTTTCAGACTGTAGGGTGACTGCAAGTAGAGTGTGTGAGCACACCTGTTGGCATGTCAGTCTTCAGTTCTCACTTCTTCCTTCCCGAGTATTACTTAAATAGGAAATTCTGCTGTAGTCCAAAATAGCCTTCTGTGAAGCCAGACTAATTAATATGCTCCTGTGCTATTACAAAAGTGCAAGCAGTTCTGTTGGCTATCACAAATACAACAGGTTCAGTATATTTGGAAGGGGTAATCTGACACTGCCATGGAGCAATTAGTTTTTTGTTAGCACCTGGTAATTAGTTTATAGTAATTAGTTCATAGTTAGATGGCACTGTTTAGCATTAAAAAAAATAAAGCATAATTCGTGTATTAACTCCATAAAGACACAGTGGGAGACCTGCAGTTGCCTCTGTGGGATACTTACAATTCCACTTTACTTGTCACTTTCCAAGAGATTTTCTTCAGTTACAGCTGTTTACAAGGTCAGGCTGAAATACATTGATCAATTTTCCATGCCGTTGGCAAGGAGGTTGTGCAAGTCAGTCCTAGATCTTTTGGGGTAACAGCAGCAGGAGCAGTGGCACTTTAAAGTATATCTTTATGTAAAGTCTTGACAACTTCACGTGGAAGCTGGAAAAATTGGGCTATTAAGGGATGGCAACCTAAACCAACACCTCTTATTTGTGGAATGCAATTTTTTTGCCTGTGACATCTTCCCAGTCAAAAAGATAAAGAATTACAGCTTCTTTGGGCAAACTTGAATCACTGGAGTATTTTTTAAAATTACTGTACCTCACTTGAAAGAATCAACTGTGAGGTTTAAAATCAACCACTCAATTTTCTTCCTTATGTTTTGAATTTTTAGCCTCCCTAAGGACTCAATAATTACTTTTATGAGACAGAGTACATCTGAAGAAGTTTGGAAGTCTGTTACACTGATCTGCCAAGATGTCTTCTGTGAGGATGAGAAAAGACATAATGCTCATTTTATTTCGCTATCTTTTCTTTTCAGAAGCTTTTCCCGTAAAATGGGATAAGAGAGATAACAAAACTGGGATCCGGGTCAATCTGAAATGTCTCAGATTGGTAGAAATCTCCTGGAGATAGACAAAGAAAAAAGCCAGCAGAATGAGAAGGTGAAGGTCAGTGTAGAGGCGCAGGATCCTCTGTTTTTCCAAAGAGCTTTTTCCTTTGCTCTGTGTTTTTGCTTTTCCTGAAGACTCTGGTATCCTGTAAGCATTTCAGCTCAGGAAGGAATTATTAAGAAACCATTTCCTAGACTGGATAAGAATTAGACAAATTACTGAAGTTAAACCATTAAGCCACAGTATTACAATTTAGATGTTATCTTACAGACATAACAGCAACATGACTTGTGGGATAGATATCCCATTCTGAAGACTGTGAAAAAAACCCAACAAAACTCCCGAAAAAGGTACGAATTCTCCTTCAACTTGTGCCTGGTAGGTTCAGTGTCAGGTTTCTTGTGCACAGAGAAAGAAAATGAAATATCTCGCATACGAAGGATTTCTGTGAGTACATGTTAACAATTAAAGATGACATTCTTCTGCTGAGATCACAAAATCCTTTCAGGTTCTGTAGGAAAGTCAAAGAGCTTTGGTTAATTCTTCCCTTTTTCCGACTCTTACATTCCTTACGAATTTCTTAACTGGTGTTAACATCTTTTTCCCATCTTCCTTTTCTCCGGTGTGGAATAAGGGCTGCCAGTGTTGCCCTTTTGGAGTGAAGAGCTGTCCCGGGTGTATTTTGAGCACTTGCTGCCTGTGCCCTGCTCCACCAGGGCGGCAAAACTCCCCCTTCGCACACCCGCTTTGCCCTTTAGGTGCCTAATTATTACCAAGCGCCTCACGAACCTCCTCAGCCTCCCCGGATAAAAGGCAGCGCCACGCTGCTCCCTCCCTCTCGTACCTTCACCTCGCGCGGTCTGTCTCGCTTTATTCCCGGGCTTCAAAGGCGCGGCACACCTGTCTGAGGCAGCTCCGAGCGCCTCCCTGCCCCACCTGGCTCCGAGCCGCGGGCTGTCAGTGCCTCCCCTCGCACCGTCCGGCGGTCCGGCCTGCGCTGTGTTTCCCGAAGGCGCCGTGCCCGCGGGGCGAGGCCGAGGCCGAGCGCGGGTCCCGCTCCCGGCCCCGTTCGAACGGCCGCCGCCAGCCCGCGCCTGCGCACTGCCCGCCCCGCCGGAGCCCAGGGCGAGGCGAGGCGGCTCGGGGAGGCCAAAGAACTACGCGCCCCGTCATGCTCCGCGCGGCCAGCTCCCCACGGCCGGAGCGAGCGGGCCGCTCGCAGGGCACGCCGGGAGTTGTAGTCCTCCGGCGCGGGGTATTGTCTCTCCCCTTTCTCTGTCCGGGAACCCGACCGCCACCCCGCCGGGCGAGCGCGGTGACTGACAGCGCCGGGCAGCCAGTGGCCGCAGCGTCGTGCGGCCAAGCCCGGCGCCGTCTCCCCGGTGACCGGGACAGCCGCTGCCTCGGCGGAGTCGCCGGAGTCCCGGGGGACAGAGGTGAGTAGGTCCGAGCGGGGCAGCGCCCACCGCAGCCCGCCCGGCTCTCCCATCCCCCTCGCCGCCGAGCGCCCGGGCCGGGACCCCGCTGGGATGCGGCGGGAGGAGCGGGGACGGCAGATGGACGGCGGGAGGGAGGACGAAGGGGGAGGGGAGCGCGGCGGCGGGGGCCGAGGGGAGGGAAGGGGCAGACGGGAGCCCCCGGCCGCCCCTTTGCGCGCCCCTCGGGCTGCGGCGCTGCCCGCGACCCCCGGCGCGCAGCGCGGAGGGGGCGGCGGGTCCCCCCGCGGGGGGGGTCGGGGGCGCTCCGTGCCCTCCCGTCTTTTACCGCTTGATTTTTCAAATCGTCCCTGCGGGCTCAGGTGCTGCTTCTCCCCTCCCCGCAGCTCCACCCCCCGGGAAGCGGCTGCCCCGGCAGCCGGGCAGTTAATGGGTAACCCCACGGGGCACCGCTCCAGCCACCGACCCGCCGCCCGCCCCGCGGGTCTCCCCCGGTGCCCGCGGGAACGTCCTCGTGGGATGTCCCCGCAGCCGCCGAGGGCAGCGCCGGGAGCGGGGCTGTGAGGGCGGGTGTCGGTGTGCAGGGCTGCACCGAGCCCGCCGTGCCCCGTCCGTTGTCCCGGCAGAGCGCCCCGAGCTCTCCCGGCTGTCCCTGAGCCCGTCCCGCCGGGCTGCGGCTGCTGCCGCCCCGAGTGCCGCCCCTCTGCGCGGCGCCCCAACAGTTCTGGAACGAATTTGCAAGAAAAGAAGAGGAGGGGGGGAGAATGCTTAACTGCCACCAAAACCTTCCCACCTTCTTAAATACTGCAAATAAATTAGTCTGAATTGTAGGCGCATGACTCTCTGTACAATAGCTTTAGAAAACTTTGTCCTTGCTCGCATGAGTCTTGTCAGACAAAACAGCAAATGTCCTATTTGTGTTCCTTACACTTCGTACGCTCTTCAGTAGCAGAAGAGTTTTTATTAACGACTACTTTTTAGTCTGCTGTTACTAATTACAGTCTGGATTTTTTGAGTGATCACGCTAGGTACACCCAAAGGAAACATAATGATCTGTCTTGCCAATTGTGAAATGCTGATGAGATTTTTTTTAATTGAAACATTGTCCTGTCCAAGTTCTCAAACAACTGGTAGCTGTCTTCCACAGGTCGTGCTGTTACATTTCTTGTGTAACTTGTCTATAAACATGTACCACATTTGAATAGTTAGTGGAATTCAAATATTATAGCTTCATTTGAGCTTTGTAGGGACTTGGCATCAGTTCTGCCTCAACAACTGGCATCCATGCCGAAAGAGTCTTTTGCATTACTTCAAGACCTGTGTGAGGGATGAGGGAACAGTCTCTCTCCTCTGTGCACTTCCACTTTGCATACTTTATTCTCTTAAAGTCCCACTATTGAAAAACAAAGTGAAGCCAGACAGTGTCTCTGCACATTAACATGGATCCTGTAGTGCTGAGGACCAGCTCATTTCCAGAGGCTTTTTGGGAGGTAGTGGTGGTCAATCATGTCCCCCTGATCTTCAGGGGTTCCCTGGCTGCCCTCTCTAGCTGCTAAGTTACAGTTTAACATCGACTGTAGCAGGAGTGCGCCTCCTGTTTCTGTTCTTTTTGTTGCTATGAGATAACGAGAGCAGAAGCAGGAAACAAACCTTGTCTCTCCCCTGAAAGTAAGCAAATACATGTTATTTTCTCTGGAGCAGAGGGTTTGAAAATGACATGAAAAGCTAGCATGGGTATGTAAAAACATTGCATGCAGAAATGCAGTGTTTGTGGGATACAGTACAATTCAACTGTGACTGGTGTTTTTGGTGGTTTATGCCCCACAAGTAATTGATTCAAATGGTGGAGCAGAATGTATGCTGGCAGAAAACTTGAATGTTTTGTTTTGTTTTGCAGTTCTGTGTCAAAGCGGATGTGTATGGACAAATTACGTTATTTCACATATTTGAACAACTCTTAATGTGTGCATATTAGTGTTTTTGCCTGAAATGTTCTGTGAAGTATTTTGTAGTTATCAAGCTACAAAGCTTTATTTGAGTGCAAGTGAATTGGTATTTTAGTTTCACTGGATATGCTACAAGTTTTGTAATTTATTACAGGAAAAGAATATTCTGACATGATTACTTTGGAACTGTGGAAGTTTGTGCCACTTCTGTGCTATCCCTCTTCAGGTTTCAAGTCTGGAAAGAAATTAGGCGAAAAGTGAGCAGTTAGAATAACTTGATAATTTAGTTTTGAATTAGTCCGTTAACAGTTTGACACTCAACTAATATCCGCTTATGAGAAACACTGTTTTCATATTTTTTCTATTTGCCTGTCATGCCATTATTGCAGTAAAACGTACTTGGATGCTGAGGGTTCTTGCAGAAGAGATACATTTGCTCTTTGTCTTGAACTTTCTTAGACAAATTTAATGAGCTGTTGTTTGTCCTGGGTGTAATTAGCATAAAAATTGCACATAATATTCAGGTACTGAGGGAGGGAAGCGGTGTTCTAGTGAAGTAATACAGTTTTTCTTTGGTTGACATTTTTTTGTTTTGGGTTTTTTAGTGTATAGACACATTAATAGCAAAAACCCTTTAATGTTGAATTAGTTCCTGACTTTACACCTACAAAACTTCACAAATATATTTATAGCTGAAAGTCTTCACACCTCAAGAACATCAGTATTAGAGGAAAGTAACGTGTTAGCACCCTGCTGCTTTGTTTTTATAATTGTCGGGTTTTTGAATGACATTTCATTATCAGTGGTTATCAGCTTTCATAAATTCTTGATGTGTAAGGGTCACAGGTTAGGAAGGCAAGTAGGTAAATTGACTTATGAACAAGTTTAAAGGAAAACCTCTCTTAGCAAAAGCAGTATTGTGAGGTAAGACAGCATTGGGGTTTGCCTTTTCCCAAGAGCACCCTAACTACATCTTCATTGTGTGTCTTTTATAGTGGCATTTAGGATATATTTTTATAGATTTGAGAGATAGCTGTAAAAAAATCTCTTTTTCTTATTAGCCACTTCAGTTTTACAATATTGAATCTTAAGTTTTTTAGTAACAACTGCTTTTATAATATTTTTTAAAAGAAGGTTGTTTATAATCTCATACTCTCTTAATTGTTTCCTTTCCTCTTGCAAGCTAGTAGCACAGTATTAGGTGCCAGATACTATTGGGCTTTATGGTGACGAGGTTAACAGCAGTTTTGGAGGGTACCCAGAGGTCACATTAGGCTGTTCTCCAGACAGCTGAGAACAGAAATATTCACTATAAAGCAAATTACACCATGCTATGTATTAGAACTTTATATATAAATATATTCATGTGCCTAGGTAAAAGCTGTTTATTTACTGTTGGGCATTTTTTAGTTCTATTTTCTTTTTTTTTTTTTTTTTGGAAAGCGATATATTGAAATATTTAATGATTTTTCTCAAAAAGTACTAGACCTAATTAGAGGTAGCTGAATGCACAGTGATGTCTTGGTTCCCAAGTTTAGCCCCATCAGGAAAGGGTCAAACTACATTTAAGGTATGATACTGGATGCAAGTTGATGGGGATTTCTTATAGCAGTGTAAGAGTTAAGTTTGGTTAAATGTTTGCAAAGCACTTCCTATGTTATGATTTCCATTTAAAGGTTAAGTGTGATGTTTTATTACTTCTTAAAGCCAAGGTGGTGTTGTTTTTTTTTTTTTTTTTTTTTTGTCTCAGATTATAGGAAAAGGATCATTAATGAAGCTGGATAATTGCTATATTAAAACAATTTGCAAAAACCAAACTACAATGAATAGTCACAGCTGCACCATGGAGACATAAAAACCTGGTATCTCTTCGTTCAAAAAAATAAAAATTAAACCCCAAAAAGTAAAGCCAACTGGATGTCTTCTGGCATCTTGAAATCTGTCCTGTTTTGGATTTGGAAGGGTCCTGTGGGAATTACATCCTTCACTTGAGTATTTAGCAGAATATTCGAGATTCAGCAGTGGTTTCTTAAATCTGGTTATCAAGGAACTCGTATGTAGATAAGTAGTTAAGACTATCATCCTAAATCGTATTTTACTTTTGGTTTGGTTTTTAATGGGTAGGACTTTTGAAGTAATCGCCTCGTTTGTTCTAATGCAGAAACGTTTGTTCTAAGGCAGAAATACTGTGAAAGTAGCATGCTGTGGATTTAATCACATTCTGAGTGCGGGTTTTTCTGTTATTTCTGTAGTTCTGTAATTTCTGTAGCTGAGAGCAATGTCAGTAGGATTTCTTGATCATTTTTTATCCATGCAAGTAGTGGATGGACACCACTAATTTAGCACTTCAGATATGATAAAGAAATGGCTTGTCTCTGTTGTGTATATATATTTATATCTTTATGTGAATGCATTTATCTAAAATTTTGTTCGCATTTTGTCCACATGTGCAAGATACTTGCTTTCAAGTACTTAGACACCTAAAGTGTGTTACAAGGTGACTGAGTTAAGAATAGGCCTGTGGACCAACTCTGAGTAATTACTGTCAGATTAGTTCTCACTTGCTCAGATGGAGTTTATTGCAATTTTATGTAGCTCAAGTCCCATGGTTATTTCTGTCAGTCATCCTCCAGACCCAGGGAAGTGAGGGTTCGTATCATGCAACGAGGGGATAGTTTCAGAAGTTGAACAAGTTGTCATTTCTTTCATTTGTGTTAGTTATTTTCATGCATTTTAACCTGCTTAGTGAGAGAAACCTCTCTAAAGCAATGGAATTTCCCAAGTATCTTTAGAACAAGACATCCAGACTTCAGTGCTGACCCCAAAATGTGGTGAAATATTCTACTTCTTGCTGTTCATACAGAGCTGTTTCATGTTAATTGTAAAGTCATGACTAGATTAATACTGGCAGCATGTGTCTTTTTCACTCCTTTTTTTCCTTTTTTTTTTTTTTTTTTGGAATATTTAAGCTAAACTAAAACACATGGATGTTGGAATGATGGTCTGAAATGCATTTTTACAGTGTTTGCTATCTGACAAATTGCTTTGAGTAGATTAATTGATGGGTGTAACGGTAAATCTGATCTTGGATCCCTTTGGTCTGATACATGACTGAATGCCCACTTGGCATTGCATATGTAAGTGAAATGTATGTAAGGAATTGGAAGTCTGAGATACTTTTTTTAAGCTGCCTTTACAGTCAGTGGAGAGATACAGGCGACTCTAGGGGCATTTAATCTCTTTTACGTGATGCAGTGGTACCTGTTTCTGTACACTGAGTGTAAATGAGGTGAGTAGATGAGCCTTAGCTTTTGTTTTTATTTTGCTGGGAAAGGATATATGAGCTTAAATCAAGATTTTCTCTGTGCTGTAAAATGCGGTGGTAGTACAATGGTGCAGTAAGCCAGAAGGTAACTGAGTAGTAGGCAATGTTAGGGAGTTGGGGAAGACGTAACATACTTAGTGTAAAAGACACTGACTGTGCATAGAAGACTTGGATCCTGTTCTTTGCCATTCTGTCATATTGTCATTTTGGACAGCCACTTTATTTGCATTTGCAACTCCTTTCTCATCACTAACATTAACACTGTAGTACCTGTTCTTTTCAAACTGTTTTGAGTTAATTCTCTGGCAATAGTTTTTGGTAGAGTTGACGAGCAATTTTTTCTCAACAGTAAAGGGAATACTGGGTGCTAAAAAACCTGAAATACGATGAGAATTAAAATGTCCTCTCTTTCTTTCTTTAGATCTTCATCAGATGGAGTGATACTCTTGAAACATGACAAAAAACTGGACTAAATAGAAGTTTTCCTAATTTAGGGAAAAAAAAAATCCAAAATGTACAGACCAGGAGAAACGGTCAAACGTCGACTCAACATGCATGCTCCTCCACGGATAAGAAGCGTGGAAGTTGCTCGAGGAAGAGCAGGTTATGGGTTTACCCTTTCTGGACAAGCTCCTTGTGTTCTTAGTTGTGTGATGAAAGGAAGCCCTGCAGATTATGTTGGGCTTAAAGCAGGGGATCAGATATTTGCAGTTAATGAAATCAATGTGAAAAAAGCCTCTCATGAAGATGTAGTGAAACTTATAGGGAAATGTTCTGGAGTCCTGCACATGGTCATTGCTGAAGGGATTAGTCACATGGATTCATGTTCAAGTGATGAAGAAGTTGGTTTTTATGATGGGAAGGGGTGGCTGAAACCCAAACCTGACTCTAAAGCTCTGGGTATAAACAGGGCAGAGAAAGTTGTTGAAGAAATGCAGTCTGGTGGCATTTTTAACATGATCTTTGAGAA
Source organism: Chamaea fasciata (assembly GCF_029207755.1). Lineage (NCBI taxonomy): Eukaryota > Metazoa > Chordata > Aves > Passeriformes > Sylviidae > Chamaea > Chamaea fasciata. The sequence continues at coordinate 4,028,763 of NW_027094091.1, read as the reverse complement.
TCCTGCTCTTTGTGCTGGTAACTCAGATAATTCTGCACCAAAGCAAAGATCATTTTCAGTTTCTGCTGCTATGAAATTTGAAACTGGCAATGAAAGTGTAAGCAATCCAAACCTACTGTCAAAGGAAGAAATAGCCAAAGTTCTGAATGATGATTCAGTTTTTAGGGTTGGACTGGAGAGTGCAGAAGACTTTGGATTAGATGCAAGCATTTTGAATGTTGCCATGATTGTAGGTTACTTAGGCTCCATCGAGCTGCCTTCGACAACCGCAAATTTGGAAACTGAGAGTTTGCAGGCCATTCGTGGGTGCATGAGACGTCTGCGGGCAGAGCAAAAAATCCATTCCCTGGTGATGATGAAGATAATGCATGACTGTATTCAGCTCTGCAGTGACAAATCGGGTGTCGTGGCAGAATATCCTGCAGAGAAACTGGCGTTCAGCGCTGTTTGCCCGGATGATAGAAGGTTCTTCGGACTAGTTACAATGCAGACAAATGATGATGCAAGCTTGGCTCAGGAAGATGAAGGGGTCCTGAGGACATCTTGCCATGTTTTTATGGTGGATCCGGAATTATTTCATCATAAAATTCACCAGGGTATAGCAAGACGTTTTGGACTGGAGTGTACAGCAGATCCAGACACAAATGGCTGTCTGGAGTTTCCAACATCATCTCTTCCTGTCCTGCAGTTTATTTCTGTCCTGTATAGGGATATGGGGGAATTGATTGAGGGAATGCGTGCGAGGGCCTTCCTTGACGGTGATGCAGATGCTCATCAGAATAACAGCACGAGCAGTAACAGCGATAGCGGAATCGGAAATTTCAACCAAGAAGAAAAGAATAATAGAGTTCTGGTGGTTGATTTAGGGACCAATCCAAGTAAACATATTCCTAGCAGCATATGGGAAAATCCAGTAGGAAGGGGACAAAATCAGCCTGCTTCCCACTGGAATGGCTTCTGTCATGAGCAAGAGGGAAACATCCCTTTAGAGGTAATTCAGAATGATAAGTCCCAAAATGTAAGCAAACACTTGAGCCCTTCTGCTCGTATTGAAGTTCCACTGGTTTCCTCCCGAAATTCAGTACCCCCATCAAAGAAAAACGCTGCGGGCACGGGCAATCAGAGGTGGCTGCCTGTGCACGTTTTACAGGAGTGGCAGCACGGAAATGCCAGCGACCAGGAGTCATACACGGACTCCACGGATGGCTGGTCCAGTGTGAACTGTGGGACGCTCCCCCCACCAATGAGTAAGATCCCAGCTGACAGATACAGAGTCGATGGCAGCTTTGGTCAGCCGCAGCTAAAATCTCACAAAAGTGAGTGGTCCAAGAAGATGTTCTTCATTCAGAACAAATTTGGCCCTCCGCACAGTATCAGGAAATCCAAAGAAGATAAAAAGGTAAGAATAAGCTGGTGTTGGTTCTTAACAGCATCAAAAAACCCCCACACCCAAACCCATCTGCCTATGGTGCTTTGACACAGTAATATTTGCATATTAAAATTTGAATGTGTATTATATAATTTACAAAATTTCAGATGAAGAAAATAATACGTTTCTCTCTCGTCTGCAGAGGCACTGCATATTCCTCTTTAATTAAGTGCAGCTCTGGATTTGCAGTTTTGCTAGAAGTGTTGTCTTGTTAGGGCTTTCTCACTTTTCTTCTTGTCTCTTCATTGTTTCCAAATGTTGCAGTGGCACTAAAATATAAAGGAGGCATGATATTTTAACGGCTTCAGTTTCTTCTGACCTTCAGCTGCAAAATAATGGAAACAGTTTGCATCTTTAGTCTGGTTCCTTTTTGTAGAAGGCTGGCTTGCAAATATTGTTTTTTTAGTGGCATCTATTTTTTATAGAGATGTAGACTAATCATTAGTCAAAAACCTGGATTATACACTTTTAACTGAGTAAGACTGTTTTATGATGAAACTTTACTTTGGCAAACCTCTCAATACAAGTAGCATTAAAAACTGACATAAAAAACTGGTGGAGGTAGGTCACAAATCTAACATGCTGCCAGCAGGCCTGTAAATCAAATTTTTTTCCAAATTGCTGTTTCTTCTTGTTTTGTCTACTATTAGACAAAATGAGGAGACTTAAACAACAAAAACTGGTGTGGGAAGAGTATTCAGCATGATTACATACCCTTTGAGACACACACATTTTGCTGTTGAGGGGGCTAATCTCAGGGGAGTCTATTGTTGATAACTGGAATTCTAGAAAGTGGAGGCTATTGTTCTGATACTGAAAGGATCACTAGCAGTTTTTTATCTGAAATGTTTGCTGGCTCCAGGGAAAGACAGAATCTTATACTCCAAATTAGCCTTCAGGAAGCTTTGTCATTTCATGCTTATATTAGTGTTCACTTAACAATACTTGAGTGTGTAACTATTACGTACACTATTTTTTTTGTTTTGTTGTTTGTTTTTTTTTTTTTTCCCCCCAGCACAAAAAGCATACAAAAGACTGTATGTGAAAGTTTTGTGTATTACTTATATGATCGTTTCAGATGTCCATCATGCTATCCAAATCTGTTTTGAAAAAATGTGTATTTTCTCACCTGATTAAAAATATACAACTGCTGATCAGGTGGATGACCATAGAGGTTCATTAGTTGTTTCATACTGTTAGAAACAAAACCTTTTTGGGGATTAGGTTCCAGAACTTCAGAACATTTTGAGTTTGGTATGGGAAGGGAAATTACTTTTTATTGCTTTTCCTGCACTGAAAAGCAAGCAACTTTTGTGTATGTTCTATTGTATGCTTTTTTGCTGAAAATAAGAAGTAAACTAGTATGTATAATAGTTGTACACTAGTGTATTGTTAAGGTGAACAGTGCTACAGGCAGCAGTGTTCTCCAGACCCACAATAAAATTAAATTTCAAGTGTTCTTAAATGCAAGGTGATTCACACTTTCAAAAGCCAAACAGAAATGCTACATTTGTAAGCATTGCCCACCCAATTCTACCTGCTGCCCTGCAGTCTGTGTGCTTCTTGATCTCTTTGCTGATGGACCAAGGAAAAAGCCTCTTTATGTGCAGCATCTGGTGCAGGTGCATGGTGGAAGTTGGACCCACATGCTGCGCTGGATGCTGCTGAAATTCCCTTGGGGTCTCTGTAATAAGTTTGTGTCTGCAGTGTTGTCCATGATAATAATATGGATTAGATGTTTTTCAGAAACACGTATTTCATGGAAGTCAAGATTTTACTAATTAAAATCTCATAGAAAATTTTACACTTCGAGATGAAAGATGCTCTATATGTGGGTAAAGTGTAATAATATTTCACCTACTTAGATCACTCAGATCAGCATAAACCAACACTAAGTATCTCAAACTTCCCTTTTAAGTCTATCTGATAATAAAATAGGCATTCTGTTCTTTGATTAATAAATTTGTTTGCAAGACACATTCAAAATGTTCCTACATGTCTTTAGCATTTAATCTCTTCGTTAAGGCTACAGACCCTCTTTTGCATTTTAATTTTATTTTTCGGTATTATTGTAGGCTGTTGAAACTGATGAGAAAAGCTCATAAAGGCTATTTGGAGTAATTCACAGAGATGAAGTTGTACAATGTTCTCATCTTAAATCTTTCATGAAAATAATCAGGGGATGTCATTACTGATGATCATACCTCTGTACTTCAGGCTCTGCAGAAATAGGGAAGATTTGTATTTGCATTTTAGAGGCCTAGTTCATTTTCATAAGAGAGTAATTTAGACTTTCTTATTACTCTGTGTAAAGGGACGAGGTAAAACTGCCCATTCCAAACCATTATTCAGTTGGGTTAGCTCCTGTGTTCTAGAAAATTACACGTTCTCAGCTTCCTGTGACCTTTTTAAGTGGTAAGAACTTATTGTACACAGCTTGCTCAGACTCATTCCAGTCACAGAATAAAGTGTACAAAGTGGCCACACAGGATTACATTCATATTTTTACAACCTGGTGGCTGACTTTAAGTCTTCATTTGGCGGAACAGTACTTAAATCGCTTTTAATTGTCTTTTACATCAATACTGGAGGTAAAACATCCTGTGAGTGGGAATGTAGAAGCCACTAGAGGGAGAAAAGGTTACCAGAGCTAGAGATTCTTGTGGTAGACTCTGTCCTTCCGTATTAAATACTATCTTCCTTGGAATTTTCATTACACATGAGTTCCTGGATGCAATTCTGCTCTAGCAGAGCTGCTGTGCAGATAAACACTGATGATCACAGCATGTAATTCTGAAAAATATGCTGTACTGTACAATGCTAGTGGGGGGTAAGATGGGCATAAACTACTTCCAGATTTTATAGCTGCGCTTACAAAACATTTTTGAATTGTACAGCACGAGAGAGCAGATGTGAGGAAGTGTTAGTGAACATATCTATTTAAAATTACACTTTCAGAATGGAGCCTGGGAAGTGTTTCTTCCAGGAAACACTTGAAGAGTAGGAATAGATATGGCATTTCAGACCTCAGGTTACAAGCAAGTAAACACCTTTTTTGAGCTTTGTTTTCCCTTTAGTGGTGATGTTTTCAGCTCACAGACTAGAATTAATTTTAATTAATTAATTTTGTGATAACTGGCATACCCACTTTTAAAGTAGTAATTTTCTTCATGCTGCTATAAGGCATTTTAAAATTCAGTATAAGTGTGAATAGTAGAAAATAGTTAAAACGGCCTAATTTTGTTGTTAGTGGATAGCATGAGGTTTCTTGTTTTCTTTAATTATTGTAATTATGAATTATCCCCAAATTACTGAACACGCACTTTCATGATTGCTGGATATTTTATTTTTTTTCTAAAACTTTTAAAAAAGGTTTCTCTGCATGGCAAGAGGAGAACTAAATCAGGGAGATTTTGGTTCTAGTTCACCTCTTTTGACTGAGACTTACTAGAAGATAACTCTGGCCCTGTGCAGCTCTCATATTATTTTCCCTGTACTGAGCTTCACATTTCTGGTGTTTCGTAAGTGTCACGTGAACAGATTTCTATTGAAGCACCTAATGAGAATTTTTTACTGGTATCCATTTCTTCTGTAGGTCTCAGATGAAAACAAGCAGGGAGAGGCCTGATGATGCAGAAATTTACTGAAAAGGCAAGGTGCCTTTCTATCTGAGAACAACTAAGGAAGATTTCTGGTGACAAGAAGCTTTTAAATTGCACTAAGATTGGTGCTGGGTAGGGGCGTGAGCTCTGTGAGACCAGCGTGAGGAGCCTGGTTATGGTTTCAGTGGGAATGGAATAATTTCTGATTTTTGTTTGTAATTCCAGTTGCGCTGTCCTGCCTTTGCTGTTGCGTTGCTCTTTCCACCTTCTTTAGCATCCCACTAAGTTCCAGTCACTTACCTACTCCTGTGCACGATTTTTGGGTGACGCGAATGAAAAGCACCATAAGCAAATGTGAAAACATCAGGGGATGTCAGAATTGGCAAGGGACCTAAGAAATTGCTGAACAGGGAAGCATTCCTTTCCCTCTAGACTAAATTAATATAAATACATTTGATTTTGTTCAACCCTCACTCTCTGTTTTCAGGCTAGTGCCTGGCCAAAAATATGTCTACATATTACTGTTTTAAATTAAGTTTTACTGGGCAAATACTCCTTTTTTCCACTGGAAAGCTTCATAACAGTCAGTTTTGTCTTTGGGTTCTCTCTCCATAAAGACAGAATCTTAGACGTTGACCTCTCACCATTCTCTTTTTAGAAAAAGAAAGTCTGTTTTAATAGTGTGGCAGCGAGTATAACATTGAAGATCAAAAGAGGTTTTACAACCTGGGCCTGATAACTGGCATTTGGGTCCTAGGTTTATTGCAAGTGAATATGACAAATCTATAGAAATGTAATTAAAAAGCTTTTTAAAATTTTGGGTATTGGCTTTTAGAAATCCTTTACTTTTTCACATTTGTTATACTTCTGACCTGATCACATTATTGTTTGTGCTGATAAAAAGTTTGAATTTGTAGTTGGACTCTATTTTTAGATCGTAGAGGAAGACAAAATAGAAAATCTTACTTTATGAGACTCACTGGACAATAGTGAGTGTGTATTTTTTTTTTTTTAACAATAAAATATATCAACTGCTTGGTAACCTTCCTAATTTAAGCTCCTGTAAATATAGTAAAAATGTAGAAGAGAGAAGGTAAGCAGTACTATGGGGTTCACTAAGGCGTCTTTCCTTGCTAATCTAATTCACGGGCAACTATTATTGTTCCTCTGTTTTGATCAAAAGTTTAACTGTAACTAATTCAGAGTTGTCTTTGTTTCCAAAGCAAGTGTTACTGAAAAAGATATGCTGTCCAAGTTAAAAATGATTTTTTTTTTTTTTTGGTGGTAAAAATCTGTAATTTGTTTCAGATCCAAGAATTGCAGTTTTTTACTGTTGGTAACTGGATGGTGAACTAACTGCAAAGCAGATATTTGAGATGCAGAGACAATGTTGGCAAAGCTTTGTGGTTCCCATATTTGTTTTTTTGTTGTATAATTACATGGTTTTTTCCCCCTTTCCTTTAGAATTCTGTTTGCTCACTAGCTTAAACTGTTCCACCACAGCTGTTTTTAAAGCAGAATTAATGGCAGCTGGATTGCTATTCTTATGCAGTAAAATTTAATGTTAACTTTTCGATTTATAGGCTTTGATCTGATCTGAGATCTACCTATCTACCTTAAAGAGAACTCAAGAAAAATCCCAAACACCAAGCTAGATCAGGGAATATGCTGAAATGGATTAATCTGCAAAGAAGCATCTAGGAAATAGGTCCTCTAATTTTTGCCTAGAGAAAATGAAAAGCAATTAAATATTTAGTAATTCCATGCAGCCTTTTCATATGAATTGTAATCTTCTAAAATTATTTTTAAAATAGTTCTGGGATCTTGAAAGTGTATAAAAAGATCAAATAATGCTGACTGTGTTTCTTTGAAAAAGAAATTAGATAAAATCTGGACAGTAAATGTCTGTAGAGTGATGCTGGCTTTTGTGAAATGTCCTCATTTGAAATTTGTGTACTAGAAAGAAAATAGCATGGAAAAAATAGTTAGCACAGAAGGAACTGAAATAATGAAAAGTAGCTTAATATTTATGTTTTAAACATAAGAGCTTTGAGATGGGAGATGATAAAGTTATTGTCTGTACAATTCAGAAAGATCTGAATTCCTTGCAGTTGATAAGATTTAGAGGAGAAAGGGAGTTGTAAAATACCAGTTTTTCACTGGACAAAGAAATAGGACCACATGGAATAAAGATCTTTAATTGACAAAAATAAATATGGAATTGCTAAAACTTATGTGAACTTGTACTTTTGGCATTCCTGATATCTCTTGACTTATATATTCTGCAGTTTAGTAGTGTAGAAAGAAAATGCCATGTAATTGTACTTTCTGTATAGTTTCATGTCATACCTGCTAATATTTGTCCTGAGAAATACTAACAATCTTTCTCTCTCCTTTCTCTTAGTGATATTATTTTTATTTTAAACCTCAATCACCAATCACTTATTTTCCAATCAGAAGTCAGTTTAGTCTTACCCTGTGCAAAAGTTTTTTTTCATAATTGTAATATAATTGGTTGCTGTAATATTATTTTTGAGATGAAGTGTAGATGTGTCAGTGTTTTATATGGAATATCCTTAGTACAGGAGACAAACATTAAATTTCATTTACTTGGATGTTCGTGTCAGGACAGTCTCTTTTCTGTGTCTTCCTGGAGCCCATGTAGCTCTTATATGAAATTTTGCAACATTCTTCATTGTATCGTGGGTCAAACTGGCATTTAAAATGCCTTTGTAATGGTTAGAAGGGAGTGAAATGTGTCATTATCGTCTGATCAGTAGAGGAGTATTCTTAAAAGTCATCACATCTGTTGATCAGCACTGGTGAGTATAGCATTTGAATTCTTTGTCATCCTGGTGTACCCGAACCACAAAAAATTAAAGGAATTGAAGTGTAATTAAAGCCTGCGGAAAAGCTGACAGTAAAGTCTGAATGATGACAGACCTTTTCTAATTAACCCTCTGTCATCTAATTGGATTTTATGAGGTGCTGTCCCTCTGTGATGATGACACAAGTGCAGGGCAGCCTGGAGGGTGTCACTTCATTCTGGATGTGTCCGTAGCACCTGGAACCCTCTCTGCCAGCACAGATTCCTGGACCCCAGGACTGAGTGCTTCCTCTGACGGGCCAGGGGACAGGACCACAGCCAGCTCTGTTCCCAGTTCCTCCCAGATGGCTTTATCTCTTTCAGAATACCAGAAGTCCTTACCCAACATATGCCATATTTCAATCTATCCTGTTCTCAGGCCCCACAGACCCTCCTTTTCCAAGAAGTGTGAGTTTCACTGTCAGTTTTGAGTGGGGGCACGTGATGCTGGCAGGTGGGATGGGGGTAAAGGGCGACCAGGACCTGCTCTGCTCCAGAGGGGCCATCAGTCAGGACAGTGGATGCTTAGGGTGGGAGTGGACAAGAGAGGAAGACAAAGCCACGCAGTCCAGATCAGGATTTGAGACTAATATTGATGGAGGAATAATATTTGCATCAGATGCTTTTTTTTCTGTGATCCTTTCACTAGTTTTTGAGATTTTGTGTGCCTTGTTGGCATTACTGTGGCATCCCTGTTTCCCATCCCTTTTCAGAAAGGTCTAAATCAGGAACTTTCTTTCTGAAGTCTTAAACTTGCACTCTCTTTAAAGATGAACTGCCAATCCAGACTGACCCTTCTCCTGAGGGGCTCAACAGCCAGGATTAAATTTGGCAAATTTTGAATATCCACACAAGTTTCAGATTATATGGTCGGTGTATCTGGGTTTCAAACTGTTACGCACTTCACCATACAAAGTCATAGAATCAAACCTTCAACAAGCGGGAGTTTTAAAAAGCTTCAATAGCTGGAAATAGGACAAATAAAAATTTGGTGATTTTGTAGTTAGTATGATTACGTTCTGTGACACATAGAACGTACCAAATTCTGTTGAGCTCCTTAATTAGTTGAGCTCCTTAAATTGAGGCTAGCAGTTCTGTGTGACCGTTCTAGCATGTGCACGGTCCTCTTGTATGCTCTTAAATGGCCAGGACATAGGACAGTGTACTTGTTCCACCTGAACAGGAGGAAAGACATTCTCTATGAAAATTACTGTACGCTGGTAATGATATTTTTGTCTTAGAGCCCCTAGAACTTTGTTCATCACATTTAATTACCTTCTTACGCTTTTTAAATCAAACATTTAAACTTCTAAAACTATTTCATTCAAATCTTGTGAGATTAACTTTTGTTGTGAAACAGTTTTGAAAGCATGGTTCTATAAATGTGGATGATCGGGCTTGTCAGTGCTTTTTAAACATTTTTGATTAGCTTCCCTTCTTATATTTTACCTTTCCTTCTTGCTGCTCTTCCATAGAGCCGGCAAAATATCTGTCCCATCAGGTTTAGTCCCTTTAGTTTCCTCTCAAGATCACAAACTATAATGTGTTTTCCATGAAAAGTTGTAAATTTGCTGGAAGTTGGCCTAAAGCCTCAGTTTTTCTTTCTCTTTTTCTCCCCTTTCTGGATTCCTGCTGCCAGCTCACTGTTGTTTTATCGTTGTCAGGGATGCCTGAACTCCTAACAAAAATTTCCTCCTTCCTTAGTCTCTTGTACTCCAATAGCTGCCTGTCTCCTTCCTTGCTAACCCCTTCCTGCACCTTCAGCTTTAGAACTGGTACCAGAGGAGCAGAAATTTATTAGTAATATCCAGACAATAACTATAGGGAGGCACAAAGACTATTTAGCACAAAATGGAAATTTCAGGTTGTTGCAAATGCTAATTTGGTACAAAGTTACAATACATGACAAGTGCATTTGCTGGAATATGAAGGAGCATGGTACAGCTCATGCTATAGCTGGGAATTCCTTTAAGCTAATTGAAGATGTTTTCTGAAGGTGTTTGGTTTCCTTGTGTTCTGAATAATTGATCAGGTTTCACCGACTTTCTTCTGTGCACTCAGGCCCCAGGTCACAGTCACATATTGGCTGTCACAGTTTCACGTTGCGTTTCTTTGGTAGTTCCAGCTTAAAAATGTTCCTGTCGTGCTCAGGCCAGAGTTGGCAGTGGATATCATGAGCTGTGCTGGCATGACTGTCTGTGGGTCTGCCTTAGAAACAGCATTACTTCATTTTGTAAACTCAAGTTTACTGTTAGCGGAGATGAGGGCACAGCCTGCTGCAATTCGTGCGCTTGCAGGAGTTGTCAGAGGTACATGCAAAACCCGTAAACTGCTGCAGCTGCTGAAAAACTTATATGAAACTGCTGCCTAACTTGTTTATCGGTTAAAAATACTTTTAAGAGCTCATCCTTTTTCGTTCTATCTTTAAATAATTAGAGTTGTGCGAATCATCTTATATTGGAACCTTTTTGTTCTTTCTGTCCATCTGTTTGCAGTCTAACATGAGTCACACCCTTCTTCACTCCCTCTGCCTTGCTAATACATGAAGTACAACATTTCCCACTTTCTCATGTGTACTTTTCTTGTACACCATTCTTGTTCTCAGACAGAAATCGTTCTCACTTGGACATGATCACAAAATGCTGCTATATCAGTCCTCCCCTGGTGACCTGTTTTCAGTGCTCTCCTTGTCATATTTGCACTTGCCGTTTTCTGTTTGCTTAAAAAAAAAAAAAGAGTGATCTAGTAATTTATTAAAAAAAGATAAAGGACACAGATGCCATTAATTGTCCTTTTTCTCTTACAATTATACATTTAACTGGTATTTCAATCTATTCTAATTTTTACTTTTTTTTTTATAAGAGTAGAAAAAGGAATGGATTTTTTATAGCATCAGTACTTTAATTCCTTTAATCCTTTGTTGTTTTTCCTCTCCATCTGCCAAATCATAACAGGATAAAAGCTTTTAGAGATATGTTCTTTTATACTTTCACCATGGTAGATGGTAGTAGAAGGGTGGCAAGTATCTGCATTGCAAATAGGAGAGGATGTATTGCTGTAGCTCCTGCTGTTCACTGATCAACTTGCTTTCACAAATTTCTGTGCTTTTCTGTTGGCTTCTGGATTCCTAAAATTTCTAAGATGAAGGCACTTAGTAAAATGGCAGGTGGACTTCAGTTCCTAATTCTGTTCTCTGATAGAATTTCTTAGATTTTTCTTGACTATTTAGATATTTTTATAGTTTCATAGATTTAGCAATACTGATTTTGGAAGAGAATCTTTAAGGTAGGGATAATAAACAGTTCTAGGGCTTGTAGGCAATCTGTATTTAAAAAGAAAAAACCCAAACAACCCTACATTCTGATGTTCATGCAGCAAATTTCAGTGTTTTAGCTTGGCAGCTAACAGAGAATGAAACAGCTTGTTTTTCATAGAGTGGTTTGGGTTGGAAGGGACCTTAAGATCGTCTCATTCCAAGCCCTCTGCCATGGGCAGGGACACTTTCCCCTGGACCAGGTTGCTCCAAACTGGCCATTTTCTTCGTCATACGTGTATTGTTCTGAAATATTTGTGGATAATTTAGTGGTTTTTAATATCTGTTGAATAGTGTAATAAAGGCTTTTACAAGTGCAATGATTTCTTTATTTCTACCAGACTGCACAAATTACATTAATATCAATCACTGCACTAACAATCTCTCTGTGCTCAAATACTGTGGATTTCTTTAGCTGTGCTGATTAGTTCAGTGGCTGTTTTCTGTTCAAGTCATGGATGCTTTTGTTTCCAGCTCTTCTGAGTCCCATGAAAAACAGTTGCCAAAAGGGTGCTGTTTGCTTAAGATACATGATTCTTTCCTTATTTGTGTGCATGTGTGTGTGCACAGCCATTTCTATAATTGATCTGGAGAAGGAGGTCTGCCTTCCTAGTCTGAAAGCCTGGAATAGAGTCAAGAAAAGATGAAAAGGGAGACTTCCCAGGAAATTAAATACTCAAGAATTGCAGTCTTTTTGGGTTTTTTAGTAGTGCCCTCCTTAATTTCCTGGATGATTAATTTGATTTTTCAGAGCAAGGAAGAGATTTTTGTCAGTTGAAAATATTTTCTTAATTGCAGTTGTTATCCAGTCGGGTTGGGGAAAGGGTTAGCTCAGTGCATTTTTATATTTTGTAATCATTGCTTAAGCATTGTTTTACTCCCAGGATCTCTTTTTTCTTAATTTGTTCTTATCTTTACTGTTCCACCCAGGGCTCAGTAGTCATTTTTGCATAACAATGTCAAAACCCATAAATAAAAACTTTGATTGGATGGTAATTTACTTCCTAAGAGAAAATACTACATCATTTACAAGTGCTTTTTGTCTGCTCTCCTTCTTTCTCTTTGTTATACTTCTGACCACAAATAGGTAAGCTGCGTTGACTTCCAAAATGGGGCGTCTGGTTCTAATTAATCTTATCTAGAATCTACTTCTCAGCGGAATCTATTTAGATTTGTCTTTGGGCAGTTGATTCCTCTTCCTTCAATTTGTAATGTTACTGTTTCAAAATTTTTTTGAGTGCGTGTTTTCTAGGTGCTTGTCTTAATCTCCTAGAATCATATATAGCAGTCTCTACTATTTAAATAAATGCTGGACAATTTATATTCTTTTTTGGGGATGAAATAGAATTAAAAGTGAACATGTATTTGTTTTCCTGAATAGATATGTCTGCTACTGATAGTTTTTTTTTTTCCTTTTTTTTTTTTTCCTTTCTCCCTTTTATTTTGAATGAAAGATGAAGTTCTCTCAGGCATGCATCTACTTTTAAAAAACACATCAAAGACCATTAAGCATCCATACCCTGTTTCATTAGTTTCAAAGTACCAGTTGTACTTGCACTAATGATGCCATTAATTTGCTGAGTCGTTGGTAGTCTGAGAGTTTTATCACTAATTCTCGGATTAAAAATGAAAAGAATTTAAAAATCACAGAACTAGTGTGGTCATGCTGGACTAGAGGCGAAATTGAGTAGAAGTGCATGTATATTCATTTTGTTCTTAGAGAAACATTTAACCAGGAGCAGCCTTGTTGATGTTTTGATCAGCTGTGCAGCAACAGTAGTGGATAACGCTGAATTTAGTCAGGGGTTGAGGTGAAGTTCACTGCGGGGCACAGATTACTGCATTAGCTGTAAGCTTTCTATTCCCCTAGGAAAGGCTGGTGTGGCTGTAAGGGATGAGGCAGGTGTGAACCACCTCAGCAGTACCTGCCTGGATGAACAGAGATGATTTTAAAAGTTGCTCAAAAAGACAGGAACTGTCCTCATTCCACTGAGTGTTGCTTGTCAACATTTACAGAGAGCAGTTTTCCTCTCTTCCCGTTTGTTTGATCATTTGCCAAAAGCCACCTTAGCTTGTTTGTTCTGCACTTTTAAATGCTCTCTTAAAACCTTGGAAGCTTATAGCCAGTTACTAGATTTCCAGGTTGCTTTGGCAGAACCTGCCCAATTTACTTCTCAGCCAAGAAAAAACAAACCAAAGCCTTAGTAAATTGAAAATTGGGAGGGAAAGAGATTTCATAGAAAAATGGATCACTCTGAATACTGAATGAAGTTGAACTCTCAAGCCTCTTGAGGGGATGAACACTGCTGCATACTTTGGATCCAGGTTCCTGTTTTGTCTTGACCATTCTTTGAGCTTGTAAACAGTATCTGTTGAGAACACTGGTGATGGCCAGAGCCCAGTTGCTGTAGAGCAGTGTTGTCTCCATGGGAATTAGCAAACAGGGAGACATCTCCGAGGCCGTGCAATGTTCTGGCTGCTCTCCTCTGCTTTATATGAGTGGTTGTTGGCATGAGGCTGTGAGGATGTGAAATTTGTGGTTGTTCTTTTGATTAACGTGATGTGCATAGATGCTGCAATGAGTGATCAAAGGGAGACCAAAATATTTCAGAACTTGGAGCGCAGAAACTTGCCCAAAGGAAGAAATGAACACAAATAGAAAATGTAATAAATATTACGAATCTGCCAAGTGAGCAATTATAAAAGTACTAATAAATATATTTTTAAAGCGTACTATAATGAAGAAAGATGCTGACATGAAACAGAGGGAAATTTTCTCTGATTTAAAGTCTCTTATTTTCTAAAGCAAAAAAGCATCAGTAGACAGGGAGGAATTTTCCCCACATTGAATGTTACAGGGAAAGGAATCCAAAATTTCAGGCACATAATCACAAGCTTTTGTAATGTAGTGAGTTTATGTACATCTGCTTAGCACCAGTCACCGACTGTGTGCCTAATTTTAGGTTCAGGATTATACTTTGCCATTTGGAATAAACTTGATATGTACATGCTGAGAAACTTAACCAACATCTAGTGACTTTTTAGGGAGAAAGAGTATGATTATGGGGACAAGAGAAAACCAGTAGATTTGATTACTGCAGCACCAATTCCAGTAATGGACCATCCAAGTGAGGCAGTTGCTTTCCTCAGAACAAAAATTCCTGCAATTTTATACTGTGTGATTTAAAAAGTTGGGCTTTGCAGTGGCAAGGCTTTTAAAAAAAGAGTAGCTAAAGTAAGATTTTTAAAAACGTGGAGAAATGTTCCAAGAGAAGCTGGGCGAGATGTTTTCTAGGATGGTAATTTCCTATAGGAAACACAAATATTTGGCAGTTAAATGGTTTCCAATTAAGACAGGAAAGAGTCAGGATCATCTTGCTTTTATTACTGACATGTATCATGTGTACATTTTAGCAACCTAACTGATGATTCATGTTAATACAGTAAATTAGTGCTGAATGTTTAAGATATTTGACTTGAGACTGGAAAAGTCAACTTCAATGAACTTTAGTATGTGATTTTACAGTGGCATGGCAAATGACCAGCTTGTTTTGAAATTGTGGTCCCGTTACATTTCCTTAAAATTCTTACCTCACTATGATCAGCAGTGTACTAATATTAAAGAAGTGAATTAATATATATTTTCTGTTTTGTTTAGGGTGCAAAATTTGGGCGCTCAATGGGATTAAATCAGGCTCCTCCCCCACGTTCTTCTGCTCGAAGATCATTTGGAAGATCGAAGCGATTTAGTATTACTCGCTCTCTGGATGACCTTGAGGTAATTAACTTTCACTTAGAATTTAGAAGTGAGTCTTACAGAACTTACAGTAGGTCATGCTGATAATTGCTGAAAGAAAGCTGGTCATATAATAGTATAATGAAGTTACTTACTATCGTATGACATTTTTGTGAGGGGAATACAGATTTCAGGTATCAGCCTGTCTTTTTCAATATTTCTTTAATAGGTTACATTAGTGCTAGAAGTGGCCATTCTTTCTGTGTGGAATTCTGACTTTATTTTTCCCATCACAGTTGGTCCTGTGTAAATCCAAACAAGACACTTTTGCTGATCAAAATGTTCATAATGTCTCAGAAATTAATATATCATGATATATAGAAAAATCAAGTGTTCATCATATTCTGGTTTTTGTTCAGCTGATGAATTTTGACAGCAGTTGAGAAAAGGGAATTCGTAATCGACTTGGTGATTTTGGGTCCTTTTGAGTGTAATATTATCCTGTTTTACATCTGGTGTGACATCAGCTGATGTCTGGGTCTCAGTGGCCAAACCATATTGGTTTTGGTGAAAACAAGGAACGAAAAGCCATCCTCCTGTTCTGCTGTAGGAACCTCCCGTAGGAATATGGTTTCTCTGTATCTTCACTCCTAGTGTGCCTCCTCAGGAAAACCTGACCTGCAGTGATGTGAGGGCGAATGGAGAGATTCTTCCCTTACCCCTTTGCCATGCTTATTTGGAGGAAGTCTGGTAACTGGGGAGAAATAAAAATCTGTGCAGAGCTTTTGGCACAGGAGCCATGGAATACACACTACACCAGCCTTCAGCACAGGAGGGAATGTGGCACACTGAGCCCTCTAAATGGGAAGGAGGTGTTTAAAAAGCATTTGAGGTGGGAGAAGGAAAGGAGACACTCTGAGTTTTCTGCTGTGGGGAAATGTAGGAAGAATGGCATTTCACCGACTCTGAACTAAAGGAGGAGGGAGCTCAGTGCAGGGGATTTTTAGGGAGCAGAATATATGGAGGAGCTTCTGGCATGCTTAGGGAATGCAGGTAGGAACTGTAATTACTTATTTATCAGATGTTTTTCTGGTTTTCATATTTTCTATTTCTATGTTCTCCTTTAAGCTTTTAAGTGCCTTGCTTTTTTTTCTAGTTATGGAAAATTCTTAATTTCTTTGCACTCATAACTTTATTAAAGTAACTGCCTAACTTATACATAGCAAGAACTTCTGGATAACGGGGTTTGGAAAGCATCTAGCTACATCTTTCTTAATCAGAAGGTGGTGATTCTTCTAAATTGAAAAAGTTTGCTGTTTTATATATCCAGTTTTGACAGAATTTCTGGTTGCAGTAAGAGAATTCTCTCAAAATACCAAAGAGCCTAGTGCTAGTAATTCACATGCAACAGGAAAAACATGGTTCTTTCCACAGTCTTACAGATTGAAATTTCATGCAGGTTTTTTTGCACATCTCATGTTTTGAGTGTTTTAAATATCAAAAATAAAATTTAATTTCGGTTGTTGGAGCTGTTTCTTGTTGCATAAATATTCAGTTAAAATAGGCACTTGGGACTTTCCATTAATTTCAGAAAGATATGACAGTTACTGGCCTAAAAAGTCCTTTTTTTCCCCTCATTGTGTTTTAGTTGGTGTTTGTTAGTGTATGTAAACAAGAGAACCAACAGGAGGGATTAAGAGTCGATCTGTGTCCCAACGTTCTCGTTGTCACTGAGTTGCTTTGGAAGGGGAAACTTTCATTCTAGGTCACAACATGAATTGGACAAAGAAATGGTCTGTATTCAAATCTGTATTGGGATGAATGCCCTTCCTACATGTAGCTGTGTGGGTGCAGACTGTTCTCTGTCCAGCTACTTCTTTTCACTTTGAAATCTTTTTTTCGCTTTGCACGCTGTAAGATTATGATATCCTAAATATCCCAACCACCAGGAGAAACAGCAGTCGAGAGAAGATTTCAAAAGCTTTGCATGTCAAAAGAAAATAGTGTTGAGGTGTTTTAGTTTTGGTTCAGACTTCAACATTGCTGCTTCAGCACTTGTCTCAAGCACTCTTACACTATGTGTAGTAGAACACAGTGCTGTTAGTACATGTTTAGTTTATTTCAGGCCGTCTATTTAGGGTTGGTGGAAGAGGAAATAACAATAGCAGGAAATTCTTAGAGACTCCACCTTTGGAATAATGACCCTGAATGTATTGTATAGGCTACTTGCTTGCTTTTGTGTTCTTTTCAGTTATCTTAGCAGAATGGTTAAGGTAATAATGCAAACATGAGATTTGGGAGTTAATATGCTTCTCTGAGCTTGTGGGTTTGATTCCTGCTGGCATCCAAATTAATCTTCTAAATTGAGCAGAGTAAGGTTCCATGAGTTTTCTTTTATGGGCTTCTGCTGAACACTGTTCATTGCTTACAGGTCGAAAAAGGCTGAATTTTGGATTTTTTGTTGCAGTATGAACAGCGTGTCAAACACCAGCTGTCCGTGTTGCTGACTGCTGCCATAAGGTGGCGTGATTTCTTTGAAATTTGTTATTTATTTATTTATTTTTAAAAACGTGTGTCCAAGAACACAGCATATTCGTACATATTTTAATAAATAAAAACATGATTTCACTAGAAAATGTCACTTTTTCTTTTAACCTGTTAGATTACGTCTGGCTATATGTGCACAGACAGAATTCTTGTAATATTAGAATTAATGGTATAGTTGCCCCTCCTTAAGTATTTTCCTCTTACCTGCAGGAGCTGTATTATACATAGAAAAAACAGACAAGTTTGTAGACTTAATGTCTTGGTGCTGTTTTTGCTAACAGAAACAAGAATCTTATATACGAGATTATTTTAAAAATGCAGGGATCAATATGGGATGAGAGTGCAAAATTAATGGTGCAGTTGTGCTATAATTGTGGTAGGGAGAATGGCTCACCAAACAGGAGATGCACAGTTTTATTTCAGAACTGTGGAAATTGTGCTTGTTCACAGCAGGGCTGATTATGATTAATTATTTTTTAAATTGGAACTGAATTCAGAAAATGAGCATGTCTAGTATGTGCCCTAGTTATGTTGTTTTCACAAGAAATGTACTGAGAAAATTTTCTTTACTAAATTACAGAAAATCTGGTTAAGAACAGAATTATCTTTTATCTAGCAGTAAATTTTCCTATGTGAATGATTTGTTGTTATGAAATAGTGTCCATTAACAACCATGTTAACATTCTGTGATTTGCACCAATTTTACTTTTTGGCATATTTTCTGGTTCATATTTTCAAGGTGTAATTTAAGCTAAAAGGACCTTATGATTATTTAATATTTGGCTTAATGACAGGGCATGATCCTGTCTTTCTTCCCACTTTTCTTCCGTGTAGGTAAATGCCACTACTCTCATCCTCTTGCACAATTCTGTTCTGGAAACGATGTTTATAAACACATTATGTGTTTTATTTATAAACACATTAAAGGTGTCTCTTTGAGACTGCAGACAGTAGAACTCTACCTATGTAAAAATTTACCTTAAACACAGTATTTGTAATTCTTCTATTCATCACCAGTTTTGGTAACATCTTCAACTGTAGCCCATTCCACTCGTCTTTTAATTTTTCTTGAAGTCTGTGAAAATGGAGGAACCTTGCAGTATTTCCCTGAAATCTAAAAATCTAGGTTCCTCCTCACCAAGAAGAACATTCAAAGCTGTTTTTTCCTGAAAATCATTTTTGGTACTTGTACTTTTTGCACTTCTCAGTGGTTAAAAATAGGGCAGAGTAGTATAATGAGAGACATAATCTCTTAGGGAAACAAGTGTCAAATTCTTTAATTATTGTTAAATAATCATTTAATGCAGAGATATTTTTAAAATTAAAGATGATTTAATTCTTTTAACTAAATGTCAGGACAAAAAAGGTGGCTGTTGCAGCTTTTCTTCTTGTTCTCATCCTGTTTTGGAAACCTAAAAGCTATATCTATATTATAAACAACGTTTGTTGTATCAAATTTCTAGAGTTCAGTAATGTTTTCAAAGTTGGAATGTATCATGTATTCTTTTTAAAAATCAGTGTGAGGACTTTTGTTAGAATGTTCCATCTTAATTACAACCATTAATAATGTAGTATTATTAGGTGTTATTATAGATAATAATGCTTGATTTTTTTTTCTGTTTTGTTAATTCTACTGAATCAACTTTTTGTGTTTCATCTGCTATTTGAAAGCATACAGCACATCTCTTTGGGATGAGGTTTTTATACTAACGGATGACATGTCTCTGCTGGATATTAGCTTTGGCATCTGGGGTGGCAAACCCCCCCCAAATGCTCATTTCAGTTAATAAGGTGTTTTTAAGTGGGTACCTGTTTTTGTTTGACTGATTTAAATAATCAGACAAAGATTACACAGGGAGATAATGGCTTATATTAGACCAACTAGTATACTGGGAAAATCAGCCAAGACTATTTAAAGATGCCCCAAACTTTTCCCACCCTTTCATGTGATCTAATAAAAAGTATTAACTCTCCCTGCAAAGGTTGCTTTATTGATGTTCTTAGATCATCACCGTGGCCACAATTCCACCACTATGGCAAGTGTAAGTACATGATTTAAATCAAGAGTCCTCTTCATTCTCAGCTGATAACAGCGAATTCCAAATTTGAAAAGACTGTGTAGTTTTGTCTTAGATTTCATCAATTAGTTAAAAATATGTTCTACTGTGTACCCTCTTTAAGAACTGCATCTTTGCAATATTTTGTCCAAATTTTTATCTAAGATAGAACCAACCAATTGGCAGTGTTGCTGTCAGCTTTCATGAAAAGGGAAGGAAAGGCCAATTGTGAAGTAACGGTGTATGCATGAGAAAATCTCCATTTTTGTATGTAAAAGGCAGTACTGTACTTTTAGCATGCTCATGATGAGTTCCTAAAGGCTTAATCCAGTCTCATACACGGATATTCTGAAGTCTGAGTGCAAACAGTGAGCAGCCCCTGATGCTTCTCTGTTGGAAAGTTCATGGATCTGTGCCCCCGGATGAGGTTCTTGTTTCTCTTCTCCCTTTGCACCAGGGGCCAGCTCCTGGAGCAGTGATGGGTGTGCTCAGTGATTTCAGGCTCCCTGACTGTACTGGCTCAAACCCTCTTGCTGAACCATGATGTCTGGCTGTAAATAGTGTAAGTCAGTCATGACATTACACATTGATGTTTTTACCTTGGATTACTGATGTGGTCATGGAGCAGATCGCTAAGATTTTGAAGACATCCAGTGGTTTGTGCCAGGCATTCTTCTGCTTTGTTCAGGCCCTGGGCTGCTACAGTCCTGGCTGGAGTTGTTCAGCTGCTGGCCTCACACACCTCTGCTGGTGAGTGAAACACTGCCAGGATATGGGGCAGGCAGGGGGTTGCACTGTCTGGACTGTCCATGCTGTCCAGCATCATCTGGTTTCACATTTGCTTCTCTAGGCTGCTTTATTAAGAATTTCAGACTCTCCAGCCTTCTCTAGAGGATCATCCTCAGGGTTTTACTTTGGCATGTGGCATCTTATCAGGTAGTTTAATTATATCTCTTTGAAGAAGGAAACATCATGCTAGTAGTATACATTTTTCTCCACAGATTGTGCTCTAGCATTACTGTTAGGTTTTTGCTGATATTTTATACTATACCATAATTAAAAAAAAAATTTTCGCTCTGCGCTCTTAAGTTTACATTTATAGACTTTTTCATGGAAAGTTTTTGTGCTCCTCACACTGTTTTGTAAAGTATCTGACAAAGGTGGGTTGGTGAACAGATCAATACAGTTGTGTGCAACCTCTTTATTGTGAATTTGAGGTACTTATTTCTACATACAGTCCAGAATGGTAAGCTGTGCTTTTTTCCCCCCCAGACACTGAGAATAATGGGATTTATTTTCTGTTACTGCAATTGATGAAATGACCATCCTTCAGTAATGTTACTGTTTAGTGTTTTCTCCTGCTTTGGGGTTTTTTTCTTTACTTCAGATTCTGAAGAAATTTGCCATGTAAATTCGCATGTAAAAAGCAGAGTAGTCAGAGAATGTGCTGGGAGCTGGATCTCATCTCTGCTTTTTTTGTGAAGTGCATATGGGCAGTGCTCACCCCATGCTGTGGTGCATGAGAAGAAACCAACAGTGTTGCCTAGGATGGATTTCTTAGGGAATTAGGTCCCCCTATGTGCAAAGGCAGTTGGCACTGTAGAGAGAAATTTCTTCTTGAGGAGGCAGTCAAGATTGTCTGACCCTGCCACTCAAGTGCTGTGCCAGCCTTTACTGCCTCCAGGCTTGACTCTCCAACACAAGCCCATCTCTGCCACAAAACCCGAGACACAATATGTGCTTTCAGGGACTAGAGATAAACTGGTATTCTGCATAAATTAATTTTCTTGTAGTACTGCCATCCTTAAGATGTGTGATTAAGGGGACACGGGTGAATTCACAGGCTGTAAATACCCCTGCCGTTTGTGGAACTACAAGGCTCAGAGAGGGTGAGCAGGTTCAGGTAACCACCTGAAGCTACAGAGGGGCTGTATTCCTTAGTTCAGCAATGTAAGATACTGGGCTTTGGCATTGGCTCTGTTATTTTGGTTCTGGTTTCCTTGAGTGGTGACAGAACTGTCAGTGCTCACACAAATGGAGCTCCTGTTAGCTTGGCAACCTCTCAGGGGTGTCTTTCTCCCTAACCTAGCATTCCTCAAAAGTTGGGCTTACTCTTTTCGAACTGAAGCTGTTCCCTCTTCTGAGTCTGAGGGATGTGACATTAAGGCAGAATGATGCTGCTATTTACTGCACTGATTCTGAAAGGCAGAACCATTGCTGCTTAAGGCTGATCCTTGCTGCAGTTTCTTATATTACATTTGTTGATTCAAGGGCATCTTTTAAGGCTCCTCCCAAGGTGGTGAGCAGTGAGGTAAGTTACTCCAGGTAATAAGGACAAGAGCAGTCTCTGAAGATGAGATCAGGCTGCTGTTATAAGACTGAATGACTGGGCAGCAAAATGGCAGATGAAAATGTATGCAGATAAATGTAAAGTAATACAAATGAGGCAAAATAGCTCTAGCTTCATATAACAAATGATATATATGTTTCTCAGCCGACTGTTTCTTCTCAGAAGTGAGGCCTTTGAGTTATAAGGGAGAGTTGCATGTAAACAACAGCTCGGGACAGTAGCAATGAAGCAAAATCCCGTATTACGGATTAATATAGCAGGAATAGATGATTCCATTGCATACAACTGTGGTTTGTTTTTCCATACCTGGTCTCTTTATTTTAAAATGTTCTGATATATTAGAAGAAGAAAAGAGTTAGAAAGGTGTAAGAAAGAGTGGAAAATCATGGGTGGTATAGGAAAAGTACTTGGGATTGATTGCTCACTCTGTCCTTTGGGACAAGAAGTCGACACCATTAATTAAAGATAGCTGGAGCCAGGAGCAAAACAAACAGGAGAACAAGGTTGTTCATGTGGGAGGTGAGTTGGTCTGTGGGATGCCTCACCACTGAGTGCTGTGGATGCAAGAAATTTGCATGTCCTGAAGGGAAAGTGGACATGTATTTGGAAAAGAGAGCCACTGGGGATTATTAAGGAGACAAGCCACACCAGGTTCAGGAAATCTCTTGAACTAAAAATACCTGTAGTCTGGGAGAATGTAATCAGGGAAATGTCTGATGTGCTGCCCTGTGCTGCTCGTTGGTAGACTTCCATGTGTGGCCACTACTGGAAACATAATAGTGGGTTTAATAAACCCACGTTCTGAACTGATCGTGTGCAGAGACCCGAGGGTGGACAGTGCTTTTCCCTGGCTGTGGGGCTGTGGGTGTCCTCTTGGCACAGGAAGCTGTGCTGCTTTTCCCTTGGTGTGAGGTTGTTGTGAAGGGCTGTAGCATCTGCCGGTGCTGGGTGCCTGCCCTGGGAGCATTCCCTGTTTCTGCTGCAGTGCTGTGGGAGGCGGCTCTGGCCACTGCTCTGCTGAGAGCTGCTGCTGAGATTGTCCAGGCACCTCCTGGAATGAATGGGAATGAGGAACTGCCTGACTGGTTTGATGCCTCTCTGTCCCTGTCCTCCCTCGCTGCTCCTCCTGTCACCTGGGATGTCTTTTTGTCATGTCACAATACAAAATAATAACTAAGGAGGGGTTTTTGCTCTATGATGAGACCTGGTTGGTGTT
The DNA here is from genome assembly GCF_029207755.1 of Chamaea fasciata. Lineage (NCBI taxonomy): Eukaryota > Metazoa > Chordata > Aves > Passeriformes > Sylviidae > Chamaea > Chamaea fasciata. Next base: position 4,005,647 of record NW_027094091.1, on the reverse strand, counting down.
AGGGAACGAATGAGGCTTTATTGAATGAGCTGGATTGGTACTTCTGGAGCATAATCACAGAATACGTACAGCACAGGTTGATAGCATCTGCAAATTGTTCCTGATTCTCTCTCATGCTTGAACTGCTGGGATTTTGGGTAGGAGTTTGTACCACCTAATTTTCACTGTCCTCATGCATTTATCTGTCCAGTGAAACTTTAGAAAGAAAAAGGAGTCAGCTAGAACTTTTACTATATGCTTTCTATTTATTTACTACCTTTTTTTTTTAATATTAAATCATTAAAACATTTCACTAGTACTTCTAAAACTAAAACAATACAGTAAAAAGCCCATCCACAACTTCTCTCTGGACAAAGGAACTGCTGAAGGACGATATTTAAGGATTATTTTTGGGCAGAAAGCGCATGTGTTCTTTTCTGAAAATGCACAGATATTGTGGGTCTGTCTGGAGAGTAGGTGTGGTATTGAGAATTATGAGAGTAATGTTTCACTTGGAACATGATCCTCGTAAATGCCAGCGCTTTGCTTACTCACAAGAACACACAGAGTTTTGGTAGGGTGAGATACGTTGCACAATATGCATACATGTGATTGTAATCACACCGAGACACGTACACACATGCCAGAAACTGCAAGAAATTTGCTGTCTTCCGCGTTTTAACAGTATTTTTTTAAAGTATTTTTAGATTATATTTTATTTATTTTTAGTAGAGATTGGTGACTTGGTTCATTTAGGTAATAAGCTCATCAAAGGGGAATGTATTAAAAAAGGGGTTACTTTGGATGAGAAAGCGATGGTGACTCAATGCAGAAACAAGTTTGGACAAACCTTTACGACAGAATCCTGTAGGGCCTTGGTGAATGTATTTTACATTAGCAGATTCCTCAGCGGGGCTGTTGTCTTTAGAGAAGCTTTATTGTTACGCAGGACCTGCCTCAACACCATTTTGAAAGCTGCCTCTTCCTTTTGATGAGAAGATACAGAACCAGTACTGAGGGCGGGGAATGTGCTGGGGAGGGAGGAGAATGGGAGAGGTGTTGATAGGGCAGCAGACAGAGAAGCCTCATTTTTTTACTGGACTCTGGAAGAAGTAAATATGTGTTCAGAAAGAGCGTAATAATAAACTTGAAAGACTGTTTCTTAACAATGAGATATTAAACCATTTATACATGGAGAAAACTTTTACTGATAGTCAAGTGTCTGTAAGTATAAAGTTTTGTTTGTCTAAAGCGAGCAGAAAACAGGAATATGATTTAATGAGTAGTCTTCTGAGCTAAGAAATCTTGCAGTGAAATATGATAAATTATGCTTCTAAGGATTCAATGAGGTTTTAAAGAGACAAAGTTCGTAAGTATGAGTATTTAAGTTGACTTTCTATATAAGCTCTGTTACAAAATTAAGAATATACCATTTTTATAGCTATGTTTAAAATTGTGCTCCAGCATTGTATTGTTTTTAAAATGAGTGTGGTAGATGCACATATATTTCTCTAATTTTTTTTATAAACTTTGCCCTTAATTTTTATTATGCTTGCGCATGTTTCCGTAAAACAAAAATGTCGTTACAGATGTGCTACCTTTTAATTGTCACAGTGCTTTTTTAAAAGTTGTGCAGCTAAAGGGACTTTTCTTCTTCCAGCTGGATTTTTATCCAATAAAACAGAATCCAGATGGTGTGAGCTATTAAAATATCTGAAAATAAATGAAAAGTATTTAGAGAAGACAAAATTTCTGAGGTGTAGAGACTTAGATCAGTTTTGACTTCTTGTGGCTCACAAGAAACTTATTTTGCAAGTAAGCATCCTAGCTGTATTATCGAATTTTGACATTATGGTCTTATTCTTTCTGTCTGTATATCTCAGAATAAAATTGTCTTAAATGCTAGAAGTATGGCAGAAAAATTTTCCTATTTTAAAATCAGGAGGGAAATAAATAATTGCAAAGCATGGGAAGCTATTATATGCATTATTTACTTAAAATATAGTAGTTTTCATGCTCACTTTTACACTGATTTCTTCAAAATCTATTAACTGTTAGGGGCTACATCAGTAGTAGGAAATTCAGAAGTGACTAAGTGTGTTTTGGTGATCTGTCACTTAATCATATCCTCTCTAATATGCAGTTTAGTTTTAGTTTACTGTTGGACTGCAAGTTACCTTCCGTCTGGATGTGCAAGTTGTGCTGTTTCTGCATGTTTTTATTAGTGGAGAGAATTCAGTTGTCTTAAAATGTCGATCAACAGAAGGGGAAAATAAATCCGGGTATTGTTCACAAATAGTTTTGGCAAAGTACATTTTTTAAATTTTCATTTTGCAGTCCTGTAGAATTATTTTTCAAACTTTACAGTATGGCTCGTAGAACCAGATTTTTTTTTTTTTTTTATTCTTTTTCGGAGTGGATTTCTGGATGGCAAACCTTGAATTGAATAACGTGCACAGGAGTCTGGGCAGTGCTGCAGACAGCAGAGGGCACTCGGAACAGTCGTTTGCATTCCCTTTGCTTCGCGGGATTTACTGTAGGGGAAGTCTCAGTGTCTGACAAGGCAGCTTGTACTTCAGTTATTTATACACCAGCAAGTTCCAGCTAGTTTGGCTTCAAAATATTTTGGTTAATATTGCATTGGAATAGGGAGGACTCTCACTTCAAAATTTGTAGAGGGAATCCACAATGTTATACATGAGAGAATCTTTTCTCATCAGTAGCACATATGGGGTCTGTTTATTGTTGAGGAGCTGACAAATCATTGACAAAGATGTATTTAGACAGATTACAGAAAATTTGGAGAATTAGGGGAAAAAAACCATTTTATTTTATGGCAGAGTTTTCTGAATTTATGTGTAGGCTTTTTGATGCTCCTGTTTTTTTATTTCAGTAACCGGGGTCAGTGAGCTAAATCATATTCTTAATATGTGGCTGTCATGCAAGTAGTTGTTACTTTAATATGACAGGGAAAAATCAATACTTGATGAGATTTAAGATTTTTGGTGGTGCATTCTGCAAACGTCTCATTTAGTTTAGGACTTTGTGTGATGAGGAGCTGGTCCGGGGGATTGCCTCTTCCTGATTGCCTGATGGTTTGTGTGTGTGTTTTCTTCACTAGGAGTCAGGGATATAATAAATCCTATTAATCTTTTGACAAGTTAAAACTTACCCAGGCTCCCTGTCATTCTGTCTTTCTCTTCAGCTTTTTCTGCTCTGAAAACAAACGTACGAAAGCAAATATGAGCAGGAAATGAAGGGAGGGTAGGAGAGAAAAACAGATCAACCTTATCTGGGGTCACTACCCCTTCCCACAGTTTAGCTCCTAAGCAGATGGATGTGGGTTTACAAATGTCGTCTTTGGTGTATCTGAATAAGGCTTTTAAAGCTGTTGCACCACATTTTAACACTTTCCATTAATAGCTTTGCGAATTAGCATTCCTTCTGCTTTTGACCTTTGACCTCTGAGTTGCCTGCCTGATTTCCAAATATGCTACACAGAATCACAAGATTTTATATCTGCAGCTGCCGAAATAAGCTGTGAAAATGTAGAGGGATATGAATTTTTTAAAGGGCTTTCAGTGCCACATGACACTCCATAGCCATGATCATTAACTGCTGCTGCCTAATTGCTGGGGCTTATTTTTCAGCGTTCGCTGTATGGAAAAAAAAACGTGGACGTGTAAGGCTTAGTTCAGTGAAACAAAATCAACAGTTCTGAATGTCTGTTTAAATGAGGGGATTATTAGGTTTACAATGCGGAGTGCGAGTGCCTAGAATGTGTAAAACGTTGCCCACCCACAGTGTTCCCAACAACATTCACTGCAGTTGCTCCAGTGAGCTGCTGGTCTTGCAGCTACATCCCACTGTTGCATGTGGGGTTATTTTTCTCTTATTTTCTTCCTTTGGGTAACATTCTGATCTGTTGAAATTGTACTTTTGGTCTTTTTAGGGTGATGCCTAGAGGATTTAGGTTGGGTGTTACGTGTAAGTGCTACTGATAAAAGTCCTGGTTTGTGTTACCCCAAAGGGGTGTTCACAGGGAAGTTCTTCAAGCATTTCTGATCCATTTGTGATCTTTACTCATCCATTGTAAGGGTTATTATGTATCTGATTATTTGTAATAGTGTTGCTATTTGGTTAAAGTATTGACAATGAAAATACATCCTGCATCCCACTTGGTTTAGTGTCAAACAAAACGCAGTGTTTAAATAGCTGTGGCATTTTTTTCTTCATAGAGTTGCACATTTTGAATACTTATCCACACACAGTAAAACTTTTCTTCTGTGCAAGTACCATAGGGTACTTGCTTCTGAAATCCTGGAATAATGGGGGGGTGTCATTTGTAATTTTTAAAACACATTTCTTCTTGTTTGCCTACCCAGTTGTTTCCATTGAATTTTGTCATGGTATTAAATGCTTGTAGGAAGATTCAAAACCGCAGTGGTGTGCCTATTCAAACAAGTAATCAATCAAAAAATTAACTGTCCATCACAGCATTTGGCTTATCCCTCTAAAATTCTAGTTCGAATAGGCATCATCTGCAAGTGAATTAATTTTTTCCTGATCACTCTAAATTAAATTGAGAAGATTGAGTTTTTCTGTTAACCAAGTCTCTTCATCCTAAATGCAAAACGGGAAGATGGGCAGGCTTTTATATACTTGCTGTAGCAAGTCAGTCTCACCATGAAATGTTGAGTAAAGGCTCTTCTCTTTCCTCATTTTTTTCTCTTTTTAAGTTCCAAGTAACATTTGCTTTCTTCACAGGGTTTTTTGTATATTATGGGCTCAACCTCAGGAACTGTATGGATGTGAGGGGTTCTACATGCTGCACTGAACAAGGGAGAAAGTTCCTCTTTCCTGAATGACTACTAGCACGTCCACCTAGGGCTTAAGGACATCCCACTAGCATGAAAATGCCCAATAATCACTCCCGGATTGCAATTCTGATGTTTATTTTTAGCAGAAAATTGTGTTCTGATTGCTTTAAAAATAACAGCAGTGAATGATTTAGGTACTGTCACTCTCGTGGACAGCAGTTAACTTCCTGAAATGCTGTACTTTCCATATAGAGTTACTTGAAGACACCGCTGTCACAGGCAAGTGAATTGCACTTCCCTCTTTCATTGCAAGGAGCTGATTTTGCTCTCTGTTCCTGAGGCTCTGTGCACAGAACTCTCCTGACATCAGCTGAGCACAGGTTCAGGTTGTGAGGGAGGAAGGGCAGAACAGCAGTTGGTTTCTGAAAGAAGACTTTTGTCTTTAGTGACAAGAGGCCACTCCTAGGTTTAATGAAATGTGCCAAGTCTCCTTGTATTGCGGATTTTTATGTGCAGTTTGTAGTGCTAACCACTGAAAAGTTATGCAGAATGGACTGTTTGAGGTCCTATTTTGTTCTGGCTTGCATTATGTAAACCTCTGAAAATAGTGATTTACTATGTAAATGTTTCTCTAACTAATGTTAGGGTGATTAACTAGTGTTTTTTTGGAAACTGTCTTGGAAATCTGTTTTATTGAATACAGGACTACCATACGGTTCAGCATCATTTTATTTTCCTGATTTGTTATAGGAAATGTTCTGAAATACAATCAGCATGATTTATATAAAATGATCGAGCTTTTCTGGTGAGAGATAATTGAGATCTAATCTGAATCCCTGACGAACCACAGCTTCCTGCATTGGCCTGTTGCTATTGGTAACATAAAGGGAGTAAAATAGAACTTCATACGAAATGCCTTTAAACTTTACTGGCATGTACAGGCATGGAACAGCGTTGAATTTTTTAGTTTAATCTTTGAGAAGCCGACGTGTTAAGGAAATGCTTTTTCCATATTAAGTGAAGATGAATTTAGGAAGAGTACTGCTAGGAAAAATAACTGCTGTTTCTTACGAGGAGCGGGTAAGTGATATGAATTATATTTAGCTAAAGCAAGGCATTGTTGCAGTGAGAAATTAGAATAGGCTATTGTTATTGGCAAGAAATTAGAGAAGAATGGTATCAGCTTCGGAATGCTTTTTGCTTAGCCTTTAAGCTTTTTTACTTCAAAGTATTTGAGTTAAAATTCCTTTGTAAATGCAAACATTGGGTTTTATTCTCAGAGAAAAGTAATAGTGTTATACCAACTAACACTGAGATTTTGATATCCGTTTATGAACTATGCCCAATATGTATAAAGCTAAAAAACCCAGTATGTTTATAACGTGTGCCTATTATTTAATTATGTGCAATTTATTTTGTATATGCTTTCTGTACCCTTATATCAATATGATATCTTTAGGTAAGACTGTATATATTTTGTATATATCTTTATAAAAATCATTTTAGGGATGGATTTGGCACTTAAGGCACTGTGTTTGTATGTGATAGGATTGATTTTGTTTGGGGTAAAAAGTTGAACATTTATTTCTGAAAGGAATTCCAAACGTCACATCATTTATTTGTCATGGGCTGTTTTTATAGATTCAAATATTTGACAAAATTATACCGAATGTATTCAGTAAAGTTTTTGTACAGTCGTTTTACAGTATGTTTTTCTTCAGAACTCTTACATATAGAATGCTTTTGTGTTAACTGTTATGAATGCAGTTTGGTGATAGAGAATTGAAAAGTGAAATTGTGTAATAGTCCTCCTTTAAGTGGCATTCTGAAGGGGCACTCTTCTCAAAGAATTCTAAATCATGAAATTAATTGCAATAATATTTTGAAATGGTGATAAAAAGCCTGTGGTGTTATACTATTTTTTAGGTGATAAGTACATTTGAGATTATTTGTTACAAGGAATAACTAGCAGTAATTGATGAGTAATATGGCTTTTTTTTTAATTTAAAATGTGAGAACTGTATATACCATATTTTGAGGCATCTCCTCTCCCAGAGACCACTGGAGTTCATGACATGAACTATGCTGATGCTGTAATATATTTAAAAATACATAATGTATCATGTATATCCTGGAGTAATGTGACTGAAGACTGTGGGATCTGATCATAATTCATACCCTGGCAAAAGGAGAAGTTGCTTCAGGTGATTTAAGAAGTAGTTTGAACAAAGCTAGATGGAAGCAGATGGTCATCTGAGTGACAGGCTTTCCCTGGGATAAGCGACAGAATGTTTGGAAGTTGGCTCTTTGTATTCAGCCTGTAAATCTTCAGAACCCAACAGATTTCCTAACGTTATCCTCTATACTGAAATCATGTGAGAAAATTAGTTTAAAAGGTTGGTGGAGGTGGGTGTGCTATTCTAACCTGGAAGGCTTATTTACGGGGACTTTATAAAATAATGATGTAAAGGGATGTACTGGGTGAGTAACAGATTCTGGCAGCGCTCAGAGAATTCTTTGGATGCAGCAAGAAGTCAGTGCCTGTATTGCAAGAATGTGTGCTTTGGAAAGGCGGCAGAGAGGTCATTTTTAATCCCTTTGAATCTTTCTGGATGCCCAGGAAAAGGATGGATGTTTCTGTTTAGTCTGTGATTCTGTCATTGTTAGAATAGGGAGAGAGAAATACATCTTCACTCTCCTTACAGATTTTCCCCTCTGTGTCTCCGAAGGAGTGGGAAACAGAGATGTCTTTTTTGACTCAGGAAGGCACTCACCCCCATTGTAATGGCACAGATGATTTCATGTTGCTCCATTTTATTTCTGAGGCCTGGCATTTCCCAGTATGTGTCACCCCTGCCGGTATCCCCCTCTTTCCCTTTGTTCTCCTCCAGTATTTGAGCGTGACTTTGACTTGAGTGACAAATCTTGAGGTAGAGAAAAAGGACACTTTTGTATTGTGTTACCTGGGTAGTTGTACACATGGATTTATTTGCTCAGTGTAATGTCTGGGCTATAGGTAGGGTATCTTTTAGTTTTCTGCATGATGTTGTTATGGCAGAATTGGGCAATACCTAGTCACTTCTCTGGGACCTGATCCATGTAAAATGGAACATAAAGATGGAACAAAGTGGTTAAGAGTTTCTGTCACCTGAAAGATGTCATCAGACAGGCTTCATGCAGAGGTACACACATCTAGCAGGTTATAGGCCATGAAAGCTAAAAGATACAGCCTGTTCCAACCTTATGAACTTTCATCCTTATGAATTATTCTCCTCTATGCCCTCTCTCCCTTTGTATCTTGTTGTTGGTGCAAGGTACTATGTTGTCTACTTCTGTTCTGGAAAAAAAAATTAGGTACTCACAAAGTAGTTTTCTCCCTGATAATTTTTGTAAGCTTAAACTATTTTAGATTTGTTGCTAGCAGATCCTGAGCACAACATCAAAAGCTCATGGGCCCTTCTGGTTTTTCCACCTAGCAGAGAGATGATGCAAAGGGAACTTTAACATATTTTCTCTTATTCAGAACTTTATGTTATCAAATATTTGCTGAAGCATTTGCCAGTTTATAGAGACCTAGAGCATCTTTTATGCTGTATGGTAACTGGGAAGCCACGCTTCAGCTTGCTGGCCCAGGCACTCAGCTTGTCTCTCAAATCACAGAGATCAAGATCCTGCCCTGATGTCCCTGGAGCAGAGTTGCATCCCCCAATTTTGCAGGGTGTGTGTGAGTGTCTGTGTAACTCAGCTGCTCATCCAGCTGGATGAGCAAGCAGAGTTCCCCTGAAGAGATACACTGGAAGGCATTTTAGCTTTCCTAAATCAGATTTATTTTTTAAATTTTGGTAATTTGTTACCATCAGACTCCTGGCATATACCATGGCCTTTTTCCTAAACCAGTTTGGTAACTGGGGTAATTTGAAGAACCAATTTCAGTTCTTATCTGGTTGTGAAAGATTTGATGGTTTCACACAATTAGATTTTATCTCTTGATGATAGCTGATATGTACATTCACAACATCTATGTTCTGTCTTTTGGAATTAAACACTTTAAAAAAATCTTCACATTAGCCCTGACTGGCACAGATTCATGCCCTATCCTTCCTCCTCTTTCAGAAATGGTTACCTACATGAGCTGTTCAATTTTATAGTTTTCTGATACATATGTTTTTCAATTTCTTAATATGTGTGTAGTGTTTAATTTCATAAAATAATCAAACTTTTTATGTGCAGTAGGTCAAATTTTGTCCTGAAGAGCCTCCAGTGGTGGGAAACATGAGTGCTGAAGAATGAAAAACAGCCCCCAACATAAAGTGTATTTTTAAAATGAGATCATCATAGTATTAAAAAAAATCTGGTCTTGCAACTTACACCTTTCAAAGACAAATCTAGACAAGTTTCAGCTGAACAGTTTAGAAGAGAAACTTCTTTGTCTGAATTTGGACTGCATGCAATTTCTGACAGGTTTAAACTGAGATTTCTAAGTACTCACAAACGTAGTTTGAACATATTACTGTGAATTCTTATACAGAATTACGAGCTTTAGTTTCTAGGTTTTATTGAATTAGGTGGATTTAGATACACATATGAATTGAAAGAAATGTTCTTAAAATTAGATTTTGTTCTGTGATCTATAGAAATAAACGGACAGTGCTTGGAACGTGATAGGTATATTTAGTGATTCTATAATGTAAAATATATTTCTCCTATAGATGCTTTTCTAAAATGTTCTATCATTAAAATTACAAAGGCCTTGCTTGGAGAGATTTTAAGATGCTGATACACGTAATGTAGCATGCAGTAGATAAAGTATCTAAATACACAACACCAACCCACGGTGGGTAGAAAGTTCACTGCATTAACTTATGCTAAATGGATTGAGATAAAACTCTCAGTGTCCATTGATGATTGAGTTTTGCTATGAAATTGCACCATTTTCCCTTAAAAATTATATTTTGTAATTGTTAACTTCCCAGTTTTTGACAGAAGTGGTATGAATATTCTTTCTGGTATCATGAAAATCCTATTATTTTTGCTTCATACCTTTCAAAACCATGATGAGTTGTACTTGTTTGAATCTAGGTTAATGAAAGCTGACAAAGTAAATGACCATTCCTACAGTACAGATATTTTGAAAGTACTTTGGTTTTTTTCTGTCTAATGTGTAAACTGATACTATTACTTTACTTTGAGTCATCCTTTTCTTTGTTCTTTGGGAAATAACATTGAAGTTGTTTATTCATTAACTGTACTGTACAGTGATGTGACTAAGAAATTAGAAGCAATCACATTTATAAACCAGATTTCAGTAATACAAATTAAATTTTCTAAATTATAAACATGAATTAAGCTATGGCTTCTGAATGCATAACATGATCACTAGATTCATGTGCAGAATAGAAGTAGAAAAGATGTCCTAAGCACCACTGAAGGATTGGAACCAGAAGTATGTTTTTGATACCTGAAACACAGCTATTAAAGGGAGATGCTTGGATGTACTTTTTGTTATATTATTATGCTTCACAGATCCAGAAGCATTTATGTAGCTAAGCAAGAAGTGTCGCCATTTTTTCATTTTTTAAAATATTATTCATGAGAGGTGTATCTGTGTTTATCTGAACCAGCACCAGGGGAATGATGTCAATAGAGGTTAGTTTGGACTTTGAAAGTCCCAGAAGACTTGTGTCAAAGACTAGATCAGATCCTCTCCTGGTGATGGGAATGGCGAGGCCACAACAGTTTGTAACAAGTTCTTCAGAGAATGTTAACAGCAGTTTGAGAACCTGCAGTGAAAGAGAGAAAGAAAGGAGATTACTAAAGGTTTTTGTGGATTTTGAAGAAGAGAGGGGAGTGTTTTGCCAAGGCTGAAAAATACAAACCATGAAGAGGTAGCTGTTAGCTTGAATTGTGTATATATATTTGTGCTTTTCTTTTGTGTGCTTCTGACCTTGAAGTTGTGGATACTGTAGGGAATTCTTTCCTAGCTTTTTTACAAATGAAGAGAGTATTTTTCAACTATTTAGAAGGTTTCCTAAAGGTTCAAGAACACTTCCAGTGACCAGTAAAAGATTGGCCAAACTAAAATAAAAATACTTTCTATTAGTCATTAAAAAAATCAATGTAAACCTAAATCTAAAATTCACTTGTCCTCCAGACTTCACTCAGCTGAGTGATATGATCAAAGTTGAGGGTAGATCAAGGTTATGATCTACTTATTTAGCATTTATGATCAAGTTTAGGGTAGATAAGCACATAAACTTCAAAATTTCACTAGAATACTAATTGTCCTTGAAAATCTGATGTACAATATAGGTAGAGGTGGTGAGGAGTTCTTACTTATTAGAAGTTCTAGTTAAGTTTATTGCAAGCACTCTGAACATGCTTTTGTTTCTGTGATAGTCAGAAGTGACTGACAGGGAAAGTTTTTAGAGTCACCTGACTGACGAAACACGGAATTTTCATTTTAATGCCACATTATCTCCAAATACTACAGCAAATTAAAGTGCATGAGGTATTGTTTTAATTCATATTGTTCTCCAGTCTTGGCAGGTCAGTTTTAGGTATGTACCTTGTCCCAAGGACCAACTGATTGTCTCTGCCCATCTAAGAAGGATTTTTGGGAGCAGTGTAGTTACCACAGTGGGAAATGCTTCTTCCAGTAAATGTTAGTGGGATCAAATCCCTGGAGAGTAGTGATTGAAAGGCCTGGGGTGAATTTCATGCTGGGGAGAAAACAACTGTGAGAAATGACAGCTGACTTCTTTAGATTTTCCTCTCTAATATTATCTGTTATTAATAAGATGATAAAAGTAGCTAACACTGCAAATTCTAAGTGAAGCTCAAAGATTTCTGATACTTGCCATGAAATTTCAGTAACCCTTCTTCTTTTCTTTTTTTCTTTTTTATTGCAGTCAGCAACTGTTTCTGATGGAGGTAAGCTGAAGCTTGTTTTTACTTTTATAATGAAAAATAATCAATTTTCCACATTAAGCAACATAATATGTGGTAAATTATGTGATATATTACAAGATGTAAGTCCAAGGTGGTGCAGAACTCTGTGGCTGCTTTGGGAACTGTGCCAGTGAAAATATTGCAGGGTTGTGTTCACATACTTTCACTGGTTTATTTGCATAATTTTTTACTGGTACATTTATATATGCACGTTTTTCAGTATAACTAGGCTTCTTCATTCATAATAATAGAGGCAGAACTGGTAGACTTCTCTGTAATTGGATGGTAGATAAAATCTCATTCTCTGTTTTATTGTCCTTTACATACCTCACTTGCTTTTAAAGAGATGCTCTAGCTTCCAAGTTGTAAGCTGTGTTGGTACACATTTGTTGAGGTTGAACATTTTAAGTGTGATCCTTTTTGAGAAGGGGGTAAGTAATTTGATATTTCTAAAATCCCAGCATGGAGCTTTTGCACTTCTGGAGTACTTCTAAGTAAACTCCTCTTTATTGCACATAAGCTGGTTTGTTTTGATTTTAACATGCCTTTAATGTTTTAAAGGATGACCACTCTTTGTTAAACATTAGAAGATGATTTCTCTGAAGCTTTGAAGTTAATTGAAACAGTTTAAAAAGGCTTCCTTAATGGAATAAAGGAATTTGTATAGTGTAGGGTGTACAGGAGATGGCTTTTCTCCTTGTCATCTCTGGCAGGAGTTGGTTCACTTGATCCTGCGGAGATGTTCACATATTTTTGCATTTGCTGTTTTTTGACAACATTACAAGAAAAAATTTATTAAATAGAAAAGGCAAAAGGGAACAAGTTGTGTTGCCATAATCAGTGCAGTGAAATTTGAAAAAAATATTTGGAATGGTAAAGATAATTCTTTTATATTAGAAGCAAATGTAAATGAAAATTAGCAGTACTGTTTACAAAACTTCTTCATATCCTGACTTCTAATTCCTTGCAAGACTAAAACTGCACTTGAGAAAAAAATTACTGTTTTGGTCCTTTTGCTGGAGCCATTTTCCAGTGGCTGACTTTGTCAGGTATTTTCCTTCTCTACTGCTGACACAGTCTAATGCTTTACTGTACTTGTGTCTGGATGAGAAGGTAGACTCTGTGTTGTATCTGTCTTGTCTGCAAAGCGACAAAACAGAAAATAATAGTGTTTATTCTGCTTTCTATTTCTAAAACATAGCCTGTGTTTTTCTGGGGAAAATATGTTGTTTTTCCTCTACATGTTACCTGCTTGATATAAAAATCAAAGCAGACCACAGACTTTCTGATTGTGTATGTGGTTGTTGAGAACCAAAAATTTGATTGATCTTTTTTTAGGTAAAACACAATGTACTTGTGTCTTGTCCCCAAAAGGGTTCTCGTTCTATGTTAATGAAAGTTATTTTGTTGCCTGTCCAGACTTGGAAATCCCTGTGATAGTACTCATACAATAATCATTTGAAGATTTTTATCCTTCCAGCTGCAAATTTTTTAAAAAATTCCACTTATTTTCAGTGGAATATGGCTTGTGTCTTATTCCAAATCTGTGGGTAGCTGTTTTCACATTTAATTCTGTACAGTTTTTTGAACTCATGAAATCGAAGGGCCATGTGAAATCACAGAGGTGAAAGAACAGCCAAGAAGTTCTGTGCAATTTCCTGCTGAGTTGTATTCCCTATTTTTTAGCTAGTTCAGAATTTAACGTGAACTCTCTCTTCATTGTTAAGTGCTACTTAAGAAGGGGTATAATTTGTGTAAAAGTGGTATTTGAACTCTATTGAATAATATTGAATCAATGCTTAAATACCCAGATAGTGGGTTGGAAAAATAGGAGCCAGAGAGACTGTAACCAGAAAAAGTGAAATTAAATAAATTCCTAATTAATTTCAAGCTGCATTGAGTGAAAAGATCTGATTCTTGTGTGAATTACGTTTTCTAGCACTTACTTTCATTGAGTATGGCACAGCACTGGAATTTTTTCAGTTTTCCTTAATCTCACTAGTACGCAAATAGATCCACAGGCTTAGACATTTTAGGGTATGTCTAGTTTAGAGAAATTTTCATCAGTGTAACCAGTAGTACAGCACTACATACTTCCCTTCCTAGACTAAATCTTTATCATCACAGAACCACAAATAATTTGGGTTGGAAGGGACTGTAAAGGTGAACTTGTTCCAACGCCCTGCCACCCAACCTGGCCTTGACACTTCCAGGGATGGGACATCTACAGTTTCTCTGGGCAACCTGTTCCAGTGTTATCATTGCTGTCAAAGTGAAAATTTTCTTGTATCTAATCTAAATCTACCCTCCTTCAGTTTAAAACCATTACCCTTTGTCTGCTCTTGTCACAAGTCCCTCTCCAGCTCTCTTGTAGCCCCCTTTAGGTACTGAAAGGTGCTCTAAGGTCTCTCCAGGACCTTCTCTTCTGCTTGGTACTATTAATTAATATTAGTGTTTGTATATATAACTAGATACTATAAATACAGTTGTTAAGCTTTAGTTTGGAAAGAAAATTCATGTGTAAAAAGCAATTATGTGTTTATATACATCTCTTCAGTATGGTGGGAGGCACAACAGTTCTTTGTACATTTTCTTTCCAAAGTCAATGAAGATTTATGTTATATGGCTTTTATTATGTTATAGCCTGGCCCTGGAAACCATCTACCCCTTTGTTGTGTTTATTTTATATACATCCCAGCTTGTGCAAGGCTAGGATGTTCTTACCAGCCAAAACTCTGCACTTGGGCGTTGCAAGAGAGCTAACGTGTAAATTAGTGTTGTTTCCAGACGTGCTGACCAGTGGCAGCTCTTAACTGTAATTGATTTGTGTAATGAATTGCAGACAATCAGAATGCAAACTGTAAAAATGCTTAGATGCAAGATTACTGCTGTAGATCAACTAATCTGCAGCACCTCTGCTCTAGGAGTAGCAGAAACCATTTTATGTTACTACAGCGACCTGTAATTAGCAGGTTTCTCTTACTTCCCACCTCAGAAAGTGTCCTTTGCTGCTGACTGTGGGAGTGTGTACACAGCAGGCAGGCTGTGCCTGATGTTTTGAGCACTGTGCCATCTGAATTGTCACAGGGATGATCAATAGTCCCCAGCTAATGTCTGACTTGGCTATTTATACCTGGAAGGCACTTTAGAAAAGGGAAAACCTTAAGGTCAGAGGATCTATAACAGAAGTACCATCATCATTCATCTCCCAGCCAGAGCTGGTGAGGCATCTGAGCTAGTGAGAATGTCTGAGTCAGTTCTCACTTGCTCTTTACCCTGCAGAGATCAGTTCCCCAAAGCTGAAGTCCGTTATTTCCAAATACTTCAGCCTAACAGATACTGTATGCACACATTTTTCTTAAAATACTATTTTGTTGTAGTTTCTGCTGATTTTTGCTTTTAGTGTTCATCACTTGGAAAGAATTTTCATAACGAAAAGTGTTCCTAAAGACCTTTCCGAAAGGAAGCTGATGTTTGCAGTAATAAATAATGCAAAACTGTATTTTAAAAAGTAACTGAAGAAGGTAAGGCAAAAAATCAGCAGTGAAGTGCAAAACAAAGCAAAACACTGTTTATGCTTTTTACACTATAACTACAGGTGGAATATTTCCTCTAACAGGTATGCGACCTTTTTGCCAGTTCTGCTGGTGGTGCATGCTCACTGTAGCTGTGTTCCAGTGTAGCATAAATAATTCAAGTTCCTTTAGCTGCAGTGGCAAAAGGTCTTTTCTTTAAATTATTTATGTAGCATTTTATAATGCTTTGTGTTAAGTATAGTATTGCCTCCCTCTGCTTGAAGCCACGAGGGTAAGGAATCAATTTGTTTAGAATGGTGTTAGAGGCTCCCAGGAATTGCTGTGGGGAAATGTGTTAGCTTCCCTCATCCCAAAATTGCAGAGGAACAATGTGCTGTACAGTCAGACTAATCTACGCCCAATGGGTTCCGGGACGTTTCAGCTGAACTTGGTATGGATTCAGAAGGATGGCTTTCAGTGAAGGGCTTGAAGTATTTGATTAAGTGGCACCACAGTGGTTCTTATCAGCTTTACCCAGGTAATGTATTTAGTGATTAACTAGAATATCTTAATTATGTGATTGTATGCGTTCCGATGGTTACGAGGAATATGCTTGGCTTCTCATGAGAATAAGAAGTATTTGTAGTCTGAAAAATGTAAACAAAATACATACAAATGCATACAAAAGAGCCTTCATTTGTTGTATCCAGGCTTATGGCTTTATATTATCTAAACAAAAACTTTGGAAGCTATCTTATCCTGAATACTTTCAAGATTTAATTGATTAAATGCCTGTATTTTCTTACATAGTACTGTTTTTGTAAAATGAATAAAACCAAGACCCTCCATGGAATATGTAAACTCGAAAAGTGCAAAATACTGGGTTTTGGGATTTTTTAGATCCCATCCTGTATCAGTTCTGTATTTCCAAAAGATAATAAGTAAACTGAATGAGCTTGCACTCAAAGTAGTTTTTCCTCACTAGTTATGGTTGCTATCAAGCAGAACAAAAGTAAAGTTAGGTCCCTGGGGTTTGAGATGTTTGAGCAAGGAGCCTCCTTTCACAGGAAATACAAGATAAGTTGGTGCTTCCACCGGTGATGACAAAGGAAGGCAGGCATTTGGGAACTTCTCTGCACTGCTGGAGTCCATGTCGTCCATGCAGAGCTGGGATTTTTCACATTAAACTCCTCTGGCATCCTGGGATTCCCAATTGCTCCTTTTCTTTTTTAAAACACAAGGAGGAGGAGTCCACTTTGCACAACTGCCCTGTGATGAGAACATTTGAGGGTGAGAGTCAGGGCTCTGTGTTTCCTCTGATGATCATGACAGAGGGCTCATTAGATGAAATATGTGACCTGGTTGGAAAGTTTCTCCATTCCTGCTTTCCAAGGTGGGCTGCGTGTACCTAGGAATGCATGAGCTGTGAGAGTCAGGAAACCTGATGCTGGAGTCTTACATTGGAAACATTCCTCTGCAAGAGGAGTGGAGCAGGAGTTATGCCTTATAGAGTCTTCATTTAAATGTGATTTGGATGAATTGAGTGCTAATGTTAGAGTTGGGGAGGTGTTTTTCCTTCCATTTGACTTTCTTTTTCTCCAGTTCTAAACGGTATATCTGCACTAGCCTGTAACTGTTTTAATTGCAACTGATGATCTGGGTGGTAAAAGAAACTAGAATAACCAAGCCTTTTCTGGCAAAAAAATCTTTTCTGTATTGTTTTCAGCTGGACAGGTACCACAGCAGAAAGCTCTACAGATTTTAAAAGCAAACTGACTGCATCTTTTCATTAAGGGAAACCAAAGCTGTGCCAGGGTTAAGTGTAAATTAATATAGTTCTTTTTGAAAAAAAAAAAAAAGTCTGAATTACCTAAATTAAATCTACCAGAACAGAGACAGTTTCCTGGGAATGAGTAATTCCTTAATGCTGTGTTAACACACTGGAGGACCCGTGCCAGTAGCTCTTTGGTTGTTGGAAATAGAGTCTTATTTTGGTTCAATTGTGTTCATGGGATCTCCAGAGTGGGGAGAACCCAGAGGAGGGAGAACCCCGTGCAGTTCAGGGGCGTGTAACTCTGGGGAGCTGGATAGAGCAGGCAGCTGGTGGCAATTAAAGGTAGTTAGCTGTTACCCACTGGTGTAAACACTGGAGGCTGTAATTGCAGTTGGGTTTCCCTGCTGCCATGGGGAAATTGAACGCCTGCCACTGGGAGGGAGGTGATGCTGACTGCCTGGTGATTGCTGTGCCTGCCGCTTCCCAATCCCTTCTGAGTCCTAAGGCACTGTGACTCCAGGATCCAGAGTTGAGCGCTCGGTGTGGCTGCTCCCTAATTTCTCTCTGCCAGCCAAGGAGGTTTCAGGGCTTTGGTATGGGGGATGAGTTTGCCTTTCTGACTTTGCCTGAAAGGAACAAGGAAATTTTCATCGTTCATCACTGGAGAATGCTGGGATTGAACCCTCCAGGGGTGAGGCAGTACCTGAAACTGTTCCAGATCTATCAAGAAGTGGGTGTCTATTTATATCCTGGACTGTAAAATAGAACATATCCACCTGCAGAGTTAAAGCAAAATACTTTGGATAATAAATTTAGATATCATTCCCTTCAGATTCACATTAACTTCTTTCACAATAGTTTCACTGTGGTGACAGGTATTCTCTAATGAAGTTAGCAGTTGACTTGGTTATGCTCTTTCATATGTTTTAAAGGAAAATGTGAATAAATATTTGTGGAAGAAAATTTGGCAGTATTTGCTGAGTGTTTGTAATTAGCTTTGATTAATATGGTGATTAGGCGAAGAAAATTATTTATGTAGCTGATTTGTTGCTAGTGTCCTTAAATATTGTCATTGTTGAAAATGCAAAGTTACATTTTCTTCTTCCCTCATCTAATTCTGTGTCTTTGCCTTACTTGGGTTTTTTTTGTCTTAAAAAATAGCTTTGCTTACAGAAACTCAAATTAGTTAGCTATTACATCTTAGTGAATATTTCTGAGCTAAGAATATGTTTAAAAATGAAGTTTCAGGCCCCTTAATTTTTTTTTCCCTTACCTTTACAACTATCTTTATAATTTTTTCCAACGCTTGTAACTGTTTTTGAATGGTGCATTTTTTCTAACTTCTTACTTCCAGGGGGGAGCAGTAATGTTTTGGAACATGAAGTTTGGAAATGCAAAGTGCTTTCAAATACTTCTAACATGAAGGGACACCTTAGGAGATTGTATAAAGTAGGGGTTTTTTTGGTGAAATTGCTCACTGCTTTAGTTAGTCTAAGTAAATAACTGAGGAAAATCCTAAAAATGTCCCTGTGGAGCACAGTCCATTTCTGGCTGGTTGCGAATTTAGTTTTCTCAAACAGATTGCATCTCTAGTGAGCTGCATACTTGCTTTTCCATTTGGCATAAAATTGCTGAATATGCCATCTATTTAATTTGAGGGTATTATTTTCTCACATGTCTTACTTCAAATTTTTCAAATAATTGAACGTCTGTGATTTTTTCATCCCTTCATCAAAGAATCTCATTCAGTTTGGCATCTCTCTATGTGCAACCAGGCTTTAGTTGTGTCTCCACAATGAATTAAACCTTACATCACCTCTGTGAAGTGTGTAGGTGGGGATTCAGCATTACCACGTTTACGTTTGTGTACACTGGGAGGTGGAGGGACCGTCCTGTAAAAGGGTGTGCAAGAAGTAAATGACAAATCTGTGAATAGAGCCCTGTTGTAAGCAGTTTCCTCTCTTATTTAGAGCAGCCATTTCTTTCCCCTTTCTATTTCTGTGGACAAATGGTCACTTTCATATTTTTTGTCTGCCTTTTTTGTTTACTGACATGACAAAGATGAGCTGGAATTAACACTTGAAATTGTTAGGCTGCCACACAAGGGCAGCCTGACAATTAAGGTTTCCCTAAATTCTCCATGGGTTCTTGTTAATTTGTTTCTCAGAATAAAAATTCACTTCTGTTTTTTTCAAGATCTAAATAATCAGATAATTTCTTATCTTGGAATCTCTAGGTTATTCCAGTATGTTGGTTGGAGTCTGGAAGGGATCCCATAATAAACCGTAATAAATTGAGGATCTATGGTTTGATGTGTCTTGCTTCCAGTGGATGAGGAAGGCATCCCATACTAGCTCATTTCCTAATGTTCTTTTCCACAACTGACTCCTCTACTAAATTTTCAGTATTAAAGGGAATCTTGTATTTCCATGTAAATTTTCACATATTGCCTGTCTACCAACTGAAGTGTATATGGAATTTTGCTGTCTCCTATCACCTAAAAGGTTTTTGCCCACATTCTGGTCAACAGTGGGTTCTTGAAGGTCAACTTTCCTTGGATAGTCTTACGAAGGAGTGCAGCCCATAGTGCGAGAAATATAAAGAGGAAAATGTATTTTATTTT
This sequence comes from Chamaea fasciata, assembly GCF_029207755.1. Classification (NCBI taxonomy): domain Eukaryota; kingdom Metazoa; phylum Chordata; class Aves; order Passeriformes; family Sylviidae; genus Chamaea; species Chamaea fasciata. Next base: position 3,985,988 of record NW_027094091.1, on the reverse strand, counting down.
GTGGAATAAGAAGAATTATTTTGTTTTGTCCCTGCCCCTTTTGCTTCTGTCAGGGGACTGCTGTTAAGACACTCTTTTAATTTTCTTTGCAGTGGAACAGAAGAAACTTGAGAGGTGCTTGGGGTGTTTTTTTCTATGCAGGTGCTCTTAATAAAAATGGAGCAGGATATTTAGAAATCTGCACCACTGTGAGCTTGAGCAATAGGTGTGATAAATAAATACTGAAGAGAAAAAGTGAATAAATAGTACTCTATTGACAGATTAATTTCCTTTATTAACAGAGCTGAATAGCACTGAATTGAAGGACTGCATCAGTGAAAACAGCCTGAGTAGCAATGCCAGCCTTCCCAGCGTGCAGAGCTGCCGGCGACTGCGAGAGAGGAGAGTTGCAAGCTGGGCTGTTTCCTTTGAGCGTCTTCTTCAGGACTCTGTTGGTGTTAAATATTTTTCGGTGAGTTTTGAGGGAAATAAGAGGCTTTCCAAAATACCTGGTACTGCTGCGGTAATTTTCCTGTGTTCTTTGGGTTTTTTTCTTGACACTCTCCTTGCACAGGATAAGAGACAGGAGTTCATTCATGCTCTGTTGTTATCTGAGCATCTTTCTGAGTTTACACAGGCTCACAGCTGAGTGAAAGCTCACAGTAATATTCAGATTGCCATGCATTTCTGCATAGCAGAAGTTTCAGGTGAAAATGGAAGCTATATTTGGCTTTGTCTGGGAACTTTTAGAATGCTTCCCCGTATTGTAATTTTTTTTTCTATCCGTAGCCTTCGTACAAGAAGGAAGAAGTACTTTTGGTAGTTTCCTAAGAGTGGGTCATTATTCACATCTCCTGAAACATTGGAAGCCACGTAGAAGATTTTTTCCATGATAGAGTGACTTATTTTCCTTCAAAAGGTTTTTAGAAATACTTTTTAGAAGTAGTTATAGTTGTTAAGAGCACTGGTTAAAACTACAACTTGAAGGAGTAATGCTGAGTATTTGCAAAGCATAAATCCTTTGCAATACATAAATTCTTTTCTGCACAGCACATTTATGAAGTTATAAATAGCATCATCTCTATTTTGCATGCAAGGAAATTGAGGGTATATACTTTTGCTTTGTTGCACTGAGAGTATGTTGCTGATTCTGAATGTGTTGCACAGGGACAGTTTGTGCTGCCCAAGTAATTTTCACAATGAGAACATAAGGAAACCCGTGGTATAGGAGAGGTAGATTATTGGAATCTGCTGTAAATCAGAAATACTCTTTTGCTTGATACAAAAGTATTAAGAGATCACAATGGTTAATAAACAGACTTCCATGTTAACTGGTGGGGGAACCTGAAACCCACATTAACAGTGAACATATGTTTGTGGAAACAGAGAAGAGGAAAGCAAAATAATACATCCTGGATATTATGTTCCTTAGTTTAGCAGAGCAGTCTGAGAGTTAATAGCATTTCTGCTTTCATACTTCTTGTCAGGCTGGAAGAAAAATTACAAATCTGATCTGATTGTTAGAGTCCATCTGAAAAATGATGTAGTTCATGGGGCTGCTACTGAAAGTTCAGTTGGCTTAGTTGTAATTACTTATAAAGCTCCAGTGAACTTGTGTACACTTAGGAAATTGCTGCAGTAAATTTTTAGCTGCTGTGATACTTCAAAACTTACATTATGAATGTAAAAAGTAGCTCATATAATTTTAATAAATTTTCAGATTAAAAGGTTAAAGGTACTCTTGATTTCAGTAAAAGCCAACCTCAGATATTCTGGAAGTTTTACTTCCCCCCCCCCCCCATTTTATTCTAATCAGAACTTCTTTTTATAAACACTGTAAAAATGCATGTCTTAAAGAAATACCCACTTTAAAAACAGTTAGGGAATGTTAAAGTTTATTGTGTGCACCACCACTTTCTTGGGACCCAGGGGATGTCCAGAGCCATTGCTTAGATTTATTAACCTGGTTGCCGTAACACTGTGCAGTTTGCTGCCAGTATCCAGGAACATTGAGGCATCAGCATTTTATTCATGGTTCCATAGCAAGTGTCTTGGTGCATTTGGGATCCAGTGTCTGCCTTTCCTGAGGACAGCTTTGTCACAGAGCAGGAATTACTCTCCAAGAAGGAGAGATTTTGCATGTTTTGCAAATACCCACAACTTTGCATAATAGCTGCTGCTTGGAGCAGTCAGCCAGGAGGTGAGAGAGCTGTTTGCAGGTTCCCCTCTCAAGGGGTTCAGACCAACCTCTGCAGCTTCCCGTTGCACGGGTGACAACTGCTTGGCTGCCTGATGTTGGGCAGCCAGCTGTGCCTGAATCCTGTGGCCACAAGGAAGGAAGTGGGAGATGGAGTCTAGGTTCACAGGGAATGTGCCAAGGGGGAAGTAGGCTGTTGGGTTCCAGTTCTTGCTCACTCATTTGATTCTCTTTCAGTATGTAATTACATGTAAAGTGCAGAAATGTTCCCTTGAATACTCTCTGGGTTGTTTTTTATGCATTTGGTGTCTCAGTTTGTGTATCTGGAGAACTTCAAATTCAGAACTTACTTGGGCATTTAGATTTCCTGTATTGTAGTTTATCTCATTTACTTTCTTATAGCTGGACTCCCTAAACTCTCTGTAAATCCGAAAAGCATAAATAAACTTAAGTTTATTTCTGTGGAGATTCTTCTTACACAGCTTTCTGAGGCTGCTTTGTATGATAAGGAAGCTTCACTGATACCCATGTGATGATTGAGTGAAGGTTGTGGTGGATCAAGTTTGGGTTTTTTTTAATATCTTTATTTTTCCCCTGATGGTTAAAATGTTCTTAAGATGCTGTGAGAATGTTGAATTATACAAATTTAAACACAGTTTGTGCTTGTAGAGTTTTCTAGCTGAATCAGTGCCAGTCTTCATTTGGACTTTAGGATGTTGTAATGTAAATGTCCTGATTATTGTATGTTGTACTGGGAGATATTTTTTTTTCCTCTCAGTGAGTATTTCCCAAAGAGAAGCCATGTAACCACGTTGAACACAGTGAACAGTGATAAAAGAGCACTTTTCTTTTATAGTTGTCATATCATACAAAAAGACACTGTAATGAATTCAGAATTGATTATGGGCACTTCTTGATAAACATCTACTCTGTTATATCAGTAGAACTGCAATTAAAGACACTTTACAGTGTCACCTTTAAATCTAGTTTATAAACTATTTAAAATTTTATTAAAATTTATTCACCAGTTTATGTACTACTTATCATGACATTTCAAACTTTGTATTTGCAAATGATTTGATTGTAACTCGATGTATTCTTCTCAGTTATATACATTTAAAAAGACACAAGAAAGAGGGGGAGCATCAGGTATGTATTGGACATACCTTGATTTTTACTTTAGAAGAAAATTGGGCTGTTGAAACTTACCTTTATGCAAACTTTTCAAGCATTATATATATGTTGTTTAAGCTGGCAAGTAAACTTTCTTTGAGACATTTATTTATTTGCTTATTTTTTCCCCTAGGAATTTCTACGGAAAGAATTTAGTGAAGAAAATATTTTATTTTGGCAGGCCTGTGAATATTTTAACCATGTACCTGCACATGATAAAAAAGAGGTAAGTCAATGTTGTATTTCAGTACCTTGTGTTGCTTCTTCAAAAATGATTAGTCCTTCAAGATGATTGTAATTGATGAAGCTGTGCTTGGTCTGTGTACTGTGACATCATTAAATAGGGTGGGATGACCTAAATTTAAGATGTTGGATATGTTTAAAGTGCAGAAGTAGATCTGTAAGAATGAGGTAAGGTATCTTGGATGTTGGAAATGACCATCAGTGCATGGAAGTGCAGAGCAAGTTAATTGAACATGTCAGGGAAAGGCCTCTTACACTCTTTTAGCTAGATTGCCTCCACCAACCAAGATTGTGTTTCTAAATGACTTAGATTATCTGCTGCTCAAAGGGTAGGGCTCTCAGGATTGTTCACAAATTATGAGAATCTCCATCCTGTCCTTTTGAGGGAATCTTACATTGGTCAGGCAGGTTGGGTGAATTTTGAACTTTGTACAGGTTGGCAACACTTCTGTCTACACCACCACCAAATCTGGTTAGGTTTATGTGGTGGAAGCAATTTCATCTTCCAAGTCTCTCTTAACTCTTTTGTCTGCTAATGAGGTTTCTTTCTTCTACTTTATTCTGTCTTCAAACAGTGTATTTTCTGAACACCACCCTTAAGGGCCGTGGGCTCAGCTTGGTGGGTTTTTTGTTATTTTTGTGATGTGGGTGTTTCAAAGTAAATAAGTTAAAAATGAATGGTTTTGACTGTAAATATTCATATATATCCTTACCTTTTTCTCACTTCTAGAAATTGAATCTTAGAGGATGTATTTAAATAGTAACTGTTATGTAAAAGGTCTAAAATCAAAAAAAAAAAAAAAATTACTCTCCTTTTTAAAACATACCTGCTGTGCTGCACTGCTTGATCCATTTTAATTTTTATTTGGAGGACAACTTTTACTGTTTAAGAAATATTTGATGAATATTTGTAATCTTAAAGGAAAAACCCTATTTATGTGCCTAAAACTGGCGAAAGCTGACATATGAAAAATACCTATATAAAAGATTCAGGAGCGGCCATCTATTTTTGGGTGGAATAGATCAGTGTAAGAAATGCCTAGCTAAAAGTATGGTTTTAAAAGCAACATACATTTAGCAATTCTTTTCTGTAGCTTTCTTACAGGGCCCGGGAGATCTTCAGTAAGTTCTTGTGTAGCAAAGCTACAACCCCAGTTAATATTGACAGCCAGGCACAGCTGGCAGATGATATTCTCAATTCCCCCCATCCGGATATGTTCAAGGAACAGCAACTTCAGGTAACCATAGTGACCATAAATGCTCTTCGTTTATGTCTGCTATCTTTTATTTTATGGTCTGTAAAAATAGTTTTACATGCTGTGTATTTTAGACTGTTAGAAGAATAGAAAGAAGGCTGCTTAACTGTTTTATTGTTATGTGTAGAGAAAATTGTAATTTAACTAAAAAATAATCTGAAAAGTACTATTATTGAAATGAGGGTTTAGTGCAAGTAAATAATTCCATGTGTTGCAGCACCATTGCACGGAGTGTTTGCATATGGCTGCTTTTTTTTTCTTTAGTGGAGAGTTGAGTACACAAATAACGTCTAATTTTGGTTTTTAAAATGTCGGTTGTATTAAAGGAGTTCTTCTCTTATGCTTTAATACTACTGTCAGGCAAAGAGATTTTAAAACTGTTGGAGTCTGAAGACCTCTGATGTATTTCTAATAATTTTTGATAATCAGAAGAGTTATGCAACAACAGGATACACTTTACATTTCCTGTAGAATTTAAGTTTCTAGGTTTTTTCCCCCTAAGTCATGTCTTTGGTAACTCTTTCACCCTACCAGTTTATTAGTAGAAGTAATTTTGATATCATCATTTTGGAATCAGGGCCATAGCTTTAATGAACCAGGTCACAATCTTAGGACACAATCTCAGAGCACATGCTTTTGGGCAATCTGAGCAGCTGGGTATCGTGTCATCCTCCTGCAAAGTGGAAATAGAAAGGTAGGTCTGACTGCTGGTCTAACTGTAATGCTGGTAGCTTCCTGACCTTATAGCTACTCCTTGTGCACCTCCCAAGCCTGAGCCTTCTGTGGGAATTACCAGTCACCACTTTCCCAGACATTTTTTCATGCATTTGTCATCCTGGTGTTGTGGAGACTATGCCTGAATTCCTCCTTATCCTCTCCCATTCGTTTGGTGGAGTACAGGGTGTCCTGATGAGTCAGGGGACAGGGCTGATGGAGGTTTTGTCCCTTTGAAAATGCTGTGTCCTTAGTTGGAGGGCTCATAATGCAGGAGAAAATGCTCATGAGAAGTCCTGCTGTGGCTCCAGTCCCAGCCACAAGGCCTCTCTGTACCTGGCCTGCTTATCTCAAATTGTCAATGCCTCAGTCAGATCCCTCACCCAGACCCATACCTTTCAGTGATAAATGAAGTGAAGCAGGATGAGAGTTCCTTCTGCTGAAGGACGTGGCCTTGGAGCTTGCCTGAGGTGCTGGTGGTGTGCTGCCTGGCTGGGGTCAGTGCTGGGGAATCAGCAGCTTGGTCACCCTTAACTTCTTGGCTTCAGCCAGTGGTTCTGCAGGTCATTTTGTGGTCTTGGTGGGTGGCACCACCTTGAGAACACACAGCTGTGGGTTGTGTAGTTACTGCAACACACCCACAGACTCTCTAAGTTCAGCTCATGGTGGTGATAAACCCTTATTAAAGCGAAAGCTCTGCATTTGTGGTCTTTCACAAGATCTTTTAGATTTGAACACTGACCACAGAGTGCGAGGGTGCTGCTCTATGGTGGTTGTTGGATGAGTGTGCTGCTGGGGAATAGGGAGGGTTGCTGTAAGGCTGCAGAGGAGTTGCTGAAATGTGTGGGAAAGTGCCTTGGAAACGCTTGCAGGCCATTCTCTCTCAAGCACTGCCTGTTGGGAATACCCCTGGAAGTTGCTTTCTGTCCATGTCCTGACAAATTTGTCCGTGATCTTGCTGTTAGAGGTTGTAATGGCAGTGTGGATTCAGCCAAAGTACCTAGTTAGGATGTTGTTCCTTTTTGTAAATTGAGTAAGAACAAGCATTTCCAGTGTTTCTGGATGAACGTATTAAAATAACAATAGCATGTACTTCATGTAGAGTTGGTAATGGATATAAGTTTTTCTACTCTTATCTGAACATTTCAAATTATGCTTTTAAAATGTTTCTCATTTGTTAGAACAAAAACTAGCATCTGCTAGCTTTTCCAAATAAGCAGAAATTGTTAAGATAGGCAAATATGATATTTCCTAAATATAGGAAATCATGGATGTCGTGTGGGCTAGAAACATAGGGCAGATGATAACCAGCTCAAGGTAAGTTACGCTCTCATGACTGTCCAGCAAAATTAGAAGGGTATGATTTTTTTGCTGTATTAGGTATGTTTAATTTGCAGACTGTCAAAGCTAGCATATACAGAAGTATTTTTCCATGGCTTGCCATGTGGAAAACAGTGCATTAGAAGGCCCAACATAGATGACAGGCAGCAGGAATGCGAATATACAGAAGGGAAAGTCAAAAACATGGTAGTTGACCTTCAGTTTGAGTTAGGTTTCCGTGACTCTGCAGGATCAAATTCTCTCTGCTCTATTTTGCTGTTTATAAGATAATTTTTGGGCTAAAGTCTGTTGAGAGGGCTGTGTCTGCACAATCTGGAGTATGGTTTCCATCTGCAAATGGGCCACTCTGTCTCGGTGATGGACTTCCCTTTATACTCTTGGGAATGCCATAACCTGCTGGGTGGTGCATGCCTTCCTTTGCTTGTGGGGAATTTGTCATGCCCAAAGAAGTAGCCATTCATACTGTTTTTTTTCAGATCAGCTGAATCACAGGAGAAGATACAGAGTTAAAAGTATGGGTTTAACTTAAAACAGCAGGTTTTCAAAAAAATGGAACAAAAAATTTAAACATTATTTAGCATTTGAGAAAAAGCTCTTTTTCACTTTCATAAATTTAGCTTTGGTTAAATGAGCCTCTGTTATTTGCTCCAGGCCTGGTATAGAGCTGCTTTCTTCCTCTGTGGTTTAAAATAAATATTGGTCATTTAATGTAAACTGTTCTCTTTCAAGATCTACAGCACCTTGATTATTAAACTATCCAGAGATACTGATGGGTTTTTTCCTTATCATTGGGCGCGTGTCCGTGGTTTACTGTTAACATTTGTCAGTTCTGGATTAATGGCTGGACATGATGATCTTAGAGGTCTTTTCCAGCCTAAATGATTCCATGCTTCTGTGAACATTATATGTGCTCTAAAGGACTCTCAGCTTGTCCTCACATCAGCAGTTAACTTTGTGTATCTTGTATCATTGTGAATTATTGCATATTGTGATTATATCATATTTATGTGTTTTAGAAGATAAACTTTTCTTGTTCACAGCTACCTTAAAACACACTTGTATAACTTAATCCTGTCACACACAGTGCTAGTGTGACAACCTTTAAAATGTTTTAAATGGCCAGCTTGCTCCATGCCCCACATAGAATGGCATCAACGCAGTAAAAGAGGATGGTGTTGTCAAGACTCTACAGCGTCTCAGTTTGCACTTTGCACAAATCATGACTTTTTTTCTGAACCTGTAATAAGAGAATAGATCAAATCATGTTTCACTTTAAAATGGGTGCAGTGTAATTAGCCAGGTCTAAACAATGTCATACCTGTGCTGTCTACAGCCTGATGTCCTAAATTCTGTGGGAGTTCCCTGCTGCAAAGCAGCTTCATTTTCTTGCTGTGTTACTGGAATGTATGTAACCATTATCCATGGCGGTTTAATTTCAGATTTTTAACTTGATGAAGTTTGATAGCTATACTCGCTTCCTCAAATCCCCGCTTTACCAAGAATGCATCTTAGCTGAAGTGGAAGGACGTCCTCTTCCTGATCCTCAGCGTGTTCCCAGCAGCCCCACTTCTAAACACAGCGTCAGTTCAGAGAAGTCCAACATGTCAACACCAAAAAAGGTGACCTTTGCATTGTTGCTGTCTCAAAACCAAGTTCTTAAATAATGTTTTTCAAGTTCTTTAGAAAATCCAAGATAATATATAAGATAAAATTAAAATGTGTGGTTAGAGATGCTGGCAAACACAATTGCAAAATTTTTATGTACTCAGGAATATACTTGTTTGTTTTATCCTTGCCTTTGAATCAGTTTTCTAGATACTGAATTTCTGAATATAATTTTAAGTCTTCATTTTGATTTAACTACATGTGTACAAATAAAAAGTAAGGGTTATTTTGTTAATGCACCAGTTCAGAAACTTATTTTGGTTCAATGTGGGAATTAAGATGTGATAATTTAACCTTTGCTGAGAGGAGACATTTTATCAGAAGTTTTGGAGAAGGCTTAACCTAAACTAACTCATTTTTGCAAAGGGTAGTTTTCAACTTCTTATCTCCTACTAAACGAAGATAATTCTGTGTTAAAGAAGTACAGTTGCTTAAAAATTAGACCAGTAGTCTTACTGACTGATCCCTTGACATTATTTAGGGTTTATTTTTTCTTCTTGTAGATAATACCACCATTGCATTACATAACTCTATGGGTAAATTATAACTTTTCATTTTTCATGTCAATCACTACAGATTACCCCATCTGCCATTATGTTTTCTTATGACTAGGAACCTTTAAAAAGTAGCATTTCAAGGAATATTCTAATAATCTAACAAGAATACTAGCTTGTTAAAAGCAAGTTTAGTTTAATATCAAACATTCCTGACATTTGTATTCTTCAGCTCTATTAAATACTTGATTTTACTTGTAAATGTTAAACAGTACTTTGTCATTGTCTTTGAAAGCTGTTCATGTTCAAGCCTAGCCTAGGAAAAATACCAAAGTGAAATTCAGTGTTTCAAAAGCAAGGCAAATGCCCTTTCTACATTAACTTAGGCATTACTGGTGAGCTGGGGACAGTTCTTTCATATTTGCTGGAGCTCTCCGTGGCTCATTTCCAGCTACAGTTTTGTACTCCCTACCAAGGAGCACATTTCCATCTCTCTATTTCTTTTTGTTGCCATTGGTGAGGTTTTTTTGATTGCTGCTGAGAGGGATGCTGGCACAGACGCTTGTGCGTGGGGTAAAGAAGGCAGCTAACCTGGCCATCACACTCTTGTTTTAGGAAGAAGTGTGGGAAGGTTTATTTTAGACAATATACTCACAACTGTGATCCAACCAGTGATTTAATTGTGTTTTGGTGATAGCTAAGTGGTAAGTCGAAGTCAGGAAGATCTTTAAATGAAGAGTCAGGGGAGGAGGACACCGAGAAGAAAAAAAGAGGAACATTCTTCTCGTGGTCAAGAAGTAAGAGTTTGGGAAAATCACAGAAGAGAAGAGAAAATGGTGATTATCCAAACGGTGAGTGTCACATTCCACTTTGTTTCAAGGTTGTTTCAGCGCTAGATGTGACTAATCTCACCGTGATTAGTTGCTATCTAAGTGCATTCTTGGGAGTGACAGAGGAAAAGAACTGCCAAGCCAGAGGGCCACAGCATGGCTGGTATTGCTGCAGTTTTCTGGAAGATGTACAAGTAAATAGATGAAAATATGACAATATTTAAATTTATTTTACTGACTTCCACAAGACTTTTTTTTTTCTACTTTTTGGCACATTCTGCCTTTCTGTGTGCTGGTAATAGCTTTTTCAAGCAGAGAGCTACTATTTTTATAAAAAGATAATTTCAAATCTTTACAGAAAAGTCCAGGAACAGTACAGCAAATAGTGCTATAGTTACAGCTATTTAAAAATTCCTCCATCTGCGTTATCCTACTTTTCTTTCTTTCATCAGTAACACACAGGTGTGTTCACTTTTGAAGAATCACCATCTGTTTTCACCTTCCCTGACTAAAATGAAAAAAAGGAGAGTCAGAGGTGTGAAAGCCCTTGTAACCTGCTGTTTTGTTCCTTATTTGTGTTTGAGAGTTTAAGGAAGAGTTCCCTTCTGAAAGCACCTGTATGTGGCCTCTGGAGGAGACAGAAGTTTTGCAGTAAAATACTCTATTGAGTTAAAAATAATGAAGAAATTCAAGCAAAGCACCAAATTTGGTCCATATTTGATACTGTAGTTTTATGCCTATGGTAAATGCCCAGACCCACAGGATACCTCTGATCATATGGATAATTTGAGTGTTCACAGTATATGCATATGTGAAAAGACATCAGAGGCATTTCCTGAGATCATAGTCTTCTGAAAAGTGACTAGTGATTGTCTTAAATTTTAGTGTTCTAACACCACACTTGCACTTTTAAAAATATTTGTCTCCCCTGAGAATATCTGAAGAAGTAGAATAATTTTTAAGATAAAATATTGAAATCTTGTTAAATCTAATTAACTAAGCTAATTTTTTAAAAAAAAAGTTTATTTTTTTCTTTAATATAAAAAACAAGTGGGTTTATTTAGGGGTTACATAACCGAGAAACACTTGACCAAAAGTTGATTTGGTTTCCGTGCTTCTGTGCACTGTATGAAGATTTGATGCTTTCTTTCTTTTTAATGAAAAAAAGAAAAACTTGTGACCCAACAAGCTAACATTTGAAATCGTTTTCTGTATTATAATAAATAATAAAATTATTTTACTGATTGCTGGTTCTTTGCACAAACAGATTCTTTTCAGTCCAATGGATTGTCATACAGACGGGAATCACAAGGCTCCATGTCATCCACTGCTAGTCTCGACTTGGTAATGGCTGCCTCTTACTAATGAACCAGTGGGGAGCAGAAAAAACAGGGAATTACTGATTTTCTAAGTTGTGGGATTCAGCTTCTTTGATGTAATGCCTTGGGAAAGGGTTTTTAAGTGATACAGCTGGGGCACAGGGTGTAATATTAGGCAACTTTAGAGCGTTAGAAATGCATTAGAAGTAGTGTTCATATCTTACCTCTTATTCTGTCCTTGGATATGCGTTGCATTTTCTCTGTCTTAACATCAGGCACCAGTGAACTACCAGAGTAAAGTTTCCCTTTTAAAGACTGTAGCTCTTTAAAAACAGTTTGTTTCAGAATCTCTTTTGAACAACCACAAGTTAAAGCTTTCCCTCTTCTTGGCCTATGCAATAAGGGATGCAAGTTGCATTAGGTTGATCTTTGTTGTGCCAGTGTCTGTTGTGCTGCTTCTCTGTCTGTTTCTCCTAAAGGTGTGAGTTGTTGTCATAATGACTTAACTTGGCCCTAAAAAACCTGAGGAGTTTGTTGCAAACACTTTGTCATGCTAAGAAATTAACAAGTGAAGACGCTGTGATTTCTAACCATCAAGTTCTGCCTTCGCAGTGTACAACTAGTGAGGTGCAAAATTAAAACAGTATTAATAAAACAGAGATGTAATGCTTTATTTTATCTATGTTGACATGGAGGAAGAATCTAAAAGATGGAAATTTTAAAGATTTTTGGGCTTTTGATATCCCTCTAATAGACTAGATTCTGTGTAATTAACCATTAACTAAAAACTGTAATTTTATCTGTGCTAAAAATATTGATCAGGGAAACAAGCATGGTGAAGTCATGTTTATTTCTGTTGCAGAAAAATCTTGTCTTAAAAAATAGAAAATGCAAAGCCTCCCTAAAGCAACAACCCCTCATTTCTCTCCCACTCCCACCTGATTTAAGTCAGAAAGTTACTGTGATTTGAATGAGAAGCACCAAGTTAAAGAAAAGAGAAAAAGCATGATGAGTACCCAAAAAGGCTGTCAAAACCAGTATTTTTTAGTGTCCTTGTAAGTTATAAGTGAACTTTTTGTTAAATTTTCAAAGATACTTTTGATATTTAGTTGTAGTGTTACTATTCTACTGTTACTCTAAAATAAAGGTGAGTGCCATCCCATAACATTGTAGTTCTAATTCCCTTTAATAAAAACAATTAATGGCCATGAAGCAAATAATTTTAAATTTTTATTTTCTCTGTGGTGTATTTATGCATAGAATTCATATTATGTTGAAAGAAGAGGAAATTTTGAGAGGAAAGATTGAGGAACCTGATGTTTAAAGGCATTCCTCTTCATTTAAATGTTGATTCGTAGGGTGCCAATGGTAATTTTTACATCAGCAGGACATTATTGAGCACAGACATTATAACTATTTGGATGCTTAATAAGATTTTATTTACTTTTATACTTTTTCTGTAGTAAATCTTGTAACTGGTTTACACACTTGCTGTGTAAAACTTCATCTGTTCTTGAAATAAATTTCGATTTGTGCACTATTGTGATCTTTATCCACAGGATATTGTGATCTTTTCCCCTAGGAGTTAAATTTATCTGATATTTGTGTTATTTGGAAGGATTTCTAAAGCATGGTAGAAAGTATGGTTCTTGGCTTGGTTTGATCTGTGCAGACTCTGAAAGTTTATACCCAGTCCTAATTTTCACATTGGGCACTGACCTTTCTTTTTCCTTTTAAGTCTGAAACCTCAAGATTGCCTGCATTTGTACCAGATAAAGACAAATCCCCCAAATACTGCTGTGTAAACCTTCCGGATGGTTCATCGAGCAAGATGGCTGTGAAATCTGGGTTCTCCATCAAAGAGGTGCTCTCTGGGGTCTGTGAGAAACATGGCATCAACATAGCTGCAGTGGACCTGTTTCTAGTTGGAGGTGATAAGGTACTGCATATTCCTGGGCTTTTTTGGAAGCATTTTGGTCCCCATTTTACAAATAAATTTTCTGTTCTCTCCATACTGACACATATCTCCTGGTTCTGCCCGTAGCTTAACGTTGGCAGTGCTGGTTAATTGAAGGAGAATTGAATTATCCACACAGAAAACAAATGTCTGGTAGTAGATGCTACTTCCTTATAGTCCAAAAACATAGTGACATCTCGTTCAAAGATGAACGGGGTGCATTAGTGCTAGAAATGAGGTACAGGTTTTAATATTGAGGAAAATTTCCAAGACAACAATCTCTGTGAATGGTGCAGCGTGTGTGTGATGGTTTTTAGTCCAACAGAAATATCTCCAATTCGAAGAGAAGCTGTGAACATGATTTATTCTCTTAAACCTGCTTTTGATCCGTCTAGATGATTACGATGACAAAAATCAATGACTGTTCATAGTTATGGGCTTTTAAAGCTTAGACTGTTAGCTGGCCATATTTTCTGCTGCATCATTCTATGTAATTTATGTAAGCTGAAGAGTCTAGGTTTGTTTTATAAAACCGAGTTCCTGAACACCTGCTGACTCCAGTGGAAATTGGATTTTGGTGATTGTTTCACACCTAGCCAAAAGAAAACACCCTTTAATCATGTTCCATGTTGTAAAGGAACAGTCGCTAGAATGCGTGCCGCCTATATTAATAATATTCTGACTTACCTTAAAAAATTTAACAACAAAGCTGGTCTTTTTTACGTAGTTTGAAGTTAATTTGCTCTCTCTTTTTTTGTCCCTGCCGTGCTCTGTAGCCCCTGGTGTTGCACCAAGACAGCAGTATCCTGGAGTCTCGGGACCTGCGCTTAGAAAAACGCACTTTATTTCGGTAAGAGTCAAAAATAATCTCTTCCTCTGGCCTTTTCCACTCTGTTTTCCATTTTACTTTTTGTAAGTGCAGTAAAGGATCTGTTGAGAGTTACCTGTGCAGTGAAACAGGAGGCTCTGCAGCTGCAGGAGGGGAGTTTCTGGATTGCTCTTGGGATACAAGTGGGATTTTGATGCCAGTGTTCCAGTTTAGGGACATTTAAATATTACTATGATGTCAAAATGCTCAAGCTGAGGCAGCTGTGAAAGCATTGGGCACATCTGTGGGTCCAGAGGGACATTCCACACCAGAAAGACCCATGTTTAGTAGGTTGGAATAGCACAAGAAGGATATGGAAATTGAACTGTGAGTCTCCTAGTCTTAAAATTGAATGGATATATTTATTGATGACATGTTCCCATTCAGTTATATCTGTAATTATATGCCCACCTGGAAAATTACAGTAAGACTAATTGTATAAATAAAATTCATCTGATGAGCCCTGAATCTCAAACCAAGTCAATGTTAGATTATTAGTATGGATATAATAAAATGCAGTACGTGATATATTTAGTTTTATGTAATGTAGTTGATAGTGTGTGGTTTTTTTCCAAATAACATTTGTATTTTCTTTTTCAAAATGAATCCAAACTAATGCTATGAAAACTCCTGAAATAATTATTTCAGGAAAAAGTATTGAAGTAAAATGTATTACATTACTGACCTGGACTTTTGAAGTGAATAAACTTTATTTTGTCAGGCATTCCTTATTTTGCCTCTATATTACTTTTCCTTAGGAAGCTGGGCTTCTATTTAAAGGTACTTTAGGTTAATAAATACTGCATAGCATATTCAATTTTGAAATTGAGATTGAGCAGTCTTTTATTAGGTGTGAGCTTGTTGAGTCTCCAAGTTAAAAAGGAACTTTAAGTAGGCAGTACCATATGTTATTTGTGTGATAATTAAAATGTAGAAATGTTCTACATTATTCCCTTCTCTGGGTAGATGGTATGTAAGCAAATACAGTCAAATATTTGGAATATTTTCAGACAAAGGAGAAATACTGTGTGGCTATACTTAGTTACTTCAGTGTCTGCCACTTCTGTATCAATTACCAGCTATTGATTAAAATGGGTCATTTCAATTTAGTAATTGTTGAATTCAGAGAAAATATGAAAGACAAAGTTTCAGTTATTCTGGCTTCTTGTGGAAAAGTCAACATGACTAAACATGTATTTAAGTGATTTTTGTGAGGTAAAACATGAGTTTTATCTTAATTTGTGACTGAAAAAATTACTGATAGTACTAATATCTCTATTAGTAATATCATTAATTTCTTCTGATTGTTTTGTTAGTAGTAAGCTTGTCCTTGATTTCATGCTATAGTACCATTACAGTCAAATGAGGCTTATGGAGGATTCAGGGCACAGATGAAGAGCAGTTAAAAGGCAAAACCAAACAAAGCTAGGCACAGCTCTGTGCAGGGAAATAGATACTAATGAATTTGTTTGTTTGTTTGTTTGTTTGTTTTAAATTTTTGTATTTAATTATTCTTTTGCTGTTTTAATAATGCAAAATTGTAAAATAGGCCCTGAAGAGAGCTATCTTTAGCCCATAAATTCTAAGTTAATTACTTTTTCAACTTTGGGATATAAGTTTCTCTTATACCAATATTTCATCATACGGTGGCACCAACCCTAAAGAAGCAGCATCATCTGGAACTCCACTGTGTTTGTTAGTATGCTTAAAAATTAAAATACTTGTCCAAATCCATCTCATGTAATTGCATAAGAAGTTGTGAGTCTCTCTTGTGGAACTGAGAAGAAATATTTTTCTTGCATCCAAGTCTGTAGTCCAGGCATGGAGTCACTTTGGAAGAAGTCCTGGACCAAACTGGTCAGAGTAATCTCCCTGTAAATATGGAAGTGCCGTGGAATGCTTTTCCTTGGTCCGAAATAAACTGACTCAGGCTGGCTCTGGCGAGTGAAACAGTACAATTTTTATTTGTGTTAAATATAAGTAATAATAAATATAATAATAATAATAATAAATTCTTTGTCATTTCAGTTTAGCACAGATTCATGCTACTAGCTGTAAATTGGTATAACTTTGCTGTGGGTTGGATATTTCTGTTCACGTCATTTACTGGAATATTTCACACTTAATGTTACAATTGCTGTGTTTCAGGCTGGATCTTGTTCCTATCAATCGGTCAGTTGGTCTGAAGGCGAAACCCACCAAACCAGTAACAGAGGTCTTGAGGCCTGTTGTTGCAAAATATGGGTTAAATCTTAATGAACTTGTGGCAAGACTAGTAAGTATTCTTTGATGTAATTCAAGCAGCAATGTTTTCTGTCTGGAGAAGATCATATGATAGTGCCTGGAATGATTCCTCTCCTGAGAATTAGGCATTTAAATATCTATTGCTACGTTTTGAGATAAAATACATCATACTTATGACCATTATGCTTAATAGTAGTTACCTCAAATATTTAGTCTATGTCTGTTTTACATTCTCTTCAGAATAAATCCAACATCCTAAATAAGCAAGCGTCCTAAACTTTGCTTCTTCCAGAGCTCAACTCGCATTATTAGCCAGGGAAAGTTGGTTGGATTAAAGCTTTTGTTCCGTTATCCTGGGCATCATGAAAATTACCACAAATCCCCTTGCAGAAATTGTTTTGTGAAAGCAGACTGATTCAATATCTCTACTACTGAACTCTTGGCTAGCATGTTCTCTTTTCTATTACGCTGGAATACCTAGGCATGTAAAGTGAATTTTGTGGTATTACTGTATGCTATCTTTGCTGAACCAGTCCAAGTTTTTGAGATAACTGAAAAGCATGATGGTATAAAGGTAACTTCATTTAATGAAATTACAAAATTAATGAAATACAGTCAATTTAGAATAAAAAATAATCTTAAATGTCCTCTGGAAAACATGATTTGCTGAACATGCGCACTGATGGTGCTGTTTTGAGCACCATCACACTTACAAAGTGGATGATTTTTTTTTCTCCATGTATATTTTTTCCCCAAATTTTCTCACAGAATAGGGTTACACTCATGGAAATTAAGGTAGTTTTACACCACGGGAATAAACACTTATAGAATGGTAGAAGGATGTATTGAAGCTACTCTGAAACATAAAAATGCTTTTCTTGTTTTCTTTCAAAAATGTCAGACTGCATAAATTTGTTCTGAAAACAGCTTTTTCTCTATTACATACAAACTGTGATCCGACTTTAGAGTGGTGAGCAGGAACCACTTGACCTTGGTGTCCCTATATCTAATCTGGATGGTCAACGAGTTGTTCTAGATGAAAAAGAACCATCAAAGGGTAGAGGTAAGTTTGTATAAAAGCTTTTGTTTATGGTTCCAAGTCAGTTTTATAAACCCTGACTATGGTTAGTTTTTCCTGTTGATGTGAAGGTGAGGTAAATGTAATTAAATTTAGATATATCACATGTGGCATATATTCTTTTAAACCAAAAAGCCGTGCAGTTTCTGAAGATTGAAGATTAATTTAATCTGTGATAGCAAGTACTTTTACGGTTGCTGCAAGAAATTTCGCAGTAGTAATATTTGAATTTTTTGTTTGCATTCAACCACAGATCCACACGCAGACTTAGGAACACAGTGCCCAGTAATAATAATGAGAGTAAAGTGCCAAATATCTTCTGTGCATTTGGCAATTATTCAGTAAGGGACATTCTGGATAAGGAAAACAGATGCAGTTTTTACAGCAGCTATATGTGCTGCTATCATATTATCCTTAAGCATGAGAAGGTAGCAGAGCCTACTTCTCTAGTTTCAAGTGATGATTTCTGAAAATAACACCAAAAAGGATAAAACTCATGATTACCCTAGGCAACATAATTGGAAAAAAAAAAAATTATCAGCTAAATAGTTGACAATCTCTTGGCACAATTTACACTCTAGATTAATGTTAGCAGCCTTGAGAGTAAAGGTTTGGTTT